>NC_079317.1:106635411-107974578 GCF_029931775.1 Euleptes europaea | reverse complement strand
AATTGCTCACTGTCCTTTTGATTTAAAGTAGCTGTAAGTTTCGTCATTTCCACCAGTTCAAACATTTTTATAATCCAGTCTTTTTTTTCAGGAATATCTGCCCCTTTCCATTTAGCTGCGTACAGCAGTCTTGCAGCTGTTGTAGCATAGATCAAGAATGTCCTTTGTATTATCACATCATCTGGGATCATGCTAAGTAGCATCAATTCCAGTGTTTTGGGTAAATTTCTTTGAAGAATTATTCTTATTTCCTTGTAAATCATATCCCAAAAGTCTTTAGCTTTATCACAAGTCCACCACATATGATAAAAGGAACCAATTTCTTTACTACATTTCCAACATTTAGGGGAAGTCACCTTATATATCTTTGCAATTTTCTTAGGTGTCCTTTGATATCGGATATCTTAGGGCAACTGAAGGAGGGGCGCATTTTCACTAAACTGGACTTAGTCGAAGCGTACTATCGAGTTAGGATTCGTGATGGAGGCAAGCCCCTCACTGCCTTTTCCAGCTGTTTTGGTATGTTTGAATTTCTTGTTATGCCGTTCGGATTACAGGGGGCTCCGGGGGTCTTCATGCAATTTATTAACGAAATCCTACATGACTTGTTATACCGAGGTGTGGTGGTTTATCTGGACGATATCCTTATCTATTCCAAATCTATGGACGAGCATATTGCGCTAGTGAGGGAAGTATTGCAACGCCTTAGAGACAACCACCTCTATGCTAAAGCATCTAAATGTGAGTTTCACCAGGAACAATTGACATTCTTGGGTTACATCATTTTGCACCAAGGACTCACAATGGATCCTGCAAAAGTGCAATCGGTAATCGATTGGGATCCGCCCTCAACCCGCAAACAAGTGCAGCAATTTCTTGGCTTTGCCAACTTCGGGGATTCATTCCCAACTTTGCTCAAGTGGCACTCCCAATCACTGACCTACTTAAGACTAAGGGGAAGGGAACCTCAGCCACACTGCCCACTGCAAAAATCTAATAGACTCCCCAATGCCAGACCGCTTTCCAAACCCTTAAGCAATTATTCACCTCCGAACCCGTGCTGAAGCATCCTGATCCAGAGCACATGTTTATAGTGCAAGTAGACGCTTCCGATGTAGCCATGGGAGGTGCTCTTTTGCAGCAGGGTAGGGATGGTCTGTTGCACCCCTGCGCTTATTTTTCCAAAATGTTTGCGCACTCTCAACTGAACTGGCCCATTTGGGAAAAAGAAGCAGCCGCTGTCTACCATGCCCTCACTATTTGGAGGCAATTTCTTGAGGGTTCCAGAGTCCCCTTTGAGGTCTGGACCGATCACAAAAATCTAGAGGCACTCACTGGGACCCGTAAACTGTCCGCGAAACAACTACGCTGGGCTGACTTCTTTGCTCAATTCCGTTTCGTGCTCAAGCATGTCCCCGGTAAACAAAATGTATTAGCGGATGCCCTATCTCGACTTCCCCAGTATCCTGCCAAGGTGGACCGCCCCACAGAGTCGCTCTTCTCCCCTGCGCACAGAGGGATACTCCCTACACTAGCTGTTCAAACCAGATCCCAGACCCGACTCCGCTCCCATCCTGGACTGGCCGACATGAACGCCCGAGGGGGGGAGGCCGCCACCCATGACTTGGACCTGACTCCCTCGCCTACTCCATCCACTCCGCCGGCTCCTGGGAGCCATAATAAGCATCTCGTGCAACCCCCCTCCTCACCTCTGAACTCTTCTCCCACTCAACCTGACCTTGTCCCGCCTGCCTCTCAGGGTAAGATAGATCTGCCTATTTCTTTTCTAGACTCTCTCCGTTCCCACTGCCAAGCAGAACTCTTGGCTCACACACTCCCCCCTTCTCTGCTGGAATGAGGGGTTGTTGGTACAGAGACTCAAAACTGTATGTGCCTAAGGGGTTACGAAGAGAAGTCCTGCAACTAGCTCGGGCCAAAACCGCGGGACACTTTGGATTTCTGAAAACGCTCCACTTATTACGCAGGCAATTTTGGTGGGCGGGCATGCGTGCCGACGTGGACTCGTTCATCCGCAGTTGCCCAGTCTGTGCCACTGTCAAATGATCCCAAGGGAAGCCCCCTGGACTATTGCAACCGTTAGAAGTCCCTTCTAGACCCTGGGAAGTAATTGCTATGGATTTCATGACTGATCTCCCTCTCAGTGAGGGAAAAACGGTTTTGTGGGTTATTATCGACTTGTTTTCTAAACAGGTGCATCTCGTTCCGTGCACTGGTATTCCCTCCACCCCAAAGCTGGCCCGCCTCTTTGTGTCACATGTCTTCCAACTACATTCGTTTCCGCGCAAGATTGTGAGCGACCGCAGAAGTAGTTATGTTGCCAAATTTTGGAAGGCTTTCCTCAAACTGGTTGGGGTGGAACAGGGTCTCTCTAGTGCTTTCCACCCCCAAACTGATGGACAAACTGAACGTGTTAATGCTGTGTTGGAATGTTACCTCCGTTGCTATGTGAATTATCACCAAGACGATTGAGTTGGGCTGTTTCCTTTTGCTGAGTATGCTTATAACAATGCTGTACATCAATCCACAGGTTTCAGCCCGTTTCAGACTGTATATGGCCAGGACTTCAGTCCTATTGGCCATATCGATGTTTCGGGGGAGGAGGGTGGCAAAGATGTGGCAACTTGGGTGGATGCAATTCACTCCACCTGGCCCTGGCTAGTAAAAAATCTTGAACGAGCTAAACGTAAATACAAGGCTCAAGCTGACAAACACCGGTCTCCTAGCCGAGACTTTAAAGTGGGCGAGTTAGTCTATCTGTCCACCAAAAACCTCCGGTCCACCCGTCCATATAACAAACTCAGTGCCAAATACGTGGGTCCCTATCCCATTTCTCGGATCATTAACCCAGTGACTGTAGAGCTCTCTCTTCCAAAGACTCTGAGACGCATCCATCCAGTCTTCCATGTGAGCCTGTTAAAGCCTCACGTTGCCTCCCCGGAGTGGCATCCCGACCCACTTCCGGAGCAGCCGGTGATGGTGGGGGGGAGGAGCATTTCGAAGTCACCAAGATCCTCGACTCCCGTATTCATCACGGCTCCCTCCAATATCTGGTTTGTTGGAAGCACTTCCCCCCTGCATATGACGAATGGGTTCGGTCAAGCGATGTCTCCGCCCCACACCTGGTGCGTGCTTTCCCTACTGCCTACCCCCACAAGCCGACCCCCTTGCAGGACAGGAGGGGGCCCTAAGGGGAGCAGAATGTCAGGCCTGCTCTCTGCGTTTAGGGATAGTTTTGGTTTCACACAGATGCTCTGCTGTGCTCAAGGATTGTTTTCCTAACGATTGCATTCCTCTTAGGCTTTGAAGCTCGTGGGAGATTAGCCTGTTGGACTGAGGGGTTACCATGCCAACCTGTGCTATCATGATATGACCTATTCCATATATTCTATTGTATGTCCCTTTTGCTCCATTCCTGCCTTTTTACTTTTGCAAGCTCTGAATGCCTGTATGATCTCCATTAAAGTCAACTCTTCTTTGGACTACCTGTCTGTGAGTGTTGCTTGTGGGAGTGCTTCGGGAACAAGTGCTTACATGTCACCGAGCTCAATGCTTGTCCTTTATCCTTGAAGGACCTAGAATACTGTTAGCATTCTATCCTTGAAGTGTCATGCAGGAATTCCACTTGTATTCCTGTACTAAAAGGACATCACCTTCACAAATGTCTGTCCTACAACCTTGTATTTTGCTGATTAATGTACTGTAATGTTATATTGGGTTTTAATATGATAAAATGATGGTAGAAACTTATAAATAGGTTCTTTTTATTTATATTATCCAGGAGATGAGAATGATGGTAGAATTAAAAATATAGAGAGATGACATGACTCAAAACTGACTGTTTAAAGTTCAGCAAAATAGCCTGGTGCAAGGGGAAGTCCTTATATGGTAGTCTAAAGCAGGGGTGGGGAACCTTTTTTTCACCAAGGGCCATTTGGACATTTATAACATAATTTGCGGGCCATACAAAATTATCAACTTTAAAAAATTGGCCGACCAAGCCCCAAGCAGGCAGCTTCCCCAGATGACCCCCCCCCATGTGGGCAAGCAGGCAGGCATCCAACCAGTGGCATCTTGGGCGGTCCTAGCAGCTCCATAGCTATCAACTTCTGCAAGAGGGAAAGAAGGTTCCTTTTCTCTGCAAAACAAAATCACATCTGCCTTGAATAGAGGCTATTCCTGTCCGCCGGAAGGGGCAGATCGCCAGTCTTAGATCCTTCTGAGCTAGTGTCATGAGTCAGCCTGCAGAGACCTCCTCTGACGAAGAGGGACATCCTCAGGCAGAAGTCCCACAGGAACAACCACAGGGCCTACAGCCTGCCGGAGGGGAGGATCAGCGAAGGTCAGGGGATGACTCACCATGTCTGCAGCCAGCCAGCTCAAGGACTTCAGTTGGACCTGACACCTTGCAACATGCAGTGTCTCCAGAGGCCTCGCCAGGGCCACTGGAGCAGAGGAGAAAACAGGTCCGTCTGGCAATGCAGCAGAGACGGCAAAGTGCTAGGCTGAAGGCTTTACAGAGGAACCTCCCCAGTAGCAGTGATGAGGAAGAGCAGGGCTGAAGCACCACCTGTGAACTCAGCCTCATCAGCATCAGCTGGCTGCTACAGCAGCAGGGGAAGGGATTTAAGCCATCAGTTAGGCTTGGCTGTTGTGCAAGCAACTTGTCACCAACCTCCTTAGTACCTGCCTTGTTTACCTGCCTTGTTTCCCTGCTATCCATTGGATTCCTGGTATCCTGACTTCTTGGACTGGCTCTGACTAACGCTTTGGACTTTCCTTGCCTGTATTGATATCTCGGACTCTGCCTTCACTGTGAATGACCTTGGACTGTTCCCCAGACTACGCTTACAGCCCTCGCTCCTCGCCTGTACCACGACAGATTGCTTGCACCCACAAAAAAACAAAACAAACTCACCCTCCCTCGCTGGCAGGATGGAAGGGGCCGACGTCTCAGAGATGGTGGTGATTCAGCTCCAGCTGTTAAAGGCACAGATAACGCAGCTCACTCAAGCCTTGGCTGTGCTTCAACAACAACCGTCTGCAGCAGCCGTTGCCAACTGGCCCATCAGCCTGCCAGATAAGTTTGCGGGGGATGTGGAGAATTTTCCTACTTTCTTTGCCCAGTGCAAATTATACCTTGATCTCCGAGCCCAGGATTTTCGTACTGATAAGATGAAGGTCGGATTTGTGTTAAGCCTCTTAAAGGGACAGGCTGCCAAATGGGCCACCCCTCTGCTGCTTGGCCAGTCCCCATTGCTGGATAATTTTACTGCTTTTGAGGCTCACTGGCGTGGGTTTTTTGCCAACCCCTTGAAGGCTGAAAAGGCTAACCAGTGCCTCAGGCACCTCAAGCAAGGGAATGGGACAGTGGCAGCATATACAACAGAATTCCAGCTGCTGGCTCAAGACCTGGAATGGAATGAAGCAGCCCTAATGGACCAGTACCAGGAAGGGCTGTCAGAAGAACTGCAGGATGAACTAGCCCGAGCAGAGCGCCCTGCAACTCTTCAACCTTTAATTTTGCTCTGTTGGTGGATTGATGGGCGGCTGGAGGCCCGAAGGCTGGCGCGCAAAAGGGCCCACCCTGGTCTGGTGGTTGGCCAACCACCCCTGCCGTCCATGACTACTGCAGGCTCAGAAACATCAGTGGAGGAACTTAGACAGCAAGGAGCTGGTAGGCCATGCCTGCCAGAGTCAGAAAAGGACAGGCATCTATGTTTATATTGTGGAGGTTCTGGGCACTACGTCAGTTGCTGCCCCGAAAAAAAGGACCGTGCCGGAGCGGATGTTAAATGCCAAGCCCCAGGTCTACACAAGTCAGATGCTTTGGGACACGCTGAAGGACTAGAGGGCCCCCCCCCAGCACCAGTCCTGGACCTTTCCTGGTCCCTGTGAAATTGCAGTTGCCCAATGGGCGTTGGTTGTTGGCCTATGGTATGATAGACTCGGGGGGCTCCCGGTGTTTCATGGATGCCCAGTTTGCTGCCCAGCATCGAGTCCCACTACAGCCAAAGACTACTCCTGCTCTAGTGGAGGCCATTGATGGACGGCTACTACGGTCTGGACCAGTTACTCAGGAGACTGAACCTCTGATCCTGGAGCTGCAGCGACACCATGAACAAGTGCAATTTGACGTGGTCTGTATGCCCCGGTTTCCCATTGTGTTAGGGCTCTCCTGGTTGGCCCTCCACAACCCTGCCATCAACTGGGCACGTCAGGAACTGCAGTTCAGGAACCCTTGCCCACACGAAGGCTGCCCTACAGTCCTGGGGGCAGCTGCCTCTTCAGCTGGCCGGCCTCCCCGAGAAGTATGCTGATTACAGGGATGTATTTGAGGAGAAGGGAGCAGATCAGCTGCCCCCCCACCGGCCATATGACTGTGCCATCAACTTGGTACCTGGGGCCCCTCTGCCTACAGGTCGACTATACCGCCTCTCTGAGCCGGAACTGGAGGCGCTTCGGGACTTCCTGACCAAGAACTTGCAAAGAGGATTTATATGCCCCTCTAACTCCCCAACCTCAGCACCTGTCCTCTTTGTGAAAAAGAAGAGTGGAGAGCTCCGATTGTGTAATGACTATAGGGCTCTCAACAAAATTACCATCCGGGACCGGTACCTCTTGCCCCTCATCCCGGAGCTGCTGGAACGCCTATAAGGGGCCAAGGTGTTTACTAAGCTGGACCTTCGTGGTGCTTATAACTTGGTAAGGATCCTCCAAGGGGATGAATGGAAGACAGCATTTGCCACTCGGTATGGGCAGTATGAATACCTGGTGATGCCATTCGGTCTATGCAATGCTCCGGCCGTGTTCCAGCGCTTCATGAACGATGTATTTCGTGATTTGCTAGACAAGTTTGTCATCATCTACTTGGATGACATCCTGATTTATTCCCAGGATCCAGACAGCCACACTGAACATGTGCGAATAGTTCTGCACCGGCTTCGACAGCATGGCCTCTATGCCAAGCTGGAGAAGTGTGAGTTCAATCTTTCGGCCGTGGAATTCCTGGGACACCACATTTCTCCTCAGGGCATTATGATGGATCCCCAGAAAATAGAGGCAGTACTCTCTTGGCAGGCTCCCCAGAACCGAAAGGATGTACAGCATTTCCTTGGTTTTGCAAACTATTACAGACAATTTATTCCTGAGTTTGCGTCCTTGGCTGTACCCTTGACCAGGCTGCTGCGACCACGGAAGCCCTTCCGCTGGACACCGGAGGCACAGCGGGCTTTTCAGGACCTCAAAAAACAGTTTGCTACCCATCCACTCCTGTGGTATCCAGACCCCAATTTGCCCTTCACCGTGGAAGCCGACGCCTCAAATAGGGCTATTGGGGCCATACTTCTACAGCCAGGGACGGCCACCAGGGCCCTGCAGCCATGTGCTTACTACTCCAGGCAGCTCACACCAGCTGAGCAAAATTATACTATCTGGGAGCGGGAGTTGTTGGCCATCAAAGCAGCTTTTGAGGTATGGAGACACCACCTGGAGGGGGCTCGACACCCGGTGGTGGTCCGGACAGACCATCGGAACCTGGAGAGTCTACAGACCGCTCGGCGGCTGAACCAGAGACAGATCCGATGGTCCTTGTTTTTCTCCAGATTTAATTTCACCATCACATACATCCCCAGCTCCCAGAACAAGAGGGCGGATGCCCTGTCCAGAAAACCAGAATACTCAGCAGTCCTGATTCAGGAGCGCCCTCTTGCTACAGTCCTACCATCTGAGAGCTTCGCCGCCATCCAGCTCAGTACCTCCCTCAGGGAACGAATAGAGCATCAGCAGCGAATCGACCCCTTTGCACAGAAGCAGCTCCAGGCTCTTGGGGACTCCCAAGGAACAGCACCTCCAGGCTTCATGGTGCAGGGGGATGTACTCACCCACCGGGGTAGGATCTATGTGCCTCCAGGGCCCTTACGAGCTGAAGTTCTGAAGCTGGTACACGATGCCAAGCCGGCTGGGCACTTTGGCCGCTACAAGACCCTTCACCTCCTGACTCGAGACTTTTGGTGGCCACGGGTCTGGGCAGACATTAACCAGTATGTGGCATCCTGTGAAGTCTGCCAACGGGCCAAGAAGCCTACAGGCTTGTTGCAACCCTTGCCCACTCCCTTAGGCCCTTGGAAGACCATATCCATGGACTTCATCACGGACTTGCCTAGGTCCGGTGGCCACACAAGCATCCTGGTGGCTGTGGATCTACTCACCAAGATGGCACACTTTGTTCCCTGTCCAGGTCTCCCCTCCGCTCGTGAAACCGCTCGTTGTATCTACACAATATCTTTCAGCTTCATGGACTGCCAGAACACCTGATTTCAGATCGGGGCATTCAGTTTACCTCCCGGTTCTGGCGGGCCCTGCATTCCCTCCTGGGGACCCAGGTACACCTCTCCTCAGCTCACCACCCTCAAACTGATGGGCAGACTGAGCGCACAAATGCCACGCTCGAGCAATACTTGAGGTGTTTCGTGAACCACCAGCAGGACAACTGCTGTTTGACCTGCTACCCTTAGCAGAATTCGCCTACAATAATGCGGTTCACTCCTCCACCCAGCAGACACCCTTCATGGGTACCTATGGCTACAATCCCCGGTTCTTCCCTCAAGTGACGCCAGCCTCGGCAGTTCCTGCTGCCAATGACCTCATTCAGGAACTGCAGGCTCTCCACAAGGTACTCCGGGACCAGCTACAACAGGCCAAGGAGGCGTACAAGATGGCCGCAGACCGGCACCAGCAACCTGGGAAGGCACTGACGGTTGGGGACCAGGTTTGGCTCTCAACCCAACACCTTCCTAGCCTGCGACCATCCCGGAAACTGGATGCCCGTTTCATTGGCCCTTTCCCCATCGTGGAACAAGTCAACCCAGTGGCCTTTCGACTGCAACTCCCAACCACGCTCCGGATCCACCCTGTGTTCCATCGCTCCCTGCTGGTACCTGTTGCACCCCCGCACCCATTGAGGCCCTTGACACCACCTCCATCGCCTGTCATCGTGCAAGGTCATGAGGAGTTTGAAGTGGCCCAGATTTTGGACTCTCGGCGTCGGCGGGGCCGGCTCCAATACCTGGTTGACTGGAAAGGGTATGGACCGGAAGATCGCTCCTGGGAACCTGCTGATCATCTCCATGCACCGGACCTTTTACGGCGGTTTCACCGCACTTATCCCCAGAAGCCAGGCCCAGGTTCCTCGGGTCGTGGGGGCCTTGAAGGGGGGGATAGTGTCATGAGTCAGCCTGCAGAGACCTCCTCTGATGAAGAGGGACATCCTCAGGCAGAAGTCCCACAGGAACAACCACAGGGCCTACAGCCTGCCGGAGGGGAGGATCAGCGAAGGTCAGGGGATGACTCACCATGTCTGCAGCCAGCCAGCTCAAGGACTTCAGTTGGACCTGACACCTTGCAACATGCAGTGTCTCCAGAGGCCTCGCCAGGGCCACTGGAGCAGAGGAGAAAACAGGTCCGTCTGGCAATGCAGCAGAGACGGCAAAGTGCTAGGCTGAAGGCTTTACAGAGGAACCTCCCCAGTAGCAGTGATGAGGAAGAGCAGGGCTGAAGCACCACCTGTGAACTCAGCCTCATCAGCATCAGCTGGCTGCTACAGCAGCAGGGGAAGGGATTTAAGCCATCAGTTAGGCTTGGCTGTTGTGCAAGCAACTTGTCACCAACCTCCTTGAGTACCTGCCTTGTTTACCTGCCTTGTTTCCCTGCTATCCATTGGATTCCTGGTATCCTGACTTCTTGGACTGGCTCTGACTAACGCTTTGGACTTCCCTTGCCTGTATTGATATCTTGGACTCTGCCTTCACTGTGAATGACCTTGGACTGTTCCCCAGACTACGCTTACAGCCCTCGCTCCTCGCCTGTACCACGACAGCTAGAGATCTGCCAGGACCCACGAAGGGCCAGACCAAATGACTTTGCGGGCCTTAAACGGCCCCCGGGCCTGACGTTCCCCACCCCTGGTCTAAAGGGAATCCACAGTGCATGTGCAGTACAACTGTATCCTGCTCGAGCTCAAGGTTCAAGCCCATTGAAGGTGACTTAAATAGTATAAATAAAGGCACAGAAGGGCACAGAATCTCAGACCTCTCTCAGAGGGTCTCAGAACATTGGCTATTGGGTATGTATGGATTTAAATATATTATTCTAGATATTGTGAATCAGAATTTTTGAATGAAATCAAACTTTTAACTGTTATAAGTATTGGATTTTAAAACTGAATAGTATGTAGAACTTGCTTGCTTTACAGTATACATTGTTACTGAATTTTAAGACTGTAATACTTGCATATACACATATATACATTAAATTACATTGAAGCAATTAAATAAAAAGACTCATTTTTATGTGAGTAAAGTAGCTGAGTCCTGCTTAGTGGGTGATTAACTGAATAAGATAACATACCACTTCTCAGGAAGTGGTCGATTCTAAGAGTATAGTCATCTGAAACGCACTGACCCGCTTCAAGCAAACTACCGGAGCGCGTCCACCTCGTCCTCATCCGTTTCCGGAATGGTGGCCTCATTGTGAAGAGGGAGAAGTGCCAGCTGGGCCTGCCTCAAGTAGAGTTCCTGGGCTACCTCATCGATGCCGTGGGAATCCATCCAACCCCATCCAGGGTCCGGGCAATCCAAAACGCCCCACCTCCTCAGTCCAAGCAGGAACTCCAAGAGTTCTTGGGACTCTTAGATTTCTACCACACCTTTTTGCCCAATAAGGCATCCGTGGCGGAGCCGCTGCACCGCTTCCTGGACAAGAACATCTTCTGGTCCTGGGGGAATCCTCAGCAGAGCGCATTTGAGGCCCCCAAGGGCCTGCTCTCCTCCTCCAGCTTGCTCATGCATTTTGACGAGCGGAAGCCAGTGATCCTGATCTGCGGTGCCTCACCTTATGGCATTGGTGTGGTCCTAAGTCACAGTATGCCAGACAGTCGGGAGGCCCCGATCGCTTTCTATTCCCAGACCCTGTCACTGGCCGAACAAAATTACGCTCAGATCAACAAAGAGGCTTTGGCTATAGTGGAGGGCATGAAGAAGTTCCACAACTATGTCTATGGTCAGCCATCGTCACTGACCACAAGCTGCTCCTGGGACTGTTCGTGCCAGATCTCCAGATGCCACAGATCCTGGCCCCCCGCATGCTCCGGTGGTCCATCTTCATGAACACCTACTCCTTCGAGCTCATCCACCAGCCTGGTCGGGGCATCGGGCAAGCGGACGCCCTCAGCTGCCTGCTGCTTGTTGATTGGGACCCTGACCCCGCACCCGCCAATGGCATCATTCTCCTCGAGTCCCTGCCAGAGCCACCGGTGCACGCATCTGACATCGCCACCCACTCAACGAAGGATATAATATAATATAATATAATATAATATAATATAATATAAGCTTGTGTTTTTAACTGGGCGTGGAGGGGGTGGCCAGCAGAGTGGCTGGCTGCAGAATTCGCACCCTTCACCACCCGCCAGCATGAGCTATCAACACACAAGGGTTGCTTGCTGTGGGGAAGCCAAGTCATGATCCCTGCCAAACTGCGCGACCAGGTCCTGGACCAGGCCCTGCATGCCTGCCACCCCAGGATCATCCGGATGAAGGCACTAGCTTGGAGCTAAGTGTGGTGGCCAGGCATTGACGTGGCGATTGAGGAATGGGTCAAACACTGCCAGACATGTCAGGAGTCACGACCCGAGATGCCGCAAGCCCCGGTCCAGTGCTGGGAGTCCCCGCACACCCCATGGTCCTGCATCCACATTGACTTTGCAGAGCCCTTCCAGGGGAAGACGTTCCTGGTCATGGTGGACGCATACTCCAAGTGGCTAGAGGTTGTGCCCATCACGTCCATGACAACCCGGGTTGTAGTGAAGGTGCCACGAGGCATCTTCACAACATACGGCCTGCAGGACACTGTCGTCTTGGACAATGGGGCCCAGTTCATGTCCTCGGAGTTCCAGGACTTCATGACACGGAACCTGGTAAGGCACGTTACCTCAGCTCCCTTCCATACCTCCACCAACGGGCAAGTGGAGAGGATGGTGCGCATCATGAAGGATACGCTTGGGTGGCTCATCCACGGGGGATGCAGACTTCTTCCTGACCCAGCGCATCACCCCGTGCACCTCCACCGGCCGCAGCCTGGTGGAACTCCTCATGGGCAGCCACCTGAAGTCGCTCCTAGACTGGCTTCACCCGGACTTGTCCTCTGACCATCCCCCCAGCCACAAGACGACGATGGCTCCAATAGTCCTGGAGCTGGAAGTGCCGGTCTACACACAGAACTACAGCACTGGGCCAGCACAGGTACCCACCACGGTCAGGGAAGCCACCGGGCCAGTCTCATACAGGGTGGCCACCCCGGAGGGGCGAGTTCTGCGGCACCATATCGACCAGCTGCGGCATCAGATCGCGGACTCGCCCACACCTAGTACAGCCACTGGAGCCACAGCAACAGAACTGCCAGCGCTGTCGGATAGCGAACCCGAGGGGCACACCATGCCAGCAGGAGGCGGGGACACAGCGGAGTCGGCTTGGGAGCAGCTGGGCCTCCGAGAGCAAGGGGACCTCTGGGAGACCCCAGAAGTCCCAGAAGACGCCGAGTCAGAAATGCCGGCCCCTACACCGGCACCACGCCACTCGCAGCAGTCCCAGTCCAGACCAGACTATTTAAAAGACTATGTTGAAACCGGGCTACCTGAAGGACTTTGTCTGCTGAGCGGGTGGGCTCTGGCTTAGGAGGGTGTTATGTATGCAGCGGGAAGCTGCAACTCTGTTGAGCTTGGAGTTTCTCCAGGCTCCTGAGCTGCGTGGCCTTACTGGCCGCAAGGGCTGCAGCTGTCCAATCACGGACTTGAGCGCTTGTGTATCCTTACTGGCTGCAAGGGCTGCAGTCGCCCAATCGCAGACTTGGGGTGTGTGGCCTGCGCGACTGAGCGGGCATATAAGTGAGGGTTCGTTACACAGTTCTCCAGTTCTAGTTCTGTTCTGCCTGTTCTCAATAAAGCGCTGTTGTTGGAACTTTGTTTCCTGACTTGTGTATCACCCATAGGGCTGTTGATTCGGTTCGGTCCGAACTGAAAAACAGCTGAATTTCACGCAATTCGGCGTTTTCTTGGTTCGGACGAACCGAACTCAAAAAGGGGGAAACCGGGGAGCCGAATTCGCCGAGTTCGGGGTGTTCCTGAATAAATTCGGCAAATTCAGCCCCTTTAAAAAGATCTGTGCCTTCCAGCTGGAAGCTTCCCTGGAGACGCGCGGCGGGCCATTTAAATAGATCTGTGCCTCCTGGCCGGGAGGCACAGATCTATTTAAAGCCCCCCCCCAGCCCTGCCAGGACTCCCGGCAGGGCTGGGGGAGCTGGAAACCCTCTGCACTGTCTGCCCAGCTGGGAGGCACAGATCTGTTTAAAGGGCCCCCCGCGCGCCTTCAGGGAAGACCCCTGAAGGCGCGCTGGGGGGGGGGCGAATTTCCCCCCGAACTCCGGATCCCCCGAATTTCCAAGGATCCGAAGTGGGGGAGTTCGAACTTCAGCACGGCCCGAATAAAGATGGGCCGAATTTTGCCGAAGCCGAACTATACCAATTTTTTTTTCAACAGCCCTAATCGCCCACGCGACTTAACAAAGAGTTTAAGGGGGAGGGAACTGGAAACATCTGAACCAGCTGAAGAAGACCTGGGGCTGAGCATCTGCCCCTCCTCTTTTTGCAGGTAGTGAAGTCCTGGGCTCTTAGCATGTGGGCCTGGAAGAACCTTGCAGGTAGAACAAGCTCCAGGTTGGGATGGCCTGACAATTAATCACCAGCTTCAAATCAAGAGTGTACTAAGAGCCTCATAATCCAGAGAGGCCAAAACAAACGGAAAATTAACCTTAGTGCAGCATTTCTCAAACTGGGGTCCCTGTGAGTACATAGTAAGGACAGAGGGCATGCCCTTCTTGTGCCTGTCTGGCTAATATGAAAACAAAGCTCCTTTATTTTTTCAGGGAAAGGGAGCAGATATTCTCTTTCTCAGTGGAAGGAGATGGAATTAGCTTTTCTCACATGAACACATGAAGCTGCCTTATTTTGAATCAGACCCTTGGTCCATCAAAGTCAGTATTGTCTACTCAGACCGGCAGCGGCACTCCAGGGTCTCAGGTAGGGGTCTTTCACATCACCTACCTGCCTAGTCCCTTTAACTGGAGATGCTGGGGATTGAACTGGGGACCTTCTGAATGCCAAGCAGAGGCTCTACCACTGAGCCACGGCCTCTCCTTCTCCTCTTTCAACAGGCAGGCATTCATAGAACTGCTGTTGCCTGTAGTCATTTTGCTTGTAGATCACCTCAGTGTATTAGACAGAAGACACTGATTGGTTTGTGAAACCAATAGCTCAGCCTTAGGATCTGCAATTGTTTGAGTGGATCCAAAGAAATACAGTCCTGATGCAGTAGTCAGACCAGGTTACCAGCTTTGACCAGGTTGATCACCAATCACCTCTGTTCTCTGTTGCCAATCCATAGGGCAGCGGCAGAAAAATGGGAAGAGCAAAATTCTGTCTGTGGATGCCACATCACTTCCAGTTGCATAACCAGAAGTGACATCATGCCGTAGGCTACTCTAGGATTCACCATATTCTTATAACCCTAGAGTTTCAAGTGAACCATGGAGCAACCCACAATGCAGTGACATCCCTTCTGGCTACACAGCTGCAAGTGATGATGTAGCAGTGGACGCTATTTGGGTAACGCCCACCCTCCCCATTCATCCAGGGGTTGCCAATCTTCAGATGGCAACCCTATAATGCAGTAATCATAGTTATCTCTAGGATAAAATTAAATAATTGTCCAATGCAAATAGAAGCAACTGGGAAGTTAAAATGGCCCCTGGCGAAAGCCAAACATAATAGCCCCTGCAGTGCTACAAGCCAGTATTGTAGGGCCACTCAGCCAAATGCCACCAAAAAGAAACAACCATACCTGTCAGGCCCTGCCTGTACAGTGTGCAGGGAATGCCAGGCATGGCCTGACAGAGGATGTTTTGCTTTCTCCAGGTGCTGTCTCAAGGTCAGCGCTAACAACTAACAACTGTGTATTTTGACTCTGGACTCTGTGGGAATCTTACCCCAATGGGAGGAGGGTTGCCATGGCATCCTGAATTGTTCTATGCTTTCGATATATGCCCAGCTCCATGCTTTTAGTTCTCATTAGTGCCGTCTTGAATCCTAGCTGCTGTTAACCTGTAGATCTTCCAATAAATCAACTCTCTTTTGGACTGCCTGCGAATGTTGTTTATGGGATTGTCACGGGACAAGTGCTCACAATACCTTTCTCCTGCAATGTGATGACAGTGCAGGAGGAGGCTGACACCAGTCGTCATAGGGGGGCAGGGGCTGTGACTCAGTGAAAGAGCCTCTGCTTTGCATGCAGAAGGTCCCACTGCTGTCTCCAGTTAAAAGGACCAGGCAGTAGGTGATGTGAAAGACCTCAGCCTGAAACTCTAGAGAGCCATTGCCAGTCCAAGTAGATAATGCTGACCTTGATGGACTGATGGTCTGGTTCCGTATAAGGCAGCCTTATGTATGTTCATGTGTGATTGCTGCTGAAGGGTCTGAGCCAAGTGGCCTCTGGGCTGCTGGCAAGTTGTGGAGCTTGGCTGTGCCTGCTCCTGGTCATCATTGGCCCCTTAGAGCAGGGGGTCCACTAGGAGATTTCCCTGTACATTAAATAGCCAATCTGCCCCTGGGAGCAAAGGATTTCAGGATAGAAATATAGAAACGCCACTCTGTATCCATAGACAACAATAGCCAATGATGGTTTTCAACTGAATACTAGAGGTTAAGGTTGAGTACAACACTCATATTCTATTTCTATGAGCAGCTCTGCAAGTTTTTCCACAACCTCCACCCCTGTTCAGTTAATGATCTTTAAGTCATTAACCAATAAGGAATGTCTTGCTGACTCCAATGCAAAGTCTCTTCCAATAAAGGGGTGGGATTGATCAGTGCTTGAGTCAGGGCCTTTTGATACATAGCCCTATATTATCACCTACCTTCTGAGAACTGCCCTCAGTGGCGGACTGGGTCTAAAAATATTGGTTGCCAGGAGATAAAGGGGGCTCTACCCACAGCTATAAGGCTATCATTTATTTTTTATAATAAATAAATAAAACTTTCAAAAAATACATATGAGGAAAAAAGGTACAATTAAAATTTTAGTTGCATACAGTAATAGTGTTGGAACGTCTATTATATTTTCAAGCTACTAAAAGGTCATTGTAAAGGGCCCCGTGGTGCAGAGTGGTAAGCTGCAGTACTGCAGTCCAAGCTCTGCGCACGACCTGAGTTCGATCCCAACAGAAGTTGGTTTCAGGTAGCCGGCTCGAGGTGGACTCAGCCTTCCATCCTTCTGAGGTTGGTAAAATGAGTACCCAGCTTGTTTGGGGGTAAAAGGGAAGATGACTGGGGAAGGCACTGGCAAACCACCCCTTAAACAAAGTCTGCCTAGTAAACATCGACATATGATGTCACCCCATGGATCAGGAATGACCTGGTGCTTGCACAGGGGACCTTTACCTTTTTTTAAAGGTCATTAACATTTTAAACATATTATCTGATGTTTAAGGGGCCCCACTTCATCAGGGGCTCACAGGGCCCACTTGCCATTGGGCAAGCTGACACAATGGCCAGTCCGCCACTGACTGGCCTTATTATGTACGGTCACTAAAAATATTTTTCTTAAGCTTACTTTTAAACTGTAGTTGAGAATGATCTCTCTAAATTGTTTTGAGAACATGAGAGGACAGAAGCCTCCATGTGCGTATGTAGGAAAGAAGGGAGGGCTACAAAAACAATCAAAATGGTGAATTTTTCGCAATGGTACATTGCTAAAGTATGAGGACTGCTGCCTTAGTGCATTCAGGATACTTAAAGTTGAAGGAGCATCTGTTACACATTTGGTATAGACAGGACTGGAAAAGCTGGATGTTGCTTTCTAGGTAACAAACAAAGAATATTCAAAACAAATAAATATAGTGAAGCTCTGCCAGCAATGAGGTCTCCCAAAATGGAATCTAGGGCTTTCAAAACAGTCCAGGGTAATCATAGATCCTTAAGTCCTGTATTTTTGTGATAAAAGTTATCCCAAGGCTGGGATAACTAGTTGGCCAGCGTCTTCTGAATGTTGAGAAGATGCTGGTCAGCTAGATGTCTCTGAGTCCATGGCTGATGGCAAGAACATATTCCATGTATGAGAGACTAACAGTGCAAAGTTATACCCTTTGGTTTCAATGTGCATTGATTTCAGCGTAGCTCGTCTTAGGACAGGGCTATAAGGGCTTGATCACGCTTGTATACATATAACTCAGTTTCTCCGAATTTCTGTACTTATGATGACCGGCAGCTGAATGTGTGCCCTGACTTCACTGAAAAGAATTGTATGCAAGGTGCTATTTATTACTTCTATTGATTTTGAAATTATTTTCCTTGGTTTCACCACAGTGCTCCCCAACAGTTTGCAAAATAAAATTGATATAGCAATGTAACTCCCTAATTAAACACAATATTAAAACAACAAATAAGAATAAGCAAAAGAGGATCAAAAAACCAACAAACCATTAAAAAAGCAAAATGTCAGCACTAAGTCTACCCAAATCAGAATTTAAAAATAAATTATTTCTAAGTAAGAACATCTTAATTGTCCTTCAGAACAATGGGGATGAACTGAGAAACTCTCTGAGCAAAGCTCCAGATGCATTGGGCCCCCACCAAAAAGGCTATGGCACCAGGACTGTGAGAGCCACCGTGGGTGATCAGATCAAAAAAATCACATGACCTGCCCAGTTCCAGTGGCCCCCAGTATGACCAACAACTTTGTTCTCTTAGTTCTCAACCCCCCCCCCACCTGAGTGTCTGGTACTGGTCACCAGCCTCTGGTATAACAGACAGCAATAAGGCCTCAACAGAGCCTCCTCTGATTATCTCAGACCATTCTAGGGAGTAGGGCTGTTGGAAAAAAAAATTCGGTATAGTTCGTATTCGGTCAAATTCGGCCCGTCTGGATTCGGGATATGCCGAAGTCCGAACTCCCCCCGATTCGGATCTGTCAAATTCAGCACGAATTCAAAGTTCGGGAAAATATTCGGCCGAATATAGCCATTTAAAGTTTAAACACATTCGCGGCCTCCCGCGGCTCCGGGGGTGTGTGTGTCATTTTTTGAGGTGGACGTTCAAAACTTTCAGCATAGCTTTTGGTGACCCTTCTTGAAAGGACCCCCAAGTTTGGTGACGATGGGGACCGGGGGAAGCGATATATGGAGCCCAGAAGGCCCCCCCTATACTCCCATTGCAAAGACCATCGGTGTCCGTGACTCGCGTTTGCTAAATCATGCAATGCAACACATAGGAGTCAGAGCCTGTGCAATTTGCAAACTGCATGCCAGAGTGAAGTGCGAAAGATATGCATTGCATTGATGGTGGAACAAAGGCAGCTCATCGGGCTGGAGGAAGTCATTATTAATTTATTACCCAACTCTCTTACAAAAAGTCGCTGAAGGAAGGGAAAGACAGAGCCCCCCCCCTTCCTTTTCTCTCTGTGTGTTTTACTGTGTATTCTATCTTAGACTTTCCAAGGTGGGGCTGCCCATCGGCTTGTGGCAAACCCCGGTTGCAAAAATTAGAGGGGGGGGCTAGGGCGAGAGTTCCACGAGTGGCATGTCACAACCACCATAAAGGCGAACTCCTGCCCTTCTGACAGAGGGCCGTGGTGGCCTAAGCCGTTTGATGGAGATGAAGCAAAGGGTGCAAGCGCTGCAGCTGTCCAGGTTTTGGACAGCCTATTCACTGCATGAAGAAGCTATCCACCCCAAGTGGTGGGGGCTTCCGAACCATCCACTGTAAGATCATGGGGATCCCCCCCTAAAAAAGGACATGCCCCTCGAAAGCCAACCTTCTTTTTCATTCTCAAAACCAGGTACCATCTCCTAAACTGAAAGCACCCTTGCTTGACACCTGTCAAAATGCCGGGAGAAGTCAGGTACCCATCATGCTCCCGGGCATGAAATTTGCATATGCCAAACCCTCTGGTGCAGACCGGGACAGTTCTGTGTAGGCGCATACGTCCTCTCCCCCTCCCCAAGGAGTGTTCCAATTTAAGTGAAGAATGTAGGAGGAGGGGCCCTTTTTCTATCTTTTACAAGTTTAGTGGAGCCCCCCCCCCCGAGGGGGTGATTCCATCCTGACCTAATGGAATCGCCCCGTTCGGAAGGGACCTCATGGTTTTGGTTGCATGGCAGCACAAGACTGTTTGACTGTGCTAATAATTGTCCTTGTTGGGTGAAACGGCAGCTCGGCCAGCTGGCAGTCACTAACCGCACCACCCCAATCTCTTATAAACAGTTAAAGGAGAGGAAGAAGGGGAGAACAGAAAGTTCTGCTCTCCACCTCCCTCTCCCTCTCTCTCTCTCACCCTCTGAGCAAATGTTTTCTCATTCTATTTTTGACTTTCCAACGGGGGGTTATTATTGGCACAACCCCGGGTGCAAAAATTACAAGGCAGGGTCGGGAAAATGGTTCTTCTGCGGGCGACATGCCGTCATGACCACCGTAGATAAAGACACCATTGAAATCCAATTTTCAGACACCTGCCAGGTGAAACTATCCAGTCATTTAATGACAGCGGGGTGCGCAAGCGCTCAAGCAGTCCTGGTTTTGGACTGCTCCCCCGCTGAATGGCTGGATGTTCCCCCACTGGCAGCAGGGGCTTCTGAAGCACCCACTTTTAAATCACAGAGGTCCCCCTTCCCCCGAAAACAACATTGCCCTTGGAAAGCCAAAACTCTCAATGATTCTAAAAACCAGGTTCTGTCTCTTTAAATACAAGCACCTTCAAAGGATACCTGTTGGAAGGCAACAAACTGACAGGTACCCATCATGCTTCAGTGTAAACATTTGCATATGCCAGACCTTCTGGTGCAGAACGAGCCGACTATTTAACAGAATGCTTTCCCCTCTTGCTCCCTCCCCGTTGGAAATATTTGCATCTTGTGTGTGTGTTTTTTTCCTGAATCTATCTTTAACCAAGTATAGGGGAGGTCTCCTCCCGAGGAGGTGATTCCGGCCTGACATTTCGGAATCATCCTGTTAGGAAGGGACATCAAGGTTTTGGCTTGAAGTAAGCCCGCTCAGCGGACTAGCCGGTCCAAAACCAGAATGGCCCTAGTGCAAGCCAGACAGCCTACACAGGCTGCCTGGGTAAGTGCCATTATTTAGTGGTGGTCGTGAGGGCCCACCACCAGCAGAATTAGCTTAGAGCTAATGAATTGGTCCTCGGCCCAACATAGCCTTGCAAACCTACTTCCCTTTCGGTAACGGTTCCCATTTGAGCGTGTTCACAAATATTTTTCTGTTGCAAGTCACGACGCATAACAAAGAATGGCCGCTCAAACGCCAAGGGTAATGATTTAATGTAAAGGTTTTATTTTGTAAAAGTGCAAGTACGTGCGGTGCAACCATAATGCCTAGCGCCTTATGCTAATGTCTCCCCACCTCCATCGGACTAGCTCAACCCACGATAGCAATCAGCCATGCGGAAGACAGCAAAAATGAAAGTAATTAGCACCTCCCCCATTCCGGAAAAACTTGAGAGCAGCCGTGCCCGGCCGGCAGACGCCGAGTCAGTCTGCTCTCAGGTCTCTCCATTCTAAAATCTATTCTTTGACTTTCTCAAGCAGGGCTACCATTTCGGCTTGCCCATGGAACAAAAATTAGACTGGATAGAATTCTGTGGTTAGTTTCAGGAACTTGGTGGCATTTTCACTACGGCCCCAAAAGGGGACGCCTAGTGGGCATCAATCCTGCTCTGCAAAGACAGGGTCATACGCACAAAGACCGTGCCGGTTTCGGATCAGCAAGCCCGCGATTGGCGCCAACCCTTCCTAGCCTAAGACAGGTTGCGTGCGCAGAAAACGTTTTTGTGTGTATGTCTATGTGTGCATCATGAGTTCTGTTCTTTACCAAGGAAAGTGAGACCTCCTCCCGAGGAAGAGACCCCCCGCGTATCCAAGGGGTCCCCCCATTAGAAAGAGGCCTCGGTGGTTCGCCCAGGCTCTCCCCCCGCGGAGAGCGCCTGGTCCGAAACCAGGACAGCCCAAGTGCAGGCCAGCAGACCATACAGGACTGCTGGGTAGGCGTCGTACCTACGTAGAATGGGCTAAGGGGAAAGCAGTCAGAAGCCCAACGCCAAGAAATAGTTTTTGAGGATGAAGTGAACCCAGTTTTGCTATAGGAAGGCAAACCCCATAGATTTAACCCAACTCACATCGAGTAAAAGGAATGACATAAAAAGGTCTAAAAAATTTATTTCAAGGATGGCATAGCTCCAAGTTAGACCAGCATGTTTTGCGATCAGTATGTTAAGCACCCCACGCCCCCTTAGCCTGGCCCTCCCATGCCAGAACAAGGGAGCCAAACAGTGCTTCTGAAAATGCACGAAGAATAGCTGAGTCCAGCCGCTTGCCAACAGAAGAGACAGGGAAGATTTGCTAACCCTTCACCATCCTTTTGAAATCTAGCAGAGAAGTGAGCTAGCAAACCACCGCGCTTTATTTTCTCGCCCTCACTTACACTAAGGGGGGATGTTATTTCCCGTTTCCGAAATATGCATGCAAGCGGCATGTCTCAATGTTTTCTCTTTCCATGATCTTATGTATCAATGTGTATGTGAGAGATCCCCCTCTCTGAGTTTGCTTCTCCAAATCAGTTGCTCAGACGTTGATACAGAAACAATAGATTTATTGAAGCCTTCAGGAGATGAGACAGGCACAGGTAGAAAGTTGCAAGTGAGGGGCTATACGGGTTTACAGAATATATTGACTCCAGGGCACTGGGGCACTGGGGTTCACACTTATTGTTATGGGAAGTTACAAGCTTGGCATAATACAAAACATCAGACGGATCCCAGGAAGTCTGGTGCGGCTATCACACTTCCAAGGCCGCACCGGCCTGAGGGAGTACTGGCAGGAAGAACAGCGGGGGGGAAGATACATGGGCCATCAGGCCTGGCGCCTGAGACCAGAAGGTGTGAACTGCTTTTACGAGTTCACTGATAACACCGCAGGTGATGGAAAGCAGAGACACAAAGACAGAGACCCTCACATTCTGCCCCCCTTAAGGCCCCCCTCCGGGGTCCTCGAGAGGGCGAGGCTTATCGGGATAAGCGAGGTGGAATTCTCGGACCAAGCGAGGAGCTGCCATGTGGGGTGCGGCCACCCATTCGTCATGAGCGGAGCCAAGGTTTTTCCAGCGAACAAAGTAAAACAGTTTCCCTTTCTTCCATTTGGAATCTAAAACCTTGGATATTTCCAAATGGGTATCCCCTCCCACCACGGTAGGAATCTCATGAGCGGGAGGGGGGTGGAACTGGGGAGCTGCTACATAAGGTTTGAGGAGGCTTATATGGAAGACTGGATGAACCCCCTTGAGTGTCTTAGGGAGACTCAGTTCCACGGTAACCTCGTTGATTACTCTGGTAATGGGGAAAGGTCCTACATAACGGTCGCTCAGTTTTTTGCAGGGGCGAAGAGAGCGGAGGTTTTTGGTGGACAGATAGACTTGCTCCCCCACCTTGAGTTCCCATCCCGGAGACCGGTGTTTGTCCGCTTGTTCCTTGTACTTGCTTTTTGCCCTTTCCAGATTTTTGAGCAACCATGGCCAGGTGGATTTAACCACCTGAATCCACTCCTGAAGATCAGGGGTAGACTGGAGCTCTGGCGAGACGGGGGCAGAACCGAAAGGGCCAAAATCCGTCCCGTATATAACTTGGAAGGGACTAAAGCCGGTAGAGGAATGAGGCGCATTGTTGTACGCATATTCGGCAAATGGCAGCAGGTCAACCCAGTCATCCTGGTGGAAATTTACATAGCAGCGCAAATAACATTCTACTACCGCATTTACTCGTTCTGTTTGACCATCCGTTTGGGGGTGATAGGCGGAAGAAAGGCCCTGTTCCTCCACTCCCATTAACTTTAGAAAAGCCCGCCAGAATTTGGCAACAAACTGGACCCCCCGGTCGGAGAGGACCTTCCTCGGGATCGAGTGTAGCCTGAGGACGTGCGTGATGAACAGTTTAGCTAAGCCCTGGGCTGAAGGAAGACCTGCACATGGAACGAAATGAACCTGTTTGGAAAAGAGGTCTGTGATAACCCAGAGAACCGTTTTCCCCCGACTTGGAGGTAGGTCGGTGATAAAATCCATGGCGATGACTTCCCAGGGACGGGAGGGGTTCTCAAGCGGTTTGAGAAGCCCCGGGGGTTTTCCCATCCGTTTCTTGGCTGTGGCGCAGGTGGGGCAGCTGCGCACATACAACTCCACATCAGATCTCATACCGGGCCACCAGAATTGCCTTCGAACCAGGTGAAGCGTTTTTACGAAACCAAAATGACCTGCTAGCCTGGCCCCATGTACAAGTCCCAATACTTCTTTGCGAAGGGAAGATGGGACATATAGTTTCCCCCCTTGCACCCACCAAGTGTTGGTTCGTTCCAAGCCAGGGGGGAGGAGATTGTGCTCCTCCTCCTGCAAGGAGGCGTCCCGGAGTCGCTGTTGGAACACTTCCGGGATACCTTTGAGCGTAGGGGGGGTCTCCGGTTGGCGGGCTTGGGATCGGGTGGTGACGGCTAAGCCAGGGACTTCCCCTCGCTGTTCGGGAGTGAACAGGGAGTCGACGGGGCGATCGAAATCGTTGCGATACTGGGGAAGTCGTGACAAAGCATCAGCTAGGGCATTTTCTTTGCCAGGGACATGTTTGAGGGTGAACCGGAATTTTGCAAAAAATTGGGCCCACCGAATTTGTTTGGCATTGAGTTTTCTAGCTCCCTTGAGAGCCTCAAGATTCTTGTGATCGGTGCACACTTCGAACGGCAGCTCGGCCCCCTCCAAGAAGTGTCTCCATATGGTAAGGGCATGTTTGACTGCTGCTGCCTCCTTCTCCCAAATGGCCCAGTTGATTTCGGACTGGGAAAACTTCTTGGAGAAGTAGGCGCATGGCCTCAACCGTCCCCCCTCATCCCTCTGCAATAGGGCCCCGCCCATGGCTACATCCGAGGCATCCACCTGCACCACGAAGGGCTTGGTGCAATCCGGGTGAGCCAAAACGGGTTCGGATGAAAAAAGTAGCTTTAAACGTTCAAAAGCTTGCTGGCACTGGGGGGACCATTGCAGACGGGCTGAGGGAAGCACGGCGCTAGCCCCCTTGTCCTTGGTACGCAACAGGGCAGTGAGGGGAAGCGCAACTTGGGCAAAGTTGGGAATGAAGTTCCGGTAAAAGTTGGCAAACCCCAAAAACTGTTGAAGTTGGCGACGGGTAGTGGGGGTTTCCCAGTCCCGCACCGCCTGGACCTTGGCGGGGTCCATTTCCAACCCTTGGTGGGAAATCACATACCCCAGAAATGTAATAGAAGGTTGGTGGAATTCACACTTGGACACCTTAGCATACAGTTTGTGCTCCCGCAGCCGCTGGAGCACTTCTCGCACTAGGCGCACATGTCCTTCCATGGTTTCAGAGTAAATAAGGATGTCATCGAGAAATACCACCACCCCCCGAAACAGTAAATCATGCAAAACTTCATTAATTAATTGCATAAAGACACTCGGAGCCCCCGAAAGTCCGAACGGCATGACCAGGTATTCAAACATCCCAAAACAACTGGAAAAGGCCGTTTTGGGTTCGTCTCCCTCTTTGATGCGAATGCGGTGGTAGGCTTCTACTAAGTCCAGTTTGGTGAAGATTCGGCCCTCCTTTAATTGTGCTAGAAGGTCAGGAATAAGAGGGAGGGGGTAAGCATTAGACTGGGTGACTGCGTTCAGTCTGCGAAAGTCAATACACAGTCTTAAATCTCCCGTCTTTTTCTTTACAAAGAAAGCTGGGGCTGAATAAGGAGCCTTGGAGGG
Organism: Euleptes europaea; assembly: GCF_029931775.1. Lineage (NCBI taxonomy): Eukaryota > Metazoa > Chordata > Lepidosauria > Squamata > Sphaerodactylidae > Euleptes > Euleptes europaea. Next base: position 107,949,644 of record NC_079317.1, on the reverse strand, counting down.
GCGTATGAAACCCCTCGCCAGATTGACATCCAGATAGTCTCGCAATACAGTCTTTTCACTAGGGCTCATGGGGTAAACCTTTCCCTTAGACAGTTTGCCTTCCCCTACAATCTCGATGGCACAGTCCGTTTCTCTGTGGGGAGGCAGTTCGTCGCACTCTCTAACATCGAAAACATCAGTAAACTGCGAGTACTCAGAGGGTAATTGAGGAGAGACTGGGGCGGGGGACCCTACCAGTGCGGCGGCTGGAGTTCTGAGTACCCGTTCCTTGTCATGCAACCCACAGGGGTTTTCGGGGAAGGAAAGCACCCGTTTAACCCAATCAATGGAGGGATTGTGTCCCCTTAACCAGTTCATCCCTAACACCACAGGGGTTACAATAGGGGCGATGGTGAAATACAACCGTTCCCAATGTTCCCCCACGGACATAATCACGGCTGCAGTTCTGTGGGTCACAGGGCCCCGTTTAAAGTCACTCCCGTCCATTTGGGAAAAACGGAGGGGTCCCGGAAGCCGCTTGCGCCGGACACCCAACTTCTTGGCAGTTTCCTCATTTATCATGGTGCGGGCACACCCCGAGTCGACCAACGCGGGGACCTCTAACGGGGGACCCCCTTTGGGTAGGGACAGATGAACACGCACAAATACATTGTCCTCTTGGGCGCTTACCATCGGTGGAGCTCCTTGCACAACGATAGGGACGGTCTGCTGCGGAGCCCCCTCTACAGCAGACCGACGGCGTTTTTTGCCGGCTGTTCCCACTCTTCCTCCTCGCTGGAAGAGGGGGACGGGGTGGTGGCTTCCGGGGAGCCGTCCGAATCAAAGACGGTATTTGTAATCCGGGACCCCGATGGGACCGTAGAGTCGGATGCCCCATCCTGGGGGCGCGCGTGGAGAGCGGAGGGTGCGCCGGAGCGCCGGCTCAGTGGTCCACTTCTGCGGCGAGGCTGGCTGTCGGCGGCCGGTTTCGTCGGCTCGGCCTGGGTTTGGCGGGGGGGGGTCGGACGGCCTGAGCGAGAGGGGCATTGCGATGCAAAGTGACCCTTTCCCCCGCAGATCAGGCAGACGCCGGCCTCGAACCGCTTGCGGCGTTCCGCGGCCGAGAGACCCCCGCCACCCCCTTGCCGGAGTTCCCGGCCACGGTCACCTCGGGGCCTGGGGTCTCGCCCAAGCCGTTGCTTGGACAAGTTCAGGAGTTGCTTGCGATTCTCGATGTCAGCAGCATGGCGAACCCAACCTTCCACATCCGGGGGGTTCCCTTGCATGAAGGCCCAATGTTGGAGGTCTGGGTTGAGACCCTCCCTGAAACATTGTACCAAGGTAGCTTCACTCCAGTCCAGAATTCGGCTAGCCAGTGACTGGAACTCACTTGCATACTGCGCCACCGACTTAGTCCCTTGGCGCAGTTGCATCAGGGAGGCTTTAGCCCGCTCACCCAGAGTCGGGTCCTCAAAACGGTTTCGGAGTGCTACCATGAACTCGTCCAGGGTTCGCAGTACCGGCGAGCGGAGTTCATACTGCAACACCATCCAGGCAGCCGCCTCCCCTTGCAGTAAGGAAGCCACGTACTGCACCCGGGACTCCTCAGAAACGAAGGTTCGGCCTTGTTCCCGCATAAAAATGTCCACTTGGACCATAAAAAAGGTCAATTGGTCTCCCGACCCGTCATACGTGACTTTCAGGTCCCGACGGGCCGGGGGGGCAGGGGTTGCGGGCGGAACTACCGGCGCCCCGTCTGGGGGAGCACCGGCTGGAGGTTGCAACTTCAGCGCATCTAGGGCCGTGGCCATCTCACCCATTACGCGTTGCATGGTCTCCATCTGCTCCTGCATAGCCCGGCGGTCTTCCTGCCACTGCTTTCGTTCTTCCTCCATGAGGGCCTCTTTGCGGGCCGGGTCCCCTTCGAGTCCCGTGCTGGGGAAAGCCAACCGGCGATCCTTCGCCGCAGTCCGCGAGAGCGACCAGCCCTTGGGAGAGTCCAGCCAATAAGTAAGCCCCCGGGGACGTTCGTCCCGATCTTGGTCGGGGGCGCGACCCTTCGGTTTCTTTGGCTTGGCTCCCTCCTCCTTCGGGTCCGGCTTCTCCGGCTCGTCCGGAGCCTTGGGGGCATCGGGGATAGGGGTGGTGTCCTCGTCGGCTGACATTCTGTCCAAAGCGGTACAGCTGCAGTCCGAGAGGCAAGGACTTGCAACTTAATGTGAGAGATCCCCCTCTCTGAGTTTGCTTCTCCAAATCAGTTGCTCAGACGTTGATACAGAAACAATAGATTTATTGAAGCCTTCAGGAGATGAGACAGGCACAGGTAGAAAGTTGCAAGTGAGGGGCTATACGGGTTTACAGAATATATTGACTCCAGGGCACTGGGGCACTGGGGTTCACACTTATTGTTATGGGAAGTTACAAGCTTGGCATAATACAAAACATCAGACGGATCCCAGGAAGTCTGGTGCGGCTATCACACTTCCAAGGCCGCACCGGCCTGAGGGAGTACTGGCAGGAAGAACAGCGGGGGGGAAGATACATGGGCCATCAGGCCTGGCGCCTGAGACCAGAAGGTGTGAACTGCTTTTACGAGTTCACTGATAACACCGCAGGTGATGGAAAGCAGAGACACAAAGACAGAGACCCTCACAGTGTATAGTTGTCTAAGTAAACGTTTGCGTTTGCAGTTCAGCTGTGTATTATGAGTTTAGAAAACAATGTATTTATGTACAGAAAGCTGAGCCTGATGCATTGATACTTCAATGTAACTGTTTTGAAAACATGCTTGCAAAGTCAACAATGCATATTTCCTGCAAGGTTGTTGACGTTCACTAGGCAGTCCCTCTTTTTGAATCCAGGGTTTTAGTTTAGCTACAATGATTCCCAAAACTCCAATGGTCATTTTTGAAACCAGACTTTGGCGTCTTCAATCAAGCCTTCAAGGGCTATTTTTAACACAACGCCAGGTCACTTGGTGAACAGAAATTGGAGAGCTGCCCCGTCGCGGCGCCGCGCTCACAATCTTAAAGCATTTCTAATCTCCCGCCCGTCAACTCCCGTCATTCCCCTCCACGCCGCACGTAGCTCTGCCCCCCCACAGGTCTTCGAGTTTGCAAATGGCTGCTAGAAGACGTGCGATGCAGTGGAGGGGTGTTGAGGTGGAGGAAATGCTTTGTCTCATCAGAGACAGCAGACTAGCCTTCACGGTCATCATGAGCAGCTCCCTCCAACGCACGGTGTTCACAGGGCTTGCGAGCCTTTTGGCGCATGCGGGCTACGAGCGGAGGAGCGTGGCCGCGTGCTTCAGAAAGTTCAGGAGCCTTGAAAAATGCTACTGGCATTTTGTGGAGGAGGGGGGGCAGAGACCTCTCCACTTCGCTCAAATGCAGGAGCTCTGGGAGGCGGCCATGGAAGAGATGGACGCTCGTGCTGGTGAGCCACTCGCTAAACCACCATCTTGGGGGTTGAACTAATGGGCTTGTTTTGTTGGGGATTAATCACACATGCACTTACTTAGGGACCATCCGCACCAGATCAGACCTTCCATGGGGAACATCTTGTCCAGCATCTGACCTGCCTTTCACTGAGAGCAACCAGGAACCTTTAGGAAACCCACAAGGAGTATGTCCATACTGCGGCACATTCCCTCCCGATTTTAAAACACATGGCGGGGACTAATATTCCTACAGCTGGGGATCTCTGGCATTTACTGCCCTTGCTTACATCATGAGCAGCTAGCTAGCATAGCTGTGTCTGTTGATCTCCAGATCTGGAATACAGAGATCAGTCCCTCTCAGGAGACATGACTTTTTTGAAGGGTGGGGTGGGACTCCAATGGGACGGCCACTGACATTCCTCCCCTTACCACTGTGCCCCAATGTGGTCAACTGCTGATTGCTTCTGCCCAAAATGGATGCTGGTTGGAGCAAGGAGTTACAGAACCAGCATGCTTCCAGCTGAGGTCATCATCATGAGTTGACCACCAGCAAAGGATTCAGCAGGGGGAGACTAACTCAACAGGTTCAGTTTACCATGGGAATCCCACCTTATCCCAAAATTTCACCAATTGTCTGGATTTGGATTAATTAAGAGGGGGGGCAGGCACCATTATAACATGAGAAAGTAGTCAGCACAAGAACGATGACTTGCACATCCAGAGAGGAAAACCCAATGCAACACTAAGCGCCATTAATGGGTGGCTGCCGGAACATTAACTGTCCTCCTTCTCCCCCACCCCACAGAGGCAGAAAACCAAGCTGCCATGGAGGGACGCACCGGCTTTTGGCAGTGGGCCCATGAACGGTGAGTGAGGTTGTTAGGTCAGGTTCAACCGTGATGTGAAGTTTAACCACCCTCTGGTTTTCTATTCTTTCACCTTCTTAGCTGGCCCAAGTTATGTGCACCTATCCATCTCCTCCCGCCCCAACCACAGCTTAAAAAACACGGTTGGTGTTTCACACCGCACCCTGTGCAGTTTTTAATGGAGACAGAGCAAGCCTTAAAGCATCTGCCCACACATTGTCTCTCCCCCATGATGGACTGCTTATTCATGTTGCTATGTCATTGCCCAAGCTTCATATTAAACTAATCTCTTGCTCCATTAACAATGTGTTTCTGTTACAGCTCCCATGGTCATGGGCCGGACTGTGATCTGAGGGAGATGGTGGGACAACTTGAGGCCTCCGGTGAGTGCTTTGAGTGCTTTGACCTGGGATCGTTGCTTAAGAGGGACCACGAAGTTACTCCACCTTGTTTTCTCTTCTTAGAAGAGGCCAGGCTTCCACCAGCTTCGCTTACCTCTCCTTATCTTGTCCCATTCCCCACACACACACACCCGACCATCCAGAGAAGAACAGACTAACAGTTGATCCTGTACGGTGGAAAAGTTCTCGTGTGTACTGATATTTTTGGAACCTTGGGTTCCCTTAACCTGAGGAACACTGGTTTCAGCTGTTAGGACATGCTAACCCACGTGTAGCCCATGGAAGGATTGTGACAGGCGTGGCGCACTTGAAGACCCCCCCCCCACCATCGTTGCCTGCCGACTCTTTCAATCTAATCACACTATTCTCTTCCTTCCCCCCCCCACCCCTCTGCAGTGCAAAACCTGGTGCAACAAGTGGCGCGCTTGGAGGAGGAAATGCTGTCTGGCCCACGGGGACCCTGAAAAAAATACAAAGCGAATGGACATTTTAATGTTTTTTTATTGTTGGGTTTCAAAAAGAAAATATTTATCACTGTTTTGAAAAGTTAAGTTATTAAAAAAGAAGTTATATTTTTGTTGATTTCAAACACTTGTTGCTCATAAGAACAGTTATTTAAGCCGATTTTCCATTGTGTCCAGTTAGTACTCCAATGGGTGAAATGCTTCAAAGTTGGACCTCTTTGCTTGGGCACTACTTTGAAGTGTTTCGAGAGGTATTCTTTACTAAGGTAGGTTTCCACGGTAACGATGATTGTTGATTTGTTCCCATTTCACTGGTTAGCAGACCCGGGAGGCATACAAACACCCACGTAGAACCCATGGAAGGAAGGCCTCAGAATTCAAGAGGGCCCTTGCACCAGTGCTTGCACCAGTGTCCAGCGCACCCCTCTCCGCAACGCATCACCACGAAACGCACAGCTGGCGAAACATGTCATTGAGCGAGTGCCCATTGTCATCACTGGCCTTCCTGTTAAATTTCCCACCACCCACCCCTGAAAAGCAGATTAAACGTTAAGGGGTCCACATCATGCTCTAGGGCCTGGGGAGGTGGAGGTCAAATTTGGAACGTGTGTCACTAGCACGTATGGGGCATGAGAGGCGGGGTAGGGCCTACATCAGACCAAGCCTTCCCTTCCTTTAGCTGGAGCTCAGTTACGATGGAGGCTTCCAGAATGGCACAAAGCGGAAAGGAAAAGGTGACCTGTGAAGGAACCAAAAAAAGGCACATGAGGAAGGGACTGCGATGCTTGCACAGCTGTAGGTCTACAGAAATCAGTCACTTTTTCCAGATTTTCTCATTTTTTTGCCCAAATCAGTTTGGGGACGTCAAGTGAGGTGACCTTATCTACTTAAATCAGGAAAAGTGGTGGGAGCAGACCTAAGGTGGCTGTAGGCCTAAATCTGACACCAAGGTTCATCCCTCCTAAGCCCCACCCCCCCAAACTAAGTGTCCCTGAAGGGAACAGTGCACGTTAAAGGTGTCCAACTAATGCTCCATGGTCTTTGGAAGTGGAGGGCGACTTGCTTACCTGACACCTGTCCGTTGGAGGAAAAGAGAGGCGGGGGAGGGCATACCTCAGACGAAGACTCACCTCTCTGTGCCTCAAGCTCAGGTGGAGTGGAAGCTTCCAGGATGGCACCCAGCAGAAAGAAACACCTGACCTCAGAAGGGATACAAAAAGTCATATACAGAAGATGATTAGAAAGGTGAAATTGCTGTGTAGGTCTGAGTCACAATTAGTGACTTTGTCTAGATTTTTGGATGTCATTGGCCAAATCAGTTTGGGAAAGCGACCTGAGGCTCTATGCTGACCGGTTTTTATTAGGGAAAGAGAGCTTCACCCAAACCTCCCGACACTGGCCCCGAGGACATGCAGTCACAACAAGCATGTGCTCACCTCATGCATCCTCAATGTCCTGGTCAGGGAAGCCAAACAGAGGCAGGTTGTCCTTTAGGAAGGCCAACTGCTCTGTGTGCCAGGGTGCCAGGCTTGCGCGTTGTGGGCGAAGCACTTCGCCCAAATGTGAAAAAAGGCGCTCGCTCTGGACGCTCGTTGGAGGGCAGGAGAGGAGCCTCTGGGCCACGAGAGAGAGGTCCGGCCAGACCGACTCTTTTGCGGCCCAGTAGCTCAGTGGACACGTGGTCTGCGACTCGTAGGGCTCTGAAAGGTACTCCCTCACCATCGCCTCCACCGTGTCCTGTCTCTTGCGCCTCGACAACGCCTGGGAGGGGCCAACTGCCCACCCGATGACGTCCATCTCCATCGTCATCGAGGTGGTGGCCTGGAGGGAGACAGTACAAGATGGTGAAGTCGGGGGACGGGCAGCAAGGGAGCCGCCCTTCTCCACCCCCTCAGACGCAATCCCCCTTTCGGCCCGCAATTGCTCCACATGCTGGGAGAGCTCGTCTCGCCAGCGCAGCAGCTCGTTGGGCCGCTCGGCAATGCTGCCCTTGATGCGCGGGTTGCACATGCTTGCCAACATGTAGACCGGCTCCTGGGTGACAGGCAGCAGACGGTTGGTCACACCGTCCCGAAGCCTCTTCGCCAGGGCTGTCACAGCTGGAAGAGTATCTGCACGTTGTTCGGCCGGCTGCAGAAAGGCGCTCAACCTCGCATGAAGCCTGTGGGCCATGGGGGTGAACAGAGCCAGCATCGCCATGTCAGACGAGAGCATTTCCATGCAATGCTTGAAGGGCTCAAGCACATCCACAATCTGAGCGATAGTCAGCCACTCACGTTGGCTGAGCTGCCGATCAGACCCCATGGAATCTGTTTCAAGAAACAGTGCCCTGAGGGCCCTCTTCTGCTCCACCAAATGCTCGAGCATGGCATGGGTGGAGTTCCAGCGCGTGTTGACGTCGCCCTTCACACGGTGCTCGGGCACGCCTTCTCAGACCTGCATCTCACGCAGTGCGTAGTTGTCCTTCGGACTGTGTGAGAGGGCGGGGGTGAGCCGAAGCCCTCCCCCTCCCCCTCCTCTCCACCCCTCTGGTCTTCTGCAGCGCTTTCCCCCCAGAGCACCTCCTGCACGCCTGCCACTCATTTTTCCCGTTGGCGAAACTGGTGTGCTTACTGTGGAAAAGGTTAACTGCCTAGCTCCCTGAACCTCACCTGACCACTGTTTTTATGAACCCTCCCCCAAGATTACTAACTGAGCACAATGGGTCTGGGCCTAACCTAACCTCACCTGAACAACTGCTGCTTTGTGAGATTCAGAAACTGGGGAACCTAGTCTACACTCTAGAGACCTGTCTTGCCTAGCCCTGGAGATGGATTTGGAAACCTTTTTAACTGGGGGAGTTAGTGGCTTTGAAAAGTTTTGCCCTATCTAAATCTGCACACCAACAATGGTTCCCTCAGGAACCAGGAAGAATGTTCTCCCTGCAAGAATGGACACTACCCCCTCACCTTTGACCTGATCTAGTGGTAGCAGCTGTCCACAAGACAGACTAGGTGCTAGCCAACAACTGTTTAGCCTAGTTACAGTCTACTTAAAAGAGACCCCTTGCTGCTTTTTAAATGATGGCAGGCCTAGTCTATGAAGAGGCTGACCGGATCTGCAGCTATGGTTTTTATTGTTATCTCGGTTTAGATGTTTCCTTTCGTTTCTCTGCTGAACCGTCCAGACTTCAAGGACGGCTACACATACCAAAGCCTGGGAACGCCACTCCTGGGAAATAATGCTCTGTTTATGCTTTGTAATCTCCTGCCGTTTCTCTGCCTTATATTTCCAAATAACGGGCAAGACAAACCATAGCTGTCATCTTGCCTTCAATGCACTGTATTGCCTATTTGACCAGTAAAGCCATCTGATTGGAATCTGATTGTCTCTGTGGTGATTTCTGGTTCGATGGGTCAAGAGCTCACAGAGGGCCCTAGGCCAGACAACGTCTAAACTATCTCGTTAATGCCGGAAAGCCAGTGAGGACACACACCTGAAGCCCAACCTTCAAACCAGGGACAGGTGAGCTGACACACCCCAGGCAAGGGTGGCAAAGGGAGGAAAGGGGAGAAGGGACACACGGAAGAAGAGGAGAGCGGGCACTCAACCCCTAGGTGGAAAGGGACTAGGTGTCAGGCTGCTATCTCGATTTCAGTATTGTTTCTGTGTCTGTGCTGTACTGTCTAGCCTCAAGGTCGACCACACATACCAAGGCCTGGGAATGCTACTCCTGGGAAAGTGTACTCTGTTTATGCGTTGCTGATGCTTTGTAATCTCCCGCCATTTACTGCCTTATATTATCGTTTAGCTAGTGAGACTCTCATAGCTGCCATAGTTCCCTGTATGCACTGTATTGCCTTTTTGACCAGTAAAAGCCATCTGCTTGGATTCTATATGACTCTGTGGTGATTTCTGGTTCGAAGGGTCAGGAGCTTACATTATGGCAGCTATCTTCTTTCATTGTACTACTAGTCAGGCTGGAGCCCAGGGGGGTTCGCCTGCCACTTGGATGGGAGCTGGGAGGCTCTCCGAGTGACCTACTACCCTGGATTCCTCTCGGAAGGATCCCACCCTGTTACAGGACATAGTCGCTGAACTTTTTAGGACTACCCTAGAGGTTTGCCGCTTGAGGGGACTGGTACAGGAACAGTGGCGATCTCTAAAAGGGATTCTCTGGATGTTGATGTCGGAAGATACTGATACTCGTTTAGATCTTCAAGACTTGGATCAATTACTGGACGATGCCCGGTTGGCAACTGAGGATTTACAAGTACTAACTGGACTTTTGGACAATCTTATTTCTCGAGAGACTCTTTCCTCTAGTTCCGCCATGGCAGGAGCCCCGCCAGAGGGTTTTTCCCTAATACCTGATGCGCCCAGCTGTCAAGCTGAAGCCAAGCGGATCGCTATTCGCACCGCTCTTCTCCTCGTGGAATGTACAAAGGACACCCCGGTAGCCACCTTGGCTCAATCTTTGACCTCGACTTTTGGAGCCGATGCGCCCGCACTGGCGGTTCGAATACAACCATTGTTGGGCGGGGAACCCGACCCCATACTCACACTCCTGGAAACGGAACTTTTACCGCGCGTTACGGCGGAGGCTGCCCTGAGACTTGAGAACGCCAAAGTTCTTGCGGATAAGGCAGCCGCCGAAGCGGCTAAGGTCGCCAAAGATAAAGAAGCTGCTGAAGCAGCTAAGGCGGCAGCAGCAAGGGATAGGGATCGGGTGAAAATGGATACTCGCCCCAAGGACACTGTACAGGGGCTATCAGGTCTGTCTTTTTCCCCAGCGTTTGTCCCGTCGCGCACGACCCAACGCGCACGCCGCCTGGCTGACCAACGCCGAGACTCAGGGGAGTCTGAGGACGAGGATCTGTATGGAGACAGCTCTCAATGGGCCACGAGCTTCCGGACCAGTAAACCTCATCTTACTGGGGGCCCAAGCGAGGATGTTCACCTCTTACGAGCCCAGAATCGGAAGCTCTCCGACCGCGTTGATCAACTCCAAGAGCTAATGGAGCGTATGCTTCAGGATAACAGGCAATTACAACAAACCCTGATAGCCCAGGCACAGCCCGTTCCAATACCGGCCGTTCCGATACCCGTTCAGCCACCCGCTAATGTGCCTGCTCCACTCCTGCCTCCCGGAGCTCCCGTTGTTCCTCCACCCGGACCACCCGTGCAACCGGGTCAGCCTGCGCCCGGCCCTTGGAAGCAACTCAAATTGAAAACTACGTACGACGGATCTCTCGAGACTGCCTTGTTTCTTGCATCAAGTGGACAGTTATATGCGAGAACAAGGACAGCTTTTCCCCACGGAGGATAGCCGGGTGCGCTATGTAGCTTCCCTTCTCACAGGTAAAGCAGCTGACTGGATGGTTCTCCAGTTCGACACCCGCTCTCGTGCTATACGTTCCCTCAACAACTTCATGACTGCTCTGAGAAGGAGGTTTGAAGACCCCTTTCTGGGGGAACGAGCCAAATCGGAACTCTTACAACTAAGACAAGGCTCTGCTCCAGTTCGAGAATTTGCCGATGAATTTCAACGGCTGGCAAGTAAAATTGTGGGTTGGCCCGAAGCCACCTTGATTCACCATTTCAGGGAAGCCTTACACCCTGATGTTCTGAACTGGTCGTACATGCGGGGTGATCCCGACACCCTTGAAGAGTGGATTCTATTGGCCGAGGAAGTGGAAAGCCGCCGACGCTTTATTTCTCTAGTCCGTCAAAAGCACAAGGAAAAAGGCACCCAAAAACCCCAATCCAAGGCACCACCGCCCGTTCCACGAAATCCTCCACGTCCGCCTCAGGAACGTGAAGCCCAATTTCAGAGAGGTGCCTGTCTTACTTGCGGAGAAATGGGCCACTTTGCAGCTGTTTGCCCGCACCGCCCTGAATTATTTCGTCCCAGCACGATAACCCGAGCCAGAGGTCGTCCACCATGCAGAGGCACCGCGGCCACCTGCAGCGCAGCTCCGGGAAGACCCACACCCTCTGCACTCCATGCTGGAGACCCAGCCTCCCTGCCTACTACAAACGACCCCGCCGGGTCTCGGATTACAAGTGCCCCATTGGGGGACAACTTTCCCTCTTCGGATGAGGAAAACCCATGGAATTCTCCAGCCTTAAACCTGGAATCTCCCCTCGACTTGTCAAAAAACGGCTCCGGTCTGTGGTGAGTGGAGCGTCTCCACAGACCTCTGCAGATCCTCCTGCTAAACCGAATGCTCCTACCAAAATCAAAGAAGTGGACTCCACCGTCTACGTGGATGCAGTTTTACAACACCTTAACGGTGGCCCCCAACTACCCGTTAAAGCACTCATCGACTCCGGTTGCTGTCGCACTCTCATAAGCGAAGCCACTTTTGCTGCACTCAAAGCCGAATCTGAGGCTTTACCCGCCCCTGTCCAATTCGCCCAAATGGACGGGAGCCATTTCCAGGGAGGTCCAGTCGATCACCGCACCATAGGGGTGGCAATGGGAATTGGCTCCCACTGGGAGCAAATAGACTTCACTATAGCCCCTATCCGATTTGAAGTAGTCTTGGGTATTAACTGGATTAAAGGACATTGTCCCAGTATTAACTGGGAAACAAACACTATCTCCTTCGCTAGTCCCATGTGTGACCAACACCGGCAAAACTTTGCGCTGTTATATCCGCCCGTCCCAGCATTAACCTCCGAGGTCTCAGCACCTCCAATCCTACCTAACGTATATCGGGACTTTGCGGATGTCTTCGACCTTAAAGAATGTGATGCCTTGCCCCCCCACCGGATCTCGGACTGTGCAATTGAGGTGGTCAAGGACTGCACATTAACCAAAAGCAAAATTTACCCTATGAGCGCTTCCGAGCGCACTGTCCTCCGGGACTTCCTGGACAAAAACCTCGCCAGAGGGTTCATTCGCCCATCGAATGCCCCGAACTCAGCCCCCGCGTTTTTCGTCCGAAAGAAGGAGGGCGACCTTCGTCTATGCATTGACTTCAGAAAACTCAATGCGACTACCCAAACCAACGCCTATCCTATCCCATTAATTTCTGATATTTTGGGACAGTTACAGGAGGGCCGGGTATTCTCCAAGTTAGACTTGGTGGAAGCTTACTACCGAGTCCGCATCCGAGAAGGGGATGAGCACCTCACTGCCTTCTCTAGCTGTTTCGGAATGTATGAATTCCTCGTAATGCCGTTCGGGTTAAAAGGGGCCCCGGGGGTCTTCATGCAACTTATCAACGAAATCCTTCATGACTTGCTGTATCGCGGGGTGGTGGTTTATTTGGATGACATTCTTATTTATTCAAAAACCATGGAAGAGCATGTAATTCTGGTCCGAGAGGTTCTGCAGCGCCTGCGCGACCACCAACTCTTTGCAAAACTGGCTAAATGCGAGTTTCATCAAAACCAGCTCACATTTTTAGGATACGTAATCTCCCACCAAGGTCTTCGCATGGACCCTGTCAAAGTCCAAGCCGTTCTCGATTGGACTCCCCCCACCAACCGCAAGCAAGTACAACAGTTTCTGGGGTTTGCGAACTTTTATCGAGGGTTCATCCCTAACTTCACCCAAGTGGCCCTACCCATCACTGATCTCCTAAAAACCAAAGGGAAAGCAAACGCGGCTACCTCACCCTCCGCAAAAATCCTGTGGACTGATCAATGCCAAGCCGCGTTTGTAGCCCTCAAACGCCTCTTCACATCCGAACCCGTACTACAGCACCCGGACCCAAACCAAATGTTTATTGTGCAAGTCGATGCCTCCGATGTAGCTATGGGAGGGGCCCTCCTCCAGAAAGGTCCAGATGGTCTCCTTCACCCTTGCGCGTACTTTTCGAGAAAATTTGCGCACGCACAATTGAACTGGCCCATTTGGGAGAAAGAGGCAGCGGCCGTTCACCATGCATTGACTCTATGGAGACAATTCTTAGAAGGGTCCAAAATCCCCTTCGAGGTTTGCACCGATCACAAGAATCTAGCTGCCCTCACGGGGTCCCATAAACTATCAGCGAAACAACAACGTTGGGCAGAATTCTTCGCTCAGTTTTGTTTCGTCCTAAAGCATGTTCCTGGGAAACAAAACGTTCTCGCAGATGCCCTCTCCCGGTTGCCGCAATACCCGATAAAACTTGAGAGGCCAACCGACTCTCTGTTCACCCCTACGCAAAGGGGAGCCCTTCCTGTACTGGCCGTACAAACTCGTTCTCAGCAACAGCACCCCAGATCCAGCTCTCCAGCTCCTCCAACCCGATCGGCTACCCAGCCGCCCCCACATCAACAACAAACCGATTCCACCCCTCCAACCCCACCGGCTGTCCTGCCGCCTGCAATCTGCGCACCACCGCACGTAAGCACTATCCCCATAACTGTTCCTAAGACCACTGTAGCGGGGGAGGGGGTACCCGCCAAGGTTCCCATCTCCGAATCCTTATTGAATACCCTTCGGGACCACTGCCTTTTAGAACGTTCTAATCACTCCCTACCCCCTGGTGTAATAGAACAGGGGGGCTCTTGGTACAAAGACTCAAAATTATATGTACCCAAAGCACTCCGAAAAGACGTTTTGCACTTAGCTCATGGAATAAAAACAGCTGGACACTTTGGATTCCTAAAGACTCTCCACTTATTGGGCAGACAATTTTGGTGGGGGGGAATGCGGTCCGATGTTGATTCTTTTATTCGCAGCTGTCCTGTTTGCGCCACAATGAAACGATCACAGGGCAAACCCCCAGGTCTACTGCAACCTCTGGAAATACCCAACAGACCATGGGAAGTGATTGCTATGGACTTTATGACTGATCTCCCTCTCAGCGGGGGAAAAACTGTCTTATGGGTTGTTACTGATTTGTTTTCCAAACAAATCCATTTAGTTCCATGCGCAGGGATCCCCTCTGCTCAAAAATTGGCCCGCCTCTTCGTGACACATATCTTCAAATTACATTCGTTTCCACGCAAAATAATCTGTGACCGCGGTAGTGGCTTTGTTTCTAAGTTTTGGAAAGCATTTCTCAAGTTGGTGGGGGTAGAACAAGGATTGTCTACTGCATACCATCCTCAAACAGATGGTCAAACTGAACGTGTTAATGCTGTACTTGAATGTTATTTACGCTGTTATGTCAACTACCACCAAGATAACTGGGTGGAACTATTACCTTTTGCAGAATATGCCTACAATAATGCTGTACATCAATCTACAGGTTTTAGCCCATTCTATGCAGTGTATGGACAGGATTTCAGTCCTGTTGCTCCCGGAAATAATGTGGAGGGGGAGGGAGACCCTGACGTTGCCTCCTGGGCACACACCCTCCGTACCACCTGGCCCTGGCTCGTTAGCAATCTCGACCGAGCCAAGCGCAAATACAAAGCACAAGCCGACAAACATCGTTCCCCCGGGGGTGACCTGCGAGTGGGTAAAATGGTCTACCTTTCCACTAAAAATCTACGTTCCACCCGTCCGTGCCCTAAGCTCAATGCTAAATTCATTGGCCCATTCCCCATCACACGGATCATAAATCCTGTCACAGTGGAACTAGCTCTCCCCAAAACCCTGAGGCGTGTGCATCCCGTTTTCCACATTAGCCTCCTGAAGCCCCATACTGCTTCTCCACAGTGGCATCCCGATCCGCCTCCCGAACAGCCCATTATGGTGGGGGGGGAGGAGCACTTCGAGGTCTCCAAAATCCTTGACTCTCGTATTCACCATGGAAACCTACAGTATTTGGTCCGTTGGAAACACTGCCCCCCTGCCTACGATGAATGGGTTTGCGCATGAGATGTCTCCGCCCCCAAACTCGTCAATGCCTTTCACACTGCCTACCCGGCAAGACCAGCCCCCTTATAGACTGGGAGGGGGCCTTAAGGGGAGCAGGATGTCAGGCTGCTATCTCGATTTCAGTATTGTTTCTGTGTCTGTGCTGTACTGTCTAGCCTCAAGGTCGACCACACATACCAAGGCCTGGGAATGCTACTCCTGGGAAAGTGTACTCTGTTTATGCGTTGCTGATGCTTTGTAATCTCCCGCCATTTACTGCCTTATATTATCGTTTAGCTAGTGAGACTCTCATAGCTGCCATAGTTCCCTGTATGCACTGTATTGCCTTTTTGACCAGTAAAAGCCATCTGCTTGGATTCTATATGACTCTGTGGTGATTTCTGGTTCGAAGGGTCAGGAGCTTACACTAGGCCCCCTTCGCCCTTCTCAAGCCAACCTGGGGGGGGGAGGGCTCGGCTGGACTGTGGAAGCCCGAGCACGGGGGATGGGGTGGGATGGGAACGCACGAGGCACTCCTGACCCGGCGGTGAGAGGGTCCTCGCACCTCCGCACGGAGACCCTTTGCCCTTCTCAAGCCACCCCGGGGGGGGGGCTTGCCCGGTCTGTGGAAGCCCGAGCACGGGGGATGGGGTGGGATGGGAACACACGAGGCGCTCCTGCCCCGGTGGCGAGAGGATCCTCGCACCTCCGCACGGAGACCCTTCGCCCTTCACAAACCAACCCGGGGGGGGGGGCTCGGCTGGACTGTGGAACCCCAAGCAAACCAATCACCCTCACACCAAAAGACCCCAAAACACCCTCAAGCCAATTCCGATGGATGAACTCGAGTGGATCTCTCGACCGCACCAATTCTGCTGGCTGGATCTCTCGCCACCAAAATGGAAGGCAATGGGACAGGGAGGGATGGGCGGGCGTTTTAAACTTTCTCCTGGCCAGTTCAAAACTGAAAATCCCTGCTCTGATTGGCCAGGAGAAGAAGCTGCTTGGCTACCATTGGCCGCGGGAGAAAGCAGCTTACCAACTGGCGGATAAGCTCCTGCGCACGCGTCTCCGCCGAACTCTGAATTCACCGAATTTACTCCCCGAACTCCCCGAACACGACGAGTTCGGGGTCCCGGATTTCTCGCATTTTGGAGTTCGGCTCCGTCCGAACTGAAAACCGCCGAATCGAGGAAAATTCGGTTGATTTTCAGTTCGGGCCGAACCGAATCAACAGCCCTACTAGGGAGAGGATGGGGGATATACATAAACCAGAAACCCATGTAATTTCAGGCTTTGAAGATCAAATCCCCTACTTTGAAGTGAGCAAGGAAATTAACCAACAAGCAGGGTAGTTTGTTTAGGACCAGTACAGTGAAAGTCATAACTGTGGTGTTATGGCCTATTCATACATGTCATTACTAGATGCTGCAGCTCCATGTTCTCCCCCTTGAACATAGGTTTTTCCTGACCTCCACTGGTACTGGAACCTGCAGGTTTCTTGCTGAGATGCAGGAAGTCCAGTGACTCTTGCTTTCTTCTTTGAGTCCAACCTTTGAGATCCAGGCTCTGGGTGGTCATGGGACATGACACACAGTGATGAGCTGGCCAAAATGAGTACCTTAAGGAAAATGGATGGATGACAGTGTACTAGAAAGAGGACCCTGACTTTAGTTTGTAAATGGGATTGCTTCACTAGAAGTTCTTATGGGCTTTAAGAAGGGAGTGGACATGTTCATGGAGGAAAGGGGTATTCATGGCTTTTAGTTGGAAGGGATGCTAGTCATGCTGCATACCTTTTCTCTCTAGTATCAGAGGAGCATGCCTATTATTTTGGGTGCGGTGGAACACGGGCAGGATGGTGCTGCTGCAGTCTTCTTGTTTGTGGCTTCCTAGAGGCACCTGGTTGGCCACTGTGTGAGCAGACTGCTGGACTTGATGGGCCTTGGTCTAATCCAGCAGGGCCTTTCTTAAGTTCTTATGTTAAGTCTAGAGATCCAAATATCACCAAGAGAAGAACGGAGGTGTTTGAATGGAACATATGGTCACTTAGAACATGAAATCTTGGGGTTCATCCAGAATCAGCTGGAACAGTAGTGAGATTTCTCTCTCTCTGCTGTTTACAGGTGTCTAAATCATCTCTTTCCTCCCTATAATCATCACCATTGTATAAATGGGCTGTGCTGGGTGTTTAAATGTGGTGCACAATGACAGCAGCTGGCTCAGCATTTTTCCATCCAGGCAAGGATGCATGTTTTGCTATAGTTGAGATGGGAGCTGTTATTAACTGAGGGTATGACTGTGCTATAACCTTATAGCTCGGCCCTTCACCATCACACAGGCATTATTCTGGCAAGGTTGCCCTCATTCTAGAGAAAAACTACGAGCTTGCAGTCCTGCCTAGTGGATTTTTAAAAAACTGTCCCATCAGTCCCATTTCTAAGGATGTGCATCCAGGACTAAGAGTCTACAAGAGGCTTCAGAAAGAAGTTTAATCTTTCTAACTGGGACCCTCAGGAAAATAAACCCTGTTTGTTGTGGTATCATTTGTTGTGGCATCATCTTCTCTGGCAGTTTTTAAGAGAGACTGGATGATCAGCTGCCAGGTACACTTTAAAGCCTAAATAGAGCATTCCTGATAATGTTGGCAATGATTCAGGGGAACTATTCCAGAATCTGTTGACTCTCATTAATCTGAGATCACAGAACATTATTATCAGCAGTGCAGGAACATAGCATTGAAGGTTGCAGGACCACTCGTTAAAAGCCAGGCTCTGCATCCTCAAACACCTTAAGTGAACTAGACTTTAAGGTTAAATAATTGAGATGCTTTTAAATGCTTCCTTCCAGCAGCAAATATGGAAGGGTGCTCACATGTTCATGACATGCTCATACTTTTAGCATACTATAGAGAAACTGTTGTGCAATATTTAGGGTTGCCAACTGCCTGGAGAAAAATATACCCTCCTGTTAATGGGATATTATTAATAGGATGTTATTTAGCAGGTGATATTATTTACCTTCATGCCATGAAAAGCTTCCCATTTCTGTTTCCCATTTTCATACAACATGCCTCTGATAAAGGGACAGGACATTTTTCTTCAGGCCTGTTGACAACCCTATTTACACGTATACAAATGCTAGGCATTAATACACATGACTTGAGGGATACTTGAGGATAAATCATGCTAACAAGGTGAGTATTAAAGATAATGGAAATGTCTTTTTTTTTTAAGTGTATACAGACATAGGCAACCCAGTGGAACACTAAGCATACAATGAATGCAACACACGACTAAATTGGAGGCAATTTTTAATCTGTAAATTATATTTTGATTGGGGATGCAAGTTTTCATCAGCTGGTTTATCATCTTAAGTGTTAATTACAGATAAAAATCCTCTCTCAATTAATCAGTGTGGTTGAGCTCAAAGATCTGAAGTTCTTGAAGGGCAAAACTGGACATGGACATGCCCTCCTCCTGGTACCAAATTTTGTTTATAAGGACATCATATTGCTTCCTGTTCTAGTTTATATTCAAATGACAAATCCTTTGCCTTTCAGGTTTTCCTTCTAACAAACCGAGGCCACCGATGGTCGGCTGAAACCTGAACAGGTCTGAATCTTCCATTGCCCTGATAGGTCTTTAACTTGTTTATTTTGGAAGCATTTGACTGTAAGCGTGTGATTATAACAGGGACTATCCCTTGCCCAGTTTGGCGACAAAGAAAATATTAAACATGACCTTTCCTTGTAAAATTGTATGGTATTTTTTGTTATTATATTTATGTAAATTATCCCCTCAGAATCCTCAAAAGGTACTTTCATTGAGGTTGTACAATATATAAATGTATCTAATTCATTCTACTAGTTTTTTCTATTAATCAGTTAATTATACTTAAGTACATTTCTATTTAAAGACATTTAATTAGCCCTTATTTTTGTGGAGGCTGGTGCTTAGTTTTGAAAACAGAAAGTAAAGTTTCCCATGAACACTCAGAGATAGGTAGTTATCAAGGTGAGCCTAAGCCGCCTTTCATCTCAAAGCCACCTTTCACATAACCCCTCTTCCCAGTCCATTTCTCTGAAAAAGTCACCCTTCCTTCTCCAGAGGTGCTGGGTGGGGGGAACTTATGGGCAATAAACATAATACAATGCTATTAAGAAATGGTTCTGAGTTCATTCCATTGAAGCAACCTCCCCCCTTTAAGCTCCAATCTGAGGACAGCTAAAATAACTGCTACTGTCCCAAATACAGTCCATTCTTTTTTCTCCTCTTCAGTCACTATGTGACCTCTTCAGTCACTCTTGGAGTAGCCTGTGGGGAATGTCTGGCTCTGAGGCAAGACCTTAGGATTTACATGGGATGAGACTAGCTCAGAGTTCTGAGACGCTCCCTGTCTAGCTCACTGATGAGCTCAGAGGGGATGGTGGACGGGTCTCCATTGGATGTGTGTTGACATCCGTTGGCATCTCACAGTTCCTCTCCTTAGGAGAAGAGGATATTTATCTGAGTCCCACCTTCATCTCCCCTCACAACTCACAGCACTCTTCATTTTTTCTCCAATCTCCTAAACTTCTCCCTTGAGGGGCAAACTAGACACGATAGTGTCCCTGGGTCTGACCCGCAGATGCCGCTGTCATTTTAATTAGATTTGGACATTCTGCAAGGGCCTGATCCTGATCAGGCCTGCAATGTGGTGGGCTGAGGCACTCTTATTTCCCCCACACGTGTACCTTTTCAAGTGCTGAAACAGCTACAGGGGTGGTTGGACCCACAAACACCCTCATAATCAAGTTTGGCCTTGAGGCAAGAATCCTCTTTTAACGAGGAATACCATGATTCTGCAGGGATACATTTGACTTCTATTTGTTATAATGAAAATAACTAACTTGCAGCAGCATTAATCTATGACTACCTAAGCAAATGTGAAGGAAAATGACATTGAAAAATTGCTGTTTAAAAATCAGTATTTAGTTTCACAAAAAAAATTATTTATACAAAAGAACTAGTACAATCTTAAATTAAATTTCTAAAAATAATCTTTTGTTCCCTCTGACATATCAGTAACCTAAAAATATTACATTTCAGGGAGTATTCACTAAAAAAGAATGAGAATGTTATAATTCTTCCAAGTTGTCATTGTTATTCTTCCTCTCCACCCACACTGCCTTCCTGTACATTGCTGTGGCAGCCCTTAAGGTCTTCCCACGCAGGCCCCAGAACCAATACAGATACTGCTCCCACCTGAGGCCCACCTGGTCAGGCCCACATCCCTACCTGCCAGTGGGTGACCACAACAGCCACTTAGAGCAGTGCAGATGTTTGTGGAGTTCTTGAACACACACACACACACACACACACACACATCAATATCCAGTCAAATATACGGGGAAGTGCTTTGATTTGCTTCCAAGCCTTAATGACTTAATCAGTTCCAAGTGAAAATATCTCCTTCCTGCTGCTGTTTGCTGGTACCAAAGTTTTTTTACTTCACAGTCATTCCACAAGCCAACCTCCCTCCTTTTCCCGCCACCCTCATGTCAGTCCCTTCACTTAACAACATTTGGGGACAGAAGAGAGCTCAAAGGGGATGTGATGCTACAACACTTGGTGAATGCCAGGAAAGGTGTCAGCATTGCCATGACCACGCTGGATGCCCTTACCATAGAGTATACTCTCCAAAGCTGCCTGCCAGCAGAACTGATCTCAGTAGGTTGGAGATCAGTTATCATTCCTGGAGAACTTCAGGCCTCACCTGGAGGTTGGTATCCCTATGAACACGCCATGCTTTGGTTTGTAAATAGGTCTATACTGGGGGGGGGGGATGTATGGAGAAACATTCCTCACTCATGGTGTCATGTAGTAGCTAAGAGAATGAGATATGAATCAAGAAGCTTCCTATTTGGATCTTAACCTCTACAATAAATGCACTCGAGAGCCTTAGGCCAAGTCACTCATTCTCAGGCTCAATTCCACCCCCTGCAACATGAAGATAGTATTAGTAATACTGACCTTTCTTGCTGGGCCACTATAAGGATTATCGGAAAGGGCGGCCTGCCCACATACAGTGCTGCCTGGACCCTGCATTCTTCTTCTCTGGCCGCCTCTGCCTTCTGGGGCGAAGCTGGTTTCCACAAAGGACAGGGCCTTTTCCGCGGTTGGGCCCTGTCTTTGGAATTCTCTTACCCTCTATACCTGTACCATGCACCTTTTCTCTAATTTTTTTGGTGCCAAGCCAAGACTTTTAAAAATTGCAGTTATCTTTTAAAATTTTTAGTTATTAAGGGCTTTCATTTTCCCTCTTTTGCTGGATCAGGTTTTATGTCAGGCTTTCTGTGTGGCTGCTGTCTGTACTTTAGTGGCTTTAAATGTTTTTATAGTGCTGCTGCTGTCTGGGAATTGGCTGGGGGGTTAGTAATTTTGATGGTTTTAATTTTTTATAAATTATTATGTTTGTGTTTGATTTTGACACATTTTACTGCTGTTGAGGAGTGTTGTCAAGCACCTCAGTACAGAGGCAGTTTATAAATATTTTAAATAAATAATGTATGCTATGAGCGTGGAAATGCGCTATATAAATACTAATAATGCCACAACCCCACCTGGGTCCAGTGAGTAAAGGAGGTCATTGTTACTGTGGGCTTACCTTGAACAATTTATTCAGAAGTCCATATGTAATATAAATGAGCAGCATTCCCAGGTCCCTTGTGTTGCTGTAGTGATGTTCCTTACTCCATATTAGACTCTTTCTAAATATCTCCAACTCCAAACATCCACTGCCCAGGAATTCGTCCAAACTCACTGGTGGCTAGAGTAATCCAGTCGTTCCTTTATCTGGCTTTCCTGCCAGCCCAAATGGACATGGCAGCCTACATATGAAAACTGGGAGTGGCATAATAATCTATAGGGGCCTATTCACACATTACAAAGTCCTTGTGTTTGTTGGCAGACTACATGAGGACTTTGCATCAAATGTGTAATAGGAGTTTTGTGTCTCCCAGATCTACCCATGCCGTTTTTAACTTACCACAGGTAGAACAGCTTCATTTCCCCCCCACACACACACACACACACACAATTTTCACTTCCTCAAACTGCCCTGTGGCTCTGCTATTGGCTCTACTGCAAAACTTACATGCAGCCATATAATGAACATTATTCTCACAGTGGAGCCAATTAGTTTCACGGTTGTGTTAGGAAGGGTGGGGGAAGGTGGAAGCTGCTTCAAACCACATGCTGTATTCATGTGGAGAAAATAGCACCAGTTGAATCTGGAAAGCCCAAAACACCCACTGAACATTGTGTGCGAGATCCTCATGTCATCCATCAATAACTATGGACTTGGTAATATGTGAATAGCTCCAGTCCACACCCTGCAAATGGGCAGAGATTTGGGCCTGGCTGAGGGGGAACTGGTAGGTAGGAAGAAAGCCAAATGAACACAGACACCACCATGCTATCTCTCTGGGTATCCCTCTTTATTCAATTGGAAGAATTGCCACGTACGTCCCATTTTTCAATTATGATTAACATTTTGTGAGATAAGGATAACAACGCCATGACTGGAATTGTTTTTGCTCTTTGACATGATTAAGTCCAGCACAGCATAGGGTCTTTCACTGATAGTCACAACCATAGACATGGTAGGGAGGAGATTCTTAGCGCACATGATCCATATGTAGAGCAAAAATATGCCCAGGATCTTTCTATGAGTCTTACATTCAGGAGTGGTTTGAAACACACAATCTAATCTGGGTGATAATGATGGCAGAGAAGCTCCAGCATGACCTGCAGTGACCCCTCCAGTAATGCCTGGGGCCACAAGCCCCAGAGGAACCCCTGCTGCTGCCCCCACCATGCTGGGAGAAGCCTCTCATTATCTGCCTGTGTTGTGGTGAAGCCGACACATGGCTCCACTTTGAGAGAATCAGATGTTCCTGTCCACATCATGCTACCCTGGGCAATCCCATACACACTGTCTAGCTGTGCCACAGGGTAAGCAATGAACTGAGGACAATCGTGCCCACAGAAACTCTGCGCTGGCTCCAACCAAATGTGTCCCATCCCCACTTAGAGATCTTTTTTTAAAAAAATCTGAAAAACGATATACATAAGTGAATAAGTGCATTCTCTGTTGTCCAAAGCTCATGTAGTGTTCACAATCATAAATATAGGTTGCTTAGACCATGGCATTCAGAATCAAAGGTCTTCAAAGCCTTCTGTCAAGCACTTAGTTGCCCCAGGGGCATAGTTTTCTCACCTCTGAAAACATCACTGCAGGTAAGCCAAGGGCAACTAAAAAGCCATGCTCAGTTTGCATGAGTGGAGCGAATGTTAGAAATGAGTGATATTAGAAAACAAGCTGGGGCTCAGAGATAGAGCATCTGCTTTGCATGCAGGAGGTCCTAAATTCAATCCTGGGCATCTCTAGTTAAAAGGATCAGGTAGTAGGTGATGCCAAAGACCTCTCGCTGAGACCATTGGAGTCCACTGTTAGTCAGAGAAGACACTACTGATCTAGCTGGGCCAGTGGTCTGACTCAATATAAGGGAGCATAACTTGTTCATGAGAGGTCAGCAGCACTCCCTCCTGGTGGCAGATCATCAACTAATTTATCATAAGCCTAACATGTAACACCAGAGCTCCTGCATCACATCAAAAACAGTACAAGGACTTAGTAGAAAAGAGCAAGAGTCCAGTAGCACCTTAAAGACTAACAAAAATATTTTCTGGCAGGGTATGAGCTTTCGTGAGCCACAGCTCACTTCTTCAGATACAGCTAGAATGTGAATCCATCTGTCTTTAAGCAGAGGAGAGTGAATTCAGACAAGCATTAGTATGTAAATGTTAACAGTATGTAAATGTGAATAGCAGGCGGGATGGGATTAGGGGTGGTATGCAGAATAGTCTGTGATGTCCAGGGAAGAGATGGGGGTGGAGAAATCAGCATTGGTAATGAGCCATGAATGCAAGGTCTTTATTCAGCCCAGGTAAATGCATTGTCTTTAGTTTGAATATCAGCTGTAATTCAGCAGTTTCTCTTTCCAATCTCCCTTTGAAATTCCTTTGTAAGAGAACTGCTACTCTTAAATCTGCAACAGAATGTCCTGGAAGGTTGAAATGTTCACCCACTGGTTTTCGAATATTGTGGTTTCTGATGTCAGACTTAGGTCCATTTAATCTTTGTCTAAGAGACTGACCTGTTTGTCCAATGTAGATTGTGGAAGGGCATTGCTGGCATGTGATGGCATAAATCACATTAGAAGATGAGCAGGAGTATGAACCTGAGATAGTATGGCTGACATTGGTGGGTCCAGAGATGATGTTCCTAGAATCTATATGAAGGCAAAGTTGGCACCTTGGTTTGTTGCAGGCCTTGGTGGCAGAGTCCATGTTCCTGTAAAGTAGTTTATCATCATGGGTGAGAAGTTGTTTTAGGTTAGCCCGCTGTCTGTAAGCAAGAAAGGGACGCCCCCCCCCCCCAGTGCTTCAGTGAGGGAAGTGTCACAATCCAGCATTGGTTGTAGGTCCTTAATAATACATTGGACTGGTTTTAGTTGGGAGCTATAAGTGACAACCAGAGGTGTTCTGTTGTCATTCTCTCTGGGCTTATCTTGTAGTAAGTTGTGCCTGGGTATCATTCTGGCCTTCTCAATCATCTTTCTCACCATATCAGCAGGAGATTGTAGTTGCAAAAATGTTTGCTGTAGGTCTCTCAAGTGTGTATCTCTGCCTGAATGATTGGAGCAGATGCGACTATAGCGTAGGGCTTGGCTATAGACAATGAATTGTCTGATATGGTTGGGGTGGTGGCTGGACGCATGTAGATACGTTTGCCAATCCGTCGGTTTCCAGTACAATGTGGTGCTTGTGTGTCCCCCGTGGATCCGTACTGTGGTGTCTAGGAAGTTGATTTCTTGTTCGGAGTAATTCATAGTTAGATTGATGGTGGGGTGGAAGTCGTTGAAAGCCTGGTGAAATCTTTCAAGGGCTTCTTTGCCATGAGTCCAAAGAAAATGTCATCAATGAATCTCAAGTAAAGGAGAGGTGCCAGTGGGTATGAGTTCAGAAAACGTTGTTCTAGATCTGCCATGAAAATGTTGGCATATTGTGGAGCCATGAGAGTGCCCATGGCAGTGCCATTGATTTGAAGGTATAAGTCCTTACCAAACCTAAAGTAGTTGTGAGTGAGAACAAACCTGCAGAGTTGTGTAGCCAGATCTGCTGTGTTGTTGCCAGGGATGGTATTTCTAATGGCTTGTAGCCCGTCGTCATGGGGGATGTTGGTGTATAGAGACTCCACATCCATGGTGACTAGAATGCTGTTTTCTGGGAGACGGTTGATGGACGGTAGTTTCCTTAGGAAGTCTGTGGTGTCTCAGACATAGCTGGGGGTATTAATGACATATGGTACAAGGACTTGACATAAGTACAAGGACTTGACATACCATTTTTACTAGATTCTAGTGATGAGAAATGGGACTAAACCTTGGACTTCCCTGTTAGATTTTCTGATTCAGAAGGCCTAGATCCCTTAATCTGTGTAGCAAATCAGACCAGAGCGAGGCGTATCATTAAGATGGAAGCATAAAGCATAAAGGTAGTCCCCTGTGCAAGCACTGGGTCATTACTGATGTCATGGTGTGACATCACATCCCAACGTTTACTAGGCAGACTATGTTTAGGGGGTGGTTTGCCATTGCCTTCCCCAGTCGTCTACACTTTACCCTCAGCAAACTGGGTACTCATTTTAACGACCTCAAAAGGATGGAAGGCTGAGTCAACCTTGAGCCGGCTACCTGAAACTGACTTCTGTCGGGATCGAACTCGGGTCGTGAGCAGAGCTTTGACAGCAGTACTGCAGCTTGTCACTCTGTGCCACGGAGCTCTTACCAAGATGGAAGCACAGGGCTGTAAAAACCAGCTACCAGATTATACATTGTCTTAGTCTGTGCTGGAAGGAAAGCTTCAGTCTGCCCTTCCTTGCTACAGATATGCCTGATCCAAAAGGACGCACACCTGGGCAATTCAGTGATGTAGCTCCATCCTGCTTATTCATTTCTCAACCTCATGTAACCAGTAATTCAGACCCTGGCGCCCTCTGGTGGGGAAAAGGTTGCTCAAATATCCATCGGAATAAGTATTTTGATCCAAATGATGGAGACAGGCAGAGAGAAAATTAACCTCCAGGGCTCTGATAGTAAAGAAGTCATTAGTGAACGAGATGAGGGGGGGGGGGGAATCAAGGATATTCCACTGCAAATGGTTGCCCCAGGTGGTGGAAAGTGCCATCAAGTCACAGCTGACTTATGGCAACCCAGTAGGGTTTTCAAGCCAAGAGACGTTCAGAGGTGGTTTGCCAGTGCCTGCCTCAGCATGGGTTGAGAGTTCTGAGAGAACTGTGACTGGCCCAAGGTCACCCAGCAGGCTTCATGTGGAGGAGTGGGGAAACAAACCAGATTCTCCAGATTAGAGTCCACCGCTCTTAACCGATACACCACGTCAGCTCTTAGGAACAGGCAATTGCCTTGTCTGCTGCAGAAAGCAGGACAGGACTGCTTGGGCCCCATCATCTAACTGCTGAATGCTTTGCTTGTCCCCCTGCAATTTTTAGTCAGTGGGGATACATTATACAGCTAGTACATTAGCTTTGAAGTGACCTGTCCCAAGTGAGTGGCCTGGCCAAGCAGCACACAATTCTGACAGGATACAAGGACTTGGATTTATTTTCCAATCAGCTGTTGCTAATTATGCCCCTTAACCGCCCCCCCCCCCAGTGTTCCTGGAGTCAACCTTATCTAGAAGTACAAGCTGTTCTGTGCTAATTCCTTCTACAATGCAGTGACACTTATTCGTTTTATGCAAAGGGAAATCCTCTGGAAATTCTTAGCAGGCAGCATGATTCCAGGAGAAGAGTGTCAATTCTAAAACCTCCACCATGTCTTTTAGATTTCATTACTCCCTGGTGCCTGGGCACAGGCATTGTGGTGATCTTAGCATAGGATCATTCAGTGGGATAAATTAATGCTAAGAAAAATCCAACTTGGTACCATCCATTAACCATCTTGATTATTTGAACAACAGAATGGTTAAACTGAGCAATTACGTTATTTGTCTATATGAAATGCACTTGTGAGCACTCCCTTTTGTATTACTGGATAAAGAGGGACACTCATTTAAATAGCTTTATTAATGTAGAAAAAAATTGCAGCTCTAGCTGATGGGAAGCAAAGAAGCAGTGGGAGTGAGCAATCAAGGAATCTCTGCTGTTCTCTCAAACTCAGTAAAGATCCACTAACAGGCATAATACATCCCTCCAGGGAGTCTGTGTGTGACGCATGGTCACAGACCCACATGGGACCAAGCAGTTGGAGCTGAAAATGGGAGAAGGGTGATTCAGGAGACCTTTGCCACCATGAGCGTGCAATGACACAGGAGGAGATGGAGCCACTGGGAGCCACATCTTGGCATGGAATACCAAGGACCTGCCACAGAGGAGGTCTGTAATCAAGGGCTGCATGTGGTGCACTCTGCTGGACCCCAAGCACTTGGACGCAACACATGTTCTGAGGAGACATGAAGGACCTGATCAGTCCCAGGACAATCTGGCAGGCTGTTCTGTAACCCCAGGCCAGATCAGTGTCATGTCCTTGGAGCCATGGCAGCTTGGTTATGCTTCTAGTCTCAAGATTCTGTGGCACGCTGGGTCCATTCTCCATCCCCCCCGCCCACTCTGTGCCATTCCTGTCCAATGTCCTTTTTGCACCCATTCAAATGCACAAACTGAGCTCTTTGCGGACTGTGCATTTCCGGCATTGTACCACACAGCACCAATGAAAGCGGCAAAGGCAATTCTCCTCCAGGAGCAGCGTCTCGTCACGGTGGCCACGCCCACAGCACAGCAAGTCACAGCCACTCACGTCCATGGTAGTGCTGTTGCACACTCGTCCACGTGTGCCCAGGGACCCTGTCTTGCGGTTTGCGACGCAGAAGTCAGGTGAGTCAGCAGAGTAGATGAGGTCCTGCCGATCTGGTGGCTTGATGTTCCGACCCACAGGGATGAGCGTTTTGCCATCGTTGCCTCCCATCACTTTAAAAGCCCCGTTAAAACGTTCAAGCAGGTGGTCGCCCACCTCTCGGAAAGGGGGCATCTTCTTCCAACAGGTGCGTAAGGCACAGGAACCTGAAAGCCCATGGCATTTGCACTCTGTCCGCATGTGGTTCCTCACGGCCTGGAAGGGGAAAAGGAACCACGGATAGAGAAGACACTCACAATGCCAGCAATACTACCGCGTAACAGTGAGGTTAGCAAAAACAAAACTAGCTCTCACTGTAACTACTTACTCTGAACTAAAGCTGAGAGTAGGTGACAGGAGGCTTATTCTGAGCCTCAGATGGGGAAGACCAACAGAATTCCGATCCAAAATGTGACAAGATTCCCTTTCTCCAACTACTACTACAACTCATAAGTGAGGCATCACATAGGACCCTTGGGATCTGATGAAATGTTGTTGAGGAAATATGCTCAGTGCTCATAGAAAACTGTGTTTAGTACTAAAGGGAAACAGCAGCTAAGTTCTTAACAAAAATGCTTCAGTGGATCCCCTAAGTAAAGCAGATGTTGTCCACTGTCTTAGATCAGAGATGTCCATCTGGCAGACTGCAAGACACCTCTGGTCCAACAACCAATATTAGTCCACCCAAATTTTAATTCTGGTATGATAAAAATATTTTCCTCATTTCACTTGTGAGGAAAAGCTGCAAAGGGTTTCCATGTGCATTTTATATAAACTTGATTGTATTGTTATCTCATGCATGTCCTAGAAAAGCCAAAAAAAAAAAAAAACCACCATCAATTTTCTTCTTTGGGAAATTTTTCTTATTTTGGGAAATAGCCTTCCCAGCTATGAATGTATCCCATGGGCTCCATACTTGGAAGACTTACTAGATGATGCCAACTTTATTATAGAGCCCAACAACATCTGTGAGGAAGACAGATTATTCTGACCTTCAGGCAGGCACCAGGAGAATATAATGCCCCCCCCCCCCAAAGAATATAAACACGGAAGGGCTCTGATTGGTCTCCTCTCTCCTGGACAGAACCTGCCATTTATGTGTTGCCAAAAAGGCTCGAAAGTGTATTCTGCCAGAGTGTTCAAAGCCCTTCATATCAAGTGCATCAGAAATGGTTAAAGCAGAACTATATTATTCGCAAATAGCAGGCTAAGATAGTCATTTGCCTTCAGTTTACTAGGTGAGCTTGCAGCTAGAGAAAATTTGAAACTCTTCCTGGCATTGCTGGAACGTAACTGTTCTACCACATGAGTTCATCTGTTCGTTAGCTCTCTAACCATCCCCTCTGGCCTTGTTTACTTATCTACACTATTATCATTTGATTAAATGGAAGTGATGGCTATGTTGGGGATCATGCAATCTCCTTGTTCTGCCAGCCAGTAAAGTTTTGATGGTGATCCAGGATGAGCCCCAGGAGAGACTGTGGGGGTGTAAAAGATAGGCAGAGGCAGGAGGTACCTGATCCTGATGGCAAGCAATAGAGGCAGGGGGAATGAGAAATCAGGCCTGCCAGAGAAGCATGCTGTGGTTACGGGGCCTCCAGGGATAAACAGAGATGAGCTAGCCAGAGGGAAGGAAAAGACAAGGGAGATGATACATAAAATCCTACAGGGGACCGCACGGGGCCTCCGGTATTTTAGAGCCATTGAGGATTACAGCCGAAGGAAGAGGAGGAGCTGCAGACCTAAGCAAGGATGAGAACTGAGAAGGAGGGCTCTTGGGAATCAGTTGGCAATTTGATGTGTAGAATTTCATAGAAAAGCTAGGTTAGGATGCTCTGGCTAAAAAGTAGCCCTTCATTTCCCTATCTCTCTCTCTCCAGATTGTTCTACTACAAACATTATATCTGTGAGCCGTAATAGGGAAGGGAGGCCCAGCAAAGCAGGGATCCTTGGCAGTGACCCCTGTGCCCCGTTTGACCACCTACTAGCCTACAGTGGTGTTCTGTATGGAAACGGGGGCTCAGTGGTACAGCATCTGCTTTGCATACCGAAGGTCCCAGGTTCAATCCATTCCTCGGCATCTCCGCTTATAAAGGCTCAAGATGTGAGAGACGTCTCCCAAAGACCCTGAAGAGCCCCTGCCTGTCTGAGTAGAAATGCTGCTTTGCATGGACCCGGACGGTCCGACTGGGTATCAGGCAGCTTCATGCGTTCCTCTACACCTGGTGGCAGTGAAGCCCTCGCCCCAGCCTAGGCACGGTGTGCAGTTCGGGCACGTGAGATGACAGCCACAGCAGCCCGGTCCACCCGGGTCCAGCTCTGCCTGGCCGAGCGGGAGAAGCACCGGGCCGAGAGGAGAGCGGCCAGGGGCCGGGCCGGGCCACGGGTGCGGGAACTGCGGCAAAGGGGGCCCAGGGCCGTCTGTTCTGGGGAAGGGACCGTGCGAGGGAGGGATCGCGCCGCACGCCTGAGCCAGCCATGCCGGTGCAAGCGACGGGAGGCCGTGCGGCTTCATGCATAGGGAAGGAGGCCAGGGAGGCGCATGCAGCAGAAGCGGTGGTCCAATCGGGGGAGGCAAAAGGGGAGGCGAGGGGAGGGGCGGCCGTCTCCCCGTTCCCCCGTGGGAAAACTTTCTGCCGAGAAAAGGTCAGAGCCCCTCAGGCAGGAAAGCGGCGGCCACGTGCTGGACCGCGCAGGCGAGGGGTTCCGAAGCAGCGGGCGGCCCGGGCTGGCGGCGCGTGCGGGACGGGGCCGCGGGGACGGGGCCGCGCGGGGGGGGGTCCCTTACCAGGCGTCCGGCTTCGTTGTTGTGCAGGTCGACGAGGCTGCGGATGTCGCTCCTGCCGCGCTTGCGCCGGGCGTCCATGAACTGGCGCGACTTCTGGTCGCCGAAGGCCACGTCGTCCCCGCAGCCGCCCCACTCCCAGGCGGCGCCCTCGGGCCCCGCGGCAGGGGGCGGCGGGCGGCCCGCCCGGGGGCCGCGGGGGGCCTCGCAGCCGCACTGCAGCAGCTCGCCCAGGCTGCAGGCGCGCGTGACGGCGTGGCTCACCCCCGCCGCCGTGATGGCCGAGACGAAGGCCGCCTCCCGGATGTCTGCGCGGGGAGAGGGAGACAAGCAAGGGGCCACAGGGTCACGCCGCCGGCAGGGGGGGGCGGGCCAGCCCCCCAAGCCCGCCGCTCCCCAACGCGCCCCGTCTGTCCGGGCGGGGGGCGGGCGGCCGCAGGGGGCACCAGGGCTCGGCCCCTGCAGCCAGCCTGGCCCCGCGCCTCTCTTCCCCGCCGGCAACCCCCGGCTGCTCGGCGGAGGGGTCGCCAGAGACGGGGCGGGGGGCTGCCGGGCCTCCCCCTCCGCCCCCCCCCCGCCGGGGGCCATTCCCGTCTCGGCGGGGAAGAGGCGTCCGCCCGAGGGCCCCGCGCCGCCTCTGCCCGCTCCGCCGCGCCGGGACGGCCCGGACCCCGCCCGTGCCGCCGGGGGGCTTCCCGGCTCGGGCTGGGGCCCGGGAGAGAGAGGCTGCGCTGGGCTGGGCGAGGGCCGAGCTGGCTGGCGAGGCCGCCGGCCGCTGGCCCGGCCCCTCCCCGGCTGGGCTCCCCAGCGGCCCCGCAAAGTGGACCCTCCTGGTGCCTGGCGACGAGGCTGGGCATCCTCGCCTGGGCACAGGCCCAAGCCCGCTGGCAGCGCCGGGGCCGGTGGGGAGGGTCAAAGGAGGAGAAGGGCGTCCGCCGCCTTGGGCTCCCATTGGGGAGAAGGGGGGGGGTACCAACGAAGGGAACAAACACAGCCATACTGCCGGTCAAAGGGGCCTCCCCCCCCTTTGCCCTCTTGAACCCCCTCCTCCGCCCCCCTCCCTTCGATCTGAGAGAAGGCTAAGGACAGGCAGGGCCCGCTGGGATGGCCGGGCGCTCCCCGGGAGGGAGGGGGTTATTTATGACCCTGCCCTACTCGGTCAGGTTGTCGAGAAGCCCGGAGGAGGAAAAGCTGGAGGGACGTGTCGGAGCAGAGTCGTCGGTGGGGAGCGGGGGAGGGGGAGGGGCAGTCCATCCCCCCCAGACACGGGGGCCGGCTCGGGCTACTGTGCTGTCTGGGAGCATCTGCAATTGCTTCAGTGCAAGGGCAGGGAGACCTGTCACAGCAGCCGACCTTCCGCCTGGGGCAAAAACCTGGCCCTCCCCAGGGCCCCAGCAGCGACCCCCGCCCTGCCTGTTGCTGGGCCTTCTGGGGAACACAGCAAAACCCCCAGGGAGGGGGAAGCAGGTCCTTCGCTTGCCGGCAAGGGCAGCCATAGCTGGGCTCCCCTGACGAAGAGTCAAGCGGGGATTCTCCCCATGCCCAGCTTTTCAGTGACACGTTTGACGGTTTTGCTTTCTCCCTCCCACTGACAGAGGGGCCGCTTGCAAATTGGCTGAGCGCCCTTCATTTAGCGACAGGTTGACACTCTCTTTTAAAAGGGATACATTCTCGTTTCTGTGGACGTGCTATAAAACATCCCAGACTCAGGCGTATGAGAAGGCTTCTTCACACAATATGTATTTCCAGCATGGAAAACACGTCCGCGTAAGCAGCAGAAAGCCCACCCGTAGACCACCACACGTGACGACAGTTCAGGCACGTATGTATATATTCCCTGCATATAGTCATAGGTACATTCATGCAGCCATTACAAATGATCGTCTACGTGCAGGTTGCCTTTTATTTCCCATGCAGAAGTACACTCTGAGGAATGGGGGACGTGGTGTTCAAGTGGCATGTGAAGTTGGTGTTCCATAGTTTTAACTCTGCACATGGGCTTGCAATCCAACTGAGCATTTATTGGGAGCAGAACAATTTCTGCCCATGGTGCATGATTCCCTCCCATTGTAGCTCAAAATGCCCCCGATGCTGCTGCTAGGAAGTGGGGAACCCTGAGGAACAGAATTTCAGGAGGCATTTTGGGCTTCAGCGGAGGGGGAAGGTGAGAAAGTCACGCTCCATGGGTGAAAATTGTTCCATCTGCAAATACTCTGTTGGATCTAAGCGGTGTAATTTGACACTAAAGGGCAGCTGTGGAGGGGCTGATTTAGATTGGGGTTGGCACACTAGAGAAAAAAGAATTCACTCTCCTGTATAACATATACCTGATCAAAAATGACCCCCCCCCCAAAAAAAATGCTTTGAGCGCCAGGAAGGAAATGTGATGGACACAATATAGGTTCCGGTCTTTTTTTTTTCTCCTATTGGAGTTCAAAGCAGGGGTGGCCTTTTAATAGTAGATATGGCACGTGGTGGGTGGAGAGTGCCGTCAAATCACAGCTGACTTATGGTGACCCCCTGAGGTTTCAAGGCAAGAGAATAGGGAATCAAGCCTGGTTCTCCAGATTAGAGTCTGCCTCTCTTAACTATACCATGCACACAGATATAGCAAGGGAGAGGGTTAACTCCTTCCCCATAAATAATTTTAGGGTCGAATCACACATCCAGAGTTCCAGTCATTGAATCTTAGCATCATATGTTGTTTGGGAGAGCAAAAACACATTGGGCATTTGTAGCTGAGCCTTGGTGCTTTTCAAAGAGGAACAGCAAGAAAAATTGCAATCAGGCACAGACAGAGCAACAGGCAGATAAAAAGGGCACTTTGGTTTTTTTGTAAATTCTGCTGCCTGGTAGCACAACACAACCAGGCAGTATAAGCCTGCATCTACAGAGGTTTTCAGATCAAATGCAACTGGTACTCTGCCTGCTTTAAAAAAACAACAACTGGGGAAACGTATTTATTATAATGTATTTTGAAAAGCATATATTTACCATGTGTTTTTATAGCTTTATTTAAGTCATTTAAAACCCTGTAATCCAAATTAGTATTTATGAGAGCTTCAACTCAGATTAACAGATTTAAATTCTATAATTTCTTGAGCATTAAATTTGGAAGTTTTCTTTGTGCACCAAATGTTAAATTATAGCTATGCTACTAAACATACCACAAGCTTTGATTAACAGGAGCCTTAACCCCCCCCCCTTTCCCACCCCACATGTATCATGAACAAACCTTCCACGGGCACCGCAAATCTCCCTTTGGCTGAGGAGATTTCCCTCTACCAGTCACATCCCCTGAGCTGGGGCGACACCTTTTCCCCTCTGCTCTTCATGAGAGCATCCCAAAGGGTGAACTTCCCAAGCAGCAACCGAAATTGCTCTGCTTACCCTGCTGCAGGATCTTTCCAAAATATTTGCTGTGGCTGGTGCAGTTCCAGCGGCGGAAGCGGAACTGATGTTGGCATTCGCGCACACCCAGTCTGGCACCCTTGGCAACCTCCTGCACTATCTCGGGCTCTGTCTGGCACAGTTCAGCCTGCTTCCCAGCCAGTCGCTTGGTCTTGCGGCAGATGCTGTTGGGATCCATGACCAATGGGCTGCCCACTGCCCTGGAGAGGTTGGAGAGAAAAAAGAGAAGGGAACACTCTAGCAAAGAAATAGTCAGGGCTCAAAGAAGCCTCAGGTATCTGCAAGGCAGGTTTAATGGTGAAATCAACAACTGAATCCATATTAGGCCACTTCTGGATGTTTTGACTCAAATTGAGACTGGGTTTTCCCCCCTCTTTGGGCTGTGCATTGTCATCCCACATAACATGTTACTCAGAAGCTGTTCCAAGAGCCATTCTGCATATTAGAATCAAATAGTTGTTCAAGCTAGAAGAATTTAGGACTGCACTTCAGATTGCAAGTCATAATTTTAATGCACTCATGTATAACAGAATCCTTACACATAAAACATGCAGTGACAAAGCTACACAAAACCTTTCCCCCTGGTTTTGCACATGCACAAAGTTGTTTTTAACTGTGAGGCATTTGTAAATATCATCCCTCCTCTTGCAGCCTGAAGTCATGTAGCCTAAAACTCTGAGATTATACAATCTCACTAGCACTTTATTCTAAATGACTTGTAACATCATCATCAGCATTGCCATGAACAATGTGCATTCTGGGAAAATCATCTCCCTTTGATTCGGGGGAGGGAGAACCTAGTGCAAAACAGAGAAAGAGGCTAAACTTTTTTCTTTGTGGGAGAAGAACTGAGTGACCTTGTAAAATGATAAACGCCAGAAAACAAGCCCTGGGTTGATTCCAGTTTTCCTCCCTGGCTTCCAGATGACTCTCGGTACAGGAGTTTTCACTGGCTTCACCAAGGGGATGTGTCATCAACTTTTGGAGAGACTAATCTCAGGCTGTGCCCCATGTCACTCTAGAATCGAGGGGGGGGATTCTCTTGAGTGAAATTTATAAAAATTGTTTCATGCCACATAACATGGAATCCTAGTAGAATCTGAAATCATAAACCCTATCTAGATGATCTCAACTTTCATTTCTTTAAAAATGAGCACTTTTTTGCCTTCCTGGTAATGGAGAAAAGCTTGAAAACATGCCCACTGTATCTGCTAAATTTCAGAAAAGAGGGAGAGGGCCCATGGTGAAGTTAGCCTATTGCTCAGAGGGAGAAGTACTTCCGCTTTTTGCAGGCTCCATTGTCCCTCTCAAGATCCTTTAGTCTCTTGACTTCTGCTACCATCATATTTACTGCCCCTCAAAGACCCAGGCAGCTCTTTCCTTCTACCAGACACATCCACACATTACACATTTTGCAAACTAACAAATTTTAGGCATTTGAGAAGGCTATAAATTGGAAGCAGATGGGACAATATTCAGGAAGGCAAGACCCTTTATAAAAAAAAAAAACCCATGAATCTTCTGTGCCTATTTTTCTATCATTCTTTATTTGATGGTAAGTGACTTGACAGTGTGATGTCTGACTGTACATGTTACTAGCAGGTAACCCACAACCCCTTAGCATCCAGACAAGAGCCATCCTATTTTGATGCCCAGAGGGTGGACTAAATGGGTCATGCTCCACAGGGGGGTTTCCCACTCTGAATCTGCCTCTCTTGTTGATTGAGTGGACACAGAATGGCACCTCACTGTTTAGCAGTGAGAGTTACAGGAAATGAAAGGTCCCATTCCTATTATGTTTTGGAGGCAGTTTTGTCAAGCAGATGAGTCAGAGAGAGGCTGAACTGGGGGATTCCCAGCAAGGGCTCAACCAAGCATTGAATCCCACAGCTTGGTAGCCCAGGAAAAAATCCTGAGATGGGGCTGCTCAAGAGTACTGGTATAGAAAGATCTATGTGCATGGATGCACTTCTGGGGCCATGCCTGCACCTGTGGATTTCTATGAGTCATAGTGGCAGAGCTGTGCATCCTACCTGTCCTGTCTACAAGGTAAAGGTTGTCCCTTGTGCAAGCACCAAGTCATTACAGAGCAATAGGATGACGTCACATCACAACGTTTACTAGGCAGACTATGTTTACAGGGTGATTTGCCATTGCCTTCCCCAGTCATCCACACTTTACCCCCAGCAAGCTGGGTACTCATTTTACCAACCTTGGAAGAATGGTTGAATCAACCTTGAGCCAGCTATCTGAAACCAACTTCCAATTTTCGTTGGGATCAAACTCAGATCATGAGCAGACCTTGACCGCAGCTTATCACCCTGTGCCACGGGGGCTCTTCTTGTCTACAAGGCCCTCTGTTATGATCCAGGTATGAGCTACTCCTTTTTTCCATAATAAAGGGGGTACAGAAAAGTGGGGGAGACAGATAGGGGATTTTAACATGTCATTTGTTGTCTCCAGTCCCAGCCTCTGACAAAGCTTTAGTCTTACCCCATTTTTGATCTTAATTTGGTTCATGGATTTCTGTCATTACTATCTTTGCTATATTTACTATACTTAACTTTATAAAAAAAATAGTTGGTCCTTAGTTAACAAACTTGTGATCTCCTTTCTTACTAGTAATTCAATTGTACATATCTATGTTAGTCAATCGTTTAGTATAAAACCACTCTAGCCTGAAAACTGAATGCATTTACAAATTCTCTATTACTGATATCTCTTCTACTACCATATTCCACTCCATTATATACATAATTCAATCATGGAAATCTATCAAACAATGGCTGCCACTTCCGTTCACAGTCTTCCATAGGTTGACTTCTGAGAAGGTGTGTTAGTCTCGACATTGTTGCATAGTCTTGTAACTTTATAATCCATTCGGTTCTCTCTGGTGCAGTTTTTGCTTTCCAGTGTTTTGCAAACACAATTCTGGCCGCGGCAACTGCATAATGGAATAATCCTATATGGGTGGACTTGATCTGTACTGGTGCCATCCCAAGCAGCATGTTTTTGGCATTTAATTCAAATTTGACACATAACATGTCTTGGATTTCTTTGTGTATCCCCTTCCCAATATTTTTGGGCTTTCCTGCATGTCCACCGCTAGTGAAAAAAAGGGTTCCTTCTGGACATCTTTTGTAAGTCTTTTGGAGCAAGGTACCACCCATAGAACATCTGTACCAGTTTTCTTTTGTTGCCTGCAGGTATGAGCTACTGTTCTGCATCACCCTGGTGGGGCAAAAGCTGAGGAGTGGGATGTGATACAAAAATGCACAACCTCACTGTAGCAAATAACAATTAGATCTGAATACAAATGCAATTTCACAGTTGATGAACAGACTATTAATAGAAGCATCACAAAATCACCTCAATTAAATGCTGTATTAGATATGTATATGCACCACTTGACTATGGTAGAAAGCTTTTCTCCCTGTTGTTTACTTATTGTCTAATTGTGGCTCATTGAAGGTCGGGTGTGTGTCATGGCCACCATCGTCTCATGTTGATAATTATTGCTGTGCTGTGTTCAAAGAGGCACCATTTTCCTTGCAGCCACCTGCACTTTGGAGGCTGAGTACAAGTGAGGGAATCACAACAGTGGTCTCACAGAATAGCTAAAATAAAGAATGGCCCAATGGACACCGTTGTCACCAGCCAGGCTAAGGAGCAAGGAGGACACCGGATGGAAGCACGGTACTGGGGTGTGGGGGGACTGGAATTCAGGGCAGGCCCAGGCAGGCCTGGCCTATTTTAAAGGGTGGCTCCAGCCTATCTAATTATTATTGTCTTGGGGTGACATTTAACCTTTTACTTAGATTAAGTTTTGGAGGGGGTTAGCAACAATTTGGGGGGATTAACAACAATCAATATTTGTTGAATATCTGTGTATTTTTTAAATTTAATTGTATTCAAAATATTGTGTTATGTATAGACCATTAAATATACTTGTCAGGCCTGCCTGCTCTAGTCTCCTGGTGTGGCTATTGGGAACCCTATGAAACAAGTGCTTACAATACTAAAGAGTTATTGGCTCTGCACACACTTCTGGTTCTTGTTTTGTGTTTGTAGCACCTTGTACTAATCTCAATTATGGTAGATTGATAGCAGCGGCCTCATATCTTCTGTGGGGAGCTACCTTCTTCTTGAATTAGAACTGCACCCCTGATTGTATTCTAACCTGAATGTGTTCAAACAGTGGTCTTTTATGCATGGGTACTTTGACTCACATTTGCCTTCAGACTGACTTAGTCATTCCTTGGAGTTATGCATGAGTTTGCCAATTCTCAGAGTTGACCTTGCGCCCACCCCGCACTCTCTCCAGGTCTTCCCGATGCTCTTTTAACCGATTATTAGTTCTTCTCTGAGATCAATCTGCATCAAATCGTCGCCATTACTGTGCATAAGCCAAAGCGTGGGTCTCTCTACCCATACCCCCACACACTCCCATTCTCATGTTTCTTCTCTTCCTCCTCCAGCCAGCCTTTAGCCATCCCCTCCACGAAGCCCTAGGAAGCCATTGATACTGGAGAGGCAAGCAGCCATGTGGCTGCTTACTTCTCCGGGCACCCTCCACTGGTTTTTCCCCCTTTTGACATGATGATATATCATTAATTTGATTAAAATATCATTAAAAATGAAGAGCGAGGTAGCCGAGGCTAAGATTCAGCACTCCCTTGCCCCCCCCCATGGATAACCCATCATCCAAATGTGGGGAGGGGGGAAGGAGCGTTGGATCTGAGCCTCAGCTGCCTCTCTCTTCATTTTTAATTATATTTTAATTGAATTAACGACAAATCATATCAAAAGAAAAAACTAGCAGAGGGCGCCCGGAGAAGTACACAGCCACATGGCTGCTTACCTCTCCAGTCCCTGTTGATTGCAGGTGCTTCCCCACAATCTGAGTCCGGTGCTTCCCCACAATCTCCGATCATGGGGGATGGGAAGCCAACTGCTGGGCTGCCATCCAGGACTCAGCTTAGCTTTCTTTCCCCTGCATATGCTCTGTGATCATAGGGGAGGGGTAGCTGAGCCCCGGGCTGCAACACTGGCTTTTCTTTGTTTCGTTTTCTGGTAGTACTTGGGTTGTAAAATGGCCGCTCACCAGGGGCAGAGGGGAGCTGGTTGGGTTGTTGGTGGTGACATTTTTCTAACAATAAACACTACAGCCAATTACAAAGCAGTGTTTTCAAGGGGGAGGGGACTCAGACGCTCCGGATTTCTGCTGGTGATTCTGCAATACTCCTGATACTCCAGGAATTTCTTCAAGGCAAACAACCACCATGCATAGGATTTTGAGAATTAGGATCAGAAAAGTGTAGGTCAAGACAGCATCAGGCCCAAGGTTAAATTCCCATGCATAAAAGTGTCACAGATAACACATCCAGTCCTCTTTGAATTCCCTGCCACACTGTGACATCCTGGCCACTGCCTTCAGCCTCACACCCAGTACCTCCCCTCTGACTCCTTGTCCACACAAACTGTCTCCCCTCACTTCTTTGCAGTGGAAGAACAAGATCTGGCCTGCAGACTCCGCAATACGTTGCTGTTTTCTGCATTATACTTCTTCCTTTGTTTGCAGGGGGAAGGGCTGGGCAAACAGCAAACAGTCAATCTCTGGTCTCACTCCATTTTAAAATTTTAATAAATATATACACATACAGAACAAAATATCAACTGCACAACAATACCCAAAAAAAGAACCATACAGTAACTTATTCTAAATATTTCATTTGTTGTATTCTGCATGATGAGCTAAGAAACTCCATGATGAGCTAAGGGAGAAAAAGGAAATGTTCAAGAAATGGAGGCAAGGACATATCTCTAAAGAAGAGTATCTGTGTGTTGCTGGGCACTGTAGGTCAGCCATCAGAAAGGCCAAAGCTCACAGTGAGCTGATGCTGGCCAGGGAGGCTCGCTACAACAAGAAAAGTTTCTTTAGAAATGTGAGGAGCAAACACAAGGGAAAAGAGGCCATGGGCCCACTGTTGGGTGAAAATGGAGAAAGTCTGGCAGAAGACAGAGAGAAAGCAGAAAGGCTCAATGCCTGTTTTGCCTCAGTTTTTTTTTTCCTGAAAAAGAGAACAGACTCAACTAGAGAGGATAGCAGGCAAGCCACAGCATCTGGGCTGCTGGTTGACATGAGCAGAGAGGTAGTTGAGAAGCACCTGGCTGCATTGGATGAGTACAAATCTCCTGGGCCAGAGAGTAGGCACCTGTGAGCACTTGTCCCGTGGTAATCCCACAAACAGCATCCAGAGACAAAGAGTCAAAAGAGAGCTGATTTAATGGAAAACATACAGGTATGCAGAGCTTACAGGTACATTGGCACGAATGGCAATTGGGAGCACGGGGTAGGCCTATAAGGGAAAGTATTAGTCACAACAGGTCAAGGCGGCCCTCCCTACTACTGAGGAGCCGTTCCCACGGGAGATAGCACTGGAACAGGAATTCAGCAGTTAGCAAGTTGGGCCTTGAGAGGCACCTGGTGGAATCGCAACTAAAACAGTCAGAGTCCGACAGGCTGCTTAGAGTTGTGGAAAGCAGGCCTGGCAGCACCCGAGAGTGCTCAAAGAACTTTCTAGAGAGCTTGCAGAGCCTTTGTCCATCATCTTCCAGACCTCTTGGAGGACAGGAGATGTGCCACAAGACTGGAGGAGGGCGAACATCCCCATTTTCAAAAAAGGGAGGAGAGACAACCCAGGAAACTACAGTCCGGTCAGTTTGACATCTATCCCAGGGAAGATACTGGAGCAGATATTAAAGAAACCAATCTGCAAGCATCTGAAGGACAACTTGGTGATCCGGGGAAGTCAGCATGGATTTGTCCCCAACAGGTCCTGCCAGACCAACCTTGTTTCCTTCTTTGATCAAGTGACCAGCTTACTGGATCGAGGGAATGTGGTTGATGTAGTTTACCTGGATTTCAGTAAGGCTTTTGACAGGGTTTCCCATGATGTTCTGATGGGTAAACTAGAGGACTGTGGACTGGACCCTAGGATAGTTGGGTGGATAGGAAACTGGTTGCAGAACCACACTCAAAAGTAGTCGTCAATGGCATTTCATCTGAATGGAGGGAGGTGTCCAGTGGGGTGCCACAAGGTTTGGTTCTGGGCCCGGTGCTTTTCAATATTTTTACAAATGATCGGGATGAGGGGGTGGAGGGACTACTCATTAAATTTGTAGATGACACCAAATTGGGAGGAGCAGCGAACACACCAGGAGATAGAGATAGAATTTAACGAGATCTGAACACACTGGAAAAGTGGGCGGATGTGAACAGGATGCAATTCAAGAAGGATAAGTTCTGCATCTGGGTAACAGATTCTGGGTAATTCTAAAGAGTTCTACATCTGGATAACAGAAATGAAGGACACGCATACTGGATGGGGGATACACTTCTAGGCAGCAGTTTGTGTGAACAGAATCTTGAGGTAGGGGTGGAACGTAAGTCATATATTATCAACCAGTGTGATGCAGCGACAAAAAAAGCGAATGCGATCTTGGGGTGCATCAACAGAGGCATAACATCCAAATCACAAGATGTCATAGTTCTGCTGTACACGGCATTGGTCAGGTTGCACCTGGAGTATTGTGTGCAGTTCTGGAGGCCTCCACTTCAAAAAGGATGTGGACGGAATCGAGCAGGTGCAGACGAGAGCGACAAGGATGATTAGGGGCTAGAGACCAATCCATATGAGGAAAGGCTGAGGGAGTTGGGAATGTTTGGAAGTTGGAAGTTGGGAAGAGGAGGTTGAGGGAGGACATAATTGCTCTCTTTAAGTATTTGAAGGGCTGTCACTTAGGACATTAACTCATGGCTCCTTTGTGCATGCTTTTTTGCATTTGGAACCCAAAAATCAAGCACATGGAGCAAAGGAGCACCCAGCGGGAGCTGCCGCTGCTCTGCACTCCTCCACCTCACTATCCCCGGGTGGAGGGGAGGGGAGGCCAGTGGCGAGTGAAGGCACGGGAGAGGGGGTGAGAGGGTGCAAGGTCCGGTGGGAAGTGGCGTCCCTGCTGCTGATGCCAGAGCCAGTCTCCAGGTGGGGAGTCGACCCGGGCGCTGAAACAAACGGGCAAACTCTTGGAACCGCTGCGAGACTTAGCTATAAATCAGCACAATGCAGCAATGTTAAAACCCGAAAGAGTTGCAGAAGGAGAGTTGTTCACATGCTCGGGCGACAAGTGTGCATGTCGACCTCAGGGATTCACAGCTTTCCCGGGAGAAGTGCCAGACAAAATGGCCATGCGTTTTTGGTCTTAGAGTAGGGCAGGGAGCTGTTCCTGTTGGCAGCAGGGGATAGGACTTGCAATAATGGGTTTAAATTGCGGAAGGAAAGTTACCAGCTGGATATTGGGGGGGGGGGGAGTTTACAGTAAGAGTTGTTCAACAGTGGAATCAGCTACCTAGGGAGGTGGTGAGCTCCCCCTCACTGGCAGTCTTTAAGCAGAGGCTGGACAAGCACTTGTCAGGGATGTTCTAGGCTGATCCTGCATTAAGCAGGGGGTTGGACTAGATGACCTGTATGGCCCCTTCCAATTCTATGATTGGTAGTGTCACATTCATATGATCTCACTAATTTCATACACAGTGACTTAAAGGATCATTTGTATTTTCTGGTTCTTGACAATGTTCACATGTTAAACTATAATTGTCCAAGGTAACCTTTTAAGTGTACAACGTAAATCAAATGTAAGAGTTTTGCAACTGGTTGTCCTAAAGGCCCAGCAAGACACAGGAAAAAATAACAACTGGGTAATAGAGGCGGTGCTAATCCAAGGGCAGAGTATGACGGTGGAGCCACTTACCAGCACATGATAAAGGCTTGGAAGATCTCACCGCTTGGGCTGTCAAAAGCTGAAAATTCTCCATCAGAAGGAAGCCCGAAGGCATAGATTAAGATGAAGAAGATGGGTCTCCATCTTTGGAGGTATGAGGGAGGTGAGTGACAGGTACCCAAGGGGCACAGCCTTGAGTTTACTGCATCCATGGAGACCAAGATGAAGACAGATGCCTCCAGGGCATCACGAGGATTAGAAAGCCAATTCTAAATTCCTCTCATATTTCTGTTGCAATAAATCACCCTGTACAGCCCAACCCATTGAAGGCACAGCAAGTGATGCCTTAAGAGGGAACATGACAGGGCAACAGAGGCAAGAACAAGTTGGCACTAGAATAGGAGCTCAGTTGACCCAATAGGTAAATATGCTGGATACTTGATTCGCATGAGAAGAGCTGCAGGTAATAGGGTGCACAGACGGAGCATTGTATATTTTATGTGTGTGTGTGTGTGTGTGTAAAGTGCTGTCAAGTCGCAGCCGACTTATGTCGACCCCTTTTGGGGGGGGGGGTTTCATGGCAAGAGACTAACAGAGGTGGTTTGCCAGTGCCTTCCTCTGCACAGCAACCCTGGTATTCCTTGGTGGTCTCCCATCCAAATACTAACCAGGGCTGACCCTGCTTAGCTTCTGAGATCTGACGAGATCAGGCTAGCCTGGGCCATCCAGGTCAGGATACACAGAAAAAAAGTTTGAGCACTATGTCAAAAATACTCAAATTTTATCCTGAGGATATCAGATGCAAATTATCTGGCAGGGTATGAGCTTTCGTGAGCCACAGCTCACTTCTTCAGATACAGCTAGAATGTGAATCCATCTGTCTTTAAGCAGAGGAGAGTGAATTCAGACAAGCATGAGTATGTAAATGTTAACAGTATGTAAATGTGAATAGCAGGCGTGACGGGATTAGGTGTGGTATGCAGAAGAGTCTGTGATGTCCAGGGGAGAGATGGGTGTGGAGAAATCAGCATTGGTAATGAGCCATGAATGCAAGGTCTTTATTCAGCCCAGGTAAATGCATTGTCTTTAGTTTGAATATCAACTGTAATTCTCTCCTCTACTTAAAGACAGATGGATTCACATTCTAGCTGTATCTGAAGAAGTGAGCTGCGGCTCACGGAAGCTCATACCCTGCCAGAAAATATTTTTGTTAGTCTTTAAGGTGCTACTGGACTCTTGCTCTTTTCTACTACTGCAGACTAACACGGCTACCCACTGTGAATTGTTAGATGCAAATTATGTGGGACATATGCTGGTGACAAAATAATATATACTTACAGAACTTAGAATGGTAATGGCATGTGGCAATTAATAGTAATAGTCATGGGCAATAAATGGAAGGGTGATAGAAGCTAAATAAGCACCATGGAGAGAGACATTCACCCGTTCAGGGCACTGAAGCTCCTCTCCTTGAGCACTGGGCACCCTGTCCAACCTCCCTCAAAACGTTCAAGCAACATTCAGCAAAACTGGCCAACCATGCTCCCACCCTTTGGGTATGGTAATGGAAACTAGAAGCTCACTTTGTAGAGGGAAGCTACCAGAAAATATTTTTGTTAGTCTTTAAGGTGCTCCTGGACTCTTGCCCTTTTCTACTACTGCAGACAGACTAACACGGCTACCCACTGTGAATTATCTTTGTAGAGAGAAGTGTGTGGTGATCACATTTTTTATCAAACAGGATATAACCCGTGGGCTTGTATTCAGTGGAAATGATCCGTGACTAAAAAGGCCCTTGTTAGGAATGAGAGTGCGCACAGAAGATGGCACAGTTTTGTCAAGAGATGGTCCTGTATCATGTGGTATTCAGTTTGCAGGAGGCCTCTTTGTCAAAAATGAACACGAGGAGCTAAGACAAATCACAGGTCTTCTCCACATCTCGTTTCATGTCTTAGGGCTGAATTCTAGCAATGG
Organism: Euleptes europaea; assembly: GCF_029931775.1. Taxonomy (NCBI): domain Eukaryota; kingdom Metazoa; phylum Chordata; class Lepidosauria; order Squamata; family Sphaerodactylidae; genus Euleptes; species Euleptes europaea. The sequence goes on along the minus strand of NC_079317.1, from coordinate 107,904,802 downwards.
ACATTGGGGCTGGGCCTAAGTTCTGGTAAGGCCTGGTTCAAATGAAGCCCTCCAGAGGGGACTCCCACGGGGCCCTTAGCCCACTGTGACCCGGGGAGGTGAAGCAGGGCTCCCTGCAAGACATACAGAATGGGGCCAGCAGGGGGCAGTTGCCGGGCAGGAGCCCTGGGGGAGCTGTAGGATTGGCTAGGGGAGAACGGAGAAGAGTTTGGAGGCCCAGAAGCTAGAGTTGCCAACTCCAGGGTGGGAGATTCCTGGAGATTTGCAGGTGGCGCTCGGGGAGGGCATGTTTGGGGTTTGCCGGGGAGCTCCCAAGCAGCCATTTTCTCCAGGGGAGCTGATCTTTGTCGTCTGGACATCAGGTGTCATTCTGAGGGATGTTCAGGGCCCTCCCCTGGAGGTTGGCAACCTTACCAGAGGCCAGCGTGTGCGAGGAAAGTCACCCTTGCCTTGGTTTAGAGTCGAGAGGCACAACGCGGCTGAAAGGGAACCACCGGAGCGCCCGAAGCACCCGAGGACCGCTGGGGAGACTGGCAGGGGCTGGCAGGAGACGGGGCGGGGGGAGGCGAAATCGTTCTGCACACGCTCAGAGCGTCTCTGCTCTTGCCCGGCTCACCCGCCGCCCCCCCCGGGCCTGGGCGTCGCGTCCTGGCGACCTGCCGCTGGCCTGAAGCCCGGCCCAGGGCTTGGGGGGGCGGGGGGGGGGTTGGGCGGGGCCACGCTGTCCTCCTTCGACCAGAAGGCTGAAGCGGCCCCCGGGGCGGCGGATCAAACGCTGAACTGCGGCTCACCCCGCCGAGATCTGACGGGGCCGCGCCCAGCCCAGCCCAGCCAGCCGCCCGCCCGCCCTCCCACGCCGGCCCCGGGGGCGCCAGGCCCCCGCCAGGCGGGGGGGGGGGGTCGGGAACGCAGCCGTGCGGGTGGAAAACGGGGGGGGGGTCATGCAACAGGAAGGTGTCTCCCCACCCCCACCCCCCACCCCCGGGAAGGCGGCGGGGGGCGACAAAGGCTGCCCAAGGGCGGCGGCGGCGGCGAGCCCCAGCAGGCGCTGCCCGAGCAAGGCCGGCTGCAGCTGGCAGCCCCGAGCGCGGCGCCCAGGTGGGCCCCCGCCCCCCACCCCCCGCCCCCCGGACCAGCCAGGCCTTGGGCGAGCCGCACGCGGCCGCCGACGGGCGCGGGCGAAGCTCTTGCGCCGGGGCCGAGGGGCGCTTCCCCAAGCCCGGCCGCCCAGGAACGTCGCCCCGGGACCTCCCTTTAGCCAGAAGGGTCAGCTCTGGAACACGGAAGAGTGTTCTTAGGCGTGTGCAGAGTTCTTTCCCCCGACTAGTGAGCAACTGCCCTCGGCAACGCGCCCCTGAGACTCGAAGGTGCAAATGCTCCGGAAAGATGCCGACTGCTGCGCTCCTTTTAGAAATGCCCCGGTCAGGTTTGCAAACCTAGGCCTGCTCCTGAGCAGTAGACCCCTTCCTTGGGACCCCTTTTGAAGCAAGCCTGCTCGATCTCCCAGACTCCTGTCCTGACCCATAAGACCTGCGGGTTTAACGGCCTCCTGGAAGGCGCCCCGTCCACAATACCGGAGAACCGGGTGCTCGCGACGTGACGTGGCCATGACGGGGGGCTCGGAAAGGCCAGTCTGGGGCAGGAGCTTCCCGGCAGGCTGTTGGCTCCCAGGATCTCCATCCTAGGCGAAGAAGGCCTCGGTATCCACCTGCAATACAAGGCCCTCGAAGGAGAACCCTGGAACGAGTCGAATGGAGACCGTGAGCCTGTTTCCAGGGAGCAGCCGAGAGCCCTGCCCCCCCCCCCCCCGCTCTCCTTTGGTGCCTCAGTTCACCAAACATTCCTCGAAAGGGCTGAGGAGCGGGCTGAGGCCCAGCCTTTGCTTGCAGATGGGTTTGTGTGCAAAATGTGAATACAGAGACGACAACTGGAAGAAGACAAGGGGGGAGGCTCTCCATGACAGGATTGTTTTTTTAAAGCTATGCAGCTCTTGTCTTTCACTGTGTTCTGTTATTAGTACAAACACTGTGCCCAGAGATCTCGGCTTGGCCCTGGTAAGAAATAATAGTCCCACCCCGAGAAGATGGGGCTTCTGGGCACTGCGAAGAATAACCCCAGGTGGGGGAGGGCGCCGTGTTTGCCTATTCTGGCCATCACTGGGAGGGTGATATATTTTCATTGGATAGGATTATGTAATTAAGAACTGGGAATGCAATCAAAAAGGCAGGGCTAAAGTTACGTGTTGCAAACTTGACTTTGGTATTCGCTCCCTTGAGTGCTACCTTAATAAAGCATGTGCATATGTGTGTGTGTGTGTGTGTGTGTGTGTACTGCCTACAATTAAGGGGGGAATTCAAATGTAATGTGAGTTGGGCAGAGTGAAAACAAACAGAACTTTTCAGATTCTAAATAGATCACTGAAATATTTGCAACCTTCCAGGGTCTTGCAAAGCTAAAACAGTTGCTTGTGGACTTGGAAAAGAAGCAAGCGGAGGATATAGCGGAGGTGCAAAAGAGCAGGGCTGGATTGGGAAAAGAGAAAGAAGGAATCATTGCTTTCGCTTTGCACTGAGTTCTGCACTTGAGGGGCTCTTGAGGAGCAGTGGACAGAAACTAGCAAAGGGAAGCTCAGCCCTCACTCATTGCCCATAGACATGGTGCTGCTGATCAACAAAATAACAAACACAAGATGAGACAAATTATTGAAAGACAGAAATGTCAATTGCTATTAAGGGGCTCTGCTTATATTATTATTTACACTCACATGCAGCTGCAAGTAATTCCAGTGATTAAAATTCTATCATTGCAAGAGCTTATACCCATGTCTTTTGGCAAGTCAGACATAAGGCATGCTAGTTTACTGCCAGGATTCTCAGCATATTCTTGGCAGCAATTCTGTGCACACTTTCTTGGGAGTGAACCCCGCTAAGCTCTGCGGGACTTACTTCCAAGTGAAGCTATGTGAGATCCAGTTGCACAGCAAGTTCTAGGCACAGTTACTTGGGAGTAAGGGCTTACTTTCAAGTAACATGCATAGGATCATGTTTTTCAGACGTCACAGCAGTGGCCTTCAGATTCATGCTTTTGATATAGTCACATCCTTTCATAATAAATTGTAATTATTTTACTGTGGAAGATATTTATGAAGTGAACACAGATGGTTTTCCCACATAGAAAGGGAGATCAGTGAAGGACATTTTCCAATCTGAACTGGGCTCAAACCAGTCTTGAAATGGTCAGGTTATAGAATCATAGAATCATAGTGTTGGAACGAACCACCAGGGTCATCTAGTCCAACCCCCTGCACAATGCAGGAAATTCACAACTGTCTCCCCCACACACACACACCCCATTGACCCCTACTACATGCCCAGAAGATGGCCAAGATGACCTTCCTCTCACGATCTCCCTAAGGTCACATAATCAGCATTTCTGTACAGCCTCTGCTTAAAACCCTCCAGGGAAGGAGAGCTTACCACCTCCTGAGGAAGCCTGTTCCACTGATGAACCGCTCTAACTGTTAGGAAATTCTTCCTAATGTCTAGATGGAAACTCTTTTGACTTCATTTCAACCCGTTGGTTCTGGTCCGACCTTCTGGGGCAACAGAAAACAACTCAGCACCCTCCTCTATAGGACAGCCCTTCAAGTACTTGAAGATGGTTATTATATCACCTCTCAGTCTTCTCCTCTTCAGGCTAAACATACCTAGCTCCTTCAACCTTTCCTCAAACGACTTGGTCTCGACCCCTCACCATCTCTGTTGCCCTCCTCTGGACACGTTTCAGCTTGTCGACATCCTTCTTAAATTTCAGTGCCCAAAACTGAATACAATACTCTAGGTGAGGTCTAACCAGAGCAGAGTAAAGTGATACCATCACTTCGTGTGATCTGGACACTATACTTCTGTTGATACAGCCCAAGATCGTGTTTGCCTTTTTAGCGACCGCATCACACTGCTGACTCATGTTCAGTGTTTGGTCTACTAAGACCCCAAGATCCTTTTTGCACACACTACTGCTAAGACAAGTCTACTCTTCAAAAAGCTGCTTATGGAGTCAACTCTTCAAAAAGCTGTTTATGGAGCCACCCTGGCCTCTTTAGGCTCCTCCCATTTTTCCTTCTCATAGGAATGGTTTGTGATTGTGCCTTCAGTATTTCATTTTTAAGACACTCCCACCCTTCTTGAACTCCCTTCTCCTTAAGTATTTCTGACCATGGGATTTCTGACCCAGCATAAGTTTAACCTTGTTAAAATTTGCTTTCCTAAAGTCCAACCTATACGTCTGACTACATACAGTTTTTCCTTTCCCCAAGATTGTAAATTCCAAGATTACATGGTCACTACAACCCAGGGTGCCTACTACTTTAACCTCACCAACCAGTTCTTCCTTGTTGGTGAGAATCAAGTCTAAGATAGCAGTTCCCCTTGTTTCCCTGTCCACTTTCTGTAATAGGAAGTTGTCAGCAAGATAACTCAGGAATGTATTGGATATGGCATTTTTAGCAGACTTGGACTTCTAGCAGATATGTGGGTAATTAAAATCTCCCATGGCCACCATGTCCTATCTCTTTGAGAACTTTGTCATCTGGTCTAGGAGTGTGTCATCCAAGTCCTCTGCCTGGTTTGGTGGTTGATAGCAGACCCCAGCCATAATATCACGATTATTTCTTACTCCTTTTATTTTTACCCATAAACTCTCGACTGGACTTCCATGCTCGGATTCATGTATTTCTTCACAAGTAAACACATATTTGAAATATAATGATACTCCTCCCACCTTCCTTATCTATCCCATTTAAATAAGGTTTGTCCCTCAATCTTAATATTCCAATCATGAGTGACATCCCACCAAGTTTCAGTAATGCCTATTAGGTCAAAATCCTCTTCCTGTATTAAGGCTTCAAGTTCTTGTCTGAGCAGTAGTGTGTGTGAAAAGGATCTTGGGATCTTAGTAGACCAAACACTGAACATGAGTCAGCAGTGTGATGCGGTAGCTAAAAGGGCAAAATGCGATCTTGGGCTGCATCAACAGAAGTATAGTGTCCAGATCACGCAAAGTGATGGTATCACTTTGCTCTGATTAGACTTCACCTAGAGTACTGTGTTCAGTTTTGGGCACTGAAATTTAAGAAGGAATGTGTCCAGAGGAGATGGCAACAAAGATGGTGAGGGGTCTGGAGACCAAGTCCTATAAGGAAAGGTTGAAGGAGCTGGGTATGTTTAGCCTGAAGAGGAGAAGACTGAGGGGATATGATAACCATCTTCAAGTACTTGAAGGGCTGTCCTATAGAGGATGGTGCTGAGTTGTTTTCTGTTGCCCCAGAGGGTCGGACCAGAACCAACGGGTTGAAATTAAGTCAAAAGAGTTTCCATCTAGACATTAGGAAGAATTTCCTAACAGTTAGAGCGGTTCCTCAGTGGAACAGGCTTCCTCAGGAGGTGGTAAGCTCTCCTTCCTTGGAGGTTTTTAAGAAGAGGCTAGATGGCCATCTGTCAGCAATGCTGATTCTATAACCTTAAGCAGATGATGAGAGGGAAGGCATCTTGGCCATCTTCTGGGCATGTAGTAGGGGTCACTGGGGGTGGGGGGGGAGGTAGTTGTGAATTTCCTGCATTGTGCAGGGGGTTGGATTAGATGACCCTGGTGGTCCCTTCCAACTCTATGATTCTATATTTCTTCCTGCTTGTTTCCCACACTGATTAGTGTACAGACATTGAAATCCATAGTTTATGTGTCCCAAGGTTTTCATTTCTGTATTTACCCGCTAATTTATGTTTCCTTGAATACATGCCACTCCCTGCAAATCTTTATTGTTCTCATCTTCAGTTATTGTCATCATCCTAGGTCAAAATCCCCTTCCTGTATTAGGTCTTCAAGTTCTTCCTGTTTGTTTCCATACGCTGTGCATCAGTGTAGAGACATTGGAATCCGTGGTTTATGTGCCCAGAGGATTTTGTTTCTGTACTTATCCGTAAGTTTATGTTTCCTCGCATACATGCCACTCCCTGCAAATCTTTATTGTTCTAGTCTCTAGTTATTGTCAGCATCCTAGGCTTTAAGTTTTTGTCTCGCTCCCCCACAGGATTTAGTTTAAAGCCCTCCTGATCAGGTTTGCAAGGCTCTCACCAAACACATTTTTTCCTATCCTTGTGAGGTGCAAACAATCTTCTGATAGAAGAGCTTCTTCTCGAAAGCTTAAGCCATGGTCCAAAAATCCAAATCTTTCTTGACGACACTATCTACGCATCCAGTCATTAATTTGTAGCATTCTTCTTTCCCTTCCTAAGCCACAACCTTCAACAGGCATAACTGACGAAAAAACAACCTGCGCCCCCAGGTCCTTCACCTTCTTACCCAGAGCCACATAGTCTCTTTTAATACGTTCTGGGCTGTGTCCGGCAATATCATTTGTTCCCACATGAATGAGCAAGAAAGGGTAATAATCTGTGGGCTGGATGAGTCTTCCTACCCTTTCTGCCACATCCTAGATGTGTGCACATGGTAGACAGCAGACCTCTCACGACGACAAGTCCGGTCGACACACTTTAGACTCTACCCCTCTCAGTAGGGAATCTCCAATTACCAGAATGCACTTCTTCCTAAATTGGGGAGCAGAAGATCGAGTCCTTTCATTCGTAGGAGCCTGAGAAATTTCTTTCAAGCTTTTTTTTGGGGGGGGGTAGTCCTTGTTCCAGTGATCCAGAATCAATACCTATGGGGCGATCCTGAAACCAATTGCTGAGCAACAGAGGATCAGAATGACTCTGGATTTTCCGGCTCCGGTGGGTCACATTCTTCCATGCACCCTCCTCCTGTGTTGCTTGCACCTCCATTTGTTGAGACTCTTTACTCTCCTCCTCCTGTTGCCCCCTAAAGAGTGCTTCATGTGTTCTGTCCATGAATTCTTCACCTTCCTTTATAAAATGGAGTGTGGACAAGCGTGTCTCAAGTCCCTGTATCTTCTCCTCCAGCAGGGCTACCAACTTACATTTGCTGCAAGTGTAATTATTGTTACCCTCAGGTAAGAATACAAACATGCCACAGACCTTGCATGTTACTGCGTCGGCTCCCTCGCTAGTCACACTACTGTGATCCATTGCTGAAGTTGTTTTGAATCTTTTCCTCCAAAGAACAATACGTAGCAGGAAAAGCATAGCTAGTGCTGTACAGGAATTTATGCAATGCTATAACATGTAGGTTCTGTAGCAGTTCTGGTATGTCTATTTCTGCAAGAGATTGTACAAACTCACAAATTTCTTGCATGAGCAGAAGTACATATTTGGATTTCACAAATTTCTTTGCACAACATTCCAGTGCAAGATGTAAACCAGTTGTTGTATGAGCAGGAGCCACTTTCCCCATGCAGAAGGACATATTTAGATCTAAGCCAGGGTATTCCTAGATATTAGACTGCAGAAAGCCAGGAATACCCTTTTGCTTCCATCCTTTTTCTTTGTGGCATTCATTCCATTGGACCTTTGAAGGCATGGTAGGTATACTCTTTTGGCTCTTGAAGAAATATTCAATATTATGAGAATATTCTCAAATATGAGAATATTAAGCAGATTCCTGAACCTTTTGACAGCTGCACAATGACAAGAATCCAGCTTCTCACTACTGAACCCCATGATTTTAAAAGATGCATCTGTTTAATTTTCGCTTTGCAGGCAATCATTAATGGCTCAGATATTATTTGTGTCAGAGGAAATGATGTGGTCCTCATGCGGCCAACCTTTCTGAACAATTCTCACACCACACTGTCTCCCTCTGCCTGTCCTGCTGACCTCTTCTGAAATCAACAGGCTTAAACTGCAGTAACTCCACACAGATTGACTGTAAAACTAGCAGCAGCAACAGAGACAGAAATGCAGGTTGAAGATCATAAAAAAGGGGTGGTGGAAGATACGGGTTGGTCACCTACAATAACAGATTGTGTTGCACAAATATCCCTTAGGAGGGAATTCTGTGTCACCAAATCTGAGCCTTGGATTTTATTTGCCCTGAAATTGACACGTGGGTTTACACAAATAGCCTGCCTGCCCTGGTTTTCCTGGATACAACCAGTCTTGCTTCTTTCCCAGGCCTGGTTTACCCTAGATTAGACATGATCCTGCCAAAGCTTACTTTCTTGACCCTATTCTAACTGCTGCTGAAGTGTGAGCTATCCCAAGCAAATCTTAAAGAAGCACATGACAGGGAATCTTAAAGAAGCACATGACAGGGAAACCTGGGCCGTGGGGTTGAGGTTTTATCAGTGCAACATTTTATTGGTGCAACATTTGGGTTGCTTAATTACTCAGTTGGGAAGGCAAGAATGAGTCAAACACATAAGTAATGTCCAGGAAACTCTTTAACCCAAAGCACTGGAGTGAAGTTCTCTGCCCTCGGGGTCTGGTAGTATGATTATAGCCATCCCTTCAGACCTTAATTCTTTTATCATGTTGCCTGAGCTGTCTATTCCCCCCCTCTTCCTAAACAACAGTGTTTTATATAAGGCTGTGCTGGCAAGAGACTTTTAAATATTCTGACAGCTTTCAAAAACCTGACCCTGAAAAACCCAAAATTGGGCTAGCAAATCCAAGTTAATAAATTATTCTGATATGTGTTTAATGTAAGGTTATATTGGCAAGAGACTTTATGTCTTAATTATTCTAGGATATTATGTTTTATCTTCTTCTTTTGTACAGGCATGTCAACTATTTTGTTCATGACAGCAAGCTGAATAATCCTTGTATGAGGAGTGGATGAAAATGGGAACAGTTTGTGGATCCTCAAGAGAAAAGAAATGGAATTTTATGAATAATCGAGAACGGCTCGGGGCCAAAGTACTCCAGAGACTGCTTTGACACGCTGCAGAAAGTATTAATCTCCAGCGGGCTTCTTTTTGGCATCCATGTGCCAAGTTCCAGTAGCAAGGAGGGAAGCATAGGTGGCCTTCAGGCACTCATACAAGGACTTCCCCTGCAGATAAGTCAAAATTTCATTCCTGAAAACATTCTGGAAGAGCAGGAAAATGTTCTACTTTGGGCTGACACTCTGCTGCCAGAATTAAACAGCTGTTGGGCAACTTGGGTAACAGGTATACTTTGAAACCTTAATACAATTTTTCAGTTGGTCCAGTCTTTGACTAAAAATGTTGATATTGCTGGGAAACGAGCATATATACAAAGTTCAGCCTGAGAAAACTATTGTCGATCCACAGCGCCTGCTCAACAGGATTCATTGCATTGGACAGATACACAGTTCCCTGTCCAGCAATGAGCTGAGAGGGAACTAATTCTGCCAGTTTGCAGAAGAAATAAGATATGCATGGCCCTGACTGGCTAGTGCTCAGTGTTGCATGCTTAGAATGCTTACAAAAGACCCACACACACACATATACCCTGCCAAAAAAACTATTAGTTAAAAAACTGAAAAGAGTTGTCCTTCAGTTAGTAAACCCCACAGCCTCTTGTGTTTACATTGATTGGGTGATCCACATTTTACTCTATTTCCTGAAGCAATCAGTTTGCACACTGTTTGGGGTGTGCTTTCCCAAGCTGATGTCTATGGTGCCTTACCAAAGACCCAAGTGACCATATTACACTGGCTTTGCAAACTGTTGCTCTAAGGATGGTATATTTCTGTGTTCTTTGAGGCCACACTGCTCTCCAGCAGTCTAGAAACAAGAAATATATTTTGACACACAGCCTGATTCCTTCCGGGATGGTCAGGCACTATAATAAATTTGACATTCCTAATGCGAACTTCACAGTGGTGCATTACACACAGCCCTACCACACCCAAGAGGTGTAACATTAAAGTTTAAATTCAAATATACACCTCTCACACAAGAGTTGAACACAGGTTTTTTTTTTCTTTATGTGAAATTGTAGGCACAATATTTACCATAACTTGATTAAAATTCAGAGGGTCGGCTAAGAACCAAACAATTTTTCTTTTTTGATTGCCTCTGTTTATGAATCAGCAATTGGCTAAATCAACAAATAAATTATTGTTGCCTAGATTATCAATTGTCACAAGCAGAGACCAGGAGGGGTCTGTCAGACAAGGAATGTATTTATTAAACCAAACACAGGTCTGAACATTTATGATGCCTAAACTGGCACTCTAGATGGAAGGGAACCATCAGCTTATATTCTGATATTCATATTTCAAACATTCTTTGGCAAGGTATATCATCAGATGCTACAGAACTGAGCTTGCTCATTTTTGTGGCCTCAGTATCACCCAAGTATTTACAACCTACGACAAGCAAGAGTGTACAAACACCAGGGAGATTAGGCTAGCATCTTCGTGGAAAAACTCCCACAACATCTTTGGGAAATATATTAGACTCTACTCTTAGGACACTCTGATGAACTCTTATGATATTCTTTTTTAATGTTCTACCTAAATCCATCTTCCATCCTATAACAAAAGCCCTTTGTTTCTTATTCTATTTGTAAAACAGCAGGGGTTTTTTTTGGGGGGGGGGTATAATAATCTCTCATTAGAGCCTTTGATAGCAAACAGAACCCCTTAGGAATGAGCATGTATTCATATCCAAGCAGAAAGAGTCTCTCCACTTCCCAAAGGATCCAGCATTCTAAAGGAAGAGGAGTCGGCTAAACCACAATCCCAGCTGAAGACCTACAGGAGCTGGAAATGGTTTTTGCCACCCGTTGCCTCTTCTGCCACCCTCTGCTGGCTATTTATAGATGTCTCCGGCCAACAGTTTCTAGAGAGGGTTTATTTCCCCCTCCCTCCCTTTCAAAACATGTTCCTGCAGAACCGTGCTGCTTCCAAAGAAAGGGAAGAACCCCACAGAGAACGCCACAGACTCTGGACCTCTTTTTGGAATCCAGGATCAAATCTCCTGGAAATGTGTGGCTTTTAAATCTCAATCTGTGTTTCCCATGAGCCTCAGTACTGACTGTCCAAGGCATTAATATGTGCTTATACAATCCACTGTTACTCAGATCAAGGGGCCAGTCTTTGCTGCCAAGATGTTTGTGGTGAAAATAAGCTCATCTCCTAGATTTAAGATGACGCAATTAGGGTTTTCTTGTCCCTCAAGGAGCAAGACTGCTATAATGTTAAAACCACTGGATGAGATCAATCACATCTATTGTACCCTCAACCCACAATTTCTGTCCAAACTTTTCACTACTGATTAGATTATTCCAAAAAAGGACAGATTCTGAAGACCTGTCACTTCTTTGCACAGCAAAGTATCTTGCCAAAAGTGTCAAATCTCACTCACTTTCCCCAGCAAGACTGGACTGGCTTTAAGATATTCCTCATACATGGGCTTTCTCCCTGGAGCACAAGAAGTAAATATGGGGCAGAGGCTCACAAGCTACTTCGTCAACCACTCACAATCAAGACAGTTTATGATAGCTTATGATAGTGAAGGAAGTGCTGTTTCCCCACTAAGGTTACCAACCTCCAGGTGGGGCCTGGAGTTCTCCTAACATTCTAGTGGATCTCCAGACTTCAGGGATCAGACAACTTCCTTCAAAGCCCTGAAGGAAGTGGCAATTTGGAGGGTGGACTCTATGGCCTCCCATTCATGATAAACTCCCTCCCTTCCTCAATGACTACCTTCCCCTGCCACTACCCACTCCAAGAATTTCCCAAGACAAAGTTAGCAATACTACAGTACTTCAGTTTTGAATGGAATTTATTGAGATGGTTATTTTGGATGCATTGAAGCCCTAGAGAAAACAGTACATCTCTGTGCTTCTGGGTTTCATGGCTCACTTGTTTTGTGCCTGGCTATGTTGTTTGGTAATGTTTTGAGTGCAAGGCTAGTTCTGGGCCTTTTTTATGGGACCTGTTTTATGGAACTGATGAAGTCTGGTACGCCTATTAATTCATAACCTTCAAGAAACCAGTGAAGACCACTTTATTTCAGGGAGCATATAAAAACGGAAACATTTTAAACAAATATTACGGTGTGGTTATAGTGGTTAGTGTTAAGTCCACATGGGGGAACACACGAGGTCAGAGACGGAGTTCCAACTAGGGCTGTTGAAAAAAAAATTCGGTAAAATTCGGATTCGGCAAAATTCGGCCAGTTTTTATTCGAGAAATGCCAAAGTCCAAACTCCCCCGCTTCGGGTCCGTGCAATTCGGCATGAGGTCCGGAGTTCGGGGGAAAATTTGGCTGAATAAAGCCATTAAAAACACAACCTTGCCTTTCCACGGCTCCGGGGGGGCATTTTTGGGAGTAGAGGTCCCAAACTTTTAGCGTAGTTTCAAAGGACCCTTCTTGCAATAACCCCCAAGTTTTGTAAAGATTGGATCAGCGGGGGCTGAGATATGAGCCCCGAAAGGGGTCCCCCCTCCTTAATGTGCATCTGACAATGGGGTTTTGCAATTAGCAGAGCTTGCTGCCCACTTGAAGCTCCCAGCCCCGACAAACAGCTGAGCTGTGGGGAGCAAGGGCGGGGCAGGTGCGAAGAAGTTTGCAAACCATGCAAAGCAACACAACCATGCAAAGCAACACGTTTGCAACCATGCAAAGCAACACCTGACGCCTGGGAGTTTGCAAACCATGGAAAGAGTCAAAGGCATGCTAGCTAAGCATAAGGAGCAGGAGGGGTGGAATTTCCCCTTTTGCATCAGATTGGCTGATCCCATTCATCCCAGTAGGGAAAAGGGGGCCCCATATCTCAGCCCCCGCTGATCCAATCTTTACAAAACTTGGGGATTGTTTGAAGAAGGCTCCTCTAAAGCTATGCTGAAAGTTTGGGGGCTGTACCCACAAAAATGCACCCCCTGCAGCCACGGAAAGGAGCGAATGTGTGCTGTAAATGGAATAAAAATGCACATTAAGGGGGGACCCCTTTCGGGGCCCATATCTCAGCCCCCGCTGACCCAATCTTTACAAAACTTGGGGATTCTTGCAAGAAGACTCCTCTGAAGCTATGCTGAAAGTTTGGGGGCTGTACCCCCAAAATTGCGCCCCCTGCAGCCACGGAAAGGAGCGAATGTGCACAAGCACCACCCCCCACGGGGATTTCTCTCTCACACAAACAGATACTCTCTCTTTCTCTGCCTGGGCCGCGCAGCAGCTGGGCTCATGCACTCAATCGCGACTGATTGGCCACAAGAAGACCCAGCTTGGCCACCGATTGGCCGGGGGAGAATGCTGCTTACTAAATGACGGTTATGCTGCTGCGCCGAACCCCGAACTTGCCAAATTTATTCACCGAACACCCCGAACTCGCTGAATTCGGCTCCCCGTTTTCCTGCCTTTTTTGAGTTTTGTTCCATTCGAACTAAAAACCGCCGAATCGGGAAATTTGGCTGTTTTTCGGTTCGGGATGAACCGAATCGAGAGCCCTAGTTCTAACAGCAACCACTTTAATAGGTAAACAAGAATAGAACTAAAGTGACCAGACCCCTGCTCATATGCCCCCCAGGCCGCCTGCGGCCACTCCCCCCCAGTCCATGATTGGGGGAAACCCCCAGTAGCCAATGAGAATATACAGTTCAGGAGCCTTGGAGAATACCAAGCTGCCCAGGGTTTCCCCTGATGCAATTACAAGGATCATTGTCCCCTTGATTCAATCATCCACACCCATGCATACATAACACCCCTCCCCACCAAGTCCAAGCTCCTCCCCCTCCTAGCACACAAAGTCCTAAGGTTGCTCGGGCACGACCAGGCCCGCTGGGAACAGCGCAGCACCAGAACGGAAATGGTGGGCTGCTCTTCAGGCACCTGATCGGCTGTGCTGTCAGGGGCAGTTCCTTCTTCCGCATGGCCTGCGGGAGGGTCCATCGTACACCCTGGGGACGGGTCCCCAGAGTACTCAGCCTCTGATGCTGCAGCTCGCTCGCTGTCCGGGCTGTCCACAGCAGCTGGAGGCGTTGGTGTCTCCCAGGCGAGAACAGGGTTGGGCAAGTCCGCCGGGTGGCGTCGCAGTTGGTCTATGTGCCGCCGCAGGACTCGCCCTTCTGGAATGGCGACCCTATACAATACCAGGCCCGTTGCCTCCTGGACAGTGGCCGGGATCCAGGCTGGGCCAGCTCCATAGTTGCGTGCGTAGACCAGGTCCTCCTGTTCCATGAACCTGGGGGCAGCAGCAGCCTCCCGGCCTGGGGGCCGGTCCAACGTCAGGTCCGTTTGTAAGTGGTCAAGCAGGGTCTTAGGCCGGCGCCCCATCAGGAGTTCTGCAGAACTCTGTCCCGTGGCTGTGCAGGGAGTGGTGTGCTGGGTTAAAAGGAAGTCTGCCAGCCGCGTGTCCCAGTCTCCATAGACCAGTCGCCCCAACGCGTCCTTGGTTGTTCACACCATTCTTTCCACCTGGCCATTGGTGGAGGGGTGGAATGGCGCGGAGGTCACATGCCAAATTAGGTTCCGTGCCATAAAGTCCTGGAACATGAATTGGGCCCCGTTGTCTGAGACCATGGTGTCCAGCAGGCCGTGTGTGGCAAAGAGCTGGCACAGCACCCTGACGACCACCCGAGCAGTCATGGAGGTGATAGCCACCACTTCCAGCCACTTGGAGTAAGAGTCCACTATGATGAGGAAGGTTTTGCCCTGGAACGGCCCTGCAAAATCGATATGTAAGTGGGACCAGGGGGCATGCGCTGACTCCCAGCGTTGGACCAGGGCACGCGGCATCTCGGGCCATGACTCTTGGCAGGGCTGGCAGCACTTGACCCACTCTTCCACCGCGGCATTGATTCCTGGCCACAAGACGTAGCTTCTAGCCAGAGCCTTCATGCGAACGATCCCCGGGTGGCAGGCATGCAGAGCCTCCAGGACTCTGGTGCATAGTTTGGCTGGGATGACAACCCAGCTTCCCCATAGCAGGCACCCTTTGTGGATGGACAGCTCATGCTGGCAGGCGGCGAATGGCATGAATTCAGCCTCTGGCCCAGCCACCAGCCACCCGGCCATGAAAGTGCGCTGTTGCGGCCCACCCCAACACCACGGGGTGGCCTTGTCTAGGAGCCGGTGCAGAGGCTCCGCAACCAACGCTTTGTTGGACAGGAAGGCATGATAAAAGTTTAAGAGTCCCAAGAACGCCTGGAGTTCCTGCTTGCACTTTGGCAGAGGTTCCCTGCAGATGGCCTTAACTTTGGCGGGAGTCGGGTGGATGCCGTTGGTGTCAATCAGGTAACCCAGGAACTCCACTTGCGGCAGGCCCAGCTGGCACTTTTCATGCTTCACAGTGAGGCCAGCGTCTCGGAACCGGCTGAGGACCAGGAAAACGCACTCCAGCAGCTCACCCTCCGAGCCGCCAGTGACCAGGATGTCGTCAAAGTATGGAACAACGCCCGGCAACCCCTTGAGGAGGTTCTCCATAAGGTTCTGGAAAATGCCTGGGGCCGTACTGACCCCGAACTGCACACGCTTCACCCGGAATGCATGACCATCGACTGGGCGTCTGCAGACTCTGTGTTGACCAGCAGTTGCTGGTAATCCTGGGCAAGGTTGAGCTTTGCAAAAACCCTGCCCCCAGTGAGGGAGGCCAGTAGGTGGCTCACAACAGGCACCGGGTAGGCGTGCTTCTGGAGGGCCTTGTTGATGGTGCATTTGTAGTCCATGCAGATCCGGACCTCGCCATCAGCCTTGAGCAGTGTGACGATCAGTATCTCCCATCTCACATTTGGAACAGCCTCCAGAACGCCCTGCGCGATGAGGCAATCCAGCTCCACGTCGATCCTGTCCTTGAGAGCGAAGGGGACCCAACGAGGCTAGAGGCGGATGGGAGCAGTAGAAGAGTCGAGTTGGAGCCAGACAGGAGGACCCTTGTAGCATCCCAGGGGAGCATTCCACACATCCTCGAATTCTCCTCAGATGGAATCGAGCTGAGCCCGGTCGATGTGCTTCACCCCGACCAGGTGGATCCCCAGGGCCTGGAACCACTCAAGACCCAGGAGGCTGGCGCGCAGCCCGTCAACGACTACAAGGTGGAGCTTCTGCACAAACTGCTTGTGGTGGACATGCGCGGACCGGCACCCTACGCTTCTGGTAGTCTGTGATTATGAGGCCGGTCTTCTGGAGTATGGGGGGCTTCACGTTAGCGCACAGCTTGCGGAAGGTGTCGGCCAAGACCATGGAGAGCGCAGACCCGGAGTCAACCTCCATCTCTCACGGGGTGCCCTCGATCAGGACGGTGATGTTGACCTTTTCCACGCCGTGTACCTTGTGCAGTTCCACACTCCGGATGCTGTGGCGGGGGACAGCGCAGCAGTGGCATGGTGGCGCGGGGTCCTCGTCAGACAATGCATGGGCGGGCTGGGCGGTGCCATCTTTCTTCCTAGGACCTGACGGGGAGCTCCCTTTCTTCGCGCAGTGACAAGCCCTGCAATGTGGCTGATCCAGCCACAAGCCCTGCACTCAGCATCATGGAAATGGCACGTACGGAGGTCATGCAAATCTCCACAGCTAGCGCAAGGCCTACCCGCCGGACCCTACAGCTTGGGGCCCCTGGTGGACATTTTTTGGGCTTCCTCATCATCATTCCCCTCGTAGGTAGTAGTAGACAGGAACAGCAGCACGAGATGGCGGTGCGGTCCCCCGGTCCCCGATGCAGTCTGCCCTTGCCGACGCTTTGGCCACCGTGGCTTCCTTGACAGCCACCGCAAGTGAGACTTCCTTCTTCACCACGAGGCGGTGGCGCACCTTTTTGTTCTGCAGATCAAAAATGAGCCGGTCCTGGAGGGTGCCGTCAAGGTCTGGAAAGTTGCAGAACCTCACGGCCTGACGGAGCGCCGTGATATAAGTGGACACGGTCTCCCCGGCCTCCTGGTCCCGCAGGTGAAAGTCCAGGCGCCGTGCGAGCTGTGTGGGCTGGGGGGCGAAGTGGTTCCCCAGCACTTCCATGATGTCGGCAGAGTTTTGCTCAACTTCACGGGGGCCAGCAGGGTTTGCGCCAGCTGGAAGGTCCGAGGGCCACAAACGCTGAGGAAGAGTGAGTGTTTCTTTCTGACGTCGGTGACATCTTTTGCATCCAAGAAGAAGCCGAGGCGGTTGGCGTAGCTCTCCCACTCGCTGGGGTGAGCTGGATCGAATGCCTCCATGGAGCCCTTGGTGGCCATTGTGCGGCATGATGCGTCTCCCTCGTGTGCCGTAGTGAATCAGCAAGGCAAGCCGGGCTGCCTACCGGCCACAGCGATTTCAGCAGGATTCAGGAGTGATTTCAGTTTCAGCAGGACAGCCGGACTGCCTACCAGCCTTTGTCACCGCATGGGGGAACACACGAGGTCAGAGACGGAGTTCCAACAGCATCTGCTTTAATAGGTAAACGAGAACAGAACTAACTTACAGTGACCAGACCCCTGTATATGCCCCCCTGGCCACCTGCAGCCACTCCCCCCCAGTCCGTGACTGGGGGGGAAAACCCCAGTAGCCAATGAGAACATACAGTTCAGGAGCCTTGGAGAATACCAAGCTGCCCAGAGTTTCCCCTGATGCAATTACAAGGATCATTGTCCCCTTGATTCAAGTTAGCATGCTAGATTAGGGACCTAGGACACTGAAGGTGAAATTCTCACTCACCATAAAACTCACTGGCTGATCTTAGGTCACTCACTGTCAGCCTAAACTACCTCACAGGCTTGTTGTAAGGATAGAATGGAGCAGTGGAGAGAACCATGTTTGGCTGCCCTGAGCTCCTTGGAGGAAGGGTGGGGCAAAAATGAAATCTTGAGAAACTTTTTGGCTGCTTTGTTTTTCTTATGATAAATGTTGTTGTCTTGGTTTTAAATGTGGGGTTTTAATTGGTGTTACTGTTTGTTTTGTTGGAAGTCACCCCATGAGTCTTAAGGCAAGATGTCAGATCTCCTCAAGGAGAATCCTTATGGTTTTTGCTCACCTATGCCACATGGCTGGCCCTTGCAGAAGGCAAGCCATGTGGAGGAAGCAGTCATGACAACAGCAGCAGGGACTGCTGGAAGAAGGTTTTGGGTGGCAGGAAAGCAAACAGCCTATTTATTTATTTAGCTAGCCAGCCACAAGAGAGGTCATCTTCTGGATTTTCATCCATAGGTACCAAAATGTCTGGAGTCAGTTCTCTAAGCCTAGGATAAGATCCTATGATCCTGCCAGCAGAGTTTAAAAACTTATATCTGCCTTTAACCTGTTCCTGGGAGATGGAGACAAATGAGAGGCTGGAGTGATTTCAGATTTTGTTGTCCCCGAACAATGGAGTGCATAAGAAGATCCTCAGAAATTGCTAACCTTCAGAGATTCCAGTGGGCTGTTGACATACAAGCCTGTCACCCAGCCGTAACCATCACCTGCCCAGTGTTATTGCTCCTGCACATTTCACCAGTTGTTTAGGCCCTGAGTAGACTCTACTGTGCCAAAATGGAAAGCTTGCATTGGATCAATAAATAGCATTCGTTTATATACAGAGTCGTAAATATTCAAAATTGCATGCCAAGGAATTGTTCAGGTATTTGCTTCGTCTTCTTTGGCTATTTCTCCCCAATGAGGATTTTTCTCCCCAATGAGGACCCAAAGCAGTTTACAATCTGAGTCTCTGCACAACAACAATCCTATGAAGTTGGTTAGGCTAAGAGAGAATAGCTAAGCTGGCCTCAGGTCACTCAACAAGCTTCCATGGCAGACTGGGGATTGAAACCTGGGTCTCCAAGATCTTAGTCCAACATTCTAACTACTATACAATACTTTTGCGCAATTTTGTCTACTAGCTTCAGAAAGGGCCAAAGAGTTAAGAAGCAGTAGGGGTGGGTTGGCCATTATGGACATCAGGACATTTCCCAGTGGGCCAATGCCTGTCCCTCTGATCTGGGCCAGGCCAGCCCAGTGGCAAGAAGGGTGACCAGCTGTGGCACCCACCCAGGCACCACACGGGGGAAGTTGGCTCTCACGCCCCATATGCAGAAGGTGGTGCTCAGGCAAGAGATGTGCAGTATAGGACTGGCTGGGGAGGCAGACTGGCTCTTTCTTCATGGGGGGGGGGCAAGACAGTCCACCTCAGTCCAGGGGGGGCAAGACAGTCCACCCAGTCCTCCCAGTCCACCCCTGACAGGCACGGCACTAACCCCCATCCCCTGTCCACAAGATATCTTTCTCAACCCTGAAATTCACCAAGACTTGCCCACAGTTCCAAACCTGTCTCATATTCTTAACAGCTAGAAACTTGGATGTTTAATGAATGTGAGGAGTTTGAGCTGAATTCTTTCCCCAAATGTCATTACTTACACCCTGCAAAATACACACAGCATTGCCTACGCCCTCCGAGCATTAAGTGTTGCCTGGCTTTTCCTTGCCTCACTATAACATACAGCCTCTTTGGCCCCCTGATGTTCCTGAGCAGCGGAGACTCGAGAGCATTGAGGCAGTGCTAGGAAGGGAAAGCCAAACTTTTTGCTATCTTACACATACGAGGTTTGTTGGATCCGTTTCACCTTGCAATATAACCAAGTGCAACAAGCATAGACCAGATGAACTCATTGTACTAGATTTTTGTGTCAAGGGTTGTTTTCTTCACTGTTTTGCAGCTGGGTTGGTTTTTAAAATTAATTTGAAACAAAAGTCAAGAAGAAGCCAGGCTATCCTGAACTTCTGCCCTTGTCTGCATTATCCCCTTAAGCTCCCTGCTCCAACTCTGCCAATACATACAAGACGATCATGATCTTTCTTCCAGATCAGACTCCAGGTCCCTTTTTGCCATCCAAGAGCCCAAACGGCTGGCATCCTGAGCATCCTGGCCAAATTCCAGATCTGTGTCTATTGTATCTTTGCTGGTGCCAATAGACACTTGACTTTCCTCTGACCTGAACTGACAAGAGTCCATGCAGTCACCACTCACCACACCCTAGACCCAGCTGCACCTCAGCCTGCAAAAGAAGTCCTCATTTTGGAGTGTGCTAAATGGGTGTGCTAAAATAGCAAGGCGTTGTATGTATGGAACAAAACGTTAAAGCAACTGTCTGCAGCCAGACTCCCAACTTGTCACTCACTGGGAGAAAGATTTGCTCCAGGGAGTTAACAACTGTGCCTCACTTTGACATAGGTGGATCACGCACGCCACTCCCGCGGGGCCCTTTCCAGTCACAGCTCCTCCCCACGCAGACAGTCACATGCCAAAAATGAAATCTCAGTGTGATCCTCCTGATGTGTATTAAATTTATAGCTCATTCACTAATCTCTCACTGCAGGAGTTCATACCCTTTTGGCACAGTGATCCTGACCGAGTCAAGAAAAACAACCCTCTCAATCACCCCCCAAATGGAACAAAGAGCCACTTCCCATGATACAGCTGGACACCCAGAGGCTCTCCCTTTGAGAGGCAGCGGCTCTGCAGGGCAAGCTGTTTGGGGCACCAGGCAGATGGGTCCACCTTCCATGTTGGGTGGCTCTGCACTGCCATAGGCTAAGGTTGCCAGGTCCCTCTTCGTAACTGGTGGGAGGTTTTGGGGGTGGAGCCTGAGGAGGGCGGGGCTTGGGGAGAGGAGGGACTTCAATGCCATAGAGTCCAACTGCCAAAGCGGCCATCTTCTCCATGTGATCTCTATCGGCTGGAGATCAGTTGTAAGAGCACAAGATCTCCAGCTAATACCTGGTGGTTGGCAACCCTACCACAGGCTGCAGCCAGGTATGTTTAGTGGCAGCATGGAGACAAAAGCATATCAAGAGGCAACCTGTGTCCCAGAGACAACATTAGCCAGAGGCAAGCTGGCAACTGGTTTGGAGTGCCATGAAGGAGGTCAGGGTATGAGAAAGGCAGATCAGACAGGCAGGAAGTTCTTCTGTTCATGTGCCAGGAAGTTCTCCTGTCCCACTGACATCAGCAGGAACAGCTCAAGAGCACTGTGCTGCAGCTCCTGTTGCTTTTCATGAGAGTTCAGGAAAACACGGCCATGGATTATGGCCCCGTGTGAAGTCGAGGGGTGAGAATGGCATCTTTTGGCTTTGCTACTGCAGGAGCCAAACTGTCTTCACTCAGCCTCATTGTCTGGAGCTGCCCCCGTCAGGTTGCAGTTCTAAGGCAGTTGTATTGCAAAAAGGAGCCCTCAAACAAACCCAAGGCAACCACTTCACCTGGGGCAGGGGTGGACTGGAAGGAAAAAATGGCCCTGAAAAAGGGCTTGACTCCCACACACACACACACACACACGCATATATGAGGGAGAAAGCTCCTGTCTGCCTGTGTGGGCAGGCTGGGCAACACTTCCTGCACTATGTGCAGCTGGCTGCCCTCCTCATTCCTGGGCAGGCATGGCCTGGGTGGGAGAGAGAGGCCATCCATCCACCAGGAAAAGTCCCAGTCACCATAATGGCCAATCTGCCCCTGCCTGGGAGAGTTTCCTCCTGAACTTAGCCTGGGATAAAGTAGGACAAAGGCAAGGAAATGAAGCACATGTATTCTAATGCACCCACTGCAGAGAACTTAAGGATAAAAGGGCAAGCCAAAAAAATGACCACTCAATGACCCTCAATATAATTGCTCAGACTAAACTTGGGGTGCTTTACCTTCTGTTTTGCACAAAAAGCTGGTCTTCCACAGGGGACGTCATTTTAGGGACTCCCATCTTAGAAAGGGTCTCTCCTTGTAGCAACTGCAATTTTAGAATGCCTCTGGAATGGGCAGAGGAACAGGAGGCACGAACATAAATCAGATTAATGGAGGAGGGAGGCTTCGGTCCCTGGGTCTGCAGCCATGCCATGGCCTCCTATTCCGAGGAGCATGATTGCAGGTCAGGCTGCCAGACACGCTGTATGGCTGGGCACTGTTGCAGTTGGCTGTTCCATGGCCTGGAGCTCAATCTGGGCTCCCTGCAGAGTAGCAACTGGAGAAGGGGATGTTGGAGGATTCAACACCTTTGTAGTTAGTGTTCAGGTCCACAACATCGGAAGGCAGGACTGTTGGTGTGTTGTTTCTGGTCACTACTGTTGAACATTGGGTGTAAGATCTCTTGATATTCAATATCTGTACTGTGCCTGTCGGGCTTTGAAGACTAGAGCTGATAGCATTAATTAAGAAGGTGGGGCTGCCCCTCTGAAGATTCACCTGTGCAGCCTGCTACAAAGAAGTTGGGTGTTATGGCCTAACTTTACTTAAATAAAATGTATGCATACCTGTCTACATGCAGAATCATCTTGCTGTCATTTCAGGCCTGTGGCTGCTTTTCAGGGGGATGGAATAGGTGCCAGGATGTGTACTACTGGAAGTGGCCCCCACCCGTGTGCAGCTGCTTACATGGGGAGGGAGCTCACACAATCATAGCAACAAATAGTGGCACTATATACGGCTAGGGCAAACGTTATTGGTCACAGCTTGATGGCTACATCATCAGGTGGTGACTTGCATGTATGAATGAGCTATTGCAGATCCATCACCATGGACAGAATTTTCAATTTGGCATCACCCCAAAGGCAAATGTTTTTCAGTGAACTTGGCTTATGTATGCAGGCATATTCAGCCATGCTAAGCATCAGTGATGTCCATCAACACAAATATCAGTGCAAGCCCCATATGCCCCTAAAAGAGTTCCACAGGGCCTGTAAAACGGAGACATCCCACCAGGCATATAGTTGAGGGTGGCTACGGTTTCCATCAGAGTTGGGGCCTCCCTACTGCCCTCCTTCTTTTTGTCTGTTGCCAACTAGTCTATTGGGGCGGGGGGGGGGGGTGCTGATAGTCTGGTGGTACCATATTATTGTTATTACGCTCTAGGATGAGGGCCATCTGTTTGAAAAATTTTAATTACTAAGGTTATTAGGATTGTTTTAATGTTTATTTATTATGTATTTATGGTTTTATTATATTTGTCATATGGACACTGGTTGGTAGCCGCCTTGAGCCTGGCCTTGGCTGGGATAAAAATCTAATAAATAATAAATAAATCCACCTTGTGGCTTCTGGGGCAATCAAGACACACAACAGGAGGCATCAGTTGGTCTGACGGCTGGTCACATCTTCCTAAGGAGACTCAACATCCCTGTCATACAAACCAGTAAAAAGTTAATAGCCTTCCCAGATTATCAGGATTGGCAACGGTCCATCCTGAAGACCTCTGGGGAGCCTGGGAAAGGAGGCGGAGCAAGTGCTGGGGCTCTGGGCTCGGTCTGCCCTGGGGGGTGCCTTGCTCGCTCCAGCTGGCTGGGACAACCAGACCAGAGTGAACCAGACAAGCCTCCGTAGGAGAGGAGGGGGGAGAGGCAGGGAAAGGGTTCACCAGTACTTGACTCTGGAGGTCAGGCAAGTGTGACTACTTTGAGAGGAATCACTTTAGCTAATGAATTATGCCCCGGATTGCAGGGAAGGAAACTGGGCTGGAAAGCACTTAAAAAGGGATCAGGACAGGTTGGGTGAAATTCTTAATAGATTTAAATAGGTCATGTTTCGACAGATACCTGGGCTTTTCTGAGGCTGGGTCCCTGATAGGGGCTCCTCAGTGGAATGAACCCCCCTCCCCTCCCTTTCTAGCCTGCCTCCCCTGCACCTTTAGATGAAGGTCCCATTACAAAGGGGGTGTGGGGGGTCGTTATCAGAATCACCTCGAGTTTGCTTTACACCTTGTCTTTCTTTTAATTAAAGTTGACTTACCGGAGGGGAGGGCAAGGTAGGGTGCCCCCGCCTGCCTCTCAGGCAGAGATCCGGAGGCTTCTCGACAAGGGTCGGCCGATTCTCCCCCCCCCCTTTCCCTTCCCTTCCCTTCCCTTCCCTTCCCTTCCCTTCCCTTCCCTTCCCTTCCCTTCCCTTGCTTTCTGTAGGAATGTAGCCCGGGGACAGCTCAGCTCGGCGCTGGCCCGGCTCCGGCTCCCCATCCCGACAGGACTGCCTGCCGTTTCCCTTAAGAACCCCGAGGGCTGGGGCGGGGCGGGGCGAGGGGGTAGGGCCCTCTCTTCTGGGGAGAGTCCCAGCTATGGAGGTGGCCTGTCCGGTGGTGCTGCTCAATGGGCAGGGCGGGGGTTCTTTACAGGGCTGCTGTCGGGGTTGGATGGAAGGATGGAAGCGCGGGGGTTCTGGTTCCTATTCCCTGGGGCTCTAGAAGCTGGTGGGGGGCTGTTGCTTGGGGCCTTCGGATACAACAGGGCGGGCTACCAACCCCCGGGGACCCACCCCGCCTAGCTCGAGAGAGGGGCCTGGCGTCGGGTGGGCTTCGGGGAAGCCGGGCTCGTGCCTTCCGCGGCAGGCGGCGGTGTTCGGGGGCAGAACGGGACATCTCCGGCTGGTTGCCGGCCAGCGGCGAGCGCCCGGGGCTGCGCGCCCGGCCCCTTCCTCGCAGCAGCACCTGGCCAAGGTCCCAAGCGGTCGCCAAGCCGCCCCCCCCCCCCGGCCAAGAAAGCCCAGGGCTGGCCGTTGCCTCCGGCCGCGGGGGCTCTCGAGTGCGAGGTGGGGGGAGAACAAGCAGCGAGAGACCCCCCCCCCCCCGCCCTCGGGGCACAGCCGCTGCTACTCACCACCACAGCCCGATGATGTTGGCCGGGCAGAGCAAGATGAAGAAAAGCCCCAGCTGGGTCCGGGAGGGGGGCAGCATCCTGGGGAGGGGGAGCTGGCCGGGCGCTCCGCCGCCGGCCCCTTCTCCGGCGCGGCGCGGCGCAGCGCAGCGGGCGCCCTCGGACGGAGGCGCAGAGAGCGCGCGCGGGGCGAGCGGCTTGGGGAGAGCGCACCGACGGGCGGGCGGGCGGGCGGGCGGGCGGCCGCCGCGACCACGACGGCCAAGAGGAGGGGGAGGAGGGAGGCGGAGGGAGGGAGGGAGGGAGGGAGGGAGGGACCGGCAAGGCGGGCGGGCGGGGGCAGTGGCAGGCGGCGCATGCCGAGCGCCCCGCTTGCCATCTCCCTCCGGAGGCCCAGGGGCCGAGGGGGGGAGGCGAAGGGGCTGGCCCAGCACCAGCCCCCCGCCCCAGAGGGTGCCCGCCTGCCCGCCCGGCCGCGGTCCCCGACGCCCGCCACCTCGCCCAAGCCGCCCCGCCACTGGCCCCCGTCCCTCGCCAGCGGGACCTGGCGGCGCCCCGACGGCCCAAGTGCTGCTCGGGCAGCTGCTCGCACGCAAAAGACCAGCAGCGACCCCCCCCCCCGGGGGTCCGCGTCTCCCGGGCACTTGCCGGTCCCCTTCTCTACGGGCTCCGCCTCGAGGGCTTGTCCTCCCCTTGACTGGGGCTCCCACCCCCACCAAGCGCCAGGCCCGCTGGCCGCTCCCCACCCCCGCCTGCCTGGATCCAACGGGCCGCCTGACCCTGCGTTAGCCCCAGCCTAGGGCATCTACATCAGTGCTGTACAGCCGTGCCACTGAGCACGTGCAGATTGCCTTTGAAGTAATTCTGGATAAGCCCACCCCCTGCCGCCATCCCCACAAAGACATGTCCCTGTCTGCAATCCAGAAGGGTTTCCAGGCGAGTATGGTGGCAGGAAAGGAGGGCTTGGCTGAGCTCAGACACTTCTGGGTCGAGAAAGGAGGAACTGTTCAGTGGCTTGAGAAATTAGTCATATAGAAAGAGTCTTGAACAGCCCTAATACCCATCTCTAATTTAGTCAAAACTACATTTGCTTTATTGTACTAAATAAATGTGCAGCCTGGTGTAGTAGTTAAGAACGGTGGTTTGGAGCAGTGGAGTCTAATCTGGAGAACCGAGTTTGATTCCCCCCTCCTTCACATGTGCAGTGGACACTAATTTGGTGAACCGGGTTGGTTTCCCCACTCCTCCACATGAAGCCAGCTGGATGACCTTGTGCAAGCATTCTCTCTCAGCCTCACCCACCTCACAGGGTGTCTGTTGGGAGGGGAAGGGAAGGCAATTGTAAGCCGGTTTGATTCTCCTTTAAGTGGCAGAGAAAGTTGGCATATAAAAACCAACTCTTCTTCTTCTTCTTCTTCATCTTCTTCATCTGTTTGTCTGTCTGTCTAGGTAGCTAGCTAGCTGTCCATCCATCACAATTTTATCCCAAACTTCCTCAATTGAGCTCAGGCCAGGGTAGCAACCATAGGATGCCCTTCCTCTTGATTTCAGTAGAGAGTCTATGGGTAAAAATAAAAGGAGTAAGAAATAATCATGAGATTATGGCGGGAGTCTGCTATTGACCACCAACCCAGGCAGAGGACTTGGATGAGACACTCCTAGACCAGATGACAAAGTTCTCAAAGAGACGAGACACAGTGGTCATAGGAGAATTCAATTACCTGGATATCTGTTGGAAGACCAACTCTCCTGAAAATGCAAGATCCAATAAATTCCTGACTTGTCTTTCTGATAACTTCATATTCCACAAAATGAACAGGGAAACAAGAGGATCTGCTATCTTAGATTTGATTCTTACCAAAAGGGAAGAACTGGTTGATGAGGTTAAAGTAGTAGGCACCCTGGGTAGCAATACCCATGTAATCTTGGCATTTATAATCATGGGGAAAGGAAAACCTGTACGTAGTCAGACATATAGGTTGGACTTTAGGAGAGCAAATTTTAACAAACTTAAACTTATGCTGGGTAGAATCCCATGGTCAGAAAAACTTAAGGAAAAGGGAGTTCAAGAAGGGTGGGAGTTTCTTAAAAATGAAATACTGAAGGCGCAATCACAAACCATTCCTATGAGAAGGAAAAATGGGAGGAACCTAAAGAGGCC
Source organism: Euleptes europaea (assembly GCF_029931775.1). Taxonomy (NCBI): domain Eukaryota; kingdom Metazoa; phylum Chordata; class Lepidosauria; order Squamata; family Sphaerodactylidae; genus Euleptes; species Euleptes europaea. The sequence goes on along the minus strand of NC_079317.1, from coordinate 107,878,256 downwards.
AGGGTGGCTCCATAAACAGCTTTTTTAAAGATTTGAGGGGGGGGGGAGTTTCTGATGAACTCTTATGATATTCTTTTTAAATGTTCTGCCTTTGGGAAAATGTGGTTTAGATCCTATTACTGTTAGGTGGATCTGTAACTGGTTGACAGATCGCACCCAAAGAGTGCTTGTTAATGGTTCCTCATCCACTTGGAGAGGAGTGACTAGTGGAGTGCCTCAGGGATCAGTCCTGGGCCCTGTGTTGTTCAACATCTTTATAAATGATTTGGATGAAGGAACAGAGAGGATGGTTATTAAATTTGCAGATGATACTAAATTGGGAGGGGTAGAAAATACGGTAGAAGACAGAGCCAGGATACAGGATGATCTTGACAGGGGCCAAAACTAATAAAATGCACTTCAACAAAGATAAATGTAAAGTTCTGCATTTAGGTAGGAAAAATCAAATGCACAATTATAGGATGGGGGAGACTTGTCTCAGCAGTAGTGTGTGCAAAAAGGATCTTGGGGTCTTAGTAGATCAAACACTGAACATGAGTCAGCAGTGTGATGCGGTAGCTAAAAAGGCAAATGTGATCTTGGGCTGTATCAACAAAAGTATAGTGTCCAGATCACAAGAAGTGATACTATTGCTTTGCTCTGCTCTGGTAAGACCTCACCTAGAGTATTGTGTTCCGTTTTAGGCACTGCAATTTAAGAAGGATGTAGACAAGCTGGAATGTATCCAGAGGAGGGCAACAAAGATGGTGAGGGGTCTGGAGACCAAGTCCTATGAGGAAAGGTTGAAGGAGCTGGATATGTTTAGCCTGAAGAGGAGAAGACTGCGAGGGGTTATGATAACCATCTTCAAGTACTTGAAGAGCTGTCATATAGAGGATGATGCCAAGTTGTTTTCTGTTGCCCCAGAAGGTCAGACCAGAACCAACAGGTTGAAATTAAATCAAAAGTGTTTCCATCTAGACACTAGGAAGAATTTTCTAACAGTTAGAGCAGTTCCTCAGTGGAACAGGCTTTCTTGGGAGGTGGTAAGCTTTCCTTCCCTGGAGGTTTTTAAGAAGAGGTTAGATGGCCATCTGTCAGCAATGCTGATTCTATGACCTTAGGCAGACAATGAGAGGGAGGGCATCTTGGCCATCTTCTGGGCATGGAGTAGGGGTCACTGGGGATGCTGGGGGGGAGGTAGTTGTGAATTTCCTGCATTGTGCAGGGGGTTGGACTAGCTGACCCTGGTGGTCCCTTCCAACTCTATGATTTTATGATTTTATTCTCACAACAAGCCTGGGAAAGTGGCTAGGCTGAGAAATAAAGACTAGTCCTGGTCTGAATTGGGGTCTCTCCAGTCAAAGACCAGCCAGCCCCTGAGCCATGCCCTCCACCACACTGGCTCTGTCTGAAGTGGCACACCCACTCCCACAGGTCTTGCTAGCAACAAGCCTAACTAGCTTGACATATCCAGCTCTTGCCTTTCAGTTCCCCAGTTTATTAGCCCCAGCCCGGTAGCACTATTTGCCGCCTTTTCCCCTCCTTGCCTGCAGAAGATGTGCCTCGCCATGACAGTGCAGCCTTCTCCTTCACACCCATCCTGGCTGGTCCTTGCCATCCCGGAGCTCCCAGCCTGGCAAATTCACAGTGAACCTCAACATCCTCCCACATCTCCATCCCCCATTTCCCAACATGCTGGGCCAAGTCCGGTCATGGAAAGATCCAGGTTGTATATGGAGGGAGATCCTCTCAGAAGATCTATGTGCCTTTTGTCAAAACAAAAGAACCGAAATAACAGGTGAGCCAGTGCAGTGTTGTAACCAAGCGTATTAGCTATGAGCCAAAATATTTCCCACCCACCCCTTCCCGCTCACTCCAAACCTCTCTTCAGCCTCTCATTCACTTGGGAGCCATAAACAGGCCTTAGCCTTTTATCTGAAATATGGGGGTTTTGATACTTGCCAGGGTTCCACTGTGCCCTGAAGTCTACTGTGACTATAGGCATGATGTGCTTTGAGCCTTTAGAGAAAACATTCCATAAATTCTACCATACCACATGTAAAAAAAACCCTTCCACTGGTTTCAAGACTCTGCTATGCTCTTTATCACCGGAGGTAGGAGTTGCTTAGAGCAGAAGAGTTGTTCGTTGGTGCTCTCTCTCTCTCCCCTCCCCCCTTCAAACCACAGCTGACTCATGGTGGCCCCATAGGGTTTTCAAAGCAAGAGACGTTCAGAAATGGTTTGCCATTGCCTGCCTCTGTGTCACAACCCTGGTATTCCTTGGAAAGGTCCCCCATCCAAATACCGGCCAGGGTCAACCCTGCTTAGCTTCTGCCGAGATCAGGCCTGCCTTAGCTATCCAGGTCAGGATTTTTTCCCTAATAGGAACTGACAAATTCCTGGCTGATGGGTCCACATTTGATCCTCGCTGTCCTTTACAGTCCACGTGGTGCAGCAGTCTGAGTGTAAGATTAGGATCTGGGAGCCCTGGCTTTGGATCCCTGCACTGCCATGGCCACCTGCTAGATGACCAGGCACACACTCACAGCCTAACCTACCTCAAAGGGTTGTTGTGAGGATAAAATGGAGAATGGGAGAATATTGTTAGCCACTTTGTGTCCCCGTTAGGTCAAAAAGTGGAGTATGAATGAAGTTTTAAAAATAAAACATAATCACTACCTGGTGGATAGGTAACCCCATGTGACAAAGGATGGGGCAAGAGTGCCAAAAGATACCCACTCTGGCGCAAGAACTCAGCTGCTCTCCCCACTTCAAATTCAAGGCTTAATCCCAATCTGCAGTGGGTATACATTTGTCAATCAACCGATTTCCATTTGTCTTCTTTGAAGCTTTCTTGCCTTGGCACAAACAAGACAAACTCAATGACATCTGAGTCACATGAATCCCTTTTTAGTGACAAATATTTGGGACAGCAGAAAGCTTTGTGTGTTTTTTTAAAGGATGTCAACACATTATATCAAGAAAACCTTTTACATTTTCTTTCTTCCTGGAAATTTACTCAGCGCACACACACCCAAACCTCCTAGATATCCTGAAGTTAAAACAACCAAACGGAAAATCAGATCAAATCGGGCAGGGTCAAAATATGTTTCTGTATTTCTCAAAATGTTGCCTGACACGACTCCCCCCTCCACCTCCTCTTCTGTTCCAGGGCCACGGGCGGGGGTCCCCCGTTGACTTTTGCAAACTAGGAAGGGAGACCCTCAGAATGAAAGTGAAACCCCAATGAGAAACGGTCCTCCGGAGGGCGGGCAAGCTGCTTCCGGATCGGCTGCAAAGGGATAGGAAAGCGGGGGGGGGGGTCGTGCAGCCCCCAGAATCTCGAGGCGTGGCGTCATCGCCCTGCATTTCTCCACCTTCGTTCTCCACAGCAGCAGAAAGCCGGCGTGGGGAGGGCTGCTGCTCCTCCGTCCTTCTGCGCAAAGCCCCCTCCCCCTTTAGCAAAGGGGCCAGCGGGGCAGGTGAAACCCCTTTATCGCATTCCCTAACAGCCCAAAAATCCCTTTGATGCCCCTTGTCCCGGGGAGTTCAAAGCTGGAAGAAAACGAAACTCTGTTTGACGCAACAGCAGGTGCGCCGGACGGCAAATCTCCATTCATCATCACTACTGGGAGGGGGGAGAGGAGAGGAGAGGGGGTGCAAGCCGGCCGGCCGGCTGGCGGGCCGATGCGACATCGCTTCCCTTTGCAGCCTCGACAAGCACACCACCCCCACCCCCACCCCCGGGGCAGGTCCCCCGTGGTTCTTCGGAAGTCCCCCAGGGGGTCAGCAGCACGCCCTCAGGGCCAGCCCCGCCCGCTGTGGTTAGTCCTTCTTGCTCCTATTGCACAGATTGAGGGCCTGAGGCTGCAGGCTAGTGACTTGCCCGAGGCCCTGGGCACCCCTCCCCACCCCTCCCCGCCGCGCCGTCCCGTCCCCACCGCAAGCAGCACGTCGGGACGTCCTCAGCCCCGGGTTCGCCGTCTCTGTCCGTCGAAGCCGCTTCTGACGTCCCTGCGGGCGGCTCTCCGCTTGGCCCCGTGGCCGGCTTTGAGGGCGCTCCATTGGCCCCGGGGGGGGGGGGAGCCGGCCCGGCCCGCCCCTCTGGGTCCCCGTGCCCCTTGGCCTCTCGCGGTTGGGGCCCATGGTCTCCCCTTTGCTCACGGTATCCTCACAACAACCCTGTGATGTAGGCTAAAGCCAAGGTCCACCCAGCATGTTTGGTGGCTGGGAGGAGGGTTGAACTTGAATGTCCCAGGCTAACAACTCCGGAACACTGGACCACGGGGGAGGGGGGCACCCAACAAAGTTGATGGGCAACAGGCACGGTGCAGACAGGAGGAAATCCTTCTTACTGAACTGGCAATTAAATTGTGGAATTCACTCACTGCCGGTGGGTGTCACGAAGGCTACAAGCATTGGTAGCTTTAAAGGGGGGGGGGGTGACAGATCCATGGAGGACAGGCCCATCAGTGGCTACTAGCCATGGGGACTAAAGGGAACCTCCAAGTTCAGAGGCAGTCAACCCCTGAATACCAGTGCAACGTGAAGGGAAGGCCTGGCCTCTATGCCCTGCTTGATGGTCCTCCAGGGCCACTGCTTGACCATTGCACCAAAGGGACCGCTGGTTTGATCCAGCTGGCCTCTTCTTGTGTTCTTATCGGATGGGAGGAGAGCCCGTACAGAGGCAACACACACACACACACCCCTCATCTTTTTAAAAGTTCTTCAGCAAATTACATTAGAAGTGGGGGCACTGGGAGGTTTTCCAGTGGAAGAAGTTTGTGTCAGAATCTGCTTCTCTCAGCAACCTTTTGCATCTCCTGTGTCCTCTAGAAGTTGAAGACATTGAGAAAGAGGTGGGGGAAGGAAATGCTGCCTCTCTGTGCTGGTAGCAGTTGTGCCCACAAGGGTTCCCTCGCTTTTGGGGGTGCCGAAAGGCAAATGGTCTCCAGAGTCTCTGCACGCTGGTGAGAAGAGAGAGGAGCTCCTGTAGCTCAGGTGTGCGGCTCAGCTCCCGCCAGCCCCCCTACAAATGGACGCTGAAACGCCTCCTTTATTTACCAGCCTCCTGAGGCTGGTATCAAAGCCATCTTAAAAGTTGGTATCAGAGGTGTCTTATGCTTTCCTTCTACCTAGTACCAGTGACCCTGCATATGTTTGCTTATATTCATGGGATTTGAAGTTTATGCATAACAAAAACCAATTGAAGAAAAAAATGAAGGAAAGAGTCTAAGGTCAACTGTGATTGTGTATCTGTATCTCATCTCAAGTGGCACTAACTACCAATTAAGTGCTTGTCTCTCCCAGTACTGACCACTCCCAACTGCCTCAGAGCCTTCTACTTCCAACTTCTTAACTAACAAGGTCAATAGGACAAAGAGCAGTCCCATCTTTCATATTTTCCCCTAATGTCAAATGCTCACTATAAAGCAGGGAGAAATGGCTGCATCAGGGATGTGCGTAGTTAAGCCTTTAGGTGCTTGATTCCCAAGTAAAAGAACAACTCTTGTTTCTTTAGATCCAAACAAACAGTATTCTTTAATATTAACAGCAACTCGATAACAATAGGGAAATGCTTGTTCTTATTCTAAATGTTCAGCCATACAATATTCTGAGGCTTTTCTGCCACATTCATGTTGGGAGGGGAATCTCCTCTTCCCAGGACTTCAGTGTAGCAGCTCCCTTCGTGGACTTGGCCTTAAGACTGGCTGTAGTTAGGCTTCTGGGGCCTAGCTATCTCCACAGCTATTCTGCTCTCCCTGGCTTCCTCAGCCCTCTGGCTCTTTCCACCTCCTGAGGGAATTCTTTGCTGCTGGTGTCTAGCTTTCAGTTCTGTCCCTGTCTGCAGAAGTCCTCCAGAACTCTTCCTCTGAGTCTCTGTGTCACCCTTCTGAGTCTTTCTTCAGGGTTTCCTTAGATGACTAAACTATACTACTTATATGTTGTAGGGGATTGAAAAGTCTAACATTTGGTTGGCTCTTATTGCAGTTTGCTGAAAGGGCCAAAAATGTGATGCGGTAGCTAAAAAGGCAAATGCGATCTTGAGCTGCATCAACAGAAGAATAGTGTCCAGATCACGTGAAGAGATGGTATCGCTTTACTCTGCTCTGGTTGGACCTCACCTAGAGTACTGTGTTCAGTTTTGGGCACCACAGTTTAAGAAAGGTGTAGACAAGCTGGAATGTGTCCAGAGGAGGGCAACAAAGATGGTGAGGGGTCTGGAGACCAAGTCCTATGAGGAAAGGTTGAAGGAGCTGGGTATGTTTAGCCTGAAGAGGAGAAGATGGAGAGGGGATAAGATAACCGTCTTCAAGTACTCGAAGGGCTGTCATAGAGAGGAGGGTGCCGAGTTGTTTTCTGTTGCCCCAGAAGGTCGGACCAGAACCAACGGGTTGAAATTAAATCAAAAGAATTTCAGTCTAGGCATTAGGAAGAATTTTCTAACAGTTCCAGCGGTTCCTCAGTGGAACAGGCTTACTCAGGAGGTCAGGAGCTCTCCTTCCCTGGAGGTTTTTAAGCAGAGGCTAGATGGCCATCTGTCAGCAATGCTGATTCTATGACCTTAAGCAGATGAAGAGAGGAGGGCACCTTGGCCATCTTCTGAGCATGAAGTATGGGTCACTGGGGGTGTGGGGGGGAGGTAGTTGTGAATTTCCTGCATTGTGCAGGGGGTTGGACTAGATGACCCTGGTAGTCCCTTCCAACTCTATGATTCTGTGATTGCTATGTTGTCCCTTCTGTCTGATTGGTTCTTCTCTACCCAGGCTAAGGGACCAATGCAACAGCTCTATTTTCCCTCCTTCTTCTCTAATGTTAACTTTTACAAACCCTTAATTTGTATGATTGTTCAAGCTTTGTAACACATACAGACCTTAAATTCATTCTAGAACATATACATTTATGTTAACAATTATAAATATACAGATATATACATGAGGTTTTTGATTTCCTCACAGACTAGGATCTGGGGGATCCGGGTTCGAATCTCCAATCTGCCATGGAGGCTGGCTGGATGACTTTGAGCCAGTTATTCTCATCCCAACCTACCTCACAGGCCTATTGTGAGAATAAAATGCAGGAGGAAAGAATGATGTGGCAAAAGTCCCCATTGGGACTTGCAATTTGTTGCCCTCCTCTAGACACGTTCCAGCTTGTCTACATCCTTCTTAAATTGTGGTGCCCAAAACTGAACACAAAGTTGAAAGGGACTGACGGTAAGTGAAGGAAAAAATTTTCACCTGAGGCACTATAACTTGGAGTAGACAATACTGACCTTGACAGACCAAAATTCTGATCCACTATAGAGCAGCTTCATGTGTTCATATCAACTGGCTTGCTTTTTTGGTCGGATTACTAGACATAATGCTGTCTTTTTTTGAAGCTCTTGTTTTTATCAGAACACCTTTCTCTTTGTTATCTGCTTAAGCGGGATCAATGCAGGAAGCTGAGTTTGCCCCACGTCTAATCGGACAAAAGGACCTGTGCATTGACATGAAAGGTTTGCTTCAGATAAAGCCGCCGTGAAGCAAGACTTCCTCTCTGAAGTAAAGGACCTTGTTTCCCTCATCCCACAGGTCAAGAGCTGCTTTCTCCAGCACACCTTTCCCCACTTGAGCAATCCATTCCAACCAGCTTCACTGACCCTTCCGCAAGCAGCAGTCTGGTCAGAAGGCAGGTGGAGGCAGGATCCCACCCCACCCCCGAGCCCAGGTGATTTGGCACAAACATTTCAGAGCTGATAGGCCCCACATAATCTCCCCTCCCAGGAGCCACTGATGAACAGACTGCCGTGCCGTGGGCCTGGGCAGTCCAGTCACAGGCCACCCCGGGGCCTCTGCAGCTGGGAGCTTATCAAGAAGCAGGAGGCCCTTTCATGTCCTGCCGGCCCAGACAGGCGGATGAGCTGCCAGCTGGAGGGGGGCTGGGGGCTGAGCCAAAGCCCGTCCACAGAGACCCCTGCAGGCTCCCTGCTCTGTGTGCGCCCTGGAGAGGCTCTTGCGTCAGACAAGCCTGTAGCATCAGCGCCCATCTCCCCACCCCCCACCCCCACCTTGGGTGTTTCCTTTTACAGCCAGAATCTGGGAGCTTGTGGTAGGATGCAGGGATATTGTGCGTGGCTGTTTCTCTTTTGTTGAAAAAATATCTTTGATTCGTTTGGCTTTCAACCAAGTAAAAGATGATGGCAATTGCAAAACCTAAGTGTAGTTGCCTTGTGGAGGATCCTGGGGAAGGGAGCTGTGTTTGCAATCCTAAACACACTTACTAGGGAGCAAGACCCATAAAACTTCAGCGGGATTATTTCCAAGTCTACATGCATAGGACTCTTAGCATACAATAATTTACAGTTTAATAAAAATGACCACTCATCCTTAAATATTGGTATTATTTTTACTCTGGCTTGTTGGCAGATCTGCAAACCATTCTGCTGTAGATAGCCAGATACGCACATGCATGGACGCCAGTAGGGGAAAAGTAAAGAGTCCTTCAGGCCAATGATCTCCAGTGAAGAGGCTCAGAGAAAGGAGGCCTGTAAAGGAGCCATGAGTAGAAATGGCATGCAGGGGTGAAGGAGCTGATGGGTTGGCCAATGTGACACAAGAGAGAGAATGTACAGGAAGCAGCAAAGGGAGAGTAGAGATACTCCATGAAGATACATGGGGTACAGGAGGTTTACGAATGGAGCAAGATTCCGTGAAGTCTGGAAACCTGGTATATACATAGCAGGGTAACTGGCAGCTTATTACAACTGAAGGGTATGATGCCACTGAAGTCACTCTAAGGGTCACAACTCAAGAAGCATTTCCTAGTAGGAGAGTATTTCTGATAAATATTTAGCCAAATGTTCTCTATGTCAGTGGTTTCCAACTTTTTGGTACAGTAACCCACAAGTCAATTTACTTGGTGTGGTGACCTATTAAAAACAACAACAATAACAACAACAGTGTGCACAAAGCAATAAAACTGCAAAACCTGAGACTCACTTTCACAGGTTTCACAGCCCACTTGTGCAGCGGGACCCACAGGCTGGGAAACACTACTGTATGTAACGTGTTCTCTGTTCTTTCAGTACCCATAATCACAAGTTCTCTCTCTGCATTGCCCCCCCCATCTGTCTGCACTCTGATCTCCCCATCCCAGAAATCTTATTCTCACTCTTTCTGCCTCTGCATCCTCAGTGCTTACTGGTTTCTCTGCACTGCATCTCTCTCTTTGAGCCTCTTTTCTTTTTCCCCACTCCCATAGGGCTCTTGACATGCCATCTGAGTCAATGGCCTTTTATGCATGGTTTGTTTCCTCAAGATCTGGGGCTCTCTAACTGCACGGTATTTGCAGCTGAATTCTCAAAACACTATGCACAGGGGCTTTTTGCCCTGAAGAAATTCCAGGTGTACCTTGTGATCAATTATGCCTCCCCAGTGAAAATACAGAACTTTTGGACCACATGGGAGTCCCTCCCCCTGAAAACGCTGCTTTGTAATTGGCTGTGGTGGATTTTTTAAAAATACATCACCAGCTCCTGCCAGCTCCGTAGCAAGATTCTTTCATTTGATCTGAACCGAGTTGCCTTTTTACTGTCAAAGCAGAGAAGGGTCCAGACAATTCCCCCCCCCCAACCAATTTGTTTCTGCGTAACTCAATGCAGGGGTCATAAGAATATAAAAACACTTGCACAGTCATTTGTGACATTAATCATTCCATCTGTAGATTTGCATTCACACAAAAAAACCAAAAAGGCTTTAGTGTCTATAAGAGGATGCATATAAGGGGAGGGGCAGCAAGTCAGCTCATCTCTGTTCCATCCTGCTGAGAACTGAAACTGACCCACACTCGCTGTGAAACTGACCAAATAAGCAGCTTCCTGGAATTCCAGCATTATTCTCTCGCTAGTGCACTTGTAAATGGCTTCAATGGAAGGGATTGGATGAAGGGGACAGACACGTGGGAGGGAGAAGCAACACTGGGCATGGGGGGAAAAACCCAAAGTGACAAGTATGCACAGGACCGGCTTTCGATTTGGGATCAAGGCAGACTTTAAACTCGGGATAAAACAGCATCTGGAAAACACGGGGGGAATGCGAGGGGACAGCAAGGCAACTTCTGAAGGTCGGGAAATACATGCACATTTAAAACAAAGCCTTGAATTAGTTGTGGGGTGTGTGTGACTGCAACAGCAACAACCTGGCATAAAAGGCCAATATCTTCCTGTGGTATCCATTTTTGCTGTAATTCTGACCTCTCTGTGCTGGTTGGGGCAGATAAGCAATTCCAAGTTTGAGGGAGACTCAGTTGCAGGCAGGACACTCTGCCAGATGCAACAGACAAAAAAAAAAAAAAAAGGACGTCCATTTGACTGTGGGCCTCTGAGTCCTGGGAGAGGAGGAGCAGCATCACCCCATCCCTGTTCCAACTATTGTTGGGCCTGCTGAGGGAATAATCCACAAAAGTAGGTGTCTGGAATACACACATAGAAAAATAGTGACTGAATCCATGATGTTCAGCCATATTGAGAAACCATGAAGGCTTTATTATTCCATGAAGGGCAGAGCCATTTTCTCATTAGACCCAAATACAGCATTTTGTGGCGAGTTCTGTGGCCCCTTCAATGTGATCTTTCAGGCAGTAAAACCATTCACCCAGCTTCCTTCTGTCCCTGGTTGGTTTTACAGTTACAAGCCTCTCCTGCGTAGGAGGCATCTAGCAAGGGAAGGCGGCCAATTCTGACTGGAGACGGAGATAAAAATCAGGTTTGCTTAGGGCTGAAGGCAAGCAGCCATATGCAACGGGGGGTGGGGACACGGCTGCCTTGGCGCTGCAAATTCACTCCCCCCCCCCCGAGGGTTTTTAGAAGAATGAGCAAAAGAATGCAGGGTGCAGAGAAATTCTTCCTTGCAACCGGGTGGGGGGGCTGGCTGTTCTCCGCTGTCCCAGACAGCTCGGGCTGGGAGTTGGCTGCCGAGCACAAGGTCAAGGGGCCAGGCCCACTTGCTGGGAGCAGCCGCTGCTCTCTGGTCTTCAGCCTCTTGGAAAACTCTTCTCCCTGATAATGACTTGTGGGCCCTTCTCGCCCTAATCAGCCCAGCCCACTTGAAAGGGAGAGACAGCTCTGCCGGCTCTGGGCCTCGTCATGGCCAGGGTCTCCCGATGAGAAGAAGTAGCCTGCCGTATTGCTGATATTGACCTCAGTCCTCCTTGCCTGGCCTTGTGTATCCCAATACAGACCAGAGCACGATGGGGTAACTGTAGCAAGGGGGTTATTTCCTACTTCTCCCCATCAATAAGGAATTAGACAAAATAAGCTGCAGTGGATGATAGAAATCACAGCATTGATCCTGGTTTTGTTATCTGGTCACTATAAATAATGGGAGGGGGCTCAAGAACAAAAATCTGAGATATTTATGGCAGGAGGTCACCAGCCGGTGCTGTTAAACAGCCTCGAATCTACAGAGTGGCAGCTGCAGCTTACCACAGTCCTGGGGTGTTAGTACGCTTTGGAAGCCAGCTCTCCACACATGCAAAGTGAACAAGAGGAATACAGTTGAAAGGGAAAACAGGAATTGACAGGGGTGGGAGTGCAATGTATGAAAATAGAACAGGAAATGGAATGAAAATATAAATATAGCTCCCTCTAGAGGTTGTTGCTAGAAAAAAGTAATAGTTTCTTGCCTCGTTCTTGAAATACTTTATTAGTGCGTTAGTGACACATGTGCAGTGGTAGACTGAACGTCGGAACTCAGCCACACTAGCAGAGCCACACTAGAGCAGGAGAAAGAACACCAAGGGTGCTTTCACACATCCTGAATAATGCACTTTCAGTCCACTTTCAATGCACTTGAACCATCGTTATCAAGCGGATTTTGCCATTTCACACAGCAAAGTCCAGCTGCAAAGTGCATTGACATGAACAGAGAGGTAGTTGAGAAGCACCTGGCTGCATTGGATGAGTACAAATCCCCCGGGCCAGAGACTATGCACCCGAGAGTGCTCAAAGTACTTTGTAGCGTGCTTGCAGCGCCTCTTGGAGGATGGGAGATGTGCCACAAGACTGGAGGAGGGCGAACATTATCCCCATTTTCAAAAAAGGAAAGAGGGATGACCCATGAATCTGTTTAATCCCCTTTTAAAGCCATCTATACCTGTGGCCATCACTACATCCTCTGGCAGAGAATTCCACATTTTAAACTAATTGTGTAAAGAAATATTTACTTTTGTCCATTCTGAATCTCTTGCCTGTTAGCTTAATTGGATGGCCTTGAGCTCTAGCATTTTGGGAGAAGGAGAAAAAGTCCTGTTTGGGGTGACATCACATCCCGATGTTTACTAGGCAGGGTTTCCATTGCCTTCCCCAGTCGTCTACACATTACCCCCAGCAAGCTGGGTCCTCATTTGACCGACCTCGGAAGGATGGAAGGCTGAGTCAACCTTGAGCCGGCTACCTGAAACCAACTTCCGTTGGGATCGAACTCAGGTCGTGAGCAGAGCTTTTGACTGCAGTACTGCAGCTTACCACTCTGGAAAAAAAAATACATGTTCGCACAAGGGAGCTTGTACATCGGGAGACAATGAAATGGATGGGGAAATGTTATGCCCCACTTCTGTTTTTGCACTTCATAAATTCCTGTTCCCTACAAAGAGGTACTTTTATTTTCTGGCAACTTAGTGGAGCGCTAGGTGGCCAGCCAGTGGGTGGGGCAGGAAAAAGGGGTAGGGAGAGGGGCAGGGATTTGTGGCCACCTGAGGTGGAATAATGGCTGAGGGAGGGCCAGCCCAACCCTAATTGGAGTGGAATATTGCGCGGGGGGGGGGGGGTTGACTACCATGAATACCGTCAGCCTTGGAGTGTCCTGGTTAACAGCGTGTCCGTGACTAGGCGTTTTATGGTCCAAGTTTTGAATGTCTGCTTCCAGCAAGCAGCAAACTCTTCCCTGCAGAAATTACCTTATTCATCCCTTTTTTCTTGTCATCCTCAGACCAAATTCATCTATTGAGGACAGCTCCACCTACATGAGGTGGTTATGTAGTCTAGGACACCATCTTGTAAAATTAGACCAGGACTTATGGTTTTAAATTATATGTTTTAATGTTATATTTGTATATTTATTGTTTTGGAAGCTGCCCTGAGCCCAGCCTTGCCGGGGGAGGGCAGGGTATAAATCAAATCAAATCAATCAATCAATAAAATAGTATATTGAAAAGTCCTAAACTCTTCAGCCTTTCCTCATAGGAAAGGTGATTCAGCCACCTAATCATGTTGGTTGCCCTCTTCTGTACTTTTTCCAGCTCTGCAATGTCCATTTTGAGATGCAGTGAGGCTGCACCATAGATCTATACAGGGGCATTATAATATTGGCTGATTTATTTTCAGTCCCTTTCCTAATAATTCCCAACATAGAGTTTGCCTTTTTCACTGCTGCAGCATACTTTGACACTTTCATCAAGCTAACTATGACCCCAAAGTCTCTTTCCCTCTGAGTCTCAGTAAGTTCAGACCTCATTAGCATATATTTGAAGTTGGGCTTTTTTGTTCTAATGCACATCACCTTACACTTAGCGACACCGAACTTCATTTGACCATCATTCCCAGTTTGAAAAACTCACACAAGGCAAAGAAATAAATGTGCATGTAAATCTGAGTCTAGTGTGATGATGATGCCGATGTCACAGGTTCTGCTGGAGCTGCCACCACATCAAGCTTGGACATTGCTAGTATGAAGGAGCATTCAATCATGCACTCTTCAGTGGGACAGCCCAGAGACAGGTTGCACCATCTCATTTGTGTTTATGAGAACTAAGCCTCCAAGATGGCCAATTAAACACACACATACTACTCTCTTGTTCCAGAATACAACCCCCAGGTTGCTCCTTAGTTCAGGAAAGCCCCTGCTTCATAGAGTAACATAATGTCATTGTTTCTGAAATTTTGATCAAGTTACCAGAGGCTCACCAAAGCTTCATCCATCCTGCTGCCCTCTTTTAGAGAACCCAGTTTCTGCCCATGGAAGCACATGATACAAGATCATCTTCCAATAAAGAGGGACACAGGGTATAAATATCTTTCAACAATGTTAAGTTCTATTCTGGATCAATGACACCTGGCCATGGTATGTCACTTGGGAAATCTAGCTACCAGTGATTGTGTGTATGTGTGTGTCGTCAAGTCGCAGCTGACTATGGCAACCCTGTAGGGTTTTTTTATATAGATAGATAGATAGATAGATAGATAGATAGATAGATAGATAGATAGATAGATAGATAGATAGATTTGCCATCAAGTTATAGCTGACTTATGGTGACCCTATAGAGTTTTCAAGGCAAGAGATGTTCAGAGATGGTTGCCGTTGCCTGCCTCCACATCATGCCCCCGGTATTCCTTGTAGGTCTCCCATCCAAACACTAGCCAGGGCCGACCCTGAGACTCTACTACACTGTTCCACAAATCTAGCTATCTGGGAATTGCTTTGTATTAGTCCTTGTGCTGTGTCATAGCACCACCTTGTGGGAGAAATGGATTCTAAAACAAATTGAATTACTCCTTTCACAAGGAGTGTCTATTTTCCAGAAATAAAGACACAGTTAAAAGCACGCTTGCTTAGAAATAAATTCCACTGAAATAAGTGGAACTTCTGGATAAGGATGACTAGTTTGAACAAACATTTGTCTACAAACAAATATTATTGCCCAATGAGCCAAGATTGGGCCACAGTTTCCTGGTGGTGAAACTAGGTTTGTCATCAAGTAATGTGGAAAATTACAACATTGATTGCTACCCCAGATTTTTGGCTGGTACACAGAGCTGGTGGAGGATCATGGCTAAGAGAGTAAGCTGGGAAATCTCTGATTCAAATCTTGCCTCTACCATCATCTTACCATGCAACTATCTCTTGGCATCAGCTTCCCATCAGAAATATGGACATAACAATCCTTACTTACCTTTTACCATGTGTGGTCTGTACCTGAGTAGGTTAGGTGCACATCTGGGTAAATGGATCTATTTTCCAATCTGGGTCCTGGTTCTACACTAATATGACAATCCTAAGCAGAATCATTCCAGTCTATGCCCATTGATTTTAATGGGTCTTGACTGGGATAACTTTGTTTAGGATTGCTTTGTTAATTACAAAGCATAGGGAAGAAACTTACCCTCCACTGCTTCTCACTCCTAGGAGCTGCTGGCTTAGCTCAGAACTCACCCAGCTAGAAATACCTGACAAAATATCAACACAGATAATCCCCACTACCAGTTTAGGACCTTTATGACAAACTGATGGAGCACTCCTCAACAAGCCTGGAAAGAATACTAGATATATAATGAAACAGATAATTTTATTGAGTGGAATACAAAATGACTTCAAAAGTCATCAGAACATCGATAGACGAATGGATCAGCAAATTATTTGACTTTGCCTCAATGTCAAAACTAACTTACTTGGTTAAAAGAAAACCAATCGATGAATTTAAACAAAAATGGCAACCTCTCTATGATAAATATATAAGTTCTTAGCACAATGCAGCTGAGTAGCAGGCAGAAACATTAAACGTCTACATGATAAAATATCATTACTATTCAGTAAGTATAATTTAATTATGTATTAGATATAATATTAATAGATAAAAGCAATATTTTAGTTATAGAATATAGCACTTAATATTTGATTTTTAATATTAGCTAATGGTATCTTTTTAAACATGTTAGGAGTATATTAAATTAATGAGCAGGTGTCAAAACACAAGAGGCGCTAAGGTATTCGAAAATTTAAGTTTGGTTTGTTTGGACACAGACATGTTGTTATATATGGGTGTTTTTTTCTTTTCTTTTTTCCCCAAAATTCCTTTCCCCCCCCCTTTTTTCCTGTATCCCTATATATCAAAAATAAATAAAAATCATTTTTTTAAGAAGTCATCAGAACATCAAGCATGGAAATAGCACCAAATGTTAGAATGCCTACTCTGAAATGCAAATACTCCAGACACCCACGTACTTGGGGAAATGTATATCACTGAGGAGAAAGAGGTGAATTAGAAAGAGAGAGATGGAGTGGAAGGGGAAGCAGAGGTTGATATTACCTACTCTGGGAGGAATCTTCCCCATTTTGGAAGGTTCTCAGTCATTTGGGTAGCTGATAATACAAGCAGGGACTCTGAACTACAGGAGGATTTAGAGACAACCAGACTGTCACGTGGCCTGCCACTCCCAATGGACACAACTCAAGATCCTCTGGTCTTTTGATGCTGGAGGTGTAGCAGCAAGAATACACCCCAAGATCTATTGGGATTAAGTTTCCTTAAGTGTTAGGGGGAAGTATCCTATGTGATATTAAAGAATTATTTCTTGATCCACAAATGAACTGCTTAAGGCACTCCCAGTAGGCAAAACACCAATTTCCTGCATACTGCAGAACCATATCATTAATGTTTCTTTGAACCTCCAGAGCACCTCACCACTTTTGGCCAGATTATACAACCATAAATCCAGGAATGACCATTTGCCCACCCCCAGGCCACTGTCAACAGATCTGTATCAAGCATATCATTTTGTCTAAATCAACCACCCTCCATCAAATCCATCTTTGGTATATATATTCAGGTGCCACTTCTACCATAGGTTGGCTTCTCCATCCTATCGCAGCTCAGGTCCTGAACTTGCACAAATAAAGTCCTAGATCCTAAAAAGGTACCATTCAGAACACAACCTAAGGTCTAACGATGGGCAGGGAGGTTCCAAAATTCTGGCCCAATGCCAGCGCAGATCCTAATTCTGCACCAAATTGGACCAGTTGCAGAGTTTGTCCCTTGGCAAACAGGTTAATAAGAAAGGCATACCCAGCCCTCCATCTCTGTAGTCGGTTCACCTTCACAATCATCTTCTATTATCACAAACATGAACATGCTGGACCCTTCCTCATCAAGACAGGACTCCCTTATTTCTACCCTGAGCTCCATTCTCATCCATCCCACCACACCTTCTGATCCCAATTTGGGCAACCCCTCAGCTATCTTCCCTTGGACTAGTCAAGTGAGTATTTGGCTGAAGAAATACACACATTAGGATTGTGCATAGTGAATGATATTATTGGTTTCTATCTTACTTGTACATACTCATTTCTCATATCTTGGTTAGGATAATACTTGCTAGTATTTGCTAGTCATCCTTTCTTTATCTGAGACTTATTGTGCCAGGATGGGAGTCCATGCAGACAACAAACTAAATGGTCCCCCTTTAACCCCTGGGCTCACGTTTGGGTTTTTCACATATAGGCGTGTGAGGAAATAAAAAAAACTCCCCAAGTATATATTTGTATATTTATAATTGTAAACAGAAATGTATATGGATTAGAATGAGTTTAAGGTCTGTATGTGTAGCCCACCCACCCCCGCCCCCACCCCGCAGTCTGACTACAGCCAGTCTCAAGGGAGTCCATAAGGGGAGCCGCTACACTGAAGACCAGGGGAAGAGGAGATTCCCCTCCCCATGAGAATGCTGGCAGAAAAGCCTCAGAAGATTGGAAGTTTGAATTAACGTATAGGACAGTTCTGCGTTTGCTATTGTCATCAAGTTGGGTGTTATAAATTAAAGAATTCTGTTGTTTGGATCTGAAAAGAGTTGTTCTTTTACTTGGGATGCAAGCGCCTAAGGCCTAACTATGTTAATTCAAGATCCTGACAAGGGGATTCTCTCACCTGATGAGCCCGATGTGGGGATTGGTTTGAGTAACAAGAAGAGGAAAAAATATGTGGAATTTGGTGTGCATTGGGCAAGAGCAACTTGCTGGGGTCTCAATGTTAGGAAAAATGTTAGTATAATCATAGCACATTGGGTCAACAGCATCTTCGCTGTGATTAGATTGATCCATAGTGCCCCCTGGGTCCACATCTCTCCTGACTTGTTTCTAGTCAGTTAGGGTACAACCAGGCTGAGTCTACCTTGCTCTTGCCTCCTCTTTGCTGCTCTGTCACTCTTGGTAGTGCAAATGGCCCTAAAACCCTATTTCCAGGCCCTCATGTGAGTGGCCTGAGGTCAGCCTGCTCGTGGAGCTCCAAGGGAGGAGAAAAGTGAAGGGGGCTCTGGCAACAGGGCTTGCTCGTTTGCTGGGGCTTTCAATGGGGTATGAATGGCAGGCATCTCTGCATAAGGGAGAGGTATTTGAGGTTTTTTATTAAAATGTTAATGGTTTTAATTTGAAATGTTTTCATTATTACTTGTCAGCCATATTGAACCAAAAGGGGAGGTATGGTATAAATATGGTTTAAGACAGACAGATAAAGCGGCGTCTAGGTGACAACGTACTCGGCAGCGAGGAGCCCCCAACGCTGTTGAGCCAGGAGGCTTTTTCAGAAGTTTGAGGGTGCTGCCCAGGGGGCACCGCAGGGATGCGCCAAGCACAGGAAATTTCTCCTATGCCAGAGGGAGCTGCTTCTGGAAGAGCACTTACAGAGGCAGAGACGATTTAATGGTTGGCGCGTCTAGGGAATTTCCATGCTACCTCTCCAGAGATATACTCATAGCAGCTTACGAGTAAAACAGTACCATAAGAATGTAAATTATCAATACGAAAAACACAACCATTTTCCATTGAAATGGCCTGGACACTGAAGGAGGAGATGGTCCTTCCAGTTCCTTCCCCCTCCACTCTTCTAGACCCGTCCTCCATCGACGGGGTTACGCAAATTCACGGGGAAACCGCAGGACAAAGGTCGAACCAAGAAGGAAAAGTTAACCGTTAGCCCAGGGGCAGGAGCCCCAGGGGGGGGTGCGGGAAAGGCACCAGGGCCCAGGCTGCCTTCGGAGGATTCAAGGTCGCTTTCCCTTCCCTGAAAGCCCCCACAGCCTCTGCTCCACCCACCTACCTGCCCGCCCGCCTGCCTGCCTACCTACCTACGTACCTACCTACCTACCTACCTTGATCTTGTCCCCTGTTTTCAGCTGTCCCTCCTTCCCTCCCACCGGCAGCCGCTGCCCAGAAAACGCCGCCCCGGCCCGGCTGCTTGGCTCCACATGGGCAGGTCTGGCTGCCTGGCATATGGCCCGGCTGGGCAGGGCCCCTCGCAGGGTGGGGGAGCAGCCAGCATTGGGGGGGGGGCGCCTCATTTTCGCCCGGGCACCCCTTCCTCCCACGGGGTCCTCTGGTCCTCCTGCTGGCAGCGCCCCGCCCCGCCCTTCTCTCCCCTCCTGGCGGCGAGATTAGTTCCTGGCTTCATCGCCGGCCGGCCGGCCGGCCTTTCCCCGCCATGGGGCCCTCCAGCGGCTCCGCTCGTCCCCCTGCCCTCCCTTGGACCTGCACAACAACGCTGAGGGGTAGAGCAGCGGCAAGTGTGCCTGGCCCCAGGTCACCCCGGGGGCAGAGTGGCGAGGGGAGCCCCGACGTCCCAGAAGCGCCGGCGCCCTCTAAAAGGGCGGGGAGGGGAGGGGCGGGGAAGGGCGGCCCCCCGTCCCTCCCTCCCTCCCTCCCTCTCCCCCTCCCCGCCCCGCCGGGCCTGGCTGGGCTGGGCCCGGGCGCTGCCCGCGGAGGAGGCGGCGGCGGCGGCGGCGGCGGGGCCGGCGAGCAGGCATATGGCGCGGTGGGGCCGCTTCCCCGGGCGGCTGCGGGGCTGGCGGCGGGCGGGCGTCCCCTGGCCCGGCGCGGCCCGGAGGGGCTGGGCCGGCGCGGCGCGGGGGTCGTCGGCCCCGCGGCGGCCGGAGGAGCTGCCGGGCCCGGGGCTGCTGGGCTCGCTCTACTGGCTCCTGGCCAGGGGCTACCTGCTGCACACCCACCGCCTGCAGGTGAGGCGGCGCGGCGCGGCGGGGCGGGGGCTTCGGCAGGCGCAACGAGGGGCGGGGGGAGAGCCACCGTCGCGCCCCCCGCCCGGGGCAGCTGCAGCCTCGCAGGGCGCCCCCTGCCCGAAGGGGCCAAGCCGCCAGCTGGGCCCAGAAAGGCGGCGGCGGCTGGAGCGGCTTGGGCAGGCTGCGCGCGGGGAGCTCCGGCCTCCACCCGCGGGTGGTGCTTTCGCAGCCTGCCTGGGAGTCGGGGGCCACTTTCCTGAGTAGCTGCATGGGCGGGAACTTGGGGAGGGAGGGGGCGGAGGGGCTCGAGCCCGCCCCCCCCCCGAACTTGAGCGGGCTACCAGTGCCCACAGGAGGGGCTCAGTGACGATGGCAGCTGAAGCACAGTCCTGTCCTACCTTCCTGTTGTATCATGTTTCCATCGCCCTGATTCTTTGGGGCTTTGTTCCTGTTTGCTAGCATGTATCTGTGTGTCTGTGATACAATTTCTGCACTGCCTTAAAAGACCTGTTCCTACGGCCCGAACAGAGGATCTGGCCACTGAACTCTGCAGGTTTGCTCTCACCCACAACTAGTTCAGGTTTGGTGAGGAGTTTTACCTTCAAATCAGTGGCACAGCCCTGGGCACCCACATGGCTCCACAGTAGGCCAACATTTTCATGGCAGATCTAGAACAGCGTTTTCTCTACTCCTACCCATTGGCACCTCTCCTGTACTTGAGTTTAACTGATGACATTTTCTTTGTCTGGACTCATGGCAAAGAAGCCCTCAAAAGATTTTACCAGGCTTTCTACGACTTCCACCCCACCATCAATCTAACAATGAATTTATCTGAACAAGAAATAAACGTACTGGACACCACTGTATGGATATACCAGGGACTCACAAGCACCACATTATACTGGAGACCGACAGATCAGCAAACATATCTCCATGCCTCCAGGTACCACCCCAACCATATCAAACAGTCCATTTGTCTATAGCCAAGCCCTACTTTATAGTTGCAACTGCTCCAACCTCTCAGACAGACACTCACTTGAAGAAGCTACAGCAAGCATTTTTGCAACTACAATATCCTGCTGATATGGTAAAAAAGATTATTGGAAAGGCAAGAATGATACCCAGGCACAGCTTGCTACAAGACCGACCCAAAGAAAATGACAACAGAACAGCTCTGGTGGTCACATACAGCTCACAACTCATGAACACATATGAAGCTGCCTTCTACTGAATCAGACCCTTGGTCTGACTGAATCAAAGTCAGTATTGTCTACTCAGACCGGCAGCAGCTCTGCAGGGTCTCAGGCAGATGTCTTTCACATCACCTACTTGCGTGGTCCCTTTAACTGGAGATGCCAGGGACTGAACTCAAACCAGTCCAACATATTATTAATGATCTACAACCAATGCTGAATTGTGACACTTCCCTCTTCAGATAAGAGACCTTCTAATGTGGAGCAAAAGTCAGGTCAACAGTACCAAGATACTTGGGGGGGGAAAACCTATGAATGGCTCTCGTATGATGTGGCAATGGAAAAAGCATATTGTGACATCTGTCGCTTAGCAGCAAATGACATGAATGTTCCTCTTCCAAACACATCAAGAGACAAAGATGCACATGAAATTTTTGTTCAAAATGGCTTCTCAAACTGGAAGAACTCACTGTTTAGATTTCAGACCCATCAGAATTCTAACTTGCACCATGCAGCTGTCCAAGCTATAGCCTCTGTTAAAGCAGGAGTAAATGTAGAGAGCAAGTTTTCAGAAGGCCAGCAGAAGTAAATGCGAGTTGCTAGAAAGGCACTGCTGACAATTTTAGCATCAGTAAAGTACCTTGCCTGTCAGGGCATTGCTATATACAGCCATGGCAAGGAAGAGTCAAACCTGAAACAGCTCTCGATGCTATGTGCTGAAGATGTTCCACATCTGGATTTTATGAAACTGAATCCACTACTGCTAAAACTGTTTTCTATTTTGAAAGATGTACTCTGGCACTTTGATCTTTCTCTTGACAGATGTCATGGCCGATGCTATGATGGAGCATCGAATGTTGCTGGACATCTTAGTGGAGTACAGGCTCTTGTAAAGGCTGAGGAGCCAAGAGCATTATACGTTCATTGTTTTGCGCATGTTGTGAACTTAGTGGTACATGATGTGTCAGAAAATGTTCCTGTGTGTAGAAATTTCCTGAGTGAGTTATCTGACATGATCACCTTTGTGAAAACGTCACCAAAACATCTTGCTTTGTTTAAATACTTTCAGCAGGCAGAGAACATAAATCTGAAACACTTTTGCCCCACCAGGTGGACTGACTTACAGTCAGCGGCTTCAAATTATAGGGAGCTGATTCGGTTCTTTGAGAATGTTTCATAAGAAAAGAAGAAAAGCCATGCTGGATCAGGCCAAGGCCCATCAAGTTCAGCAGTCTGTTCACACAGTGGCTAACCAGGTGCCTCTAGGATGCCCACAAAGAAGACAACTGCAGCAGCCTTATCTTGCCTGTGTTCCACAGCCCCTAATATAGTAGGCATGCTCCTCTGGTACTGGAGAGAATAGCTATGCATCATGACTGGTATTCATTTTGACTAGTAGCCATGGATAGCCCTCTCCCCCATTAACATGTCAGCTCTCCTCTTAAAGCCTTCCAAGTTGGCAGCCATCACTTCATCCTGGGGCAGGGAGTTCCACAATTTAACTATGTGTTGTGTGAAGAAATACTTCCTTTTATCTGTTTATCTCACCCTTCAGCTTCAGCAGATGAACCCGCATTCTAGTGTTATGAGAGAGGGAGAAGCTTCTCCCTGTCTACTCTCTCCATACCATGCAGCCCTAAGCGTTTTAACCGCTTCTCATAGGGCAGTTGCTCTAGCCCCCTGATCATTTTGGTTGCTCTTTTCTGCACCTTCTCAAGCTCTGCAATATCCTTCTTTAGACGTGGTGACCGGAACTGTACACAGTATTCTAGGTGTGGTCTCACCATAGATTTGTAACAAGGGCAGCATTATAGCAGCAGGTTTATTATCTATTCCTTCTCTAATTATGGCCAGAATGGAATCTTCTGAGAAGAGATCCTGGGACAAAAGCAGATGGATATGCACAAAGCTTGTTGAGATTTGCTACTTACTTCATGCTACTGTTACTGCTGCTCGTGTTTGGTCATTTGGACACATTAAACACAGCTCTTCAAAAAAGTAATCTACAGTTCATCAAGCAGAGCTTCTCGGTTCTGCAAAGAAGAGTACAAAGCAACTGCGGAACAACTTTGAACAGTTCTGGTCACAGACAGACATGACAGCAAAAGACATAGATTTAGAGAGTCCAACTTTTCCTAGGTGCAGAAAGCCTGCACGGTGTATTGATGCCACGTGTGATCCTCAACAGTTTCAATCTCCTAAGGATTTCAACAGGAAAATCTTTTATGAAGTCATTGATAATATCTACAGCAGTTTATGCAGTCGCTTTTCCTCAGATGTGTCCCAACACATGAGCAAACTTGAAAAGTTTGCCATAGGAGAGGATGATAGTACATAAATTCTAAACTTTTACAAAACTCACTTGGATGCTGCCTGACTACAGCTTCATCGGGATATGTTTTTGGATATTGCAAGGGAGAGGAAAGTCAAACTTTTAGCTCTTTGTGATGTGATTGTTCTATCCAGTGGAGAACAAGAAAAATGTCTGCAACAGCTACTTCCAGAATTAGCTAAACTTATAAGAATAGCCCTTACCATACCTGTTTCCTCCAGCGCCTCAGGAAGGTCTTTCTCATGCCTTCATTGAATAAAGACCTTTCTACGGTCAAGCATGAAGCAGGCAAGGCTCAATCACATGGCTCTTCTTTGTGGACATAAACAGATCTCTCAGGAAATTGATCTAAATGTTATAGCTAATGAGTTCATTCAAAGAAATCAATTAGAACAAACACATTCAGTGTCATTTAAGTACAGGGTATTTTGAATTGTTACATCTTAACGAGTGGGTTGTACCTAGATGACGCAGTCTGTATAGGTTTACCACTAATCATCATACCAACACATGCCAACTATTGGGGTGGGGAGGTGAAGGGAAATTGGGAAGGGTAGGTGGGATGTGGCAGGAGAGGATGCCTGTGGGAGCAGCAGAAGGGGTAACGGCATTAGGAGAATATTTGATTTTACTGTAATTTTAAAAATGTAAATAAACAGTTTGCATTGTTAATTAAAAGTTAAAGTTGTATTTCAGATTTCTGAAGATCATTTGAACCCCCCCTAAATTTCTGGGAACCCCCCCTAAATTTCTGGGGAGCCCCTTTCTAAATCCCCCATGGCCCTGCCTCAATAGATAGTGGCAATGGAGGCCCCTCCCTGTTATGTCACTGTCTTCTCCCTATGATGTCATAGGCCTCTAACCCAGACCCAGACACACACACCCCTGGGAAATTGGAAAGTCTATGCCCCTGAGTGTCTGGACAGTAATTTTGGGGGACAGACATCCTCCTCTCTAAAACCATCTCTGTTTGGGGAGGTTGTGCTTTTCTTTTTCTTTTTGCCATCAAGTCACAGCTGACCAACCCAGTAGGATTTTCAAGGCAAGAGGTTGTTCAGAAGTGGTTTGCCAGTGCCTTCCTCTGCACAGCAACCTGGGACTTCCTTGGTGGTCTCCCATCCAAATACTGACCAGGGCTGACCCTGCTTAGCTTCTGAGATCTGACGAGATCAGGCTAGCCTGGGCCATCCAGGTCAGGGCAGGTTATTGTAGACACTCTGATGCACTAGTATTCATTCATGTTCCTAAAGGGTGAAATGCTCACAATGCAGGGTTCCTGAGAGGCAGCCTGGTCAAATGAAGCCTGCATGTCATCAGCATTCTAGTACTAAGGGGTACTCTTGGTAGGCTGAGCAGAGGGTGGAAGGGAGAACAGAGGGATACCGGCCCAGCTCTGGGTCTGGTGGGTGGATTATTCTTCCTCCAGAAGTTCAAGTAAAGTTCTTGATGGGAGATCCTAGCCAAAGAAGAACTGGGCTTGGTGGGCCACCAGTGGGAGAACCCCAGTCCTGGCTCTTTGATAGGAGCGAAACATTTCCAAGCAGACTCTTGGACTTCAGCACGTGATGCCAGAAGATGTTTTCTCCTAGTCTATGACAGTGTCTCACATCCCTTTGCGCTGGGTATCCGTGATCCTGCTGTGCTTTCACATGATGCTTTGTTAAACTCTCAGATGCTTTGGAAGGTCTTATGGAACACTGTCCAAGCCAGAATCATCATAAATGGAGAACTGTCAGCTCTGTGTTCATTGACAAATACATAAACAGACTCCATAGGCAGGAAATCCTAAGAAAGCTGGTTTATTTGGAAATATACAACAATTTGCAGAAGCCATAAACTTAGAAGGACTCTAATGGGGATGCAGGCTACAAAGGATCGTATATAAAGAAGAAAGGCTACAAAGTCAGGCCACCTCTTCAGTTCCTGGGAGATGGCTTGTGAGGGTAGGCAGCATGGAATTCGCGGACCAGGCGAGGGGCAGAGATATCGCATGAACGCACCCACTCATCCTGAGCGGAACTGAAGTGCTTCCAGTGAACTAGATATTGGAGAGGACCATGATGGATACGTGAGTCTAGGATTTTTGCGATTTCAAAATGTTCCTCCCCCCCCCCCCCCACCATCACAGGCGCCTCAGGTAGTGGTTCAGGATGCCACTCCGGGGAGGGAACATGTGGTTTCAATAGACTGACATGAAACACAGGATGAATTCGCCTCAGTGATTTGGGGAGTGAGAGTTCTACAGTCACAGGGTTGATGATCCGGGAAATGGGGAATGGACCCACATACTTGGCACTGAGTTTGCCGCACGGGCGGGTGGATCATAGATTCTTGGTGGACAAATAAACCAAATCCCTCACCCCATACTCTCCTCCCGTACTCTCCTTCCGTACTCTCCTCCCGTACTCTTCTCCCAGTGAACGGTGTTTGTCAGCTTGAGCCTTATATTTACTTTTGGCTCGTTCCAGATTTTTTATCAGCCACGGCCAGGTTGTCTGAATCGTGTGCACCCATTCAGCCACATCGCTGCCTCCCTCCTCCCCTGGAACATCGATACGGCCGATGGGGCCAAACTCTTGTCCATACACAGCTCGAAAAGGGCTAAATCCAGTGGACTGGTGCACAGCTTTATTGTAAGCATATTCAGCGAAGGGCAACAGTCCTACCTAATCATCCTGGTGATAATTAACATAACAGTGCAAGTAGCATTCTAACACAGCATTCACCCGTTCTGTTTGGCTGTCTGTTTGGGGATGGAAGGCGCTTGACAGTCCTTGTTCCACCCCAGCTAATTTTAGGAAAGCTCTCCAGAATTTAGCCATATATGTGCTCCTGCGATCGCTGACCACCTTGCGCGGAAAACTGTGCAATCGGAAGACATGTGACACAAAGAGGCGGGCCAATTTTGGGGCGGAAGGGATACCTGCGCAAGGTACAAGATGCACCTGTTTCGAGAACAGATCCGTGATCACCCAAAGTACAGTTTTTCCCTCACTGAGGGGTAGATCAGTCATAAAATCCATCGTGATTACCTCCCAGGGTCTAGTGGGGGTTTCCAAAGGTTGCAATAGTCCAGGGGGCTTGCCCTGGGACCTCTTGGTCGCAGCGCACACTGGGCAACTGCGGATAAAAGCATCCACGTCAGATTGCATGCCCGCCCACCAAAACTGTCTCCTCAGCAGATGCAACGTTTTGAGAAATCCAAAGTGTCCCGCGGATTTAGCTCCATGAACCAGACCCAAAACCTCCCCCCATAGGATCTTAGGAACATACAACTTTGATTCTTTGTACCAATAACCTCCGCATTCAATCAGAGAAGCCGCGAGGGTTTGGGCAGAGAGTTCTGCTTGGCAACTGCTATGGAGAGTTTCCTTGAAGGAATCAGTAAGCCCCTCCACATCCGGCACCTTGGGAACTGTACTGGCAGGTGTCTCGGAGGGAGGAGAGGTTGGCACTGTTGAGGGGGGCAGGGTGGATGGTTCGAAAGGTGGTCGGGTCCCTGCACCTTGGGACTCGCGCCGGTAGATTGCATGGGTGGAGGAGTCAGGGCCAGCGAGGGAGGCGAGGGAGTGAAGTGGATGGCTCGACCGACGTGGTCGGGCATTGGGCTTCCCCCCCCCTTCCGAAGGCGGCGGCATTGGGAGCCGGGTCTGCGACCGGGTTTGGACTGCCAAGGTGGGCAGTAAACCTCTCTGAGCAGGGGTAAATAGGGACTCTGTGGGGCGCTCGATCTTGGTAGGATACTGGGGTAGCCTAGACAAAGCATCAGCCAGCAAGTTTTGCTTTCCTGGCAATGTTTCAATACGAAGTGGAATTGGGCAAAGAAGTCTGCCCATCGTACCTGTTTTGCGGACAGTTTGCGAGCCCCCGTTAATGCCTCCAAGTTTTTGTGATCGCTCCAAACTTCAAAAGGGACTTTAGATCCTTCTAAAAACTGTCTCCACAGCGTGAGGGCATGTTTAACTGCAGCAGCCTCCTTTTCCCAGATCGGCCAATTGAGCTGGGATTGCGTGAACTTCTTAGAAAAGTAAGAGCACAGATGCAGTTGACCATCCCCCCCTTGCTGCAGCAGCGCACCTCCCATGGCGACCTGAGATGCGTCTACTTGGACTACAAACATTCGTTCACAATCAGGGTGCTGTAAAACCGGTTCGGAGGTGAACAGTTGTTTGAGACTGTCAAAAGCAGTTTGACACTGGGGGTTCCAATTTACTCTGGCCGTAGGCAAGGTGGCCGCGCTTCCCTTTCCCTTAGCTTTAAGGAGGTCTGTGATGAGAAACGCAATCTGGGCAAAGTGGGGGAGGAACCCTCTGTAGAAATTTGCGAACCCGAGAAATCTTTGAACCTGCTTACGTGTGGAGGGTGGTTCCCAATTGATCACGGCTTGCACCTTTTCTGGGTCCATTGTAAGTCCTTGGTGCGACATTATATAGCCCAGAAAAGTTAACTGTTTTTGGTGGAACTCGCACTTGGACACCTTAGCGTAGAGCTGATTGTCTCTGAAACATTGCAACACTTCCCCAACCAGGGCGATATGTTCATCCATGGTCTTAGAATAAATAAGAATGTCATCTAAGTAGACCACCACCCCCTTGAACAGCAAGTCGTGTAGGATCTCGTTAATGAGTTGCATAAAGACCCCCTTTCAATCCAAAAGGCATCACTAGAAACTCAAACATGCCAAAGCAACTGGAGAAGGCTGTGAGGGGTTCATCTCCTTCTCGAATTCTGATTCTATAATAGGCTTAGACCAAATCCAATTTGGTGAAAATGCGTCCCTCCTTTAGTTGCCCCAGAAGATCGGAGATCAGAGGGATGGGGTAGGCATTGGTTTGGGTAATTGCATTAAGTTTTCGAAAGTTTTCAGAAGCTCTCATGGGATAAATTTTGCTTTTTGGCAGTTTTGCATCCCCCACCACCTCAATAGCACAGTCCGTTCTGCAGTGGGGGGGGGGGGTAACACATCACACTCCTGTACATCAAAGACATCCGCAAAGTCCTGGTACTCAGAAGGTAGTTGGGATGGACCAGTAGTGTCTGAAGCCAAGGCAGGAGTTGATTGGATTTCGATCTTGACAGCTACTTCATACCGGTGCCGTTCACATATCGGACTGGAAAATGCTAAAGTCTTGGCCTCCCAGTCAATGGAGGGGCTGTGCCCCCTGAGCCAATTTATTCCCAACACCACAGCGTAATGAATATTGGGGGCTATAGTAAAGTCGATTTGTTCCCAATGGTGGCCTGTTCCCATTGCTACTCCCCAAGTGTGACGGTTCACTGGCCCACCCTTGAAATCACTGCCATCCATCTGGGCGAGCTGAACAGGTACCGGCAAAGGTGAAGGCGAGCCACCGTCGACTTCAGAGGTGAAGGCGAGCCGCCGTCGACGGGCCACATCCCGGGGTGGACAGGGTTCCGGGGAGAACAAGGGCCATTCTAGCCCCCCCCCGCCTCTCGGTCACTCTCCGGACGCCTTTTTCTGAGCAGCGGCCTCCACACCAAACGTTGCTCCTCCGCCCTTTGTTGAGCAGCCTGACCAGCTTCCAAGGCGGCAGCCGCTACCAGCGGCTTGGCCACTTGCTCCAGTAGCAACTGAAGTTCCTTATGCTTGCCCAGTAGCGGTAAAACCTTGCGGGCAAGCTCCATGGAGGAAGAACCAAACTCTGGATGTAGCACCTTAATCACATCGTCCTCCAATGCCAGGTCTGGCGGTAATTTCATAAGGGACAACACTGTCTTGGCGGCCAGGTTCTGCACATCCCGGCTGCCCAGGTTGAGGTCCGGACCAGTTCCACTCCCGCCATTGGGAATGAGGAAACGGACCCTTGGATTGGGACCGGTGCTGCTCCCCGTGAACGGCAACCTCATCAAACAGCTGGGTTAAGAGAGTTGCGTCCTCTTGCGCCAACTGGGTCTCCTTTAGCAAAACATCCAACCACCAAAGTTCGTTATGGGCGTGGAGATCAGCGCCCTGCATCTCCCAGGGGGCCACTGCCGCTAGTCAATGCCACTGTTCCATGACCAACTCAGTCAGTCGGTTGGACTCGGCTTGAGTCCGCTGTGCTTCCGTAAGGATGGCGTAAGAATTCCGTAAGAATCCTCGGGAGCTGACCCAAAGCTCTAACCCGACCTCCCGGCGAACCCTCCAGGGTCCCAGCCAGGGAAAACACCCTCGGGGAGCACGCCCTTAGCTCCAACCCGAGGTCCCTGCGATCCCTCCAGGGCTCCAGCCAGGGATAAGGGATATACTGATTAGTGTCCAAATGTGAGCTCTAGTCCCATGATAATCCCATAAACAGACATCCACAGACAAGCAGTCCAAAGAGTTGATTTATTGGAAAATCCACAGGTTAACAGAAGCTAAGAGTCAAATGGACACTAATGAAAACTACAAGCATAGTACAGGACATATATGGAAAAGCATAGGGCAAATCGGGGTAGATCTGGATGCCATGGCAACCCCCCTCCCAGAAGCTGTCAGGGAGGTAGGATTCTACCAGCATTCCCACAGAGTTCAGTCTAAACACGTTGTTTGCAGAGCTAGAGCTGGCCTTGGCCAGCATCTGGAGAAACCACAACATTCCTTTCTCAGGCCATGCCTGAGATTTGGGGGGTCCCGCTGCATGTATGCCCAATACAGGATGTCGGGGTGCAGTCCCTCCCGAAAACATTGTAGTTGGGTAGCTTCACTCCAATCCGCAATCTTGCTTGCAAGCCGTTGGAATTCACTAGCATATTCTTGAACTGAAGACTCCCCTTGGCGTAGTTGCAAAATAGCAGCTTTAGCCTTCTCCCCCCTGAAAGGGTCATCAAAGCGCCTCTGCAGAGCCTGCATAAAATCATCCAAACTTTGTACGGATTGAGCCCGGAGATCAAACTGTTGAATCATCCACTCTGCCTTCGGGCCTTCCAGGAGGGACGAGATGAACCGAACCCGACTATCCTCGGTTGGAAATGTATATCCCTGTTCTCTCATGAAGCTATCCACTTGATGCAAGAAGTAAGGCAGGTTTTCAGCAGTGCCATTAAAAATCACTCTCAAGTCTCTGTGCAGGCAAAGTGCCGAGGCACGGGTTGTGGCCACGGCTGCATGGGTACCCCTGGTAGAGGAGGCAGCGCCCCCCCCGCCTCTGGGCGGCGGTACTACTGGTTGCCCCAGCACCATGGGCAGAGGTACTACTGGCTGCAGGGGCACCACGAGCGGGGGCACCACCGGTGGCAGTACTCCTGGAGTTGGACGTTCTCCACCGTAGCCGGCGGCGGCAGTAGATCCATAAGCTTCAGGACGGCTTTGGCAGTGGCATTCTCAGCATCCTGCCAGACACGTTCACTGACCGTGACCCCCTCCGCCATCAGGGACTGAGGTACGAACTGCTGGGCACACGTACTAGTTCCCCCCAACAGGACCTCCAAATCCCCCGTCCGGGTGACCAACTTGGTCAGCAGACTCGCGTCTTCCTGCACTAACCGGGCCTCCTCCCGTAGAGCCACCAGCCACCAGGCCTTCTCCCGGGCACGGTGCCCCACTTGTCACGACCCCACAGATGCTTCTCTGGACAATACAAGCCACTGTGCCGCCACCAGCCCCGCCAACCGATGAGCCTCCTCCGGAAGCTCCCGCTGGAGGCTCCCCGGCGGTCTTTCCCTGGCTCCCACCAGGGTACCACTGAAGAAAAGGTGATTTCATATTAGAGTCCTAATGTGAGCTCTGTGTTTGTTGACAAATCCATAAGCAGGAAATCCTAAGAAAGCTGGTTTATTTGGAAATATACAACAATTTGCAGAAGCCATGAACTTAGAAGGACTCTAATGGGGATGCAGGCTACAAAGGATTGTATATAAAGAAGAAAGGCTACAAAGTCAGGCCACCCCTGGTTGCTAGGGTAACCATTCAGTTTTCACAGAAGTTAGACTACACATAAACATTAGCATGACAGTTGCGACCTTGGGGTAGCACTTGGCTAAACCACAATACTCCGTTCTCAGGCCAGATCAGTCCTGACAAGAACAGGTAAAGGTAAAGGTGGTCCCCTGTGCAAGCACCGGGTCATTACTGATCTATGGGGTGATGTCACATCCCGACATTTACTAGGCAGACTATGTTTACGGGATAGTTTGCCATTGCCTTCCCCAGTCATCTTCCCTTTACCCCCAGCAAGCTGGATAATTTTACCAACCTTGGAAGGATGGAAGGCTGAGTCAACCTTGAGCCTGCTACCTGAAACCGACTTCTGTCGGAATCGAACTCAGGTTGTGAGCAGAGCTTCGACTGCAGAGCTGCAGCTTACCATTCTGCGCCACGGGGCTCTAAATGGAGAATAACTGAATGGAAATTCAGGGAGTCTAAAGAAATGGAACTGAGCATCACATTAGCTCTCCCCACTCTGCGGGGGGGAGCATTCAACAACAGCAACAAAATCATGGCAGACTGGTCTGTGTCTGTGGTAGAGCTGTGGCTATAGGGCACATGCTAGCATTGTATTCTGAGGCATTGCTCCATTCTGGGGGCCTAAAACAAATAACTGGAAGAGTGATCTAGCAGCCTGGTATAGAAAGAATTTGATGTGACTTAAAATATTTAAAAGAGGCTGAGCTTCTCTGCAAGGAGGGAAAGGGCTACAGCCTGACTGACTAATCAAATGGATCTGAAAAGGAACTAGCACCTCGGAGTCAATGCTGGGCAGGGCTCTAGTTATCATCCATGTAGATGAGCTCACAAGCCTAGCAAAACAGTAAGTCCCAAGTTTACCAAGAAAGACTGTTTGGAGAAGGAGATTTTTTCTTATTGTTGGCAAGTGCTATTCAGTGCAAGAAGATGCTTCACCTAAATATTAGTATCTTGAAGGGGAAATAGACAAAGAATGAAGTTTATAATAAAGCAGTAGGTCAGCTATATTGTGCAGAACACTGACCAGGAAAGAATTGCCCAAACTTTAAAACAAAAGGAGCTAGAAGGTTCAAACATAGCTGAACTATGAATAAGTCCTTCTTCAAATTGTGTCTCTGTCTGAAGTTTCTAGGTAATGTTAAGCAACTCGCTTTCAACCTTAGGGCCTCCTCCTATAATCTGCATTGTGGTGTACTAATACTGAACTACCTTGCAGGATTGATCAAACAACAGAATGTACGATAAGTCTTTGAACTCTGGAAAGCACAATAGGAATGCTAAGTTTATTGGTATGCCTTGTTAGAGAGAACATGAACAATGCCAACCAAAATAACTCCAAAACAGATTGTACAATTTTGTGGTCTTAATAAAAGGTATTATGCAGCTTCTGTTTTGGGATTTTTCTATGGAACAACATGACGTTGCCTACTTCAAGAGATCATGGTTTGCAATCCCAAGGAATTATGTGGAAAATAGTTGTTCCAAGATATTGGGGGGGGGGATGGGATTCAGCTAGCAAAAATAAAGAAACAGGATAGCAAGGATCAGTTTGGGTGTTCTTGGTAGCTATTTGCAAGGTTTATAAAAGAATCTACAAGTCTCTAAGTGGAGCATTAAACCCTTACGGCCCCCATGGCTATGACTGTGATGACAAAACAAATGTGCATTTGGATTTCAAGGAATTCTTATGAACCCAGCCAGCAGAAAAAAACTGGTGGGATGTATAAACAAAGGCTTTTGTTTCTCACAAAATGTTTCTGCAGAGCTTCTCTTTAGGAAAGCTGCCAGTTTCCCAGCAAACCCCTCTGCCTTGGAATTTAGCATCACTCGCTTTAAAAAGTTATAGCTTGTCAAACACTTGGCTTGTATTATTATGCAAGACCCAAGTATTAAAGGACTGAAAGCAGAGAAAGAGGTGCACAAAATCTCCTTATATTCTGCAGATGCATCACTGTATGTAGATGAACATGTGTACATTTGGGCATTTATTGAGATATTTTATAAATTGGTCTAAATCAAAACTAATGCTTCCTAGAAATGCCTGCAAATCATCAATGTATTCTTCAAGGAATTTCAAATGGTGTCTTTCTCAAATGTAGCGTTGCCAGCTCCAGGTTGGGAAATATCTGGAGATTTTGAGGGCGGAGCCTGAGGAGGATGAGGTTTGGAGCAGGGAGGGACTTCAATGCCATAGAGTCCAATTGCCAAAGTGGCCATTTTCTCCAGGGGAACTGATCTCTGCCACCTGGAGATCAGTTGTAATAGCAGGAGATCTCCAGCCACCACTTGGAGGTTGGCAACCCTACTCGAATGCTATAATTAGGGCTGCCAACCTCCAGGTGGTGGCTGAAGATCTGCTGTTACAACTGATCTCCAGGTGACAATCTGGAGAAAATCGAAGTCCCTCCCCTCTTAAAACTCACTCTCCTCAGGCTCCACCCCCAAAGTCTCTGGGTATTTCCCAACCCGGAGCTGGCAACCCTAACTATAATTGTAACAAAAGTCATTAGTAAGATGGTTTTAATGGGGGTTTGGAGAAAGGGCCCAAATCCACACAGATGTTTCTAGCGCATTCTGAGTACATGCAGTAGCAATTAGGCTATGCAGGGAAGGATGGGAGCCATGGAGATCGGGGGAACACTTCAGACTCAGGGGCTTCTATTCAGTTCTTTGCCTACTGTTGGCAAGACTGTTGGAGAAAGACAAAACCTTCTTTGTGTCCCAAATGGGGTAACTAGGGACATGGATCAGTTTTAGCCTCCACTTCATGGGAAGGAGACATCTCTCGTCTAAGTTTTATCTCCTAAAATAGACTGAGAAACCACTTGGAAGAATACATAATTTACGAGGAACTGTTAGTAATTGTGGTTGAAAGCAGCATATACTCAGAGACTTGAAGCAAACATTTGTTACCTAATTGGGTCAGCAAAGCAGGTGAGGTGCCCAGCAACCTTAAATCCAGATTGTTATTCCTGCAGCATAGATCTGTCTCCAAGCCAAATATCATAACACTGAAAAATTCTTTCAATGTGCAATATGGAATCTATGTAGCTAGGCTTTCTGAGAACTGGCTTTTCATTTTTGGTACATAACATTCTCCTCACTCTCATGATTGTAGGAGTAAATTTGAGGAATATGTCAGGCTGTCTTTGAACTCTGGCAGCCTTGGCTGCCTTTGAACTTTTGTTTCGGCTCGGATTCCAAGGTTGCTTATCTAAACCGCTATGCTTTCCAGGGTCGAGGAGACTCGGGGGAGACTTGGTGTTTCTAAGCTGTTTGGTATTATCTCATGAGACTGTGTTGCACCTGCTTTTGTAGTGTTCTCATATAATCAAGTGTATGCCATTTCCCCCTCATTGCTGCCTTTCGATTTCTAAGCTCTGCTTACCTGTGTTACCAATAAACCAACTCTTTTGGATTACTAGTCTCCTGGTGTGGCTATTGGGAATCCTATGGAACAAGTGCTTACATTAAGGCAGCAATCCCTTCTCTTTCACCTGTCAGGCTAGAGCCCCGGAGGGTTCGCCTGGCGCTCGGATTGGAGCTCGGGGCGGTGCGTCCGATTGAGTGAATTCTGGACGTTGAGGACAAGCCACTGCAAAGTGGCCCATAACACCGCAAACGAGACAGGCTCCCCTCTGGAATCGGGACTCGCGATCCAGAGGGAACCGGGTTGATCTCCGCGGGTTGGGAGTCGAAGGTTTTAGGCAAAAGCGGTGGCAACACGGGTGGCTGCGCTCTTGCAGGGCAAGACCTCGGCGACGATTTCTGTGGCTGAAATCACAAAGCTTCTGACCCCTGACTTCGGTGCTGGTGCGGCAGCCTTGGCGGTGCAGATCCAACCGATGTTGGATCTTACAGACCCCTCTGAACTCCTCTTGACTTTGGAACTGGAGGCTCTCCCACTGATTACCACAGCCCTCGCCGCTAAGCTTGCGGCCAACCAGGCCTTGGCTGAACGCAAGAGGGCTGAAGATCAGGCGCGGGCAGCGGCGGATGCCGCGGCCAAGGCTCGGGCTGAACAGAAGGAGAAGGAACGCTTGGCTGCCAAACGGGCGCGATCCGGCACATGCCCCCAACACCCCGGGGGCTATGAATTTCCCTCGTTCTCCCCAACTTTCATTCCATCTCGCAGCGTCCAACGCACCCGTAGGTTCGCGGGACCTTTATCCGCTGTACCGGATGAACCCGACAAGGAGGACCTATACGGTGGGGAGTCCCTCTGGGCTACTAACCTACGGGCCAGCCAATCCTGTTGCACTGGCGGTACTGGTGGTACCGGCGACGATGTGTTTTTGTTGCGAAACCAGAATCTGGACCTTATGGAACAGGTGGCGCGCTTACAAGACAAACTGGCCCTAGTACTCCGTGACAACGACCAGTTACAACGGGCCCAAACCGCGCCCGTTGCCCCGGCTCCAGCGACCTCGCAGCAGCCACTGCAGCAGCCGCCACAGCAACCGCCACAACAGCCGCCGCAGCAGCCAGCTGCGCCAGTAGTACCTCCCGGCGGAGGACCGGTTGCTCCTGGCAGAGGGCCCGTTGCCCCTGGCGGAGGACCCATGGTGCCAGGCGGAGGTCCCGTAGTGCCAGGAGTCCCTGCCCTACCATTGCTACCGGGTGCACCGGGGGTACCAGGGACACCAATTCCTGGACACCCATCAGCACCCCCAATGCCATGGAGGCAACCCAAGTTGAAGATTACTTATGACGGTTCGGTTGAGACTCTGCCCTGATTCTTGCACCATGTGGATAGTTACATGAGGGAGCAAAGACAATTTTTCGCTACTGAGGATAGCTGTGTCCGTTTTGTTGCCTCCCTGCTAACGGAGAAAGCGGCCGACTGGATGATTCTCCAGTTCGATACGCGGTCCCGCTCCATTCGCTCCCTCAACAATTTTATGTTTGCCTTGAGGAGGCGCTTTGAGGATCTCTTCATGGGAGAGAGAGCCAAAGCGGAACTTTTGCAACTCAGGCAGGGCTCCTCTCCGGTTCGGGAATTCGCAGATGACTCGCGAGTACAGTAGTGGACTGGCCCGAAGCTACCCTTATCCACTACTTCTGAGAAGCTTTGCACCCGGACATTCTGAACTGGTCTTATATGCGAGGCGATCCAGATACCCTTGAGGATTGGATTTTACTGGCCGAGGAAGTAGAAAGCCGCCGGCGATACGTTTCCCTAGTCCAAAATCGGACCACAGAGAGGGGCGGTCAGAAACTCCCCCCCAAAAAACCTTCGGCTCCCAACCCACGGAGACCAACCCGGTTCCCTCTGGATCGCGAGTCCCGATTCCAGAGGGGAGCCTGTCTCGTTTGCGGTGTTATGGGCCACTTTGCAGCGGCTTGTCCTCAATGTCCAGAACTCGCTCTACCGGACGCACCGCCCCGAGCTCAGGGACAACCTCAATGCAGAGGCACCGCGGCCACCCACAGCGCAGCGCCGGGATGACCCACACCCTCTGCACTTCATGCCGGGGAACCATCTAGTCTCCCTGCACCTATCAACCCCGTAGGGTCCCAGATTACAAGTGCCCCATTGGGGGACAGCTCTCCTTCAGAAGAAGACCGTCACTGGGATTCCCCAGCTCTTAACCTGGAATCTCCTCTTGACCTGTCAAAAAAAGGACACGGTCTGTGGTGAGTGGAGCATCGCCACAGACCCCTGCAGAATCACCTGCAAAACCCAAGGCTCCTGTCATGGTGAGTGAAGTCGAAAATACTGTGTATGTGGACGTAGTGTTACAACACTATAAAAGGGGCCCCCAGTTACGTGTCAAAGCACTCATAGATTCCGGCTGCAGGCGCTCTTTAATCAATGAGGCCACTTTTGCAGCTCTTCAAGTCAAGTCCGAGAATCTACCGGCTCCTGTCCAATTCGCCCAAATGGACGGTATCCACTTTAAAGGGGGTCCGGTCGACCGTCGCACACGGGGAATAGCGATGGGCATCGGTTCCCATTGGGAGCAGATAGACTTTACCATAGCTCCTGTCCGATACGAGGTCATTTTGGGAATCAACTGGCTCAAAGGGCACAGTCCCTCCATAGACTGGAAGGCTGATACTATTACGTTTACCGACCCTGTTTGTGACCAGCATCGTCTTGAGGTCGCGGTCGTTCTTCCACCCGCCTCGGCCTTAGCCTCCGATGCCCTACAATCGACCCAATTACCCGATGTATACCGAGACTTTGAGGATGTTTTTGATGTAAAAGAATGTGATGCATTGCCCCCCCCCCACCGCAAAACGGACTGTACGATTGAAGTGGTGGGAGACTGCAAACTGTCTAAAAGTAAAATTTACCCTATGAGCATTTCCGAGCGCGCCGTACTGCGAGACTTTCTGGATAAAAAATCTTGCTCGAGGGTTCATTCGGCCATCAACCGCTCCCAACTCAGCCCCTGCTTTCTTTGTCTGTAAGAAAACGGGTGACTTTCGCTTGTGCATTGACTTTCGAAAACTCAATGCAGTTACCCAAACCAGCGCCTACCCCATCCTGCTGATCTCGGATATCTTGGGACAATTGAAGGAGGGGCGCATTTTCACCAAACTGGACTTGGTTGAAGCTTATTACCAGGTCTGGATTCGTGATGGAGACGAACCCCTCACAGCCTTCTCTAGCTGCTTCGGAATGTATGAATTTCTAGTGATGCCTTTTGGATTAAAAGGGGCCCCGGGGGTCTTCATGCAGCTCATTAACGAGGTCCTCCATGATTTATTATATCGGGGCGTGGTGGTTTATCTCGATGATATCCTTATTTACTCTAATTCCATGGATGAGCATGTTGCTCTGGTCAGGGAAGTGTTACAGCGTCTCAGAATCAATCAACTCTATGCTAAGGTGTCTAAGTGTGAATTCCACCAGAAACAATTAACTTTCTTGGGGTACATAGTTTCACACCAAGGCCTCACCATGGACCCTGCTAAGATACAATCTGTGCTCAATTGGGCTCCACCCTCCACCCGCAAGCAAGTGCAGCAGTTTCTCGGCTTTGCCAATTTTTACCGTGGTTTCATTCCCAACTTTGCTCAAGTGGCACTGCCATTCACCGACCTCCTGAAATCCCAGGGTAAGGAGGTCTCTGCCACGTTGCCCACCGCTAAGATTCATTGGACAAATCAGTGTCAGACTGCCTTTACAAGTCTCAAGCAGCTATTCACTTCAGAACCTGTGCTAAAGCATCCTGATCCTGACCATATGTTTATAGTACAAGTGGATGTGTCTGATGTGGCTATGGGGGGGGGGGGCTCTTTTGCAAAGAGGACCAGACGGTCTTCTTCATCCCTGTGCTTATTTTTCAAGGAAATTTGCACACTCCCAACTGAACTGGCCAATTTGAGAGAAGGAAGCTGCAGCCGTCCACCATGCCCTCACTACGTGGAGGCAATTTCTGGAGGGTTCCAGGGTCCCCTTTGAGGTCTGGACTGATCACAAAAATCTGGAAGCCCTTACGGGGGCCCACAAACTGTCCGCGAAACAGCAGCGTTGGGCTGACTTCTTTGCTCAATTCCGTGTTGTGCTCAAGCATGTGCCTGGAAAACAGAACGTGCTGGCAGATGCTCTTTCCAGGCTTCCCCAGTATCCGGTGAAAATCGACCGTCCAACGGTCTCCTTATTCACCCTGGCGCAAAGGGATGCTCTACCGGTTTTGGCTGTACAAACCTGGTCCCAAACTCTGCTCCAGTCCCAGTCCCAAGCAGCGGACAACAGAGCCTCTGAAAGGGGGGAATCGACTCCCTCACCAGTCCCACCTGTGCCTCCTGCGCCTAGTGCCCCAGATCAACCAGTCCTCCCCTCCGCCCCACCACCACTGCCAGCGAGCCCTACTTCACCCCCCTCCGCGGTGGGGGTGACCCTGCCCAACTCCTTCCTGGACTCCCTTCGTGCCCAATGCCTGGCTGAACGCACTGCTCAGGCACTGCCCCCGTCCCTGCTGGAATGGGGTGGTTGTTGGTACAAAGACTCGAAAATATATGTGCCCAGAGTGCTTCGGAAGGAAGTCCTGCAATTAGTCCATGGAGCCAAAACTGTGGGGCACTTTGGTTTTTTTAAAACTCTCCACTTATTGCGCAGGCAATTCTGGTGGGCGGGCATGCGTGCAGATGTGGACTCTTTCGTTCGCAGTTGCCCTATATGCGCCACTGTCAAACGATCCCAGGGAAAGCCCTCCGGACTTTTGCACCTACTGGAAGTCCCCTCCAGGCCCTGGGAAGTGATTGCCATGGACTTTATGACAGATCTCCCTCTCAGCGAGGGTAAAACGGTTCTTTGGGTGATTACTGACTTATTCTCCAAGCAGGTACATCTCATTCCCTGCGCTGGTATACCCTCCGCCCCAAAGTTGGCCCGCCTCTTTGTGTCACATGTCTTTCATTTACATTCCTTTCCGCGTAAGATAATTAGCGACCGCGGGCGGAGCTATGTCACCAAGTTTTGGAAAGTTTTTCTCAAATTGGTGGGGGTGGAGCAGGGGTTGTCAAGTGCCTTCCACCCCCAGACGGATGGACAAACTGAACGAGTAAATGCTGTTTTGGAATGCTATCTGTGTTGTTATATTAACTACCATCAAGATGATTGGGTTGAATTGTTACCTTTTGCTGAATACGCTTATAACAATGCTGTACATCAATCCACTGGTTTCAGTCCTTTTTATGCTGTGTATGGTTAGGATTTCAGTCCCGTTGGCCGGGTTGATGTTTCTGGGGAGGAGGGGGGTGCGGATGTGAAGTCTTGGGTCCAAGCTGTCCACACCACTTGGCCCTGGCTGGTCAAGAACTTGGAAAGAGCCGAACGGAAATACAAAACCCAGGCGGATAAGCATCGCTCCCCCAACCCAGACTTTAACGTAGGAGACTTGGTTTACCTCTCCACCAAAAATCTACAGTCTACCCACCCATGTGGCAAACTCAGTGCCAAGTACGTGGGACCTTACCCCATTGTTTGAATAATCAACCCAGTCACTGTGGAACTGACCCTCCCTAAAACATTGAAACGCATCCATCCTGTCTTCCATGTCAGCCTCCTCAAGCTTCATGTTGCCGCCCCAAACTTGCATCCGGGCCCGCTGCCTGAACAGCCTGTAATGGTGGGGGGGGGGGAGGAGCATTTTGAAGTTGCCAAAATTCTGGACTCCCGTTTGCATCATGGCTCTCTTTAATATCTTGTTCGTTGGAAACACTTCCCCCTGCCTACGACGAGTGGGTGCGCTCCTGCGACGTATCCGCCCCCCGCCTGGTGCGCTCGTTCCATCACGCCTATCCCGGCAAACTGGCTCCTCGAGGTGGGAGGGGGCCTTGAGGGGAGCAGAATGTCAGGCTGTCTTTGAACTCTGGCAGCCTTGGCTGCCTTTGAACTTTTGTTTCGGCTTGGATTCCAAGGTTGCTTATCTAAACTGCTAGCTTCGCTATGCTTCCCAGGGTCGAGGAGGCTTGGGGGAGACTTGGTGCTTCTAAACTGTTTGGTATTATCTCATGAGACTGTATTGCGCCTGCTTTTGTAGTGTTCTCATATAATCAAGTGTATGCCATTTCCCCCTCATTGCTGCCTTTCGATTTCTAAGCTCTGCTTACCTGTGTTACCAATAAACCAACTCTTTTGGACTACTAGTCTCCTGGTGTGGCTATTGGGAATCCTATGGAACAAGTGCTTACAGAATACAAAAATGATATATGCCAAATTTCGGGGTGTCAGGTCTGCCCCTGGTGACTGGGAGGGGATGGGGGTTGTAGGGTTGCCAGATCCAGTCTGGGAAACTCCTGGAGCTTTGGGGATGGAGCCTGGGGAGGGCAAGGACCTCAGTGGGGTATAATGCTATAGAGTCCATCCTCCAAAGTAGCCATTTTCTCTAGGTGAACTGATCTCTGCAATCTGGAGATTAGCTGTAATTCCGGAGGATCTCCAGGTCCCACCTTGAGGCTGGCATCTCTACAAATGCTCCAGTGTAAATGGGACCCTAAGCAAGGACTCCAGTGGGTGAAACTGTTTGTTTTATCTTTAAAAAATCATATGCTGCTTCTTCAGATACCTGTTTGAGGCAGCTTACAAATAAAAACCTGGTTTTAAGGACAAGTTAGGGCAGAAAAAGAACTGTTGTGCCATATAAAACTTTGTCCCTATAATTGTCTTGCATTACCACTTTAGTTCATGGCCAAATATCCTGTTTTTAATTATTTTAAAACATAATTTTAACCTCCAAACAGAAAAGAAATAGAAAATATAATGCCTGAATAGCCAAAATGATTTGAAAATCCAGCTATCTCAGCTAAGAGGAGCCTTTATGCATAGTTTTGAATGTAGCATTTGTTTGTCATGAGAAGTGTGTCACTTTATATGTATGGTTTGATTCTGTTTTGAATTTTAATTGTTTTTTACTGACACAGTGTAGATGGCTAACCCCACTCACTTCTCTGTTCCAGATCATTTTCAAGAAACTGTATGGTCCCATATGGAAATCCACGTTTGGCCCTTACAATAATGTTAATATTGGCAGTCCTGAAGTCCTAGAGCAGCTGTTGCGTCAAGAAGGGAAGTACCCCATCCGGAGTGACATGGCCCTCTGGAAGGAGCACCGGGACTTGCGAGACCTGCCCTACGGCCCCTTCACTGAGTGAGTGTAAAGCCAGATCTCCTGTGCCAGACAGGCGCTATATGACCCACCCCTGTTTCCCCCCCCCTCTCTCTTTTTCTTTTGGTACCCACTCTCTCAGCCTGGCTGAGAGAGAAATTTGACACAAGAGGCTTCTTATCGTTAACAAACAACACAGGGAAGTTTACTGAACGGTATTCACAAGATGGATTTTTGAGGAAAAGGCTGAATTGGAGGGAAAACACAAAATCACATATATGTACACAAGATTCTTTCAGAGAGATAGCTTATTTTAGATGTCAGTCAAGTTGTCTATAGCTTAGATGTTTTCTCAAGTTAAGTTCCTTCAGTTCTTAGGTTACAAGCTTAGTTCTGTTCCTCAGAACTACCACAGTTTCAGTTTCACAGACTCTGTTCCCAACCTGGCTAACAGGAATGAAGAGACTTTGAATCTCTTATTCCCAGAGAACATCCAGAAGTATGGGGAATTACCAAATTCCCTCTTCCCGTTCTCAATAACTACCCCACACCAGTGGCAGTAATCCTCCACACCACCCTGCAACCGGAATAGCTCTGCCCCAGAGACTAATTCCCCTTGTGACCTGAGAAAGGGCCCCTTTTCCACCCAATTCTCAATCCTGTCACTCCACAGGTTGTGTATTCCACTAGCTTAGGCTATACAGAACCCCTTAGGTTCATAGAGTTGTTCACAGCTCCCGGTCACACAGGTTCACAAGCTTGGAATCTTTCACCGCTTCTTCTCAGTCTAGTTACCCAGCTCAGAATGCTTTTCTCTCCCTCAGAGCTCAGAGGGTCAGCTTTTTGGCTCTCCCCACTCTTGGTCTCTGAGCTTTTGCTGCAGATTAACCCCTTGTCCGTCACACGCTACATAAGAATTCCAAGGCTTAGATACAGATAAATTGGGGATACCACAGGACTCAAATTGGCCCAAGACTATGAACAGCATGCCCTTAACAATTGTTCCAAAAAATCTAAATTCTGCAACCTGAATAAATTAAGCAAATAGGTGTATTTGCTTAATTTGGATAACTTTTTCTGCTTCTTGTGGTCTTCAACTGTGCATGGCAATGAAGCTCTGGCTGCCTATCCTTTGCAGTTGTTGTTCAGCCGTACAAACAGATATGCCTGAGATATCTAAGAGCATCGTATTCTTTCAGGACTGTGTTTGAAAACTAAAAGGGCTAGACATGTTTAGGATTCTCAGGATGTTGAACTCTGTGCAATAACTAGTTCTTTACTTCCACTGTAGTGTGATCATGCAGGCCTGAATTTACCTTGCAGTTCATTTTTCATCAGTATGTACATAGTGTTTTAAAAGAATCTTGACTCACAGAGTGATTTGAATTATGAAAACAAGTCTACGTTCACACCTTGCTATACTTAAACATCAGTAAGTTGCATCAGTCTTGCTTTTCCCTCTACTTTCAGGGAAGCTATCTAGCTTTAATTTTTAAATTGGCACCATGTACATTTAATCATCCTCCAACCTCCATTTAATCATCCTCCAATCATCCTCCAATAAATCATATAGAAGGGCAAGGCCTGCTGAGCAAAACCCAACATGGCTTCTGTAAAGGTAGGTCCTGTCTCACTAACCTATTAGAGTTTTTTTGAAAGCATCAATAAGCATGTGGACAGGAATGAACCTGTGGACATTGTGTATTTGGATTTCCAAAAGGCTTTTGACAAAGTCCCCCACCAAAGACTGACAAGAAACTTCATAGTCATGGGATAAGAGGACAAGTCCTCTTATGGAGTGAGAGCTGGCTGAAAAATAGGAAGCAGAGAGTAGGAATCAATAGTCGGTTCTCAAAATGGAGGGATGTGAGCAGTGGGGTCCCTCAGGGATCTGTGTTGGGACCGGTGCTTTTCAACCGGTTCATCAATGACCTGGAGTTGGGGTTGAAAAGTGAAGTAGCCAAGTTTGCAGATGACACCAAATTATTTAGAGTGGTTAAAACAAAATCGGACTGTGAAGAGCTCCAAAAGGATCTCTACAAACTGGAAGAATGGGCATTAAAATGGCAAATGAAATTCAATGTGAGTAAGTGTAAAGTGATGCATATTGGGGCAAAAAATCCCAACTTCACATATACCCTGATGGGATCTGTGCTGGCAGCGACAGACCAAGAAAGGGATCTTGGGGTGGTAGTGGATTGCTCAATGAAGACGTCAACCCAGTGTGCGGCTGCTGTAAAAAAGGCAAATTCCGGAGGGAGGGCCCAGAGGCGCAAAAAGTGGTGCCGTGGGCCATCGCTACTTGTAGTCGGGCATGAGCGACCATGAGGAGCCACCCAGAAACAACTGTGTGCTGATCCATGGAAATGGAATCCAATAAGTACCCTCAGTATGCCCCTGGACCAGGAGCTCCACCTGGTGTCATGTGGATGCCAGCACCAACTCCACCTCCAAACTGTCCTCCCGGGTAGAATATTTAAGCCAGATTGATCAGATATTAATTCATCAGCAGATTGAACTTCTGGAAGTCATAAGAGGCTTTGAAACATCCAACAAGTATGAAATAAAAATGCATTCGGACCAAGGGTCTACTTTGCAGCGGAGGAAAGTGGCTGCTGTTCGCGAAACTGTTGTGGGGACTCTCAGCCATTTACAATGACGATCTTTGACATCTTGGGCCAGCCTATTATAGAGCTCATAAGACCTCTCAGATGCTCCAGTTGCCTTTTTCCTTGCTGCTTGCAGAAGCTTGAAGTTCATGCACCCCCAGGCATACCAGTCGGGTGCGTTAAACAGACTTGGGACCCTTGCTTGCCCAAATTCACTATCCAAAATGAGGCACAAGAAGATGTATTAAAAGTTGTTGGGCCCTGTATAGGGTGCAGCTGTTGTGAGGATATTAATTTTGAGGTGAAGTCAAGAGATGTCTACAGTTGGAAGAATTTCTAAGCACTGGACTGGCTTTGTGAGGGAGGTTTTTACAGATGCAGACAACTTTGGAGTCCAGTTCCCACTGGACCTTGATGTTAAAATGAAAGCAGTCATGCTTGGGGCCTGCTTCCTTGTAGATTTCATGTTCTTCGAACATGGGATACAATCGGCGACAGATAATTGGTGTCTGGTAACAGGGTGGACTTCTGCACTGTGAACCATTCAGAGAAAACTTTCATGCAACTCTTGTCCTTACTTAGCTAAAACTAAGTATAAAGCCTGTGCATAGAATGGCATTTTTGTAACCCAAGGTTTTGAAGCTACATGCTTGAATAATTCC
Source organism: Euleptes europaea (assembly GCF_029931775.1). Taxonomy (NCBI): domain Eukaryota; kingdom Metazoa; phylum Chordata; class Lepidosauria; order Squamata; family Sphaerodactylidae; genus Euleptes; species Euleptes europaea. The sequence continues at coordinate 107,833,269 of NC_079317.1, read as the reverse complement.
ACTTAAGAGGCTGCTGCTCTGTAACATAGGCACATTGAAATGCATAGTGAGTTATTATTTTTGATATAGTGAACGTATATAGGCTGTGATCCTTCCTGGCACAGGTGCTCTGAGAAGGTTCCCTACAGCGTACAAGTGTGGGTTATGGGGTGTTCATCCACTCAAGGGTACATAGTGAGGAGAAGAGGAGGAACTGTGTGCAGATAAGGCAACTTTGTATATAAAAAAATTGAACATATACTACTTAGTTTTTGTTCATGTTATTTAACGAAAATAAAGTACTTTCCACTTTAATAAATATAGATTTTTGATTATAGAAATATAACAGTAAGAGCTTCTTCCCTCCCTGAATGCTCAAGGCAGCCCGGTAACTCCCTGAGAATGACTACTCTCAGTGGCTGGCACCTGACATTAGCCTGCTTGAATCTATCTGCATTCTGGTTGGTCTCTTCTCTTTGCTTAGCCTGGGCTCATCAGAGCTTGGGAGTTAAGCAGGGTCAGCCATGGTCAGTACTTGGATGGGAAACCACCAAGAAAGACTGGGGTTGCTACGTGGAGGGAGGCACCTCTGCTCCTCTCTTGAGTGGAACACACCAACCCATCAGTTGCAACTCAATGGCATATTCTTCTTCCCGTTGCTAGGGGTAGACTGGAACTTAAACTGGATCAGTTGCGAGTAAATGCATGCTGAAGGGCAGCATGTCAAGCCGCACCTTCAGGGCTTGGTCTGGGTCCCAAATTCTGCTGGCTTGGTTCTAGGTTAGAAACTTGAGGCTAGGTTTCTGTGGGTGTTTTGTTGCCTTTTGTGGAGGATTGGTCCGTCTCATACTTTGTCCTCGTCGCTAACACACATTCCACAGAGAGGGAAATGACCTCATGGATAAGGCAGAACAACCAAAAGAAAACATCCATTTTCTGATAAGGACAACAATGAAAAAGAAGAGATGCAAATTCAGTTCCTGTTCCTTGAGTGGCAACAACAATTTTTGATGGAAAAAGGGATCAATACTTCAGAGAGAAAAACATAACCATGGGAGCAGGCCGGGGAGGTGGGGAATAGAGGGGGAGGCCTTCTGGGTGATATACAACCTTTTCTGTCTTTACCAGTGCTTTAGCAGTGCTGTCTTAAGCTGGTGTACTCAGAAGCCTACTCAGGTCTATTCAGTGGCTCTTGGGGTTACACTGTAGGTCTGTGTGAAATAGTTGTTTTTACTGGCTTTGCTTGTAATGACAATGAGTGGAACACATTCTTATTTTGGAGTTTGGGGTGGCTGTATGTTTGAAGTGTAGTGGCATAGTGTGTGGCAGGCACTAGTGGACTAGCATGGGGGGAGCCACTTTAAAGTCCCATTTGTCCATGTATCTTGCTGAGTGAAGAAGTTGTTCTCTCTCAGCCTAGCCTACTTCATAGTGTTGTGAGAATAACGTGTGCTATTCTGAACTCCCCAGAAGAAGGGTGGAATAAAAATGTGACACGGGAGTAACAGGGCCATGGTGATAAATAATGGGTAGCAGATTAAATTGCACTCAGGTCATTTTCAGAGATCTTCCTGTCATTGTGCCTCCCCCAGAGATAGGGCCTTCTCAATAGTACTGCCACAGAAAGCCTTGCCAAGGGACCCTGTCATATTGAAGATCATTTTCTTCCAAGATTGTTAAAGGTGGCTTGATTGGAGACTGTCTCGTTGATTTTTGTGGATTCAGTTTATTCTGGTAACTATCTGTAGTTATTTTTTGGCTGGGTCATTTAAAAAATTGTACTGCTTTAAGTTGCCTGGTGAATGTGTAGGATGGAAAGGTGCAGTATGAGTGTTTAATAAATACATGTGAAACCCCCCCTCCCAAAAAAAAACAGGCAAATTCCATTCTGGCCATAATTAGACGAGGAATTGAGAATAAAACTGCTGATATCATACTGCCCTTGTACAAATCTATGGTGAGACCACACTTGGAATACTGTGTACAGTTCTGGTCACCACACCTAAAAAAGGATATTACAGAGCTTGAGAAGGTGCAGAAAAGAGCTACCGAAATGATTAGGGGACTAGAGCAACTGCCCTATGAGGAGCAGTTAAAATGCTTGTCAGTATCAGGGGTCTGTCCCTAGCATCCCATAAGCAAACTCATTCAGGCAGGTAGCTCTGAAGCAGTAATACTTTATTAGGAACAAAAAGACAGATTAAAGGACTGACTGCCTACAGGCAAGTGAGGCTAGTAATGGTGAACACAGGCAGGTTACATGCTTAAGATACTACGAACTGAAAAGGTAAACATTGCTAGGCAACCCCGAGATACGCGGTTCCCAGGAAGACAGACTAAACATTACCACAGCTGCAGAAAACAGGATGAGCGGAACTGTACACAGACATTCACAGGCATGAGAACCAAGGACTTGACGTGTGGCCAGAACCTGGCCTGACTCATGTCAAGAGCCTTTGCTCTAGCAAAGAAAAGGCAAAGGCCTGACATTCGGCTCCCCCTAAGGCCCCCCTCCCTCCCAACAAACGAGCGAGGTTTTTGGGGGTAAGCATCGTGAAACTGGCGAACTAGACGGGGGGCAATCACATGGTGCTCAGCTACCCATTCATCATAACCAGGCCCTAAGTGTTTCCAGCGCACCAGGTAGTAGAGCACCTTATTGCGGACCCGGGAGTCTAGGATCTTGGAAACTTTGAAATGTTCCTTTCCCCCCCCCCCCCACCAACATCAGGGCCGCAGGAGCAGGATGTCATTTTGGCGCGTGCTCGTATCTTTTTAGCAAACTAATATGGAACACCGGATAGATGCCCCTCAGGGACTTTGGAAGAGTGAGTTCTACTGTGACTTCATTTATGAGCCACGAGACTGGTAAGGGTCCCACGTACTTCTCACTGAGTTTTTTACACGGGCATAGGGAGCGAAGGTTTTTGGTGGACAGATATACTTGGTCCCCACTTTGATGTCCCACCCCAGAGAACAGTGTTTGTCCGCTTGTGCGTTGTACTTACGCTTGGCCCGCTCCAAATTTTTCTGTAACCAGGGTCAAGTATTTTGCACCACGTTCACCCAATCAGCCACTTTGGCGTCGGCACCCTCCCCTGAACAATCCACACTCCCAAACAGCCCGAAGTCCTTTCCATACACTACCTGAAACGGGCTAAAACCGGTGGACTGATTGGAGGCATTATTATAAGCATACTCAGCAAAAGGCAAGAGATCCACCCAATCATCTTGATGGTAGTTTGCATAGCAATGCAAATAACATTCTAGTACAGAGTTGATGTGTTCAGTCTGACCATCGGTCTGGGGATGATAGGCACTGGACAACCCTTGTTCCATCCCCACCAACTCAAGAAAAGCGTTCCAAAACTTTGCCACGAATTGTGGGCCCCGATCCGAGATCACTTTGCATGGAAAACTGTGATATTTGAAGACACGTGATACAAACATTTGAGCAAGTTTTTGAGCTGTGGGAAGTCCCGTGCAAGGAACCAAATGAATCTGTTTAGAAAAAAGGTCCGTGACCACCCATAGTACCGTCTTCCCCCGGCTGGGAGGAAGATCCGTGACAAAGTCCATGGCAATAGCTGAAGGTGTTTCCAAAGGTTTCAAAAGTCCGGGTGGCTTCCCCACCACCCTTTTGGCTGTAGCGCAACTGGGCCAACTGCGAATAAAAGAATCCAAGTCCGTTCTCATCCCTGGCCACCAGAACTGTCTGCGTAAAAGATGTTGGGTTTTAACAAAACCAAAATGCCCCACCACCTTGGAACCATGGCTCCGATCCATCACCTCCCACCAAAGAGAAACAAGAACATACAGTTTATTTTCTTTAAACCAGAACTACCCCCGCTGATTCGTTTTGTCAGACAGACTATTTGCGGCTCCCTCTGCCTGGCAGGCTTGAGTCAAGGCTGCTTTGAATGAGTCCGGCAGCCCTTCCAAGGGAGGGGACTCTCGTGCTTGGGAGCAAGTAAGAATGGCCAGGCTAGGCAAAGTCCCCCACTGCTCAGGAGTAAATAGTGAGTCTGTGGGATGATCCAGCTTGCTCTGATACTGGGGGAGTCGAGAAAGCGCATCTGCCAATTGATTCTGCTTGCCGGGCACATGTTTTAACACAAAACGAAACTTAGAGAAGAATTCGGCCCACCGCACCTGCTTTTCTGTGAGTTTGTGCGTTCTTTTTGAAGCCTCTACATTTTTATGATCCGTCCACACTTCAAACGGGACGTCGACCCCCTCTAGGAAATGTCTCCACACCGTGAGAGCACATTTGACGGCGGCCGCCTCTTTTATCCAAATGGGCCAGTTCAATTCAGACTGTGAAAACCTTTTAGAAAAGTATGCACAGGGTTGCAGCTGCCGCGCTTCCCCCACCTCGAGCCGGGAAGGACAAGCGGCAGCGAAATGTCCCATTCCGCTGCAAACCAGGCATGCCCCGCTCTGAAAACGCCTCGCTCTCTCTGCTGTCTGGGCGACTGCCCTCCCTGGTGGTCTGGAGCCCCCTCTCGAGACTGCTCGCTCTGGCCGCGGCACCGAGTCTCGTGCTTTGCGTTGTTTTGACAAGTTCAGTAACTGCTGGCGGTTTTCCACTTCCACTGCCAGCAAAATTCACCCCTCTAGATCAGGGGGGGTCTCCTTGCATGAAAGCCCAGTGGAGAATCTCTGAGTTCAGTCCTTCACGGAAATACTGCACACGTGTGGCCTTGCTCCAATCCACAACTTTGCTTGCTAGCAACTGGAATTCACTCACATACTGAATCACCAATTTGGCACCCTGGCAAAGCTGTAGCAGAGCCGTCTTGGCCCGCGTGCTGTGGTGCAGATCCTCAAAACGCCGTCTGAGCACAAACATAAAGTCATCTAGGGTCCGCAGTGCACGGGAACGGAGGTCGTACTGCTGGACCAGCCAGCTTGCTGCCTCCCCTTCCAGCAGCGAAGCTACATACCGTACCCGACTCTCCTCCAAAGCGAAAGTGGGCCCCTGCTCTCTCATGAAACCATCCACTTGAATCAAAAAGTAGGAGAGTTTCTCCCCTGAGCCGTCAAAGGAGGCTCGCAACTCCCTCCACAGAGCGGGTGGTAGAGGCTGGGGCACAGGTTGACCCGGAGGTGTGGGCGCCTGCGGGGCTTGCGGTTGCTGAGGCAGCAGTGGTGCCAGTTGCTGAGGCGGCAGCGGTGCCGGTTGTGCAGGCTGCGCTTGACGGATTTCAGCCACCTCTTGCAGAAGTCCCTCCAATAAGACCCGCAGCATAGCTACCTGCTCGACCAGTTCATGGTTTTGCTGCTGGAGGCGTAGGTAGTCCTCGTCCCACTCTCGCCACTTTTGCTACTGGAGCTGGTAGTCCTTGTCCCTTTCTCACCATGTTTGCATCTGGTGCAATCCTGTGCCCCACAGAGGTGGTTCCTCAGAACCCCTCATTGCTCCCATCCGAGAGCCGACTGTAAAATCCAGTCCTTCTCCGGCAAGACGGAGCCCGCTCCCTGCCGCCGACGGGTATTAACGTGTGGAGGCACCCACGGACACTCCAACCAGAGCCATGGACGAACGTCAGGAAGTCCAGGCACTGCACCGTCCGTGCCCCGAGGCCTCGGCTGTCCCAACAGCAACTTGGGGGCCTCCTCTGGCTTTTCCGGTTGCTTAGGTTCCTTGTCCGGTACCTTGGGATCTACCGGCTCTTGGTCAGGAATCAGCGGTCTCGTGGTATCGGAAACTTTGGTGTCTGGAGCTTCACCCATGGTGTTGGGGAGAACACGGCACCGCAGCCCAAAAAAGGGATTACTAGCCTAATGTCAGTATCAGGCGTCTGTCCCTAGCATCCCATAAGCAAACTCATCCAGGCAGGTAGCTCTGAAGCAGTAATACTTTATTAGGAGCAAAAAGACAGATTAAAGGACTGACTGCCTACGGGCAGGTGAGGCTAGTAATGGTGAACACAGGCAGGTTACATGCTTAAAACACTGCGGACTAAAAAGGTAAACATTGCTAGGCAACCCAAGATACGCGGTTCCCAGGAAGACAGACTAAACATTACCACAGCTGCAGAAAATAGGATGAGCGGAGCTGTACACAGATGTTCATAGGCATGAGAACCAAGTACTTGACGTGTGGCCAGAACCTGGCCTGACTCATGTCAAGAACCTTTACTCCAGCAAAGAAAAGGCAAAGGCCTGACAGGGCTGTTCAGCTTGGAAAGAAGGTGGTTGAGGGGAGACATGATAGAGGTCTATAAAATTATGCATAGTTTGGAGAGAGTGGACAGGGAGAAGTTTTTCTCCGTCTCCCATAATACTAGAACACAGGGTCATCTGCTGAAACTGGAGGGTGAGAGATTCAAAACAGATAAAAAGAAGTATTTTTTCACACAACGCATAGTTAAATTGTGGAACTTTCTGCCCCAGGATGTGGTGATGGCTGCCAACTTGGAAGTCTTTAAGAGGGGAGTGGACATGTTCATGGAGAAGAGGGATACTCATGGCTACTATTTAAAATGGATACCAGTCATTATGCATACATATTCTCTCCAGAATCAGAGGAGCAGGCCCATTATCTTAGGTGCTGTGTCAGCTCTAGTCCTGTGCCAAATCCCGTAAACAGATTCCAGCAGACACGAAGTCCACGAAAGCAGTTTTATTGATTAAGCACGACAGGTTACAGAAGCCATTTTCAGGATGGTACTAGGGAGGGGCTAAGGGAAGGCATTTGGCATATATACAAGCAACAAGAGATAACCAGTAACCCAGGCAACCCCCCTCCCGGAGGTAGGAAGGAGTACTTGGAATTTCCCACACTGAAGGAATCTATGAAGTCAAAACTTGGGGCAACGACTGGTGATCTAAGCTGGCCTTGGAGAGAGCTGCAAAACAACACCTGGGAGCGCGGCCATGAGCTGTCTTCAAAGCCTGCTCCTGACATTCTGTGGAACACAGGCAGGATGGTGCTGCTGCAGTTTTCTTGTTTGGGGGCTTCCTGAAGGCACCTGGTTGGCCACTGTGTGAACAGACTGCTGGACTTGATGGGCCTAGGTCTGATCCAGCAGGGCTTTTCTTATGTTCTTAACCCTTAAATATCCCACAAAGATTTTAAAAATTGCTTCAGAACAGCTCCAAATATTGGGGGTGAGGGAGGATGGGATAATATGATGGGCTATTGCCGGTTTCTGAACTGGCTTCTCAGAGTTTGCTCCGGTAAAGGAGAAGATACATCTGTATTGAGTGTGACAAAGGCCTTTCTAGACTGGGCCACTGCTCTCAAGATAGTTTCACATAGGTAGTATGTCTTAGTCTGTAGTAGCAGAACAAAATTTGAGTTCAGAAGCACCTTAAAGACCAACAAAAATTTCCAGGACAAGCTTTCATGAGTCAAAGTTCCCTTTGTCACATACAAAAATGCTCTAAAATGTTATTCTGACTCAAAAACTTTGTCCATAAACAATGCCAGATTCAGACCTCGCAGCAAACAGGGTGAATGGATCAGGATGCTTGCGCTCCTCCCAATGGCAGGGCTCTGAAAAGTCTGACAAAAGTAAGCTGGGATCCTACAGCCAATCCAGGAGGCAGCAGCCAGGACACCCCTAGACACCACTCCCCATGTCCAAGAAGAATCCAGAGAGACTGGGTTATTCACAAGATCACAAAGTTGGAAGAGACCACAAGGGCCATCCAGTGCAACCCCCTGCCATCCCACAATCAAAGCACTCCCGACAGATGGCCATCCAGCTTCTGCTTAAAGACCTCCAAAGACGGGGACTCCACCACCCTCCGAGGCAGCGCATTCCACCATGTCAAACATTATTGTCATGAGTCAGCCTGCTGAGGCTTCCTCGGAGGAAGAGGACCTGGAAGCAGCAGACAGTGGAAGGGAAGAACCAGAGCAGGCACATGTTCACTATGCCTACATCCAACAACCATCCAGGGTTGCAGATCATTCCTACTCAAGCGTAGGAGGAGTGCTAGGTTGCAAGCACAACAAAGAGCACTGACAGCTGATAGCAGTGAGGATAATGAGCCTCCTCTGCCAAGGAGTGCTGAGTCAGAGGCTTATTTAAGCAGATGCTTGTATCCAGGCAGGTGTGGGAACAAAGTGCTACCACCTTGTGCTTACTGCAACTTTATCTGTTTCTGAACTCTGTGTGCCTTGACGGACCCTTGATTATTCTCTTGGACTATGTTTTTACTACTTGGAATTGAACTCTACAGATAACCTGGCTTTGACTTTGGACCGCACTTGACTCTGCTTCCCTGCCTCTGGCCCTGGGACACGACACTTTGTTTCCACCCACAGCACACTCACGTACAACTACAGGGTGGAGACAGATGCCGTTGCAGCCAGCCTGGCTGCTCAGAACCAAGCCCTGCAAGATCAGGTTACTCACTTTCTTGGGGAGTCCCGGGGAGGCGGGCGGGGGGTGGGCATCCAAGAGATCCACGCTGCCAGGTTTGGCAGCGTGGATCTTAACTAAGCGCATCCCACCTGCCTCCCCAGGACTCCTGGGAAGGTGGGCGGGGAGCGCTTCACTGAGATCCACTCTGCCAGGGATCTCAATGGGGTATAATGCTATAGAGTCCACCCTCCAAAGTAGCCATTTTCCCTAGGTGAACTACAAGCCTGTCAGCGTGGAGCTCAAGGAATTCAATTTGTGGCCCTCCAAAGCTGCTTTTAACATTGAAAAAAAGCTTGCTTGGTTTCTTTGCCTCACGTCCTCTTCCAGACGGCTTCGGGGTTTCCTTGGAGTTATTCATGGTTTTTCCTACCTTCAGAAGTCACTTGTCGTGCATTTTCAGCCGCTGCACACTTGTGCCACATTTTCAGGAAACTGTTTTATCATGAATTCAAATTTTGCCTCGATCCCAAAGCGAAGCTAATCTAGGCAATTCCTGTGAATAGTGTTAACTTTAGGTTTCTTTGGCTCATTCCTGCTTGTCCCACCCCTTTCAAACCCCTCCCCCTTGATGCCTGTCAGGCTCTGGCTCTCAGCCTTCACCTGACTGTGCTCCTAGAAGGCTCTGCACTGCAGCAGGCCACGATCTGGCCTGACACCAAGGTCCTTGGTCACATGTTACTGGTTCTCATGCCTGGGTATACTCGTGCTTATCCTGTTTCCACAGCTGTACCCATGTTGTGGAGAAGTATACCCTTGGGAAGTATTATCTCAGCTTCTACTTGCCTTGTTTACCTTATTGCCTGCAGTGCCTTTTTTACCATGTATTCCTGTCCTGATTCCTCACTATTAACCTTCCATGCCACTATGGCAGTCAGCTTCTTTATTTGTCTTCTTTGCTCCTAATAAAGTCTTCTGCTTCAGAGCTCCGTGCCTGGATGCGTTTTGCTTGATGGTTGCGAAGGACAAACGCCTGAGTCTGACAATGCCATTTTGGTGATTTTGGCAGCAGGTTTTAAAATCGCGGAACGAAGCCAGGTGTTTCTCTGCCCCCCCCCCCCCACTTGCCTCATATGCGTCCTTTCTGGTCAGTTTCAGCAGCCAGAGTTCTCTCCAGTTTGCTGACACTAGGCCCCAGCCTTGAGATAGCCAGAAACAAATGGGGGGGGGGGTGCCAAAAAGTTCTCCTCCTCGCATGCATTTTAGGCTTGTCTCCTGAGTGGCAGTAAATTGCCCAAATTGGGGGGGGGGCAGGGAGCACCGAGTCTTTCCCTGGGTTACTCTTTATTTCTGTTTACTATTGTAGCATTATTTTACTAAAATAGAACTGTAAAACAAAAAAATGGGTGGCTTACAAATTAAAGAATCATGCTGTGGAGCTTGTGGGGGCTGGTGATTTTTTTTAAAAAAAATTATACCACAGCCAATTAAAAAGCAATGTTGTCAGGTGAGAGGGACCCAGAAGCTCCGTATTTAGCTGCGGATGAATAATTGACCACAAGGTACTCCTTGAATATCTGGGGTGGGGGGAAGCCCACATGCATACAGTTTTTAGAATTCGGATCAGAAAACTGTGCATCTGCAAAGCGGCAAACCCAGCGCAGATTCCCCCCCCCCCGCATAAACGGCCCTTGTTTTATATGTAGGTTGATTCCCAGTCATATCTTGTCAAACAGGTTTTCCTCCCCCTGTCGGGCTCAAGGGCACAGAGAAAGAAATATCTACTTTGTACTCTCTTTCATGTATGATGAAATAGACTCAGTTGGATATGGGTCCATTTCAGTTTTTCACAGTTTGAGTGTTGCAACATAAAGCCGCCTTGTTGTTGACAGGACGACACTTTTGGAACGCCTGGTGAAATGAAAAGGAGCTGGACAAGAATTTTGAAGGAAGTTTTGGCCTCATAGGTTGCTAGAAATCGTTTCAAGTATGGGTTGAAGGACCCCCTAAAGCTTGGATTGGAACCCTTCCATCCCCCTGCACTTAGGGCTGTCTAAACATTCTCTATGGGCAAGTGAAAAATAGACACACTTAAATTCATTTGACTGCATGGGGCAGAAACCCAGGGCAGAGTCAAAAGTGGATGCTGGCAGACTGAGAAGCAGTACACAGCAAGTTTGATTCGTCTGCCTAGATGTAGGGTTGCCAGCTTCAGGTTGGGAAATACCTTGAGATTTTGGGGGTGGAGCCTGAAGAGGGCAGGTTTGAGGAGGAGAGGGACTTCAATGAAGCACATAATGCAATAGAGTCCACCTTCCAAAGCGGCCATTTTCTCCAGGTGAACTGATCTCTGTCTCCTGGAGATCAGTTGTAATAGCGGGAGATCTTCAGTCACTACCTGGAGATTGGCAACCCTACCTGGATGTCAAGAGTTGTTTGTGGTTCTCCCCTGTCCCACTCTTTTTCTGTGTCGTTCTTAGGGATGGGGAGCGATGGCATCGCCTGCGACAGGTACTGAACAAGCGGATGCTGAAACCTTCAGAAGCTGTGCTGTATGTCGACGTCATCAATGAGGTGGTGTCTGACCTGATGGTGCATCTGGAGGATGAGAGGAAACAAAGTCCCTCTGGGGTGATGATCCAAGATGTGGCCCAAATACTTTACCGATTCGCCTTAGAAGGTGTGTGGTGAGTTATCATGTAGCACATGATCCCCAGCATGATGCCCATGTGCACCATGGCACTCACCAACAGGTTTTTTGGTACCCATTTTCTCCATCCCCAAATCATATCTTCCCCACGGCAAATAACCAGTCCTGGTTTTCCTCCTGTCACTGGAACAGGAGGTTCTTCAGAAAAATGGATTCCGTCTTTGAGTCTGCAGGGAACACCCACTTTGACACAACTGCCTCCATCTTAGGAAGATGCTTAGCTCATAGAATCATAGAGCTGGAAGGGGGCATAGAGGCCATCTAGTCCAACCCCCTGCTTAATGCAGGATCAGCCTAGAGCATCCCTGACAAGCGTTTGTCCAGCCTCTGCTTAAAGACTGCCAGCAAGGGGGAGCTCACCACCTCCCTAGGAGCTGATTCCATTGTCGAACAACTCTTACCATAAAAAATTTTCCCTAATATTCAGCTGGTAACTTTCCTCCCACAATTTAAACCCATTATTGTGAGTCCTATCCTCTTCTGCCAACAGGAACAGCTCCCTGCCCTCCTCTTAAGTGACAGCCCTTCAAATACTTAAAGAGAGCTATCAATCAATTTTTGTGATTTTATGTTCCCCGCCCAACCTACTCTTCTCCAGACTAAACATTCTCAACTCCCTCAGCCTTTCTTCGTAGGGCTGGGTCTCCAGGCCCCTGATCATCCTCATCACTCTTCTCTGGACCCGCTCGATTTTGTCTACATCCTTTTTGAAGTGAGGCCTCCAGAACTTCACACAATACTCCAATGCAGTGCACAGAGGAACTATGACATCTTGCAATTTGGATTTTATGCCTCTGTTGATGTACCCCAAGATCACATTAGCTTTTTTTTTGTTGCTGCATCACACTGGCTGCTCATATTTAACTTACGGTCCACCCGTACCCCAAGATCTTTTTCACACACGCTGCTACCCAGGAGTGTATTCCCCATCCAGTATGCATGTTCCTCATTTCTGCAACCCAGTTGTAGAACTCAGCACTTATCCTTGTTGAATTGCATCCTGTTCACATCCACCCACTTTTCCAGTGTGATCAGATCTCGTTGAATTCTATCTCAATCTTCTGGTGTGTTCGCTGCTTCTCCCAATTTGGTGTCATCTGAAAATTTAATGAGTAGTCCCTCCACACCCTCATCCAGATCATTTGTAAAAATATTGAAAAGTGCCAGGCCCAGAACCAAACCCTGTGGCACCCCACTGGACATCTCCCCCCATTGACAACTACTTTTTGAGTGTGGTTCTGCAACCAGTTCCCTATCCACCTAACTATCTTAGGATCCAGTCCACAGTCCTCTAGTTTACCCATCAGAACATCATGGGAAACCTTGTCAAAAGCCTTACTGAAATCCAGGTAAACAACATCAACCACATTCCCTCGATCCAGTAAGCTGGTCACTCGACCAAAGAAGGAAACAAGGTGGGTCTGGCAGGACCTGTTGGGGACAAATCCATGCTGATTTTCCTGGATCACCAAGTTGTCCTTCAGATGCTTGCAGATTGATTTCTTTAATATCTGCTCCAGTATCTTCCCTGGGATAGAGGCCAAACTGGCTGGCCTGTGGTTTCCTGGGTCATCCTTCCTCCCTTTTTTTGAAAATTGGAATAAAGTTCACCCTCCTGCAATCTTGTGGCATGTCTCCTGTCCTCCAAGAGGTCTGGAAGATGATGGACAACGGTTCTGCAAGCTCTCTGCAAAGTTCTTTGAGTACTCTTGGGTGCATACCGTCTGGCCCGGGGGATTTGTACTCATCCAGTGCAGCTAGGTGCTTCTCAGCTACCTCCCTGTTCATCAACCAGCAGCCTGGATGCTGTGGCTTGCCTGCTGGGTAATTCCTCTGGACATTTACACCTGTGCTTTCCATCTCCAGGCATCTCATACATCCTGTTTGAGACCCGCATTGGCTGCCTACAGAAGCAGATCCCTGCTGAGACGCAGCATTTTATCGATGCTATCGGAGACACTCTGAAGAACTCGGTCTTTGCCACCGTCCTGCCCAGGTGCACCCGGGGACTGCTGCCTTATTGGAACCGTTACCTGCAGGGCTGGGACACCATCTTTGCCTTTGGTATGGACAAGGTGGTGAGAGAGAGAAAGAGAAAGAGAGAGAGAGAGAGAGAAGGTTACACTTTATTGGAACTTTTTTCAGAATTAGTCCAACATTGGGGGTTACCGCACTTGTATTCCCACCAATGTATTAAGAGTTTGAAAACGTTATAAAAAATACTGTTTGCACTTTGTTTGGCCCCTTTAGCTGTGAAGATGTCTTCCAACCATTTATAAGGCGTGGTATCCAAAAACCCTTTTAAAGCGATGTTTTTAACAACATTTTCAAACTCTTAATACATCGCTGGGAATACAAAGTGCGGTAACCCCCATAGTTTGAAGAGCTGGGATCTTCCTTATTTTTTGGAGGGGAGGGGTTGTTTTCTCTTTGAGTTTCCTCACTATGTCCAAAATGGCAGTAAAAGAAAAATATATATAGACGAGTGGAGGATTCTCTACCCTTGTGAAGAACATTGTCAAAAATGATCTACATCACCCATGGCAACATATACTGTTTCTCATGATAATAGATGGTGTGTCTCATTGTTCTAGGAAAGAAACTGATTGATCAGAAGATGATGATGTTAGAAAAGTGTCTGAACCAGGGTGAGGAGGTCTCGGGATACCTAACCTACCTACTGTCCACTGGGAAACTCAGCCATAAAGAGGTTTATGGCAGCATAGCTGAGCTGCTGCTGGCTGGCATAGATACGGTAGGATGTGATTTCTTAGCTGCCTTATTTGAGTTCCCACATCATACAGAGTCATATACTACTTCCTCTCCCAGACTCATGCTAGAAAGTTGGAGAAGCATGTGGTCACATTGATCCCCATGATCTTGGCATTCACCGCATGGATGTTTGAATGTCCTTTCAATCACAACATCCTTAGCAGGAGAGTTGAAGAGCAGATTCTGGGTAAGACTAAGATCTATAAACTGTGGCCTGTAATGAATAGTTCAAGGAAATTTAAGTGACACAGAGTGGTAACAGAAATCCGAGGGAGAATCCTGCTCTTCATTCCAAGCCTCCCAGCATCTATGCTGTTACAGTGACCTCAAATCAGTGGTTCCCAAATTGTGGGCTGCACCCCTCTCATAAGTGGATCCCAAGGCCAAGGGTGGGGGGGTAGAAACAGCATGGCGCACAAATTGCTCCGAGGGAAGGCGCTGGAACCACCTCCCCGCAACAGCATAAAAAAAGGAAAGGGTGGAACTGCCAGGTTCCCTCCTCCTCACCTCCTCTGCTCCTTCAGGCAAAAAGAGAGACAGGAAGAGAAAGGCTCAGCCATCCCAGGTGAACAACCCAAGGTGTAGCCTATACCTGTTTCCTTCCAGCCCTCTGGCAGCAGGAGCCAAGACTAATCCAGGCCCCCAACAAGAGTCCTGGGCGGGGTGACTCTCTCAACCACCCTAACCTACCTCACAGGCTTGGTGTAGGTTGAAATAGAAATCACCCCTCCCAGGACTCTAGTTGGGGGCAGGGAGTAAGTTTAGAAGTGACTTCCCCTTCAAAATGTTTGAGAACGACCATCTTAAAAAAATAAGCACTCATCTATGTGGTTGCACTAAGCTCCTGAGGTGTTGCACTTCTGTGCCTTTCATGATGCATCCAATGACGAGAGATCTGATTTATGAAACCTTACCCTAAAATAAATTTTGTTAGTGTTTGAAGTGCCACTAGACCCCTGCTTTGTTTTGCTGCAACAGAGTGACACCGCTACCCCCTAGAATTATCTTCACGTTCCAGTCACTTTTCCCAGCCTACCTGCTAAAATGCCTCATGCAAAGCACACAGAAAGGTCCCATGCAAAGTACACACCCTCTACAAAACGCAGACATTCAGAGCATGGAAAGTGATATTTATAAAAACTAAGCACTTTTTTTTGTGTTCTTAACAGTTTACTCTGTTCACAAGAATTTCAGTTTGCTTGGCATTTTCTCTCACATTCAGCAAAAAAAATCATAATTCTGCGTCAGTTTCTTTGCTATATAGTTATCACTTTAATAACATCCATGTGCAAGTACAGTAGTTTGAGTACCAATAAAGCATATGATTTTTTTCTTGAACTTGAAAACAGTAAACAAGAACAAAGAGAAAAGAGATGCAAAATGCATATAATCTGTATGCATCTAATATAAACGCTTAAAGCTTGCAATCCAAATTAAATCTATTAAAGCTTCTGCTTAACCAGCAAGGGTCCATTTTAATTTAGTACAGACAAATTGTCATTGTTGGAACCAATGAGTATTTACGCAGAGGCTCTTTGCCGGGGCGGATTGGCCACGATAGCTGCTGGGGATTCTCCAGGGCACTGATGGCTTCCCCCACCACCACCACACACACGCTTGGGATGGGCCGGCCCAGTGTAGGAATTAGGTTTACCAGGGCCCTCCTCTGCTCTGGCGCGAAGTTTTTTGGGCGGTGGCGAGGTATGATCGTGCGCACGCGCCAACGTGATCGCTGCACTTCCGGTTTACACCCAGAAGTGCTTCATCACAAGGGGCCCCTTGCGATGCAGCGCGTCTGGGTGTAAACCAGAAGTGACGTGGCGCAGTGGGTAGGCGCACATGCACACGTTGCCCACCAACCTTCAGCTGGTCGGCGGGCAGCCGGTTGGATTGGTGGGGGTTTGCCTGGCACTTGGCAACCCTAGGAAGAATGGTGGTGCCCAGCCCACACAAACCCCATATAAGGTTGCTCACTCAGGGTTGGGGAATTCCTGGAGATTTGGGGGTGGAACCTTAGGAGGGTGAGTTTGGGGCTCAGTTGCTAACTTCCATCTGGTGGTGGAGATCTCTCAGGATTACAGCTGGTCTCCAAACAACAAAATGGCTGCCTTGGAAGGTGGTAGGATTGCCAACTCTGAGTTGGGAAATTCCTGGAGATTTTGTGGGTGGAGCCTGGGGAGGGCGGGGTTTGGGGAGAGGAGGGACCTCAGCAGGGAATAATGCCATAGAGTTCACCCTCCAAAGCAGCCATTTTCTCCAGGGGAACTGATCTGTGTAATTTGGAGATCAGTTGTAATTCCAGGAGATCTCCAGCTACCACCTGGAAGTTGGCAACCCTAGAAGGTGGACTCTATTGCAGTATACCCTCTGGGGTCCCTCCTCTCACAAAGCATCCCCAGGTTCCCCCCTCAAAATCTACAGAAATTTCCCAACTCAGAGCTGGCAACCCTAGGCAAGGGGAGGGACCTCAGTGGGCTACAATGCCATAGAGTCCCACCCTCCACTGAAGGGACACTGGATTTTCTCCAGTAGGGCTGATCTCTGTAGTCTGGAGATCAGTCATAATTCTGGGGGATCAGCAGGCCACGCCTGGAGGTTGGCAACCTTAGCAAGCAGGCTGCTTCTTCCTCATTCCTTGGGAGAAACAGGCTGGATGGAGTGGCTTTTCCAGGGCCATTTTCCTTCCTAGTCTGCCTCTGCTATTTTAGTTCAGTAGTGTTTCTGTTTAAGAGGGAATGAAACATCATATTAAAGATAGCTTTTCCTTCTAACAAAGAACACAACTTATGTTTCTTAAACTGAAAGGTGTTCTGCATACTTCAGTGCCTCAAACTTACACTAGCTTTTTGATAACTAGGGTTGCCAACAGGTTTAGGAAAAAAAATGTCCTGTCTCTTTAGTAGAGAGGTCAATGGATGGAAATGGGCAGTTGAATCTTTTCATTGTATGAAGGTAAATAACTTCACCTGGTAAATGACATCACATTAAAACTCTACTAAAGTGACAGGACTTTTTCCCCCTACAGCCCAGTTGTCAACCCTCTTGGTAACATTATGATTTATTTAAATTCAGTTGATAAATTTATAATTTTAAAACCCTTAAATGACATCTTTGTGCATTATTTTTATTTACTTGCTACATTTGTATGTTATCCAGTCTTCAACAATATGAAAGTAAAGGTGTTAACTTTATGAGGAAGTCTGGGCAAAGATAAAACAGACAGGAACAAATGATATTTGTTTGCAATAATAGTGGTACCAATGTATTCTTAATTCAAGGAAAATGCACAAATATAGTTTCAGAGGGTGGCCATGTTGATCTGTAGTAGAACAGGTAGATTCAAGTCCAGGTAGCACCTGAAAGAACAACAAGTGTTTCAGGGTATAAGATACAAGGTGTGGGAAAAGATACCAAGCTACAAAGAGCTGCACGTTCTCATAGTATGGTTTTTGGGGCGATGGATGGTTGCGGATAGGGCAGTCATTGGGTCAGGTCCTTGAAGGTTGACCATCTGTTGTACACCTGTCAGTTACCAGATCTTGCCTACAGATGCTGCCTAGAAGTACTATCATCACCATCTTGCTTTGCCTTCTCAGACATCCAATACCCTCTCATGGGCCATGTACCACCTAGCCCAGGACCTAAAGATCCAGGAAGCTTTGTACCAGGAGATTACCAATGTGGTGCCCAAAGACCAGATCCCTAATGCCAAAGATATCACCAAGATGCCACTGCTAAAGGCCGTAATCAAGGAGACTCTCCGGTAAGAACTTCCTTCATTGTTTGAAGGAGCAGAACCTCAAGCTGAGAGCCTGGTGGCTCTTGTGATGTCCCCCTCAAACCACCACCACCTTGAGAAAGCTGTTACATCCATCTCTATTGTGCTCCACTGCTTCTGGAGAAGCTCCTTTCTATATCAGTGCCCCCTCCATTGATTCCCTCCAGGCTGTATCCTGTGGTCCCCACCAATGCCCGAATGACTACGGAGAAGGATGTGGTTGTCGGAGGGTACAAGTTTCCAAAAGATGTGAGTAGAAAAATATTCCTGATCTTGTAATTCAGACATTTGTTGGTGCCCTAGGCTCAGTAATCGGAAACGAATGGGAATTAAAAGGGAGTCGCTGGATTTTTCATATGGCCATACTGAAGAAAGAGAAACATGGTGGGGTGGGACTATTAGGGTTGAGATAGATTAGCGCTGCAAGTATGTATTTTAAAATTTTCAACCACTCTGTTTTTATAAAAAATATGTTGGAGGCTGCTTATCTAAACACAAAACATTTAATTAAACAATAGAACATCACAATAAGAATGTTACAAATACAAAACATAACAAAATATTGTCGAAGGCTTTCACGGTCAGAGTTCATTGGTTCTTGTAGGTTATCCGGGCTGTGTAACCGTGGTCTTGGTATTTTCTTTCCTGACGTTTCGCCAGCAGCTGTGGCAGGCATCTTCAGAGGAGTAACACTGAAGGACACCCTTCAGTGTTACTCCTCTGAAGATGCCTGCCACAGCTGCTGGCGAAACGTCAGGAAAGGAAATACCAAGACCACGGTCACACAGCCCGGATAACCTACAAGAACCAACAAAACATAACTTTAGGCAGATTACAATTTATCTTTGATGCTGGTTGTAAAATAGCAGTCAAGAAGCAGAGAAATCGTTTACAACATAGAACGACCAAGAGAGTAAAAGCAAGACACAGCTGTTAAATGCTTCACATGGGGACAGATTGCCTAAACGCTTGGGAAAATAAAAACATTTCTGCCTGGCACCAGAAAGATTGCAAATCTGGCACCAGCATGAGCTGCTTTGTGAGACAGGATTTCAAAGTCTTAGAAGCACAACAAAAAGAAGGTCTGCCTATTATTTACACACACCTAGCCTCAATCAATGGGAGCACAGAGCAGAGTGTTGGAGCAAAACATAACTGGTAGTTTTCATATAAAAGAAAGTGGTCCTTAAGTTATCCCTATCCCAGACCATGTAGGGGTTTATGTAGGAGCTTATCAGAACTTTGAATTGCACTCAAAAGCAAACAAGGCAGCCATTGAAGGTCTTAAAAACCCACAAGACGCAGTCCATACAGGCTGCCATCTGTTGTCAGTCTAGCGGCTATATTTCCGACTACTTGAAGCTTTTAAACAGTATTCAAAGGCAGCCCCTCATGAAGCACATTGTCGGCATACAACCTGGTCATAACAACAGCATGGATGATTGTTTTAATTTTTTTTCTTCATTTATTTTATTTTATAAAATTTATATCCTGTCTTTCTTCTCTCATAAGGACCATCATGTCAGCTAACAAATTAAGATATACATAATAAAATGACATTTTTAAACCATTAAAACCAACAAAAAACCCACACATCATTAAAAATTACAAAGAGAACTAAAATACTTACAAAAATGTAAAAACAACAATTAAAACATTGATCAGGAAGGAGGGATCACTGAGGGAAAGGCCACAGCTCATGCACCAGCCGAATATGCAGGAAGCCCATTCCTGAAGGGGAAAAGTCGTGGGGCACCCAGGAATGGCGCAGAGCCACGGTGGCCCCCCTGATAGGTTTGCTGCTGGGTGCAGCAAGCTGAAAATGGTATTTTAAAGAAAACCCAGTAGTCTACACCTGCCTGCCTTTTTGCAGGCGTCACTCTGCACCTGCAAACGGGGGTGTTCCTAGGCCGAAAGGGCTTTGCAAGCCGCCTAAAGACAGCTCCACCCCTGGGAATGCCCCTTCAGCACTGGCGCGAGCCCTTGCATCGGAGATACGCTGCTGGTGAGGCTGTGTCAGCACCCATGGCTCGCTCTGCCGCACATCTCCCCTGCAGCAGCATAGGTTCCCCTGCGCCAGCGTCCATGCCAGTTTGGACAGTGTAAGTGGCACACCGCCGTGCAGGTCCCACTGCCTCCTCACTCATTTTTGCCCCCCCCTTTCAGGATTGCACAGTTAGTGCTACAGGGGAGATCTGTAAACACAGGTCAAGCCACACCTCTAAACCGTGAATCTGCTCCGTAATCCAGAACAGGCTGACTCCACACATTTCAGTTCACCTTGTCAACCTTATTATCAGTTTCTTGGACGTCATCCAGGTCATTACCAACTCCAGATGCTTCAGAAGGTTCACTGAGCTGATTCAGTTGAAAAAGAGAAGGAAAACTGATTGTCATCTACGTACTTATAATACCTGAATCTCTAAACAACCTCTCTTAGTGGTTTCGTACAGATGTTTATTTATTTATTTTTACTCATTTACACTATTTATAGTCCACCTTTCTCACTTGGATTCGAGGTCAATTGACCTCGAGAGAGTCAATACAATCAACAGTGTGGGACATCAGCGTGTCATTTCACTCTGGCATTTCAGCAAAATGTTTCCCCAGCAACACACTGACATCTTTTGGGCCCACAGGGACTAATGTCAGTGCATCGGGACACTGCCAACGTCCTCCCCGGTTTCCTTCCCTTTTTCTCTCTCACCAGCCAGCTGAGTGGCGACAGGGAAGTTCCTGCTGGTGGCAGGGGATGCGCCACCAGCAGGGGCTTGGCAAGCTAAGAAGAAGAGTTGGTTTTCATATGCCAACTTTCTCCACCACTTAAGGAAGACTCAAACCGGCTTACAATCATCTTCCCTTCCCCTCCCCACAACAGACACCGTGTGAGGTAGGTAGGGCTGAGAAAGTGTAACTGACCCAAGGTCACCCAGCTGGCTTCGTGTGTAGGAGTGGGGAAACAAATCCAGTTCACCGAATTAGCATCTGCCGCTCATGTGGAGGAGTGGGGAATCAAACCCGGTTCTCCAGATCAGACTCCACCGCTCTTAACCACTACACCATGCTGGCTCTCTATTTGTGCGTGCAGGTCTCATGATCCCCAGCATAGCATTTTTGATAGTCAAAGGGGACCTGCCTCCTTGCTTATATTTATTTTTTATTTATATCCCACTTTTCTCCCTGATCAGGGACTCAGAGCAGCTTTTCACATTGTTCCCCTCTGTTCCACTTAGTCATTGTGAGGGTGGGTTAGGCTGAGTGGTTGTGACGGGCTCAAGGTCACCTGGCAGGCTTCCATGGCTGAATGAGAGATTCAAACCGGGTCATCCCAGGTCTTACCCCAACACTCTGTCCACTAGGCCACTGGTGGAAAAGCTTGTTGGATCCAACATAGTGTTTCATCCAAGAAAGGCTGGAGTTGTGTTGGCCGCCACCCACTCGAGCACCTTGCCCAAATGAGACAGCTGCAACTGGCCGATAAATGTTTACATCTTGTGAGTCTAAGTAGGGAGGAATCTTACAACCAGTTCCTTCAAGGGGAGCTGAGTTGAGTAGTGTCATGCTGGAAGATGTCCCAGTTGAGTATTGGCAGAGACGATTGGCATTAATATAAAGTTGGCTTTCCTGAGACAATTGTGTCTCTGCTGCTACCACCCCCTCCAAAACGTTGCTTGGGGGAAGCTTGCATGGAAGGGCAAAGATTCATCTTCATGGTTGAAGTCTGTTCCTAACTCTCTTTGTTTCCCACTGGGCCCAGACCCTGTTTGTGCTTGCTCACTATGCTCTCTCACATGATGAGACCTACTTCCCCGAGCCAGAACGTTTTCTACCACTCCGCTGGCTGCGAGAGCAGAAAGAATCAGCTCCCCACCCCTTCAGCTCCATTCCCTTTGGCTACGGGGTGCGTGCCTGTGTGGGGCGTCGCATTGCTGAGCTTGAGATGCATCTAGCTCTTGCCAGGGTAAGTGCTTCTTTATGTCAACTGAAATGGTTTGCTGACCTCCTCTATCTGCAGAATGAAGGTGCATTCTCAGACTGGAGAAGATCAGCAAAAGGTCTACCCACAGCAAATTTAGTGGGTGATGCATACATTTCTTGCTGGAAATGCATTGCATCGTATGCTTTAAAAACCTGAAAACCAAGAAAATTAAAACATTAAGATTGTTAAGAGTTTTTGCTGAATTCACAGTTGTGCCTATTTAATCTGTTTGTGAACTATCTCCAAAACCAGGAGAGTGCAGGATACAAACACTTTAGATAGAAAAACAGATAGCTTCCAAACACTCTGCAAAAGGTGGAAGATAGGAAGTAGAGAGGGAAATAAAAAATCTTGACCAGACAGATTTGGAAATTCTGTGATACGGCCTCTTTGACATTCAGCACAGCTGCACAGCTTTTCACTGAAAAGGACTCCTGTGGAAACCTACCTTGAAAGCTTGATTGTAGCAGAAAGGCAGAGTACAGAGTACCACAAATATAGTGTCATTGTGGGGCAAGTCATCACCCTTTTCACCTTGGATAACTCAAAAGGTTTCAACCAGCAAGGCAGCCATATTAATGGCAAGGCTATGATCCATCTCAAGGAGATTTTGGGGAAAACAGAGGTCATTACAATTATTGGGGTATCTGCTGATGGCTTTCACACATGCTGAATAATGCACTTTCAATCCATTTTCAACACACTTTAACAATCATTTCCAAGTGGATTTTGCCTTTCCACACAGTAAAATCCAGCTTCAAAGTACATTGAAAGTGGATTTGAAAGTGCATAATTCAGCATGTGTGAAAGTGCCCTTGGTTCTCTGGGGTAGAGGGTCTAACAGGCAATGATGGGAGAGTTAAAAGCATAGAATTCCATCCTAATAGAATGTATAACTCCCCCTCCCCTGTTTTCTTTCCAGATCATCCAGACGTTCTCAGTCAGGCCAGATCCAAATTGTGAAGTGGTGAAGCCCCTTGCCCGCATTGTGCTTGTGCCGGGCAAGCCCATTAACTTGAATGTCATTGACAGATAGTGTGCTCCAACTGACCTAGGGCTGCACTCTACACTCATCTGGACAGGCTGCAAAGATTCAAAGCTCGGGGGGGGGGGGAGAGAAGCTAGTGGGTCTCTCTATATCATCAGCACAGCCTACAAATTTTCCTCCATGAGCCCCTGCAGCCCTGAGCACCGTATTCTGCTCCTGCTTTTTGCCTGCAGTGTGGGTGTGGGTGTGTGCATGCACACGCGCAAAGAACAATGAGAATAGTGAGCATCCTTCTGAACAGATTGGCTTTCTGCTTCAGCACTTTCCCACTCACAGAGCTCCCATGTGCGAGAACAAAAGCTTGGGTCCTCAAACTGCACTTAAAATGCCTCCTTCCTATCCCTCCAGCCTCCTGCCTGAGTACCTGGTGTACCTGTACATCAGGGGTGGGGAACCTTTTTTCTGCCAAGGGCCATTTGGATACTTATAACATCATTTGCGGGCCATACAAATTTATCAACTTAAAAATTAGCCAACCAATATGTTTCTCCATGGCCCGGGTGGGAAAGGGTTAACACAGTTTCTTGGGCGGTCCTAGCAGCTCCATAGCTAACGACTCTTCTGCAAGGGGGGAAAAGACTCCTTTTCTCAGCAAAACAAACTCACATCTGCCTTGAATAGAGGCTATTCCTGTCCGCGGGAGGGGGCTGATCGCCAGTCTTAGATCCTTCTGATCTAGAGATCTGCCAGGACCTATGAAGGGCCAGACCAAATGACTTCGCGGGCCTTAAACGGCCCCCGAGCCTGACATTCCCCACCCCTGCTGTACATGCAGGTATAATAACAGCCAAGATTGAACATTGCATACCTTCAGCATTTGAAAGGTAGTTTTGGAAATGTGCACTTCCACGTGTAAAATAAATGAGTTAATAAGAAGGTTTTCCTAGTGCTTCACATGCTCTTGACTTTCATTAGCACAAGTTCCCATGAGCCCTATAAAGTGATATCTCTCCTATATGTAATGAACAAAAAGAGAAAAGCAGCCCTGCTGCTGATTGATTTTTCACCTGTTAGAATATATCTTGACTGCAGGAGAAGGACACATCCTCCAAAGAAATAATATAAATGAAATAAAGCATTCATACAGCGAATGTCCAGTTTGTGTGTATGTGTTGTTGCTTGCATTTGTATTCTACCTACCTTCCATCCTGAATGCAAAGAATCACCCCAGCAGTCTCCCATCATAGCCCAAAGTGACTGCTGTTCTATACAGTTCCTCCCTTTGAAATCAATTGCACTGCAAGTCTTGCTTAGATGGCTGGAACACGTACCTTCCGGCCATGTGTCACACTGAAAGAGAAAAGAGCAGAACAGCAAAGCCTCCTACAATTTGCAGAGAAACAAATTCTGTAACCCTTCTGTGTGTGTGTGTGTGTGTTAAGTGCCATCAAGTCGCTTCCGACTCATGGCGACCCTATGAATGAAAGTCCTCCAAAATGTTCTACAACCTATTTATTTTTTATCTAATGTACAGTGTATCTGTAGCAACTTCTGGAAACAGGATGCCAACGTTTATCTACCTGGGAGATGTACCTTTTACCCAGGAAGCACTGCATTTAAACCTTTTCGGGGCATATAATAGCAGTAAAATATTATCAGCTGCAGATTGTAGCAGATCTTGCCTCTGCTGAAGGCACAGCAGCAGGGGTGGTTGAAAACCTGGCAGCCCTCTGCTCAGGCACACATATTAGTGTTGATCCAGGAGGACTGATGCCAGCTGTTGAAAATAAGTGCTCAGGTGGAGGCCGGACACATTGGGCTCCGGGGCCCAAGTGGCTACTAGACCTCTTTCATTGTACTTTCAAAGCAAGTTACTGTGAATTTGGCACAGATGATTGACATCCTCTCCCTGATGTTTCCCACTCATACCCACTTTGGACACATTTGACTCCCATTGGCTTAGTTTTCCAGCTGGCAAGGTGGGCTAGCAAGTTTGTTGCATGAGAGAGCCCCAGGACTGGGCCATGCAACAAAACCCTACTGAAGTTTCAAGGCCCAGCAAGAAAGGAGCATCTCCCTTCCTTGAGGGACTAGGAGCTATGAGCTATGAAACTTTGAGCCAATTCATCGTGGATTTTTTGTACTCAGGTATCCATATGGCTCAGACCTCGGCTTTTGAGTATTACACAGACAAAAATCTAAAGGGAACAGTAACCCAACTGGACTGGTTTTAAGAGTCATTAGTGGGCACAGTGGCATATTAGTTGTACTTGAAGCATCTCAAAGTGAAAAGGGGCAGGTCTCAACTATCCTGTCCTACCATGAGTGTCTTTATTGGAGAGGTTCCCTATGGATAAGCGTGCATCTCTTTTCCTCTTACTGGATTAAAGGTAAAGGTAGTCCCCTGGGCTAGCACCGGGTCATTACTGACCCATGGGGGTGATGTCACATCACGACATTTATGGGGTGGTTTGCCATGGCCTTCCCCAGTCATCTTCCCTTTACCCCCAGCAAGCTGGGCACTCATTTTACTGACCTCGGAAGGATGGAAGGCTGAGTCAGCCTTGATCAGCGACCTGAAACCAATTTCTGTCAGGATCGAACTCAAGTTGTGAGCAGAGCTTTTGACTGCAGTACTGCCGCTTACCACTCTGCGCCACAGGGCTCCTCTTGCTGGATTAGGATAATCTAAAACTACTCACAGTATGGTAACATGAAAAAAATTCAGAGTACTAGTAGCCTGATGTACAAAAAATGCTCCATATAGGTAAAATTTAAGTGGCTAGAAGTATAATTAATAGGAGCCCCATGGCGCAGAGTGGTAAACTGCAGTACTGCAGTCCAAGCTCTGCTCACGACCTGAGTTCGATCCCGATGGAAGTCGGTTTCAGGTAGCCGGCTCAAGGTTGACTCAGCCTTCCATCCTTTTAAGGTCGGGAAAATAAGTACCCAGATTGCTCGGGGTAAAGTGTAGATGACTGGGGAAAGCAATGGCAAAAAAAAACACCCCATAAATATAAGTCTGCCTAGTAACTGTTGTGATGTCACATCATCCCATGGATCAGTAATGACCTGGTGCTTCCACCTTTACCTAGAAGGAGAATTAGCAACTCTGGAAAGGCTCATATGTCAATAGCAGCAATTCAGTCAGTGAAGTTTGCCCAACCATTTTATCCCATTGTGAACAAAAAGATTCTCCTTGTTAAAAACTCTTGTTATTCATGCAGTTGTTTAAAGTATATAAGGCATGTTTGAAGGGGGGACTGGCAGCTCTAGAGATGGGGAAGAAGACTGCACATTGTTCCTCACAATTAACACTTTTAGTAATCCAGTAATCTTTAATGTAGTAATCTAGTAATCTTTAGTAATTGACACCAAGTAATCTAAAAAGTAGTCTTATTAATTTTCCTTAATGTATACAACAACCTTGTGAAGTAGATTCTTAGTATCCCAATTTTAGCGATGATCTGGGGCCGACAAAGAATAAACTTCCAAAAGCTGTCCAACCCAGGTCTGTGTCTAAGAGTTTAGCCTAGTAGATCAGTAGTTCTCAAACATAAAAGCCTTTGTGAGCAATGATTGCCAATTTGTGAGTTCGGCATACAGCACAACCACTCCTGACTGTTTCTTATAGTACTTAGTATTTGTATGGCACTTGTTAAACTTTAGAAGAATTTGAATGAAAAGGGCATCTATTCCAAAGGCAGGGTGGGAATAGCCTAACAAAGCTAGATCAGTGTGTAATGTATGTGAGTAGCTAAGATCGTAGCAGGGGAAAACCTAGGAGCTTGAGTCCCGGGCGAAGGCTCCTAAACCCTGCTCGCGCTGTTGGCCAAGCCAACGCATCCCATTGGCCCTAAGCCAGGTCATTCCATTGGTGACCCAGGGGTTGTTTTCCCCCTATCACGGATCAGGGGGGCAGCCACCAGGGGCCAGGGGAGCATTTAAGCAGGGCCTGGTTGTACAGTTCTCAGTTCTGTACTTCACTACAATAAAGTGTTGTTGTTGGAACTCCTTCTCGTCCCCTGAGAACTCGTCCTCTAGGAGCCTTCGGCCGGGACTCAAGCTCCTAGGTTTTCCCCTGCTACGATCTTAGCTATTCACATACATTACACCCCTCCCCCATAAGTCTGAACACTCACGAGCACACAGTCTTTCAGGTGGCTGGGTCGTGTTCGTATCCGCTGCGACCTACGTGGTGCCACAACTGGCAAAGCGGGTGCTGGGGCCGCGTCTGTGGCAGCGGTATGCTCGGGTTCGCTTGTAGGGGGAGCGGCGTCTGACAGTTCTTCTTGAGTGCCAGCTGACAGGCGCTCCTCACTTTGCTCGCTCTCCGCTGGTGCGACTTGCTCCAGAACTCTGGGGAACTCAGGAGCTTCCGCGGTAGCGGCGATGTTGGGCGCGTCAGCTGGTTGGTGGCGCAGCTGATCGATGTGTTACCGGAGGACGCGACCCTCGGGGGTGGCAACCCGGTAGGATACTGGGCTGGTTGCGTCTTGAACGGTAGCCGGAATCCAGGCTGGGCCCATTCCGTAGTTTCGGGCATAGACAGGAGCATCCTGCTCTACGACCCGTGGGGCAGCAGGGTCTTCTCTGTGGCGAGGGCGCTCTGGCGCAAGGTTGGGGTGTAGCTAGTCGAGTGGCTTTTTCGGCCGGCACCCCACGAGGAGCTCTGCGGGGCTTTTGCCGGTTGCAGAGTTGGGCGTGGTGTGCTGGTACAGGAGGAATTCTGCCAGCCCTCTGTCCCAGTCGTTGCGCTTGATGCATCTCATCGCTTCCTTGGTCGTTTGGACCATTCGCTCCGCCTGTCCGTTGGTGGTGGGGTGGAACGGGGCCGAGGTCGTGTGGCGGATTCCATTCTTGGTCAAGAACTCTTGGAATTTCGCGGACGTAAATTGGGCCCCGCTGTTGGAGACCATTGTGTCTGGCAAGCCGTGAGTGGCAAAAATCTTTCGCAGCTCCCAAACCACCACTCGCGACATCATGGCGCCGACATCGGTGACCTCCAGCCACTTGGAGTAGGAGTCCATGACAATCAGGAATGTCTTGCCCTGGAACGGGCCCGCAAAGTCTATGTGGACCAGGGTGTGTGGGTGGACTCCCAGTGGTGGGTAGGGGCTCGCGGCATCTCGGGGAGTGACTCTTGGCATGGCTGGCAACGGCTCACCCACTCCTCTACAGCCGCATCTATGCCCGGCCACCAAACGTAGCTCCTAGCCAGGGCTTTCATACGCACAATACCTGGGTGGCAGGCATGCAGAGCCTCCAGGACCTTGGTGTGCAGTTTGGCTGGAACCACGACGCAGTTCCCCCAGAGCAGACACCCCTTATTAAGCGAGAGTTCGTGCTGTCGCATGGAAAAAGGCTTGAATTCGCCATCCAGCCTGGCGGCCGGCCACCCCTTCCCCACCCAGTTCAAAACACGGGCGAGGGTGCGGTCCTTTGCAGTGTGAGCCGCAATGTCCGAGGCATGCAGCGGCGGTTCCGGCAGGGTCTCCAGCAGCATGACGTCGTAGGCCAGGAACGGATCCAGACCGGAGTCCTCGAGCGGCAGGCGTCTGAGAGCGTCCACGTTCGCAATGCTGGTTCCAGGGCGATGCAGCAGCCTGAAGTCATAGGCGTTGAGAAAGATCGACCACCGGAGCATGCGGGGGGACAGGATTTGTGGCGTCTGGTGATCCGGCACGAACAGCCTCAAGAGAGGCTTGTGTGCTCGTGAGTGTTCGGACTTAGGGGGGAGGGGTGTAATGTATGTGAGTAGCTAAGATCGTAGCAGGGGAAATCCTAGGAGCTTGAGTCCTGGGAGAAGGCTCCTAAACCCTGCTCGCGCTATTGGCCAAGCCAACGCATCCCATTGGCCCTAAGCCGGGTCATGCCATTGGTGACCCGGGGGTTGTTTTTCCTTTATCACGGATCGGGGAGGAGTGGCCACCAGGGGCCAGGGGAGCATTTAAGCAAGGCCTGGTTGTACAGTTCTCAGTTCTGTACTTCACTACAATAAAGCGTTGTTGTTGGAACTCCGTTTCATCCTCATGTGTCCTCCCCACGCGGACTTAACACAGTGGATAGTAAGTAACTGAAGGGACAGCCAGTGTCAATACCATGTTGGCTGCAAGGTGGAGACTGTTAATTACTGGGCATCTTTCTGGAGACGCCATGGCTGCTCAGCCTAACCTACCCCATAGGATTGTTGTGAAACAAAGTGGAATGACCCAACAAGTATCATTTTAAGATCATCTGAGAAAACATGAGTCACTACTGTGCTAATTTGTCAACAGTGGTTTAGAGCAGGATGAGGAAATCTTGGTAGTTCTTTGCTTGCCCCACAAACGCATGAACTGGCTTCAGTCCAGTACCCGGCCTTAGAGGTGCTCAGACAGAAGAGGTTTGTGTTCAAGAGAGTTATGTTCAAGAGAGTTTTCTTGAAAGGCCTGCGTGCCTTCATGAAATCAGCAATAGGATAGAAAGAACTTCAGCCTCAGAACCTGTTAAAGGCAGAGGAGCCATTGCCTCTGCAAAACCACTGTCTGCCCGGGCAGAAAGGCTGAAGAATTAACTGAGGGTGGTGGAAGAGTACCTCAGAGGGAAGGGGGGGCAGGGCGCTGCAGAACGCTTTAAGCAGCCATTAAGGAGGACTACTGTTTTCGAGTTGTGCTCCTGCGCCTTTTAACAACAACAACATGTTAGGAAGATGTTGCACTGTTGTCATCAGGAAGAAATGTGATGAATGTTCACCAGTTGATTGTCTGCTTCAAACAAAACATCCTGCCACAACAAGGCTGCAGCCCTAATAATCAT
Source organism: Euleptes europaea (assembly GCF_029931775.1). Taxonomy (NCBI): domain Eukaryota; kingdom Metazoa; phylum Chordata; class Lepidosauria; order Squamata; family Sphaerodactylidae; genus Euleptes; species Euleptes europaea. Next base: position 107,803,947 of record NC_079317.1, on the reverse strand, counting down.
GAGAGCGACCCACTCCTCTCTGTTTGATTAAAAGGTAGTGTTCCAGTTTTTCCAAACAAGGCAAGCATTGCCTTTCCCTTTAGTACCTCAGTCCCGATCCCCTGGGCGCCAAAGAAGACAGAGCTGAAGCAACTCAAAATGGAAACCACCTCCTGTGCCTCGACTTTCCTTGGTTTAGGGAAGGGGTGGGGAACGTCAGGCCCAGGGGCCGTTTAAGGCCCGCGAAATCATTTGGTCTGGCCCTTTGTGGGTCCTGGCAGATCTCTAGCTCAGAAGTATCTAAGACTGGTGATCCGCCCCCTCCCATGGACAGGAATAGCCTCTATTCAAGGCAGATGTGAGGGGTTTTTTTCTGAGAAAAGGAACCTTTTTCCCCCTTGCAGAAGAGTCGTTAGCTATGGAGCTGCTAGGACCGCCCAAGAAACTGTGTTAACCCTTTCCCACCCGAGCTATGGAGAAATGTATTCTCTCTGTACTACAAGAGGGCTGGGGGCAGAAGTGGCGACAATGGAGGGGCTAAAGGGGGCAGGGCCAGAATGCACGGGAGGGGGGCGAGTTTTTAGCCAGGGTGTCCTCATTTCATCCCTGCAGGTGGAGGTAGCAGGTGCCGGCTGTAGAATCAGGCCCCAACCACGCAGAGCAGGAGCAACTCCGGCGTACAGCTGGACAGCTATGCCCGGCTGGTGCAACAGACCATCCTGTGCCACCAGGTGGGCAAGTGTGCCACTGGTTGGATGCCTGCCTGCTTGCCTGCACGGGGGGGGGGTCATCTGGGGCAGCTGTCTGCTTGAGGCTTGGTTGGCTAATTTTTAAGTTGATAATTTTGTATGGCCTGCGAATGATGTTATAAATATCCAAATGGCCCTTGGAGAAAAAAGGTTCCCCACCCCTGGTTTAGGGGGACAGGGTCACAGCCGGAATGGGCATTAAACAAATGATAGTTCTGCAAAAAACAGTGGCATGCATTGCAGATACGCCAGAACAATATTTTAGAAATCAGAACGTGGAGAGAGTGCGCATTTATTAACCCTTTCCAGGCCAAAATGCCTCCGGAATGGCCTGGAACAGGCATTAAACAACAGGCATTAAACATTAAATAGAGGAGATGCTTATTAAATTTGCAGATGATACTAAATTGGGAGGGGTAGCAAATACGGTAGAAGACAGAGCCAGAATACAGGATGATCTTGACAGGCTGGAGAATTGGGCTAAAACCAATAAAATGCATTTCAACCGAGATAAATGTAAAGTTCTGCATTTAGGTAGGAAAAATCATATTCATAATTATAGGATGCAGGAGACTTGTCTGAGCAGTAGTGTGTGCAAAAAGGATCTTGGGGTCTTAGTAGACCAAACACTGAACATGAGTCAGCAGTGTGATGTGGTAGCTAAAAAGGCAAATGCAGTCTTGGGCTGCATCAACAGTAGTGTCCAGATCATGCGAAGTGATGGAATCGCTCTGCTCTGGTTAGACCACACCTAGAGTATTTTGTTCAGTTTTGGGCACCGTAAATTAAGAAGGATGTAGACAAGCTGGAATGTGTCCAGAGGAGGGCAACAAAGATGATGAGGGGTCTGGAGACCAAGTCCTATGAGGAAAGGTTGAAGGATAGGGTTGCCAACTGCCAGGTAGTGGAAGAATTCAAAAAAAGGTACAAGCTGAAATAAAGCCCAATAAGGCAAGTATAGCACAAGTTGTAGAAATGCTAACTAGAAGTATATTTAGGAGGAAAACCTCCTTACAGAAAAGAGCAGCAACCGGACAAGTCCGGAAAATAATTACGATGCAGAAAATACAAAACGAGGCGCAAAGCCCTACAATATAATATATACATCCAAACAGCAGGTAAGAATATCAAAAAGCAACGGAAAAAGATGAGACACAATGGGCTTCCGGTAAAGTTCCCATTTCAAAGATTTTTTCAAGCTTCAGGTGGGTTCCGTATGCTTGTAATAATCTGAAGGATAAGAAGACAAACTGATACCACAGGCATGCATACAATTATATCACAATACAAAATACATTCATTTAACCGTTCACTATAGATATAAACATATAGTACTTACCATTCATAGATTAAGACATGTAATCTTCCATAGTGTTTGGACGGCTGGCTAAGACGTCTAAAGTGTTTAGTGCTAAAGGCAATTTAAGCTCCACTAGTAAATGGATATACCGCAAATCTCTCAAAAACTGTTACCGTATAACATTGAGTTAAAGTGCATTATTTTATACAGGAAACTGTATTTATACAGGAAACTGGATAAATCCATATTTGAGTTCAATCCATTTGGTATTAGAGTATCAAAAAGGAAAATAAAGTGTGACTCTTGTTGTGACATTAATCGGTCTACATCTTGATTTAAACTGCCAAACTACAAAGAATTGGATGTCCAAGTCCTGATGCTTCATTTCCTTGTAGTGCGCCGTGAGCAGCGCCTCCATATTGGAATTCCTAATGCGGGATCTGTGTTCCCCAATTCTAAGTTTAATAGCTCTCCTCGTCTTTCCTACGTACAAAAGTCTGTACAGGCAACTGATTAAATAAATAATGTATTTGCTGTTACAGTTACTAAAGTGTTGAAGTTAATCCATGTTAAGAATTCTGGAAATTTATCAGCAGGCTGAAATAAACAAAAAATATCATCAATAAAACGTTTGAACAGATCACCTGGAGAAAAATGGCCGCTTTGGCAATTGAACTCTATGGCATTGAAGTCCCTCCCCTCCCCAAACCCCGCCCTCTTCGGGCTCCTCCCCCAAAATCTCCCGCCGTTGAGAAGAGCGACCTGGCAACCCTATTGAAGGAGCTGGGTATGTTTAGCCTGAAGAGGAGAAGACTGAGGGGTGATATGATAACGACCTTCAAGTACTTGAAGGGCTGTCATATAGAGGAGGGTGCCGAGTTGTTTTCTGTTGCCCCAGAAGTTCAGACCAGAACCAACAGGTTGAAATTAAATCAAGAGTTTCAGTCTAGACATTAGGAAGAATTTCCTCAGTGGAACAGGCTTCCTTGGGAGGTGGTGAGCTCTCCTTCCCTGGAGGTTTTTAAGCAGAGGCTAGATGGCCATCTGTCAGCAATGCTGATTCTGTGACCTTAGGCAGATGATGAGAAGGAGGGCATCTTGGCCATCTTCTGGTCACAGGGGGTATGGGGGGGAGGTAGTTGTGAATTTCCTGCATTGTGCAGGGGGTTGGACTAGATGACCCTGGTGGTCTCTTCAAATCTATGATTCTATGATTCTATTATTGTTAGCTGGTTAAATACTGCACCTAGTCTTGTGGAACTTTAACTAATTGACTGATGTGCAAGTGGTGGACCTGCAAAAACCCTTGAGGAGGGGGAATTCCTATTCTCCCCTTCCACAGGACCCCTGGCTCTGTGCTGTGTAGCCTCCAGCCAGTTGACCCCCATTAGGTTGAGGCCATGGCTTAAGCCCCAAGCTACCACTGGACAAAATATTGTTGAAGGCTTTCACGGTCAGAGTTCATTGGTTCTTGTAGGTTATCCGGGCTGTGTAACCGTAGTCTTGGAATTTTCTTTCCTGACGTTTCGCCAGCAGCTGTGGCAGGCATCTTCAGAGGAGTAACACTGAAGGACAGTGTCTCTCAGTGTCAAGTGTGTAGGGAGAGTCAGAGAGGGGTTCTCCCTACACACTTGACACTGAGAGACACTGTCCTTCAGTGTTACTCCTCTGAAGATGCCTGCCACAGCTGCTGGCGAAACGTCAGGAAAGAAAATACCAAGACCACGGTTACACAGCCCGGATAACCTACAAGAACCAATACCACTGGACAGTTGCGGGGGGGGGGGGGGCTTGGCACTGAAAACATGCCCAGAGGCACCTTCAGCCCTGACCCACCACAGAAGACCTGTTGCCTGCTACTTCCACCCAATCCTGTATTGTTCTCCCCTCCTGTTATCTGCCCACCCGTCCTTTCCACAGCCCTCTCTTAGGTCATCCCTACCTTTTCATAGGGATCTTTAGGTGTTAGGCAACCCAACATTTCAGACAGTTTTTGTGTGATTTTTGAGCAAGTGAAATGTTGATGGCGAATTTGGATGGACTGTAACCCCCATTTTTGGGAGGGAAGATGACATTTGATCTCATCAGATCTCAGAAGCTAAGGAGGGTTGGTACTTGGATGAGAGACCACCAAGAAAGACTTTGCAGAGGAAGGCAATGGCAGACCACCTCTGCTTCTCCCTTGCATTGAGCTCCTTGCTGGGATTCCCATAAATTTGCTGTGACTTGACAGCACTTTACACTCACATGCACAAGCCCCATTTTAAATCCCACTTTTCAGATTTTTCTGCAAACGGGTATTCCTAAAATTGGTAAATTACATCCCCAGCAGGTATGTTTCTAACTCCATGCCATGAAAACCTTCAACTGCCTAATTCTTTTATTAAAGGGACAAGACATTTTTTTTCCAGACCTGTTGGTAACCCTAGTTCTAGGCCACTTTATCAGATACATTAAGTGAACTTCCAGACAGCAGAATCATATGCACAGCATGTTTAAAGAATAGTTACCTGAGTAATCCTTTGCCTTTCAAATACGTTTGCATGCTACCAAAAATCCACATATGTGTCATATTAATAGAAAGAAGTATGAATGTACAATTTAACACACAAACACTACTCTTCATTCTTACAAAATATTAAAGATAAGCTTTTCTTTCTATTACAATTGCATAGCAAAATCAACAAAAATCTGACCACCACTAATTAAAATTTAAAATCAGTAATAAAAACTAACCACTGATAAATCAGCTAAAGTGACAACTAAGTGATCGAGTAGTTAAACCAGTTGGTGCAGGTAGCCCTAATCTTTGCCTGAATGTAGTGCTAATGCAAGCAAGGTGCAATCTTGTGGAACACCATAGCAGAAAGGCCAAGAGAGTGAGAAACAGCCACCAGCACCAATTCTGAAACCTACATGCAGGTAGGAATGCAACCACTAAAGTGTGGTGCCCCCCCCCCAGTCCAATTGCGCCCAACTGATCCAAAAACATGATGTGACCAACGGTATTACTGAAAGCCACTGAGAAGTTCAGAAGAACTGGTTTCCAAAAGATTGTTCTGGAGTGTCTGTAAGGCATGCCTCTGTTTTTTGCAGAACTATTATTTGTTGAATGCCCTTTCCGGGGTGTTCTGGAGGCATTTTGGCCTGGAAAGGGTTAATCAATGCACCCTCGCTCCGCGTTTTGATGTCTAAAGCATTGTTCTGGCGTATCTGCAACGCCTGCCGCTGCTTTTTGCGGAACTATCGTTTGTTTCATGCCCGTTCCGGGCCGCTCCGGCTTTTCCCTGGTCCCTGGCTTAGGGGCGCTTTGGTACTCGTCTCTAAACTTGGGTGGGGAGGAGGATTCCCTGGCGGGTGCGATTTAAAGAGCCCGCCAGCCCTTACCGTAGTTCCAGGATTTCGCTTTTTTGATTGGGCAGGAACACCTAGCTAAACCTTAGTGGGCGGGGCCTTTGCAGGGTTCCCGCCCCTCTTCCAATACAGGCCCAATGGGTTCAAGCCTTTTCTGGGAAAGGTGGCGCTTGGCAGGTAGGCAGCGAGGGGTAGTGGGCGGGTGAAGACCGGCAAGTGCTGCCGCTCGGACTTTCAGGTAGAGGGATGCATTGCGCGCAAATCGAGAAAGCGGGTTCGTGCATCTAAGCGTGTCCAGGCTGGTTTTGTAAGCGGAGGAGTGGGCTTCCACAGCAGAAGAGGCCCCTCTCCTTCTCTCAAGGGGTTTGAGTCTTTCTTCCGACGGCTTTTCTGCCAAGTCTGCTTCTACCTGGGCATTTTAACTTTTTTCTCCCAAGCATCCCATGGTTCGTTTCTGGAAGCAGTTACAGAAATGGGGGGCCTGAGGCTGGGTGTGATAAAAGCTCTCGTTCTTGTTTCGCGCGTTTGAAGGAGAGACCCTTAGCAAAGTCTAAAGCTGGGGTTGTTGTGGAGTCTTGGGGCGGTTGAGCTTTGCCTTGAGTCTTGCGCCTTTTTGAACGGTTGATGCGGATCCAAATGTCGTTGTCTTCTTCAGTATCTTTAGCAGGATGAATCTTCTGATCGTACCGATGGTGCGCTGCATGGATCAACTTCTTCAACTCATAGAATTCAACAGCTCTATTGAACTAGGTGGGTTTGTGGGAGGCCCCTTTTCTCTGTCTTCATTCCTTAAGGCTGCTTAACCCGTAGCTACTCTTCTGTGCTCCCTCTGAACTGTTGGTCTTCAGTTATGCACCTAAACAAACTCAATTTGGGGTCTTTATTTCTTTAGAGTGCTAGTAATCCCACTTCCTCGGTTCTCCGTTGGTGGGGAGGGGATTATGTGCAGACTGCAGTCTGGCCCATTTGCCCCACAAGATGTAAACCAGTCTCCAAACCTCTTAGTTGTCTGTTTAGTTGACAACTACCGGGATGCTCACTACTTTTAATAACATTCTTAAAATAAATGTCTGTTGCGATGATACTCATGTAGCTGGGGACTGTATGTAGCTCTGACATGCCACCTGCGGCTTTTATGAGCACCAGTTCCTAATGTGGCATCCACCCTGTTTCAGGGAAGTGGGCAAGGCGTGTGCTCAGTGGGAAGTGGTTGGTAGTTGGTTTCCACCTTGATGCAGCTGCCACTGAAAGTACAAGAAGGGTGCAAGCCTTCTTGAGGTGCAGGAATGTTAAGGATGGAAGTTAAGTGCGGCTTTGCTGGTTGATGGTAATTGTGAATGTAGCTTTCTCCAACCCATGGAGCAACTACCACTGTCTAATGAGTGAGAGAACTTCAAAGAAGCTGAGACTTTTGCAGCATCATTGTGCTAGTGATCAGGGCCCTGTGGTTCCTCAAGCCCTATCAGCAGTGTGGTATGGATTCCACAGTACGATTGCATGTCAATGCAGAACTGATGTACAGCATACGTGCATCCAGTAGGACCGCTGTATAAGTGACCTGAGCACCATCATTTGGCAGCTCTGGAAATTGGGGCTTTTCTCACTGATACGCTAGATTCAGGGCTGGTATCTTGCCTTCGCTGTTTGGTAGTTTGCCAAGTAGATTTGGTGTTCTAAATAACTCATTCCATTTTTTCCTAGAAGGAAATTTGATAGAACCAAGTGCTGCTATCAGAATTTAGATCCAACAATACTTGGCACTGCTTCAGTCCCTTAAAGCATTTTCTGTGGGGGGTGGGAGATGCAAGGACAGAGAGCCCCAGGCTCAGAGATTTCCTGGTGGAGAATGGGATGGGGTTGAGCCTGCCTTTTTTTTTTTTTTTTTACTCAAGAACAGTCTCATTCCACTTGCTGGTTGTCTCCCGTCTGCTAGCTCTGATGCAGACAGTGTACCAGTTTTTGCCAAACATCTTTTTGCGGTTCAGGCCACGGTTGCTATTCCAAAGTGATATATTTATGAAGGGTCTACATACTGCCAGATTTTTTCCTTAGCACCATAGAGAGCCGCTTGCCCTTAGATCCTCAGTGTTTGCATTTTTGCACCCTAGACTACCTCCAGATCACCCAGTGTCTTGAAGGAATGCGCCAGCGATGCTGCCAACTGGACTGCGATTTGCAGGGAGCGAGGGATCAGCTGCGCCGTTCAGAGTCTGAGCGTTCAGTGCTGGAGGTGAAGCTGAAACATGCCCGCAACCAGGTGGAAGTGGAGATGAAGAAAAGGCATCGGGTGGAAGCAGAGCTGGAGACGCAGGTTCTTCTGGGGAGGTGGGAGGGGAAGCCATGGTAGGAGGATGAGCTGCATGTTGCTAAATCCTGCATTACTGCCTCTTCTCTTAGGGATACTAGGTTGGCCGCCACTCCAACCAGGGACTGGTGATATTCCTGTGCCAAGTATGGGGTGAGAGGGAAGGTGCTCGCATTTCTCTCATTTCACACGTCATAGGGCTGATAGTCTATAACCCTATGGGGTGGTTTGTTTGTTTGTTTGTTTGTTTAAATAAAGCCTGTCCCTACTTCCATTTTTGAGGGTCTAAAGCAGGTTCCCCATTGTGGCGTTTGCCAGTACTTCCCCAGGACCTGCTGAGCTTTTCAGAGAGTGGGCGGAGACCCTGTAATTCTATACTCTCACACTGCCCCCTCCAGCCTCTTTCCATCTGAGCCACAGCTTAAAGGTACACTGCAGCTCAGTGGGGACAGCACAAAAGCCCTTTAAAAGGCAGAAAAGGAGGGGCAGGGCAGGGCTTAGCTGTGCCAATTTGAGGGTGGTGCTCAGCTCAGCCCCCCTCCCACCGACTGCGAGCCTCTGTGTGGACACTTTACCCACAGCAACCTCAGTTTCCCCAGTGAGCCAGAAAACTGAGGTTTTCATTTTCTTTGGTTCATAGCACAAAAAATACAAGAGGCGTGTGAGCCATGCCTGGATTGGGCATGACATCCTATGGATGCTTCCTCAAACAGCAGGTATATCACACTGTCCATACAAGGAAAATCCCTAGATGGATGGAAGCAGCCATGTTTTTGAAAAAGAAAAAAGGCAGGTGACCAGGGTAGGACTAGGATGAAGGTACCACATATGTGTTCTGCTTCATCAGTGAACTGTGGCATCTGATGCATGATCAAAAGAAAATAAACTCAGCCATTTCTTTTTACCGAAAAAATTAAAGAAACATTTCTGAGAACTGCTATAGTGTAGTTCACGAGGAAGGGGCTGAGCTACAAAATAGGACATCCTGGGTTTTAGTCTTGCCTCCACCATGAACTAGCTAGGGAATTTAAGCAAGTCATTCTTTATCAGGGCTGCATCTGCGGCAGTACGGGAATATTGATGTCAGAACTACATCTGCAGCAGTGGGAGATTAAGCAGGGGATTGGACTAGATGGCCTGTATGGCCCTTTCCAAATCTATGATTTTGTGATGTCAGATTACAGCAACAATCTCTGTTAATGTTCTAAAATGCTAAATATTATAAACCTTTGTGGCTTTGAAAAGTATTTCAAAATACTCTGGGTACCAGAGTATAGAATCCTAAATGTTTATTTACTTATGTGATTTGTAGCTTCCCTTTCACACTGAGACTCAACGCAAGTTATAACGTATAGAAAACAATTCAGACAGTGCAAGATATCCAGTAACAATGCAGAGAAAACTAGGATTACAGAAATCAGGAAATTATGCAAACAGAGAAGAAGAGAAGGAGTAGTTGGTTTTTATATGCCAACTTTTTCTACCACTTAAGGGAGAATCAAGCCATCTTATAATCACCTTCCCTTCCCCTCCCCACAACAGTCACCCTGTGAGGTAGGTGGGACTGAGAGAGCTGCAAGAGAGCTGTGACTAGCCCAAGGTCACCCAGCTGGCTTCATGTGTAGGAGTGGACTAGATGACCCTGGTGGTACCTTCCAACTCTATGATTCTATGAGTGGGAAACCAACCCGGTTCATCAGATTAGTGTCTGCCGCTCATGTGGAGGAGTGGGGGAATCACCCGGTTCTCCAGATTAGAGTCCACCACTCCAAACCACCGCTTTTAACCACTACACCACACTGGCTCTCACTATGTTAGGCATAGCCATACCTAAAGTAATGTGGAGAGTAGATTACAAAGGTACAAAGTGGTGTAGTAAAAACAAGGTGATGCATAGAACAGACTATAATTCTTACATAAGCATCCTCCAGGATTGTAACATACTGCAGTTCTGAACCCTGTATAAAAGAGTTCTCCTGAACATTTAAATGATCACAAATTGCTTAACTTATTCAGAGTGAGTTGTTTGGTTTTTTTATAACCCTTTTGGACACAAATTTGGATATTGTCATTGCGCCCCACCCCCACAGCCCACTCATTCATTGTTTGATTTTTCACTCTGTATTGAGTTGGGGAGCACTAGGGTGTCCCCTTTCCCTCCAAAGAAACAAAAACACACGGAGGAAGGACGGGCACATCATCTGAGCTTTCTTAAGGCTGGGGTAGTCCCTGAGAGGATGCTCCTTGTTCCATGCTAACAGGCTCTTACTTTGTTCCCTACCCTCTCAGGAACGCAAGCTGCAGCTTGTTCATGACTACCTGGTGGCTGATCCACAGATCAATCCTTTCAGTGAGGACCAGCGCTCAGCTTTTGATGGGCGATGTTTCGGCCGCAGCACCCTGCAGCATGGCAAGCAGTGAGTGCCCAGGGGATCAAGTGGTTAAGCTGCATCTGGACAAAACAAATGGGGCCTGCGTCTCGGACTCCACTCCTCTTGGCCCTCTGCCCTAGCTGTCCTGAGCCACGCTGAGCCCAGGTCCTTTGCTCCAACGCCAACTTCCTCCTGCAGTGCAAGCGCGGCACTGCTACTTGTTTTATTTATTCCCGCCTGGGGGCCCAAAGCAGCTCACATAATTTTCTTATCTTCTATGTTATCCTTGCAAAAGTCCTGTGAGGTACGTCAGGCTAAGAGTATGTGACTGACCCAGGGTCACTGTCAGCCCTTGGCCCACAGAACCAGAAATCACCACAAAGTCATATAGAGTCCAAACAGATGGCTTTTACTGGTCAATTAGGCATACAGTGCAAACGAATAAAATGACAGCTATGAGAGGCTCACTAGCTGGGAGATATTATAAGGCAGGGAAGGCGGGAGATTACACGTACAGGCTGAATACAGTTTCTCAGGAGCTGGGTTCCCAGGCCTAGGTATGCGACCTTGGGGGGCAGACAATACAACGCAGAGACAGAGGCAATAACGAAACCGAGATAGCAGCCTGACATTCTGCTCCCCTCAAGGCCCCCTCCCAGTTCGCAAGGGGGCTGGCCGATCTGGGTAAGCAATGTGAAAGGCGTCGATGAGGTCGGGGGCGGAGACATCCCGTGCACGTACCCATTCGTCATAGGCAGGGGGGAAATGTTTCCAACGGACCAAATATTGCAGGTTGCCATGGTGAACACGGGAGTCAAGGATCTTGGAGACTTCGAAGTGTTCCTCCCCCCCCACCATGATGGGTTGCGCAGGAGGTGGGTCCGGATGCCATCGTGGAGAAGCAACATGGGGTTTGAGGAGGCTAATGTGGAAAACAGGATGCACACGCCTCAAGGATTTGGGGAGAGCCAGTTCCACCGTGACAGGGTTTATGACCCGGGTGATGGGGAAAGGGCCAATGTATTTAGCACTGAGCTTATGGCACGGTTGGGTGGAACGGAGATTTTTGGTGGAAAGGTAAACCAAAGTACCCACTTGCAGATCACCCCCGGGGGAGCGATGTTTGTCAGCTTGTGCTTTGTATTTACGTTTGGCTCGGTCGAGGTTGCTAACGAGCCAGGGCCAAGTGGTACGGAGGGCGTGTGCCCAGGAGGCAATGTCGGGGTTCCCCTCCCCCTCTATATCATCTGTAGGAGTGATGGGACTGAAATCTTGTCCATACACAGCAAAAAATGGGCTAAAACCTGTGGATTGATGCATGGCATTATTGTAGGCATATTCTGCTAAAGGTAACAGTTCTACCCAGTTATCCTGGTGGTAGTTAACATAACAGCGTAAATAACATTCAAGTACAGCATTGACACGTTCAGTTTGACCATCAGTTTGAGGATGGTATGCACTAGACAACCCTTGTTCCACTCCCACCAACTTGAGAAAAGCTTTCCAAAACTTAGAAACGAAACCACTGCCGCGGTCACAAATTATCTTACGCGGAAACGAATGTAAACGAAAGATATGCGTCACGAAGAGGCGGGCCAGTTTCTGAGCAGAGGGGATCCCTGCGCATGGAATCAAATGTATTTGCTTAGAAAACAAATCAGTAACAACCCACAACACAGTTTTACCCCCACTGAGAGGGAGATCAGTCATGAAGTCCATAGCAATCACTTCCCAAGGTTTGCTGGGCGTTTCAAGAGGTTGTAGCAGTCCCGGGGGTTTGCCCTGCGATCGTTTCGCAGCGGCACAAACGGGACAGCTGCGGATGAAGGAGTCAATGTCGGAACGCATTCCCCCCCACCAGAACTGTCTGCGCAATAAGTGAAGGGTTTTCAGGAACCCAAAGTGCCCAGCTGTTTTGGCTCCATGGGCTAAATGTAAAACGTCCTTTCGGAGAGCCTTGGGGACATATAATTTCGAGTCCTTGTACCAGGATCCTCCTTGTTCCAAAACACCAGGAGGTAGGGTATGAGCGGAACGTTCTAAAAGGCACTGATCCCGAAGGACAGTTAAAAAGGACTCGGAGATGGGGATTTTGGAGGGGGCCCCCCCGTCGGCCATGGAGATCTTAGAAACAGTTATGGGGCTAGTGCTTACGTGCGGCGGCGCGCAGACTGCAGGCGGCTGGGCGGTCGGAGGGGTAGGAAGGGCGGGAACTCCGGTTTGTTGTGGTGGCGGCTGGGCAGCCGGTTGAGCTGGCGGAGCTTGTACGTTGGGTAAGGTGTGTTGATGCTGGGATCGAGTTTGTACAGCCAGCATAGGTAGAGCCCCACGTTGCATAGGGGTGAACAGAGAGTTGGTGGGTCTTTCGAGTTTTACCGGATATTGTGGTAAACGGGAGAGGGCATCCGCAAGAACGTTTTGTTTCCCAGGGACGTGCTTCAGGGTGAAACGGAACTGCGCAAAGAACTCCGCCCACCGTTGTTGTTTCGCCGATAGCTTATGGGACCCCGTGAGGGCAGCTAGATTTTTGTGATCGGTCCAAACCTCAAAGGGGACTTTAGACCCCTCCAAGAATTGTCGCCATAGAGTCAGTGCATGATGAACTGCTGAGGCCTCTTTCTCCCAGATGGGCCAGTTTAATTGAGCGTGCGCAAATTTTTTTGAAAAGTAAGCGCAAGGGTGAAGAAGACCATCCGGTCCTTGCTGGAGGAGAGCCCCTCCCATGGCTACATCGGAAGCATCGACTTGCACAATGAACATTTGATTTGGGTCTGGGTGCTGTAGCACCGGCTCCGAAGTGAAGAGGCGTTTGAGGGCTAGAAAGGCGGCTTGGCATTGCTCAGTCCATAGGATTTTCGCGGAGGGCAAGGCAGCCGAGCTTACTTTTCCCTTAGTTTTCAGTAGGTCCGTAATGGGTAGAGCCACCTGGGCGAAGTTAGGGATGAATCCTCGATAGAAGTTTGCAAATCCCAGAAACTGCTGTACTTGCTTCCGGTTGGTGGGGGGAGTCCAATCGAGGACGGCTTGGACTTTGGCGGGGTCCATGCGAAGACCTTGGTGGGAGATGATGTATCCCAAAAACGTGAGTTTGCTTTGGTGAAATTCGCACTTAGCTAGTTTTGCGAAAAGTTGATGGTTACGCAGGCGTTGCAGAACTTCCCTGACCAGAGCCACATGCTCGTCCATAGTTTTCGAATAAATGAGAATATCATCTAAGTAGACCACCACCCCACAATATAGAAGGTCATGTAGGATTTCATTGATGAGTTGCATGAAGACCCCCGGAGCCCCTTTTAATCCGAACGGCATCACAAGGAATTCATACATTCCGAAACAGCTAGAGAAGGCAGTGAGGTGCTCATCCCCTTCGCGGATACGGACTCGGTAGTAAGCTTCCACCAAGTCTAATTTAGAGAACACACGGCCTTCCTGTAATTGTCCCAAAATATCGGATATTAATGGGATAGGATAGGCATTGGTCTGGGTAACCGCATTGAGCTTTCTGAAGTCAATGCACAGGCGAAGGTCGCCCTCTTTTTTCCGGACGAAAAACGCGGGGGCCGAGTTTGGGGCATTCGAAGGGCGAATGAACCCTCTGGCGAGGTTTTTGTCCAAAAAGTCCCGGAGGACAGTGCGCTCGGAAGCGCTCATAGGGTAAATCTTACTCTTGGTTAATGTGCAGTCCTTTACCACTTCAATCGCACAGTCTGAGGCCCGGTGGGGGGGTAAGGCATCACATTCCTTAAGGTCGAAGACATCTTCAAAGTCTCGGTATACAGCGGGTAGAGCCGGTGGTGCTGGGGCAGTAGAGGTTAATGCTGGAACGGGCGGATATGGCAGAGCAAAGTTTTGCCGATGCTGGTCGCAGGTGGGACTAGCGAAGGAGATAGTGTTTGTTTCCCAATCAATACTGGGACTATGTCCTTTAATCCAGTTAATTCCTAAGACCACTTCAAATCGGATAGGGGCTATAGTGAAGTCTATTTGTTCCCAGTGGGAACCAATTCCCATTGCCACCCCTATGGTGCGGTGATCAACTGGACCCCCCTGGAAATGGCTTCCGTCCATTTGGGCAAATTGGACGGGGGCGGGTAAAGCCTCAGAGTCGGCTCTGAGTGCAGCAAAAGTGGTTTCGCTTATGAGAGTGCGACAGCAACCGGAGTCAATTAGTGCTTTGACGGGGATTTGTGGGCCACCGTTAAGTTGCTGTAAAACTGCATCCACGTAGACGGTGGAGTCCACGTCTTTAATTTTGGTAGGAGCATTCGGTTTGATAGGAAGATCCTGAGAGGTCTGTGGAGACGCTCCATTCACCACAGACCGGAGCCGTTTTTTGACAAGTCGAGGGGAGATTCCAGGTTTAAGGCTGGAGAAATCCAAGGATTTTCCTCATCCGAAGAGGGAAAATCGTCCCCCAATGGGGCACTTGTAATCCGAGACCCGGCGGGGTCGTTGGTAGTAGGCAGGGAGGCTGGGTCCCCGGCATGGAGTGCAGAGGGTGTGGGTCTTCCCGGAGCTGCGCTGCGGGTGGCCGCGGTGCCTCTGCGTGGTGGACGACCTCGGGCGCGGGTTGTTGTGCTGGGACGAAATATTTCCTGGCGGCGTGGGCAAACGGCTGCAAAGTGGCCCATTTCTCCGCAAGTAAGACAGGCACCCCTCTGAAATCGGGCTTCACGTTCCTGGGGCGGACGTGGGGGATTTCGTGGGACGAGCAGTGGTGCCTTGGGTTGAGGCTTTTGGGTGCCTTTTTCCTTGTGCTTTTGACGGACGAGAGAAATGAAGCGTCGGCGGCTTTCCACTTCCTCGGCTAATAGGATCCAGTCTTCGAGGGTATCGGGATCGCCTCGCATGTAAGACCAGTTCAAAATGTCAGGATGCAAGGCTTCCCTGAAATGATGGATCAGGGTGGTCTCGGGCCAACCTACAATTTTACTTGCCAGTCGTTGAAATTCATCGGCAAATTCTCGAACTGTAGCAGAGCCTTGTTTTAATTGTAAGAGTTCCGTTTTGGCTCTTTCCCCCAGGAAGGGGTCCTCAAACCTCCTTCTCAGGGCAGTCATGAAGTTGTTGAGGGAACGAATAGCACGAGAGCGGGTGTCAAACTGGAGGACCATCCAGTCAGCCGCTTTACCTGTCAGAAGGGAAGCTACGTAACGCACCCGGCTGTCTTCCGTGGGGAAAAGTTGTCCCTGTTCTCGCATATAACTGTCCACTTGATGCAAGAAACAAGGCAAAGTCTCGAGAGATCCGTCATACGTAGTCCTCAATTTGAGTTGCTTCCAAGGGCCGGGCGCAGGTTGACCCGGTTGCATGGGTGGTCCGGGCGGAGGGACAACAGGAGCTCCAGGAGGCAAGGGTGGAGCAGGCACATTAGCGGGTGGTTGCACGGGTGGTCCGGGCGGAGGAGCAACAGGAGCTCCAGGAGGCAAGGGTGGAGCAGGCACATTAGCGGGTGGCTGTACGGGTACCCCCTGACCCGGTATCGGAACGGGCTGTCTCAGAGCTATCAGGGTTTGTTGTAATTGCCTGTTCTCCTGAAGCATACGTTCCATTACTTCCTGGAGTTGATCAACACGGTCGGAGAGCTCCCGATTCTGGGCTCTTAAGAGATGAGCCTCCTCACTTGGGCCACCAGTAAGATGAGGCTTACTGGTCCGGAAGCTTGTGGCCCATTGAGAGCTATCCCCATATAAATCCTCGTCTTCAGACTCTTCTGAGTCTCGACGTCGGTCAGCCAAACGGCGTGCGCGTTGGGACAAACGCCGGGGAAAAGGACAGACCTGATAGCCCTAGTACATTGCCCTTAGGGCGCGTGTCCACGTTCGCCTGATTCCTAATCCTTGCTGCCGCCGCCCTGGCTGCTTCCGCAGCCTCTCTCTCTCTTGCGACCTTAGCCGCTTCGGCGGCTTGCTGATCCGCAAGAACTTTGGCGTTCTCAAGTCTCAGGGCAGCCTCTGCCGTAATGCGCGGCAAAAGTTCTGTCTCCAGGAGTGAGAGTATGGGGTCGGGTTCCCCGCCCAGCAGAGG
The DNA here is from genome assembly GCF_029931775.1 of Euleptes europaea. Lineage (NCBI taxonomy): Eukaryota > Metazoa > Chordata > Lepidosauria > Squamata > Sphaerodactylidae > Euleptes > Euleptes europaea. Next base: position 107,787,861 of record NC_079317.1, on the reverse strand, counting down.
TTGTACTCGAACCGCCAGTGCGGGTGCCTCGGCTCCGAAGGTCGAGGTCAAAACTTGAGCCAAGGTGGCTACCGGGGTGTCCTTTGTACATTCCACAAGGAGAAGAGCGGTGCTAATAGCGACTCGCTTGGCCTCAGCCTGACAGCTGGCTGCATCCGGGATCAGGGAAAAACCCTCCGGTGGGGCTCCCGCCATGGTAGAAAGAGTTTCTCGAGAAATAAGATTATCCAAAAGTCCAGTTAATATTTGTAAATCCTCAGTCGCCAATCGGGCATCGTCCAGTAATTGATCCAAGTCCTGAAGATCTAGACGAGCATCAGTATCCTCCGACGTTAACATCCAGAGACGTCCTTTAAGAGATTGCCACTGTTCCTGTACCAGTCCCCTCAAGCGGCAAACCTCTCGGGTCGTCCGGAAAAGTTCAGCGATTAAGTCTTGTAACAGAGTAGGATCCTCAGAGAAGGGCTCCAGGGTGTAGATCACCTGGAGAGCTGCACAGCTCCCATCCAAGTGGCAGGCGAACCCCCCTGGGCTCCAGCCTGGCTAGTAGAATGGTGAAGAGAAGGTGATAGCTGTCATAATGTCAGCCCTTGGCCCACAGAACCAGAAATCACCACAAAGTCATATAGAGTCCAAACAGATGGCTTTTACTGGTCAATTAGGCATACAGTGCAAACGAATAAAATGACAGCTATGAGAGGCTCACTAGCTGGGAGATATTATAAGGCAGGGAAGGCGGGAGATTACACGTACAGGCTGAATACAGTTTCTCAGGAGCTGGGTTCCCAGGCCTAGGTATGCGACCTTGGGGGGCAGACAATACAACGCAGAGACAGAGGCAATAACGAAACCGAGATAGCAGCCTGACAGTCACCCAGCAAGCTTCCATGGTAGAGTGATTCAAATTTGAATTTGGGTCTCCCAGAACCTAGCCCAGCACTCTTAACCACTACACCACTCTGGTGTTTATACCCCATCTTTCTCCTTAGTGGGGACCTGAAGTGGCCTACACAGCTCTATCAGTTTATAGTATTTATTGTGGATATAATGCTCTTAAGTGCTTGAATCAGCTAGCCTGCAGAGCAGCAAGAGGTTTTAGTGGAAATGCTAGTGTGTTTGGAAATGAGAGCCCTGGTAACTTATAATGTATATATACTTTATTTACAAATATATAAGTAGACCACTGGTGGTGGGAGAGAGGTTCCACTGCAGGACAACAGATCTACTGTCCCACCGCAGACAACAGATCCTGCCCCCCAAAGGTGCTTCATTTTCAGCCGGCTCACAGCTGGTTCTGTGTCTGCTTCTACCAGGGTCAAACCCTGAAAATTCCCAGTTTCATGATTCCCAGCATTTTTTCATCATACAGAGCAGAGGCCCAATTTGGATCAATGAAATATAACCCTTTCCCTATTCCCCTCCCCCCAAAAAATGATGCTTGGAGCTGCTATTGGCCCCATTTAGACAAAGACATTATGGGGCATTATGGTGAAGGAAAGTGGCATGTTTAAGGCTGTTCAGTGAGTTACTATGCAATCCTAAGAAGAGGGGCACCTTTTTAGTCCGCTGAAGCTAATGTGCTTAGGAGAGTCTAACTGTTTAGGAGACAGCACTATCAGTAAATGAGGTGAGTCTTGAACTTGCAACTTTCCACTTCAAACACTGTACTGTGCTAGTTCTCAGACAACTATTGGATCATCCAATTTTCAAAAAGCTGAAATCTCAGTCTTGGAATCACCTGGAACTCTTCATGAAGCTTGGTGATTCAAACTGTTATGTACAACTGTAACAACTTTTAATACCTCCATTCTTTGGTTGGGAAAATGAAGTGTGTTGGAGTAGGACAGACTTTAAATGTGTCAAGTTCTCTACTCATAAACCACTTTATCTAGGAGAGCCAGCAAATTATATGTGTATTGTCACATGATCCCAACGGAAGTCGGTTTCAGGTAGCCGGCTCAAGGTTGACTCAGCCTTCCATCCTTCTGAGGTTGGTAAAATGAGTACCCGGCTTGCTGGGGGTAAAGGGAAGATGACTGGGGAAGGTGCTGGCAAACCACCCCGTAAACAAAAAGTCTGCCTAGGAAACGTCGGGATGTGACATCACCCCATGGGTCAGGAATGACCCGGTGCTTGCACAGGGGACCTTTACCTTTTGTCACATGATAAGTTCACATGCTTCTGTTTTGCTGCACATGCATATGGTGTGTCTCTGCTGTAGAACTGCCTGCATAGGCATGTGCACACAGCAAACTGAGACATGATTGTCACAGGTGGTGATCTATGCCTAGTGTGCTTGGTTTGACTTTCAAATGCTTTCTAAATTTTGCCATGCTTAAATTATTCCTCACAAATGCCCACTTGAAGGCAGCGGTGACTTATTTCACAAAGAAATACATAAACTAGTGATTGCTTGTTTCCTTTCCACTATTAGGTCCACATGCGATTTTTGGAAAATAGGGGAATGAACAAATGATAGTGGGTTTTTGAAGATGTTCCGGACTTACCCCACCTGGACTTGAAGTGTGACAATGGAATAACAAAACATGACTCTAGGATGATGTTCCTTATGCACTGAACTGCTGTTCTTCTGTCTAGGCTGTCTGCAGTGGAAGAACTTGGCACGTCAATCATATCTGACATCAGCTTTGACCACTCAGATGATGAAGTGGTAAGCTCCAGTCCCCTTCCTGGGCTAATTGTGGGGGAAAAAACCCAAAGGTTTAGGGTGTGGCCAAACTCTTGCCACTACTGGAGCTTGCACCAATATTTCACCCTGGAAATTAATCTATGTCAGATATCCAGTGTGCATTCATTTATTAGAATGTGGCGGTAAAGATTTTTGCAGAAATTGGTATACTTAGCAAGGGTGAACTAAATGTTATGAAAGGCTGAGGTATAGGTTAAGGAAAAAAAGATTGTATTTTCCCATGATCAAACACAGTTCCCTGCCTCTCTGAAAAGCAAATATAACGTTTTAATATTGGGATTCATTTGAAAGGACCCCCAGCATGGTTAATACAAATCTGTACCAGAACAAGCTCTGAAAGACCCAGTTCTGCATTTTCTGGGTATAAGCCATTGAATCATAAAGGCTGGTTATTTTAGCAGCCAACAACCTTACATTCAGCAGCATCAAGATGGAGTGTTGATGCAAGCCCTGCATCCTTGGAGTTAGGAGGAGGCAGAGCCTAAATTGGCCTGAGGTCCCACTTCCCCCCATGCAAGCAATTATCTCCTGTTCCCACCCTTTCCCCATACCTCTCACACTGCTGACTACAGCAAGAACTCCAAGAATCTGCTCAAAACCACTGAAATCCGAGACTACTAAAATACCCACATGCATTCCTACCAGGCTGAAATCCAACTAGACCTCTAATTACTTCCCCCAGGCACTGCAGCTATTAAAATAGCAGTACGGCATAACAGGGGTGCTGAATGATACGAATCTAATTCAAACGTGACACAACAGGCAGTGAATGACTACCCACCTTTTCCCCTCCTAAACTTAAAACCAATTGGCCAGAATCTCCTCCACAGTGGGGAAAAATGGAGGAGGGGGAAATGGCCCTTAAGCATCTCATTCCTGGCCTGTGTGCGTAGGGTAGGGAAGATGGCTGGCTTTATATTCGGTTTCCCCCTTGTGGGCTGCCCCTGAAGTGGCGCTGATACATCCAGCGCTTGTAATTTCTGCTGCTCTCCATTCTAAAGGCTTGGCGCATATATAAGAATACAACTTATATATGTTGTATATATGAATACATACGTGGTTCCTTGGAACAAAACAGACACTGATGCTTTGTTCAAAGCCAACTTGCTTTTTATCTGCCCCTCCACCACCACGGTTTATATTGTTTCTACAATATGCACAGGCTTTGATTTTTTTTGTGTGGAGGGGAGTTGCCCATCAAATTGTCTTCTCTATATATCTTTACCACTTGTGTTTTTAATTGTCCTGCCTAGATTTCTGCGTAACCATTCAGAGGTTGTAGCATTGGAATAATCTGCTTCTAGTGTTGATGGGCTGCTGCCTTCAGCAAAACTTTCAGCAAATACCTATACAGAACAAGTCATAACGGGGGTGCGTGGGTGGGAGGGAGCGACGTACTCAAGGAGGGGATTGACTACTGGGTAGTCTCTGCTCTACATCTTATCCTTCCTTACTCCTCTTATCTTTATTTGCTTTTTCATCCAGGATCTTAATATGATAAAACCTGCTAAAGCCAGCAGAAGGGTAAGTGAATATGACATTCAATCTCATTAGAGCCTACAATTGGATAAGAACAATGGAACTTCTGGATACTTCCCTTATTCTGCCTTCAAGTCTCTGGAAGATCTTTATCTGTGTTTATTGACTCTGAATGATCAATATTCTGTGGGTGGAAGGTGTAGAGAAGATATGGGTGATTGCAATATCCTTTTCAGTTGCACTTCACAGTGAGGTCTTGGTTGTTCCCCATCAGATTGCTCTTTGAATCGAAATGAAACCCAGTCTGTGAGCAGTTGGGGTGGGGGTTTCACTTTTTAGTGCCTATAATTTAGTGACTAATTTTTCCCTGATGCCCATGCAGACTCCAGACTCTAGGGAGGATTTTTATTTATTTATTTATTTATAGTCTGCCTTTCTTAATGAAACACAAGGTGGATTACACAATGTAAGTCATTGCAAGCAATAGGATGAAACATCTAATAAGAAATGTAATAGGACTAGGCTTGCAGAAATCTGAACAAAGCATAAGTATGAACTGTGACATGTCAAATAAGCAAATAGTGCTACATAAGCAGAATTACAGTGCACTGAGAACAAGACAATACACCCAGCAACAGACAGCACATTCAGTAGTCAAGTTCACAGACCCGTTGCCTTCCTTGAAACATGTCCTGAACCATTTTGTTATAACACAGCCTTATCACCTTTATAAACATGCCCTCTTAAAAGGCTCTATACATTATGATCATGAGGTTTAGGGAGGTCAGAAAGAGCACATCTGTTTGTTGTACAAGAAAATAAAAAAGGAAATAAGAACCCTCTTCAAAACCATCCCTTTCTGTGCTGGAAACATTGTTGTTTTTAAATCTGACATGCAGAGTTTTGAAGGGTATTTTATTTTTGTTGTTGTTTTGATGTGGCCACAAGAGAGTCACTGCTCTCAGGATTCCCAGTTTTTGTGTGTCAAGTTGCAACTGAGTAATGGCAACAGTAGGGTTTTCAAGGCAAGAGACTAACAGAGGTGGTTTGCCATTGGCTTCCTCTGCATAGCGACCCTGGTATTCCTTGGTGGTCTCCCATCCAGATACTAGCCAGTGCTGACTCTGCTTAGCTTCTGAGATCTGACGAGATCAGGCGAGCCTGGGCCATCCAGGTCAGTGCCCCCAGTTTTAGGATTATGGAAATACACATCCCTGGACCTTGAAACAATTTCCTCCCTTGGTCTGTGATCTCCATGGACACAGAGGAAATGAGGAGGAACGTTGGCACTCTAAATTTTGGGTTCAACTTGAAATTCCACAGAAGACTGTGGCAACAAAACCCTTGGATTAAAGATGAAACAAATCTTGATCAGGATGCAGGTGGAGCAGTCCATCCCTAATGCAGAGGACCACCACCACCCCCCACTCTGAATTAAGTGGAGCCATCCTTATCTTGCCCATTAATTCATTTCCTTCTCTAGCGTTCCTCCCTGGCACCTCTGATCCAGCCAGTGGTAGCAGCCAAGCGTGCACGGCCATCTGTGACTCCTGCTCCTAATGTGAGTATATGGCAATGTTTTACATCTATGCAAGTGAGAAGAACATGGCACACAAACAGTTACCTTTGACTGTATTGGAGCAAAACTCATTCTGTGGTGTATGATCTTATGTGTACAGTTAGTCCCACAACCTGATGGAATAGGATAGTGAAACAGAATGTGCATATGTGTAAAGCAGTTGTCTGTGACATCGACACCTAGGCTGAGTATCTGGCACAGTCCTAGGACTGCACAACTTAGTTCCACCATTTAAAGACGTCCACATGAAAGGTGAAGTGGTGGGAGGGGAGGCAGGCACAGGCTAGGATAGGTGCAGAAAGACCTCTGCAAAATTCCTACCATAACATGAGATTATGAAGGAGGGTTTTGATTTGGAGATAGCCTTTCATATAAGCATATAGTCGGTTGCAAGTGCGACATTGGTGCCTGTTTCCCTCAAAATGGGCATCGTTCTTGGTGGATATGTGGGTTTGTGCTTCTTCAGTACCTGGATGAAGCCTTGCATTCATGGCTCATTACCAATGCTGATTTCTCCACACCCATCTCTCCCCTGGACATCACAGACTCTTCTGCATACCACCCCTAATCCCATCACGCCTGCTATTCACATTTACATACTGTTAACATTTACATACTAATGCTTGTCTGAATTCACTCTCCTCTACTTAAAGACAGATGGATTCACATTCTAGCTGTATCTGAAGAAGTGAGCTGTGGCTCACGAAAGCTCATACCCTATCAGAAAATATTTTTGTTAGTCTTTAAGGTGCTACTGGACTCTTGCCCTTTTCTACTACTGCAGACAGACTAACACGGCTACCCACTGTGAATTATCTGGATGAAGCCTGCTTGGATTGATTTTGACATCAGTAGTTATTGGCTTTGGTTGAATGTTGTTGTGAGGCAATATTCCTCTGAAGGCCAGTTGCTGGGGAGCCGCAGCAGGGAGGCAGGATTCGGCCTCTGTGCCACCTTTGCCTGCAGACTTTGCAGAGGCGTCTAGTCAGCCATTGTGGGAAACAGGGTGCTGGACTAGGTGAACTATTAGTCTAATCCAGCAAAGCATGGCCTGTTCTTGTATCTTCACATCTCCGGCTTAAAACAAAGAAGACCTTTCTATCCAGCTGGAGAGTGGTAACAGAAGAGAGGGCATCTCTCTTCAGTCTACAAAGAGCTCTCTGTTCGGGTTTCCCTGCACTCCTGTATAGTAGTACAGATCTCAAATCTGATTGGGTGTGGTTGTCATTTCTTGTCCTCCTGTCCTTAAAATCTTGGTAGGCAAATGAGCTGGCTTTGGTGGCCCTGAGATCTGGAGCTGCTGCTGAAAGCAAGGTCCTTGCCCGCAGCTTGCTACCTATTGGGGCGGTGCCACGTCGTCGATCCCAGCAGAATCATCGCATCTCCACAATTGCAGGTAGCCCTTCCCTTTCTGTCTAGCCCCTCTCTTTGGTGGGACTGGCCAGTACTGAACATGGAGGGCAGCTGGTTGGCTAGTGGTACTGAATGCCACCATAAGCTTTCAAAGTTCTCCCCACGTACATGTTGGACTATACTCCCATAGTGCAGAGAGAAAAAGTTGTGATGTGAATGCTGCTTGGCGTAGGTCTACTTTGCCATCTGCCTGGAAAGAAGCCCTTCTCCTTCCTTATAAGTAGGAGCAGGCTGCAATTGTTCTCAGTATGTAAGAGGTAGTTGACTTCTGTTCAGATCTTTATTTGAAGAGAGTACTTGACCAACAATGTTAGGGAATAGCGCTAGGTGGATATGATTGGCAGTTGAGGGATTAGTCTACAAAGCCAAGTTCAACAAAACCTCCAAGAGACTTCCCCTGCCACTATTTAAGCCGATAAGGCCTGGGTAGCCAGATCCTAAGCAAGCCTGAAGGCATCAGTGATAATTTCAGAAGTAGGGTTCTACTTCCAAAGGATCCTGAGTTGTAAGAAGAGTAGTTTTATGGGAAGCTTCTTCTTCCCCTGAGCAACTTTGGAGGAGGCGTTGGTAAGTGTTGCTTGGAGTCCACCTCCCACTCTGTCACTATCTGGAGACTTAGATGTTGCTATATTCCCAAACCCTGCAGTATGGGGTTAAACATCTGTCCCACCCTGGCTAGAACTCCTGGGCAGTCCCACGCGCAAGAAGCCCCTTGTTGTGCTCTTCTCCATGGGCTCCTGAATTGACAGGATTTTAGCCTGTTGGGGGAGGCTGCAGTTTGAGATAAGCAGGCAGACTAGTTTTGGGATTCACCAATGTGTGCTGGGAAGTGTCATTTCAGAGTGGTGGAAGACAGTCCCTGTGTTTGTTCATGTTCCTAGTGCTGAGAGCAGCTCTTCTCTCCATAGAATTCACTACAGTTTGGGACAGCTGTGATGAGTCAGGTCGACATAGCAGCCCGGCTGAGAGTGAAGCCGTCGGTGCAGAGGCTGGAGCTGGGGGGAAGGGTGCCCAGGGCTGTTTCACCACCTCTCCTTCTCCTCCACGGGAAGCACCACCACTCCAACATCACTTCACCTCCAAGACAGTAAGACTTGAGAGAACAGGCCTGTTGTAAGCACTAGGGTACTGCCCTACAAGTGCTCTTCAGGAAGGCAGGCTGGGTTCTCTAGATTACCTGCAAAGTGAAGAGACTGTCTACGATGTATTGCAAAGTAGGTAGAGGCAGCAGCCCTGCTGCGCGTGAGCTAAGCCAATTTGTGGAACTGGCCGGGGGTGGGAATCTAGTTGCTCTTTCTGCTTTGTTTATCTCCCCTTCTCTCTCTCCCTTCCTGCCCAAGACCATTCGTCTAGAGTCATGTGCCGTTTGCAAATCCCGCCTGCGCTTTGGGAAGGTGGCACTTAAATGTCGGCCCTGCCAGCTTGTAATACACCCTAAGTGCAAAGAACACTGCCCATCTCTGTGTATGCCAGGTGCTCATCCAAGAATGAAAGAAGTGAGTGTGGCAGGGTGAGAACCTGGGGAGGGGACTTTGTCCTGGAGAAACAGCAGCTGTGTTGACTTTTTGTGTAGGGTAGCTGTGCTAGGATGTTTCTCTGCACAGTGTGGTATCTACTCTTTTTTTCCTTGTTTTTGTAGGGCGTTCTGGCAGACTTCGCATCCAGCACACACCCCATGGTGCCCCCACTAGTGGTTCAGTGTGTGAGTCAGGTGGAGAGTCGTGGTCTCCAGGAGGTGAATGGAGGGTGGACTAAGATCTCTGGACGAAGGGCTAATTGGGCTACCTTTCTTCTACAATGCCTTTCTCAGCTTTTCAGCCAAACTTAATTCCCATTCCATTTTACTCTTCCATTCTTCCCTGTGCTTTATCCAATTGTTTCCTGTAGGTAATTACTTAAAGCTTACACTGTTTGCTTACTCCCTTGCCAACCTGGGTTTCTGGATCCAGATTTGGAACATTCGCAGCTCCCTTGGCTTCATGGGTTTTTTCCCCACTTGCATCTATATTACCTCTCATGTCTGTCATATTTTTGTCCATGGGGCCCTCCTGATGTGTTATCTTTCTCCTCTTCTTTTAATCTTTGGTCCCTTTCAGATTACCCATCTAAACCACATGACATCCGTTCTTGGCCCCTTTCCGAATAAAGCAATACAGAGATGAACATTTCATACAGCTAATTTCAATCCATCTATGAGCTGGTTCTAAAGCACTCTGAAGAGCTCAGGCCAATTCAAACAGCTCCACTTCCCCCCCCCCCCCACACACACACACCTCTTTCCACAGCATGTTCTTTTTTGCCCTTTTTCTTTTGAACTTTCAGAACTTTGTGCTATAGCACCATAGTAATGCAATGCATCCCAATGCAGGTGATACAGCAATTCAGTGCTATATCACCAGCATTGGGATGCATTGCATTACTGTGGTGCTATAGCACTACAGCACAAATCTCAGAATGTTCAAAAGAAAGGGCGAAAAAGAACGCACCACGGAAGAAGTCGCGGGGGGGGGGTGCCCTTTCAGAAGCACTCCAGACATTTTAAACAGTACACTGGAGCAATTCAGAAGCGCAAGGGAAAACTGAAAACAGGAGAAAGCAGTTTTCACTAAAAAAAAATGGCTGAGCCCTAGGATGCCAACGGGACAAAAACAGCTTTGTCTGAAAAGGTAAAAAAAAAAAATCCGTTAGCAGCCGGGAGCCAAACTGGTTGTGTCTGAAATGACACAAAATATAAGGTAGCAAGCTGCTGCTAAAACAGATTATAAGGGCAGTTTGAAAGTGGCCTATGTCTTTACTTTTATGTTCTCTTCTGCACTGCAGTATCTGATGAAGTGAGCTCTGACTCATGAAAACATGCTGAAGTAAACATTATTAGTGTTTTTAAAGTGCCACTGGACTTCTGTTTTTGTGTTGCTCTTCACTGGCCAACACAGGTTGTTGTTGTTTTTCTGTAAGCCTCTTCTTGCTTGCAAGAGTCCTCATGAAATCCTGATTCTTCCCATCCAACTCCTCAGGCATAGAATCACAGAGTTGGAAGGGACCTCCAGTCCAACCCCCTGCACAATGCAGGAAATTCACAATTACCTCCCCCCTCCACACCCCCAGTGACTCCATGCCCAGAAGATGGCCAAGATGCCTTCCCTCTCATGATCTGCCTAAGTTCACAAAATCAGCATTGCTGATAGATGGCCATCTAGCCTCTGCATTAAAACCTCCAAAGAAAGAGAGCCCACCACCTCCCGAGGAAGCCTGTTCCACTGAGGAACTGCTCTAACTGTCAGAAAGTTCTTCCTAATGTTTAGCCAGGAACTCTTTTGATTTAATTTCAGCCCATTGGTTCTGTGGCAACTGAAAACAACTCTGCACCATCCTCTATAGCAGGGATGGGGAACCTCAGGCCTGGGGGCCATATGCGGCCCCCGAGGACATTGTTTGTGGCCCTCGGGAGATCTGGGATCCCTCCGCAGAGGCGCAGCACAAGGCGGCCCTCCCTGAGGGTGTTCCTGGGGCCATGGCTTGCAGGGGCGCTGCGGCACCCTTTGGACCTCCTCTCGCCGACTGACGGCTGTTGGTCAGTGAGAGGGAGGGGGGGAAAGAGGTCCGTGGATCCCGGTGGCAGAGCATGCACGCAGGAGCCGATCGGGCTTCGGGGGGCCTTTTGTGGACTCTGGGGGGGCATGGAGCCTAGGCCAGGTCGCATGGGGCCGGCAGGTGTGTGTGTGGGGGGGGGGGAAGGCTTTTCTCTCTCCCTCTCTTTCTGTCTCTTTCTTTGTCTGTCTCCCTCCGTCCTTTTATTTCTCCCCCTCTTTCCATTTCTTTCTCCCTCTCTCCCTTTTCCTCTTTCTCTGTTTTCCTTCCTTCCTCCCTTGCCGATCGACTGTGCCCCCCTGGCACCTCGTTTGCTCGGGCCCACCGCTGGCTGCCCTCCCGCCTGGGGGGGAGGGCCAGGGGAGTGGGGGCGCCCTCCTGGCCTTCTCTGCGTGGCCTCCCCTGGGGTTGCCATCCTCCAGGTGGTGGCCGGAGACCTGGCAAGCCTAGCTTCTCCCCCGCACCGGGAGATCTACACCTGGTATGGCCCCCGAATGATGTTATAAATGTGCAAATGGCCCTTGGCAGGAAAAAGGTTCCCCACCCCTGCTCTATAGGATAGCCTTTCAAGTACTTGAAAATAGTTGTCCTATCACCTCTCAGTCGTCTCCTCTCCAGGCTAAGCATTCCCAGCTCCTTCAAGTTTTCCTCATGTATTCTGCTTCTCTTATGTGTCCTTGGTATTTTGCCTGCACTAATTCACACATTAAGTTTCCTGTTTCATCAGCTTTCTTTTGCCCTCAGTCATCTGTTCTGGCCTCTCCCCCCGGCCACTTTATATAGCTTCCTTCCTTAGACTTTTAAAGCTTTTTTTTTAACCTTACTTTGTGTCCTCAAATTTGGTTTATACTTCTGACCATTCAGTCCTTAAACATAGTTCCTCTGGTTTTGGCTAGGAATTAGACCTTGTCTGTGGCCTTCTTCCTGAGGTTATATACCAATTTCTCACCCCTTAGAAAAGCCTGAAAAACCTGGTTGTGTCTAGGACTGTTCACCTCCCCCCACCCACCCAGTATTTTTCAGGTTTGGATCTAATAAACCCAGAAATTTTCAAAAAGCTAAAAATGCCAAATGTAAGCAATTTGGCTTTTTCGAATAATCAAAAATTTGGGGTTTAGAAAACCCGAATCCAAAAAATATGCCACACAGAGATGAACTCTGTTCATCGCTCCGCACTGCCTCCCCCCTCTGAATCCTCATGGACTTTGGAGGGGGCCCAGCATTTGGATCCCCGCTTGCCTACCTCCCCTGAAATCCATGTACTTCAGGGAGGGCAGGTGGCAGAGATCGGAGTCAGCTGGCAGGTAAGTAAGAGGGGAGGGAAGAGGTGGGATGGGGAGAATGGCAGTGGGGCCAAAGCAGCCCCGAATAATGCAGGGGGGGGGCATTATTTGAGATCTGCTTTTTTGGCTCCCTTTTATTGCCACCATTTTTTTTACCAAAGGTATTTTTCGGGGGGGGGGGTTGGTTCACCTTTAGCTGAATGCACACCCCTAGTTGTTTCAGAAGGGGGTTATTTGTTTTGAATTGCTACAGCAGCCAAAAATGCTGTCCAGACTCTGTGGGGAGGAGTCATATCTGTGATATTACTATTGCAGAGGTTCTTAAAACCCCCCCCATCGTTTTTTTTTTAACCAAACTGGATTTTTGTGTGAACTGTCAATGGTAGCCAAGGTTGGTCTTGTTTGGCAGTTGTTTTGATCCATATAGATGCCAGCCCTTGCTTATTCACTATGACAATGAGTATTTGCTGGTATTGGTGGGGAGGGGGATGATGCTGGAGTGCCTTGGCATTTTTAGTCAGCTTGGCTTTCTTCTGGTGGCTTCTGCTGAAGGAGAGTGCACTTTCCTTTGTTCTTATATGGTTGTGGGTTTTCTCCCACTCCATGGTCTCATAACTAATATTTTTCAGAGCTGAGATTTTTTTCCTTGTGCCAGACTAGTCAGTGATCCTAGGATACTGTCTGCCTTCTGCACTATGCCATCATCAAGAAAACACACATGGTCTCCAGCATGGTCAGTACATCCGTGGCACTGCATTCCCAAGCAGGAATCATAAATAGTAATAAAGTACCTTGAGCATATGGCTTTCTCTCACCAGTGCATAAGTGCAATTTCTCCTCTCTCCAGTTTTCATGTTGCAGAGTTCTCAGGTTCATTGGAGGGGACACAAACCAAGACTGTGTATCACACGTTGTAGAAGTTTTGTCCCTTCCAAATGCGGTTCAGCACTTTTCTGCATGAAACTGTGGAGGAGGTTTCGGGGGAGGGGCACCATTTTTGCCTCTCAAACTGCCCCTTGAAGCTGTAATTGGCTCCATGATTTTTGTAATGGATGCCATAACAGGTCTTCTCATGCAGATTTGGTCCCTGGCACCCAATGACCTTGTGACTAATCTTAGTAATGGTGTTGTGCTGGGCCAGGAATGCAGCTCGAAGTCCAGCCCTAGTGGTGACTACTTCTCCTCTGCGGCAGATGGGGCTTTACCGAGTACCTGGTGCAGAGCCCGTTGTACGTGAATGGAGAAAAAAACTGCTTCATTCCAGAGGAGCCGTTCCCTCGTTGGACCAAGTGGCTGATGTGCATGTGATCTGTGGCATTCTCAAGGACTTTCTGAGGAGCTTGAAGGAACCACTTGTTACTTTCTACCTGCACTGTGCTTTCCTGCATGCTGCAGGTATGTTTGGGCAAGGCAGGAGGAGGAATTGCCTGTTCCAGGATGGATGTCTCCATATTGTCTAGTTGTAGTTTCTAGGAGAGCCTAGAATTGCTGGTTAAAACTGGAGGAAGGGACTGAATTACTCCTGAAACTGGTTGGTTGCTTGGAGACATCTTTTTAACTTTATGTGAATGTGAATGTGGAAGAACATAAGTACTGTCATTGTAAGACTTCACAGCTTAATGCTTGGGGAAAGTACTTGCAGGAGTGTTGGTGTTAATTGTCTAAATACTGACATCTGTGGGTGGTCTAGAAGGATGCCCAGGGACCCATACCTCCTTTTTCTTTCACCCAGATATCCCAGATGAAACTGCCCGCTACGCGGCTCTCTGCCATGTTGTGATGAAGCTGCCTCTGGCCAACAGAGACACGCTGGCTTTTCTCATGCTCCACATGCATAGGTGAGAGGGCTGTTGAGGAGACCAAGCATGGAGGGAGAGGCAAGAACAATAGGATATTAGGAATGACATCTAGTTACTTCGGCCTTGCTGGAAGTGTCATTGCATGTTCAGGACACTTATCTGTAAAAGCAAATATGTTTGTTGTGTAGTTTTCTATACTGTTTGCATGTTACTTTGAAGAAGAAGAGTTGGTTTTTATACCCTGCTTTTCTCTACTTTTAAGGAGTTTCAAAGCAGCTTACAAAGCAGTTTGTTCTTCATTGTCCCCCATTTAAAGGCAGCTACATGGCTTCATTATCATTTTTACAACGTCACATATATATTCCACTGGTTTAAAAGGAAGTATTTGATTAATTTGATTAAAATGCTCATCATTGCTGACTAACTTTCTATTGCCCAGCTGCTGGTTGTTGTGGGTCCTCCCCTCTTCTGCATAGCAGTCGTGTCTGTGCTCCCCTCCCCTCCTCTCTCCCCAAACCTATTGCTATATTCAGTACAGTTACCTGCAACTACAAAGATGTAACTTCCATTTCAAAGACACACAAATCATGGGTATCCATTGCATCCTCACAGGATAGGACAGACTATGAGGAGGGGGTTCCAGTCCTCAGGGCCAAGAGTGTCTCTCAAGTGGGCTTGGATGGCCCATACATACCGTGGTCTCTGCCCTAGAGTAGGTGTCCTTCACCATTCCTTACCAGGCATAGCTGGGTCAAGTGGAACAGGATCATGTTGTGACACTTGCTCTGGACTCTATGGATTCATCTCTTTCTCTCCCCCCCCCTTAGGGTCATAAAGAGCCCAGAGTGTCGAATGGACCGACATAGTTTGGCACGTATCTTTGGGCCAACCCTAGTTGGCCACAGTGTCCCCAACCCCTCCCCTGTCACCATCATGGAGGACACACCCCGCCAGAGCCAGGTAACGGATGTATCTTGCATGCAGCTGAATCTTTCATTTCTCCCCAAGCTTTAGAGTGCAGGGAAGACCATCAATGCTCAGCCTGTACATGAAGAGGAGCCAGACTTTTCCCATGTAGGTTGTGCCAGTTGCATGCCTTGGGAAGGAGATTTGGGGCTTCAAACTTTTATCTGTACTCCTTGTGTTTTTTTAACCACCTCTGTAAGATAGGCTTTTGAACTGAATCATGTGAATGTATATACTGCCATGATTCTCATAATTCTGTTACTTTTACCTATAGGGAGGGGCATTGATAAACCACCCCTGCTGGAAATCCTACTTGGCCTCTGTTCTGGCTTCTGTAGTTTTGTTGAGGATTGCACACCATGTTTTCAAGCCTGTATTTGAACTTTAAGAGTTGAGAACCTGTCTCCTTCTTTAAAAAGAAAAAAAAATCTGATATCTTTAAGATACTAAATTCTGGACCAATACATTGAGTGTGTACCCCAGTGCAAACAGTACCATTCACCTGACTTCCTTTTATAGAATAAAATCTCAAAGCCATACCGGAGTGGCAGTGAGTAAGAGAGGAGCCCTTCGGTCAGTGCTGCTCGTGCGAGAGTTGGTCGTTCTTTTGCCAAAGTCAGTAAAAGAGTTCAAAGTCTTCATTTCAGACCTTGGCTTGAAAGAGTGCTGAAACTTAAGTTCAGGGATATTGTGTGCAGAGCTATAGTGGGCTTTTTTATTAAAAGCTTTGTCCTGAATGAGCTGTCAAGAAAGGTGGTGGTATCTGAACATGTGCGAATGGAAAGGCAGGCACAGAAACTCACCTGTGAAACATAAGCAGGAACCAGCAGTGAACCTGAATGAAGCTGTTAGAGCACAAGACAAGAAGCAGACTGCCTGCTGCCCTTTTCCCACAGGTGGTTGCCCAGCTCTTGGCTCTGCCGCTTGGTTTTTGGAAACGTTTTGTGGAAGAGGAGCAGGAGAACCTGGTGCCATCAGTGTGGCAGCCCAGTGCGGTGAATGAACAAGGCAAGTCAAATGGGGGGGGGGGCGGAGCAGGAAATAAAGGGAGAAATGTGGGAAGTCTCAGAAGTGCCTGGCTTTAGTGATCTTCCAAAGGGCAATGGTGAAGGGAAGACCTAATGATCTTCCCCTTAACCCTCCCTCCTCTCTCACAGAGCAGCTGTTCCGTCCTTTCACTCTCCCAGAAATAAACTCCACCCAGATGAGCCCAGCCCCTGGAAGCAGCTGTCTCCCCAACAAGCTACGTGACTGCATGGGTACCACCTTCCCACCTTTGTGAGTGATGCAGGGAGGAGGCACAAAAAGATGTGTATATTGGGATGGGACTGGCACTGTACTACCTTGGGGCAGAAAGGATAGAATTGGGAAGGATTACAAGATTCAGCACTGGGGCTGTGTGTGTCTGTGCACATTCCCACTCAGTCTCTGTGGGGATGCTGCTGCACTCGTCTTGTTAGTGGCTTCCTAGAGGCACCTGGTTGGCCACTGTGTGAACAGACTGCTGGACTTGATGGGCCTCCGTCTGATCCAGCAGGGCCTTTCTTATGTTCTTATGGGATGCCATGTGCTGTCTGCTGGGGGGGGGGGCGGTTCTGACCATCTGCCTGCTAGAGGAACTATTGATGAGGACATGAGCATGTTTGTAGAGGCCACGCTGGGACTTGGATCCAACTTTGCTCTTTTTCCCCTTTTATCAGGCATGTTCCTCGCACTAAGAAGACGGGCAAATTCTTCCCTCTCCCAACATAAAGGAACTGCTCTGAGTGACCAACTCCTTGTACCAACTTCCTTGGCCTCTGCCATTTACCCACCTCTTTGCCAGTCCCAAGGCTGAGTTCTTGCAATCATGAGAAGATGCTTTACCATGCTTCTCAATCTAATGGTGGCTGATAACCCCTTCCTGTGTGTCATCCCAATCCCACCACCATTTGAGATTCCCAGAAGAGAGAAATCTTCCTGTTTCCATGGTACTAGTGTCTTGTTGATGAAATAAGGAATTCCAGTCCTGTTGCTGGGATATTTGCTTCCTCACTCGTGGGGCAGCAGCTTTGTGCATAAGGATTGAAACGGGGCTGATGGACCAAAACAATTCTTACTTGCGTGGCTGAGACTGGGGCCGGGGTACAGCAGAAAGCCATTCCGTGCAGCAGTTTACTGATGGGAACCCTGTGACTGAGGACGACTGCTGGAGAAAACAAACTGCTTTTGCTCCCTCCAACTGGCTTCATTTCAGGAGCCGTGAGCTGTTAATTCAGGGGCATGACTGTGTTCAGGGAATCACAACAAAGTGCTGCAGCTCCTGAAACACTTGCCACTGTGGTCCAGGGGAAGCCCCTGGCAACAACACAGGATGGGATACCGGGTGTCTACAAGTGGGAGGAGGAATGGGTCCAAATCACCTTCAGCACTACCAGTAGCAGGAAGTGAGCATCGGATACAACCTATAATGCAGTTCCATTAGCAGTGAAAATGTTTCAAAGAGGAAATGGTGCTTAGACTCTGCCTGCGCTGCTAGTCAGATCACTTACTAATTTTGTTTTATATAGTAGCTTCTCTATGGGCAGTAACACCAAAGCAGGAACCTATAACAGTATTGGCTAGCCCCAAAGGTTAGCACTACCTTAGATTATCTTTGCAGTTGCTATGATTCCTGTGTGAATCCAAGTACTGCTCTTCTAGGTTACTGGAGGTCAACATGGTCCTTGAGTGCCTTCTAGGTGTGCACTCTTTCCTAGGTGTGGTGCATCTGACAGTGTGGGGTCTTGTGTTAACACTCAATGTGGCTATTATACAAAAGACGTGTGCCTTAACTATGCCAAGGTTACAGGACTTAAGTATGCTAGTGGGTGTGAATATCTCTGGTGAATATGTGAATTAGAGGTACCCTAATTGTGCAGTATTGTGTTGTCACAGATTGAAAGGTTGTACTGTGTAAATATTGTATGAATTTCTTATCCCTGACTGGATGTAGAGGCTGTTGCACAAGGACGATGATTAAAGGTGGACAGGAAAAAATCAGGGCTGTGTGCAAAGTGACTATCTTCATTTTTTGTTTTTGTTTTTGACAGGGGGTTAACGCCACACTTTTTTAGTATTGGTTTTCTCGATTCCACTGAGCTCTGAGTACTACCATCCTCTCTTGGCTCTGCTTTCAGCTGGAATGGTGCATTTATGCTTTGGTTTTCCATTTTGTGTTCTTCCTAGATATGACTGTGGCTCTCACAATTATTTCCCTTTCACTTCCTGAGAAGGGCACTCAGGTGGGTTCAGTTGCTGAGCCTTTCATGGCACTGTTAACCCCACTCAAATTTCTATAGCTTTCAACCGGGCACAAGATGAGCTTCAACAGGGCTGCTGCCTGGCCTGGCCTGGGTTGTGAGAGAAGGCAGGTTGACGGAATGTAGTTGGCTGTGGAGGCTAAAGACGACTGGAGGGAGAGTTCATTTTCAGAACATGATCAAAACCTCCCTCTAGATTTTTCCTAGGTCTGGAAAGTCTTGAACGTCAGAGACCTGCAGCCTTACTTAACAAAATTAACAAAATTAGTCAGTCACATAATAGCGCTTGGATTGTAAAACATTTTAATTGTTTAATTGCTGTTTTCCCCACCACAAAAGTTATGTATGAGCTAATTTGTGCAAAATTAGATTCTATTCCTTTTCCACTAGTCAAGTGCATGAATTCTTTGAGGGTCAGCTACTACATTCATTACACCCTGATCTGGCCTCCTTCTGTATTTTGTTTTCCTTCCTAAGGACCCTTTCCTTTTAAAACCAAACATCAACACCAGTTTGATCATGAATTAGGGTCCTCTAGATCTGGGGATGCTCCAGGTAAAGAGTTGTGGGCCCTGATGGGCTACTAGAGGGACATTCAAACAAAAAAAGACTTTAACCCTACTAACCAGGCTTCTTCTGCCTATAATATTCCAGCGCCTCTGCACAAAGACTTTGGCTAGCTTTTTGTATGGCGTACTATTGTTTGTGCTTTA
This sequence comes from Euleptes europaea, assembly GCF_029931775.1. Classification (NCBI taxonomy): domain Eukaryota; kingdom Metazoa; phylum Chordata; class Lepidosauria; order Squamata; family Sphaerodactylidae; genus Euleptes; species Euleptes europaea. The sequence goes on along the minus strand of NC_079317.1, from coordinate 107,769,050 downwards.
CAACAAATGCTATCTCAAAGAATCAAAGGGCACCAAACAGAGGAAATCATGGCCTGGATGGCCCAAGCTAACCCAATATTGACTGATCATGGAAGCTAAGCGGCATTAGCCCTGGTTAGTTCTTGGAAGAGAGACCCCAAGGAAGATGAAGATTGCTTTGTCGAGACAGGCAATAGCAAACCCTCCTCAACATCTCTTGCCTTGAAAACGCTACAGGGTCACCGTAAGTTGGCTGCAACGGAATGGCTCTTTTTCCATCACCAATTGTGACTCTTTCACCTATTCTGCTGGAGCTATTGTGCCTGCTTTTGGCAGCATGGGAGCAAATTTGTCACTGGTCTGCAACAGGAGTAAAGCCTCAACTGCTCCTTGGTTGTCCCCTTTCCTCTTGAGCCAGATCAACCACTGAGAGATAGGAGCTTGAGCTTGGCATGCTCTTCCTGTCACACAAGAGGGGACACAAAGCCTGAAATATTTTGAATTCAGATACAAGTGGGAAAACAGATAGCTCAAAGGAGCATATTTCATTCCCTCTAGCTCTCAGCTAGGTTTAGGATTATTTTTTACTACTCAGCCCAGGGCAACCTCCCAACATGTTGCCTAGCTCAAGTATAATATAAAGTAATCCAGTAGTTAGAACAGGTGTCTCACTGTAACATAAAAGCAGTAGGAAAATTGGCCTCTTTCTAAAGTGCAGCCTGGCCTAATAGGGCAATCCTACTCAAGCAGTTTCAAATTACAGTTCATACACTTCTAATGCACAGCTTCTGCCTGCTTTTCTACTGTCCCTTTGTGAGCTTGAAGAGCCTTTGCGTGTCCATAAAGCATTAGCAAGCTGGCCCAGAAAATGCTTCTGGCTGCCTTGCAGCATCTTGGATTTTTGCAAGCATACGCTGCTTGTAGGGCTTGGGGGAGGAGAGGAGCAGCTGCTGCTGCCCTGTTCAGCCGGGGCCTGCTTCTTTCACCAGCTGTAGAAAAGCTGCTCAGACAGCACTGGGGAAGGTTAAGGGCCTGTCCACTATTTGCAGTTCAAAAGTTCATCTCCTCAGCATTTCTTTCCCCTTTCTGGATCGGGGAGGGCCAAAAGCAAAGCAGGTATACAGCACCATCCTGGCCTGGTAGAAAGACATGCCTTCCATTCCAGAAGTGGGAGGTCCCTTATTCCCAATTGTCATAGATGCAGTGGTAGTAACCCAGGGTGCTAGACAGCAAGTAGTCTTCCACATCTGCCTCAGAGGGAATGGCGGTCAATGCCTGCAGAAAGGAATGGAGTGTAAATATAACAGCAGGGAGGGCCTGGCTTATGCCCCTCTTTGGTGTCTGAAAAACACAGGGCTGTGTACTTGAGTTGGCTTCCCTAAAGACAAATTGCCTGTGGTGTTGTACTTGTTAGCAATACATATCCAAAAATTTAGTCTTTGACAAGCCATGTGAGGCAGTTATTACACACCCATGTTTCTAGGGTTCCTCTTTCACTCTGCTTCCTGCAGAGTGCCTGATGAGCTCTTCTCTGCCTCAGGAGGCACAAACTTTGGGGTGAGGGGGGGGGCTTGAATATGGTTCTCTCACCTTTCAGCTCTCCTACTCAAGAGGCGCCATTTTAATCCTAAAAATGGATGGTCCCCAAGCGGGCATTTATATATAAAATCTACTCGAATTTTTTTTTTAAGGAAACGTTGAGTGTATGTCTAAAATAGAGTAGAAATCTGAACTTAAATCTCCACCATCCAAGGTTGCCCATATCTCCACAAGGATGAGCTCAAGCTCCCTGCACCATAAACCAACCAGGCTGCAGAGCCAGTCCAAGGGCAATTGTAGACATTACAGTTATGGAGTCTCCCTCAAATACACCCTTTTAAAAAACCTGGCTAGCTAGCAGACATTTTATTGGGATTTGGGAATGTGACCTGTCCTACCAGAGACAATTTCTAAACATGAATGTGGTTGGGGGGTAGAAAAGAGGGATCTCATGTAAGCAGCGCTCTGCTTTCTGTCAAAGTGATCATGTTATACCTTTTTGCAAACCCCAAGCCCTACCCTTTTTCCATTCCAAGTACCTAGTTGGGCCATAAGCCATTCTGATACAGTGTGGTGGGAAAAATGGAACTTAATTGTAAGCAGTGGCCGCAGCTGCCCCCTGGCGCAAATCCACAGCAGCTGGCATACTGCTATATACAAGCATAAATGCACGGCCATACACACAGCTAGCTCTGTAAAGGTGGCAACAGGGTGAGCCAGGAAACCCAACAACGTTTGCTAGAAGTGCAGAAGATATTTCAAATTCAGGCCCTCAGCAGGGAGGCAACAAGAAGCACGGGCGTGCGCAACCACTGCAGCTAAAGCTTTCCCCACTGTCCAGACAGAACTGTATGTCTTTTTGAAAAAATAATAGGAAACTGGCTGGGCACATGCGGGGGGGGGGGGATGACAAGCTATAGGGCTACTACATGGATTTGATGTGCAGGCTAGATGGTGCACCAGCCCTACACTGAGTGAAGTCCACTTGCTGTAAACAATGGCAGAATTTAAGGCTGGGCCAGAGAGATCTTTGGTTCCTTTTTATAACGTTTACCTTAATGCATGCATGGGGACATTACTAAAAAGAATCTGAAAGATTCTCCCTGACAAAACTGCATGTGAAATGTGTAGGGGTTGTAAAAACGATTAAAGAATTCCTTTTCCTCTGCACCATTTGTTGGTGAGGCCCCCTTCTTTTCTCCTTTTTATAGCTGCCATTCACTACCACTGGGGTAGAACTGGCACACAAAGGCACTCTCTGTCTACAATCTGTGGCAGCAGCCTCCCTTCCAGGCCTAAGTGTTTGGAAATACACAAATACAGACCTGGCTTGGCTGAACAAGAAAGACCCAATGGCAAGACAAAGGAGAGCAGCAGGGGAGAGGCAGGCAAGGTCAAGGGATGGGGCCTACCTGAGCTGGAGAGAAGCGGAAGAAATGGAGGGTACAAATGAAGGAAGGATGGAGCGTCGAGCAGCTTAAGAGTTTAGGGCATCGATACCTGCAGGTGTGAGCACCAGGGCCTGGAGAATGTCAGAGAGGGACACAATCCCCCGTGGAGTGTTCTTCTCATCCACTAGAACCAGACGATGGACCTGCCAAATGAGCGAGCCACACAATATCATGGGGAAGACAGGGATGGGGCAAGCAGAGACAAGTATTTCAGATACCAGGAGTAGTAATATTTCCCTTTGATATCCCCCAGGTGGAAGTGAGGTAAGGCAGTGCATTCTGGGGACAGGATACAGTGAGAAGCAATAGGGTTGTGCAAAAATCAAATCAAAGCACTGAAAACAATTTCTAACCCAAGGTTTAGTGCTGCTTCATTTCTTTTTCAATTACACAGCCAAGATTTTACATGTACCTGTTCACTGTACCATACCCATGCAGTAAATGGAGATTTCCAGCCATATGCAAGGTACATGTTGTAGATAGCCAGGATCAACCAGCACTTTCTTTTATATAATACCAAACACGTTTGCTACCCTGTAACATAAAGCTACACATTCATCAACACACCAGGCTGTTTACCTTGAGGGCCTTCTTCCTGAACAATATGCCTCCACGTGAGGACCCCAGCATTTGACCTGAATCTCTTTTTAGTGGCCCAGTGACAGAAACTCCTCCAACTAGATATGCTCCATGTGATTTTTTATTTATTTTTTTGCTAAAACTGGTGGAATGTGCCAGAAACTGACACCACTACCACCAATCTCTGGTCCAAGACATCACCTTTTCTTGACCACCAGGAAGAATCAGAGATTGGGGAATAGACAAAGCATGGTCCAACTGAGGTATGCAATGGTTTCTGGGCTCCAGGCTGAGTTGTAAGCCTAAGCAGTCATAAATCAAGGAGGGAAAAGAACCTCTCAAAGAATCAGGCCTGTGCTCTGGCTCACCAGAGGTCCATGACCAAGACAAGTCAGGAGAACCCTCTGACCAGAAAGTGCTGTCTATTCCTTGACCAGAACCCTGTCCATTCCTTGACCAGGAAACGACTGCTTGTGACTGACACCGTGCCTTCCCTATTCCACAAGGAGTCAGCTTTGAAATCACAACATAGTTGCTATTGGCCCTTGAAACACATGGAAAACAGACCTCAAAACCATTCCCTTACCAGACTGATGCACATTCCCCCTTCACATGGGGGGGAAAACACATATGTGGTTATATATCATCCTCCCAGGGATTGCATGTCACAAGTCGGGAGGCTCTACCATAAGAGACCTCAGGGAAAGATCAGGATGGCAGCCGGGGTGCTGATACTGCAACGCTGCCACCTTGTCTAGATTGGAATGTCACAAGAAGAAGAGGAGGAAGAGGAGAGCCAGCGGTGGACTCTGATCTGGAGAACCGGGTTCGATTCCCCCACTCCTCCACATGAGCGGCGGAGGCTAATCTGGACAACTGGATTTGTTTCCCCACTCCTACACACGAAGCTAGCTGGGTGACCCTGGGCCAGTCACAGCTCTGTTAGAGCTCTCTCAGCCTCACCTACCTCACAGGGTGTCTGTTGTGGGGTGGGGAAGGGAAGGTGATTGTTTGAGTCTCCCTTAAGTGGTAGAGAAAGTCGGCATATAAAAACCAACTCTCCTTCTTCTAAACCAAGGCACACTCACCACTCAAGTTATGTACAGCTTTCATCATCCTGAGATGAGGTTTAGCTTTAAAGGCACACAATATAAAGCCAGAACTAGAGAACAGAAAAAAGGAGCCAAATCTTGCTCCATGGTCTCTTTTCCTAAGGCCCTGCACATATTCTTTCCCCACCCCCCATACAAACATCCAGAGCTCTCCCAGCACACACCTGTTCTTTGGCGATGCGATCAATGATGTCTTCTATCGTCTCATAAGGGTAGCAAGTAAGTACCCCCTCGAGGCAGACTGAGCGCTGCTTCAAGGCTTCTCCCACACTAATGTCCAGGTTGTTGTAGGACTTCTGGGCAGCCAAGTGCTGTGGAAAATAAGTGGTGATATGAGGGAGGCATTTGAGGCAAGGTGACCCTTGACCAAGGTGGTGGTATGCTAGCCTTGATATGCAGGTGGCTCTAACTGAAGGCAATGGTTCAGGTTTCCTACCATGCAAAAGTATGTTAGAATCATAGAGTTGGAAGTGGCCACACAGGCCATCTAGTCCAACCTCCTGCTCAATGCAGGATCAGCCTAGAGCATCCCTGACAAGTGCTTGTCCAGCCTCTGCTTAAAGACTACCAGTGAGGGGGAGCTCTCCACCTCCAGAGGTAGCTTATTCTACTGTCAAACAACTCTTACTGTAAAAAGGTTTTTCCCTAATATCCAGCCGGTACCTTTCTGCCCTTAATTTAAACCCATTATTTGCAAGTCCTATCCAATGCTTCCACCAGGAACAGCTCCCTGCCCTCCTCTAAGTGACATCCCTTCAAATACTTAAAGAGAGCAATCATGTCCTCCCTCTCCAGACTAAACATGCCCAACTCCCTTAGCCTTTCCTCATAGAGCTTGGTCTCCAGGCTTCTTATCATCCCCAAGATCTTGTTCACACACAGTGCTACCCAGGAGTGTATCCCCCATCCAGTATGTGTGTCCCGCATTTTTGTTACCCAGATGAAGAACTCGGCACTTATCCTTGTTGAATTGCATCTTGTTCACATCCACCCACTTTTCCAGTGTGTTCTGATCTCGTTAAATTCTATCTCTATCTCCTGGTGTGTTCGCTGCTCCTCCCAGTTTGGTGTCATCTACAAATTTAATGAGTAGTCCCTCCACCCATCCAGATCATTTGTAAAAATATGGAAAAGTACCGGGCCCAGAACCAAACCTTGTGGCACCCCACTGGACATCTCCCCCCATTCAGATGAACTGCCATTGACAACTACTCTTTGTGGGCAGTTCTGCAACCAGTTCCCTATCCACCCAACTATCCTAGGGTCCAGTCCACAGTCCTCTAGTTTACCCATCAGAACATCATGGGGAACCCTGTCAAAAGCCTTACTGAAATCCAGGTAAACAACATCAACCACATTCCCTCGATCCAGTAAGCTGGTCACTTGATCAAAGAAGGAAACAAGGTTGGTCTGGCAGGACCTGTTGGGGACAAATCCATGCTGACTTCCCCGGATCACCAAGTTGTCCTTCAGATGCTTGCAGATTGATCTCTTTAATATCTGCTCCAGTATCTTCCCTGAGATAGATGTCAAACTGTAGTTTCCTGGGTTGTCTCTCCTCCCTTTTTTGAAAATAGGGATAATGTTTGCCCTCCTCCAGTCTTGTGGCACATCTCCAGTCCTCCAAGAGGTCTGGAAGATTATGGACAAAGGCTCGGCAAGCTCTCTAGAAAGTTCTTTGAGAACTCTCGGGTGCATACTCTCCAGCCTGGGGGATTTGTACTCATCCAATCCAGGTGCTTCTCAACTACCTCTCTGCTCATGTCAACCAGCAGCCCAGATGCTGTGGCTTATCTGCTATCCTCTCTAGTTGAGTCTGTTCTCTTTTTCAGGAAAAAAAACTGAGGCAAAACAGGCATTGAGCCTTTCTGCTTTCTCTCTGTCTTCTGCCAGTTACTCCATTTTCACCCAACAGTGGGCCCATGGCCTCTTTTCCCTTGCGTTTGCTCCTCACATTTCTAAAGAAGCTTTTCTTGTTGTAGCGAGCCTCCCTGGCCAGCATCAGCTCACTGTGAGCTTTGGCCTCTCTGATGGCTGACCCAGAGTGCCCGGCAACCCACAGATACTCTTCTTTAGAGGTATGTCCTTGCCTCCATTTCTTGAACATTTCCTTTTTCTCCCTTCGCTCATCATGGAGTTCTCTGTTCATCCACATCGGCTTCTTGGATCCTTTACCATGTTTCCTTCTTGTTGAAATAGTGAGGGCTTGAGCTTTCAAGAGCTCTTGTTTTAGGACAGGCCACCCTTCACTTCCTCCTTTCCCTTCCAACAGTCTTGCCCATGGAATGATTCCCATCAGGCCTGAGTTCATTAAAATCTGCCCTACCAAAATCTAACAGACACGCGTGTGGCTATGAACTTCCTTGGTCCCCCACAACAAAACGAATTCCAGGAGGACACGGTCACTTCCCCCTAAGGTCCCCACCACCTTCACCTCATCTACCATCTCTTGTCTGTTGGTCAATATTAAATCGAGTATGGCTGAGCCCTTTGTAGTTACCTCCACCATTTGATGAAGGAAGTTGTTTGCCAGGGAGGTGAGGAACTTGAGTGACTGTGGTCGCTTTGCAGAGTTGGTCACCCAGCACACATCAGGGGAGTTGAAATCTCTCATAAGTATTAGCTCTTGTCGTTTGGATACCCTGTCAAGCTGCTTGCGGAGGGCAGCATCCACCTCCTCACCCTGGTCAGGAGGTCTGTAGCAGACTCCAGCCACATTACTGCTTGTCCTTCTTTCCCTTATCCTCACCCAGATACTGGGCTGTCACCTTCCTCCTCCAGTATTTCGTGACAAGCAATCTCTCATCTCACATACACTGCCATTCCACCCCCTCTTTGACCTTTTCGGTTGTTCTTGAACAACTCATATCCATCCACTACTACATTCCAGTCATGGGAATCATCCCACCAAGTTTCTGTAATGCCTACTCAATCATATCCCTCTGACTGCATTAGAAGCTGAAGCTCTTCCTTCTTATTGCCCAAGCTTTGGGCATTGGTACATAGACACCTGAAGCTTCTCACCTTTGGCTCCTTTATACCCAGCCCTTCCAAGTGGGTCTCTGCTGGTTGCTCTCCCTCATTTAAATCCCTACGTTGGTCGTCTTCTTTCCCTTGCGGTATCAGTTTAAAGCCCTCTTGATGAAACTCTCCAGATTTCTTCCAAAAACATTCTCCCCCACCCTTGAAAGGTTAATTCCATCGCGTACTAGTAGGTCGTCATCCAGAAAACCCAGCCCTTAGTCCCAGAACCCAAATTGCTCCTCCCTGCACCACCAACGCAGCCAGTGGTTCACCTCCACTATCTTGTGTTCCCATCGTGTTCCCCTTCCTCTGACAGGAAGGATTGAGGAGACCGCCACCTGTGTCCCCATTCCCTTCAGCTTCCGAGAGCTTCATAGTCCTCCTTAATGTTTTCAGTGGTGTTCGTGGACGTGTCATTGGTTCCCTCATGGACCATCACACATGGGTAATGATCTTTTGGTTTGACCAGTTTCGGTATCTGCTCTACAATGTCTTTAATTTTCGTCCCTGGCAAGCAACACACCTCTTGGGCCAGGGGGGGTCAGGTCTGGACACATGACTTTCCATACCCCTCAGCAGGGAGTCACCGACAATCAACACTTTCCTTTTCCTTCCAGTGCTGTTCCTTTGTGTCCCCCTACTCTCCCTCCTCTGTCTTCCTTGTGTTTGTGATTCCTCCGCTGGCCGTGTTTCCAGCTCTGCTGCCACCGCAAGGCCTGGAATCGATTCCTGGGTTCTAATGGCACAGAGCGCTGTCTCACTCGATGCCTTTGGAGGCATGCGGCAATCTTGTAATCTGGAAGCAAAGCAATCTGTTTCCAACACCCCACTTCCAAAATCATGGTAACCGTCTCCTTTGTTTTCAGTGGTACCTTACTTGATTAAGACACAAATGATGACCTTCCTCTCAAGAGGTGCCTGGAAAACAACACGTGTAATAATATCTCTAGACTCTTCAGATGGGCAGAACTTGGGAAACTTTCAGGGATGACTACATACCGCTCCCACACATAGTTGACCTCCCCCTGCCATAAAAAAATCCAACACCACTGGAGGCAGTGGCAGCCCAACACCCCCATGTCCTTAGCTTTGGTGTACCAAAAAGCTCTCCCAGTACTTCATTTGAGTGTTCACACCCTTTGTCATTTTAGTCCTCCTTAATTAACACTCCTCTTTATCTGACAGACTAATTGTACTTGTAGAATGGGGTTGTGGCAGACTTACAATCACATCAAAGCGGGAGTACAGGCCAACTACGCTCCCTGAAAAAGAACAAGGGGAAGACAGCATTACAAAGAACTCCAGGCAATGGTAGCCCTTCCCACCAACTCACAATTCTGCAATGGTCCTCTGCCAATTATTAGAGACTTGTTATTATATTATTTTCTACACACCACCTTCAGTGCTGCACTACAGTTTGCATAGAACAAGACCATAGGACCCTGCCACAAGGAGTTTTCAATCCAAAATTTAAGACAAGGGAAACCACAAAGGGGGAGAGGAGCAGGATAGTGGCAGGGATAAACTGAGGAAGAAAATATGTTCATTTTAGTGACACATACATAGGGTTAGTTGAAGTAGGACTGGCTGACTAAAGCCCTTGCCAAGGGCTTCACATTGGGAGGGGATTATGGGGAGGGAGTTGAAGGAAGTGAGAAAGATGGCATCAGGCAATATTCTGGGGGTGGAGGGAGAAGGGTAATTCCAGGTACAATGGATGAAATTGTTTGATGAAGCAGGAGACCTTCAGAAGGAGGAGGATGGTGGAGCTGGAGGAACAAAGGTGACAGGCAGGGGTGTATCCAGACTATGAAAGAGGAGAGGTAAGGACAACGGCTTGGCCATGGCATAAAACCAGGTTTTGGAAAGACTGTGGCAAAGCAGGAGAAAACCCTGAAAGTGGAAGATCAGGGGGTGATGTTGGGTGGAAGCTCAAAAAAAAAAAAAAAACACCAACTGTTCCAGCATGGATGCTAAAAGTGTATAAAACCTCTGGGTAGAAGCAACGTTTGTCAGGAAAAGTAGTTCTAAGCCTAGCCTTTTCTGTAACATGCTACTTTTGATTGTGTTGGGAGTTTACATTCATAAGGAAGGGGAGGGGACAGAAGAAGTGATGTTCAAATAGGCTATCATTGACCTGGAGTCCACAATGGTACAGGTCAGCACAAGCTACTTCATCTGATGGCCCTAAGTATAACAGCCTCCACCTATATAGGCTTTTGATGTCTCCAAAGGAAGCAGAGCATTTTAAGAAGACCCTGTATGAGATGGAAGCAAGACTCCATTCATGCTACAATGAGAGGATGAGCAGCATGGAGGTACTACCTGCTTCATTAATGACCGGCAATGCTGAGACCCTGCGGTCCACAAAGATCTCCAGGGCCGTGTAGACAGGAGCTGACTCCAGCACCATGGCAACATCACGGAAGGTGCCAATGCCCAGCTCCTGGATGGTCTTCTGCAAAAACCTTGGCTTTGGAATCAAGGCTCCCTACCGAGAGAGAAGAGTCAGTTGCTGTGAGAATAGAGGCGGCATTCCCTTCTTTAGCCCAGGAGACCTCCCCCACAAAGATGAGATCTCCATTCAAGAAGACAGAAAAGGAACTTGTGGCAAAGAAAGGCCACTCTGGAACATACTGCGGCATTCTCTGTGGCACCCTCAGCACCCCTCTGCCCCCTTAAGAACTGGATGAACATTTCCCAATTCCTTTTTTTTAATGTTTTATTTCAATATACAAACAGAACATATACACATAAAACATAAACAATCACATGTATACAGTTTACGTGGAACTTACTTTTTACATTTACAATTTCATGGATCACTTTTTTTGAGTTACATTACTCTATCTTCTCAATTTATCTTCATATCTAATAATATATTTATTGTGAAACATGTATTACCTAAATCTTTCTTTTTCTGTTTTGATTTAATTTTATTCTTAATTTTCAACTACATAATTAAAAAGACACTGTATTTTTCCTGAAATTCTGAAATTGGTCTGTTATGTATAATGGATGTTAATTTTGCCATAGTCACATATTCAGTTAACTTATTCATCCATTCATGCAAATCTGGGTATTTCTCTGCCTTCCATTTTGCTGCATATATTACTCTTGCTGCCGTCACCATGTACTTGAATAATTCGCTATATATTTGTGGAATATTACTTGGTAAGATATTTAATAGCATATTTTTCAGATCCACCACAAACTTAAATTTAATGTCTTTTGCATTTCATCATGTGTCACTATTATTTTCAACCCTGCCTGGTAATTAATGCCCTTGATGTAGGAGAAGCATGAAAGCACATAATAAATGTACTTTCAGTCAGTCACCATCTTGGCTCCACCCTTGTCCCAATTCCGATGAAGTTTTAAAAACATGTAACCACAGCATCCTTCCCTCCCTTTCCTCTGTTGTTTTTCTTCCTCTTAGAGTGTAAGCACTTTGGGGATGGACAGCTGTACATTTTTACTATGTCTATGGTGCCATGCATGGTGATTCAGGTGTCGGACTAGGACCTGGAAAACCCAGGTTCAAATCCCCACTCGAGCCATGGAAGCTTGCTGGGTGACCTTGGGCCAGTCACACACTCTCAGCCCTGACCCTGGCTAGTATTTGGATGGGAAACCTCCAAGGAATACCAGGGTCGTGGTATGGAAGCAGGCAATGGCAAACCACTTCCAAATGCCTCTTGCATTGAAAACCCTATGGGGTCACCATAAGTCACCTGTGACTTGATGGCAAAAAAAAATGTGCCATGCACGATGGAAGAATCAAATGCTGTCAACCAACACAGATACCGCACTGAATATTCCTGTTCACCTCACACTCACAAAAATATGCAGGAATTTGAGGATACGCTTGTGTGTCAGGATATAGAGGACATTCCCTGAGATGGGCTCAATAACAGGCAGCCGGTGGATCTTGTTCTTTATCAAGGAATAAATGGCATCAAAGAGGCTAGAGAAGAGAGAAAGAACGCCATATAATATGCTTGGGTCATATTTCTGCAGCCAACCAATCAAATCACCCAGCCCATTATCCATTACCGCCTTAGGCATTATGTAACACAGAAAGTCTAAAATGGGGTGAGAGGTAGTATTGAGGGATAGTTAATATTGCCATCCTTTAATGGACAACAGGTCCATCAACAGTTACATAACAGGCAGAAATCAGCAGGTGAAGCTTTTCTGCCATGGAAACAGTAATGGTAAAAGCCACTATTCAGTTGTTATATGTACAAAACCTCTGTCCATAAAGAAGCAAAGCCAAGAACAAAATCTATGTATTACTAACCAAATTGACACAAAACATTGTGCAAGCTTGCAAGATCACCAGAACTCTTCAGCAGGCTGATAACAGGGTGGGAAGCAGATTTTTCAGGCAATGATGCTATGACCTGATCTTGTAAAAATCCTCTGTGCCATGCATGCTGACAAACAGCTTAACTTTATTGCTGGTGTAAGGTTACAGCACATTCTCTGGGAAAGAGCAGTTGTTTTGATGGCTTCTGTTCTTTGTTCGCTCAATGGAAATACAAAAACCACACAGGAATCTTGGGGCATTTTCACACATACTGAATAATGCACTTTCAATCCACTTTCAGTGCACTTTAAAGATCGCTTGCAAGTGGATTTTGCAGTTTCACCCAGTAAAATCCAGCTGGAAAGTGCACTGAAAGTGCATTATTCAGCCTGTGTGAAAAGCGCCTTTGTTTATGATCCAGTGTTCTGTTTTCTGTTCCCACACCTATGGGGTCTCCTCCTCTTCTACCAGCTTCTCCCCCTTAAGTCACATATCCCACAGAGTATCCCCCAGCTCTGACAACCAGGTGACAGTGTGGATTTAGCAAGGTATGACATACAAGAATTGTTTGCAATAAGACTGGACAACCCAAGCACAAAAGGGGCATTGGTGATGCCTTGCCATCACCACCTCTGTCTGCAGAAGGAGTGAGCAGCAACAGCGACTTACCTATCATTTGGGGAGATGCAGACCAAAGGTTTGAAGGAACCTTGAAGATATACCTCTGGAGAGAGAAGAAAGAAAATAAGTAATGCAACCTCCATCTTAGGAAACGATGGGAAAAACCTGGAATGAATAACTACTACAGAAAAGCAAATTTGGTAGAACATGTTGACTGGATTTCCAGCAAATTTAGAAAGAAATAAGACACACAACAGTTGGAGTCACCATACCATGGGTCATTATTGTCAAGCTGAGGTTGATTTTCTACTCTTCCAACTTGTAACCTCTGTAAACAAAACATTTAGGAAATTGGTGTTGTTGTGATTATTGTTGTTCAGTCTGTAGCAGACTGAAAAGATGCAAATTTCCTTGCCACAACTTGCTGCAGCACTAAGAGTATGGCCAGAAGTCTCGTGATAGCCAAGTTACAACCCTGCAATTCCATCTAAGAGAGCCATTTATAACACTGTGCCTCTTCTTCAAGCTAAGTATTTCTGTCTCAAAACAGTCTCCTAAGGAAACGTCCTCCAATGCTTGCTTTCTCTGACTGAGAGCCATCTGAAGGAGTTGGCTGTTCCACAATTGCCTAGCAACGACGTCACCCACAAGAAGAATTTGTTTCTTCTTATGGCTGGTTTGGACTGTCCGGTGGGCTGAATGAGGAAATAAAAATACAACATAAAGGGGGGGTGGGGGTGGGGGAGGTGCCATGGCTCAGGGGTAGAGCATCTATTATGCATGCAGAAGGTCCCAGGTTCAGTCCCTGGTACCTCCACTTAAAAGGATCAGGTAGAAGTTAATTAAAAAGACCTCTGTCTGAGACCCTGAAACTAGAGATATTTAAGTACCAGCCACTTCAGTTCACATCGTACTCAAAGGTCATGAACAGGGAGCTGATTTTTCTATGATCAGTTCAAGTCTTCATCAACCAGTTTATGACTGTTCGGCAGGTTGTGTCACTGTATTTTTTCCTAATCCCACAGTCCAGTGCATGTGCATTCTCTGGGTTCTACTAAACCCTGTCCTTGTCAGGTACCTGCTCTGCTCAATTGTTTAAATAGATAAATAAATCAGTCACAAATCATATAAATCATCCATAAATAAATGCTGTATTTCAACAAAATCCTACCCTCCAGTGTTTGTCTAAATAATCCCTAGTGGCCCTAATGGCTGCTGATTGGTTTGAATCTGCACAGACTTTGAGCATGCATCGTTCTGCAAAAACCCAATGCAATCTTATTTAGCAGGTGCTCACAGCTGTTTGGCATGAGCCAAACAGGCTGGTTGATTGGTTCACATCTCAATGACACCTTCCAACACTATAAATTCGACTGTCCAACATGTTTATGGCAAATTCTGCAGCATCCCTTCCTAGAGCGGCTGTCAGTCAGTGTAGGCAATGCTGACATAGATAGACCAGTATAAGTAACTTCATGTGTTTAGCTCTCGTCTTCATTGTCAATCTAGTGCATTTTTATCCTGTTCTTCCTCCAAAGGTGCTCAGGGAGGCATACATGGTTCTGCCTTCCTCATCTTAGCTTCACAACCCACTTTGAAGTAGGTTGGCTGGTGGAAAGTGCGTTCAAATCGCAGCTGACTTATAGCGACCCCATAGGGATTCCAAAGCATGAGACGTTTAGGGGTGGGTTGACACTGCCTGCCTCTGCATGGGCTGAGAGAGTTCGGAGAGAACTGTGATTGGCCCAAGGTCACCCAGCAGGCTTCATGTGAAGCAGCAGGGAATCGAACCCCGTTCTCCAGATTAGAGCCCGCTGTTCTTAACCACTACTTCACACTGGCCACCCCGGGCTAGCCTGACCTCGTCAGATTTCAGAAGCTAAGCAGGGTCAGCCCTGGTTAGCATTTGGATGGACAATCTCCAAGGAATACCAGGGACATGACAAGGAGGCAATGGCAAACCACCTCTCAACATCGCTTGTCTTGAAAACTCTACAGAGTCGCCGTAAGTCCAGCTGTGATTTGACGTAGGTTAGGCTGATAGAAAATGACTCGCTCGAAATTACTCAGTGAATTTTGTGGCAGAGTGGAGATTTCTACCCAGATCCTAGTCTGATGCTCCCATGAAACCACACCACTGTCATGGCCTGGAGACAGTCCTGCAGGAGGTATATCTGACACAGCCTACTGGGCTGCAAGACCTGCAGCAGAAGGGCCGACCCACCGTGGTGCAGATGAAGCTAGTTCATCGACAGCTCCTAGTTTCCCTCTTGTAGCACCATGACCTAACAAGCTGCATCTGCCAAATGACCTCAGCTACACAAAGAGGTGTTTCTTTCTCAGTTTTTTGGATAATGGTGCACAAGCTACCTCTGCACATGTATCTCCAGGAACAGTGTAGTTATAATAGCACAAGCCAGGGCATACAGGCAATATAGAAAAAGAAAGAGATGTGCCATCTTTAGCAAGAACTAAAGAGAAGACATGTGTGAGCAATAAGCTATAAGAGACAAAACCTCAGAATTCTTTTTCCAAGGGGGAAATCAAGCACATCAAGGTTCATCTATCCAGCTAAAGAAGGCATGGTTTTCATTGCATGCAAACAGCTATAAACACACACAAAGATAATGCAATTCACCTTCCACTGGTGTGAATGGCAGAATTCTTATCAGTTTTAATAGTGTGGAATTGCATCCCTGTACACACCAGTCCCCAAGTGGTCCCCTCCTCACCTCTCCACGTTTCAATTTTGTGTTCCTCAATTTCATAAATCTGAACCTGAAATGGCACAAAATCATTACGGTGAATGCAACAAATATTGTCATTCTTCCCTCACAAATGGTTACACTCAACATGTGATGTATGTGTGATATCTTCCTTGGCCAGGGAGTGCGGGGGGGGGGGGGAGATACAAAACTAAATAAATAAATAAATAAATAAATAATGCTTTGGAAGCGCCTCCTGATGACCACAGTGGAGCTGCATATGGAGCATCTAGGAGGCCAAATGGCCAAATGAGAAGATCCGTGTGCATCAAAGGATAGACGTAAGATGTAAACACTTACAAAATTAAAACTCAAAACCTAAAAATATTTAGAACCATTTCCATATTTTTAAGTGTTTAATTTCTTAACAAAACGGTTCCTGGTAATTGTATTCAACATAATGAAGAGATGTGTGACATCTTAAAGACTACCAAATGTATTGTGACATAAGCTTTTATGAGCGAAAGCCCACTTCATCGAGTGCATGGGGTACAATATTAAAGCGTTTAAGATGCCATGACGTCCTGTGTTATTCTGGGTTCACAAGACAGACACGTCTACTCCTCCGGATTGTGCTCCATAGGATTCCCAGGGAAAGTCTTTGTTGTGTCCCATCAACATTTATGCTTTCATCATACTGAGGATCTTGGGATCGTGGCGTTCTGAACAGCCCAAACCTGCTACTTGGACCCCAAAGTGGTTCTCCCCAACAGGGCTGCCCGGGGGAGGGGCTAGGGGGACAAAAAATTCAGTAGCCCAGGTTAGCTGGAGGGGCCCCTGGAGTCAGGTATCATGCAGCTGTCATGGAGGTGCCTTTACTTTCCTTCACACTATAATGCGGTTCTGCACTGCAGCCACTAGGGGAGCCAGGGAGGCAGAGGGCAGGTAAACAGGAGTCCGTCCAACTCTGCTGGACCAGCCTTCTGGCAGCGTTGGACAGGCGGCTGAGGGAAGCCCTGGCTTCTCAGGCCCTGCTCAACCCATCAGCCAGCCAGCACTGGAGCAAGGCAAGGCAAGACCAGCCAGGAGAAGCTACAGTCCTTGCCAGGATGCAGCCTCCTAACAAGGTCAGTATTTCCAGTAGTCTTATGTTTTCCCTCTTCCTTTAATTCCAACCAGCTCCATAATTTTGTATGCACAACCAGATTTTGCAAAGGGGCAGCCCTTGGTGTGTAGGGTTGCCAGGTACCTCCTCTCCTCCAGTGGGAGGCTGTTGTTGGAGTGTGCGTGCATGCACACACGTGTCACTTCCGGTTTAGAACCGGAGGTGCCGCCTCGCAAAGGGCCTTTACCTCTTAGTTTGAGTGGTAAAGCAGCCCTTTACCATTCAAACCGAGAGGTATAAGGCCCCTCGTGACGCGGATGCAAGCTTTGTCTTTCCCTTAATTTCTCTAACCGTTCCCCACACTTCTCATCTTTCATTTTGCTCTCTTTCTTTCATGATCTGCCATTCCTCTGTCCCCACTTCTAATTTCTCTCCCCCCTTATTTTTCAGTCTGGGTCTGGACTCGACTCCTTCTCCTCTATCCTTAGAGTGTATTTAATCATAGTACAGTAGCAAAACTTTGTTAATATGAACAGTGGGGGGAGGGAGCGAATATTTTCTCTATGATCTATCAAAATGGGGAAAAAATACTTCGCTCCCTCCACCCTTTAAGGTAAAGGTCCCCTGTGCAAGCACCGGGTCATTCCTGACCCATGGGGTGACATCACATCACATCGTTTCCAAGGCAGACTTCGTTTGCGGGGTGGTTTTGCCAGTGCCTTCCCCAGTCAACTTCACTTTACCCCCAGCAAGCTGTGTACTCATTTCACCGACCTCGGAAGGATGGAAGGCTGAGTCAACCTTGAGCCGGCTACCTGAAACCGACTTCCGTTGGGATCGAACTCCGGTTGCGAGCAGAGCTTTTGACTGCAATACTGCAGCTTTACCACTCTGCCCCACGGGGCTCCTTACCTTCCACCCTTTGCATGCATGATAATTGAATGTTCATCTGCCTTAGTGGTAATAAATGCTTAGTGGTAATAAATGAGGAATAGAAGTTATAACTTAGCTTAGCTTCCATTGCAAACAGGTGGGGGGAGGGGGCTGGAGATAACCTGGGCCAGGATATTCCTATTCCTGTCATTTTTAGCCCTGGAACTCCCATGATTATCTCATTCTGAGATTCCTAGTTTTATTTTCGGATGAGTTATGACTGCCAGAAAGGGACAGACAGAAAGACACGTGGATTCTTTTATTATTACAGATGAATGGTAACAGCCAGCCAAATGATTTGCTTTGTTATGATATTTGGTTTGGATCAGAGTCATACAGGGGCCCCCCCAGATGGAATCTTTGTCCAGGGGGCCCATGGTGACTCTTGGAAGCCCTGCTCCTCAATGTAATGTGTACATTAGGCAGGAGATGCTGGAAGCTGGTTCGCTCCAGATCTGAGAAAGGTATTGGCCACAAAACCCACCAGAGGTGATCGATAGTAGCGATGTAGGATGTTAATGAAGTCAGTGATCGTCAGCATACCTGCAGGAAGAGAAAAAAGCAAGCAGGTGAAGGGGTGGGTGTCGAAGACCTGGGAGGACCTGGAGAACAGTCCAGCAATAGAGGTGAAAGTCTCAGTGAAGGAGGGACATGGACTTAAGTCACTGGACAAAAGAGCCAGGCACAGGATGTTGGAACTCTCCATGAGTCACTGCAAGGCTTCTCATATATGCATACAACAAATCCTCTTTGCAGTGTGAATGGTTAGAAACATAAGCCTTAAAGCTCATGATTCACCTTCCCTAGGCCCATCCCTCCAGCCTTCCCTCCTAAGTATCTACAACTGCATCACTTACCCACAAAGCACTGTTGCTTGCTGTCCCAGAGAGGAGCAGCTCTGACCCCATTGGCCACCATGGCAAAGAAGGCCTTCTTAATCTGGGGACAGAGAAAGGAACATATAGGGCAGAATGGAGGTTGTGGATACAAGGTTATGGAGAAGAGCTGCGAGTAGCCTAATAGGCTGGACAAATCCCAAAGTCTGTTTCCCACTTGCTTATCATTCGATTGGGACTCCAGCTCTGCAGTTGTTATTTAACCCCTCTCCACTAAATTTTGTGTCTACTTTGTACTTAGAATAACAGAATTACAGAATCATAGAGTTGGAAGGGCCACCAGGATCATTTAGTCCAGCCCCCTGCACAATGCAGGAAATTCACAACTATCTCCCCCCCCCCCGCACATCCCCAGTGACTTATACTTCATGCCCAGAAGATGGCCAAGGTGCCCTCCCTTATTTCATTCTCTCCCATGAGTCCCCAACTTTCTCTAAATCAGTTGTAGAACTGTAATAAATCACAATCTGATTTGAATCCCAGTGAGCAAGGCAGGCTATAAATAACATTAAACAAACAAACAAACAAATGGGTAAGGAGGAATTGGGATTTAGCCACCATTGTGGCTAAAGGAATAACCTGACGAAATTGAAAGGTAACAATCTTATTTCTCACCCAGCACAAGACTCCATTAAGAACTCTTTGCAAGGAGGAACCAGGCAGATTTGATGTCTCCTAGCCCAGCCGCATTTTCTTCCCCACCCCCTCTGCTGTAACATAAAGCCCTTGACACATCATTAAGAGGCGAGTGGGTGCAGGGGCTCAGATGTTAACATTACACGGTCCATATGGGGAGATGCACTGCAGGCCTCTGAGGAATCTGAGGGCGGGTGAGGACCTAATCAGGATGGAAGCTGCAATGAAGGAGGCCGGGCCCAGGGACAACAGCCGGAGGAAACACCATTATACTGTCTCCAATATTTATTTTTTAGTGTATTTATATGCCCCTTTTCTCCTGTAACATGGGACTCAAACTCCTAATACATCAACACTTGCTACCTGGAACTGGGAAGGGAGAACCTTCTATGCTGCCTCCAGGGAACCTGGGTGCTATGTGAATAATCAGAATTTGCTTACATAAGGAATGAGTAAAGTAGTGGGAACTACGTACTTCCTGCCTTTGCTCCTGTCTTCAGACCCTACCCTTTCATCTGTGTAATATCATCCTGGGTTGTTTTGTTTTCACGCTACAGCATGAATGTTGAGAACTGGCTATTTTTTATACATGTATAGGTAATAGCTTTGTTCAGTGGTTGGGAAGAGGCAGAGCGATGTTTTGGGTCAGGCTATTCTCCTGTCTTTGCTGGATTTCTTTTATTTATTTGTTTATAACCTGCTTTTCTCCTCCGTTTGGGAACATCATTCTTACAACATCATTCTCCTTCATTTTATTCTCCAGCAAGCTTCCATGGCAGAGTGGAAATGCGAACCTGGGAATCCCAGATTTTAGTCTGACACTCTGTCCACCACACTACACTGGTGCTCTTAGAGAGACCTAGTAAGAGACTCAACTACCATCAATCCCAGGAGTTTAACAGTCAGCTCCCCACCCCACCAATCTGATCCACAATAATGCCCCAGATAGCTCTGACATCCCTCTCACCTGTAGGGTGGTTTCAAACACTACCAGTTTGGAGCTGGTGGGGATGGCATCGTAACAGCGGTGGCTCCGCATGAAGTGCATATAGATCTCAGCATCTAGCCCCAGGAAATCAATATCAGGACCAAATCCAAGAATTTCACAGTCGAGAGAAATGATGTCCCCATCGCCTTCCTTGTCTCCCTGTTCTACTTTGATGCCCTCCGCCTTGGCATCAAGAGCTGCCATTTTGCCATGCTGCTCGGCATCTTTAGCATTTAGCGTGGTTGGCTGGGCATCCTGGCCCTCCTTCCTAGAACTGGACATCATACCCTTGACCTCTGGGCTGGCTTGCCTGTGATCTGTAGCTGTGACCTCTGACCCAGCAATATTCTTAGTTGCATCCTCTTTGGCCTCATAATTTGCAGTCTTAACGTCCAGTTGTGTAGCAACAGCCGTTATAGATGTCATTCTGCTATCCCAATGTGTATCCTTTGCATCCCGCTCAACAGGCTTGGTATCCTGGTTTATGTTCATGTTCCTTCTATCAGACATCACATCCAACTCTGTATCTTTGCCATCTGCAGCCAGGTCTTTGGCTTCCATCCCTACATTCTTGGCTTCCAAAGATGATTCCTTGACATCCAGAGACCGGGAGGGGCCTAGTGGGTAAGGAGAAGCATTGCAAATCCAGGCACTAAAAGCATATTGGTGGGTGAAACAAGTTATTTCATTTTGGGGGGAGTGACACGAACTTCCTCCCTTCTTGCTAAGCCCACAGAAATGGCATCCATTTGCCTAAACAAACTGCAGGCACGTAGCTGTTGGCCTGAACCAGCCAACTACTGAAGCATACAGGAAGTCATTTGCCAATTCCACCCCATCCTGTTCACTGCATAACATAAAACACTCACACACAGTTAACATTATTTAGTTCCATTCTTTGCATAATAGGAGATACACCCTGTCTTCAACAAAGGTAGGCTATAGGCATTATCTGATTTTATCAGGAGGCCCAAACTGAACTGCTCAGATGCGAGGTCTCTTGAAAATTTTACAGTATAGCAAAAGGTTTAACTACTTTCTCTGAAAAAGCACAACCAACTAAGATGGGAGTGTATGCAACACATTTTTCTGGCACTTGACTTGCTTTAAAATCTTTATTGAGTGCCCTCACAACAACCCTGTGAGGTAGGTCACCATAATTCCAATCGATAGAAGCTGGAAGGTACTGCGCTTGCCAAGAACAATTCAAATATGGGGCAAAGCTGAAATTTGAATTTTGGACCACAGTTAGCTGGGCTCTGAGTGGGACTGGGAAAGTGCTGCTGGGCTGCTGATTGTGCCTAATCGAGGAAGCTGAGCGTTAAGGAATTGTAAAAACCTTTACAACTCTTTGCTGAATTATTTTTTGGTTCAGGCTTGATTTTTGACCAGGCCTGAGTTATAGTGTGCTACAGTTGGTATGTAGGGGTGTGGGAAGCTTTCAGGAGAGTTTCTCACTTCCCAGATAATGCACAGCTGGGAGCAACCTCGATTACTCCCTTCAGGCCTCAAGGCTGTGGTGCAATTAAACAACCTAATTCGGGTTACATCGGTAAGATCAGTAAGATCACCTGTCACTAAGAGGGAAGGTGATGGATGGACGGCCGCCATTCGTCACTATCCACCTGTTGTAAGGGCAGAGGTAATTTCTACCTTGTTAAGTCACAGCACCGGGCATTGATCCGTGGCGTGCGGGGATTGGATTGGAGCTCCTCCCATCCCCAGCCCGCAAGGAATAAGACTACCTGAATGGGTTAGCCAGGGTATGGTCCTTTGGGCTCACTAGCTTGGAGGCTCTCACCATGCTGCCTGTTTTCTTCTAGGGAGAGACGTACTCTCTTTTTACTCTGGAAATGATCCTGAGTGCTGAGTCGGGTGGAACCCGTGAACCAGATCCATGAACTGGTGATTATTTTGGCAAACTAAAAAAGCCTTGCTGAGACCTGAACCTACTGTGAGTTAGATATTTTGTTTAGTTTTGTTATTTTATATGCTCTGCTTTCGTATGTTATTTCTGGAACTAAAGTGCAAGCCTTAAATAAAATCTTTAAGCATAATTCTGTGTTTGGCTTCTTAAACTCTAGTCGATTCTAAGCTAAATCTAGTCAGCCTGACTGGGCTACCCGCTACCAAAAGTACTGTTATTGTCACCCACCGTGCAGTGGTCCGCCCCTGCAGCAGTGGTGTGTGGTCGCTGAGGCAACAAAAAGGGCAGACTTGGGGTGCTTTTGGCCCCAGTCTGGGGTAACCCTATTCAAGAGTGGTGGCAGAACTACCTGGAAAAGTTGAGTAGGTCTCAGCTTTGGAACTGTTAACCCGCAGCACCTGCCTCCTACCTTAAACAAAGAAACCCGCAGGGCTGCGGCCAGGTGTGGACTCTTTGACACGGAGTGCAGAAGGTGATTGTCCTTGATTGGGGAGGGTCTGCTCTGCCTGGGCTGATTGCTGGCTCTGCCTTCTGCTGGGGAGGCCTTGAATTGAATTAGGCTCTCCTTGCCAGAGGCAGACCAGTGTTAGCTGGGCTCTGAGAGAGACCGGGAAAGTGCTGCTGGACTGGTACGACTTTTTTCTCTTTCTTCCTTAGCTGAGGTTACTATGTGGGAGGCCATTCTCTGTGGGTGGGTGTAGCCTGCTGTGGAGTGGTGCCTGTTGGAGCAAGTCTTGGTTCTGTTTCTCTCTTTTGCCTGGGTTGTAGCTGAGTGTGCCTAATTGAGGGGCTGAGTGCAGAAGGTGATTGTCCTTGACTGGGGAGGGTCTGCTCTGCCTGGGCTGACTGCTGGCCTCACCTTCTGCTGGGTGGCCCTTTAATTGAATTAGGCTCTCCTGCCAGAGGCTCTTCCCCTGTGGCTCATTCCTGGGGGCCCTGTAAGCAGCTGACAAGTTTATACATTTTAGATGTGTTGAGTGTTTTTGCTTCTTCAAGCAGGGAGTCTTGAGAGGCAGTTTGTCAGGGGAGCTACCAGGGAAGTGCAGGAACGTCATTGAACAACTTCAGCAATGGATCACAGCAGTGCGGCTAGTGAGGGACCTGAAACTATAACATGCAAGGTCTGTGGCATATTTGTATTCTTACCTGAGGGTAACAATAATTACACTTGAAGTGAGTGTAAATTGGTAGCCCTGCTGGAGGAGAAGATACAGGGACTTGAGGTATGCTTGTCCACGCTCCATTTTATAAAGGAAGGTGAAGAGTTCATGGACAAAACACATGAAGCACACTTTAGGGGGCAACAGGAGGAGGAAAGGTATCTAAACAAATGAAGGCGCAACCAACATAGGAGGAAGGTACATGGAAGAATGTGACCAACAGGAGCAGGCAAACCAGGAGCCATTCTGATCCTCTGTTGCTCAGCAATTGGTTCCAGGATCTCCCTCACAGATATTGATTCTGGAGCACTGAAACAAGGGCTACCACCCCCCCACCTGCAGCCTCCCCAAAGCTTGAAAGAAATTTCTCAGGCTCCTGTGAATGAGAGGACTCAAGCTGCCGCTCCCCCATTTAGGAAGAGGCGTGTTCTGGTAATTAGTAGAATCTAAAGTGTGCCAACGGGACTTGACATCTCGAGAGGTATGCTGTCTACCAGGTGCACACATGCAGGATGTGACAAAAAGTGTAGGAAGACTCAACAAGACCACAGATTATTATCCTTTCTTGCTCATTCATGTGGGAACAAATGATATTGCCCAGAATGTATTAAAAGAGACTATGTGGCTCTGGGTAAGAAGGTGAAGGGCCTGGGGGCGTAAATTGTGTTTTCGTCAGTTGCGCCTGTCAAACGTCGTGGCTTAGGAAGGGAAAGAAGAATACTACAAATTAATGACTAGCTGCGTAGATGGTGTTGTCAAGAAAGGTTTGGATTTCTGGACCACGGCTTATGCTTTCGAAAAGAAGCGCTTCTATCGGGAGATGGTTTGCACTTCACGAGGTTAGGGGAAAATGTGTTTGGTGAGAGCCTTGCAAGCCTGATAAGGAGGGCTTTAAACTAAATCCTATGGGGAAGCGAGACAAAAACTTAAAGCCTAGTATGATTACAATAACTGGAGATGAGAACAATAAAGATTTGCAGGGAGTGGCACGTATGCGAGGAAACATTAACTCACGGGTAAGTACAGAAATGAAAACCTCGGGGCACATAAACCATGGATTCCAATGTCTGTACACTAATGCACAGAGTACGGGAAACAAGCAGGAAGAATTCGAAGCTGTAATACAGGAAGGGGATTTTGACCTAATAGGCATTCCTGAAGCTTGGCGGGATGTCCCTCATGATTGGAATATTAGGATTGAGGGGTACAACTTGTTTAAAAGGGATAGACAGATAAGGAAGGGGGGAGTAGCATTATATGTCAAGGGTGTGTATACTTGTGAAGAAATACATGCATCTGAGCATGGAAGTTCAGTCGAGAGTCTATGGGTAAAAATAAAAGGAGTAAGAAATAATAGTGATATTATGATGGGGGTCTGCTATCGACCACCAAACCAGGCAAAGGACTTAAGATGAGACACTCCTAGACCAGATTACAAAGTTCTCAAAGAGACGGGACTTATTGGTCATGGGAGATTTCAATTACCCAGATATCTGTTGGAAGTCCAACTCTGCTAAAAATGCCAGATCCAATAAATTACTGGCTTGCCTTGCTGACAACTTAATTTTCCAGAAAGGACAGAAAAACAAGGGGATCTACTATCTTAGACTTGATTCTCACCAACAAGGAAGAACTGGTTGATAAGGTTTTAGTAGTAGGCACCCTGGGCACCAGTGACCATGTAATCTTAGAATTTACAATCTTGGAGAAAGGAAAAACTGTACATAGTCAGACATATAGATTCTGGAAAATGGGAGCAGCCTAAAGAGGCCAGGGTAGCTCCATAAACAGCTTTTTAAAGAGTTGAGAAATAAAAAAGACTCATTTCATTTAGGAAGTGAAAGGAGGGCCTTATAACCAAGGATAAATATAAATTAATAACTAGCGCTTGTAGGGAGAGTGTTAGGAAAGCTAAAGCTCGCTATTAGCTTAGGCTAGCAGAGAGATACTAAACATAACAAAAAAGGGTTCTTTTCCTATGTTCAGAGTAAGAATAAAAGCAAGGACATGATAAGCCCATTACGGAGACCGGAAAGTGAAAATGTAACAGGAGAGAACAGAGGGCAGAACTACTCAATTCCTACTTTTCCTCAGTCTTCTCTTGAGAGGAAAGAGGTGCTCAACATGACATAAACAGAACACATGATGAGGGAAGGGAGTTGCAACCTAGGATTGGCATTGGGATAGTGCATAAACACCTAGTTTCTTTAACTGAAACCAAGTCCTCTGGGCCAGATGAATTGCATCCAAGGATACTTAAAGAACTTGCAGATGTAATTTCTGAGCCTCTGTCCATTATTTTTGAGAATTCTTACAGAACAAGTGAGGTGCCAGAAGATTGGAGGCGAGCAAATGTTGTCCCTATCTTCAAGGAGAAAAAGGAGGATCCAGGTAACTACCGACCCATCAACTTGACATCTATACCTGGAAAAGCTTTTGAACAAATCATCAAACAGTCAGTCCTTGAGCATTTAGAAAGGATGGATCTGATTACTAAGAGCCAGCATGGGTTTCTCAAGAACAAGTCATGTCAGACTAATCTTATCTCCTTTTTTTAAGAAAGTTACTACCTTGCTGGATCAGGGGAATGCTGTAGACATGGTTTATCTAGTTTATTTCATTAAGGCTTTTGATAAGGTTTCACATAATATTCTTGTTGACAAACTGGGACAATGTGGTTTAGATCCTATTACTGTTAGGTGGATTTGTAAGTGGTTGACAAATCGCACCCAAAGAGTGTTTGTTAATGGTTTCTCATCCACTGGGAGAGGAGTGACTGGGTGGAGTGCCTCAGGGATCTGTCCTGGTCCCTGTGTTGTTCAACATCTTTATAAATTATTTGGATAAAGGAATAGAGGGAATACTTAGTAAATTTTCAGACAATACTAAATTGGGAGGGGTAGCAAATACAGTAGAAGACAGAGCCAGGATACAGGATGATCTTGACAGGCTGGAGAATTGGGCTAAAACTAATAAAATGCATTTCAACAGAAATAAATGTAAAGTTCTGCATTTAGGTAGGAAAAATCAAGTGCATAACTATATGATGGGGAGACCTGTCTTAGCAGTAGTGTGTGCGAAAAGGATCTTGGGGTCTTTGTAGACCAAACACTGAACATGAGTCAGCAGTATGATGCGGTAGCTAAAAAGTCAAATGGGGTCTTGGGCTGCATCAACAGAAGTATAGTGTCCAGATCACGTTTACTTTGCTTTACTTTGCTCTGGTTAGACCTCACCTAAAGTATTGTGTTCAGTTTTGGCCACCACAATTTAAGAAGGATGTAGACAAGCTGAAACGTGTCCAGAGGAGGGCAACAGAGATGGTGAGGGGTCGAGACCAAGTCGTTTGAGGAAAGGTTGAAGGAGCTAGGTATGTTTAGCCTGAAGAGGAGAAGACTGAGAGGTGATATAATAACCATCTTCAAGTACTTGAAGGGCTGTCCTATAGAGGAGGGTGCTGAGTTGTTTTCTGTTGCCCCAGAAGTTTGGACCAGAACCAACGGGTTGAAATTAAATCTGTCTAGACATTAGGAAGAACTTTCTAACAGAGCGGTTCCTCAGTGGAACAGGTTTCCTCGGGAGGGGGTAAGCTCTCCTTCCCTGGAGGTTTTTAAGCAGAGGCTAGATGGCCATCTGTCAGCAATGCTGATTCTATGACCTTAGGCAGCTAATGGGAGGGCATCTTGGCCATCTGGGCATGGAGTAGGGGTCACTGGGGATGTTGGCGGGGATAGCTGTGAATTGCCTGCATTGTGCAGGGGGTTGGACTAGATGACCCTGGTGGTTCCTTCCAACTCTATGAATCTATTAATTCAAATCTCTGGTCACTGCATAACATGAAACTGGAGCCCCTACACTGCCCCCTAGCAAGGTTCTGATTTGGAAGAGGCATCTGAGGAGAGGGATCCCTAGGCTACAATAGAAGGTATAGATTGAAGTTATCTTCAACTAGCGGCATAATACACAATGTCCCTAATTATGTGTGTTTCAAACCAAGGCCACAATGATTAGTTTAAAAGACACCCAGTTAGCATCAGGAGCTGGTCCCGGGCACATATCTCAAGAGTTAAGTGGCTTTCAAGCAGTGCAGTTGGTACCTGGGTACAGCGACCTCGCCAACAGCAGGCAAAACACCCACCTGCTTCCTGCAACTGGAGGCCATTGCTCAGTGACGATACCTGGGAGGGGAGGAGAAACAGACCAGTTTAAGTAGCGGCCTCCATGGTGTGTGTTCACTGTGCAAGAAAGTTCAGCTCTCATTTTTGCTGAGTTAATTTCATTCTGATTCTGTGTGTGGATGCCTGAACTATGAAGGGTCAAAGCAATGAGAGAGGGCCTGCAGAGTTTATTCAGTCCCAACCTGCCATGTATCTTGTGTGAATCCAATGCTGGAGGGATCCCAGCTGCATCTTTGCCTTTTTCTGTAAGAAGTGGCCATTCAGGCATGCTGTTCCTTCCATGCCTGTGAAGCTACAGTTTATCCACTTCCTATAGCGGCAACTGAGATGTACACAAAGTTGTTGCAGGGAATATTAAATATGGGCTGGAGGTGAGAAGGCAAATGTCTAAATCTCAGACAGAGTAACCAAAGAACATGGAGAAAGACCCTTGTCTTCGAGTGATGAGAGTTGCCAAGTGGCAACAAAACCTGGTGGGACTGGGATTCAGGGGCTCAGCAGATCTTAGTTCAGTCCCAGAAGGGTTACAGGTAGCCAGTTAAGCAGTTAGTTGATCCAAGTCCTTTTGACTGATTAAAAGGAAGTCACCAATCAGTCAGATGGTATTTAGCCCAGCCGAGAGCCCCATCTTGCCAGTTTCGAAACGAAAGCAGAGTTGGGCCACGATCAGTACTTGGATGGGAGACCCAACCAGGAAGACGTCAGTTCCTATGCAGAGAAAAGCAGTGGGCTACCATCTTTGCTCGTTTCTGGCCTTGAAAACCCATTGTGGCCCCTGGGGTCACCGTGAGTCAGTTGCAACTTGAGGGCGCCCAATTATTATTAATACAAAGTACTTGCAAAAAATGTTGGGTGGTGGCTGGCACTCTCTAAAAAGCAGCACATTCTCCATTTCTTTCCCAGACAGAAGTTGTCTTTTCTCAGGTAGTGCCTCTGCCAGGTACTTGCCTCTTCAAGTATCCTTTCTTCAGAACTGTTTTTATTCATATGCAGATTTAATTATGACATTCCCTGATCATGGTTTAAGTGGACGCAAGTCCAGCCAGAATTAACTCTCAATCTGTACTTTAATTTGGAGACTAGGGCTGTTACCACACGAGGTATTCCCACTGATGTATTAAGAGTTTTAAACTGTTATAAAAAATACTGTTCGCACTTTGCTTGGCCCCTTTAGCTGTGAAGACATCTTCCAACCATTTTTTAGCCGTGGCATCCAAAAACCCTTTTAAAGCAATGTTTTTTATAACATTTCCAAACTCTTGATACATCGCTGGGAATACCTAGTGCGGTAACAGCCTAGATCTTACAGCCTAGATCTAAAAGGGGGAAGTCAGAACTCCTGATTCCTCAGGGGAAAATTAGGGGGTTACAGGCAGCTGGGGAAGGATTCTGGGACAGGGTAAAAGCTGTAATGGTCTGGAATGGCCCAGAACGGGCATTAAACAAATAATAGTTCTGCAAAAAACCATGGCATGCCTTAAAGACACTCCAGAACAATATTTTAGAAGTCAAAATGCGGAAAGAGCGTCCATTTATTAACCCTTTCCAAGCCAAAATGCCTCCAGAACCCACGGAACAGTCCAGAACAGGCATTAAACAAATAACAAAACCACAAAAAAAACTGTGGGATGTGTTAAAACCACTCCAGAACAATATTTGGAAACTAGAACGCAGATAGTGTGTATTTATTAACCCTTTCCAGGTTTTGCATTCCAATATGACTTCCCTTTCCCTGTAAAAACCAAGCATGGAGAACCTAATTCATGTGGTTATTAAGGATCAAGACCTTAAAGATCTGAGACCGATGTTTGTGGTGGTCAAATGCTGCTGAGTAATAAGGACAGCTATTACTACTTCCAAATAGGACTGTCTGTAAAACTATTTTAGTCCATGTATTTTGTTTTATCTGGCCAAGGGCCGTAAATAAACAATCTTATCTAGGACTACTTTTACAGCTTTAACAGAATTTTAATTATTTATTTTCCAGTATGTCTTACTTTTTTTCTTCTTTCAGGATATAAATGTAGTAGAAGCCCTCATTGGAAGTTTTAGACTAGTCCTTTTTATAGTATGTACATGTGAATAATCCAAATACAGCATATCCTAATGAAACAATGGGAAGAGGTGCCAAATGGATTACATTGTGTATTAAAATCCACCCCCCACCAAGTCATCTAACGGAGGTCCCCCAGCTGGGGCTAACGGGCTGTTCCACCATCCTCTGCCTCCACAGTCTCCTGCTCTTCAAATCAGCTCTGCTGTTCTCCTAACATGGTGTAGTGGTTAAAAGTGACGTGGTTATGAGTCAGCATGGTGCAGTGGTTAAGAGCTGCGAACTCTAAATCTGGAGAACCAGGCTTAATTCCCCCCTCCTCCACATGAAGCCTGCTGGATGACTTTGGGCTAGTCACAGTTCCCTCATAACTAAAATATTGTTCTGGAGTGTCTTTAAGGCATGCCACTGTTTTTTGCAGAACTATTATTTGTCCATAACTCTCTCAGCACCACCTACCTCACAGGATACCTGCTGTGAAAGGGATTGTGATTGTAAACCACTTTGAGACTCCTTCAGGTAGTGGGGTGTAAAATACCAACTCTTCTTATCTTTATGCATGCTTGAATCCTCTCTCTGGGCACCTGCTGTCCCTTTTGACAAATCCTTCTTCAAACACCAAAGCTTCATGCAGCTTTCTAACCAACTCAAAGCCAGCAGTTGCATTACTGTTTTCATTCACTTCCATCCATTGTGCGCCAGCCCCATTCTCCCCCCCACCCTTCCCTTTATTATTGCGCTCACTTTCATTTTCATCCACTGCCTGAATTAAGATGGTATATTCCAGGTGGCCCTACAGAAGGGGCTACAGTCCAGCAGTTCAAGATACTGCAGACGTTCTTGTAGGTTATCCGGGCTGTGTGGCCGTGGTCTTGGTATTTTCTTTCCTGACGTTTCCTCTGCAGATGCCTGCCACAGCTGCTGGCGAAACGTCAGGAAAGAAAATACCAAGGCCACGGTCACACAGCCCGGATAACCTACGAGAACCAATGAACTCTGACCGTGAAAGCCTTCGACAATATACTGCAGAAGGTTCAACTTTTGGTATGCCCAGTTAAATAAGAATTGTTGCAAGCTGGCGTAGAAAACATCTGAGTTAGAAAAACTGGGGCAACCACTGCCAGTCTGAGTAGAGATGACTGGCTATGGGGAGCAAGGCTTAAAGCAGTTTCAGTTGTTCAGCTGTTTATTTACATTAATATGACATCTCTTTTTGTTTGTTAGCTGGTTAAATGCTGCACCAGGTCTTGTGGAACTTTAACAGATGGACTGATGTGGCAGTGGGGGACCTGCAAAAACCCTTGGGGGGGGGGAATTGCCATTCTCCCCTTCCACAGGACGCCTGGCTTTGCGTTGTGTAGCGTCCAGCCGGTTGAGTCCATGCTTGAAGCCCCAAGTTCAGGGGTGGGGCTGTGGCTCAGTGGTAGAGCCTCCGCTTGGCACGCAGAAGGTCCCAGGTTCAATCCCCGGCATCTCCAGTTCAAGGGACTAGGCAAGAAGGTGCCGTGAAAGTCCTCTGCCTGAGACCCTGGAGAGCCGCTGCCGGTCTGAGTAGACAATACGGACTTTGATGGACCCGGGGTCTGACTCCGTATGAGGCAGTTTCCTGTGTACCACTGGCCAGTTGTGGTGAGAGGGCGGGGCTTGGAGCTGAAAGCCTGCCCAGAGGCCCTTTGAGCCCTGACCCACCTCAGAAGATCCTGCCCCTCCCACCCGATCCTCTGTTGTTCTCCCCTCCTGTAATCCGGCCAACCTTCCTTTCTGCAGACCTCCCTTAGGTCATCTGTAGGGATCTACAGGCAACCCAGCACTTGGAGACATTTCACCATTTCAAGACAGGAGTTCCGTGGTGTTCCGGAGGCATTTTGGTCTGGAAAGGCTTATTCAAGGCACACGCGTTCCCTGTTCGGGGGCGTCTGGAAGGCCCGCCACGGGTTCTGGTGGAGCTGTTATTCGCGGCGTGCCCGTGGCGGGCCCTTCGGGCTTGCCGCCTGTGCCAAGGGCCCTCGGCTCTTCTTTCCCTGCCGCTCCGTGCTCTTCAGTCCGAAGCGGCGCCTCCGGGCGGTGTTCCCGCCGGACCCGCCGGCAAGCGCCCCGTTCGCGCGGCAGGAGGCCAGCGCCGGCCACAGCGCCCTCGCCCAAGACGCCCACTCCACGGGGCCGGGGAACGGCGACATGGGGCGCGGAGGGCGGGCGGGGGCTCCGCGGGGGACGGGAGAGCTGGAGGGAGGGAGGCCGGGAGGGGCTTCGCTCCCCCGGCCAAAGGCGCCAGAAGGCGGCCGCGCCAGCCGGGCGCCTCCTTGGCTCTCCGCGCTCAGCCGCCTCGGGCTGGGGAGACGGAGCCCGCTTGCCGCACGCGCTCCAACCCAGGGCCCGCTTCGCTACTGCTCGTGTCCTGCGCCTGGCCCCTTGCCCTGGGCTCTCCCCCCCCTCCACCGGGCTGGAAGCAGGAGTGGCGGCGGGGGCTGCCTGCCGGGCTGCCTGGGGACCGACCACCCCCTCCCCCGCCTCCAGGGCCCGGCCGGCCTCGGAGCGGCAAAGTGGCCGGGACCTTTGGGGGGACCTTGGGGGGCCGCGCCCCGTCCGCCTTACCTGCTCCGAAGCTGCCGCCGCCGCCGCCGCCCCTTCCATGCCGCCCGCCGAGCCAGCGGCTATTTCGGGTGACTGGCCGAGCGGCTTGGATGTCCGCCCCGCGCCTGGCACAAACACGCCGCGGGGAGGGGAGGGCAGGAGGGGAAGGGCTCGGCCCGCCGCGAGACCGGCTCCGTCGGGCCGACGAGACGGCGGGAGAGTGGTCCGGGAGGCAGCGGCTCCGCGGGTTCAGCCACTGCTGCTTGTCAACAGGACCCACGCCAAAGCTCATCTCGCCGCGTCCCTTCTTTCCCGCCAATGCTGCTTCATCTCCAGGGGTTTATTATTGATTAAATAATGTTTTAATGTCTATTATAAATGTTGATTTATTAGTTGAATACATGCATTTTGATACACAGATACAGGTCACCGAAGACGCCATATGCGAAACGTGGTCCCGATCTAGACAACACGTCTGACATCTTTTTCCTGTGGCTTTGTTCCAATAACTGCAACCTAAAAAGAATTTGAATGATTCAAAAAATTCTAATATCAAATGATACCTTAATTGGTTGATTACTTGAACTTACCTGTTGAATCAGGATCCTTGGCATCCTCTTGATAAGTCATACTTATTGGATTGTTATTGTAAATTTTGTATCTGGTTGTACTCCCTTTGTATATGCTGTATATACTTATTCACTTTGCACTTTATAAAATTCACTTATTTGCTTTATAGTGTTATAGTGCTGTTTTGGGTTGCTCCAAACATTCAGCATCGGCTAGATTTCCACAGGTTGCAGTCTTAGTAGTCCCTCTTATTCAGAACCCTTCCAAGCTAGCCTTCAGTCCTCTTTTTGAGCTCCAAAACGTTCATTCCGGTCATGCACGTTCCATTACATGCAATGATAGGCAGAAGAAATAAAAATGCCAGAAAGAATGCCAGGGTAAAATGAGGGTCCCACAACCATCACTTAGTCTTCGCCAAACCATTTGACCGGATGCTACCAAAGCTGTCAATCATCTTTCTCTTTCAAACAGACCGCCTGTCCTTTGGCTGTCAAGCCATGAAGCTCACCTAGCCAGTCATTCACCCCAGGCAGAGTAGTTGCTTTCCAGCCCCTAAGAATAATTCAGTCTGTTACTAGGATCACTGCTTATGAATCACACAGGGCCTCTATTATTAGTGCAGCCCCTAAAATAGAACAAGGAAATGAAAAAGTGCAGACAGGGTAGAGAAACAAAAAGAAACTGGTCCAATAAGACAGTTACAGAATATGTGTTAATCTTTGTCTTATCTTTCAGCTTTTCAGGGAAATAAGAGTCTAGATAATGGTTCCCTTGGCCCCAGAAGGGTGCTGTATTTTGTTTACTTGTTTTATGCTGATCCCGTTGAGCAGCCAACATAGCTTACAACAATTAAAATACACCACACGTATTAATGCAAAAGGTGCTCGAGGAAAGGGGTTCTCAGCGATGTCTAGACCAGGCACACAACCTCTTGTGCAGCACCTAACCAGGGGTGAGGCATGTGCACCAGGTAAAGAGGGGCACCTTTTTGCCAAGTCAGTGCTGCAGTGGGCACAGGAAGTCAGCTCTATGTACAACCTATAGAGTTGCCCACATCACCAGACTGGATTGCTATGGAGCAAGCAGCACAAGTCAATCTTCACATTAGAGAAAGAATGGGCTTTTTAATTTGGGGAAATAACTCTTCCAGACTCTAAGCCAGTGACAGGTAATGGAAGGTGTACCTTGGCTGCCCACAACCCCTACTACTTCACAGATAGTTGGGCTCTAAAGTCTGCATCAGCTAGCAGAGAGACACTTTATACAAAATATGACATGATTCACTCTGGCTGCTACTGAAAATGATTGCCATTTCTTCTCTGGGCCAAATGTTTAGCATATGTGAATTAAAATTTGGTAAAGCTGCCAGGAGACTAAAAGACTGCTTGGCAGACCACATCTGGCCCACAGGCTGCAAACTGATCTTCCCTAATCTAGAATGCATTTGGATGGGAGACCACCAAGGTTACTATGCAGAGGAAGGCACTGGCAAACCACCTCTGTTAGTCTCTTGCCGGGAAAACCCCATAAGGGGTCGCCATAAGTCAGCTGTGACTTGACGGCACTTTACGCACACATACAATCTAGAATGCAAGGAATGGATGAGTGAGAAGAGAGCACTTGGCCAGTATTATCTCTGGGCAGTGGCTGACGGAAGCCAAGAGACAATGAGGTCAGGACAGAGCTGAGATTTGAACCAAGGATTTCCCAGTTCATAATTTATTTCCTTAACCATGTATGCTACACATGCCCTTAAACTTTGTGTGTAAAGTGCCGTCAAGTCGCAGCCGACTTATGGCGACCCCTTTTTGGGGTTTTCATGGCAAGAGACTAACAGAGGTGGTTTGCCAGTGCCTTCCTCTGTATAGCAACACCGGGACTTCGTTGGTGGTCTCCCATCCAAATACTAACCAAGGCTGACCCTGCTTAGCTTCTGAGATCTGACGAGATCAGGCTAGCCTGGGCCATCCAGGTCAGGGCACTTAAACTTTAGTATGATGTAAATAGAGAGAAGTCAGCAGGTTACAGGATTAGCCCAGTCTCCTGGTCTCAGGTTTCATGTATGTATTAGGGTTGTGCAAAAAACAACAACAAATTAGGTACATTTCGGGTTTGGGTTTATTGGGCCCGATTTTTTCGGTAAACCCAGAATAAGTCAAATACCCATACCAGTAAATTTCTATTTCGGCTTTATTTCCAGGTTTACTGAAAAATTCAGGTCCATTATAGTCTATGGGGATTTTTTCCCCCCAAAGCTCCTGTGGGGACATTTTTAGAGGTAGAGTTCCCAAATTTTCATGGTAGCTTCAAGGGACTCTCCTTGCATGAACCCCAAAGTTTGGTAAAGTTTGGGACAGGGGGTCTGATTTTATGGGGTCTGGAAGGGATCAACCCCCTCCTCCATAGAGAAGTATTTACTTCCCTTGCATGAAGCTACACTGCAAATTTGGTGACTCTACCTGCAAAAATGCCTCCCCCGGTAGAATTTTAAAAGTACTCACTTTTCACTGTGTGTAATGGCTGCCTGATTTCTTACCCAAGAATCGTGGGAAAACTCAGTTTCCCAGGAATGCTTGCAATGGTCCTGCACAATTGTGCATGCCCACTGCAAGCATTCATGGGAAACTGAGTTTTCCCATGACTCTTGAGACGGATGTGGCCATTACAGACTGTGAAAAGTAAGTACTTTTAAAATTCTCCCTGGGCGGGGGCATTTTTGCAGGTAGAGTCACTAAATTCACAGCATAGCTTCAAGGGACTCTCCTTGCATGAACCCCAAAGTTTGGTACCGTTTGGGACAGGGGGTTTGATTTTAAGGGGTCCGGAAGTGGTCACTCACCCTCCTCCATAGAGAAGTATGGTAAAGTTTACAATGCTTCTCTATGGAGGAGGGGGTCGACCCCTTCAGGACCCTATAAAATCAGACCCCCTGACACAATCATCACCAAACTTTGGGGTTCATGCAAGAAGAGTCCCTTGAAGCTACCCTGAAAATTTGGGAACTTACCTCCAAAAATGCCCCCCCCCCCGCAAGCTCATTAAAAAAATTCCCATAGGGAAAAGCCGAAGCCAAAAAAAGCCTATTCAGCGATTGGCTATTTGGCTTCATTCCCAAGTTTTGTTATTCAGTAAAACTGAAACCTGAATATTGCCAAAACTGCTAATTTCAGGTTTATTTTTGGTTCGGGTTTATCGATATGCACAACCTTAGTATGTATGTATGTATATGTCTCTGTCTGTGGCCTTGCCCAGCAGTTTGTAAGGGAATCTTGCACTTGCACGGATATAACAGGCAGATATTTCTTTTTACGCCCGCCTGGTTCTAGTTCTGCCCTGAACCTTGAGACTCACCTTCTACCTTGTTCCCCAACCCGAGAGCAAGTGCCCATGCATATTAAACAAAGTTCAGTGTGGTCAGTCCTCCCCTCTCCAACAGCACTGGATAATTTCTGGTGTGCAAGTCAAGGAGTCAAAAAAGAAAGCAACAGTCCCTTCCCCTCTCAGCTTATCTTGCTATCTGTAGCCTGGTCCCGTATTAGAGGCCATGTCACTCCTTGGCAAGCATGGGTGCATAGTACTGAAGAGCCATCTGGCTGGGTCCCCAAATGCACTCAGGGTAACACAACATTCTTGTCCATCTGTACAGAACTCAGGTCCTCATTCAAATGGAGGCAAATGAATACTGTGTGCCCAGAGGATTGGGAACAAAATGAAAAGTGACAGAGATCCAAAGCAGGCTTACAGAAGAAAACAGGCTGTAATAAATGGGAATAACCAAGATATTGTTTATTGAGAAGGAAGGGTAATAGAAAGCAATCGGAGCAGTATTTCTGTACATTGCAGCACAAAATACCATACAGCTAAGGTTGCTGACTCCAGCTTGGGAAATTCCAAGAACATTTGGACAACGTCCCAGGGACAGTGGGAGTTTGGGGAGGGGAGGGATTGTAGCAGGTATGTGATGCCATCATCTGCCTTCTAAAGCTACCATTTTCTCCAGGGGAACTGATCTTTATAGACTAGAAATCAGTTGTAATTCTGGAGGTCTAGGGGCCCCAGGTCCCCTCTGGCCTCTGGTGGGGGATGGAAGGGTAGGATTGCCACCTCCAGATTGGGAAACTCCTGGAGATTTTGGAGTGGAGCCTGGGCCAGACAGGGACTTTAGTGGGGTACACTGCCATAGAGTCCACCCTCCAAAGCATCCATTTCCACCAGGGAAACTGATTTCTGTAGTCTGGATATGAACTGTAATTCCGGGGGATCCCCAGGTCCCTCCTGGAGGCTGGCATCCCTATTGTACCAGAAATTCTCCAGTGCTGTTGGAGAGGACAGGGCACAGCCCATCAATACAGCTACCTGATTCTAGCTGTCACCCAGAAGTTACCTCCTCAGAGCAATGCATGCCTTAGATAATTAGAAAGGGAAAAAAATTAAAAAGCAGCAGGAGGAAAGAAGATGAGGGATATCGCCTATCTTTTTCTGCCTTGGAGAATCATCTTGTATGGTCTAGTTCTGCCAACTCTCAGACTGGCGCATCAGCTGTGACTTGGAGGGAGAGTCCAAGGAGTGGTGCTTGGCAAAGGGGGCCAAGTAGGTGATCCTGCAGCAATTATAGGCACTAAATCCAAAGAGGCAGTGAGGCTGGATCCGATCAGTGTGACTGAACCAAGGTCATAGAGACAAGAGGCAAGCAGGTGCAGAGTCGTGTGTTCAAATTGGCAGTCTGCAGGATGGCATGTGCTGACAGCATGCAATTTGGCGTTGGGAAGGGGGCTCAGTTATAGGGGCTGAGCACAATAGAAAACAAAAGTTGACTTCAGCAGGCTTGCCAAGAGGCTGAAAGTCT
The DNA here is from genome assembly GCF_029931775.1 of Euleptes europaea. Lineage (NCBI taxonomy): Eukaryota > Metazoa > Chordata > Lepidosauria > Squamata > Sphaerodactylidae > Euleptes > Euleptes europaea. The sequence continues at coordinate 107,731,865 of NC_079317.1, read as the reverse complement.
GCGAAAGTTAGAAAGACACCTCTGATTGGTGCAGGAGGGAGGCATGGCACACTGGAGGCCTCCCACTCCTCCAGTCAGAGGAGGGGAGGAATTTGATAAATGAAAAGGAGTTTGATAGGTCCATTTGAATAAGAACTGGCTGAGAAGAATCTGATTGGCCTGTTGAATGAGAGCTGGTGCAAAGAAATATTTGGTATAAAGGCAATCAAGGCAGCTGTTTCCTAGACTATACCTAGGGTTGCCAACAAAGGAATGTCAAAAGAATCCAATTCTCCTGGAATGAATAGAGATCTGGGATTCCAGTCTCATTACCAATGCTGAGAAAGAGAAGGACAAGACGGTGCCTCCATCCGAGCCCGATCTTGGCTTGAAGGGGGACAAACCAGTGGGTGAGAAATCAAGCGGCACCGGGAAGGGTGTGGTACCCAAGATTTCTCTTTTTCGATCCTGGATGGATTCTCCCCAACCTTGGATGGGGTCGGGGGCGGACAGTAGGCGCCGGAGGCCAGCGATTTTTGGGATGCTTCAGGGGTTTGAGGAAGACTCGGCCCGTAGGGAATCGGTTAGGCGGTGCGAGTGGGAGGAGGAACTCCAGCAACTCCGCTTCGAGAAGCAGGAGATGGCGGAAAGGATGGATGCCATGCAAAACTTGATGCAAGAAATGTGGCACGAGTTGAACGACTTGCAACAACAGCAGCCTCAGCAGCCTCCCGGCAACCAACCGGTGGCTCCTGGTAACCAACCGGTCCTGCCACCACTGCCGCCGCCTCCAGGGCAACCGGGTCCAGTGCCTCCAACCCAACGTGAGATGAAGGTGTCGTTTGATGGGTCGAGCGACCTTTTGTCTTATTTCCTGATCCAAGTGGATGTGTTCATGCGTGAACAGGGTGCAACCTTTCCCTCGGACGAAAGCCGGGTTCAATACGTTGCATCGTTGCTTCAGGGGGAAGCAGCGGCATGGATGGTGCATGTCAGGCCCAGCCTGGGCAGTGAACAGAAACTGCCAGGCATGGTCTGACAGAGGATGTTGTGCTTTCTCCAGGTGTTGGCCAAGGTCAACTCTACTGCCAAGTATTTGTTTTGACTCAGGACTCTGTGGGAATCTTACCTCAGTGGGAGGGGGGTTGCCATGGCATCCTGAGTTGTTGTTCTATGCTTTCAATATATGCCTTGCTCCATGCTTCTAGTTCTCATTAGTGCCATCTTGCTTCTAGCTGCTATAAACCTAAGGATCTTCCAATAAATCAACTCTCTTTTGGACTGTCTATGGATGTTGTTTATGGGATTGTCTTGGGACAAGTGCTCACAGTACAAACTGAGCTCTCAAGTTTTGAGAAGTTTGGATGACTTCATGATAGCCCTCCGTAACCGGTTTGAAGACCCGCACCGGGGGGAATGGGCCAAGACGGCTCTTCTGTAGCTGGGCCAAGGGACTAAGTCAATGGTGCAGTATGCTAGCGAGTTTCAATTGCTCTTGAGTAAAATTCTGGACTGCAGCGAGGCCACCCGAGTACAGTATTTTTGGGAGGGACCCAATCCCGAATTGCAGCACTGGGCTTTTATGCAAGGGAATCCTCCAGACATGGAGGGATGGGTGCGGCATGCAGCCGACATCGAAAACCGTAGGCAACTGTTGCAACTCTCAAAGCAGTGTACCGCACGGGAAACCAAGCCCCGTGGAGACAGGCCTGGCGCCCTGAAAGACTTTCGCTCCATGCAAGGAGGGTGTCTGTCAGTGATGGAACGGAGTAAACGTTTCCAGAGTGGTGCCTGTCTCGTTTGCGGAGGCTTGGGGCATTTTGCCGCTCGTTGTCCGTCCCAGCCCGAAAGACTGGTTCCAGTCCCGCCAGCAGCTGTGGAGTCGGAGAAGGCGTGCACCGAGGGACAGGCCCGCTGCAAGAGTGTCCTGCTGGGATGACGGGGGACACCCATGGCTCTTCAGCTTCAACCCACCCAAGAACCGCCGAAAGCTACCAGCTCATCGGAGCAGCGGATTACAAACCAAGACCCCTTCGGCTCATTGGAGCCGCGGATTACAAACCAAGACTCATCCTCCAGTGAGGGGGATGAGTGGAGCCCGCTGGCAAAAAACGCCGTCGGTCTGCTGTAAAGGGAGCTCCAGCAGGCCGCTCCGGACCTTGAGCAGGGAGCTCCGGTGATGGTAAGCGATCATGAGGACAATGTGTTCATTAAGGTTGCCCTTGTGTTACCAGGTGGGGCCGTGTTACAAGTGTCGGCGCTAGTAGATTCAGGCTGTCCACGGACTTTAATAAATGAAGAGACTGAACGTGAATTACAGGTGAAGAGGGTTGAGTTGCCCGAGCCCATTCAGTTTGCCCAGATGGACAGTAGTGACTTTAGGGGGGGGGGCGGTCACGCATAGAACAGCCCAGGTCACCTTGGGAGTTGGGGAGCATTGGGAACAGCTCCATTTTACCATAGCCCCCTCTATTCAGTATCCCATAGTGTTGGGAATGAACTGGCTACGTGGTCATAGTCCAACTATAGACAGGAAAAAACAGACTATTGCGTTTTCGCAAGCTCAGTGTGACCGACACAGGAGAGAGGTGGCGTTCAGAGAACAAGTAGCCGCGTTGCAAGAGCATCCGCCAGCAGAGGCTCCGCCGCCTCAACTCCCCAAGGAATATGCACAGTTTGCAGATGCATTTGATGTGCGCGAGTGTAATGAATTGCCCCCCCCCCATCAAGCAACGGACTGTGCGATTGAGGTGGTGGGGGAGGGCAAACTCTCAAAAGGGAAAATCTACCCTATGAGCCCTAAGGAAAAGGTGGTTTTAAGAGACTATTTGGACACTAATTCGGCAAGGGGGTTTATACGTCCGTCTTCGGTGCCTCACTCAGCACCCGCTTTCTTTGTGAAGAAAAAGACTGGTGACTTGCGACTCTGTATAGATTTCCGCAGATTCAATGCGGTCACGCAAACTAATGCCTACCCCCATCTTCTCATTCCAGATCTGCTCGCTCAGTTGAAGGTCGGATTTTTACTAAACTTGATTTAGTGGAAGTGTACCATCGTATTAGAATCAGGGAAGGAGATGAACATAAGACTGCCTTCTCTAGTTGCTTTGGAATGTTTGAGTATTTAGTAATGCCGTTTGGATTGACAGGGGCTCCGAGGGTCTTCATGCAAATGATTAATGAGGTGTTACATGATTTATTGTTCAAAGGAGTGTTTATTTGGACGATATTTTAATATACACTAAAACCATGAACGAGCATGTGGCTCTAGTGAAGGAAGAGTTAAGTCAACTGTGTGCCCACAAGTTGTACGCCAAGGTTTCCAAATGTGACTTTCATCAGTCTTCCATAACTTTTCTGGGATATATAGTGTTGCAGCAGGGACTTGCTATGGATCCAGAAAAGGTTTGAGCTGTGATGGAGTGGGAAGTCCCCACTACTCACAAGCAACTGCAGCAGTTTCTCAGTTTTGCTAATTTCTACTGCAATTTTATTGGTGACTTTGCGCAAGTAGCCTTGCCTCTCACCTCGCTTCTGCGAACGAAAGGAAAGGGTTGGTTCTTGTAGGTTATTCGGGCTGTGTAACCGTGGTCTTGGAATTTTCTTTCCTGACGTTTCGCCAGCAACTGTGGCAGGCATCTTCAGAGTAGTAACACTGAAGGACAGTGTCTCTCAGTGTCAAGGGTGTAGAAAGAGTAATATATAGTCAGAAAGGGGTTGGGTTTGAGCTGAGTATTGTCCTGCAAAAGTATTGTCCTGTAAGTATCAAGATAATGTGCTAATGAGGGTATGGTATGTTAATATGGAACCATTGTATCCTGAAGTGATCTGTTAATGTGTGTAATCCAAAACTAATCTGTATGGCTATTGTTGAATGTTGTCTTTGTCTGGAGGTGTTTCAGGGCAGGAAGCCAAGCCTTATTCATTCTTAAACTCTCCTCTTTTCTGTTAAAGTTGTGCTGATGTTTGTGAATTTCAATGGCTGTCCTTCAGTGTTACTACTCTGAAGATGCCTGCCACAGTTGCTGGCGAAACGTCAGGAAAGAAAATTCCAAGACCACGGTTACACAGCCCGAATAACCTACAAGAACCAATGAACTCTGACCGTGAAAGCCTTCGACAATATTTTGAAAGGAAAGGGGTCTGCAGCCACGCTGCCATCCGCCAGGTTACTTTGGACTCCTGAATGTCAGCAAGCGTTTGATACGCTAAAACGGTTGTTCACGTCCGAAACAGTGTTGAAACACCCTGATTGTGAAAAACCTTTTATTGTTCAGGTGGAAGCTTCAGATGTTGCCATGGGAGGGGCACTCTTACAAATGGGTGAGGGTGGCCAATTGCAACTGTGTGCATATTTTTCTAAGAAGTTCTCTCAAGCTGAACTTAACTGGGCTATTTGGGAAAAGGCGGCAGCGGCCGTGAAATATGCCCTCACGGTCTGGAGACATTTTTTGGAAGGGGTTGACATTCCGTTTGAAGTTTGGACCGATCATAAAAATTTGGAGGCATTAAAAGGGTCTAGAAAATTATTGGCCAAACAGGTTCGTTGGGCAGAGTTCTTTGCCAAGTTTCGATTTGTGCTGAAACATATTCCAGGGAAAGAAAATTGTCTGGCTGATGCGTTGTCCCGACTCCCCCAATACCGCTGTCAAATCGACTGCCCCATAGATTCTTTATTCACCCCGGAACAAACGGGGGGAGGTGCCGGGATTGGCTGTGGTTACTCGTGCCCAGAGCCGAGCAGTGGATTCAGACCCGGCAAGCGGACTCCCGGAAGCTTTCCGTGCAAGGGTGGCCGAAGCCTCACGCCAGGAAGAAGGGGGCCAAAAACTGCCTCAAGCTCTCAAGTGCCGGGGGGGGGGGGTTGTGGTTTCATGGGGCAAAACTGTACGTTCTGGAAACTGTTCAGAGGGAGGTGTTGGAGATGGCTCATGGGGCAAAAACCGCAGGACATTTTGGGTTTGTCAAATCTTTGCATTTGTTAAGGGGTCGATTTTGGTGGCCAGGCATGCGAGCTGATGTGGACCTTTTCGTGCGCAGTTGCCCTACCTGCGCAACCTCTAAAAGACTTATGGGGAAGCCCCCGGGACTCCTCAAACCCCTGGAAGTCCCATCCGTTCCCTGGGAGGTCATTGCCATGGACTTTATTACGGATCTTCCCCCCAGCTGAGGGAAGATGGTGTTGTGGGTGGTGACAGACATGTTTTCTAAGCAAGTGTATTTTGTCCCTTGTACGGGCTTACTGACAGCCCAAAAGCTGGCACGTATGTTCGTTACACACGTGATGAAACATCATTAGTTCCCACACAAGATAATCTCCGACAGGGGCCCCCAATTCGTGGCAAAATTCTGGAAAGCCTTTTTGAAACTAATAGGGGTAGAACAAGGTTTACCTTCAGCACACCATCCTCAGACGGATGGACAGACGGAACGAGTTAATTCTGTGTTGGAGTGTTATTTGCGCTGTTATGTGAACTATCACCAGGATGATTGGGTGGACCTACTGCCTTTTGCTGAATATGCTTACAATAATGCGCCTCATTCGTCTACAGGGTACAGCCCCTTCCAGGTGGTGTATGGCAAGGATTTCGGACCCTTTGGGTATGTAGAACTTCTCCAGGAGGAGGGGATAAAAGGTGAAGTGGGAGATTGGGTGCAGGTGGTCCAGAACACATGGCCTTGGCTCCAGAAAAACCTGGAGCGTGCTAAAAGCAAATACAAAGAGCATGCAGATAAACATCGTTCCCTGGGATGGGACTTTAAGGTGGGGGATCAAGTCTACCTGTCCACCAAAAACCTTCAGACTCTACGACCATGTAAAAAACTCAGTGACAAATATGTAGGTCCCTACCCCATTGTAAGAGTGATCAACGAAGTGGCTGTAGAGCTAGCGCTTCCCAAAGCCCTCAGGGGAGTCCACCCGGTGTTTCATATTGGTCTTCTTAAGCCCTATGTCGCGGCTCCCCAATTCCACCCAGAACCTAAGCCAGAGGTACCAACTGTGGTGGGAAGGGAGGTGCATCTGGAAGTTTCTAAAATCCTTGATTCCAAAATGAAAAAAGGGAAGTTGTTCTATTTGGTACATTGGAAACATCTGGGACCAGCACATGATGAATGGGTGGTGGCCCCACATGTAGCAGCCCCCCATCTGGTACGACAATTCCATGACGCCTACCCCCAAAAGCCTCGACCTGTCTCGGATATGGGAGGGGGGCCTTAAGGGGGGCAGAATGTCAAGAGTCATGCCAAGAGTCATGCCTCTTTCTGTTCAGGTGTATCTATCGTCAAGAGTCATGCCAAGAGTCATGCTTGTTTCTGTTCAAGTGTATCTATTGGTTCTGCTGTTCAAGTGTATCCAGTGGGTTTGTTTCTCTGAGATGTTCCAGCTGTCAGGAGTCATGCCAGGCAGGCTCTTGACATGAATTAGGCCCATTACTGTTTACGTGTTATCCTTTGGTTTTGCTTCTTTGAATTGTTTAAGCTCTCCCCGCTCCTTGCCTCCCCCCCTGCTCTGACCTTGAGTCAGACTTCAGTATTTTGGCTTGCTCACTCCCTACCCCTGCTAGGCACCGTTATCTCCTAATTCCCAGGCCACTTGGTTTTGCGCCTGGGATGACTCAATGCTTAAAGTTATGCTTTGTAGTTTGGTTTGTCATTAGCAGCTTTGAACCTATGGATTGCTCATGCTGTATCTGCGGCTCCTGAATAAACGTTTACCTGCCTGTCTGAGCGAGTGACTTTTTGGGATTGCCGAGGTTGGTTGAAGAACCTCACATATCACACCTAATCCAATTACGCGTGCTAATGTCACTTACTTGCTTTTGACATTTACATGCTATTGCTATGGACTCACACTCTAGCTCAGGGGTGGGGTGGGGTGGGGAACCTTTTTCCCGCCAAGGGCCATTTGGATATTTATAACATCATTTGCAGGCCATACAAAATTATCAACTTAAAAATTAGCCAACCAAACCCCAAGCAGGCAGCTGCCCCAGATGACCCCCTCCCCCGTGCAGGCAAGCAGGCAGGCATCCAACCAGTGGCGCATTTGCCCACCTGGTGGCATAGGATGGTCTGTTGCACCAGCTGGGCGTAGCCGTCCAGCCGCACGCCGGAGTTGCTCCTGCTCTGCATGGTTGGGGCCGGATTCTACAGCCAGCTCCTGCTACCTCCACCTGCAGGGATGAAATGAGGACACACTGGCTAAAAACTCGCCACTCCCCCTGCGCATTCTGGCCCTGCCCCCTTTAACTGCTCCATTGTTGCCACTTCTGCCCCCAGCCCTCTTGTAGTACGGAGAGAATACATTTCTCTATAGCCCAGGTGGGAAAAGGTTAACACAGTTTCTTGGGCGGTCCTAGCAGCTCCATAGCTAATAACTCTTCTGCAAGAGGGGAAAAAGATTCCTTTTCTCATCAAAAAAACCCTTCACATCTGCCTTGAATAGAGGCTATTCCTGTCCGCGGGAGGGGGCGGATCACCAGTCTTAGATCCGTCTGAGCTAGAGATCTACCAGGACCCACGAAGGGCCAGATCAAATGATTTTGAGGGCCTTAAATGGCCCCCGGGCCTGATGTTCCCCACCCCTGCTCTAGCTGTATCTGAAGAAGTGAGCTGTCACTCATGGAAGCTCATACCCTGGCGAAATTTTGTTAGTCTTTAAGGTGCTACTGGACTCTTGCTCTTTTCTATAACCTCCAGGTGGTAGCTGGAGATTTCCTGGGATAACAACTGATTTCCAGGTGACAGAGATCAGTTCACCTGGAGAAAATGGCCACTTTAGAAGGCGGACTCTGGCACCCACCCCTCCAAAACCCCACCCCCCTCAGGGTCCACCCTCAAAATCTCCCAACCCAGAGCTGGCTGAGTCTGCCCAGAGCCAGTTGCAGGTTGCGGGGGGCTCTGGGCAAAGAATGCCTGGGATCCCCCTCCTCTGCCTACCATTGTGTCCCCCACTCACACCTCCCTCTCTTCCTTCTCCTCTCCCAATTCCCACACATACATCCTTCCCCCACCAGCTAGTTCAGTTCAGCCCTCCCAGTGCTCATACACCTATTTACAACTGTATCGGGCAGCATCGCATCTGGGAGTGTCACTACCATTCATCTCCCATACACCCTTCCCCCAGCAATACTGTGCAGCATGTGCAGACAGGTGTGGTGGGAGGGCTCACAACAAGCAGATAGGTACCTAGGGAGGTGAACAGCTGAGGAGAGGTGGCAGCTGCCCCACCTCAGGGTATGCTGACTCTGGCCCCAAGTCCGCCTCACATGAACACACGAAGCTGCCTTATACTGAATCAGACCCTTGGTCCATCAAAGTCAGCATTGTCTACTCAGACTGGCAGTGGCTCTCCAGGGTCTCAGGCAGAGGTCTTTCTCATCACCTACCTGCCTAGTCCCTTGAACTGGAGATGCCGGGGATTGAACCTGAGACCTTCTGCATGCCAAACAGATGCTTTACCACTGAGCCATGGCCCCTCCCCTGCCAGCACAATGCCCTGGAATTCAGGGTTCTCCGTCAGCGCCAGGCCCGCTCTGGCTCCTTTGGTGCACTATTTTCCTGGCACTCGTTCCCAGAGAGTGGCTGCCTCCCCCCCGCCTCACCTCCTAGTCCCCTCTCACACCCACCTGCTGCGTGCCCACGGCTGCCGGCGAGTGTCCATCGTGATGCACATCCTCCTTGCACGCCAGCTTTGCTCGGCGGCGCCTCCTAGGATTCTTCTAAAGGTCCTCTTTAACTTTAGCACTTCTCTCGATGAGGCATGGTCTCAGATTCCATCTTGCTGAGTGGTTAGTCTTAGTATCACATTCCTTTTACTAATACACCTCAATTTTTGTCTGGTGTTCATGTTGATGTTTCTGCAGAGGAGGGGGGGGGCTAACGTAGCCGAATGGGTACGTTCTATTCAATCTACCTGGTCATGGCTAGTTAAAAATCTAAAGCAAGCTACACGGAAGTACAAAGCTCAAGCTGATAAGCATCGCTCCCCCGGTACAGAATGCAAGGTGGGGGATCTCGTCTACTTGTCCACAAAAAACCTACGCTCCACCCGCCTGTGTAATAAACTCAGTGACAAATATGTGGATCCGTTCCCCATTTCCCGGATCATTAATCCTGTGGCGGTAGAACTCTCCTTGCCCAAGTCTCCGAAAAATCCATCCCGTATTCCATGTCAGTCTTTTAGAGCCACATGTTCCTTCCAAAAAATGGCATCCCGAGCCCCAAGCCGAAGTGCCTGAAATGGTGGGGGGGGGGGGGGGAAGGAGCATTGTGAAGTATCTAAAATACTGAATTCTCGTATACCCTATGGTGTACCTGATCCGCTGGAAACATTTTAGTCCCGCCCAAGATAAATGGGTACGCGCCTGTGATGTCTCCGCCCCCCGCCTGGTACAAAAGTTCCATGCCACCTACCCTCACAAACCCACAGTGGGAGGGTGAGGGGGGGGGGCTTTAGGGGGGCAAAATGTCAGGAGCAGGTCATGAGGATGGTATGCAATTGTGCTGCTTGAAGGTGCTGTTGTGTAATTCTGCCCAAGGTCGGGCCCCGTGTTTAGACTTCAAGGAGTCCGTAGTGTGGGAATTGCCAAGTACTCCTTCCTGTCTTGGAGGGGGGGTTGCCTAGGCAACCTGTTATCTACTTTCGCTCTTCCATATATGCTATGTATCTTGCCTCTGAGCCTTACTAAAATCCTTCTGAATATAGCTTCTGTAACCTGTCGATTCTACCCAATAAAACTGCTTTCGTGGATTTGCCGTCTGCTGAATTCTGTTTGAGGGATGGAGCGCAGGGCTAAAGCTCACAGGTTTCTGTAAAATCTGGCACACTCTTCAGGATCTGGCAAAGACAGCTTGCATGTTTTACTCCAGCGGGCAAACAGTGGCTTTCTGAGGCTGGCTGGTGTAGGGGATAAACCCTGCCCTACAGACTTCATCTGAATTGGGCTCCCCATATAGCTGATACCTGAATTTTAAAAATTGTTGGGCGCTCTAGATGTGGAATGCCCAGCACACATCTGGCTTGGCTCTTTGTTACGGGAGCTATTATTCACCTACATAATTACCTAGACCAGCCCAGCTGTGGAGAATCTGACTTCATTTCCTTTGTCTGGCAGAAATTGTTTTCCCTCCAAAACAGAAACACCTTCAAATTAACTTATTGATAGGTACAAAATCAGGGATAAATAAAGAGGGCAAACTCTTGCCTTGACATGTATAAAACCCATCTTGACTTTCCCTGTGCATGCTTGGAATAAGAGAATGTAGTCGGAAAGGGAAAGGGGAACATGCCACACACACCATTCTGTCCAAGGAGGGAGGTTTGGCTGTTGCACTTCTAATCCTAGCAGCGGCCAATGGGATTGGTCTGCCGTGCATTACCCACTCAAACACATACACATCACTTGTACTTTCTTGTATAACTTCATTTCACAGTACAGACTGAAGGTCTCCCCTTTCTGGCCACCTTTGAGAAACCTGCCACCTAAAATTACCCTCGCTTCTTAAAACTGAATCGAAACTGCCAGTTTGTGTTTTATCCTTCAATGAAGGAACTCCTGAAGACAATAAGAGAAAAGGGAGATAGGCCAGTATGGAATGGAGAAGCACACATAGGGTCTCAGAGAGAGATATCATGCCTCAGATAGAAGAGAGCACAATAGGGGACTCAGAGGAATAGGTTAAAACACACCTAAGTTAGAATTCTATCAAATGTTTTTCCATAGTTAACACAGAGATGTGACTCCTCTTAATATAAATGCAAGCCAATGTTGTGTAGAAGCAGGAATGTTGTACTTTGACTGGGAAGACCCAGATTCAAATCAAAAGAGCTGCAGATAAACATTAAATAGAAGTGGCCTTGTGTGCCTTGCTTGAAAACAATAAAGGAACACCATGCATGGAAACCAGTTGCTAGGTGTCAGGTCCTCCACTCTTGCAGCTGGCTTTTATAGTCTTACCTCAACACGTCCACCTGTGGAAGATTCTATCTGAACAGAGGCTGCTTTAGGGAGATTAAGGCAGTGTAGATTCAGCATTTCCAACACAGAACAGACAAAGGCTATAACTTCTGTTTTACTGGCTGTAGAAATATTAGTAAAAGCAGGACGGGTGTGGGTTGTACTATTCTGTATGGAAGTGCAGGATCACTAAATACAGTAGTATGTAACTAAAAAAGCAAGTTTGAGCTTGAATGTTTCCTAAGGTTCTCATGCCCCCCCCCCTCCAGTATCCTGGAAAGTTTCCATCCTGGAAACTTTGCTGCCTTCCAGACTTGCCCAGGCTTGGGATGCAGTGAATTAAAGGGGAGGGGTGATCAGGAGCTCAGCTGATATCCCCTCTCTTCTCCCTACTCCAAGCCATTGGCTAGGTCTGCACAGAAAAGGAGAAACAAGCTTTCTCCTCTTCCTTTTTAATGCAAATTAAAAGTCCTGCATCTGCCCCCACCCAGCGTGGGGTGTGAGGGAAGCTCTTTCCACTCTCACTTCTGCAGTGAAGAGATCAAAAGCATATATTTTGCCCCACCCAGCTTTGAGAGGAGAAACAAGCTATAAATATTCTTTTGCAACCATCTGTAGCTATTTTGCAAAGTAGGTGGGGTCAGAACCTCACTCCTAGATGATCCCTCAATCAGCTGTGATTTGGCTACTGATCAGCAAGCAGCTGCAAACAGTATTTGGAAGCTGTTTGAGCTGCTCAGTGCAATACCAACTAAAAGGTTTGCAGGAAGTAGATGTCTTGCCTGGAGACCCCAGGAACAGGCAGGTGTTGATTTCCACTTTTCTCAACAAACTCACTGGACGTGCTCAAACTGGGTGCAAAGTGCTGTATTGATAAGGGCTAAGAAACTGAGAGGAGCTGGTTACTTATACCTACAAGGTTTATTTGTTTAAATCCTTAATTTAGCAAAGATTGAGTTTAAGTTATAATCACACTACCCTTTCAGGATGAATACATACCCAACCTCTGGATCACACATACTTTAAAAGCCCCAAAATCACCACCAATGCACCAGTGACCATTCACATGTCAACCGGAACAGAAGATTATGCAGAGTTCTTTCCATTGACAGAGGAAGCTGTGTCACACAGATTGAAATAGCAATTACAGAGCCTTCGAACTGTGAAATGAGGAAGGTACAGGCATGGCATGTCCTCCAGTAAAGTTTTTCTCATTCTGGATGTTAGGGCACATTTTATAGACTTTTGCAAAACACAGAAGAGCAGGCTCCCCTAAAAGATATGCTTCCAGCCTCCTCTTCCTCACAACATTAAGCACATTTCTTGGAAGAGCTACCCTGACAACTCAAACTATTAGGCCCCTATTTGCTACAAGGACTAACTAATACAAAGCCTTTTGAACTTCCCATCACCATCAACCCTTCTTGGTACCTTAAATAATTGCTACCCAACAATTACATAGCAGCAGTACCAGTCTGCTCTGTTGCCTGTGCTTCCTGCTATTCAGTGCCACTGATGGCTCCCAACAGAGAAGTTTCTCTCACTGTTTTCCTCCGCCACCCATAAGTAGTTGGACTCTGCTATCTTAGTGGTCCACTGAATAGCAGGAAGCACAGGCAACAGAGCAGACTGGTACTCCTGCTATGTAATTGTTGGGTAGCAAGAAGGGTTGATGGTGATGGGAAGTTCAAAAGGGCAGACCAGGGAGATTGGCAGCTGGGAAAATTCCTCAGGACACCTGAAGAGCCCTATCCACTTTCACGCTTCTACACAGCTAGCTATTTTAGGTAATTCAACACAATCCAAAGAGTCAGACTAGTACACTGGGGAAGGCAGTTAATATGTGACCTGAGAGAGTTACAAAGCCAGAGGAAGGGAATATTTGAGAGCAACCAACACCTTACAAAGCCAAAGGAAGGGAACATGACACTCTTTTTTAAAGCAGGGAAGAATGGAATAAGCCCAGTTACAGGGCTTATGTCAATAAATGAATCCTAAGCAAGGATTTATAATTTGATATCAACCCTCCTGGTTCATATGTCAGGGGAAAATAGCTCTAACAATTAAATTGTGTATAAAACACTAATGACAGACAGAAAATGTTAGCAGGAACCACCCCCTACACACAGACAGGTGTTTCATTCCACAACAGAGATTGGCTGTGCTCACTTGATAATGTATTAGAAATGCAGCAGCTGCCAGACTTAGCTCCTAAATTGTGCAAAAATTATGCAACAGGTAAAAATAAAATACCCATGTAAGATCAACCTTTGTTTCAAGCAAAGAGAGTGTCATCCATCTGAGATTAGTGCAATTATTTCTTCTCTTCCCTCCTCCTACAACACGGTGAAGCTCTACAGTAAAGAATAGTAACTGCCCACTGAAGGTTATAGCCAAGACTACTCACGGTATGTCCCATTTCAAAATCCCCAACCACAGCCTAGCTACCTAGGCTCAAAACAAGAGGGTTCAGTTTTCCAGAGATGCTGTGGTGGTTTATAGGATGTAGAACTGAAAAGCCAAGGGGGAAAGGACTTTTAACTCACAATGTCATGCCATAAGACCATACCATTCTAGATAAAGCCAGCAGCTATACTAACAATGGAGCAAGAAAGAAACGTAAGTGAAATTTCTATCCCAGCAGACTCTTTAAAAATAATATTTCAGGCAGCTGAGTCCCACATGATATTGGAAGACCTGCTTCTAATAGTGCTACAGAACTATGGGGAAAGCATCTCCACACCCTGCACGACTAACCTTCAACTCACCAGGGTCTCTCATTCTCATCCCGTATGACCAGTTTTCCAGTATTTATGGAATAGGTGGTCCAAACAGCTTGGGAATGTAAATGGCAGTGCTAGTAAGAAGGTTCGCTCTCCATTTGGTGTTATATAGTCAGGAAACCTTGCTGCCTTGCTGTAAACTTAACAATTTCTTTAAAAAATCAAATAAGATTTCCCTACATCTAAGTAACTGAGGAAGCAACTTTATTGGAGTGATACAATGCAGTTTTGCAGGAAGTAAATCACAGCCCCATACTTTCAAATAGGAGGGAAATTGGAAATAATGCTGTAACTTCACATGCTTTCAGAGGGTGGCCCCACGTTGGTCTACAGTAGAACAGATAGATTTGAGTCCAGTAGCACCCTAGAGACCAACAAGATTTTTGGAGTATGAGTTTTTGAGACAAAGTGAGCTTTGACTTCCAAAAGCTCATGTTCCAAAAATCTTGTTGGTCTCTAAGGTGCTACTGGACTCAAATCTAGCTGTTAAGGAGATGCTGTAACTTAAGGAGATGCTAGGGCCTATCATGGCTTTGGGTACTCATAATATTGCCTTACCAGTGAAAATAGGAAACATTTCTTTTTCCCTACAATAATGTATCAGAAATCCTAAACTAAGTGTCCATCATCACCGGGGGAAGTGCACACAGGGAACTAGAATGCCATAACTCTTCCTGGGAATAACAATGGAAGACTAATGAGTGATGCATCAGAGAACTTATCCATCTCTTGGAAAACTACACGGTACTGGCAGTAGCCTCTGCCAAGACAGGGTAAGGGGAAAGGGATGGACAATGGGACTTCTATCCTTTAGACTACAAAACCATCTCTTGAAGCCATGGTTACCAGATTTCCCCCTCCAGTCTCAGAGATACACTTGAGAACTATAGCAGCTTCTTGCAAGTTGGACCTGTGCACAAATGAGAACACTCTTCAGTGCCCAGGTCTCAGTGGCAAGTGGATCATCATACCAGTCCATCACCACCCAAGCAACAGGACAGTTAACAGCCCTTGCAAGTTTGTACAAGCTGCAGAAATCAAATGTACCAATACTCTCAGGGCATGTGTACAGAACTGGAAGGTGAGAGCCAGAGGTAAGAGTTGCCTTACACAGAGATGACATCCTGTAGCAGATTAAGATTGGGAGCAAAGAGACTGCACCAGAAGGGGCAGAAGAAGTCTATAGCAGTAAAAGGAATAAGGAGGCACTTGGCTGGTTGATCAGAATGAACTGATTTAAATGAAGCTTCAGACCTTAAAGGAATTAACACACTCCCCAGCAACATTAAAGGCAAAACTTTAATCAAATCTTCCTTAGGGGGGGAAAGACTGCAAAGTGTGTATTAGGGTATGCATGTATGATGGGCATTTAACAATGATAACCTTGATTTGCCCATCCTCTAAAACTCCTTCCCCACTTTGCTAGACCCTAAAGGAGATGCTCCTCGTGATTTAAGAGAATATCACCAGCACTCCCCTCATTCTTGTTTAGCACTTTGGTCCAGAACACTGCAAGTCCTGCTTCACCACAGAGTAACAAGTAAGTAGAAAGTATCGTCAAGGACTGAACCCCATCAGGAAGACAGTACCAAAGAACCATGGACTTGTACATCGAGAATATCAACTACACGCATCTCCTCCTCCTCCATTTTTCTTAACAGTGTATTACAACATTTATGAATATGTCTGTTTTACTGGAGTTAAAGATGACATTTTTAAAAGTTGTGATGCCACGGTGCTTGGTGAACAGGAACCTTGTTCTACCTGGCTGTGAATGAATTAAGTTTTAAGCTGTCTGCAAACAGGCACAGTCTGGCTACCTGGTAGCAGGACATTTTACAAACTGACATCAGGATTTGCAATGCCCAGTTTGACCTAACACGTTGGCACTTAGCAGTGAGAGGCACTTCGAGGCTCAGGTGATGAGGAACATGGCAAGGTCAACGAACTGCAAGGAATTCACACTAAAAATTAAATAAGTTTTCCAAGCTGTCTGTGTTTAGAAACGTCCTTTGTCACTATATATATATAAATTATATATATATAAATATATGTATATATATATATAAATTGAGTTTTTGTCCCTTTTGACCAAGACAGACAACATATCCTCTTTGTCCCAATTCCCTTAAAAAAAAAGTCCTTGGATGGGCATGCTGGATGAGAGATTCTCCCGATGCCTCCAAGGTTGGCTTTCCTAGCATCTGCTGAGGTAGGTTGTATGTGTCCTCTCCCTCCACACACTGCTAGGGAGGGGAAACTGGCCACTCATGTGGTTCCTCATCACTTTACCAGGCTTGAGCTGCTGAAGGCCTGCGGGACTGTGCCTTTCTTGAGAGTTCCAGCTGTGTATTTTATCAGCGGTAAGCTCTGAGCGCAAGTGGTTGTTTCTGTGCTTCGGGACGATTCCTCTTCATCTCGCTGAACAAGGACTTTGCTGTTGGGAAGAGAAATACATCTGGCTTGCAGCACAGAACAGAACAACAATCCCAAAGCATGTCACTTTCAACAGTCTTCATTACTGCTTTTATCCCTGTACTTGATGGGCATGGAAGGCATTAGGGTTTATGGTGCTCAAATGTGCCAAATACATACTGACATAATAGTACACAGGGTCAAGGTTAAGAAGGAAAAACTGAGCATTCAAGATCACAAATGCTGAATTGCTACTCTATCAATAATAGAATTCTCCTTGTAAAAACTTTCCAGTTATTGGAAGAGTGTTAATAAAGAAGAAAGCTGTGACTCACAAAGGCTCATACCCTGCCAGAAATTTTGTTAGTCTTCAAGGTGCTACTGGACTCTCTCTCTTTTCTACTAATAAAGATTAAAAAAACTAGTTAAAACTGACACTAATTCGTTTAATTAAGGGAACAGAAGAAAAAGCATGGCCAACCCTAGTAAACAGAAAAGTATTAAAGAGATAAAATGTCTTCAAAAATAGTTGATGTTTACAGAAAAATGGTGTTTGCAATAAAGAAGGGATGGGCAGATTTTTTCTCACAACAGGGTGGAAGGCCAAGTGAAATGGGAAGGCTGCTGTTATCACTGCTGATTGCAATTAGAGTTTAAAGTGTACAGCAGCACTGAACAACGAAAGAAGTTCACAGCAGCCCTGTTCACGTAACAGCAAACACACAAATGTATGTATGTGCATACATCTGTTTGTAGGAAAGAGCCAACACACATTCACTTTACAGATGAAGCTGGGGACCACCACCCAGATAATTGGGGGGAATCACATGTTTAGAGGTGCATGCATTGAATATAACATAATTACTTCTCACACATATAAAGAAAAATCAAGTGTACACTGTACACAGATTGTGTGTTCACTATGACTTGTGAAAATGACCTACAATTAGCTGCTATCCTGGTCCACATTGTTTTACAAGGCTAAAAATTGCCCATGTACATTTTTGCTTAGGGGAAAGGCCTGAAAAAATATGTAAACAGCGTCTTCCAAAGGGGGTCACATAAAGTTTCTAGACAGGATAGGTCTTCCACACCTTCCACCCATAGCTCATGGTCTGTTGGTCCATCTTTTTTCCATCTACACTTCCTACAACAACCCATTATTTCTGCCTTTAGTCAAGTGATTTGCAAAAATAAAACTCCCCAGTACACTCTACCACCAAGTGCCATTTCACCAGAGGTTATGTTCAGCTGCCTGACAAGGAAAACTCCAAGGCCCCTGCTGAGTCTGAAACTCTTCCTGTTCAAATTTCTTCCATTTCTTTAAGCTGGTTCCAGGTATGAAATTTGGGCATGCAGAATATGACCTCACCTGATTCGGCCTGACTCAACCTTGCTCACACCATTCAAGAGGAAATCATTCTTCAAATAGACTTGGGTTCTTGGAAGGGTCCACTGTAATTGAGAGAGCAGGGTAAGACAGCTAAGTGAGGTGGCAATGTACAGACTGCAGACAGAGCAGCATTCCTTGCTAGTCTCTTACAAGGTTCCCTATAATGGCCTAAAAATTCAAAGTTTGGGGGATAAGGGAACTTTAGGGCCAACATTAAAAATAAATAAGAGCATCATGCTTATATACTTGATTACCAGCAAGCAGAGATGATGCCCTGTAGGGTAGCCTCAAGAAAGAAGAGCGCACATTAGCACATAGAGTGCAATTCACCCTTACCATCAGCGTGGTATCTGTTACTATCCCATTGTGATAGCCTCTGTAACACCAGCTTCTAAGCAGATCCACCCCTGCAAACGGACAAGCCACACACACATATAAACACAGAGAAGAGAGTGAAGTTAGGTAAGCTGCTGCCTTGTTCAGGCACACTAATTAACATGTGCCCAGCAGGATAAAGAAAGAGAAGAAGCTATTGCTGACTGGCACATGAGGTATTACAGGTAGGAGCTTCAGTAATACCCACCAGCAGTTCACCCTAGCCCTTACAAAATGACACATATACAGATGCCTATGAAGCTAGGACAGAAACCAAAGGTTGGGAGGACTAAAGACACTTCTCCCCTGATGCAACAGAAACAGCTGCAAGACCATATAGTTTACTGTGATATAACACCATAACTACTGCATTGCCCAAATTTCACTCTGCCAGTCTGTAATAGTAAAGGACTATAACGCTTTGGGAAATAAAACAGAAAGTTCTGAGTCTGAAGGCTATGATGTATCTGCTCTATTTATGAAGGGATGTCCCAAATAATTTGTTAGCAGAATTCTAGAAGGGTAAGGAGGTGGTGGTGGTTTACCCTTGATCTTATTCGAGAAATATTTCAACTCCCACTGGGCAACAAGGATGTTGAAGTAGCGCAGCTGCTCAAAGAAGCGCAGGTAGCGCATGGAGACACGTGAGGGGAAGATTCGCTCAAACTGTCCACGCCGAGAAAACTCATCCTCTGTCTCTATCAGGACTCGCACATCATCTGGGGTCAGGACATCCAGGATGGTGGAGTAGAACTCCTGCAGCCAAGAGGGATACAAAGCACAAGCTTGCACATACCCCCATTCATCCTTCTCTGACACCTCTGCAATGGTTTTGAACTGAGAGACTGGGATGTCATCTCTTGCACAACCCCCAAGAAAGAGTAAGAAGACATCAAAAGGCATAATGACAGAAATGTGCAGGGGAGGGTAGATCCCATGGTCATGCCTCCAAAATACTTTTGAGCAAACTACACTAAAATCACACATACAAGTAAACAATTTGCCTTAAGGCACCATTTACAAGAAAACAGGCCTTAGCAAACTATGAAGTTACTGCTGTTTGGAAATCCTGTTTGAATGTATGTGTGTGTGCTTCTAATGCTCTGACTTTAGACAAACAGTATTACACTCTATATATAACTGAGTACTTAGTTGTCCCGTCACTCAGGTTACTTTTCCTTTGTAGCTTACAAATTTGCAGACTGTCACAAGGAAAAACATTTACCTTATTTATTAATTAAAATATTTATACCCCGCCTTTCCACATGGTTCAATGCAGCTTACAATAGTGAAAAAACATTCTCAGCTAAAACCAAAAATAAAATAACCAACCCCAAATCTCTCCCTCCTTCCCCCCCTTAAAAGATGCCCTGCCCGTTCAAACCCCCTCAAAAGCCCTGGCAAACAAGCAGGCCTTGCAGCGCCTTCTCAAAATCTCCAAGGAGGGGGTCCCTCTCACCTTCTCAGGAAGCCCATTCCACAGAGCAGAAGCTACAACGGAAAAGGCCAGGGATCTGGTCAATGTCAGACGGGCCACCCGAAGTGGTGGCACAGCCAACAGATGGCTGCCTGACAACCATAGCTGGTGCACAGGGGCAAACGGAGGCAGTCTTTATTCTACTGGGAATTTCATTCTGGCAAAAAGTGCTTATGTAGTAAGGCAGAGTACCAAGTAACCACCAGTCAAAGGATTATCATAATGCTAAAAACACAGCCAAGAAACTGACCTGGATACACATCAGTGAAACAACAGGATGATGACAGGGTCTGGGAAAGACATGATCCCACTTACCTGATCAGGCACTTTCTGGGTCACATAATAAGCTTTCTTTGTCTTCTCAGCAGTGAACAACTCGAGAGATGGCCTGGATTTTTCCTTCAAGGCAGTATTCAAGCTGGGCATAGCAATGATCAAAGTTATTACACAGACAGTGACTCAACTGAGCCTGTATCACCATTCTGCCATCTACATCCAAGATCAGTGGCAATACAGCAGGTTGCACTCAGCATCCAACAGCACACTGAAGCCGAGACTGTTGATATCTAAATCACCAGAAAATTTCAAAGAGCATCCACAGCTCACAACAGTCAATTATTTTAGAGCTTAGATCTAGAATTTAAGGGAAGCAGCCAAAAAACAAGGTACCCTCATTACCAAACTGATAAGCAGAGAGAAAAGGGGCTGTCAGCAGCTCAAGACAGATCATAGGTGTCCAGAATCTGTACCCAGTACACAGGAAACATAGGCCTGGATCCACCAAATCATTTCATAGGACAAAATGATTTCTGCCCACAGAGCTCTCCTCCTTCTGCTGCAGCCGGAAACTCCTTAAGGAATATTTGGAGGAATATTTGGGGAACAGGAGGAGGCAGGACAAGCGTCATAGATAGAAACTGATGTGTCCCATAGAACCCCTTGGATGTATACAAGCTATAAGCTGTTTACTTGCATAACAAATGTGGCCCAATCCTATACATGCTCAACTAGAAGCAAGTCCTATCACAGTCATTGGGCCTTATTCACAGGGAAATATGCACTGGACTGAAACCAGAGTAAGTTCATGTAAGCCCATTTTGAAACCAACGTATGCTTATTTTTCATGAACAAACCTAATAAGCACCCTGCATTTGGCTTGAGTTTGGTATTTGTTATCCTGCTGCAAAACACAAAAAACAATGATAATCCCGATGGTATTGTGGAAACCGTGCTGGATTTGTACTCAATACACTCAGTTCAAATTCCTAGTCAGCCGTGAAGTCCACTGGGAGAACAGAAGTAATTACTCAACTTAATCACCATCCTAGATTTTATAAAACATTGCCCACATGCTTTTGAACTCACTTTCTGCCGTCATGAGGGCCACAAACTTCCTTTAAGAAAAGAAAGCCAAGATTCTCAGAATGATGAACTTTGTGCCCAATGCCCCTCTCTGCCACTCCCCCAGTGTCAGTGCAGAATACGCACAGGCCTGCTGCCTGGGCTGCTTCGATACATCACTGGAGACCGTACCATCACTGCCCTGTAGCAGTAATTTCCAAATGGACTGCCTTGTCCACACAGGAGAATCCAGTTGCAAACGACTGCTATAGAGTAACAACTGTGCTCTGGTTAGATGCTTGAGTTATATGCTGAAGCCAAGGGCTGTTATCATTGTAACAACTTTCCATCTTTCAGCCTGGAGCGCCTCTTTACAACTCAGTCTTTTTAGTTGTCTGCCACAGTACCCACAAGACAGAATCAGAAGAGATCTCCAGCACAGCTTTCCTACTGGAGTGGGAAATTTATGGCCTCTGACTGTGAGGGTCTGTACGCCTTTGCCTTGTGTGTTCCCCCCCCCCCCCCGGACTCGTAAAAGCAGCCCAGGCCTTTTGCCTTTCCTTGGTTCAGGCGCTGCGTCTAGCAGGCCCCAGATTGGAATGTCTCTTCCCACGTCCACCTCCCTTGCTCTCTCCGACTCCCTCCCACCAGCTATGGCCTTGGTAGGCAGATAGCAATAATGAGCTTCCTGAGGTCTTTGATGTTCCTGTACCATGCACAATTATCTCGTAGATTCCCATAACATACATTTGACATCTGCTTCCCTGTAGGGGTTATAATTCTGTCTTTGTGAAATTGTGAGCACTTGCAACTTTACCAGTGTAAGGCCTATACTAACCTGAAGCTTCCAATAATGTTCCTTGTTTCTGCATGACCGTCTGAGCAAGTGATTTTATGGAGTTTGCACAGGGAGGTTGGGAACCCTCACACTGACCTGGTTGTAGAGCTGCTGCTACTTCCAGAAGGTGAGGTCACATCATCTGCATTTGGCAATATAAAGCCAGCCAAGTTCAGGACATCCCGGACCATCTGGCCCTTGATACTCACATCAAGGGGAGAGTTTGAATGGAGGCTGCAGAGAAATTGAGCACGACGTTTAAAAATCTTGATTGGACACCCTGCCTTTGCCCTGCTCTTGACATTTGGAACAGCTGTTAAATAAATTAACGTCTCTCCATAATAAAGAACTGAAAAACTTCTGATCCCAAAGCAACACAGAATTACAAATAGGGAGAGCGCAGGCCATTCCCAAGTTTCACAGCAACCTTGAGTGCAGGCTGCACAGCCCCCCTCTCCCCCCGTCCCTCTTGTGGCCACAATCCTTCCTGAAGTAGCTCGTTTCCATTTGTTTCTTGCCTCCCCCATATTAAGCAGAGGTGGGGGGAGAAAAAGGGCGCTTTCAGCAGAACAGACTAAGTATACCTCAGTGGAACCACCCTGGGGTACAGGACATCATAAGCCCTGCACTGGAATACAAGCAACCCACAGCAGCCTACCTGGGTGAGATATTGACTTCCAGGATCCACGGTTTTAGATTCTCATCCAGCATGACATCGAACCCAAACAGCTCATGACAGCAGTAAGGGCGCCGCACATACAACTTCACAAGGTTGGTTATGTAGGGCTCTGACCTAGGAAGTGAAGCCGGTGCTTGATTACTACTCAGCAGCAGGACTAACCGGCAGGAGGTGCAGAGCCAGCCCAGTGTTTGCTCTTTGCCCAGGGCACACCGGGTGTGGTGAAGAAACCACGAGAGAGCCACTGGCAAAGAGCAACATTGAGAGCTTCTCTACAGCATTATAACTGCTGCTTTTACTTTTTAAATCTATTTATAGCAGTGGGTTTCCACTGAATTGATACAATATTTTGTAGTATTATCTGCCTTGTTACAAAGCCCTTTGAGAGCTGCAGTTGAGATAGAATCATAGAATCATAGAGTTGGAAGAGACCACCAGGGCCATCAAGTCCAACCCCCTGCACAATGCAGAATAGAAATATTTTATGTAAAGAAATATGGCTGTGATGAAAACTTTATAAACGTTTTGGGCATATGCCTGTCCCCCCTTTCAAAATACTAAGATTCAGAAGAGATAATAATGTAGATTAAGATAATTTTTGGACCAACTAAGAGTCAAACAGGAGCCCAGAAATAATGCAGTAAAACTTGATTCCAAAAGCACAGAGCAACAAGAAATGAGCCAGGATAAACACTTCCTTGAAGGCCAGCTGGAGGTGACACATCTTCAGCAAACTAATAGGCCTCATCAAAATGATGGCCAGTGAAAAATCCAAAAGAGAGCTAGTGAGAGAGGTGATGGAAGAGGAAAATCTTCTGAGACTCACGCAATAATAGTTTTGACAACAATGTCTTTTATCTTCTCCCAGATTGCTTCACTGTCAATTCCTTTCTGGTTCAAATAGCTCCAGAGTGCTTTCAGTGCCCTATGGAGAGAGAGGGAAATGTGGGTGCATGCAAACATGCATGCTAGTGTTATTCTAGTCAGAATCAACTTCCTTTATTTCTGAAGGGCCAGAAAGGCAATATGCCCCCTTGCCTTTCTGTACAATTAAGGAAAGACTTGGTCCCTTTCCTAGGGAAAGAAACACCCCTAGGCTGTTGCAATTTAATCCTCATTGCTACAGGAGGGACAACATCTACTGGCTAAGATACAGCAGAACATACGCGACGGCACAAGAGCACATCCCCTTCCTCCACCACTGGCACTTACCACTTGTGACCTTGGCAAGCAGTTTCATCTGCATTGGCTTTGTAGTCAACATTCTTCTTGTTGATACTGTAGTTGGTCAAGTGCATGTACTTGTTGTTGAGGCTTTTCATGGAGGGGGAATATCTGGGACAGAACAAGAACAAAATGGTCATACAAAGCATTTGTAAGAAGGACTCAGTTACTGAACTAAATGGCAAGAAAAGGAGTGGAAGCTGGCAGCCCAAGAGCTAGAAAACCTAAGAGTGCATCCTTCCTACTCACCCCCCCCCCAAAAAAAAGGGCTCTGATGGAGGTCATTTGCAAAAGTCAGTTAGTTAACTTATGGTCTATAACCAACACAGTGCCAAAATACTGTAGTATCTCAGTGCATATTTTGGCTAACAGAACAAGCTCAGCAAAACAGATAACCTATGAAGGTGCCTTATGCAGAATAGACCAGTAGTCTACCTAAGACCAAAACTGTCTAGCAGCTCTCCAGGGCAGCCACTAGCAGTGGCTCTCCAGTGTCTCAGGAAGGGCAAGCATTCCCCCAAGACCTGCTACCTGAGACCTTTTTAACTATAAGGTCCCAGGGATTGAACCTGGGGCCTTCTGTATGCAATAGGCATACTTCACCACTGAGCGACCCGCCTCTCCCCTCTAAATTTCTTAAACAAAGAGATGCACAGATTGGTGTACCAATGCTATCTGTTTTTTGTTTAAGGACACATTTTAATGTCATTCAGCTGGCGTTCCTAGAGGCAGTAATGTAGCCATCAAAATGCACTCTCAGTCAATCTGGAGACCGCTCTGGTCACTCCAGTATACAAGATTCATATTCAATCTGACCCTCTTGCTCTAGGCTAAAAATATAAAACCTGCTATAGGGCACACAGATCCTGGGCAACCTACTTGCAGCTGGCAAAACGGACAAGTCCATCTTTGAACAAGTAGATACGCAGGGGGTCGTAGCATGTGACGTAAACATAAATCCTTAAGTCAAACTTACTTCCACCAATGAGGTAGGGTTTATGCAAATATCTGAAAAAGGAGGAGAGGTCCATGAGTTTCAGCACTGAAAGAAAGGAATTAAACTATCTTTAGCCTTTCCCCTAAATTAGGGATGGGGAACCTCAGGCCCGGGGGCCGTATGAGGCCCCCGAAGACATTTTCTGCCTCGGGAGCTCCAGGGCCGGGGGGGGGAGGGGTGGAGGTTGGGGCCTGGTCGCGTGGGGCCGGCGTGCACAGGTGTGTGTGTGTGGGGGGAAGGCTTTTCTTTCTTTTCTTCTTCTTTTTCTGTCACTCTCCTTTCTCTCCCTCTTTTTCTGTCTCTTTGTCTGTCTCCCTCCGTCCTTTTCTTTCTTTCTCCCCCTCCCTCCATTTCTTTCTCCCTTTCTCTCTCTTTTCACCTCCCTCCCTTTTCCTCTTTCTGTTTTCTTTCCTTCCTCCCTTCCTTCCCTGTGGATCGGCTGTCTCCTGACGCCTCGTTTGCTCAGGCCTACCGCTGGCTGCCCTCCCGCCTGGGAGCAGGGGAGGACAAGGGAGCGGGGGTGCCCTCCAGGCCTTCTCTGTGTGGTCTCCTCTGGGGTTGCCAACCTCCAGGTGGTGGCTGGAGACCAAGAAATCGTAGTCCCCCCCCCCCCGGAGATCTACACCTAGTTATGGCCCCCGAAGAATGTTATAAATGCGCAAATGGCCCTTGGCAGGAAAAAGGTTCCCCACCCCTGCCCTAAATCCAGAGACAGCTTTGGCCCTGCAGGAGTTTAGAGACTACAGCTGAAGTCCAGCTTTTTTGTCATATCATTTCATGCTATAGAAAGGAGGCTCCCGGGTTTCTGAAGACACTTTAACACAACAGCAACTCTCTCCTCTTTAACATAAGGTAGAGGGGGGGAAAAAGAGGGAAGGCAGCATTGTACAGCCGGATCTTGTCAGATCTCGGAAGCTAAGCAGGGTCAGCCCTGGTTAGTATTTGAATGGGAGACCAACAAGGAATACCAGGGTTGCTGTGCAGAGGAAGGCACTGGCAAACCACCTCTATTAGTCTCTTGCCATGAAAACCCCATAAGGGGTCGCCGTAAGTCGGCTGCGACTTGATGGCACTTTACACACACACACACAGGAAAAAGAAACCAAATTCCTAGAGCAATTTTAGTTCCACAAGACAGTACTATCAAAGCCCAATTAGCTTCTTGACACCTCCAGAAATTCAGCTGGCTGTTCTGCCAGCAGGCTCAATTTGTACCAGTTTTAGGGAAACCTGCTTACCTTTGCACAAGCAGTGGCCTGCGCTTTGGCAGCTGGCTCCACTTATGGATTACCTGGATGCCAATGCCCCTGGCTGATGCTGGCTAGAAAAGAGAGAGGGACATGCATATAAACATGGATTTGCTCTTATCTTACTGTTCTAAGTTGAAAGGACACCATGGGAAGAATGAACCAACACTAGTCACAAAAGGCAGGTGTGTGTCTTTGACAAGGAAGAGGACTTACAGCCAGAGGTTCTAGAAGCCTGTAATCATGCTGCACATACAGGCTCTAGTTATTAAGTACAGAGCTTTGCCATCTGTGGCTTGTAAGAATCCTTAGGGCTTTTTAAAAATAAAAACACCGAGCCCTCATGGCTGCATTGAATAACCTGAAGACGGGAGAATGAAAACTTCAGAGGCCAGGGAAGCACCGGGGGGGGGGGGGTGTGTTTCAGTGCTCAAGGTAAACTTACTTCATCCTTCACAGCTCTCTGAACAATATCTGCCCTCTCTCCCTGTTGCAATTTTGATTGATGAAACAACAGCAGGGAAGTGAATTAAACCCCTATCTCTCCACCCCAGTGCATCCCTGATGCAAATCACATCCCTGTCCAGCTTCTATTAGCATTTCAAAAATGCTGGAAGGATCACCTCACAAATCACCCGACATCTTGTGTACTTAACTCTAAGGGAATGCAAATCTAGACAAATCTAAATAAACTTGACATTGTTACAACTGTCCTTTCCAATTTATTATCATCATTGTTTATAGTCTGCCTTTCTCACTGTTCTTCCTCTCCTTGTTGTGGTACACAAGTGTACTATAGCTACAAATAGAGGAAAAGGAAAGAGCACATCGCTGACTTTTTCAAACCAAAGGAATACCACCTGCAGGAAGAAGACAATCAGAAGGTCAGTTTGGTTACCACAACTTGGCCTCAGGTATACCTGAGTTCTCCAGTGGAAATTATACATCTCCAGAAGGGGAGCTCCCACAATTACTAGAGGGCAACAGGAGTTTATACTGCTAGGGCAAGTAGGAAACAACATGGCTGTACCAGGGCAGAGAACTTAAGGAGCACATTCCTACCCCCTGCACCCTCACCGGCTTCACAATCCACTTCTGGTGGCTTCCACAATCTTCCCAAGCCTTCCTGAGCAGCTTGATATCTTGAGGGAGGATAAAGGATTGGGGCAGGAAGTTGAACTCCTTCTTTCCAAAGCGTGTCTGCATTTTGGACACGTTTCTCCACAGCCGGTCCTTCCGCCCAATTTGAAATGAGCCAGGAAAGTGGTTCAGCTGCAGATGGGAAAGGAGAATTCAAGAATAGAGCAACAGTGTCTCCTTTACCTCCTAGCTTTCTGCTTTAAGTACAACTAAGAAACATCCTTTCCTCCAAATTCAAGGAAACCTTCAAGAACATATACCATCCATACTAATCCCAAAACCTTTTGCTGGTAGTCTCCACAGATAGCTCATATAGAGTAAGCATGGAAGCACCAAAGCACCTGCCATACTGTGTCTTGTACATTTAGAATACCTTAAGAAGCAGAGCCACTAACAGCAGACTGTGAAGGGGTGGGGGGGAGGGAACACTAAAGCAGAGAACAAGATAGTTATCAGTTGCACGCAATGGAAGTATGGGGAGAGGGACTGGAGAGGAGGGAGGAGCCGGGTGTATCTCGCCCTCTGGCCCCCATCTGGCATGATGTTCTTCAGTATGCTCTTGTGCAGTATGACCACATCTCCTACCTTCTGGTGTTCTCTGATAATTCTGAACCCAGGAGATTTCATGTGATGGCCCCAGCAGCCCAGCCAGTCATTGTTTCCTGTGAGCAACAGGGCAGTTCAGAAATCATAGTTAGTATAATCTGGACAGTACGATGGGTACTTTTTTTGCTCTACACTCAAAACTGGAAAAGTCTCAGTCACTTAAGACTTTTAATTTGGCAAATATGAACAAATATGTACAATATGTTTCTATCCGTAACCATACACTTCCTTCCACCCAAACCTGAAGCAACCTCATACAGACTCCAATAAAAACCCTATAAAGAACTGTGTACAGTTATAACCCACTTTCCTTCTCTTTGGCGGCATCCAATCTATTCTTTTCCTACTTCAGTGTCATAAACTATATGCTGAAGGCAGTCCTGTTAGTTCAGGATGGATAGACATTCGATCAGGGGTATCAAGCTCAATTGTTACGAGGGCCGGATATGACATAAATTTAACTTGGTCGGGCCGGGCCATGTGTTCTAACTAAATAAATAAATAAATACCATAAAATGTAATGCCAGGTACCACAGATATAAACTTCAAAGAAAACACAGGCAAAGTCAATTAATGATATTATTTTTGTTATTGTTTTAAGCATGTTTGTATTTTAAGTAAAAAAAACAAGTGAAAATAATATAATTAACAGGTTTTGCCTGTGTCTTCTATATAGTTTGAATCTCTGGTCCCTGGCATTAAATTTGATCTAGACTGGGTGGGGGGGCTGTCTTGGTTGGGGAGCATGCAGTGGGCTTGCTAGCCCAGGTTTGCACTGAGGGGGGTGGCTGCCTAGGAACAAAATTTCTCCAGGGAACATAATTTGTACTCTGGGACTGGAATGACATGTTGCAGAGTGGAATGACAGCCCCTGGGAGTAGCAGAAGCATTCTGTGGCTGTCATTCCAGTCCCAGAACACGTCTGCTACTCCCAGAGGCTGTCATTCCTCTCTGCAACATGTCATTCCAGTCCCAGAGCACTGAGCCCATTCCCGGGGCTGTCATTGTACTCTGCATCCTGTTATTCCAATCCCAGAGCACAGATTCTATTGCTAGGGAGCATCATACCACTCTGGTGGCTTTCATTCCAAACCTAGATCATTATTTTTATTCCTAGGGATCGTCATTCCACTCTGGGGGCTCTCATTCCAGTTCCAGAGTAGTCTATTTGGGCCCAGAGACTTAATGCAAAATCCATTCTGCATTTTCTTTGCAACTTTTTTGTGTTGTAATGTATTTCAATGGAACCCATGCAAATCAATTGGCATTCCTGGATCCTATTCTCTCATATGGGCCTTCAAGCCTCTCCCATTGTTTCCCATGGGCAATCCTGTCATTCCTTTCAGTACATCCCCTTTTTTGTTTTAAGAATTGTGTGGAGAATTGAGGACAGGAGATCATTGGGGGTTACTGCACTTTGTATTCCCAGCAATGTATTAAGAATTTGAAAATGTTATAAAAAACATCGCTTTAAAAGGGTTTTTGGATACCACGGCTTATAAATGGTTGGAAGACATCTTCACGGCTAAAGGGGCCAAACAAAGTGTGAACAGTATTTTTTATAACATTTTTAAACTCTTAATACATCGCTGGGAATACAAGTGCGGTAACCCTCAGTGTCTTGTTCACTTAGTCCTGACCCTCAGCAGTTGCCCTCAAGCTCCAGATGCTGAGGTTTTACACTTGGGGAGCAGGAAGCTGCTTATCTTGCTCCATAATTTGAGCAGTGCAATGTAGTGAGGGAAATACATATTAAACATGTATTTCTGCATCACCACCCTAATTTCAGATGCTGTTAGGGCAGGGATGGGGAACATCCGGCCCGGGGGACAGAAATGGCCCCCAGGGACATTTTCAGTGGCCCTCGGGAGCTCCAGGGCCCTGCCACAGAAACAAAGTGCAGCAGGGTGGCTTCAGGAGCATTTTCGGGGAGGGCCCTGAAGCTCCCGAGGGCCACTGAAAATGTTAATCAGCGAGTGGAGGGGGGAGGGAGAAAGTCGCTTCCCCCAAGGCTGCCCCTACAGCCGTGGCGTGCAGGAACGCCACTTTAAAAACCCTTCTCACTGCCTCAGTTGCTGAGCGGCAAGAGGGGTTTTTTAAGTGTGCCATGGCATTCCTGCACGCCGCGGCAGTGCGCACAACCCCACGCAACCGGGCTTCAACCTTCCCGCCTCCCCGCCCCCAGAGTTGCCTAATCGGCTCCTGTGCAGATGCTCCGCCACTGGGAGCGGCTGGCTTCTTCTTCTCCCCTCCTCCCTCTCACCACTCAACAGCTGGCAGGCGGCGAGAAGGGGCGGAGAAGAAGCCAGCTGCTCCCGGGGCGGAGCATCTGCACGGGAGCCGATCAGGCAACTCTGGGGGCGGGGTGGGGAAGCAGGAAGGTTGAAGCCTGGTTGCGCATGCCGCCAGGTGTGTGTGTGTGTGGGGGGAGGCTCTTCTCTCTTCCTCTTTTTCTGTCACTCTCTCTCCTTTCTCTCCCTCTCTCTCCCTCTTTTTCTGTCTCTTTCTTTGTCTGTCTCCCTCTGTCCTTTTCTTTTTCTCTGTCCTTTTCTTTCTCCCCCCTCCATTTTTCTTTCTTTCTCTCTCTCCCCCTCTCCCTCCATTTATGCATGGGAGGTTTTGCCTTAGATTTGCCACTCTCTAGACTAGATGCACATTTTCCTGATCTGAATTCTCAAAACTCAACAATAAGCCCCCATGAAGTTTTGAGAATTCAAATGGGAAAAATGTGCATCTAGAGAGCAGCAAATCCAAGGCAAAACCTCCCATGCATAAATGGCCTTTCTTTCACCCCAAAAACCTCCCTACCCTCTCCCCCCCCCCCCGCCGGGGTATGGCCCCCAAATAATGTGATAAATATGCAAATGGCCCTTGGCAGAAAAAAGGTTCCCCACCCCTGTGTTAGGGTCTCAATCTATCTTCCAGTTTTCTCCTTTCCTTTCTCCAGGGTGCTCAGGTTGGCCTACATGAATCTCCTTTTTTCCATTTTATCCTCACAACAACCCTGTGAGGTTGGTGAGGCTGAGAGGGCTCAAGGTCACCCAGTAAGTTTCATAGAGGAATGGAATTGGAGCCTGTCCTAGTTAGATACTTTTAATACTCTTTTTCATTCAATCATACTTTTAATACTAACTCATACTGGTTCTGACCCCTTTGCAGCTTGGGGTCTTTTGCTAGAGCAGATTTCCTCCCATCGTAATTAGTCCTTCTCCTGGATTCTTTTGCCTTCAGAGGTCTGGGTTTCTGCCCCCCGCCCCCCGCCAATACTTGTTTAATTAGCATAGCTCTGCCTGTAGAGCAAGTGAGGACTTCCTTCCCAAAAAATTTGTTTTGTATTTGCTTGGGGTATGTGTGTTATTTGTTGATGTGTGGTTACTGAGCCCCAAAGAAATTAAAACAGGAAGGACTCTGCATGGTAAGTACAAGTGCCTCACTTTCTGCATATCTGGGGGAATACTAAATGTTTTTAAATTGTTTGTATATTATGTATTTTAAAGGTTTTTATCTTAATAACTGGGAATCTGGTTTTAATCTTAGTCGCTGTACCCTGGGCAAATTAAGAAATGGCTCAAATAGCCAATTCTTCTCTCCAAATCCTAGGAATGACAGCTCAAGGTTTCTTAGCCTTGAAAGGGACACACTCTGTACAAGCGCAGAGGCATGCCTCTGAAAACAGCTCCTGGGGCTAAGCTCAAATGAAGCTCCAGCGGAAGAGTGACACACAAACACAGCACAGTTCAAACCTCCACTTTCCAGGGGAAGCAAACTCGCTCCTCGTGCAATTGGGCCCCAACCTCAACAGTACAAAGGGGGTGGCTTACATACAACGTCTAAGTTGGCGTGGAGGTGGTGGAAAGCCAGGGCGCCAAAGACAAAGCCCAGCAGCAGGGCTGTGGTGTTCCTGCCTTCCATGCCCGGCGCAATATCAAACCCGCCCCAGAAAGGCAAGACGGGTGCTTGAGAACTGGCCAGGAGCCAGCACAATAGCCGCCCCCGCCCCCAGAGACTCAGTGAGCGACATCTAGTGGCCAGATGGACCAAAGTGGCAGCAGCTGCCCATGAAGGTTGACAGATCGTACCCAAAGAGTGCTTGTTAGTGGTTCCTCTTCCACTGGGAGAGGAGTGACTAGTGGAGTGCCTCAGGGATCTGTTCTGGGCCCTGTGTTGTTCAACATCTTTATAAATGATTTGGATGAAGGAATAGAGGGGATGCTTATTAAATTTGCAGATTATACTAAATTGGGAGGCGTAGCAAATATGGTAGAAGACAGAGCCAGGATATAGGATGATCTTGACAGGCTGGAGAATTGGGCTAAAACCAATAAAATGCATTTCAACAGAGATAAATGTAAAGTTCTGCATACAGGAAGGAAAAGTCAAATGCATAATTATAGGATTGGGGGAGACTTGTCTTAGCAGTAGTGTGTGCGAAAAGGATCTTGGGGTCTTAGTAGACCAAACACTGAACATGAGTTAGCAGTGTGATGCGGTAGCTAAAAAGGCAAATGCAATCTTGGGCTGTATTAACAGAAGTATAGTGCCAGATCGTGTGAAGTGATGGTATCGCTTTACTCTGCTCTGGTTAGACCTCACCTAGAGTATTGTGTTCAGTTTTGGGCACCACAATTTAAGAAGGATGTAGACAAGCTGGAACATGTCCAGAGGAGGGCAACAAAGATGGTGAGGGGTCTGGAGACCAAGTCCTATGAGGAAAGGTTGAAGGAGCTGGGTATGTTTAGTCTGAGGAGGAGAAGACTGAGAGGGGATATAATAACCATCTTCAAGTACTTGAAGGGCTGTCATATAGAGGAGAGTGCCGAGTTGTTTTCTGTTGCCCCAGAAGGTCGGACCAGAACCAATGGGTTGAAATTAAATCAAAAGAATTTCCATCAAGACATTAGGAAGAATTTCCTAACAGTTAGAGCGGTTCCTCAGTGGAACAGGCTTCCTCGGGAGGTGGTAAGTGCTCCTTCCCTGGAGGTTTTTAAGCAGAGGCTAGATGACCATCTGTCAGCAATGCTGATTCTATGACCTTAGGCAGTTCATGAGAGGGAGGGCATCTTGGCCATCTTCTAGTCATGGAGTAGGGTTAGGGAGGTGTGCGGGGAGGTAGTTGTGAATTGCCTGCATTGGGCAGGGGGTTGGATTGGATGACCCCGGTGGTCCCTTCCAACTCTATGATTCCTCCTAACTTGAAGTGGTGGTGAATGAAGATTCAGTGTATTTATCAAAGAATCTACACGAAAAAAGCAGTTACAGCTCTGTGCTATAACATGTAGTCCACAACTGATCACCACATGTATAACAAAGCCTGTAAAAGTCATTCAATTTTTTTGCATGCAAGAGAATGGAGTTTTACCCATACCATCTTTCCCAGTCTCTCTAAGAACAGAGCATATGGGAGCTAGTGAAGTCTTGCAGAAAACAGCAGCTTGTGGCAAAAACCATCCACCAAGCTGCCCAAGGGAACATACCAAGGCAGAAGAGCCAGAAGGCTTGCCCAAAACTTGAAGAGGTGGAAGAGCCACAATTCTAACTGCAGATTCCAGATGTGCAGCATCATGCTGAGTCATCCATGCGAGAGGCACACCAAGGTAACCAATTCTATGAGAACCATAAGTCCTATCTTGTGCTTTGATCCAGGTCTTCCAAATGAGACAGCAAATTTTCCCAGCATCCAGCACTATGCCAAAGCAACGCTGTGGGCTTTGGTAAGCATGGGTGTATTTAAGGCAGACAGAAAGAGACATGCAACCAAAGACCATTCCCACCCTGAAGACAACTTACTCCTGCTGACTTTGAAGTGGGACCTGCCAACTGTTTGCTTCACAATGTTTGGAGTCACAGTGCTCATCTTCCATCGCAGCATCTTCCTCTGTTCCCAAGGAAGCTTCTCCACTAGGAAAGAAGCAAACCCTAAAGGTAGAGGAAAACCCAAACCTAAAGAGCACCCATTTCTTTAAAATTCAGTTAAACGAAGTTGTAATGAGCGGAGAAGCTTAAGGGTGTAGATTTCTGTCAACAGCCAAGATATGGGTGGGTTGAAAGCCCTCTAGCAGAAAATCTTTATTGATTCACATTAGATTTGTAGGAGTGGCTACTGCCTGTGTATTCTTTGTATGGTTTTTATGAGGGATCTTACTGCATTTTCCTTCCTAATACCAGTGCTGGATTAGTTCCCTGGGTCACAGATCTTTGCATACAGGAGCAGGCTTCATGCACACAACTGCATGCAAGGATCTCTACGCATCATGCTGTGGATCAGATGGCTGATGCTAGGGTTAAGGGAACAGTGAAGAAGGAACAAAAAATTTAAAAGGAAGTGTGAGAAATACTGCCATAGCAAAAAGCATCCAGATTACCTATATGCACATTCCAAGTGCACAAGGGCAGCTTTGAGCTTTCCAGACCAAGGACTGCTGTGCTTTACACTATAACCAGTCCCTGTCCCTCACTACAAAAATGCTAACGCAGAGCGAACACATGAAGTTGCCTTATACCAGGGGTGGGGAACGTCAGGCCCGGGGGGCATTTAAGGCCCGCAAAATCATTTGGTCTGGCCCTTCGTGGGTCCTGGCAGATCTCTAGCTCAGAAGGATCTAAGACTGGTGATCCGCCCCCTCCCATGGACAGGAATAGCCTCTATTCAAGGAGGATGTGAGTTTCTTTTTCCAAGAAAAGCAACCTTTTCCCCCTTGCAGAAGAGTTGTTAGCTATGGAGCTGCTAGGACCGCCCAAGAAACTGTATTAACCCTTTCCCACCTGGGCTGTGGAGAAACATATTCCCTCTGTACTACAAGAGGGCTGGGGCGGAAAGGGCAACAATGGAGGGGCTAAAGGGGGCAGGGCCAGAATGCTTAGCCAGTGTGTCCTCATTTCATCCCTGCACTCGGAGATAGCAAGAGCCGGCTGTAGAATCCGGCCCTGACCATGCAGAGCAGGAGCAACTCTGGTGTGTGGCTGGGTGGATACTGTATGGAAGGTTCCATCAAATCCCAATTCACGAACGGACTTGCCCCTGTAATTCAAATTCCTTGGATACAATTGAACATATTCTATGTGATTGCCCTCTATACGAAACACCTCGTTGAAAATGGTTAAAAAACTGGTGACATCCCAAGTTTTACCTGTCTAATAAAGTTAAATGTCAATTTCTAATGAATGATTCAGCTCCAGAGGTTACTGTGGATGTCGCCAATTTTTTAGTAGAAGTGCTAAATGTCCAAAAACGTATAACCTCTGATATCTGATGTTACTGGCTATGATTTCATCTTATCTGTTTTAAGATTTATGACCATTGTTCGTATCAATTGTAACAATTTATATGCCATTAAAGGTTTATGAATGTAATTTTTAAGTTGATAATTTTGTATGGCCCGCAAATGATATTATAAATATCCAAATGGCCCTTGGCGGGGAAAAGGTTCTTCACTCCTGCCTTATACTGAGCCAGACCATTAGTCTTTTGAGGTCAGTGCTGTCTGCTCTGATTGGCACTGGCTTCCCAGGGTTTTAGGTATGGGTCTTTCACATCACCTAATACCAGATCCTTTTAAACTGGATATGCCAAAAATTGAACCCGGAACTTTCTGCATGTAGAGCAGAGGTCACAATCCCACTCCTAACTATACAGGCCCATCTCTGCAGCAAGGGAATGCTTGATCTTTGTGACTTCTCTCCCTGGGATTGGGGCAGGAAGCACAGAAAGAGACAGATAGACATGATTCTATCTGCTGCTAAAGGCCAATGACTGAAGGCCAATTAAATATTACCATTCCTCCCAGCATCTTCCATGTATTTACCCACAGATGGACTATGAATGTCTAATTTAAGCTTTATCAAGAGATTTTGGTGCTCTTCTAGAGAATTAGTCAGAAGTCCCCTCTTTTCTTTACACCACATTCCACATTACCATACACATCCCTTGACCGTATCCCAACCTATTGCTTCCTGCTTTAAGCTATGACTCCTCCCCACCCCCCCTTTGATATACTAGTTTCTTCTGGCTTTTGCCAGCCCCCTGAAATAAATTCAAATCTACCTTACCTCTCTCATCTCGGGTACCAAAGTATATGGTAGGAGGCATATTAGGGAATAAACTGCATACAAGAGCTGGCTTGAGAATTCGCTCTTGGCCCTCAAGCGGTGGCACCAATCCCTCAATGCAATTCCTAGGAGAAAAGGACAAGTTTTCCAGCTGTATGACCACAAGAGGAAGGAAGCAGCAAGCAAAAGAGCAGAGTTGGGTGGCCAAAAACATCAGTGCCTTCTCTAGAATATCTGTTTCATCCTATATTCAGTCCAGTTTAATTCTTGGTAGATTAGGGCCCTGAGGCCCATTACTAATACTGCTTGGGGCAGATAACTCTTGGATCAGCTTAGAAGCACTGGCCCAGAATACAACAAGCATCCCACTGGCTGCCTTTAACTCCAGTTTCTCAATACGTCTATGTTTCTTTGCTAGGATCACAATCAGTGAAACCATAAACTGATTGATCCCCTCACTGGATCAGAGAATGGCCAACATCTGTAGCAAGTGAATACACTCATAATTTTGGTTTAGTTCAGAGTATAACCTGGATATATTCCAGTGCAGTGATCAGTGATAAGAAAACATTCCCACTATTCCTGAAACTCACCTGGATATAATAGCCACAGAACCATTAGGGGATAATCCAGTTGAGGATGAACCATCTGATTCACCTGTAGAGACAAAGACCATTTAAGACTGAAAATCCTAGACCATCACACCATGAAGAAATTCAGCCTCCTTTTGTTTTTATAAAGGGAGTTTAAACAATGTAAACCAAGAGATCTGTTCCACAAGATCCAAGAAATCAAAGGGAAATTTAAAGCACGGTTAGGCATGCTGAAAGATCAGCATGGAAATACATTAACTGAACAGGACAAAATAAAGAAAAGGTGGGAACAATACACTGAAGAACTATACAGAAGAGATGAAAGGATAAAAGATTCTTTCCAAGAAGAATCTTTTGAAGAAGAACCTACAGTTTTAGAAAGTGAAAGATGCATTGAGAGCAATCGGGAGAAACAAATCACCAGGAGCAGATGGGATATCAATAGAGCTATTCCAAGCCACAGAAATGGAGTCCATCAAAATCTTGACAAGAATATGCCAACAGATATGGAAAACAAAACAATGGCCCACAGACTGGAAACAATCCATTTACATTCCAATTCCCAAGAAAGGAGACGTCAAAGATTGCAGCAACTATCGCAACATCGCATTAATTTCTCATGCAAGTAAAGTGATGCTCAAAATCTTACAGCAAAGGCTGTTACCATATATGGAACGAGAAATGCCTGATGTTCAAGCTGGCTTCAGAAAAGGAAGAGGCACTAGAGATCATATTGCAAATATACGCTGGTTACTGGAGCATATGAGAGAATTTCAGAAGAAAATCAGCTTGTGTTTCATAGATTACAGCAAAGCTTTTGACTGGGTGGATCATGAAAAGCTATGGCTGGTTTTAAAGGAAATGGGTGTGCCACTACATCTGATCATTTTGATGCGCAACCTGTACTCTGGACAAGAGGCCACAGTTAGAACAGAATATGGAGAAACGGAATGGTTTCCAATTGGCAAAGGTGTCAGACAAGGATGTAGTTTATCTTCCTATCTCTTCAATCTATATGCAGAACATATAATTAGGAAAGCTGGATTAGATTTAGATGAAGGTGGAGTGAAAATTGGAGGGAGGAACATTAATAATTTGAGATATGCTGATGACACTACATTATTGGCAGAAAATAGTGAAGATTTGAAACGACTACTGCTGAAAGTTAAAAGAGAAAATGCCAAAGCAGGACTACAGCTGAACATCAAGAAAACAAAAGTAATGACTACAGGAGAATTACACAACTTTAAGGCTGACAATGAGGAAATTGAAATTGTTCAAGACTTTCTATTCCTTGGCTCCACCATCAACAAAAAGGGAGACTGCAGCCGAGAAATCAGAAGGAGACTGAGACTGGGAAGGGCA
The DNA here is from genome assembly GCF_029931775.1 of Euleptes europaea. Classification (NCBI taxonomy): domain Eukaryota; kingdom Metazoa; phylum Chordata; class Lepidosauria; order Squamata; family Sphaerodactylidae; genus Euleptes; species Euleptes europaea. The sequence continues at coordinate 107,694,406 of NC_079317.1, read as the reverse complement.
GCCATGAAGGAGCTAGAAAAGATTTTGAAGTGTAAGGATGTGTCACTGGCCACCAAGACTAGATTAATTCATGCCATCGTATTCCCTATTACTATGTATGGGTGTGAAAGCTGGACAGTGAAGAAAGCTGATAGGAAGAAAATAGATTCCTTTGAAATGTGGTGTTGGAGGAGAGTGTTACGGATTCCGTGGACTGCCAAAAAAACAAATCAGTGGGTTATAGATCAAATTAGGCCTGAATTGAAGCTAAAATGACTAAACTGAGGCTGTCGTGTTTTGGTCACGTCATGAGACGACAAGAGTCCCTGGAAAAGACAGTCATGCAAGCAAAAGTTGAGGGCAGCAGGAAAAGAGGAAGACCCAACAAGAGATGGATTGACTCAATAAAGGAAGCCACAGCCTTCAATTTGCAAGATCTGAGCAAGGCTGTCAAAGATAGGACATTTTGGAGGACTTTCATTCATAGGGTCGCCATGAGTCGGAAGCGACTTGACGGCACTTAACACACACACACACAGACAATGTAAACATCATATATATAACATACTCATCAAATGAGTATTGCTTATCTATGAGCAGTGTCTGTACATCTAGGGGAACATTTAAAATGACCCTACAATCAGTGTGATTGGGCCATTTAAATATGCTCTCCATCATATAAGAAATGCTCAAAGGTCAGCATGAGTGGGAGAACATCTAAAGGGCACCAGTTTCTTATTGATTAATTCCATTCAACCCCTTCCCAAAGAAAGTTAAGGGAGGAGTGTCTGTTCTCTGCATGCTCTTCAATATAGCCTTGGAAACTATGTGTATGCTGTAAGATTAAGTCAAGACTTTGACATAAGGTTGGGAGAACATAAAACACTTATCTATACAGATGATTTATTCATCATCTCCCATCCCCAAAGGTAAAAGTAAAAGGTAGTCCCATGTGCAAGCACCAGGTCATTCCTGACCCATGGGGTGATGTCATATCCCGACGTTTACTAGGCAGACTTTGTCTACGGGGTGGTTTGCCAGTGCCTTCCCCAGTCATCTTCCCTTTACCCCCCGCAAGCTGGGTACTCATTTTACCGACCTCGGAAGGATGGAAGTCTGGGTCAACCTTGAGCCGGCTACCTGAAACCAACTTCCGTTGGGATCGAACTTAGGTCGTGAGCAGAGCTTGGACTGCAGTACTGCAGCTTACCACTCTGCGCCACGGGAATCCTAACCCATCCCCAAAAGCAGATGCTTTATTCATCATCTCCCATCCCCAAAAGCCAAGGTGCAGCTTCTATTTAAACACATTATCCTAAGAATGAGAATCAATACAATATTACATGAAGATGATAAATCCAGCCAATTAGAATGTTAAACTGATAAAACAGAACAATGAAAATATCAGGCTCAGAGCTGCTATACATTGTTACTAAACTATACGAACTTTGTCAAACTGAAGTCTTCTTCCAAGCTTTATTCAAGGAGATAACAGATCATAGAGAAAAATCATAACAGGAAGATACTAGTCCCTCTAAATACCCACTGTGTTACATTAAGATAATTTATAGCAAGAATATTGAGCAAGTCCTAAGTTGTTTATCATTGCAAGGCACTGGGAAAACGGTCATACACCAAATACTGAAGAATAGTTTGGGCCGAATGACAATGGTTACTTACATTAATTCATTTTGTACTATTTCAAGACAATGGATTGGATCCAACCATCTTTTCTGATAGCGAAAAAGGGAGGGGTGGTGATCCGCTTCGACCTCTAAGAAGGTGATGTCGAGGATCATGGGACCTGCATGGACCAAAGCCATATGGGACTGGGGCTGTGACAAGGAGGAGAATTGGGCGATGCTGAGCAGAAAAGCTAGTTGGATCCTCTTAGGTACTTTAAAATTGTGCACCACTTTTTTTGTAATATCTAGTTATGTTATATTTAAGAATGGCTTGTTTCTAAATAAATAATACTCGATAGTGGAGTAGAATTCGCCAGCAAAATGCAAGAGATTTATTTACTACACTTCAGTACTGCTTTTCCTTATTGTTCAAAGCAATTTAACAGCTGATCTCTCTTAAATATCTATTAACATAACTAGATGTTAGAAAAAAAACAAATGGTGCACAATTTCGAAGTACCTAAGAGGTAAAAGTTATCCTTTTCAAGCTAGCAGTAATTATGGCTGTAATAAACTTTCCATTTCACTGCTTTTTTTTTATGTTACATTATGTGTTGCTATATGATAAGTGGATGCCAGCATTCGTACTGTAAAAGGAATCATTAGGGTTTGTTTTTACTGGTCTACATTTTTATTTTAATGTTACAGGAAACACAAATATACTGACTATTAAAGGGACTGCATGACAATCATCATCTTATTTAGCTGTACTTTTGTATTTTACAAAAAGGGGAGGGAACACAATACTACTGGCCTTCACCATCTTCTTCTTCTCCTTCCTCATCCTGACTGCAGACATCTTCCAAGCCATCAGGGAGCTCTTCCTCTATATCCTCCACATCCGCTTGGTCCAGTAAGGGCAAGTTAAGTGCAGAGCTTCAAAATTAAGGTTTAGATTTACAAAATGGAACCCGCTAGGTAAATCTTATATATAGTTCTGAAACCCTTTTCAGTGATGAAGGAAAAGAAGAATCTATGTTCACTGCAATGGGACTGGTTTTTAATTGCACAAGAGCAAATACAGCTGAGACCTCCCACTGAACAACCTCTAAGCCTGCTTCGCACCATCATTATTGGGAGGTAATGAAAAATACAGCACCACTTCATTCATACCCCCAACTCTCTCACCAATGGCGACCCATAGCAGCTTACATTGTTATTCTCTCCTCTATTTTATCCTCACAACCCTATGAGGTAGGCTAGGCCGAGAATGTATGAGTGGCTCAAGATCACCCAGCAGGCTTCCATGGATGGGAATTCAAACCTGGGTCTCCCACATCCAAATCCAACACTCTGTCCACCACACCAGATCAAGCATGCTACACTCCAATCCATTCCTTTATCTTAGGGTGGCATGCTTCACACCTACAATTTTCTAACACATATATCACGTCCACACAAGAAACAGTGTATGCACTCTCATGAGTGATGAGCCATACATTCTATACATGCTTAAAAAAACCACTTGAAAGCAATAGGTTTATAGGGTAGTGGCAGTCAACCATTTAGGAAAAGAGTGCCACGGTTATAAAACTACATAAAAGTAATGAAAGAAGAGAGAAAAAGAGGAGAAATGCAAGGTGCCATTTAGGTACTTTGGTCTCGACATGGCACATCTGTCAAACAGGCTGGTTTCTAATGGTAAAGTAAAATGGCTATGGTTAGCTTGAGATGTCTGGAAAAAGCACAAATATAACTCCTGTCTGCACTAACCTTCTTCCAAAAAAAACTGCCCTTGCTCTATAGTTGTTTCTGTACCAGGACACAAAGGGATTCCAGAAGACAAGACAGACCACAACCCCCCCACATACCTGCCACAGTACTTACTCAGGATCTTTCACAGCAGTAGCCTGCCCCCATTTTGTATCTGTGCCAAACTGCAGAGAAGAAATTGTTGTCTCTTCATCAGAGACAGTAGTTCGTGGAGACAGCTCCATTTTTACCACCTGCTCTGCACTGACAGATGGAGGGCTGACAACCGGGCTTGAGGTGGTGTGGTTGGAAGGCTCAGGATCTGAGGCTAGAAAGCGAACATTGATGCGTTTCGTGCAGATTTCAGCACCTTCTGTACCAGTAAGGCTCTGGCGGTGGCCACCTAGTTCCAGATTTGAGGAGGCAGCAGCTGATACTTCTTTTGGGGTGATCTGTGCTACAATGTGTGGTTTCCAGCGACTGAACAAAGTGGAGTGGAAGTTTGCATTCATAAGGCAGGAGCTATCAATGCGGTGACCAAACTCATTGTAGGTACTAACCTTCCGGACACCACTTGCAGTCAGCTTCCTCATGGCTTCTGTCAACCGAACATTTTGTTCTTTCAGGTTCTGCGATCTATTCTCACCATCATCACCTCGCCAAGGCGACCGATCTACTTTGAGAACTGTGCTGTTGTGAATAGGTAAGCAAGATTTGGCACCAGTTTGCTCTAGAGTTAGGCCACTGCTTTTCCCAAGTTTCCTATCTACAGTCATAGAACAATCTCCATTTCCCCCAGAATGAGTCCAGGAGAACCCTGGGGGCCTTGGCAGGCCTTTCAGCTTCTTATTTTCTGGTGGTAGTGGCTGATGGTGGTGGTGTTGCTGCAAAGGCACTTTAGCACTTGTTGGCCTCAGGAAAGAGTTATTGTTTAGCACTGGTCTATATGAACTGGAACTTTGTTTCCCTGAGCTGAGGGCAAACCCCTTTGACACTGGAGTGGAACGCCCACCAGGGGTACTTGGCACCAGAAATGGATCCATGGTTGAGGATGACATGGCGTTATTGGAAACAGAGCCGAAGAGAGGGGGTGGGATGTGACGAGGTTTCTTCTCCAAAGTACTAGACTGCAAGCAGATGGACTCAAGCGTCCGATAGGGCTTGTGTCTAAAGTAAGAACGTCGACAAAGCAGGGCACTTCCAAAAAAGTTTGGGAAAGAATGGGGCTGAGATGAAGGCGGGCTCAGTAGAGGTGCCTCACGACATAGCAAGTCTGGATACAGGAAGCAGGAATGCTGGGAAAAAGTCCCAGAGTGGACTGGATGGTGGTCCCGGAGAGTGGTCACATGATTCTGTTCTAGCTGCCAGATGGGCTTCAGTTGCTGCTTTGTAAGGTACCAAGCCTTGCTTTTGTTGAGATTTGCTGTGAGTGGTGGCACTGTCAACCCTGATAGGTTGCCCACCTGGAACCGGTTTCCCGTCTTGAGGCTTAGGCTATAGGCTTCTGGCCCTCCTGAGGCCATGTAGAGCCATCACATACCCTCAATGAGCACAGTGGTGGACAGAAGTCAAAGCAGCATATTTACCATGTTCAGCCTGAAAAAGGAAACACATAAATATCTTGGGCTTGTGCAACTGATTCTGTCATAGAAGACTCCCCCCTCCCAATTGTTTTTCTTCCACACTTTGTTCTTTATGCAACTTCTAAAGCAAGTTAACATAACAATCACAATGATAGCAATAACTGAGGGCAGAACCATGTGTAACTGCAACCTCCAGTTAATTGCATGTCTCAATTCTTGTGCCCAGGTCCTTCATTTGGTTACCAAGCTATATTGAGGGGTAGGCAGCAATTCTTCTTTGAGCTTTGAAGTGACAGCACCAAGAGTTAAAATTTCATTCACATACAAAAGATACTGGAATTTGCTCTTTAAACAATTTGTGGCTTAGATCCTAAGGTGCCATTCTGTCGGCACAGTAGCAGGCTCCCCTGATGGAACCGGATTTTCCAGTTGCAGGAAGATATTTTTGCTAATACCCCCTGCTACTGCAGACTCCCAATTTGTCCCTCACAAGAATGCCGAAAGGGGGGGACAGGGGGCAACAAGATTCGGGGGGGGGGTCCAAGTCAGCTGGGGGGGCCCTGAAGCCAGCATCATGCTGCATCCAGCCGAATGCCTTTCCAGTGATTTTTTTTGATACAGTTCCAGCTGCAGCCACTAGGGTTCCAAGGAGGTTTGAGCACTTAGTAAAAGACACTCTGGGGTGTTTTATGCAGGGTCGCTTTAACCTCCTTTATTCCCTGTTTCAGCCAGGATCAAATTTTTCAGTATGCACGCTATCTCATTCCTTGGAAGCTCAACGCTGTTTCGGCGCAAAATGAACCCGGATTTTCCCATTCCTCTTCTGGCCTGAATTAAACAGTTCATCCTGGCTCATTCCAGAGTCACAGAGTATGCATACTCCGTTCTCAGGCTGAGCGTACCCGCGCCATCACACCCCACGCTTTACCAACCCCCTCCTCAAAGCAGCATGCCGATGGTTAAACTGGGGAAAACAGAAGGTTGGCTTCTCTCACAGCTAATCACAAAGCAGTGTGTAAAGAGGCGGGGATTCAAGTGCTTCCTGCTACCTCGAAGCTCTTTCGGGAGTAAAAGAAAGGCTTTTTTAAAACGAGGCTCCGATTTCTCCCACCCACCCCCTTTCAGGTAGCTCCGTTTTTGTTCTTAAAATGCTTTTTTATGCAGCAGTTGGGTTTGGGGGGAAAGGAAATCTTCTCTCACGGGGAGCACTGTGAGGCAAGCCAATTACAGAGCAGCATTTAAAGGGGTGGGACTTGATTTGAGCTTGGGAGACTGTTTTTCTGAATTCATGGTTCAATTAGCACACAGTTTCGTCCCTGATCATTCAAGCCAATGCATACAGTTTCCCCCAACAAAGGTTACTTTAATGTGTGATGAACCCAGGTCCAAACAGGGAGATCCAGCCCATGCATAAAAGACCAGTCTGTCTGCTAGACTCTCCTTTCTGCAAGATTGAAGCAAGCTTACTTAACAGATCATGCTACGCCCATCAGCCAACCTAGCACTTGACTAAAACAAGTGAGCAGGGCTGATGGCTGCTACAGTAATAGCCAGGTTTTTGCTTCAATACTGGCTGTTACTTCTTTGCCGATATCTGCTGACTCAGTACCCAAATAACTCAGTTTTGGCTGCACATAACAATATGCCAACTGAGGCAGCAGGAGGCGCAAGCGAATATACTTTAAACCTCACTAACAGCCACTGAGATGAATGATGAGAGGTTTTCCTCAATGTGCAGAATGCCTCACCAATGTGCAAAGGTACTTTCCAGACAATTTGTTAAAAAAGAGATGTTAGTAAGGTTTGTAAATTGTAAGAGGAAAGCGAGCATACATACGCAAAGCATATGAAAGGAAATACAAGAGCTCAGATACAAACTGACCTGCAGAGGAGTCTTTATATCCATTTCCTTATAGCAGCTGTTTTTCAAGGTCCCAAGCAGAAAGAGAAAATGATCTGTAATCCCATAAATAGGAGTTTGCACAGTCATTAAAAAAATCTATTCTAAAAAGGAAGACTAGTTCCATAGCAGAATGTTCATGAGATAAACCAATTAAGTTATTAGAAACAATGCAGATTTTGTATGACCCAGAAGACTGATGAGGACGTTAGCAGTGGCATGGGACTGAGACTGTATGTTCTTCCAGACAGCCTAAAAGAAATCTGCAGTAAACACCTCATCCATGACTTAATGAAAAGCTCCCACCATTAGTGCTTTGGCCAACAAAGAGCAACAGATTTTGCTACCCCAAGAAACTTCCATGACATCCCAAAGCAAACTGCCTCTGTGCTAGAAGAACAATCAACACTCACTGTTCTAGAACAAGGCTTTGCTGTTCTGGCTCTATGCTGGAGCGTGCTGTACAGATTTTGCTCTCATTCAACTGAGCAGTTTGACAGATCAGTGTAACATCCAACCATGAAGGACTATCCCAGAAAATATCCTTTGCCATTCTAAACCTCTCAGGATTTATCAGGAAAGGGTTTGCCTTAAGACCAACAGACAAACAGCAACAGTTATCTGCTGCTAAATAACCTTCTCTCCAATGCTCATCCAGCTATGGACTGTCAATGCAGCTGTGCTGCCGTGTTTCACTTCAGAAAATGGCACATGATACAGCGGCATGTATTAGATTACCCAATCTCACCCAACAACAAATTCTAATGTGTGGTGACATCCAACCGCTACACACAGACTAGGGCAAAAACAAAGACTACACTGACCTACCACCACATGGTAGGATAGAGTTTCCTCTTGCAAACATGTTACTTGTATCTGCCAGATACTATTCCTTAAGTAGAATCCAAAAACAAGATTATGTTATATCTTTTATTAACCTACCAAAGCAACAAAAACTTTCAAACTCACAGGGAGGGGGAAGAAAAAAGATCTGTTTGGTCGAACCACACTTACTGTTTTAGGACCACAGAGGTAGAGATACACAGCTGCCCCAATAAAACCTTGCCTGTTATGTTTCTGAACATGCTTTTGAGTAAAGACATCTGATATACTACATATTTACTCACATATGTTAGATGACTGGCACCATGCTATAGTATTGCCACTTCATCCCAAAATTTAAAAAAACCCTGAGAAATGCAAGATGCTAGCATCTACTAGAGCTGCTTCTTGACAGACTTCTGTGGGCCTGGGAAATGTATCCACCAGCCAGGTGCATTTGGACAGAAGTACATGTTATGTGTATTTCTGTGATTACTTAAAAAGTCAGCTGGCTTTTGAAGGGACGAGAACAGCATGGCGGAGGGGAAAGAGAGGAGCTCTTTAAGAATTTCCTACCCTGCTTTTTTCCCTGCAGTTTTTATTCACACTGGCAACACTTTACAACAGGGTAAGAAAAAGTCCCTCTCCCTACGCTGTACAACTAAATCAAAAGTTCCAATAGATGCATTTGGAAATGGGAAAAAAACCTTTTAAAATTGTCTCATAACTATGTGTAATGTGCACTTCCACCTTTTGTGCACCTGAGCACATAGAAGGAAAAAAGCAAAGCTAGATGAACTTTATCAAGGACATACTGACTATCCAAAAAGAAAGTAGGCATGTGGCCTGGTACCATCTTTGGCATTATTTAGGCTCCAGGCAAAGAATATTCTGTTTATCAAAACCAATGGTTTGCTGCCTTGTTTTAGAATAGTGGTTCCCAACGTGGGGCAATTTGATTTTTAAGGGGGGCAATTCGAGAATGAGTTATTAACAGTGAATTTTTTGCATTTCTTATGGTTCTAGGGGCCTCATATACAGTATATAAATATATATTGTGACATACACATTTTTAAAATTAAAATCAGAATGTACACGACGGTCAGCTGGTGACAATGGAGAGGGGGAAAGCCCGCGAATAGAGAGGAGGGGTGAGAGCACAGAGTTAACTAGAGAGTGCTTGAGCACAGAAAAGTGAGGCAACTTTCATTCCACTAGTCAGTACGACTTGATTTAAATCATGCTTTTTTACAGAAAGACTCATTCTTGCTGGTATAATCTTAATATTTACAACCAGATGAAGGTTTCATTTTTGGAATACTAATTTTTCAGAGTAATGTTTACAGTTATATCAAAAATATTGATTTGGTTATTAAAAATACATAGGCAAATAATTATGAAATTGCTGCAAGGAACCTCATTAAAATATTGCCAAACTGGGTCTTTTTTACGGCCTGCTGCCATTATAGGTTTTTTCTTCCAGGGAGATAATATTGTGATAAACCTCAGGGTATACACACAAGTGTAATCGAATTTCAAAGGGGCTATATCTCCCAGCAGCCCTGGCTCCGGAGAGGCTGGCCTTCCTTTTTCCAGAGGGAAGGAGGGAGGAGGGAGGAGATACAGTTGGTGGGCCTAGGCTGGAGCAGGCTGGCAGGAAGAACAGGCCAAGGAGGAGAAACAGGCTGGTGGAAAGGTGGGAAAGGGGGACCAAGGACTGGAGCAGAGAACTTCGGGGATTCCTGCTGCAGGAGTGAAGTCCCAGGTAGAGACTTTGCTGTTTGGACAGTGTCAGGCGAGCCCTTGTACAAATCTATGGTGAGACCACACTTGGAATACTGTGTACAGTTCTGGTCACACCTAAAAAAGGATATTACAGAGCCTGAGAAGGTGCAGAAAAGAGCAACCAAAATGATTAGGGGCTTAGAGCAACTGCCCTATGAGGAGCGGTTAAAACACTTAGGGCTGTTTAGCTTGGAAAGAAGGTAGCTGAGGGGAGACATGATAGAGGTCTATAAAATTATGCATGGTATGGAGAGAGGGGACAGGGAGAAGCTTTTCTCCCTTGCCTATAATACCAGAACACGGGATCATCTGCTGAAGCTGGAGGGTGACAGATTAAAAACTGATAAAAGCAAATATTTTTTCACACAACGCATAGTTAAATTGTGGAACTCCCTGCCCCAGCATGTGGTGATGGCTGCCAACTTGGAAGGCTTTAAGAGGGGAGTGGACATGTTCATGGAGAAGAGGGGTATTCATGGCTACTAGTTAAAATGGATACTAATCATGATGCATACATATTCTCTCCAGAATCAGAGGAGCAGGCCTATCATATTAGGTGCTGTGGAACACAGGCAGGATGGTGCTGCTGCAGCCGCCTTGTTTGGGGACTTCCTAGAGGCACCTGGTTGCCCATTGTGTGAACAGACTGCTGGACTTGATGGGCCTTGGGGTCTGATCCAGCATGGCTTTTCTTATGTTCTTATAATTAAAAACTAATCCTTATTTCCTGATGAATAGCCTTTGGACCATAATGTATCTTAAATTGAAAACTATCTTTAAGTAGATTTTTCCTTCAAAAGCATTTTTTTAAAAAATTCAATTTAAATAAAAAAAATCCGATTTAAATTTTAAAAAATCCGATTAAAGGGACCACAGCCTTATTACAATGTGCAGTAGTAGTTAAGAGTGTCAGACTTGGATCTGGGAGACCCAGGTTCGAATCCCCACTCTGCCATGGAAACTCAACTGTCCTTTCGTTCTTTTATTTTTCTCTTTCATGGATGCCATGTTCTTTGGAAGCTTGTTTAGAACAGGCTAATGACCTTTCAGACTTCCTCCACGTGAATAGGAGTTCACTTTTTGAATAATAAGAATTATATGTCACGGGGGGGGGGGGCAGCAGGATTTTAGAGATGCTTAGGTGGGGCAGGGCCAAAAAAAGGTTGGGAACCACTGTTTTAGAAGCTCCTACATTGTAGTTTGTTTTTTATTTATTTTACTTTATTTATATCCTTTCATCCAAATGGGGACCCAAAGCAGCTTACATCATTCTTCTCTCCTCTTTTATCCTCACAACCACTTTGTGAGGTAGGTTAGGCTGACAGTATCACTGGCCCAAGGTCACCCAGAAAATTTCCATGGCAAGTAGGGATTCGAACCTGGATTTCCCAGATTCTAATTCACAGCTTTAACCACCACACCATGCTGATTTGGAGGTTTTTTGCTGCTGTTTTTGTTTAATTTGGTTTTATATTGTTTTAGTGTTCTGCACTGCAAGCTGCTTTGAATGCCCCTATGAGGACATACATTTAAAAAGCAAACATTATGCGGGCCAGATATTTCTTAAATTATACTAAAGAAAATATGATATCTGGGGGGAGTATTTTTAAAGAACTTTCAGGACTTGTGGTTGTAGATCAGCTTTAAATTCTCATTGTAGTACTCCTGAAGATGAGAAAAACTGTTACCTTAACTGTATGCCGAGATATTAATGGTCACTTTGACATGTACCAGAAAGTTAAGAATTAGCATCACACAAATGCTCACAATCTAGTATTTGGATGGACTACAGGAGATGCTTATTAAATTTGCAGATTATACTAAATTGGGAGGTGTAGCAAATACTGTAGAAGAGAGCGCCAGGATACAGGGTGATCTTGACAGGCAGAAAACAAGGCTAAAACGAATAAAATGGATTTAAACGTAGATAAATGTAAAGTTTTGCATTTAGGTAGAAAATGCATAATTATAGGTTGGGGGAGACTTCCCTTGACAGTAGTATGTGTGAAATGGATCTTGGGGTCTTAGTAGACCCTACACTGAACATGAGTTAGCAGTGTAATGCGGTAGCTAAAACGGCAAATGCAATTGTAGGCTGTATCAACAGAAGTACAGCGTCCAGATCATGCAAAATGATGGTATCGCTTTATTCTGCTCTAGTTAGACCTCACCTAGAGTATTGTGTTCAGTTTTGGCCACCACTATTTAAGAAGGATGTAGACAAGCTGGAACATGTCCAGCGAAGGGCAACAAAGATGGTGAGGGGTCTGGAGACCAAGTCCTATAAGGAAAGGTTGAAGGAGCTGGGTATGTTTAGCCTGGAGAGAAGACTGAGAGGTAATATGATAACCATCTTCAAGTACTTGAAGGGCTGTTATATAGAGGATGGTGTGGAGTTGTTTTCTGTTGCCCCAGAAGTCAGACCAGAACCAAAAAGTTGAAATTAAATCAAAAGATTTTCTAACTAGACATTAGGAAGAACTTTCTAACAGAGCAGTTCCTCAGTGGAACAGACTTCCTCGGGAGGTGGTGGGCTCTCCTTTGGAGGATTTTAAGCAGCGGCTAGATGGCCATCTGGGGAGGGGCCGTGGCTCAGTGGTAGAGCATCTGGTTGGCACGCAGAAGGTCCCAGGTTCAATCCCCGGCATTTCCAGTGCAAGGGACTAGGCAGGTAGGTGATGTGAAAGATCCCTGCCTGGGTCCCTGGAGAGCCGCTGCCGGTCTGAGTAGACAGTACTGACTTTGATGGACCAAGGGTCTGATTCAGTATAAGGCAGCTTCATGTGTTCATGTGACAGCAATGCTGATTCTGTGAACTTAGGCAGATCATGAGAGGGAGGGCAGGAAAGATTGTGTCAGTATTTGACTCTCGTGGCCCTTTCTTACATGTCCATGGTAATGCTGATTGCCACTTTGGGGTCAAGAAGCAATTTGGCCAGGGATCCTGGAGGGTGGTTTGTTTGTTTATTGCCATCTTCTGGGCACGCAGTAGGGGTCACTGGGTGTGTGGAGGGGAGGTAGTTGTGAATTTCCTGCATTGTGCAGGAGTTGGACTAGATGACCCTGGTGGTCCCTTCCAACTCTATGATTCTAGTCACTATCATGCTATAATATATAAACAAAAATAGTTAGCCCTGGCTCTCCCACTACAGATGGCTACATCTGCTCACAAAGCAAATTTAAGCAGAAACTTGCAGCAGACTGAGAGTTGGAAGGAGAATGTGGACCAGAAGCCTCCTACTAATGGTGAAGAGACCTGATGAAGAAGGGAATTAGATGCATCTTAAAACTATCCACTGGGCATCCGGACCTGGCAAATCTTTGTCCAAATGCAAGTTTAATGTACTGGTCTTTTGGGTTCCTAATTTTCAACTTCTTTATTCAGCCTCAGGAAAATGTTCTAATACCATACATTCATATAGTTAAAATAATTTTTGCAGATCAAAGGTATAGAATCCCATCATATCTGATCTACCTATCTGAAACAAGTAATAATTATAGGACCAAAGAAATAGAGCAAGACGTTTTCCTCCACCAGGCTTTTAAAAGAGGTCTAGTATAATGCTATTGCAAATATGGTCCTCTGCCAAATACCAACAAAGGTATACAATGGCGATATAAAACTGTGACAATATACCATGGTAACCCCTGAAAATTTCAACTTCAGGTTACCAATAGGATTGGAACAAAAGCTATAGGACATCTGCGCTACTTTCTTGCGAAGATAATCAGATCTTGCCCAAGCCTCAAGCCCAGGTAACACACTGCTCTCTTAATCATAAGAGCAGTGCTTGAATTAGGTTCAAGATGATGGAAGGGTAATTCCCAACTGTTACTCACACAGAAGAAGAAGAAGAGTTATTCTCCCACTTAAGGGAGAATAAACCCGGCTTACAATCACCTCCCCTTCCCCTCCCCACAACAGACACCCTGGGAGGGAGGTGAGGCTGAGAGAGCTGTGACTAGCCCAAGGTCACCCAGCTGGCTTCATGTGTAGGAGTGGGGAAACAAATCCAGTTCACCAGATTAGCCTCCGCTGCTCATGTGGAGGAGTGGGGAATCAAACCCGGTTCTCCAGATCAGAGTCCACCGCTCCAAACCACCGCTCTCACAAGAGCTCTGCAAGGAGTGCTCTCACCACAACCACTGAAATTTTCAGAACTGCCCACTTCTAATGAAAGAGGCTGGGCAGCAGGCAGCTGACAGCTCTTTAAAATTAAAAATGCTTAATGATAAAGCTGTCAACTTCTTTCTAGAGAGTTCAATTTTCTTTTGTTGTTGTCTTGCTACTTTTCCTCATTGCCACTAGAAATGCTTCCAAAAAGTTTCATTCTTTGACACTGTGCTAAACTGTGTTTCTCATCCCTACTAGCATCAAAACCTTGCTTTTAAGCCACTCAGCCTCTAAGCCCTATTCATAATGAGTTTACACTAGTTTAACCACTTTTATCTGTTGCCTCCTCATCTCCCTTTACCTCATCCCCCCCCCATGCTTTCCTTCTTACATGAAAGCTTATTGCCCCCTTTGTCTCCTCCTTTCGCTGGTTTTTGGCCATGCAATTCTCTATGCTTAAAACCAACCTCCAGTCAGAACAATCTGTCTCTTTTAAATCCTTCCTCACAATCCACACGTGCAAAGCTCTCCAAAAACCATCCCAGCCCCCTTTCTACCACCTCTAGTATTTATGCACGGCCCCCTTCCAGTGCGTTATGCATAAGGTGAATGCAGGTACTCCACAGACACACCTCAACAAAGTACGGATGGCCGTGGTCCCCAGCACAACCTGCTGGGTCATCACGACAAACGTTTTGGGAACAGGAAGGCGGCCTCGCTGCTGGCAGACAAAGACGCACCACGGAAATGATGCCGAGGCGCAACACAACCAAGCAGGTGTGGCGGTGGCGGCGGCACCACGGGCACGGGAGCCCCTTGCCCCTTCTGTCGCACGCAGAAAGAGAGCCCCCCCCCCTGCACCTGTGCATCTCTTAGGGTTGCCAGGTCCCTCTTTGCCACCGGCGGGAGGTTTTTGGGGCGGAGCCTGAGGAGGGCGGGGAACCTGTGGACATTGCTGTGGCTTAATAGTGTACCTTTGTGGACTTTGTTATATTCTGGAATTACCATTACATGGATGAGATAATATGGGGCTGAAGAAACCAAGGTGAAACGGCCGTCCCCCATCTTTGGATTTATATTCACTGGATTCACACCAGATGAACATATTATACAATTGGAACCAACCAACTTTGATAGACTTAAGAAGAGGACTTTTTTGCCTGGTTATTCTATAATCCATGTATATAATGTACATTGTGTAGTCACTGCTATTAGGTCTATTTGTCTCACACTGCTGTCTTTGATGCTTTGCACTTATTAACATTTGCATTTTTGCTACTTGGCTCTGTGCATTTGTGTACCTTTTACCCGTGCTAAGTACCTGGAGGTTGGCAACCCTAGCATCTCTCGCCCGCCCACCCGCTGCCTCCGAGGCCGCCAGCCGGGCAGATCTCTGCCCGCCGACCGCGAGCGCAGGCGGGGGCCCCAGGCGCGGGGGGGGGCGGGCGGAGGCTCCGCGGGGTCCCGACGCCCCCCCCCCACCTCCCCCGCGACCACGCCGAGGCCAGAAGAAAAAAAACCCCATCTGAAACCGCCATCCACGCAGGGCGCGACCTTCCCTCCGCCGCACAGGACGGCGAAAGGGGGCCGGGCCGAGGACGGAGGGGGGGGCGGGGGGGCGCCACGACCTTCCCTCCTGGCATCGGAGTCCTTCAGAGGCGCCCGGCCTGTTCGCCCCAGACCCCCCCCACCCCATGGCGGCGGTGGCCACCGCCTGAGGAGGAGGAAGACGCCACAACGAGCCCGGCGCGTCGCCCTCACGCGGGGGGGGGGGCGGGGGGAGGCTGAGGCCGCGCCAGGAATCCGTTGCCCCTGGTGAGAAGGAAGGGGGGGGAGAGAGGGACGCACGAGGGTGCCGAGGAGGGGGGGGTCAGAGAGTCACAGAGCCCCTCCTCACTTACCGGCTCCGGGGCGGGCGGCGCCTGGGCCCCCTCCGTCCCGAACCGCCCGCCGTTACCACGGAGACACTTCCGCCCAGGGCAGCGCGTGGAGCGGCTTCCAGAGCGCGTGCGCGCGCACCGCCCCGCGAGCAGGGAGCGCGAACTCTTCGGCTGCGCCCCTGCGTAGGAAAAGGGCGGGGGGTACGCGAACCCCCGTCCCTCACCCCCCCTCCGTCCCGCTCCTACAACTCCCAGCATGCAGCGCACTCCAGAGGCCACAAGTACATCTACCCCGCGTCGGCTTTGACTCGGCGGCGCATCCCGCACTACATGTCCCAGAATGCCACAGGGCCCAAGGCAAGCCGGGCGCACGGAGGGCGGCGGCGGCGGCGGCTGCTGCACGTGGTCAGTGCGGAATGACGGCATACACCCCAGGAGCGGAAGTAGGCGGGGCGCGCGCGCGCGGGGGGGCTTCCTCGTTTGCAGGGGCGGAGGCGGGGCTTCGGCTTAGGGGGCTGTTTCGGGGGCCCCCCTTCCGTCGGGGACGCGCCGCCCAGCCCCTCCGCCGGGTTTCCTCTTCTCCTTTCCCGCAGCTCCTCGGTCCCCCGCACCGCCTGTTGAAGCCCCTCCCTCCCCCCCTCTCTAATCCGGTTTCCTCCCCTGCAGGTCGGATCCCCCGCGCACGCGCACTGGCTGCAGCGGCACGAGCGGCGCCATGGAGTTCCCCGACCTGGGCGCCCACTGCGCGGAGCCGTCCTGCCAGCGCCTCGGTGAGGACGTCATTCTGGCGCCCCTCCCCCCTCCCTCCTGGAGTTTGGGCTCGGGAGGGGCCTTCTGGTGGCGCAGCGCTGGGGGGCGGGTCGGGGGCCGGGGCTGCTGGCCTTGACGTCCAGCTGCGCGTTGGGGGAAGGGGAGGCTCGGAAGGAGGGCGCTTCTCCTCCCTTCTCCGTGCTGGCAGCCTGAGTGGTGTGTGGGGCGGGGGGGGGGGTCCTAGGTCTCCTCGTGTGCAGCCAGCGCCTCCTCGGGCCTGCCGTGGGGGGGGGAGGGCTCCCCAGGTTCTTTTGCTGAGGGAGGCTGACGTGTCCCCCGCGCCCAAAGGACGCGACCTCTGAACCTCAACAAAAGCCAAATGCGGAAGAGGGCTAACCTCCACAGAATGGCCTGGTAAAGCAAACCTTGGGTGTATTTGAGAACTGTGGGTCAGGTGGTGTCGTCAGGAGCCTTCGCCAGGCAGGCACACTTTGGTTGGTGTTGTGACAGCAGGTAGACTTCCCCTGACTATGGAAGATCCACTGATTTAGCAATTTGTAATAATCTCTTTTCCTTTCTGTAAAATAGATTAGGGCAACCAGGGAATAGCTTGTTGCTGGGCAGAATCTCCCTGTGTGTCTGTGAGCTAGTAACTGGGGTAAGAGTCAGGGAGGGTTACAGTAAACCATAACAAGAACTGGGGGAAACTATTACTCCACTGCCGCCTCGATGTCTGGAGTGTTATCAGCCTACCCTGAATGTTGATGGGTTGTCATATCTTGAATTTGGATAAATATCCCTTCCTCAGTATGATTGGGGCTCAGAGATTTTTACTCGGTAGAGTGCTCTGGGTCGCAGCTGCCAGAATAAACTGTTTTCTTGAATAACGATCTCAGGTCTCTCTCTCCCCCCACGAACCCCCGTTTGCCGTATCAGTGTGTTCAGGCTTGTTCTTGCAGCCGTTACATGTTTTGGAAAGCATCAGGGGAAACGGCTGTCAAGAATTTCAGAAGCGGGCTCTGTAGCATATGGAGTGGGGTCAAGGATTCGTTGCAGAGTGCATCCATTGCATGTGGGGCTGCAGCCACTACTGTTGTGGGAGAGCGGATATTTGGAATGGTTTGAGAGCAACCGGGTGAGCCAGTGCTTCTCTGTGGAAAAGCATCCCTTGGTGTTTAATCACCTGAGAGCCCAGCTGGTGTCCCTGGTTATTTCTGTGCTGAGTGTAATGGTGTAAACTCTATTCCCAGGAGAAACCAGGAAAGCGTTAATGCTCACAACACAGCCCTTGTTTTCTTTACATAAGTCTCCTGTGGACACATCCTAGGCACAATCAGTAATATGAACCTTGCTAGTTGGGTTTTTTTTTGGGGGGGGATATGTGCATTCTACAACCCACTACAGGGGTTTCTCAGCCGTTATATAGTAGTAATAATGGCTATTGCATGTTCAGACATTAGAGACTGCACCACAGAATGTCGATACATGATTAATTCACAGTGACAAAAGAGATTGTCAGTACCCAAGCTATAGCCAGAGATCTCGATCTTTATCAGATGCTGTGTAGTATGTTGGAGTGAGATGCAAGTTCTCAGGGCTGCAGACCTGTACAAAGACCATCCTCTATTGAAGGAGAAATTCATTGACAGGCAAACTGATGGAGCAGTTAAAATGTTGAGTTAGGCCTGGGGAGACCCACATTCAAATTCACAGTTGGCCATGAAGAACTCGGGGTGACCCTTTACTACTCACTCTCTCATCTGAGCTTACTTCATAGAGTTGTTGTGAGGGTAAAATGGAGGTACACCAGGTTTTTTGACAGACTAGGTCAGCTGCTGCTGTGCAGTCTTGAGGCTCTAGCTGTTTCTTGATCAAGGCATTACTCTGTGTGCTTCTCCACCCTTCCCATTTTATAAAAGCGTTTTAAGTAGTTCTTTTCCCCCCCTTTTTTTTAAGATCCTGCTGGAAACAAAGTCCATGAATCAGACATAAAGAGGCTCTTCACAGCCAGGGACAGGGGTGGTAGACAGGCTGGATCCTGTTTCTGTCTTTCCTGGTGGCATTACTTTTGTTTATGTTCATCAGCAACTATGACTCCATAATTATATTCAAATATTTTCCTGTGTGTCCATCAAGATCTTGGGAACTGAAACAAGGCATATGCCCTTAAAATAAAGGAAACCCAGCAATTCCATTATTGCAGCATTTGGTATAATACCTAGATTATATATTAGAGGGTTGCATGGGAGACTGTTATGGCTCCTTCTCATGTTGTCATCCTGTCCTTTCCTGCTCCCAGACTTTCTTCCCTTGAAATGTGATGCTTGCGGGCAGCTATTCTGCACCAACCATGTTGCCTATGCCCATCACAACTGCACTTCAGCTTACAAAAAGGTAAGTGAAACTGGAGCAGGCAGAATTTGGGCTTGAGTGTTTGGGTTTGCACTGGACTACATCCAGCATTCATGAAATGCATTGTTCCCATTCTGTCCAAAGAGCAACAGGCTGGAATTACCATGATGTAGAGGAAGCTGTTTGCCTGCAGCTTTAGGGAAGGACAAACGAGATGGGAGGCTAAACCTTTAGTTGTAAAAATAGCACTATTCAGGGCTAGCTGAGGAGTTTGTGGCCTTTATATTAACTACGGGTCTGTCCCAGATGACAAATGGCCCATGAGATGCTACGCACTTTGGTAATGGTCTGAAGAAATCTCTATTGGGCTTGGAACCCACCTCAAATTACTGACTTTTCCCCCCACAGCAGCCCACAATGTCCCTTGAAATGCTGCCGTGAGGGGTGAGTCGAAGGTCTGCAGGGGGAGAAGAGAGTTGGCGAAAATGCAGTAGTTGGAAATGTTAGGCGGGGTCCAGTCCGCGGTGTGGAGAGGCCATAGCTCAGTGGTGAAGCATCTTGCTTGGCATACAGATGCTCCCAGTTTCAATCCGTGGCTTCTCCAGTTAAAGGTCAGGTAGCAGGGGAGGTTAAAGACCTCTGCCTGAGACACTGGAGAGCTGCTGCCGGTCAGTGTAAGACACTAGACTAGATGGACTAGATACGGCTCTCTCTCTCTCTGTGGTAGGAGTCAGCTAGGTTGGTCTACTGTTTGAGACTCATGGAGCCAATTAGATTCCAGAACTTTCCTGATGGACCTTGATGGCTATGCTCTCGTAATGGCCCGCTTAACCTGTGGAAGCATCAGGTTAGCCCGATTATTGGCAGGTGGTTTTCAATTACCCTTGCTCACTGCCTTGAAGGCTATGTGCAGGTAGTGATTGCCATGAAGAAATGATTCTCAACCACTGTTGTATCTGAAAGAGTCACGTGGTGGAACTGTTAACAGGTGGGAGTGCAGCCTGGAGAACCCAAACCCTTTCCAACTGGAGGCTGAGTCTGCCTGCTACAATAATTTGCTGCGTACTTTGCTAACATGGTAGCTGTGGTGAGAATCCTGCAAATTCTCTCCCTTGAGCTCTTTAATGTTTGGACTCCTCTGCCTGCTACTTACCAAGCAAAGCCAGAGAGTGTAATAGGAAACCACAAACCATGTTCTTAGGACAGTCTCAGACCACACATTCATAGCAGTAAAGCATATAGGTTTATTGAACTTACAAAAGGAATATGAAGCAAAAGAGAAAGCAATATTTAACTGAATGTATATGACAGCACTTAACAAACGTATACATACTGACAGACAAACAGATACAGAGGCCTCTGGGTCACTTCCAGAGAGAGAGACAGAGATGGCAACCATTCAAAGGGTCTGTGGTCTCTCCGTGGAAGGACAAAGAAAGGATATTTGCACTGTCCTTTTTATAAGCTGGATCATCAGGAGAGGGTCTCAAATGACCCCTCCCTCTCACATTCTTTAGGAACTGCGTTTTCACAAATCATGACTAAAATTGTTTAGAAATACCTTGTTCCATAATAATTCTTTCAGTGTCCGGGTCTGTTAACTGATTGTTTTGAAACATTGATGGATGGACAGGACAATCTCCTCCCTTATCCCTTAAGTGGACAGATAATTTGTTGTCTGTTTTAATGACCTTAGTGTTATAAACATAAATTTGGGGCATCTGATGTGCTGTGGGTGATTAACTGCTAGCAATGCAAATCTCCGGTTACTTTCTAAGGTCAGGAACCTAATGGAAAAGTCAGCTAAAGGGATGCTTTCTGAAAGCCTTAGCCAGGTTTCGTGTGACTATAGGTTATAATATTAAGGTATGCATGTGGTTATTTTTTTTAACCCAAACTCATTTAATATAAACTAATATATTTAATATGAACTAATGTTCAATACAAAAATTCTCGCGACAGTAGCTCATGTTTTACTTGGCATTGGAGCAATTAACTTGAGTGCCAAAATAGTTTGAGGTGATAAAAGTTCAATCTTGTGCTGTTTATTTGAACAAATTGAACAAATTTCAGAGGAGTTAACCTGGTACACGTTGAACAAACATTTTCGAATAATGGTTCAGGTTTGGTTGTACTTCATGAAAAACCAATCAGGTTTGGTGTGACTCTCCAGTTACAGACAAATCAAAAGCAGGAAGCTAAATAAAACTTGATCCCAGAACCAGGCCAAACCCCAGTCAGCCTGAATACATTTGACTTCAAGTTCATCAGTATGGCCAGTTAATATAGGGATGTGTCACTGGGGGCCAGAGAGCAGCCATTTGCAAATTAGATCCATGGCCACTGTAGCTAGTAAAAAGTAAGTCAGAAAAAGCAGGATCCAGTTGCTGGCTGGAAGAAAATAGTGTAAGATTACTGTATGTCTGCAATGGTCCATCTCCTCAATCTAATCCTGTTGATTCCCTAGCCAAGCGCTGCCCTTTCTCCAGCTTCTCTGTTTGGTGAACAGGTTTGAGAGTGTGGCTGCTTTGCAATGCCCCGGGCTGCTATGAGTTCCTAGCCGCCTGCCAGGGTGTTTCTTAACTTGAATGTGAAATTGCCGTTGCCTTGAATGTTAACCTCTGCCTGGGAAATCAATTGGGGAAATTGTGTATTGTTGCCTTATACTGTAGTATACTGTTTATCACGAGGTGTTGGCTCCTAGTCCCCTTTTACAAGGGTCTTGCCCCCCCCCACCTCTTACTTGGTGTTCTTTAGACCACTGGAGCAGAACATCTGGAGACTTGGACTTTGGTGCCATCTCTACAGCCTTCCTGTCCCATCTGACTCAGGCCTTGTGATCTCTCTGCTTGGTTCAGTACTGAGCTATGGCTGGGGACTGGAAGTCAGTCAGATAATAGAAGCGGAATCCTGGTGAGAATGACGGCAAACCCAGCTTAGCTTAACCAATGTTGTTGTTTTTTAAGCCAAGCATAAGACTACTTAGAGCAAAGTAGATCTAAATTAAGAAAATGATTAGCAACTGCCAGAACCTTCTTAATTTTATCTGTGCATCAACTCCCTAAAAGAATGATGTGCACAGAAGCTGTCTCCATAGCAGCCTTAAAGCTTTGGATCTCCCACCTGAGGCTGCTCAGAATGAGAGCTGGAGCATATTCTGGAAGACTTTTTGTTGGGGCTGATTGTTCGGGAGCGACTTAATTCACTAGAGTACTGTATATCGAATGATTGAAGAGAATGTTCCTTGAGCACCAGCTCGACCTCTGTTCTGTCCCCAGGATGTACAGATCCCTGTGTGCCCACTCTGCAACACGCCCATTCCTGTGAAGCGAGGAGAGATGCCTGATATTGTGGTGGGTGCACACATAGACCAGGACTGCAAATCGGACCCAGCTCAGCGTAAGCGCAAGGTAGGAAAAAGCTTGGTGGGACGTTGCTCTGAACCCACCAGAATCAGGTGCATCCAAAGCCTGAATCACCTGTGAGTGAGGTTTTCTTAGGGTTAGTGAGGATAGTTAGTTGATGGCAGCCAAACCCCAGTGAGCTCTGGAACAACTCTCATGAGCAGTGCACAGCGTGGCCTCAATCCAGATGATTAGGCATCCCATCAGCGGTACAATGACAGAGGTGTGATCAGCCAAAAACTGAGGGCATTGAAAAAGCTGTGACAGCAGGAGAGAGTGATGTGTCAGAACTGAGGTGTATCAGCAAAGTTCTCTTTGGGTACAAAATGCTTTTCATTGCCTAAGAGCTGGACGAGGACCAAGCATGTATTCAAGGGTCATTTTTCTATCGCATGGTTTTGGGAGTCTTCCCAATCTCTTGGGTGCAGAGCAGGCAAGTGCTTCTTGGTTCCAGGATCTTCATCAGTCACAGCTGCATCTGTCTACCTAGATCTTCACCAACAAGTGTCAGCAGCCTGGCTGCAAGCAACGGGAGATGATGAAGGTTGTTTGTGACCAATGTCATGGAAACTTCTGCCTCAAGCACCGACACCCACTGGATCATGACTGCACTGGGGCTGGTCACCCACTCTCCAAGGCAGGGTAAAGGCAAAACTGGGGCTGTCCTGGGCAGACTCGGGGCTGGTGGGTGTGCATCCATACCCTCACAGATCTTGCAATCTTGGTGCATGTCTTTGGGGATAGTGGTTATATACCTTCTTCATCAATGATTGTTCAAACTGCTTTGTCAAAGTATTCTGGGATTGGTAGGCAACACATGTTCTTCCTCTAATGTTGTGAACGTGCCTGACATTTGCTCGGCCAGCTGCATCTACAGCTCAGATGAGTTGAGAGTGACATAGAATCATAGAGTTGGAAGGTACCACCAGGGTCATCTAGTCCAACCCCCTGCACAATGCAGGAAACTCACAATTACCTCCCCAGGTAGAAGACACAGATGTTCCACCAGGCCTATGGTTGAGGACAGCAATGAGGACATCAGAGTACTGGCTGCCCCTCCCTTTTCCCTTCCTTTCCTCCCCTTCCCTCAGATCCTTCCTTCCCCCATATGTCCTGGGTCCCTCACTGAGATTGTGAAATGGGCATACCATCATTGGTCCCTACATTGAAAAATGGGCAACGAAGTTGGAGTCATGGAATTACAGCATGCTGAGGTTTTATTATGTTTTAGAATGTTTAATTGTTAGATTGTTTTTGTTTTTTAGAAAGTGTTATTTATGTTTGATTGTGTTGGTAGCCACCCTGAGCCCAGCCTGGCCAGGGGAGGGCGGGGTATAAATAAAAGATTATTATTATTATTATGCACAGGTGTTGCCTAGGGCTGGTTCAGTGAAGGGTGATGATGGGGAAAGGTTTGGTGCAATGATTGAGAGTGTTGTCCCTCCTCTGCTGTGCTTCCTGCTGCAGGCATGCGGCCACTGACAGAGCTCAAAAGTCGACCAAAGCACCTGCATGCACCACGTCTAGCAGTGAGGCCAAGAGATCTGTCGCAAGCCCACCAACCCCCAGCAGGTATCAAAACAACCCAAATCTCCATCTTTCCCTAACTTAAGAACATAAGAAAGGGCCTACTGGATCAGACCAAGGCCCATCAAGTCCAGCAGTCTGTTCTCACAGTGGCCAACCAGGTGCCTCTAGGAAGCCCACAAACAAGACGACTGTTGCAGCACCATCCTGCCTGTGTTCCACAGCACCTAATATAATAGGCATGCTCCTCTGATAACTGGAGATAATAGGGGTGCACCATGACTAGTATCCATTTTAACTAATAGCCATAAATACCCCTTTCCTCCATGAATATGTCCACTCCCCTCTTAAAGCCTTCCAAGTTGGCAGCCATCACCACATCACAGGGCAGGGAATACGTCCTTTTATCTGTTTTGAATCTGTCACCCTCCAGCTTCAACAGATGACCTCGCGTTCTGGTAATATGGGAGAGGGAGAAAAGCTTCTCCCTGTCCACTCTCTCCATACCATGCATAATTTTATAGACCTCTATGATGTCTCCCCTCAGCCGCCTTCTTTCCAAGCTAAACAGCCCTAAGCGTCTTAACCGCTCCCCATAGGACAGTTGCTCCAGTCCCCTAATCATTTTGGTTTCTCTTTTCTGCACCTTCTCAAGCTCTGTAATATCCTTTTTTAGGTGTGGTGACCAGAACTGTACACAGTATTCCAAGTGTGGTCTCACCATAGATTTGTACAAGGGCAGTATGATAGCAGCAGTTTTATTCTCAATTCCTCGTCTAGTTATGGCCAGCGTGGAATTTGCCTTTTTTACAGCAGCCGCGCACTGGGTTGACATCTTCATTGAGCTATCCACTACCACCCCAAGATCCCTTTCTTGGTCTGTCGCTGCCAGCAGAGATCCCATCAGTATATATGTGAAGTTGGGATTTTTTGCCCCAATATGCATCACTTTAAACCTGCTCACATTGAATCTCATTTGCCATTTTAATGCCCATTCTTCCAGTATGTAGAAATCCTTCTGGAGCTCTTCACAGTCCGATTTTGTTTTAACCACCCTAAATAATTTGGTGTCATCTGCAAACTTGGCTACTTCACTGTTTAATCCCAACTCCAGGTCATTGATGAACAGGTTGAAAAGCACCGGTCCCAACACAGATCCCTGGGGCACCCCACTGCTCACATCCCGCCATTGTGAGAACTGACCATTGATTCCTACTCTCTGCTTCCTATTTTTCAGCCAGCTCTCAATCCATAAGAGGACTTGTCCTCTTATCCCGTGACTATGAAGTTTGCTTAGCAGTCTGAGCATAAAAAGAGCTCTGCTGGATCAGACCAGTGTTCCAGCATCCTGTTTCACACAGTTATCCTAAACATCCAACAAACATGGCGTAGAGGCCAATGCTTTCCCTCTGTCCTTCTCCTAGCTGTAGCCTATAGCACTCTCAGGAGACACCATAACACTAATGATCCCTGTCGTCTCCCCTCCCTAACTTTTGGCTACAGCCTAACAATGACATACCACAGCACGTGTGTGTTTTTAAACTAGATTTCCTTTGAAACTGAGGCACAAAAATCTCAAAGAATCCAGTGACATCTCAAGCACACGAGTGTTGGCTTTGCATTGTGCCATGTTGGACAGTAGTGGATCATTCTAGGGAGTTCCCTCCCCAAATAATGTGTGCATGATGTGTGCCAGTTGACCCCTCTTCTCTCCTTTGTATGCAGAGCCAGTGAGATGGCAAGAGTCCCCCAGCACCAAAGCACATCTCCTCCACTTATGGCCCTACAGAATGGACTGGTAAGTGGTGGCCCACAAACTGGACCTTAAAACTCAGGTTACTCCTTTCTCAACACACAATTGGTACTGAAGAGCATCCTCCACACACATGCATGCCACTGTCCTGCAGACTTGATATTATATCACACCTAAGAATATAATAGCTGCTTTATATATAATAAAACGCACCTCAGCTCCAAACTACTCAGAACCTTCAGGGGGAAAAACAGAAATCAGAATATGGAATGGAGGCTATAAGGAACCAGAATTAGCAAAGATGCATATTTCTTGGTTTACGATTGCAACCTGAAAAGCAAGAAAGTATTCTCAGGGTCAAATGTAATCCTGTGACCACCAAAGATAATCATTAGAGCCTCAAAATCTGAAGAGCTCTATGAGAAGAATCTGATTTGAATCAGGCTCCAAAAGGAATAATTGAGATAATTTCTCCTAACTACACTAGTGAGGATAAATTCTGCTATGTTGGCTCTGTCTCTTTTTGTTGTCCACAACATGTTCTAAAATATGCAAATTAGCTTTATGCAGGATTTATTTAATGTGCATAATTTATTGTGGGCTTTTTTTGCTGTCAAGTCACATCTGACTTATGGTGACTCCAGGTGGGATTTTCAAGGCAAGAGACATTCAAAGTTGGTTTGCCATTGCCTGCATGTGCATTACGATCCTGGTATTCCTTGGAGGTCTCCCATCCAAATACTTGCCAGGGTCGACTCTGCTTAGCTTCTGAGATCTGATAAGGTTATTAGCCTAGGCTTTCCAGGTCAGGGCATGGTCTCTAAGGGTTACAAAAACCCTATCCCAATTTGGGGTATCCGTACAGCCCTGCAGGCAGTAAAAGGTGACCAAGCAGACTCTGTTATGGGGACTCTGTTTTTGTGCTTCTTTCAGAGTGAGGAGGAAGCACTGCAGCGAGCCTTGGAAATGTCTCTGGCAGAAACGGTGTCCAGTCAACAGCAGTCCAGCAGGTACAACACTGGCAGTTATCCCTTGGGAGACCACCTGACTGTAGGTCCTCACTGAAGCTTCCTGCTTGGAATCAGGCATGGGGGGGGGGGGGCTGTCCAGTCCTGTTTGAACTGCAGCATGGTCAGCTGCCCCTGATTTGTTGAGTGGCCCTTGACGTCAAAGGCCCAGTTCTCCAGGCCTCAAATGGGCATTAGCTCTGTTGCAGGGGGAGGGCTTTTGCATTTCACCGCTGCTTCCTCGCATGAGCAAGCCAGGCAATGGGGATCCATAGCTGATTGGATCCCTTGATGTGTAGTTTTTGCCTCAAAAAGCAGCAACGAAGGGCCATGAAATGGATTGGAGTTTGATCAGTTTCCCTGATCATCCCCCACACACACACCATTTTGGGCAGATTCTCCTATTGCAGCTGTCCTTTCTTCCTCTTTACCATTATTGGGGAGCCAGTTTTGATCAGGGAAATGGGCTGGGGTAGAGTTAACCCCCCCACACACACACACACATTGCAGCCTGCTCCTGTCCCCTCTTAGCTCTACATGTCAGGGAGGCTCTGAAGACAGATCCCCAGCATGTGCGCCCTTTGTCCTTGCTGTGGAGGGTGTTCCCTGTGTTGAGACTAATGTGCCAGGGAGCCGGGTGGGGGGGAGTAATCCTAATTGCACAGCATGTCTGACTCATCCAGTCTCTATCTGGAACAGAACCCAGGAGGAGGAGGATCTGGCACTGGCTCAGGCCCTTTCGGCTAGTGAGGAGGAATACCGGCGGCAGCAGCAACAGGTGAGCAAACTGAGGGTAACTCTTGGATTGGCCTCTCCATTCCTGGGCACTGGTTGAGAGTACTGATGGAGGCTTTGCTGTGGGGATATTAAAGCAAGTGGTATCACTGCAGAGGCAAAATGAATCCACTTATTGGAGCCAAATGAGAAACTGGTAGTTTTGCCACCTCTGGGTCTTCTCCCAGAGGCACCCTAGGATGATGGGAGTTCTGCTGGGTAGGATTTTAGCCTTGTTGGGCTGAATGCCTTCCTACTTGTGAAGGTTATCCGTAACGATTTGCCTCCCGCCTGCATAGGAGAGAGTCTGCCCAAGCTTCTCAATTGCCTTCACTGTGAGAAGCTGTTGCCCCTTATTAGCCCACAAGGGTGCCTTTTAAAAGGGATTAGACCAATTCACTGAGGAAAGCTTTCTCAGTAGCTATTTGCCATAAGGGCTTGATAGAGTTTTAGGAATCAAAGAATTACCTGTGGGTCAGGGAATTTTAGTCTGCCTTAACTATTGTGAGTGTAGAATTGCAGGGGCCGTAGTTCTGCTGACTGATTAAGGCGGCGCTAGAAGGCTGTGAGCTTGTGTATGTGGCACAAGAAGACATTGGCTCATTCTAGTGGGAGGGGAGAGAATTCACTCTCATTCTGGCTGTTCTCTCCCTTCATTTGTTTCTGCTCTAGGCTCAAAGCGCAAAGCCTTCCAACTGTTGCCTCTCCTGAATGCAAAGCGTGCCTGTCCGCATGAGACCTTCTCCTCACCACAGTGGCTCCTCTTCTGTACTTGCAAGGGTTGCCGTCTCTGCTGATCCCTCAGGACTCCTCACAACTGGCCAAAGGCTGCACCTTTGTCCTCCTAGAGCGTCTTTAGCCACACAGCAGTTGTCCTGTTGCACTGTGATCATGTGAAGCCTTCTGGGGCAAATGGCAGGCAACCTTTTCTGCCACTGATTGGAGGGGGGAGAGGTAGCCTTGGGATAGCAGCCCCTCCACCAGAACCACGGGTGGTAAGTCACAGCAGGGGGAAAGGATGGGCTGGCAGGTATCATTGGCATCTGTTGAGTTAGACCTCAAACTTTTACTGAGTTGGGGGTGTCCGGGGAGTTTGCCGGAGCCATCCTCACAGCCTGTCTCTTTCCCCTGTGGGAGTCCCATGGCTGGACAGCAGGTGGTGCTAAATGCTTTTACAGTGAAGGGGTTCCCACTTCGTTCTTGGTGCTGGGCTTTGGTCTGCCTATTTGTTTAAAGGCGAAGGGTCTTCCTAACTCTGTTGTCGTACTTGTATACTTTGTTTCAGCAGCAGAAGTTTTCATGTAATGGAGGCACAGTGCAGTGCGAGACCCTCCCATGCTGCAAGCCAAGGGAGCCATCTCTACCCTGTCCTGTGCAACCCTTTCCCTGCTGGGAGATGGTGTGACCTGCCATCTTTACAGTGGCTGCCAGCCCATTGCCAGGACCCTGATGCGTAGCCTCCTCTTGCAAAGTCTGCCAAAGATCAGCCTTGGAGTGGCTGGCTGGTAGCCCTGTAGTGGTAGGGGGATGGGGATCTGTTCACTTTCAGTAGACGGCAGGCTTCTTTACATTGCATGTTGCACACTGGTGGCCCCAGGTGTGGTGCCCATACCTCAGTGACCATTTGGATGTCTGCCTGCCTGTTTGTCTCTCTGATACATGCTTCAGACAGGGGCTCCTTGTCTTTCTCAGCCCTGGACCTCCAGCTCTGTTAACCCTGCAGCATGGAGTGGTGTCCTCTCTCCTGCTGCCGGTCTGCAGGGGCCCCTCACCTTCCAGCATTCTGTGCCTTTGCTGGATCGCTGATGTATGGGCTGGGAGCGAGGAAAAGGGCATTGTTGGAAAGCTGGTGGGAGCCAATAAATTTGCACACACAAGCAGTTTTCTCTCTTGTTTTCTTTCTCTCATCACCTTTCCCATTCAAGATGATCATCCTTGAATGTGGTGGGGTTGGAATGCATAGGTTGGGGTTTCTCTAACAAACAGTTCAGCAGTTGATACAGGGGTTGTTTCATGTAGAGTAATATTGCCCTGTGTTGTTCAGGTGTAACTTGATCCAGGGTGGATGGATTTAAATCAGTACAATTGTCAAGTTTCTCATTTGGGATTGCTTTGTTTTTGTTTCCTGAATCCACCACACAAACAATAGTAGTAAACAAATGATGGTAGTTTGCAACTAAGTGGATCTGCCCCCCCCCACACACACACACCAAGAAGTATAATCTGAAATCTTCAAGGAAACCTATCACCGGAAACCTCCCTTTTGCACAGAACTACATCAGCTTAGAGAAAAGACCCAAGTTTCTATTTGCGTCTCTCTATACATGCGCACAAATGCTAAGCAGGATCACTTAGAGCAGTGGTTCCCAAACTTTTCAGGCCACTGCCCCCTTGGTTCCACAAACTCAACTACAGTGCCCCCTACAGTGCCCCCTACCCTATCTTAAAAAAACCATTATTCAAAATAGGTGTTTGCATGACTCACTAAAGAAGATAATAACAATAAAATTTCAAAACAGTAACAATTAATTTCACATCTACTCAAAATCTGTCAGATAGGATTTCTAGCAACACGGGCTAGACAATATGATCCTTCCGTGCACTCCCCCCCCCTCCCTCCTGTTTTGCACACGAACCACTAGCTCTGGTCAGAGATCTACACTTGTATAGAGACCTGTCCGTGTAAATCTTCCATCAGATACCGGGTCTCGCTCACAATGCCAGGAACTCCACCAGCCCCACCTCTGATTGCCCTTAAGTACCCGGTACTTGACCCACTGAAGTCGTTACCAGGAGAAAGAAATCTATTGTTTCCCTTGTATTGCTGTAACCATTGTGTCCGTTCTATAAATGTAGCAAATTCCCAATGATCTGCTTTCTAACCTTCTTCGTCTTGCTGAAACCACTGACTTCCAGAATAAAATCTTTGAATCACTGCTCTGGCTGGATTCGAGCTTCTATTGCCTGAGACGGCGTGGGTTTACTGAAACTTTGACAAAAACAAATTAAAAAAATTTTAGTTGAAATTTATTCAACAAGAATGATGAACTTGATCCAGTGATACCAGCTCTTCAAAGTCTGGAAAAAATTCTAATAGTTTCCACCAAATTTGCCAGCATTGTGTCATAGCTTGTAAATTAGTGAACAAAGCCATTGAAGGGGCCCACCTCTAGTGCCCCCCTGATGCCCTTTTGCCTTAGTGCTCCCCTAGGTAATCCCCCCACCCCCCAGGGGTGGTACTGCCCACTTTGGGAACCACTGCGTTAGAGGAAGGCTGAGGTGCATTCTTAAGTGGTTAAAAAGGCTTTCCAGAGTAAGGGCTGGCCAGAGTTTGGGAGTGTTATACTTTGAAACGGAACACATTACAGAACACAAGATGATTTATATAAAAGCATTTAGATGATCCTGGTGTAAGACTGATCTCTTTTGAATCCTTGTGCCTTTCATGACGCCCGTCAGTAAGAAGCCCACTGCAGTCCTTACAGGACAAGGCTAAACTGCCAGATTGTGACCTCAGAAATTAGCCCATGGTTCTAATTCAGTGTGTGAGAAGGATGGTCCCATTCAGTTTTAAGAGATTATGTGTAGTCTTTAATATGCTTGTATTACACTCAGCTCTCCCTTTCTGGCAGTTTTATTTTTTTTAAAAGAGAGAATGGGATAGGATTGATTTTAAAAAATTGTTTAATTAAAAATAAAACGTACCCTGGTTCTCCCTGAGCTAAGCAAATCACCAGCAGAGGCACAGGGGCTGACTGAGCTCCCCGAGCCCCACTGCTGTTTGCCCTGGCCCTGAGTGGCCTCATTAGGACTGGAATGTAAACCAACTCACTTCTCTGTGCCTTTGCTACAGGAGCAGTTGGATTAGGAAAACTCCCTGTCCCTTTTGAATTACAAAGACTGTCCCTCCAATCCACCTCTAGGGAAGCCTGAGCCTTATCTCAGTGGGGTAGGGAGACAGGTCAGAAGAGGGACCTAGCTGAACCAAAGCAGTGTGCGCTTTTAAAAGAATAATATTGCAGCAATGTTATCTGATAATGGAGCAGGTGTGTTCAGGGATATGGCCTCAACAGCTGCCATTTGTGGCATAGCTTAGCCAGCAGGATAGTCAGGAAATGACCTTGGCCTAAAACAGTCATTGTCAGGCCTTTGCTGCTAGCAGGGGTAAAGGCTCTTGACATGAGCAGGCCATCTTCTGGCTACACACCAAGTCTTTGGTTCCCATGCCTGTAAACTCTGTGTACAGTTTCACTCTCTCCCACAGCTGCGCTGATGTTTAGTCTGCCTGTCCTGGGAATAACTTATCTCGGGGATGCTTAGCCATGTTTACCATCGTAGCCTGTAGTGCTTTTAAACATGTAACCTGCCAATGTTTTGCCATTACCAGCCTTACCTGCGTGCAAGCAGTTAGTTCTTTTATCTGTCTTTTTGCTCCTAATAAAGTATTACTGCTTCAGGACTACCTGCCTGGATGAGTTTACTTATGGGATGCTGGGGATGGATGCCTGATCCTGACATTAGGCTGGTAATCACACCTTTTACCTCCTTCGAGCAGCTGTATCGCCTTCCCCTCCAACGCCATGGCGGGTGAGCCGGACAATATCCAGCAGCTCACCAAGGAGAGTGCCAAGAGGCTCACCGAGGAGGGTGTTGACCGAACCACCTGTGAGGATTCCCAACCCCCCTGTGCAGTTTCCATAAAATCACTTGCTCAGACGATCATTCAGAAACAAGGAAGTTTATTAGAAGCTACAGGAGACTAGGCCCTTACAGGATCAAAGTTGCAAGTGCTTTCCCAAAGACAGCAATATAATCCATTCTACACAGCAGATGCCCGCTACATGTTTTGAGAACCATGAGATAATCGTGCCTAGCACAGGAACATCAAAAGGTCTCAAGAAGCTCGTTACTGCAATCTGCAAACGCCAAAGCCAGAGAAAGCAGGGGGGAGCTGTAGCAAGCGAGGGAAGCGGGGAGGGACATTCCAGCCTGGGGCCTGCTGGAGCTGACAGTTGCAACAGCCTGAACCAAAGTTAGCAAAAGGGCCGCTCGGCTGCTTTTATGAGCCAAAGCGGAAACACACAGGAACGAAGCATACAGAACCTCACACCACCAAGGAGGGTGTTGACCGAGCCACAGAGGAGGGTGCCGGGCAGCCCATCGGGGAGCCGGTTATCCCAGGGGGGAGACCAGAGAAGCTGCTGTTTTCGGATGAGGAGTTGCCAGTGGCTGAAAGCAACACCCGAGGCACCGTTCGCAGAGCCTTGGGACTGTCGGAGTTTTTCGCACAACCATGGATGCACTATCCACAGGCGGGGCAGCCTTCCAGTGTGACTACCTGGCGATGGCGGCCGGCGAGCTCCGGCAGCCGGGAGGGGCCCTGGGATCTCCCTTTCAACAGGATAATGGGAGACACGGGGGTTTCGGAGGAGCCTCCGGTGTGGGGCGCAGATCTCCGCCGAACGCAGGACTGGCTGGACAGGGAAGTGGGATTCCAACTCCAAATGCAGTGAGGGCGGGAGAGTGACGAGGACTTCCAACGTCTTCAACACCAGAACCGGGCTTGTGGAACAGGTTGTTACCTTGCGGGGCTTGTTAGAGGGACTGGCAGGAGGTGGGCGAGATCCGTCAAGCGCAGGTTGCACACCCGGTGCCTCTGCCGCAACACCCACAAGCTCCCGCTCCTCCTGGTCAACCCGCCCCCCAGCCTCAACTGCCAGCTCCGCGGAAGGAGCTGCGAGCCTCCTTTGACGGCTCAGGAGAGAAGCTCTCCTACTTTTTACTGCAAGTGGATGGTTTCATGAGAGAACAGGGGGCTACTTTTACTTTGGAAGAGAGTCAAGTGCGATACGTGGCTTCGCTACTGGAAGGTAGAGCAGCCAGCTGGATGGTCCAACAGTTCGACCTTCCTTCCTGTGCGCTGCAGACCCTGGATGATTTTATGGTAGCGCTCAGGTGGCGTTTTGAGTATCCCTACCAGAGCAAGTGGGCCAAGACGGCTCTCTTACAGCTTCGCCAGGGAGCCAGGTCAGTGATGCAGTAGGCAGGCGAATTTCAGTTGCTGGCAAGCAAAGTTGTGGACTGGAGTGAAGCCATGCGTGTGCAGTATTTCAGAGAAGGACTGAATGCAGAGATTCTCCACTGGGCTTTCATGCAAGGAGACCCTCCTGATTTGGAGGGGTGGATTTTACTGGCGGTCGAAGTGGAAAACTGCCAGCAATTATTGAACTTGTCTAAACAACACAATGCGCGAGACTCGGGGCCCTGACCAGTGCGGGCAGCCCCAAGAGCTGTCAGGGAGGATGGTCGCCCCGACAATGGAGAAAGCGAGGCGTTTTCAGAGCGAGGCGTGCCTGGTTTTTGGCGGAATGGGACATTTCGTTGCCGCTTGCTCTTCCCGCCCCAAGGGGCCTCCGACCACTCAGCTCTCGATCAAGGAGGAGGAGGTGCGACCCGGAGGCAAGGAGCATCGGAAGAGTGCTATTCCCAGAAGACGAGGACCCTCCGCTCTCAACTCGCACCGACTAGCCGAGAGAAACAGCGTTCTTCACAACTCGACCCAACGGGGTCACAGATTACAAATGTACCGGCGCCAAGCCCGGACAGCTCGTCAACCTCAGAGGAGGAAGAGGCATGGAGTCGCCAGTCAAAAAACGTCCCAGGTCTGCTGTAATGGGGGCTCCGCAGCAACCTCTACCGACCAAGAGCAGGAAGCTCCAGTGATGGTGAGAGAGATGGGGAAAACCCTATTTTTAGATGTAATCCTCCAAAGTTACAAGGGGGCCCCCTCAAATATCTGTGGAGGCTTTAGTTGACTCAGGGTGCACACAAACTTCAATCAATGAGGAGACTTTCAAAGCTTTAAAAGTGAAAGCGGTGGACTTGCCCCAAGCCATCCACTTCACTCAAATGGATGGCAGTGACTTTAGGGGGGGACCCATGCACCCGCACACAGGCCAGGTAGCTTTGGGGGTTGGGACTCATTGGGAGCAGATCCATTTTACTGTGGTTCCAAACATCCAGTACCCAGTGGTACTCGAAGCGAATTGGTTACAAGGATACAACCCCACAATAGATTGGGCGGCCCGGACTATTGCCTTCACCCAACCACAGTACAACCAACACCGGAGAGAGGTAGCCGTGGGGGGGGGGGTGCCATGCCTGCAAAGAATCGGGATCCTATACCTCCCCCAACTGCCTGTAGAGTACGCCCAGTTTGTAGATGTGTTTAATGAAAAAGAGTGTGATGTGCTACCCCCCCACCGCAAGACAGACTGTGCCATTGAGCTGGTGGGGGAGGGCAAACTGCCAAAGGGAAAAGTTTATCCCATGAGTCCTAAGAGAAGGCGGTGTTGCGGGACTTTCTAGACAAGAATCTAGCCCGCAGGTTTATCTGACCCTCGTCAGCGCCTTGCTCAGCTCCCTCCTTTTTTGTGCGAAAGAAAACAGGAGACCTTCACTTGTGTATTGATTTTCACAGACTCAATGCAGTCACCCAGACTAATGCCTACCCCATTCCATTGATTCCAGATCTGCTCAGCCAACTGAAGGAAGGCCACATCTTTACCAAATTGGATCTGGTCGAGGCTTATTACCGCATTCGGATACAGGAAGGGGATGAGTGGAAGACAGCCTTTTCTAGTTGTTTTGGAATGTTTGAATACCTAGTTATGCCCTTTGGGTTAAGTGGGGTCCTTAGTGTCTTCATGCAAAGGTTTAACGAGGTGTTACAAGACCTGCTGTTCAAAGGGGTGATCGTATATTTAGATAACATTTTGATGTATTCTAAAACTTATGAAGAGCATGTTCAATTGGTCAAAGAGGTGCTGAAACGCCTCCGGGACAATCAACTGTTTGCAAAGGTGTCCAAATGTGAATTTCATCAAGATACATTAACTTTTCTGGGGTATGTAATTTCACACAAAGGTCTAGCTATGGATCCTGAGAAAGTGAAGGCAGTCTTCGAGTGGAGCCACCAGCTACACGTAAACAATTACAGCAGTTTCTCAGGTTTGCCAATATCTACAGAGGGTTTCTCAGTAATTTTGCGCAGGTGGCATTACCCATAACGGACTTGTTAAAAACGAAGGGAAAGGGGAGTTCGGCGACTCTGCCTTCCTCCCGATTGAATTGGATGCCAGAATGTCAACAGGCTTTTGACACTTTGAAAAAACTGTTCACTTCTGAGCCCATACTTAAACACCCGGACTGTGAGAAACCTTTCATTATTCAAGTGGATGCTTCCGATGTAGCGATGGGGGGGGGGCTCCTGCAGGTGGGGGAAGCGAGGCAGCTTCAACCTTGTGCGTACTTTTTAAAAAAGTTTTTGCCATCTGAATTAAACTGGCCCATTTGGGTAAAGGAGGTGGCGGCAGTAAAATGTGCCCTCACGGTCTGGAGGCATTTCCTGGAGGGGGTCGAGGTCCCGTTCTAAGTGTGGACGGACCATAAAAATTTAGAGGCTTTAAAGGGAACGTGCAAACTCACAGCAAAACAGGTGCGTTGGGCTGAATTCTTTTCCAAGTTCTGTTTTGTTCTCAAGCATGTACCTGGCAAGCAAAATCAGCTGGCTGATGCGCTTTCTCGCCTCCCCTAGTATCAGAGTAAGGTAGTTCGTCCCACAGACTCGCTGTTCACTCCTGAGCAGCGGGGAGAGTTGCCTGGCCTGGCTGTAGTTACCTGCTCCCAAACACGGGGGTCTTCCCTCTTGGATGGACTACCAGACTCTTTCAAGACTGCCCTGACTCAAGCCTGCCAGGTGGAGGGAGCTGAAAATAAACTGCCCGAAAAAATGACTCAGTGGGGGGTAGGGGTTCTGGTTTAAAGAGAACAGATTGTACGTCCCTGCTTCCCTCTGGAGGGAGGTGTTGGATCGGAGCCATGGCTCCAAGGTGGCAGGGCATTTTGGTTTCGTGAAAACCCTGCATCTTCTGCGCAGACAATTCTGGTAACCAGGGATGAGAACGGACTTGGATTCTTTTATTCACAGTTGCCCTATTTGCGCTACAGCCAAAAGGGTGGTGGGGAAACCACCCGGACTGTTAAAACCGTTAGAAACACCTTTGGCTCCCTGGGAAGTTATTGCCATGGATTTCGTCACGGATTTCCCAGTCGAGGGAAGACGGTACTATGGGTGGTCACAGACCTTTTTTCTAAACAAGTGCATTTAGTCCCTTGCGCGGGACTTTCTACGGCGCAAAAACTAGCCCAATTGTTTGTATCACATGTCTTCAAATATCACTCTTTTCCGCACAAGGTGATCTTGGATTGGGACCCACAATACGTGGCAAAGTTTTGGAAAGCTTTCCTGAAATTGGTGGAGGTGGAACAGGGATTATCTAGTGCTTACCACCCCCAGACCAACGGTCAGACTGAATGGGTCAATTCAGTACTAGAGTGTTATTTGCATTGCTATGTAAATCACCATCAGGATGATTAGGTGGATCTTTTGCCGAGTATGCCTATAATAATGCCATCCATCAGTCCACAGGTTTCAGCCCATTCCAAGTAATATATGGTAAAGACTTCGGACCCTTTGGAAATGTGGATCTTATGTGGGAGGGGGCTGACACTGAGGTGGCCGACTGGGTAAACATAATACAAAACACTTGGCCCTGGTTGCAAAAAAAAACTAGAACGGGCCAAACGCAAGTACAAAGCCCAAGCGGATAAACACTGTTCTCCGGAATGGGATGTCAAGGTGGGGGACCTAGTATATCTGTCCACAAAGAACCTGCGCTCCCTGCGCCCTTCTAAGAAACTCAGTGAGAAGTATGTGGGACCATTCCCAGTCTCACGGCTCATAAATGAAGTCACCGTGGAACTCAGCCTTCCAAAAGCCCTGCGGGACATCCATCCAGTGTTTCATGTCAGTTTACTAAAGAGGCACGTGCCTGCTCCAGAATGGCACCCCAGTGCTACTCCCAAGTGCTACTCCTGGTGCTGGTGGGGGGGGGAGGAACATTTTGAAGTGTCCAAGATCCTTGATTCCCAGATCCGCGGTAAAGTGCTCTACTATCTGGTTCATTGGAAGCACTTGGGTCCTGGACACGATGAGTGGGTAGCCGAACACCATGTAACTGCCCCCCGTCTGGTTCAACGGTTTCATGATGCTTACCCCCAGAAACCTCACCCAATCATTGGGAAGGGGGGGGGCTTAGGGGGAGCAGAATGTCAGGCCTTTGCTGCTTGCAGGGGTAAAGGCTCTTGACATGAGCAGGCCAGCTTCTGGCTACACACCAAGTCCTTGGTTCCCATGCCTGTGAACTGTGTACAGTTTCACTCTTCCTTTCTCCCACAGCTGCGCTGATGTGTAATCTGCCTGTCCTGGGAATAGCTTATCTCGGGGATGCTTAGCCATGTTTACCATCGTAGCCTGTAGTGCTTTTAAACATGTAACGTGCCAATGTTTCACCATTACCAGCCTTACCTGCGTGCAAGCAGTCAGTTCTTTTATCTGTCTTTTTGCTCCTAATAAAGTATTACTGCTTCAGGACTACCTGCCTGGATGAGTTTACTTATGGGATGCTAGGGACGGATGCCTGATCCTGACAGTCATGTGTGACCTGTGAACCACCAAGCCGAATGTAGCCATCAAACATATGCGATAGCCGACTTCCGGTGCTGACGCTGGGCTGATTGCCACGTCCTCCCAGGGGCTCCTGGGGAGAATCCAAGTTTGCGTGTAATTTTGGTGTTTTACCACACCCCAATCCAGCCCTTGCAAGTGGGCTGAGAAGCAGGAATTCCCTGCAGCCATATATGCGGATTGATCTCCTGAATACTCCGAGGAAGCTTTATTAAGTCCCCCAGAGTTTCAGACGTTTGATCCCGTGGGCACGAAGGGATTGAAATCGCCAGCGCGCAACTTCGGCTTTAGAATCTACCCTCCAGCACCTTATAAACATCATAAGGACTACATCAAGATTAAAACCTCACCTCCAGACGCCCAAGTGAGTAGATAAGAATCCTTCGCTTTTCACTGGCGTTATCGAATAACAGGGGGTTGAAGAAAACATTCCTGGCAACCGTTTCCCTCCCTTAATTGAACTGGATGATTTTGCTGCATGAGATCCATCAGACAAAGCAGCAGGAGCCTTATCAAACTGATCAACTTAAACTAAAACAACGAGCTTGAATGATTGACGTAAGATCTGCCAATCCGACGCGTTCTTAAAGGAAGGGGAGGGAGAAACCTTTGAGAATTTGCTTGGGGTAAAAAAGGTCCTCCAGCCACGTTTTACAACAAAGAGGATTTCTTGACCGGAAGACTCTGTGCTTCATTCAATATCCCTCTCTATTGTTCTACAAGCAAATCAACAGGAAGAAGGTCGTAGGACCGGGAATTCGTCTTACTCGTGTTACACCAAAACCATTCCTGAAGGTAACAACCATAGAGAAGAGACGATAGAAGGTCCGCGATGAGGCAACTCCTGGAATACTTCCTGGTTCTGCCGATCTAGAGCGTCTGGTAAAACTCGTTGGTATTTTCAACTTTAAAAAGTTATTTTAAGCTTAAATACTCACTTCTTCAACCCGAAAAAGATATTAAGCTGGTCAATGAAATATTCTCTATCAACTACATGTAATGGACTCCTGCTAGATGACCATCAATTTTTTTAACTAAGTTACATATGTAAATGTCTGGAACCTCTCCCTGATCTGGCTAAATTCATAGCCCCGCCCTTATGAAATTAAAGGAAACTTTACAGAATTTAACCATGGAAAAAAAAGTACAGGACATGCTTGCTAAATATTCTGAGGCGACAATTAAACAAGTAAAACAGATATCAACACAGATGGCTCAACTGATTTCAATGATGATGACTCTTGACCAATCATCACAGGTATGTAATCAGAAGTTGGATCTGGTTACAGAAGATATAAAAGTCATGAAAATTCAAATGATGGCCACAAATACAGACATACAAGTAATGGATTCTTCTGTCCAAAAAGTCATGGAAGAATACAAGGATACAAAGAAGAAGACAGAAGTCCAAGAAGGTAACCAGCTGGTGACAAAGAGATCAGACATACAAGAAATTGACTTTTCATCTAAAAAAGTCATGGAAGGACGTGTGGATATAAGGAAGAAGAGAGCAGGTCAAGGAACACAGATTGAAGCCATGATGGAAATGAAGCCCAGAAAGAATTATTTTTGGACACGCACCCTGTCTGAGGAAATGAGAGAGCATAAAGAAATCCTGTTTTCATACCTGACTGACTTATTTCAGTTGCAGAAGGAAGTATTAGACCATGGTTAAAGGACTGATTTAAATATGATTGCTGGATTGGAAGGCTTTGACAGTGTGGATGGGTGGCATGGCTATTAACGATGTAGTGGAATTAAGATTTAGACATCATTTTGGGATTATGTAAACAAGTCCTCCTTATATAGACTATCAATTGATATAAAAGTATACTGGAATATGTGATTATTACTTTAAGGAAAATGTTGGAATGTACTAAGGATATTGGTTTTTTCTCCTTTTTTTATAAGGGGTGGACTTGTGATATGGATCTGGGATATGATTTACACTGAAATAAGATCGATTAAACAGGAAATATCCCTAAAATATTGGAGAGGATGTTGTTTAATATGATTAAATTTATGATATACTGGCTGCAATCTTATGCAGCCAAATGGAAAGGGACAAAGGTTTCAGAATAAAGGGATTAAATCATTTAAATGTTAGAACTGGTGGAGTTGGAGAAACTAGGGAAAAGGGGAGAATTGAAGGAATCATTGTGATAATGTATAAGATCTGGGAAAAATGGAAGGTTACTTTTTACTCTGATCCAGAATGTAAAATTTTATATAACATGAAACTTTAGAATGAGATTAATACTAGGATCAGAATATGTTAACGAAGGATAATAACACTTCATTAAGAGGTAGATGGAGGTGATGGGGAAGTCGATTTATTTTTTATGTTTAATGGTAATCAAGACAACAATTAATGTAATTGTGATTGTGATATTATTTTTACATTGTTGTTAAAATTATGAAGAATTTATAGTTTTAAAAAACCAATAAAAATTTATAAAAAAAAAAAACCATATGCGATAGCCCACCAAAAACACGAAAGACCTCTGGGTTTTACTGCCTTCCTATGCTGAAATAGGATTATAAAAATAGGGTGCCAAATGCATGGCATTCCGCTTGGGAAGTCACAAGTTGCACAAGTGTGGTCTAAAAGATATTGAGGCGTTCCATACCTGCAGTGGTCTTGCCAGAGATGTTTGGGAATAGGTAAGGAAACATGTAGGTAAAGGAATAGTGGGAATGGTTTGTTTAATGCTGAGGGATATATTAATTAGTCAGCTGCCACATGCAGAAACTGCTTGATGATGGACAATCACCTATTACCGCCCTTAATACATCTCTGCGTGCAACTTTTGGTCTATGGAGATTCTTTTAGTGTGTGTGTAGTAGTCTATATGTCTCCTTCTCTCTGGGTAAAGCTATTCACTGTGAAGTTTTTCAGCCTGGTATAAGCCAGCATTGTTAAGGACTGGGAAACCCAGGTTCAAATCCCCACTCGAGCCATGGAAACTTGCTGGGTTGCCTTGGGCCAGTCACACACTCTCAGCCCTGACAAGTATTTGGATGGGAGACCCCCAA
The DNA here is from genome assembly GCF_029931775.1 of Euleptes europaea. NCBI lineage: Eukaryota > Metazoa > Chordata > Lepidosauria > Squamata > Sphaerodactylidae > Euleptes > Euleptes europaea. The sequence continues at coordinate 107,653,775 of NC_079317.1, read as the reverse complement.
GGAATGCCAGGGTCATGATGCGGAGGCAGGGCAACGGCAGAACCACCTCCCAACGTCTCTTGCCTTGAAAACCCTATGGGGTCACCATGTCAGCTGTGACTTGACGGCAAACCAAAGGGGGGGGGGAAGCTATGTGCCTTTTCTTCTGCCTTTAACAGTGATGAACTTTCTGTCTCTAAAGCCAAAGAGACTTTACAAAAAAAGATCTGGGCTGCTGCTGATTTTAAGGTGCAAGGAACCAAGGTCTGGACAATGCTCTACAAAGCCAGGGGCGCCGTGCTGGGCGGCGGCTCGACGGCGGCAACAGCGCCGAGCTGGTTCTGCTCCCGCCTGCAGCCCGCCGACGGCCTTCGCGAGCCGCCCCGCCCTGTAACCCCCTGAAGGGGGGGTGGGGAGGTGAAGGGAAATTGGGGAGGATAGGTTGGATGTGGTAGGAGAGAATGTTTGTGGGAGCAGCAGCAGGAGGTAATATGGGATTAGGAGAATATTTGATTGTAATGTAATTTTAAAAATTTAAATAAAGAAACACTTTGCATTGTTAATTAAAAGGTAAAGTTGTCTTTCAGCTGTCTAAAGATCATTTGTTGAAGTTTCCCTAAATTTCCGGGGAGCCCCTCGAGAAATCCCACGTGGCCCTGCTTCCGTAGATGGTGGTCATGGAGGCCCCGCCCTGTGATGTCACTGGCTCCTCCCTATAATGTCATATTAATGCCTCTGGTCCAGCCCCAGAAAATTGGAAAGTCGCACCCCTGGAGTAGAGGGACACTGGGGGTTTGGGGGGGAAGGTAGTTGGAAATTGCCTGCATTGTGCAGGGGGTTGGACTAGATGACCCTGGGTGGTCCCTTCCAACTCTATGATTCTATGATATACCAAGGCACCTTCTCACCAGGTATGCTATGGAGGTGATGATTGCTTTGGTCCTTCTCATGCCTCCTAGTTAGGGTTGCCAACTTCCAGGTACTAGCTGGAGATCTCCAGCCGATAGAGATCAGTTCCCCTGAGAAAATGGCCACTTTGGCAATTGGACTCTATAGCATTGAAGTCACTCCCCACCCTAAACCCACCCTCCTCAGGCTCCACCTCAAAAATCTCATGCTAGTGGCAAAGAGGAATCTGGCAACTGTACTCCTCGTCCTCCACCTGCTGCATGCCGTAGTGCTTTGGCCTGACCCAAAGTGGCTGGTTCTGGTTGCCTATGGGCCAACGTGCTATACACAAGTGTGCTTTGCCTTATTCTCTGTTGGCAAGCATTGTCCTTCGTTTTCGGATTCTTTATTGGCAGGCGTATTTTCCCTGTTTCTCTCTGGGCAGGCGTGGTCTCCCTTATTGTCAGTGAGCAAGCGTGGTTTGCCTTCTTCTTAACTGGCAAGCATGGTTTGCCGTATTTTCCGTGGGCAAGCGTGGTTTGCTGATTCTGTATTGGCAGCCATGCATTCCCTGGGGGCAATCGCTGTCCTTACTTTTGGAGATTCTCTATGAGCAAGTGTCGTTTCCCTGTTTCCCTGTTGGCGGTCGTGCATCCCCTCTGGGCCATGGCTGTCCTTTGTTTTAGGAGGTCCCCGTCCAGGATCCCAGCCACGCACCCCCGAGGTACCGCCGTCAAGAGGAGCGGGAACGCGCCGCCCGCCCCAGGGCATCCCCGGCCCGGCCCCAAACGCCCGGGGCTTGGAAGGAGCGGCTCGGGGGCGAAGGTGGGGGGTGATTTGCGAGGGGGGTGGGGCTGGCTGGCGTCCCAGACCCACACACGCTCCGCGGCTGCCCCTCTTCCGCCCGCCTCCCACCTCTTCGGCGTCGTGACCCGGGGCCGCCGGCGATGTTTGGGAAAAGGCTGCCCGAGGGGCTTCTGCAGGGGGGGGGCGGGCGGGTGGACGAGCCGGGGGGCGGGGAAAGACTGCGATCCCTCGTGAAGGCAGGGGGCATCCCAGGAGCGTCACGTCGGGAGCAACGCGGGGCTGGGAGGGACGCCAAAGCCCCCCTCCTCCTCCTCCTCCTCCTCGAGGCGGGAGGCGAGTCCGGCGGGCGAGGCGTGGGCGTGGGGGCTGCTGCGGGCGCTGCGGGCCGGCTGGCTGGCTGGCGGGCTGCTGCTGCTGCTGCTGCTGCGCGGCCGCGCCGTCGGGGAGCGGCTGGTGGGAGGGGCGCGTGGGCCGCTGGGCGGCGGCGCGCGGCGGCAGGTGGCGGCGGCGTCGTGCCCCGAGCGCGCCCCTCGCCCGCCGCCCGCCCCCCCCCCGCCGGCGCCCCCCTTCCCCCGGGCCAGCGCTCCAGCAGCCGGGGGCGGGGGCCGAGCAGCTGTCCGGGCCCCTCCGCCTCTGGGCAGGGCGGCCCGTAGCAGCTCTTCCTGGCCTGGGGGGGGGGGAACCCTCCCCGGCAAGCCTCTTTCAACGGGGCGGGAGGGAAGGGCGCGGCCAACTCCGCCGCAGGCCCCCTCTCCTGAAGGCCGGGCCTTGGGGCTTGACATCCTTGGGAGCAAATCGTCAGTGGCCCGGTGGGCTCCTGCCTAAGACCCAGGGGCACAAGGTCGGGTACTGCCCCATGAGGCCCTTGGGGTTTCAGCCCCGCGGCAGTCCTTTTCCTAGACCCGATGTTCCTATTGCTGAAGCCTTTGGTGTGCTGTGGGCAGCGCATCCTTTCTGCGCAGACATCACCGGCTGGCTTCTGCACCACCCTCCTCTAGCAGCGGTCCCTCTCCTGATATTCTTGAAAAGATCCCCTTTTCAAAATGTGGGCAGCCTCTCCTTGGGCATGCATTGCTTAGGGCTGAATGTTTGTCCCTACTAAGAGACGGGAGGTTGCTTGTGGTGGAGCCAAGAGCCCGCTCTATGGTTGCCTCCTGGTGTCTTTTCAAGGACAGGTCGCTGATATATTTAAGGTTGCAAAGGGATTTTTGCCCAGCAGCATTAGACCAACTAGGGAGTGCTGTATCGCTTAGGGCTTCCCCTCCCTTTTTCTTGTCACATGCCTCTAAGCTCACTCACTTGTGAGATCTGGAGCAATCTGCTTGGTGGTTGCCTTGGAGCAACACTGCCTCGTTCTCTGATTTGTGCCATCTTTTGGTGCAGATTATAGGAGCTGTGGGGAGGGGCGTTGGTTGGTCAATGAGTATTGCAAAGGCTGGGCCCACTGGCTTTGGGGCTCATTCACTCACTTCTCCAGCATCCCTCCCCCTCTCAGCTCCCTCTGCCCTCCAGACGTCTCCTTCATCCCTAACCACAGCAGGGGCTGTCCAGGCGCTCTCTGCATCTCCTTCCACCAAGAAACTGTATGGAGAGAGGGAGCCATCTCTAGTTGATGACCTCCTGGCATGCGACAGCCTGAGCCTAGTCTGGGCAGAGGTTGCTCAGACTATGAAGATCGGGGTACCTGAAAGTGGAGCTGCTATGGGGGAGACAGCCCCAGGCTCCCACTGGTTCTGCTCCTGACCCTGATGAGGACTCTCTGCCATGCTTAATCAGACTCTGGATTCGAATATGTCGCCACTGAATGCTCAAGAAGGCGAGGAGGGCAGAAAGGGAGGAGGCTACCAATGGGAAGGAATCGGGCCTCTGTGTGATCAGGAAGACAGAGATGGGGCCGCCAGGAGGGACTAGCACGGAAACCGTAGTAGGAGCTGCTGCAGGGCAGAGGTTCTGTCGGATGACTATCACTGATAGGCCAGTATTATAATTTGAGGGTTTATGTGGAGCCTGTGTTCAGCCCCAGAACCTATTCTGAATGAGAGCTCATAGTGCTGGGTTTGGTGGTATAAAGGGCACCTGAGCATGTGGAGGAGGCGTTTCCTTCTGCACCACATAACCACACCAACCCCGTGCATTCTGCTTTTGAGGATAGTGTTTTCTGGCTGCAAAGTATGACTTTAGATAGCTTCACCCTGAGCATTTCTCTCTCGAGTGAACCCACTGGTATGTTTCGTTTTATTTTTTGCCCGGTTTCCTTCTCTGATGCTGGGTTGTCGGTGAGTTAACGAAAGCTTAGTGAAGCTTAGACAGGAGTAACTGCATAGGATTGCAATAATTATACTAATAAAACTATATTTCTGAAGAAATGTAATGCACGTGTATGTTACAGCAAGCATGGTCTTAGACCAAGTGTCCATTCAGGCGTTAGAAAAGAGAGAATGCCTGTTATCAGATGGTATCTGCCACCCAAAATGTTGTTTAATTTTTTATATTAAAAATATGTGTGTTAGAATTTAATTTTTTTTAATCTATTGCACGATTAAGTAGTAGCAGCTTTTTAGACTTACCCATCGATTCACCTAATTCAGTGCTTCTCAACCTTTTTTGAGTCGCGACCCCCTTTTACAATTGCCAAGTAACCTGTGACCCTTGTCACATTTGCATAAATTTCCATAAATGACATTTTCAATAGGATAAAAACACATTTGTTTTTTTGGCAGTCCAGGGTATCCATATATATAATTACTTTAAATTTTAAAGTTTAAAACAAACAAGCAAATGATACTACCACCTGTTGCGCAGCGGCTGTGACTGTGTGGCGTGGCAACCTTTCCTGGCATGGAGGAAAGAGTGCCTCTGAGCATGCACTGCATTTCTTGCCCTCCCCTCTCTCCCCAAAAACTCTTCCAAGCAGGCCGGGGCTCTCGCGAGGAAACCCCCTCTCTTGTGACTGGGACACTGCTTGTGCACAGAACTGCAGTTATCTCTCAAAGTGGAGCTCCGTTTAATCACCTCACAAGAGCGAAGGGCCAGGAAAGAGCCGAGGGCCGCTTATCCCGCTTGGACTTTTTGTGCCTTTTTCTCCCCTCCACCAGTCACCGCTCCTTCTGCGCCTCACTGAACCTGCGCGCTCGAGGGGGAAATCCCGAACTGCGCATGCACCTCGACTCTCTTCCCCTTGGCCTTGCCAGAGCGGAACTGATGACTCAGGGCAGAGCGGAACTGATGACTTGGGGCAGAAAAGCGAAGCCACACTACAGACATGCGCACTTGGATTCCAGGCTGAAGCTCCCGCCCCACCCGAGCGCGTCTAAAAGTAAAAACAACGTGGCTGTAGCGGCCTCAAGGGGGACCGCCCTCTTCTCCTCCGAGACCTGAACTGGCCGAGCCAGGGGAGCTTCCTCGGCCTCCCACACATCCTGCCGCATCATCTGCCCGGCGCAGGTGCGATCGTGCCCAGGGCTGGCCTGCCCTCCTCTCAGCTGGGCAGCGGGGCTACAGCTGGTGTGCGGCGGCACACCGCCGCGTCTCTGCAGCCCTGCTCCTTCTAGCTGTTGGTCGGCCAGTTCCTCACCTCTCTGCTTGGGGTCTTCCCTGCCCTTGCGGATGGATCAGGGTTACAGGGCATCTGGGTTAGTCCTGGACAGCAAGGGATGGGGGCTGTCCCAGGACAGTGGTGGCAACCCCCCAGAAAACACTTCGCGACCCCCTTGGGGGTCCCGACCCCCAGGTTGAGAACCACTGACCTAATTGATTTACTTAATCAATACTACTGGTAGTTGTGACAAACAAACCACTATTTCATTCCCAGTAATTTAATGTTCAGTTTAAAGATATTTTATTGGCCTGATGTAAGATGTGGGGTTTTTTTTAATTTCCTTGATTTATATCCTGCCTCTCTCACCAGTGTGGCTTATATCATTCTCCTCTTCTTCACTGTATCCTCACAATAACCCTGTGAGGTAGGTTAGGCCCAAGGCCACTCTGCAGCTTCCAGGGCAAAATGGGAATTCAAGATCCCAGCCTGACACAGTCACTGGCCATATTCCCCCACACTGGCTGTTACTGAAGAAGAAAGATATTGCCAACGTGCAAAGGAGGGTTTGATATTCCTAAAGTCTCTAGAAGTGGAGTTAGAGGCCTAGCAATTAAAAAAAAAAAGTTAAATTCTATGGCTGGGCCCCCAGACATGTATTTTCTGTCGGTGTCCATTCTTGAGTTGGTAGTGGGTCACTGCATAGCTTACACTTTCAGCTCTCTTTTCTTTTGTGATGAACAAATGCATATATAGTTTCAGAAAATCTGACCGTAATATAACCTGTTTATCCTTCCTTGTACTGGGAGTGCAAGACTAGGACGTGTCTTTGTGTTTCAGTCATTTTGCACAGTTATAATGGAAACATAGTATGCTGCAGTAATGTCTCTGTGCTGGGGTTTTTGTTGTTGTTGGTTTTGGTCTGTTTCAGTTAAACCTTCCCATTGCTGTCCTAACATTCTGAGCATCTGAATTTACTGGGTTATGATTTTTACTTCAAGAGGGCCAATGGGCAATGGGGGCAGAATGAAACGGTGTTCTCATATTTGGTCCTATAATGCTTGGTGAAGGGAACAGCAGCATCACAAGCAGAACGCTCTCTTTGCGGTTGAGAAAGAAGCACTTCCGGGTCGGACGGCCCCCCTGCCGCAAGCGCGGAATCGCGCTCTTGCTGCCTCGCTGCCGCGGGGCGATCAACCGGCCCCTTAAAGATCCGGCAAGCGGCACCCCTCGGTGTAAGAGGGGATGCAGACTCGGGTGCCGGTGGCAGACCCGTCATCCGAGCGATAGCCGCCTCGAAATCAGCGGCGGTCGCTCTGACAGGACTCTGCTGAATGGCCGGCGCCATCTTAAAGGAGCAGCAAGAAGCAAGCGAGGTGGGATCCGATTTTCTTCTAATTTTTTATTAAGAATTTTTTTTTACATTTAAAATATCAACTTGGGGTGTGTGGCAGTATTGTTTTCTGAAGACTTCACTTAGAACTATCTATAGTTCTGTTACGCTCTGTTTTGAGACTCTTGGCTTTTTGCCAGCTGTCTGACGCACTTTAAAAAGTTTCTCACTAAAGCAAGAACTTGGAAATAAAAGCAAAGAGTTGGAGAACAATCAAGTGACATGGAATAATACCATTTGGGATGTCATAGTGATTGCTTTCTCTGATTGGGATTCTTTCATCTGAAATAATTTTTGTGCAATGAGCTAAAAGAAAATTTTTGCCCCCCCCCCACTCTCCTCTCCCTCTTTGGATTACAACTGCCAGTTGTTTTGTCTTCAGTCTTCACAGCTTACCAATGGGAGAAAAAGAGAAACATACCAAAGACATTCTTAAAGATACAAAGTTGGTGGTACAGCTGCCTCAGAGAAGGCCTTCAATAACTCAAATTCCAGCTAAACAGACAACGTCTCCAGTCACGTCAACATCTGTAATTGCCAAGATGCCTCCAAAAGTGAAACCTGAAGTAACACTGACGTCTGTCTTTGAACTGTTAACTAAGACTCATCAAGATGTTACAGAAATGAAGCAGGAGTTATCCCAAAATACAGCAACTATATCTCAAAATTCTGCTGCAATAGCTACTTTGCAAGACACAATTTCATCCCTGACCATCAGGCAAGATAGAGTTGAAACCAAGCTTAAGAAAAATACACAGGAAATTAAAGAAACCAAGAAGAAGGTGGATACTCTTGAGATGGCAATAGCATCCTCATCTGAAAGAGATGAGAGACAACAAGACCAGATGGCGATGATTGAGCTTAAGATAAAAGAATCTTCATTGCGTATATGTGGTTTGAAAGAAAAAGTGGAAAATCGGGATTTACGTGGATACCTGACAGTTCTTCTGGCAGATTTTTTACAGGAAACTGAAGAAGTAATTGCTGGGATGATTGTGACAGCTTACAGAATGAATTCTGCATATGCAACTAGAAATAAGGTACCAGGGGATTGCCTGCTTCAATTATTTTCAAGGAGTCATCGGGATTTGATACTAAACACACATTACAAGACACCACTAAAAGTTGAAGATGAGCCTTTGAGATTGATGAAAGAAATACCGGCAAGACTACTGAGGAAAAGGAAAGATTTTATGGAGATTGTTCAATGCTTAAGACTTAGTGGAATCCAATTCAGATGGGAATATCCACAGGGTATCTCCTTCATCTTCAAGGCAAAAAGGTTTAAGTATACAGAAGTGGACAAGGCGGAGCAGTTTTTAAGAAGGTATGAGGCACACTTGGTTAAACCTACTAAACCAATCAAGCAAATTCCAACTAGAGAATCTACAGAAGAGGAAAAGGCATCTGAAGCAGCTGGAGGTGGAGATTTGCCAATAGACTCCTCTGAGGACTCTCCAATTGACGAAGCTGAAGACTAAAGAATGGGGGGAAGGGGGCAATAAGTAATATGATTGTTAATGTTGAATGTGAAAAATTATGGGATCTAACTGACTTTTGATATGTTACAGGTTTTATCTTGGAACATCAATGGATTGAACTCTCCTAATAAAAGGAGGAAAATATTTCACCATCTACACAAAAGTAATGCTAACATTATTTGTTTACAGGAAACTCATATACTCCCAAAGGATATATTTAGATTGGAACATGTAAGGTTGGGTACACTCTTCACGATGTGTAATAATGCTAAAAAGACTAATGGAATAGCTATGTATATACCTATCTCATTGGAACCAAGAGTTGTTTATCAGGATACGGAGGGAAGAGTTTTGTTTGTTGAAATAACATCTGGATTTCAGAAGATAATGCTTGTGGGAATAAATGCTCCTAATATAAATCAAAAAATATTTTATGATAAATTAGCAATATTACTAGCTGAATATGCCATAGAAAAAATGATTTGGATGGGGGATTTCAATGGTGTTAAAGTACCTAAGATAGATAGATCTGGGGAAAAGAAAAAAGCGGCTAATGAAGGAAAATTGCCAGGGGTCTTTGATGCTCTTACTGATCAATGGAATATGTTTGATGTTTGGAGATTGGCACATGGAAATATTAAAGGTTATACTTTCTTCTCACAAAGACACCTTACATATTCCAGAATAGATATGTTGTGGCTTTCGAAAGGCCTAATAGAGAAATCAGAGGATCCAGAGATTTTACCTAGAGTTTTGTCAGACCACAATGCTGTTTCAGTTAAAATCCAGTTGGGAGATAGAGGATATAAACCCTGGAGAATTAATGATTTTCTCTTAAAAAATACTAAAATAGTTGCTAAATTGAAGATGGAAATACAGAACTATTTTAAAGAAAATACAGATAAGGGTACTCGTGAAGATATAGTTTGGGATGCTGGTAAGGCAGTAATTAGAGGATTATTAATTCAACAAAATACAAGATGGTATAGGAAAAGGGAGAACAAGAGAAAACATGTATTAGATGAAATAAAACAAGGGGAAAGATATTTAAGTAGGTTGCAAGATAAAGTAACTAAACAGGAACAACAAGTGAAGATTAGAAATTGGCAACAGCAATATGAATTTTTAATTGCAGAAGAAATTGAAAGAAAACTTATGTATAATAAACAAAGATTTTTTGAACATGCAAATAAGCCGGGAAAAATGTTAGCATGGCAATTTAAGCAGAAGGAGAAAAAAATACCAATAACTCAAATTAAAAGGAAGGGTAAGATTACAAGAATAAAAGAGGAGATACTTGAAACATTTGTAGAATTTTATACAAACTTATATAGTAAAAAGGTATCTTCAGAGGTAGAAATGGATACGTATTTTACTAAAGGAGATTGGGGGAAAATAACACAAGAAAATAAAGATTTCTTGGATCTTCCAATAACTAAAGAAGAGTTGGAAGAGGCAATAAAGAAAAGTAAAGTAAATAAATCTCCCGGTCCAGATGGATTTAATGCATCTTATTATAAAATATTTAAGGACCAGTTAATCCCTTATCTATTGGAAGTAATGAATTTAGGATTGATAGAAGGGATTATCCCTCAAACTTGGAAACAGGCAAATATAGCATTAATACCAAAGGCAAATTCTGATACATTGGAAGTTAAAAATTTTAGACCAATATCATTGTTAAATACTGATTATAAATTATTTGTAACAGTTTTAGCTACGAGACTAAAAAGAGTATTAAATCAAGTAATACATGAGGATCAAGCTGGTTTTTTTACCAGGAAGGTTGATGAGTCAGAATGTGAGGGTAGTAATTGATCTCTTAGAATATGCAGAGCAAGACACAACACCAATAGCTTTGATATTTTTGGACGCTGAAAAAGCTTTTGATAATGTTAATTGGCAGTTTATGTTTAAGGTATTAGATTTTATGGAGTTTGGTGAGAATTTCAAAACAGCTATAAAAGGAATATATACACAACAATCTGCTAACTTGATTATAAATGGGTCATTATCACCCAAAATTGAAATTCAAAGGGGAACGAGACAGGGGTGTCCTCTTTCCCCTTTATTGTTTATTTTAGTATTAGAATTATTATTGCATAATTTTAGAAAGAGCGATGTAGTTGGTGTACGAATAGGCAGAAATAATTATAAGCTTAAAGCATATGCGGACGATGTAGTATGTTTTTTGACTGATCCGATCGAACAAATTGACAGATGGAATAAAATTTTGGAGGTTTATGGAAAGCTTTCAGGGTTTAAAGTTAATAAAACTAAAACTAAGATTTTAACTAAGAATATGACTCTCTCACAACAACAAATATTAATAAAAAAGACGGGGTTTAATATTGAAAATAAAGTTAAATATTTAGGTATATGGTTATCAAACAATAATCTTAACTTATTTCAAGATAATTATGTGAACCAATGGCAACAGATAAAAAAGGATCTGATAAGTTGGGAAAAATTGCCATTATCACTGTGGGGAAGAATCTCAGTAGTTAAAATGATGCTACTACCTAAAATGCTTTTTTTGTTTCAAAATCTCCCAATAGTTAAGGGTGTACAGATATTTGATGTTTGGAAAAAAGATATGAGATTTCTCTGGGGTAAAGAAAGACACAGGATTGCATATAATAATGTAATTGAGCAAAAAGATACGGGAGGATTTGGATTACCAGATTTGAAAATGTATTATCAAGCAGCATGCTTCATCTGGATTAAAAATTGGATTCTCTTAGAGAATCCGAAACTATTAGAATTAGAAGGTTTTAAATTGAGATTCGGGTGGCATGCTTACTTGTGGTATGATAAGGAGAAAGTAAATAAAGAATTTAATTCTCATATTATTAGGAAAAATTTATTGCAAATATGGAATAAATATAAAGAAGTTTTTGAAAGTAAAACACCCGGTTGGCTTAACCCTATAGAAGCATTTATGAGTAGAGGTGCACATTTAAACTTGGATTGTGATAACTACAGAGAAATAATAGAATACAAAGATGGAATATGGGTACTGAAATCAAGAGAAGAAATTCTGATTAAAGATTGGTTTATGTACTATAAACTAAGAGATGTTTTTAACAAAGACAATAAGTTGGGTTTTAATCAAACCAAATCAAAATTTGAGATTATACTATCTAAGGGAAATAAAGGACTGATAGGTAGGGTTTATAAATTACTTATAGAAATAAATCTAGAACAAGAAAGGATTAAGTTAGTGATGCTGAAATGGATGAGTGATTTAGGTTATAATATAGATTTGGAAATTTGGGAAAAGTTATGGAAAAAAGAATTTAAGTTTACAATTTCAAATGAAAAAAGAGAGAATTTGTATAAAATGTTTTATAGATGGCACATAACCCCAGTATTATTAAGTAAAATGAAGAAAGATGAGGAAGTTATATGTTGGAAATGTGGTACAGAAATAGGCACATTTATGCATGTTTGGTGGTTTTGTAAAAAAATAAGGAGGTTTTGGAGATTAGTTTTGAATGAAACTAATGATCTGATTAAATCAAAAATTAAGAAAGACCCCGCTTTTTGCTTATTGGGTATACCAAAAAGAGATTTGGATAAAGGTGATAGAGTCATATGTCAATATAGTTTTGCGGCAGCAAGAATTATAATTGCTAAAAAATGGAAGCAAACAAATAAACCTTCAATCAAAGAGTGGCGAGAAAAATTATGGATGTATATGAGGATGGCCAAAATTACAGCTTTTTTACATGATAAAGATATGGAGGAATTTAAATGTACGTGGGTAAAGGCCACCGCATATTGGGATAAAGTGGCAAAAACGGATTTTAAAAGTATAGTTAACGAATTATAGTATAATATGATTTTAAATATGATATAATAATAGATTTTTTTTTCTGATATGTCATAACACTCCATCGGAAGTCTAATGGTGGAGGGCACTGCGGTGGGGGGATGGGATTTGGATTCAGGGCACGATATGGCTTATAGACTGATTTGAATATTGTATTAACGGATAAATAGTGCGCTGAACATGTAATTTTTGTTTTTCTTTTTATGTATATGTATTTTGTACTTTTTTTTTCTTTTTTTTGTGTTTATTATGAAAATAAAAAAAATTTATAAAAAAAAAAAAGAGAAAGAAGCACTGGGAATCAGCACAGTTCTGGCACTTTTCAACTAGCCAGGCTGTGTGTACCTTTTTGTGGCAAAGCAGCTGGGGAGGTTTTCTGTTTTATTCCAAAGGTGTTTGCTTTCCCCCTGCAGGGAGCTATGAGTGCTTGACACCTGTCCAGAGGAGCCACTGTGAGAACCAGCTGAAGCGCAGGCCGGGACGCAGCGAGGGACGGAGCCAGCAGTCGGCAGGCCGTGTTCGCCGTGAGGAGCCACCAGTTGGGCTCTGTGAGATCCACTTTCTGCCCTTGGTGGTTGTGGCCCAGGACCCTAAATACCCGCAAAAGCTCCGCTGCGTGGGTGGGTGCCTGAGTAATATCCATCCTGCCTTCAGACTGTTTAAATGTTTTTTTCTGCTCACTTCAAGTCCCATCCCACCGCAGCTCCTTTCTGAGGTGCCATCACAGTGTGGCTGCAGGGAAAGAAGTGGCAGCGACCAGCCAAGAATGGCCTTGGTGTGAAAACTGTCTGTTGCAAGTTTGGCACTTGACCAAAATTGTAAGCCAGGCAAGATGTTTCCTTTCAGGCTTGGAAGAAATCATGGTAGTTGGCTAATGGAACTATAGAGGTGGTAAATTCAGGGAGGATCACAGGATAAGCTGGGCATGGGTGCTGGGAAGATGGTACACCTCCCATGGTTTTGCTGTTGACTTGCTGTCCCCCTCCCTCTCAAAGCCTTTCCTTGACCCCGACATCCCTGATACCTTCTCTCACATCTTTTCTTGCACAGACCTCCGTGGATTCAACCCGTGCCCTCATCCTCTGCCCCTCATCAGCTCCAGTTCCACAGCTGCCTATTGCGAGCTCAACAAGAACACCCGCCGGTGCCACCGCCAACAGCTTCCAACGTACAAGTCGTGCCGCATGTATCAGACATGTGATCATGCAGTGTTGATAACAGGTGTGACTTTCAGAATAGCACGTGGGGCTGCTGGGATGTACAGACTCCAAGGGGGCGAAAGGGATCTCAGTCTTTTGCTGCAGGGACCAAATGTTTGGGATTAGGCAGAATCTGATCTCAGTCCAAGTGTCAGCTGCTTTGTTTCACTAAACATGGGCTTAAAAGAAGAGGGGGGGGGGGCCTGTTTGATCTAGAAAACAGGGTTGGTGCCCCTTGATCATACCTTCCTTCTTGACCTTTTGCAGCATCTGCTGCCTCTTCCTCTCCTGAGTAGCTAAGAGTTTTTCCCTCCTAGGTGGTTGGCAGGAGCAGGTCACCTACCCACATCATGCCCACAACCTGTTGCTCTTCTACCAGATGCTTCGACGGAACGGCTTCCACCAAGAGCACATTAAGGCCTTCTTTGCAAGTGAGGGACAGGCTTCAGGTACCTGTGGAAGAGCACAAGGGTTTGAAGTGGCTTTTCCAAGGGCAATTCTTTAGAGCCTGAGATCATTTGGGTCTCAACACCCACCTACTGAACAGATAATTCACAGTGGGTAGCCGTGTTAGTCTGTCTGCAGTAGTAGAAAAGAGCAAGAGTCCAGTAGCACCTTAAAGACTAATAAAAATATTTTCTGGCAGGGTATGTCAGAAAATATTTTTGTTAGTCTTTAAGGTGCTACTGGACTCTTGCACTTTTCTACTACTACTGAACAGAGTCTTCCATTCCAGAGTCACATCCTACCACATGGCTCCCATCTAAGAGATTGTGGAGTGTGAAAGCGTAATAATTTATTTATTCATTTATGCCCACTTTTCTCCCCAATGAGAGCCCCTTTCCATTTTATCCTCACAACAAACCTGTGGGGTAGGTTAGGCTGAGTGTGTGTGATTGGCCCCAAGGTCACCAGGCAAGCTTCCGTGGCACAAGTGGGGATTTGACCTGGCTTTCCCAGGTACTAGACCAGGGATGGGGAACCTCAGGCCCGGGGGCCGTATGCGGCCCCCAAGGACATTTTTGTGGCCCTCGGGAGCTCCGGGGCCCTGCCACGGAGGTGGGGCGCTGAGCGGCCCTCCCCAAGGGTGTTCCTGGGGCCACGGCTTACAGGGGCACTGCAGTGCCCTTTGGACCACCTCTCGCCAACTGTCGGCTGTTGGTCGGTGAGAGGGGAGGGGGAGGGATGCTCCCCCAAGGCTGCCCCCTAGCCGTGGCACATTGTAAGCCCCTCTCGCTGCCTGTCAGCTGTTGAGCAGCGAGGGTGGGGGAGAGGCCGGCTGCTCCCGGCAGCAGAGCATGCATGTGGGAGCCGATCGGGCTTCAGGGGGGCCTTTTATGGACTCTGGGGGGGAGGGCACAGAGGCTGGGGTCCAGTCGCTCGGGGCTCCGTGCGCCGTAGGGTGTGTGTGTGGGTGTGTGTGTCGGCGGGGGAGGTGGGGAGGCTGGGGCCCGGTTGCGCGGGCCGGTGTGCGCTGGTGTGTGTGTGTGTGTGTGTGGGAGGCTTTTCTCTCTTTTCTTCCTCTTTTTCTGTCACTCTCCTTTCTCTCCCTCTCTCCCTCTTTTTCTGTCTCTTTCTTTGTCTCCCTCCCTCCCTCCTTCCCTCCCTCCCTCCTTTTCTTTTTCTTTCTTTCTTTCTTTCTTTCTTTCTTTCTTTCTTTCTTTCTTTCTTTCTTTCTTTCTTTCTTTCTTTCTTTCTTTCTTTCTCTCTCTCTCTCTTTCTCTCTTTCTCTCTTTCTCTCTTTCTCTCTTTCTCCCTCCCTCCCTTTTCCTCTTTCTCTGTTTTCCTTCCTCCCTTGCCGATTGACTGCAGGCTGCGCCCCCCTGGCGCCTCGTTTGCTAGGGCCACCGCTGGCTGCCCTCCCAACTGGGAGGGGGAGTGTGGCCTCCCCTGGGGTTGCCAACCTCCAGGTGGTGGCTGGAGACCTGGCAACCCTAGCCTCTCTCCCCCCCACGGGAGATCTACACCTGGTATGGCCCCCGAAAGATGTTATAAATGTGCAAATGGCCCTTGGCAGGAAAAAGGTTCCCCACCCCTGTACTAGACCAACATGCTGGCTCTCATGCAGCCTCTAGTGATGGATGCCTTTGGCTCCCATCCCTAAATATAACCAGCCTATAAGGCACACACACACAAACAAAATCCCAAGCCCTATTGGGCTGTTACAGGACAGGCCAGTTAGAGCAGCGGTGTCAAACTCATGTGAGGAGGGCCGGATATTACATAAATGTCTCTTGGTCGAACTGACTATGTGTAACAAATAAATAAATAAATACCATAAAATGTAATGCCAGGTACTGGAGATACAAACTTTATAGAAGACACAGGCAAAATCAATTAATGATATTGTTTCTTACTTAAAACACAAACAGGTTTACAACATTAAAATTCTTACAGCATTTTCTTTTATTTAACAGTCTTATTGCTATTGTTTTAAGTATGTTTGTATTTTAAGTAAAAATAAAGTAAAAATAACATCATTAATTGGATTTGCCTGCGTCTTCTATAAAGTTAATATCTCTAGTTCCTCGCATTCATTTTAAAACTTGGGTGGGGTGGGGGTGGAGTCCTTGGCTGGAGAACCCACAGCTGACTCGCCAGCCCAGATCTGATTGGGGTTGGTTGGTTGCCTTGGCTGGCTAGCTTGCAGCAGGCTCGCAGGCACAGATCTGAACGAAGTGGTGGTGTCCAGAAGGCAGGGAGAAAAAGAGAGTGAGAGAAAGAGAGACAGAAAGAGTGAAACAGATAAGAGAGAAAGGGAGAGAGAAAGAGGGAAAGAAAAGGAAGAGAGAAAGAAGAAAGAAACAGGGATAAAGAAAGAGAATGAAAGAGGGGGGGAAGGCAAAGAGGGATGGGGAGGGTAGGTGGCTGGGCTCGCAGGGCATTTCAGCCCCGCTGCACCCAGAAAGGGACAGATGGGTTTCTGGCTGGGCATGTGAGGCCGCACAGGGGTGGGGGTGGCAGGTTGGGCGCGTGAGGCCTGTAAGGGGCCTTGCTGTGCCTGGGAAGCTATGGAGGGGGGATGGCAGGGAGGCTGTGCAAGGCCCAAGAGGCCTTGCTGCACCTGGAAAGGAGGGAGGGAGATGGTTGGGCAAATGAGGTCAAGTTTACAACTGCAGCCTGAGAGAACTGGAGGCCAGGTCTACCCATTGGCTTGCATGGCAGTAGACCTGGCCTCCTGATGGGGACTAATTCCCCCCGCAGAGGCCAGGTCTACCCATTGGTTTATAGGGGCCTCTGGAGGCCAGATCTACCCAGCAGTTGGGAACACGATAGACCTGGCCTCTGGAGGGGAACCTGGGTTTCTCCCCCACCCACGGAGGCCAGGTCTACCCATTTTTTTGGGGAGAAAGAAAGAAAAAGAAAGAAAGAAAGGCCATTTATGCATAGGAGGTTTTACCTTGGATTCGCTGCTCTCTAGATGCACATTTTTCCCATTTGAATTCTCAAAACTCTGCATGGGGGCTTATTGTTGAGTTTTGAGAATACAGATCGGGAAAATGTTCATCTAGTCTAGAGAGTGGCAAAACCTCCCATGCATAAATGGAGGGAGGGAGAGGGGGAGAGAGAGAGAAAGAAAGAGAAATGGGAGAAAGAAAAGGACAGAGAAAAAGAAAAGGACGGAGGGAGACAGACAAAGAAAGAGAGGGGGAGAAAGGAGAGAGTGACAAAAAAAGAGGAAGAGAGAAAAGCCTCCACACACACACACACACCCGGCAGCGCATGCAACCCGCCCCCAGAGTCGCCTAATCTGCTCCCGTGTGGATGCTCCGCCCCGGGAACGGCTGGCTTCTTCTCCCACCCCCCATCGCCGCCTGTCAGCTGTTGAGTAGTGAGAGGGAGGGGGGGGAGAAGAGAAGAAAAAGCCAGCCGCTCCCGGCGGCGGAGCATCCGCACAGCAGCGGATTAGGCGACTCTGGGGGCGGGGTGGGAAAGTTGAAGCCCGGTTGCGTGGGGTTGCGCCGCCACGGCGTGCAGGAACGCCACGCCACACTTAAAAAAACCCCTCTTGCTGCTCAGCAGCTGAGGCTGTGAGAAGGGTTTTTTAAGTGTGCCGCGGCGTTCCTGCACGCCGCGGCTGTAGGGGCAGCCTTGGGGGAAGCGTCTTTCTCCCTCCCCCCTCCACTCGCTGATTAACATTTTCAGTGGCCCTTGGGAGCTCCAGGGCCCTCCCCGAAAATGCTCCTGAAGCCGCCCTGCTGCGCCTTGTTTCTATGGCAGGGCCCTGGAGCTCCTGAGGGCCACTGAAAATGTCCCCGGGGGCCATTTCTGGCCCCCAGGCCGGACATTCCCCATCCCTGCCATAAAGGGAGGGGGGCTGGCTGCCTCAGCTCGCGGGCCGGAGGACAGCCCTCCAGGGGCCGGATCTGGCCTGCGGGTCGCATACTTGACACCCCTGAGTTAGAGCCTAGCAAAATTCTCATCTTGTCCCAAGTTGGTCCCTTCCCAATAGGGCGGCATATCTCAATGTGTTCTTGGGAGGATGCTATAGTGTAGGGGGTGGGATTGCTAGAGCAGTGCAGAGGCATGTCTACGGGAGGTGAAGTCAGCAGCCTCTTCCCTTTTCTTTCCTGGGCAGCGGCCATGGAGATGGGCGATGTGCACCCAGCCACAGAGAAGCTGGCGATTCGCTCGCACCTAGCCTTGGTCTGCCGGAGTGTGCACTGTGCCGATTCGCTGGTGCTCTTCCTCAACAGCCCAGCAGCCAGTGATGGCACCATACTGCTGTGGGATGCCAACTGCAATTGCATTGTGAGTTGGGACTGAGGGGCAGGTTGGGGTTGGAGAACAAAGGGAAGTTATCCACTGGGATCAAATGAATCTGCCAAAACTGACTCTCCCAAGGTCCTTGCATAAAGGCCTAACTCCACTGGCATCTTGGCTGGCATCAGCCTCTGAACACTCCGTTCTAGTGATGGAATATCTCAGTCCAGCTTAGTAAACATAAATAAATTCTTATTAATGGCTATTAATCGCCAAATCAAGTTTAACTCATCTGTCTTTCCCCTAGTCTGAAAAAAGCCTTTGCTGGAACCAGAAGGCCCCTATAGGCCTGTATTTGGCCATCTGAAAGTGTTCAGGCTTTTGGTTGGCTGGAAGTGGAAACAGAATTGAGCCACTCATGCACAGGGAGGGGATGTGGAGGGGGGGTGTCTCTCCACCTGACCTAACATGTCCTGGCCAGCTCAACTGGTGGAAGCAGAGATGCTGACAGAATTGCAGGTGGAGACTCCAGCCCTCTCATCTTGTTCCCTTCAAAGGCCTGTCCACTTATTTCATGTGTGCCTGCAGGGAGAACCCCCCCCCACAATGTTGCAGTGGGTGCTGGCCCTGGCTTGCTGTTTCCGGCTTAATCCATTCCTTTTAACTCTCAGGCAGTAGAATTCCCTTGATCTCTGAACTGTACAGCAGTGGGTGGGGGGAGAGAAGCTGTCACAAAGGGGCAGGTGCTGATGAGCTGCTCCTCCCAACAGGCTGATCCTAAGGAGCGGTATCCCATCTCTGAGCTCTTAGCTGACTTGGAAAGCTGCAACGCACACAGGGTCTTCTTCTTTCTTGACCAGAGCTATCCAGAACCATTGGCAAAGAAGCTGTGGGCATCACGGCGCCATCCCAATGTGGTGCTAGTGCGTGGCCTCACCACCAGTGGCGGGTCAGCTTTTGCTGAGTTCTGGGGAGGGCTACAGCCTGACCAGTGTCTTCTCCAGCATATCTTGCCCGTAAGTACCACAAAGTGCAGAGGCCTGCAGAACAGAGGTTATGACTGAGGGCCACAGCTTTATAGTCAATGATGTAATAGAGAAATTTATCCCCATGCTGGCAGCTTAGTCCGAGCAAAATTCTAAACGCTGAAACCCCTTTCCTATTCCTAGCATTGCATCTTGGTAGGTAGCTCTAGCAAAAGGTGAGGGGTTCCAGTGCAAAGGGGCAGATCTGAGCTAACAAGAGGCATCATCGTTGGGAAACTGTGGGTTCCACCTCCCAATTATGGGGGACAAAACAGGGCGAAACAAATTGGGGAGTGGGGAATACAGGGACGCTTGGAAGGTATCGGTGGCTCCCAGGAAAGAAATGCTCGGCCAGTTGTTATGCAGCAAATTCGGTGCATGTTTCAGCTCCCTATAAATCCAAGCAGTCTTCTGATGGTTGTATCTTGGAGCCAGGTTTGTTTTTGGCCCACAGAAAGGCATGTGGAGAAACCTACCTTAGTTGAGCAGCACAACAGAATCATATGGCAAGTGGAGCTGGCAAACCATAGCAAGCAGGGAACTTGATAAATGGCTAGAGCTGACATTGGAAAAAAAACTTGAGTTCTATTACCAGTATACCCTTCTAGTTCATTTTCTTGTCCAAAACCAGATTTCTGCCACTGGGAAAAAATATTTTTTCCAGTTTGAAGTCACTTGAAGTGATGCTCGAATTTAAGGTCAGCAAACAAGGGCAATCCCCTAGAGGGCTGGATTCTGTAGATTTCTGCATGGACAACAGAGACTGTGCAAGCAGAGCGCTAAAGTCACTCCTGTAGCCTCTTGCGCTAAGTGAAAGTGATTGTATCCTCACTATCTTTTCGACATGCACAAGGTGTAGCACAAAGTACTGACAGTTTTAAAACCAAATCAGGTGAAATAATGTGAACCTGTTGTACATCCCATGGCTCCATATGCACATTGTTTTTTCATTAACAATTATATTAGCACTATGTGTTGCTGTAGCTGTTTGTGCCCACTCAATAACACAACACCTTCATTGGAAACCGCCCCCGCCCCCCAGGAGGGGAGCTTGGAACGGACAATGACATCTTGGAGGAAGAAGTCATAATGGCTTTTGGGGAGATCGCCACACCGGAACAGCAGATGTTAATAGCTAGGTTAGATAAAGTCAGGGCACAATTAGATAAAGTCTGGCCCTGGCTGTGTCGGACATCCCCTCAACCCCAAGCAGGCGGCCCACGGAAATGCCAGATAGGCTTCTGAATCCTACTGTTTGCACAAGTGGGACTTCACCAGTTACATTTTCCTTTCTACTCATGTATTGAACGGGGGAACCTTTAATGCCCATTTAATCTTACCTAGTTTAAGATTACTGAGATAATGTATATGAAGTTCTCTGAAAACCAAAGTGCTGTTTTAATGCTTGTGAAAACCCAGTGATGGTCTCTGCCAGGTGAAACTCTCTCTCTTATTGCTGGTGGGCCCTTGGTCGGCAGTCTTGGCCTCTGGTACCTCAGCCCAGTTGCTCAATGTCACATTAGCGGGAGCACCTTGCCATTCTGTACCGCCCCTGGGTGAGGAGGAGCGTCAGCGTCGCTATCAAGGTTGTCAAAATCTGCCCACCATGTTGTGGTATCAAAGCAGACACCAGCAGCTGCCGCAGGAGGATGACTGAGGTGGATGGGGCAGTGCCCTGGGTCTCTCCACTTGTTCTCTACCTATGGACCCTTTCCTCTCCCCCCCCTCCCCAGGAGGTTCCTGGCTTCAAAGGAAATGGGTGGTTATCTGCCTTAGCAGTTCATTGGGAGGTCTGGTGGGGTCACTGAACATTGCTGGGGTAGGTTGAAGCAGCCTCAGTGAACTGCTGCGCTGCAATGAACTTTCAAAATGCCAGGGCCAAAGGAGAAGCCAGGTGTAGCAAGCCTGCTCTTGCATGCTGTTGAATGATATAAACATTAGAGAGACAGATCAGTGGTCAGCAGTTGGAATACAGCCATGATGTGTAGGACAAAAGGACAATAAACTCTGCAACCAGTGCTAGGAGGCAAATAGGGCCCAGCTGCACAAGTGTGGGAGGACCAAATGGAGCCGCAGCCCCTTCAGCAGTTGCAGTGTGGTGTTACCCTGCACATGGCAGTTTCTCCTCCCCTTCACAGATAAGTCAAAAGTGCAGAGTTGTTTATCCCTCTTTTCCTCCCTGTCTCTATGGACATAAACCCAAAAGTGTCCTCTGTTGAGAAAGAGATAGGGAGAGATGCTTTGTAAGACAACCAACCCTTTGAATAAAGGACCACTGTTACTGGTTTCTCCATTTCTGTTCCTGTTTATTTGTCAAGACACCTTCCTGGAATGGGAAGGAATACAAGGGTGAAGTCCCATTTGGTGCTGCAAATGTGAGGCCACAAGGGTCACCAGAAAACATGCCTTCCTACTTGTGGAGATACTTTTGCCTTTGAAGGAATAAGGGCAAGGATGAAAAAAGGCAACACCCCAGTGCTGTGGTTATGGTACTTAAGGTGGAGAACAAGTTCAGTCTTAGACCTGATTTTCCTGTGCAAAGTATACAGGGATTTCTCCATAGAGATGCTAAGAGCTAGACTCAACAACACTGCACAGAAACGAGAGAATTGGGATTACAACTGTGGAGACCTGGGTTCTGATTCCCACTATGCCATGGCATCCAATGGGTGACCTTGGGTTAATCATTCTCTCAGGACCATTTCACACATTATATAAACATTATGCTACCATGAGCACTTTATTTGATATGTGCCTGGATTTCCCCGCTCAGTGAGGTGAGTGGGATTCAGTGCTTAGCACGCTGAAGTGAAGGAAGGTGGGAGTACTGGCTGGCAGTCATTGTTGTGTGCTAGAAAACCTTAGGCACGTCATTATCTCTCTGCTTCAATTTTCTCATGTTGGAAATGGAATAGCGGCCTCCTTCCACCCATCTCAAAACTCAGGGAGAGGAAACACGATGTAGAAGCCAAAATCACTAGCTCTGCACAAAATGACATGACTGGTGTCCACAACATGGCTGCACCACTAAACCATCGAGTTCCACAGTCTTGTGTAGTTGTAGGTGTGACTGTCATCCAGAAGCTTTATGTAGGGTGTAGAAGATGCTCTGTTCCAGACCTTACAAAGGTACCAAATGCCCTTGCAGCTGTTCTTTCAGTTTCTTGCGGCAATGATGAAGTTGCAAATACAGCCTAAATAAACTGAAGCTTCTTGGATCCATAAGTCATTAGGTACTTAATCCTTCAGTGTTACCTGTGTTCTTGCCCAACAACCAGGCATGGAAAGTTGGGTTTACTGTGATGTCCCATTCTGGTCATGCAGCAGGTCAGGCACAGCCATCTGGGATGTCTACTTGCACAGGAAAGAATGTTTCTCTTCTGGGTGATTCCTGTCTTTGCCCGTTGCTGCCTCATTTCTTTGGGTGTCCCAGTTCTGTTCTTCCCCCCCTTCCCCTCAGCATGGAGCATCTTCCACTCCAAGCTGAGAGGTATAGTCCAAAACCTTCCCTTCCAGGGCTGGCTGTCCACATTCTCGTTGGCAGGAGGTGTGGCTTTGCTGTTTCCTAGAAACATGGTTTCCCGATGGCTACTCTGCCTGCCCTGAAGATGAAAGGGTCGCTCCTTGGAAGGAGCTGCCCATAAACTGTAAATAGGCCCTGCCTTTCTCTGGAGGATGTGACGCCCTAACCCTTCACTTCACTACAAAGATAGTCATGTACCAAGCTCCTTCCCACCGGGTAATCAGCAGAGAACTCCAGAGTATTTATTTCTTTAGAAAATGTGTCTGTTGGCTCCCCAAAGCCATGATTCAGGCAGCAAGTCCAACTTTCCTTTCTATAAAATGCCACACATACTGATGGTGCTATAATGTAGTCCTGGCTAATACTACTGTGGTTTGTCTGATCAGTCAAGGACTTTGGGGAGTGAATGACCTCACCGCAACAACAGCAGAAACCTCAGGCCTTCTGGAACCCACTTCCATTAAGCCACCAAACAGAAGTGCCTACTTGGATAAGATGTGGAAAGATAAAAGAGGTCTCTCTCATCCTTCGGAGCCTTTGCTCCTTTCAGCTATGAATTACTGGGGGCACCTGCCTGTTTTCATCCTATTCGACACATGTTGAGATGTAAACAATTAGTGCACATGCCCTTTTGGCCCACTGATCCAACTAAATCTGACCTGAAGCATCTAGTTTGAAAATTGCTGCCCTTTCACTAGCATAAAGGCTGAAAAGGAACTCCCCTCCCTCCATCCTGGTAGCCAGCCATCACACCCTTCCCTTAAACAGATGACACCAAAACACTGAATCCTCAGATGGATCTAAAAACACTGAAAGTTTATGAATATTAAAACAAACTACAAAAATATAGTCATGTCCCAAGCTCCTTCTGTCATTATATATACACAGTTCTGGCAACATATACATATCTCACTCCCCACCTTACTCATCTTTGCAAAGATAGACTCCAATGAACAGTTAAGGCAAAGTGGCTCTGGAAGCCATTTTAATCTATGGGAACTCTCCAGTCCCAGCCTGTCCTTTGCCAATCACTGACACTGCGCCCAGTGTGTATGTCGCTCCAGTGCTGCGGGCACTCCACAGTGCACACAGGGTCTAGCATTCCCCAAGTTTGGTCTCCCTAAACACTTTTCCTGGTGGATCTCCTCTGTGGCTTGGGGGTGTGACCTCCAGCACTATGCTGCAGAAGTTTACAAGTTATTCTGACACAAGTGACAGCTGCTTCTTTGGTTTCAAACCATGACCTGCTACTCTCTCCTTCAGCAGCTCCTTCCTAGAGCTCAGCTAATCCTCAGAGCTGGTGGTGGTGTTCTTGCTGCTTGCCACTGCTGAACTGCCGGCAGAGCTCCTCTTGCTGCTGCTTACCTCTGCATCATTCTTTCTGCTGCTTACCTCTTCCTCATCACTGAGAGTCTTCGCGCTGCTTGCTTTTGATGTGGAGGCAGCTGTGCTTACCTCTGACTCATCACTGACAGTCTTCACGCTGATTGCTTTTGATGTGCCGGTAGCTGTGCTCTTAATGGAGCCAGCTTTTGGTAAGGAGGTAGCTGCACTCTTAATGGAGGTAGCTGCGCTCTTAATGGAGCTTGCCTTTGACACACCGCTCATTCTGCTCTTTGTGGAGGCTGCTTGTGAGGATTCGCTGCTGTCCTTGCTCTCCGCCTCTGAGATGCTTCCAAAATCACTCCCTTGTTGCGCCCACATGTCAGTGTACAGGCCGCCCTTTTCCATCAGCTCTTCATGCCTGAGAGATACAGAGAGTTAATTGCAAAGGGTCCACGGAAGGTGAATCTGGCATTTGACTGGTATATCATGCTTTTGATTTCCTTTTCTGTATGAAGTGATCCAATGGACAATGGGAAACCTGCAGCTTATTCTACTCTTCTTTCTCCCCATATTAAAGTAGTCTTCATTTACAGCTGTGTTAAGAGGAGCTTAGGCAGATCTGTGCATACTCTGCCATTTGGTGGTAGAACAGAAAAACAGGATGCTTTTGGGTCTCTGACCCTAGTCACAGCATGCTCTGACAGTACTTTTGAATTTCTGTGCAGCAAGAATGGGCAACTTCATTTTTTTAAAAAGCACAATTTTACTGCTTCAGGCTGCACAGATATGCAAGACAATGTATGGGGAAAGCTGGCAGAAGTCTTAGAAACCACACAGGAAGCTAAGATTTACAAA
Source organism: Euleptes europaea (assembly GCF_029931775.1). NCBI lineage: Eukaryota > Metazoa > Chordata > Lepidosauria > Squamata > Sphaerodactylidae > Euleptes > Euleptes europaea. The sequence continues at coordinate 107,629,225 of NC_079317.1, read as the reverse complement.
AATTGTGGCGCTTCAGTGTTCTGCCTGGGATGTCTCCTTACCTCATGATTAATCAAATGGGAATACATCATAAAACAAAAGAAATGTCTCATCTTGCATAATTTAAACAAAATGCAGAATTCAGCTTTTCTTGATGCAGGATCTGGATTGGACAGATGCAGAATGTTAAGTGTTTGGGGAGAGAGGCAGAAAGGGCACACGGCCTTAGGCTTACCTTCCTCGCTCCATCACTCGGCCATTCTTGAGGACGAGGATATGATCAGCCTTAATCACAGTGGACAATCTACAGAGAAATGGCCATCATTGAGGCTGTTATCAAGACGGCAAAACACAATGATCTTTCTGCCATCCACTGGCCCTACCAGGATGGCCTGAATCAGGGCTCCTCTCTAGGCCCCGCTGTCCCAGATAGCCCCCAGCCCTGCAGAAAACTGCTGCATAAACTCTTTTCCCATTCTACCTCTTTAGTCATCCTAGTCAGTGTAGACTGAATTAAATGCTAGGCATCTTTGAACAATTAGAAGTGCTAGAGATCCACTCAACTATGCTGATTCATACCATGCTGATTTGGCAACCTGAAGTGGCATTCAGATATAACTTCAGAGTTCGTACAGCAGCCCCCTCCCCCATCTGCAGCTCCCATTCAGCTCTTGGTCAATATTGAGGTAGTGCAGAGCCACTGAAGGGAGGGGGCCAGTACATTCAGGCCCTGTCCCATCTCCATAGTGTGAAGTAACACAGGGGCCAGGGAAGGAAGTGAGCACCTTGCTGGGAACAGAGATGACCAGCTCAGCCACAAAAGCCAGAGGAAGCCCCAGTGACAGCTTCTCCCTGAAGCATCAAAGAACGAGCCTTGGGTACTTACCAGTGAAGGCTCCTTCTGCTCTGGGAGACGAAGGCCATCTTCAGCTCGGGTTCTTGTGTGTGCTTATCCGGGAGGCAGGAAACAAAACTGCAGATCTTCCCCTATCCTGCAGGAAGTAGCCCCTCCCCTCTGCTGCAGCTCCAGTATTTTTAGAGCTTGACCGTAATCTCCCTGCAATAAATTCTTTTTTTTTTTTTTTAAACAAACATGAAAATTGTACAAACGTGCCAAGAGGAGCAAACGACAAATAACAAGGAAGAAAAAACGCCAACTTTACAACGAAATATACCAAACGGTAGAACGTCTAAGATCTCTGCGTCTCAATAATTTATAAATATTATCATTTGTTTGCTTGTGAACAGGTACCGGAAAAAAGGGTAAGGAAAATATGAAGGTGGAAGAGTCTTAATGATCTTAATTGGGAGGGGAAGATGGCCTTCGTCTCCCAGAGCAGAAGGAGCCTTCACTGGTAAGTACCCAAGGCTCGTTCTCGCTCTGCGAGAGAAGGCCATCTTCAGCTCGGGACGTACAAGAGCTTAGGAATCTGGGTGGGTGTAATTAAGACTCCTCCACACCCTGTAACACCTTTTTCCCAAAGGTGGCCTCAGCGGAGGAAATCAAATCCAATTTGTAGTGCCGAATAAAAGTAGAAGTAGACGACCATGTGGCCGCTCTGCAAATTTCCTCTACTGAGACATTTTTGGCAAAGGCGGCCGAGGTAGCCGCACTCCTGACAGAATGAGCTGTGATGTTCACTGGTACCGGTAAGCCAGAGGCCTTGTAGGCGTGAACAATGCACTGCCTAATATTGCTGCTGATGGCAGCCCTGGACATCACCCTTCCCTTATTTGGAGCCGTTAGAGTGACAAATAAAGAATCCGTGAGTCTAATGTGTTGGGTACGTTTAATGTAAATTCGTAACTCCCTCCTGAGATCTAGGGAGTGCCAAGATTTTTCCCTAGGAGAGGACGGATCTGGATGGAAGGTAGGGAGGACAATATCTTGTTCTCTGTGGAACCTGGTGTTTACCTTCGGGATGAAGGAAGCATCAGGACGAAGAACCACCCTGTTATTATGGAAGATGCAAAGATGAGGGGCAATGGACAATGCCCCCAGTTCAAACACCCTGCGGGCCGATGTTATGTCTGTTAAGAAAAGTACTTTGGATCTAAGCCACTTCAGGTCCACTGTCCTGAGAGGCTCGAATGGTGGTTTAGTGAGAGCCGTAAGTACCGTATGTATCTTCCAGGTCGGAAATCTGTGAGCCACTGGAGGGGAGGTAGATTTAACCCCCTTAAGAAAAGCTTTTATGTGAGGATGGTTGAGAAGCGGGTATCCGGATACCCGAGGTACCAGAGTAGCTATAGCCGCCAGTTGCCTTCTCAAGGTGGCACACTTTAGACTGATCTTGCGGCCTTCCTCAAGAAAGGCTAGGATCCCTGAGATCTTAGGTTTAAGTGGATCCATGGAGCTTTTCTTACACCAAGAATGGAAGACCTTCCATGTGGCGTTATAAATGCGAACAGTGGATGGGCGCCGCGATGCCAGAATAGTATTTACGATGTCTGGAGTGTAACCCAAGGCTAAGATCCTCCTCCTTTCAATGGCCATACGGTCATTCTGAACCACTGAGGATCCGGATGACATACTGGGCCCTGTAGAAGGAGGTCGTGTTGGACTGGTAGCCTCCATGGTTCCCTGAAGGACATTTCCCGGAGAGCCGGATACCAAGGGCGTCTCGGCCAATCCGGAGCTACCAACAGCACTGTAGCCTTCAGAAGACGTATGCGGCGTATTACTCTCGGGATTAGGGGCAGGGGGGGAAAGGCGTAGAGAAGTCCCGATGGCCATGGTGCCAACAGGGCATCCGTCGCTTCTGCTGCTGGGTGTTTGTACCGTGTGAAAAATCTTGGGATTTTGCGATTCGTGTTGGATGCAAAGAGATCCACTAATGGATCTCCAAACTTCTGGGTAAGTTGGAGGAACACAGTCGGATTGAGCTCCCACTCCGCTTCGTCGATTTTTTGATGACTGAGCCAATCGGCCTGCACGTTTAAAACGCCCCGAATGTGTTCCGCTGTCAATGACCGTAGATGATGTTCTGCCCAGGTAAGAATCAGCGAGGCTTGTTTGTGAAGGGTGGACGAACGAGACCCCCCCTGTTTGTTGAGGTGGGCCTTCGTGGCCACATTGTCTGTTCTTATTAGTAGATGTGTCATCTCTATCTGAGGGGCAAAATGTAGAAGTGCCCTCCAGACTGCTTTTAGTTCGAGGAGATTGATACTCCGACCCTGTTCTGATTGATTCCAAAGGCCCTGAGCCGGCTGGCCTCGGAATGTGGCTCCCCATCCCGACAGGCTGGCATCTGTAAATAGATGTTCGGGAGGGTCGTGAAAGTAAGGAAGACCCTTGCACAGGTTGTTGGTGACAGTCCACCATTTTAGAGTCAGACGAGTGGCATTGGGAATAATGAGGTCCCTCTTCCTCATAATGTCTTGTTGGAACTGCAGAAGAAACCACTGAAGCGGCCTGGCGTGGAAGCGCCCAGGGAACTGCTGGAATGCAGGAGACCATGTGTCCCTGCAGTTTGGCGAGGGTCATTAGTTTGGAGGAGGGAGACCTGATTACCTTTTTGGCAATGGCTGCAATCTTGAGAGCCTTGTCCAGGGGGAGGAATAGAGAATTCTGGGCAGTGTCTATCAATACCCCTAGGTGTAAAAGCCTCTGAGTGGGTTCCAGGTGATTCTTTTTCAGATTGACCAGGAACCCATGATCTTGTAGCGTCTGTAAGACCAAGGTCGTATGTCTTAGGCTCAGATCTCTGGATGGAGCACATATGAGAATGTCGTCCAGGTACGGGTGTACCTGGACCCCTTGAGCCCTCACCAGTGCTATCAGGGTGACTAATACCTTGGTAAACACCCTTGGGGCGGACGAAAGCCCGAATGGCATGGCCCGAAACTGGAAAGGAAGGTTCTGGAAGGAGAACCTTAAAAATTTTCTGTGGGATGGATGCACCGGAATGTGTAAGTAGGCTTCAGTGAGATCTATGGATGTAAGGAAAGAGCGGGGGCGTAGGGCCTCTTTGATGGAAGTTAGGGTCTCCATCCTGAACCGCCTCTTGATGACATACCTGTTGAGGAACTTGAGGTCCAGGATGGCCCTCCAGTCCCCGTTCCTTTTGGGGACTGTGAAGAAGTGAGAGTAAATTCCGCAAGAGCGCTCTGATGGCTGTACGGGTTCTATGGCCCGGATGTCTAATAGATGCTTTAGCGCCTCCGCAGTGCGCAGGCATTTTGTCCTGGAAAGAGATCGATGAAGGTATGTTACGCGGTCTGGAGGAGAACGTGCAAACTCTATTTGGTACCCCTGGTTGATGACCTGCATCACCCATGCGTCCGACTGGACGTCCGACCAAAGGGTAGCAAACTCCATGAGACGTCCCCCCACTGGGAGAGAGTTGGCGTCACTGTTTAGTTCTCTGGCGGGAATTGAAGGATTGTCTATCAGAATTTGGCTGTGAAAATCTGGGCCGCGAATAACGGGCCCCCCCTTCGAAAGGAGCCCCGACCTTGTGACCACTGTCCCTTTCTTTGGTCAGTGCGAAATCTATGGAGCGTATGGGAAGACCTGAAAAAACCAGAGGAGCCTTTGTTGTCCCTGCGAAAACTTTTGGGCAGGGCCTTCTTTTTATCCTTTGTCTCTATAAGAATGGTGTCGAGCTGATCACCAAAGAGTTTGTCCCCTTGGTATGGGAACCCCATCAGTTCCGCTTTGGAATGGGTATCTGCCTGCCAAGGTCAGAGCCATAGAGCCCTCCTAGCGGCTGTCTGAGTGGCTATTGCCCTGGCAGAAAAGGACAGAGTGTCCAGAGAAGAGTCTGCTAGAAAGGTCACCGCCTTGAGTACTCTGGATACTCCTTCCAGAGCTTTTCTATTGTTTTCAGGAATCAGTTGGTTGAGCTTTCTAGTCCAGACTATAGCGGCCCGAGAAATCAGGGCGGAAGTGACCGAGGCACTAATGGCAATGGCAGACGCCTCATGCGCTCTCTTAATGGCCAATTCCGCTTTTCTATCCAAGGGATCTTTAATAGGTCCCATACTGTCCCTGGCTACCACATCATAGGAGTGAAGTGCCACTACAGGAGCCTCCACTAGGGGGATCTGGAGTAACTGTGTTGAGGGCTTAGCTAAAGTATAAAACTTTTTTGAAATTGCTGTAGCCTGCTTGGAGGCCAGCGGTTTCTCCCACTCTGCCTTAATAAGAGTGGAAAAATAATCTGGCACAGGAATGGTTTTTGCTGGGACATTATGTCTATGGAAGAACTCTTTTGCTCCTCTGAGTTTGTCTGACTCTAGAGGTTCTGAAACTTCCGCCAGATCCAGAGCTGCCAGGGATTTTGAGAGGAGAGATTGAAATTCTTCCTGTGGGAAGAGCCTGAGTTGTTTTTCTTCAACCGGAGGGGTTTCTTCACCTGAAGAGAACTCGCCCTCCTCTAATTCTACATCAGAAGAGTCAGGGGACATAGAAATATTATTGTTGGGGGGTGCCGAAGCTTTTCTGGTGGCTTTGGTGGTACTGGGAGTTAATTCCCTGCTGGTGTGCCGAGAGTTAGCTTGAACCTCAGTAGAAAAGGCCTCCTCACGAGTAAGGACCGGGGCCTCCTCGCGAGTAAGGGCCGGAGCCCCGTCCCCTTGCAAAGATGGAGTAGGGGATTGCAGGGCTTGCAGCCCTTCAACAAAAACACTCCTCACCAGCTGAACCAACTCCGCTTTTAGGGCTAAAAGACCACTTTCGCCCCCACCCGCCTCGCCAGTCTGTACCTCACCGGGCGCCGTCCGGTCTCCGCCCTTTACAGTCTCCGTCCCGCGATGTGCTGCTGCTGGCGACAGCGCTAAACGTTCTGGGACCTCGGCCGCCATTAGCCCCTGATCGAGGGCTGTAGTGCTAGCCAGCGTTTCAAGCACGCTGTGGGGTGCCGTTAAGACTGAAGGCTCCTGGCGGGGCGGGGCGAACGGCCGAAGCCGATGCACTAGCCCGGGGCGCTTTGATGAGAAGGCTAGAAGCCGCGCCTCTTGTCTTTGTCTGCGTCAGGCTAGGAGCCTCGCTTTGAAGCCTCTTACTCCTTTTGTGCGCCTGGCTAGAAGCCGCGCCTGTGGTGTCCTTTTTGTTTTTTAAAGCCTTATCTGATTTATCTAAGGCTTTGCGCTTCTTCCCTGAAGGGGAAAGCGAAGCTCCGCTGCAGGACGGCTCGTCCAGGCTGCCAGTAGCCGCAGTAAGTAAACCCGGCACAAGATCCTGAGGCGAAATGAAGTCGTCACCCCGGGCCTCCGCCATCTTGTTTGGGCGGGAAAAATTTATTGCCTAGCCAAAGCTTGAGGCGTAGAAAACCAATTCCAATTTTTTTTTTTTTTTTTTTGCACGCAGACACAATAGGGAACGAAAAAGGACACCAACAAGACAGGAGGAGACAGTTGAGACACAAGACTAGATATATTTCCTTATCTGAAGCAGGGAGACAAAAACGAACGCTGCTCTCCTGTCAAGGCAGGAAACAAAACTGGAGCTGCAGCAGATGGGAGGGGCTACTTCCTGCAGGATAGGGGAAGATCTGCAGTTTTGTTTCCTGCCTCCCGGATAAGCACACACAAGAACCCGAGCTGAAGATGGCCTTCTCTCACAGAGCGAGACTAGGAACCTCCCACTGTATCCTGAGATATTGTAAACAATGTCACTGAGCACTGTGTTTTAATTGTATGACAAGTCACCTCATCTAATCCATATCACTTTGACTTTACACCCATCCCTGACAGATATGACAGTCCAAGGAATCTGCAACATCTGTGGACAGCAGAGTTCCCCTTGATAGGCAGCACGGTTTCCTTTGGCAGACTGGTTTCTACTGACACAAAATGTGGTGGGGACCATTGGCTTAGATTACTATAAAAAGAGATTCTACACATAGGTGGAAGATGCTTCTCAGTGGCTATTAACCAGGGCAGCTAAATGGAACCTTCCAGTTCCTGAAGGGGGGGGGGGCACACAAACAGCATGGGAGGGCTGAGTCCTCTTTGCAATTCACAGCATTATCTGGCTGGTCACTGTTGGAACATGATCAGTCCAATTCAGCAGAGCAGTTACGAGTAGCAGCTCTTACAAGGTAGTAAATCCAGAAACTTGAATACTTAAAGCAGAGGATCCCACATTAACTTACAAGCGCTTGCCTGTCTGAAGGGCAGCTATAGGTAATTTTTTTAAACATTTGACTGATGTGATTCTAATACATCAGAGGGAACTTGAGTCTGTGTGGAGCTTAGTGACTCATCTCACAAGCTAGACACATGAAGCTGCCTTACAATGAACCAGACCCTCGGTCCATCAAGGTCAGTGTTGTCTACTCAGACTGGCAGCAGCTCTCCAGGGTCTCAGGCCTTTCATAGCACCTTCTGTTTGATCCTTTTAACTGGAGATGCCGAGGATTGAACCTAGGACCTTCTGCATGCCAAGCAGAGGCTCTGCCACTCAGCCATGGCCACTCCCATAAATTAAGCATCCCCTTCAGCTGCAACTATGTTGAAACCCTGAGTACACAGCTCCAGTGACAGGGTACATCCCAAAATCCTTTACCTGTGAGCCACAATAATGGTTGTACGATTTGCACACACTTTGGCCAGGCATGTGTGGATGCTTCTCTCAGTCTTAGTGTCCAGCGCTGATGTCGCCTGTAAAATCCAGGAACAGTAACAGCTTGTGAATGAATGGAAAACGGAAGATCAGGGACTCTGATGCCAACTGTCAATGACAATCTTCTGGTCCATCGGTGAACCTGCTGTGTTAGTACCCTGTCCCAAAGCTGAGACATACTCTTTGTGTTGCTGCCATAGCCAGCCTCAGCTCAGATATGATGGCAGCTTGGAAATAATGGAGATCAGTGAAGCCGAATGTCACCCTCCCAAGTCTGTCCGGGATCCAGACTGCAGGACTAGGAGAAGATGTACAGAAGGGGGAAAGGGCAAGCAACAGTTGGCCTTAGGAACTGGCAGACAGGTAAACATTATGGTCACCTTCCTTACCTCATCAAAGAGGATGATGTTGGGGTTCTTCAAGATGGTGCGGGCAATAGCAACTCGCTGCTTCTCCCCACCACTCAGTTTCAGACCTCGCTCACCAACCTGTGTATCATAACCTGCCAAGAACCAGCAACCAATGAAAAAAAAATGCAATGCCAAGAGACAGTAGTCCATGTAGGCACCAATCTGTGACTCCTATCATTTGGACAGGGTGACATAAAGCTTTGGCTACCTGGAGAGCCAGTGTGTTGTAGTGGTTTGGAGTGGTGGACTTTAATCTAGAGAACCGGGTTTGATTCCCCACCCCTCCACATGAGCAGCAAATGCTAATCTGGTGAACCGGGTTGGTTTTCCCCCTCCTCCACATGAAGGAGACCTTGGGCTAGTCACAGCTCTCTTAGAGCTCTCTCAGCCCCACCTACCTCACAGGGTGTCTGTTGTGGGAGGGGAAGGGAAGGTGATTGTAAGCCGGTTTGATTTTCCCTTAAGTGGTAGAGAAAGTTGGCATATAAAAACCAACTCTTCTTCTTATATTCGACTGCACTTTCCAGGCCTACCACAAAAGAGATCTGACATCTCCACAGACATGTCTCCCAATCGCCAACTCTATGGGCCATGGCACCATTTGAAAAGGGAAAAAAAAGAACAAGGAAGGATGGGAAAACTCTGAAGAGAGAGTCCCCAGGGCCAATCCTATATATCATTAGCTGAAACCTCTAGTATTCAAGCTCTTTTATTGGGCTTTGGGGGTAAAGGGAGGCTGGACTGTCACAGACCTTTTCATTTGCAGAACAAACCTTTTTACTTACAGTTCATTTGAGTAGGGGTCTTTCATAATTCATGCTGCCCTGGACGCCCAAGAATGGTTTGATTGACTTGGAGGGGGGGGGAGACAGGATAAAAATGGGGGAGAGATCCTTTGATTTGGATAAGTAAGAAAGGCTCCAAGAGTGGCCAAATATTATTACCAAGTTTTTAATAACAGCTCGTATAAACAGCATAGTAGGTAGGTGGCTCTATGGAGCACCAGTAGCTGAGCCAGAGATGGGGAATACTCCTTACCATCAGGGAAGCAAATAATGCGCTCGTGGATATTGGCACTCATTGCTGCCTCTGTCACCTCTTCATTGGTGGCATCAATACGGCCATAGCGGATGTTTTCACGAATAGTGTCATTGAAGAGAACAATATCCTGGGGCACCACACCAATGCAGGCACGCAGTGAAATCTGCTTCACCTGTAGGCAAGGGAAGATGGAGGGGTCTGAGTGGCAAGAGAGAAAGAGAGTGTACATGGCCAGACTGCGTCCTGGAATGGAAGTGGTGTTTCAAAACACTGCAGGGCCACCATAGCCTTAGAGGGAGTTTAGCATGTGGTGTTGCTAGGAGGATATTGGTGCTCTGAGCAGCCACCATTTTGCCTGGCGGGAGAGGGAAATCCTCAAGGTACAAAAAAGCAATGTTAAATACTCAAGAGAGGGCTTGGTTTTTTGGGAAATTGGGCTGCTTGGACACTTGCAGAACATCAGAGACTTATGCTTCTCATCACAGTGATCCATTCTGTAATCAATATACATATATTGCTGATTGCCATATTCTCTGGAACTTTGTAGCAGTCAAATTTCAAATTTCAATACCTTTATTGGCAAACCATCAAGCAGTCGATCAGATAAAACCAACCCTCTAAACATCATTTAACCCTGGCCTCTTAACAATTTCATCAAAAAATTTAGCCACAGATTCAATAGTCTCAGAATCTCAGGAGGATAACAACAATTTGATCTTACTATCATCAGCTTGATCTACATGATTTGAGAGAAAGGGTTCTAAAAGGATCGACTTTATGGCAGTCTGATTCAGTCTCTTGGTATATTGGGGGGGGGGAGGACAAAAAGAATGGGGACAGATGGTCGTCTTTCCCACTGTGAAACAGGGATCACTACTTCTACTGCTTGTGTTCCCCCTATTGTCACCCCGGTAAACAGGTTGATAGATATTATATTGTTTGAAAAATATGAAAGGTTTGACCATAGGTACGAGTAGGATAAAAAATAATGTATGTGTGTGCTATGGGCAGCCTCTTTCAAGGCACCCCAACCCTTCTAACAACAGCAGACTGTCTCCAGCCAAAGACAAGCCGGTGCCATCGAACTCCGCTTCCCCTGCTTTGCTTACTAGACTTTCTAATACAATAACTAGGTAAACTCAGCAGGATAAGTGAAATGATACCAAAAAAGGCTACAGGATGGGAAGGTGGGACCACACATAGGAGACAGCCAACAGCTGGAACAGACGTGAAAGGAGCAACTGCCCTTCAGTCTTCCCTCAGACCCCTAGGAAATCATGGCACCCAGATGGGGCACCTAGGAATCTCTCTTTCAGATATTCTTACAGTTCTTCTTCAATGAGCCTGGGTGGCCAGGGGAGGGATGGAGGCTCACTGCAGCTGTGCCTCCTCTAACACAAGTCTTTCATCCATCCCTAAATGGAATCACACATCTCTGCATTCATTGCTGGGGGCAACAAACATGAACCAGCAATTAAGCAGCTGTGGGGAGCAGAAACCCTGAGAACATTTGCTCAGTCATAGACACACAAAGATGCCCACCAGATTCTGTCAAAGGTCATCACAATGGCATCTTCGTGTACAGCCTCATGCCTCTGCACCACAATGCCCAGGCCAGGAAATTCTGCTAGAATACCCTGTCCTTGGTTTATAGCACGCTTACCAAAAAGATACTGGCCACCACTAAGCTGCTAAACTAAGTCTGGGTGTGAAATGCTGCAAGATCTTACCTCCTCACCTGAAAGCACATCAAACTGGTAAATTTAAAGTGCACAGAAACATGTCAACCTTTAACTTCAAGCTCTTGGTTTCTTTTCTAAACCATCTATATGACCAAAAACCCTTCAATGCCCAATGCAGTTTTTTCCAGAAGACGTTTTGGATGTTTTATCCTATTTGCACAGTCTGCTCCTCCCAGTTATCTTAGCTTTTCCTTAATGAATGCCCCACAGCTATTTCTCATCACAAGGATCCATTCTGTAATAAGTATATATATCTTGCTGATTACTATATTCTCTGGAACTTTGTGGCAGTCTGATTCAGCCTCTTGGTATATTGGGAGGGCTGGATATTAGGGAAAAATATTTTACAGTAAGAGTTGTTCTGACAGTGGAATCAGCTACCTAGGGAGGTTGGTGAGCTCCCCCTCACTGGAAGTCTTTAAGCAGAGGCTGGACAAGCGTTTGTCAGGGATGCTCTAGCTGATCCTGCATTAAGCAGGACTAGATGGCCTGTATGGCCCCTTCCAACTCTATGATTCTATGCTTTCAGATTCTAGGTCTCTCAAGGATCCAGTTGTGTTCCCACCCACCCACCAAACTTTAGGTCCATCAAAAAACCTCCTCCCTCTTATTTTCTTCTTGTTGAGGATGTAGCAATTGTCTTGCTAGACCAGAGCAATGGTCTACTTTGCTTGGTATTCTGCCCATCACTGCCTAGTCATACGTCCCAGAAAAGCTAACTAACAGGGCACAGCCAAGACAGCCATCCCATGATGGGTACCTGGCAAGTATGATCACACAGGTACACCGAGATTTCACTGCAAAGCCACCCAAAGAACGATTTAGCCTTTTCTACTGGCTGAGTACCCTGACTCCACTGACAACTTTTTTCAAGAGACCTTTCCCCTTTGGACACAGTTCCATTCCACCCACCATATGCAACCTCATCTCCATTCCTTGTTTTTAGATGGACAATCCTATTTGGCACTTCACTTGTCAAGCTCCTGTCTCCTCAGTGCAACCACCTCATTACCTTGGCAATGTCCTGCCCATCAATGCGGATACAGCCTCCCCACACATCATAGAAACGGAACAGCAGACGAATGATGGTACTTTTTCCTGAGCCAGATGCTCCAACCTGAATAGATGAGGGAGAGATGGTGTCAGGATGGAGAAGGCCTACGGGAAGTCAGGGAGGTCTCCGCCAAGGCTCTCGCTTCTCTCCATTGCAGAGAGGAGGAGAAAGGGTACATCAGAAAACACCATTCTTTATAGCAGAGCTCTCTCTGTCTTTCCTTACCAGTGCTAAAGTTTGTCCAGGCATCACTGTGAAAGAAACATCATGCAAGATTTCACTCCTGGAGGGGACAGTAAACAAAAGGAATCAGCCACCTCTCAAATCCTTCACTACCCTCCTGAAATCAACTGCCTTATTCCACCCGCCTGTGCATCTCCCCATCCCTCCAAATATTATGGTCACCAACACTGTTCCATGTTATGCACCAGATAATGGCAAGGTAGAATTCATGGAAGTGTAAAGCAGCACAGCTAGGTGCCCTTGTCACAAAGCGGGACAGCTTACGTTCCTCTTTTCGTCCAGTGCAACCTGAATATAAGCTTAACAGTGGGTGAGGGTATTCCATGGTGCATCTATGTGAATGAGTAAGGCAAATGACTGTGAAGAGTGGTGTGTATCTTGTATTTACAAGGTGAGGGATAGGCCTCTAAGTATTGCATCCCACGGGGCAATAATTTCTCTGAAGGGGACATGCCATCTTGCCCCATTTCTATTGGTTCCAGATTAGTGGGAGTTGCAAGACATCTCACTCGCAGACTTTCACTGGAGCAGCTTTAGTAAGAGAGGGTTATTCAGACTGCGCACCATTACCTCACACCTACGCCCTCACACTCACTGGCTCACAGCTCCTTTGCTACTGGCATTCATTCCTTCAGCCTCTCATTTCACCCTTCATTTTCAGACTCACTCCACATACCTACTTTCCACTGTACCTCCCATCTTACCCATCCACATAGCCGAAGTGAACGTTCTCAAACTCCACACGTCCTGACATAAACCGAAGATCTGGAGCACCTGGCTCATCTGTCACCTGCCAGGTAACAAAACTGTGAGGCCACATGCTGTCCGGACAGCTAGACAAACCACGTGTGCCCAAGTGGGAGGATTCTACCCAGGAGGGGGCAAGAAGCTGATCTGGGGAGGGTTAATCTCCAAAGCTACTGAAACCACAGCATGTAGAGGCTCAGCTCCAGAGACAAATCTTATGGTTCCTAATTAACAGGTCCCCCTCAGATATTGTGGTACTCAGAGATACACTGTCTATTAAAACAAAGGAGTCAGTTTTGGTTAGCAGCCACCTACAATCCACATAGTCGCCTTCTCTTTTTTAAAAAGAGAGTTCTGACAGTGACCATCACAATATCCTGAAAGTATGAGTTCTGCAGATTAATTACATGAAAAGGAACTTCCTTTTGTTGACAAACAGCTGCCTTTCAGAGGCTGAGCTTGGAGCAGAGTGGAAGGTGTGGGGGATATAACATAGCCAGCTCCAGCTCCCAATCTAGGCAAGGAATAGAGGATGAAGCCATCCCCAAAGAAAAATGTCTGGCGTTCCAGGGCTCAAAAGGGACACTTGCAAGTACTCATGGGGTAGCGGAAATCCCACCCACCCCTACTTCCTTCTCTCTTGTTGTGGGTCTTTTTTCTCTGCCCTATGTCCCAGTGGGCCAATCTCCTTTTATCCTCCCCCTTGCTTGATCATTCCCCACAAATCATGCAGATTCCTTAGTCCTCCTTCACATCCTCCTGATGTTGCCTTTTATCTGGTCAATCTTTTACCTCTTTTGATATTGGCATCTTGGGTTGCAAGGGGTTTTTTGCTATGACTTTGCAAATGTGTATTGTCATTGGCTACTTTTTTGAGCTTTTTAACCCAAACCACTGTTTTGTGTTGTTTTCATATTTAAGTCCTAGCCATGGGTAGTGCCACCCATTGCTATTAGATATAGGCTATGTGTTGGGTGTCGGAGAGATAACCGATCTAACCAACACAGGGCATATTCCCCTTCTAGAAGGAGAGAGTGTAGCTGACCAACTGCAGCATGGACATACCTACCTCTTGCTCTTCATTGAAGAGCTCAAACATGTTCTCCATGTCAACAAATGAAGTCTGGATCATCCTGAAAAGGAAAACAGAGCCTCTACTGCAGAACTGAGAAGCAGGTGGTGGTGGAGTGGGTAAGGGAACTAACCCATTCCCTCACTAGCAAGGAAGGAAAAGGGAGTTGGAAAGCTATATATTCACACCTCAAATATGCAATCAATTAGAGCTCAAGCATGAAAGCAAACCCCGTCACACCTCCCCCACCAACAAATGCTTCTAATTGTTTAACACATGTTCACACTAAATGCTATCACACATCATTTGAAACTATCTCTGATGCTTTGGCAGTGGGAAGGCAAGCCAAAAAGGGGAAAAATAAACATTTCCCAGAAAACTAATCTACAATGGCCAAGGCAGGGCTCACTTTTCAAGCCTGCATTCAACTTTCTAGGCCTGAGGTTATCTTCTGGTTGTTCTCCATTACTGAAACTGTAAAAAATACATGCCAGAATAATCTATTCAGTGGTGAGAGAAACTGTGCCTAGAAAAAGGTAGAGGGAGACAACTTGTATAATAACCTCCAGTCTCCGATTGCTGACTTTGCTTTTGAGAAATGAACTTGATCCTGAGTTTAATATTCTGATAAGCATTAATAGTTTTCCAAACAATCTGAAAAACTCAGCCCACCAAGGATAGCAGAAATGGCTGAGCGACCACTGCAGTGGTCCTGTATCACTGGATTGTCTGCATATTTGCACGACTCTGGATGTTGTGCTTGAATATTTCGTTTATACAGTACATTCAATGCTTATTTCATTATATCCTTCCTCTTCTGCTCCTAATTTTATTCAGAAATGTAGCTGGCCCACTTTTAAATTTATTGCCCCCCACAGCATTTATTATTTGCCTTCTAATTTACAAGCATCCTTTTCAGACATGGACTGTCTTTAAAGGAAGTTCAGAAACCTGAATAGCTTTAAAATGCAGTAGCAAGTCTACCAACAGCAACTAATTAAAGGGAAAATATCTCATCATTGTTGAAACAACTCCACTGAGAGCCAATTTGTTTCAGGGCATACATTTTGGTGCTGGTTCTTGCCTTTATGGCCCTAACCGATCTCAGACCAAGGTATCTGAGGGACTGCCTACTCCCATACAAGCTTGCTAAACAATTAAAATCTTAATCCAATACCTTGCTCTGAGCAAGGTGGACGGACACTAGAGGCAGGACGCATACTGTCATGGCACCTCTCTAATTCCCTCCCCTTAACCATTCACCTGATGCCAAATTTGTTGACTTTCTGTCACTAAGCTTTTATACCACACTAAATTGTTTTATTCTGTTTTTAGCTGATTCATATTTTTATAGATTCTTTTGGTTACTACCTCAATATATACACCCTGCCCTATATGTGTTTATATAACTTTGAATGTTGTTCTTGACATTTTATAACAGCAGTTCCACTTTACCATTTTGTGCTGGCCAAATAATGCTTGTTGTGTGTTTTTTTTAATTCTTATGGTGCTGTGGTATTATGCTCATGATGGTGTGATTGCCATATTTCAATATCTTAAAAATTGTAAGATACCTCAACAGCTTTTAGTTGAGAGTGCAGGCTTTTAAAAAAAAATTTTAATCTTACATAAATAAAATAATTTACAGGGAAAAATATTAATTGGCAACAGATCATCACTTGTTTTCACCTCATAATCTCTTCGTGCAGTTAAGCCTGTTCAGCCTTGCTTATGATACATTTGTAAAGTATCATTACATCCCCCTCAGGCTAAATAGTTCCAGCACTCTTGACTGATTGGGTGCTTATTTTAAAACAATCTTTGTAATCAAATGAATTGTTTGACCCACAGTCATCTTACAACACAATGAAATTTCAGGGTGGCAGTGCTTGGCTCAAGATGACTGCTCTCCCAACACTTAACATCCCAGTCTGTATCCATGTTGTCAAAGTCTCCCAAATTTCATAAAACATTATTTTATATCACCCATGTTGCTATTCCAAAATACAGTACATAATAGACTGCCTATGAGGTTACCTGTAGTAGGTGCCAAACCAGTTCAGTGGGGTGTACAGCTGGATAATATATGTGCCAAAGAGAACATAATCGCCCACCTGAAGGAAACAGACATGTGGGTCAGAGCCAAAGGGACAGCACCCTCCCCACGACAGTACGCGGGAATGCCTGTGTGTGGTACTGCCTGTGTAAGCAAGCAGTGCTCAGTTTTTGAATGACCTTGTACTTCAAACTCCTCACCCCTTAACACAGAGGACAAAATGAAAGCTGTTTTACTGTGAGGGAAAGAGGCGAGTCTTTCTTCCCCTTGCCCACTTTTTTCCATTAAAATATGAGGTTTAGTTGTGAGGGAGAATAAATCCTTGACCTCTGTGTAAATCCATCATAACCCAATCACCTGCAGCTCTATATGTAGCACAGAGGACATTTTTAAAGGCAGTTTCACTCATCGAAAATCTGAGCAAATTCCTTGAGTAAGGATGGCTGCATCTCCCAACAGCCTAAGAAGTCCATTGTTTCCCTCTATTCCCCTCACACACAGAAGAAGGGTTCCTTTTACTCAGGTTACTGCTGACAGGTACAAGTGTACTCTGCCAAAAAAGGAGATCACAATATATGCAAGTTATGGAATGGGCAACTGGGGGACGGGGAATATAGAGAGAGATGTGGAACCATGGAGTGGGACAAAGACTTGTACAATGCTCAGATCCTCACTTCTTGACCACCAAAAGTCCTGATTTGATTTCTGAACCTAACACGGGTTGTGAATCTTCCAAGGAACAATTGCTGTTTTATAAAATTCAGCCACCAAGGATGCAATCTGACGAAAGAAACTGACACGGGGGAGAGGCACTTCTTAACCCTTTTCCCTAGGGCCATTTTCATAGAAAATTGCTATTACAAATCCTTCTCCATCATGCCAGCCTCTCCCTTCAAATTGCAGCCTCAATGGTCAGATTTTACAAAAACAAATAGTACTGCCCAAAGAAAGACATAGTTGCGCTCCCCGCACTCCCCAGAATCACAGGGGCTAAAAACATCAGTAGCAAAGATTAAAGATGCTAAATTCTTTGCTACTGCTATGGCAGATATTTATTATGTCTTAATTCTTCCACTGAAAATTCCAGGGTTGGAAAGGATGAACGGAACATTTTGTTCAACCCCTTTGTAATAGGCAGGTTTGACTACCTATTAGACTTGCCTCTAAAACAAATTTAATGGGGTGGGCAAGAACCCTGCACAATTCCAACTTAGGCCTAGTTGTCAGGGCCCTACTTGCAGAAACACGGAGTTTTGTGTCTCTTTTCTCCCAATTTTTAAACCTGAAAAGCAATCTTGGAGGATGCAACCAAAGGTGAAAGAGTACCAAGTGTGGGGGTGAGACTATAGCACCCTTTCTCTTGTTTGCTACTTATCTCTTCAAAATTACAACTCTCAAGTAGCTGCAACACCTGCAAGTACAAGACCCTAATTTCTTTTCCATGGTGAGAAGAACAGCAGTTCGAGTGGGCAACTTTACGCTAAAAATGACTAAAGGGTTGTGCAGATCCTCCTTGTCTGCCTTCTCTCTGTTCAGAACACCAGCCTGCAAAATGTACTTTTTTTAAAAAAAGTAAGAAACATGGAGGGAAGTAAGACAAAACTCCATTTAGCCTCCTTCCTGATAAACCTGCACCTGGACTGTATCACTCTAGACTGCAGATGGGAAAAGCAATCAATTCCATAAGCCACCACCTGCAATATAAAGTTGTAACACCCAGACTCAGATTTACCACCTCAGCGAGATTTCATCTGGGTGATGCAATTGTATTTAAAAGCAGCTGCAGGGAAGAAAGGTTTGGGTTGGAACTACAGTTCTGGGACAGGATGTGTTTGGGTGTTAATACTTTCTCCTTCTGCCATTTTCTGAACAGCAATCCTTCCCACCAGCTACTGTTAGTCCCTGTAGGGGAAAAAGCAGGTGATACAGTATTTACTCAAATGCAAGACTAGGGTTTTTTCCAGGTATGCCATCAAAAAAGAAAGAAAGAGGTAATCTTAAATTCACATACAAGTTAGTTATGCTCAGGGTTGTCTTTCTTTTAAGTTGTTACAGTAGCTATCTAGGAGATTCTCCTCTTGGACGCACACCTTAACATGATGAGGGGGTTTGTGTGTGTCAGCGAAATTAAGAACAATACGTAAGAACAATTAAGAACAATATGTAAGGAGTTTAGACTCTGTCAAGAGGCTAAACTCCTAGCAGAGTCACTCAAGGCAGAATGGTCACAATTGAGACACCAGACTAAGATGCATCCACCCCCTTCAGGAATCAATGGCCAGATCAGCGGAAGAGAATGGACAGTTCCAATGGTGATGGGGGCGGAGGAATACTGGGCAGCAGCAATAGTGTAAGGTGACACTGGCAGAGGATCTATCATAGGCAGTGACACTTCAGCTAACCCTGGTAAATACTGTGATGAAGAAGGCAACAGTAAACTACTTCTGATCATCTCATACCTTGAAAACCCTATGATGGGACAATCCAAAATGAAAAAAAATACATAGTGCTGGAAGATGGAACGCCCAGGTCAGATAGTACTCAGTCAGCTACTGGGGAAGAGCAGAGGAGATGTATGAGTAGTACTATTCTTAATGACGCAACTGGATTAAAGCTGAAAGGACATTCAGTTGTTGATGTAAATGAATGCAAAGGGAAAGTCCAAAGCTGTTCAACACATAATATGAACACAGAATATGAAAAGTATGAATCAAGGTAAGTTCAAAATAGTAAAATGAGAAATGGAACATTTAAACATTGCAATCCTGAAAAATGAGTGAACTAAAGTGGACTGGATTAGGACATTTTCTGTTGGAAAATTATGTTTTACTCAGGAAATGACAAACAGAGAAGAAACAGAGTTGTTCTAATAGTGAGGCAAGATGTAGCACAGGCAATCAGCAGCTATAATGCAAAGTCTGACCGAATAATATCAATCAGACTTCATGGAAAGCCTATCAGCACAGCTATCATTCAAGTTTATGCCCCAACTACAGATGCTGAAGAGGAAGACACTGAAAGCTTTTTTGACGTGTCCAGGAAGAAAGTGATCACAACCCTAAGCAAGATATGCTGATATAGGTGACTGGGACACAGAAGTAGGAAACAATGCAGAATCAAATATCGTTGGCAGATTTGGGCTAGGAGCACCAAAAGGAGAGCAACTCACAGAATTCTGTGAAGACAAGTTGTTCATTATGAACACATGTTTCAAGAAACTGAAAAGACAACTGTGTATGTGGTCATCACCCCATGGCCAACAAAGAAATCAAATAGATTACATAATTAGAAGCAGAAGATGGAGAAGCTCTATTCTCTCTGCTAAAACAAGACCAGGAGCTGACTGTGGTCAGACCATGAATTGTTAATATCAAAAATTAGAATATAGCTGAAGAAAAACACCAAATCATTCATTGTGCCAAAATACAATCTAAACAACATTCTTGAAGAGATTAAAGACTATGTAAAGAACAAATTTGCATTACTAACTTCAAGGAAGATTGTCCAAAGACTATTCCTGTAGACAAAAGAAATGAAAAGCCTTGATGGATGACCGATGAAACTCTTAAAACTGCTAAAGACAGATGAGGAGCAAAAGTAAAAAGTGGTAGAAATAGAATCAGAAGTTTAAATGCAGCATTCCAGAGACTGGTACGTATAGACAAGGAGAACTATTATAATAAGCAGTGTAAAGATATAGAACAACAAAAAAGGAAGAACAAGAGATCTGTTTCACAAGATCCAAGAAATCAAGGGGGAATTTAAAGCACAGCTAGGCATGCTGAAAGATCTACATGGAAATACATTAACCGAACAGGACAAAATAAAGAAATGATGGGAACAATACACTGAAGATCTATACAGAAGAAATGAAAGGATGACAGATTCTTTCCAAGAAGAAACGTTTGAAGAAGAACCTGCAATTTTATAAAGTGATATGCAGAACATATCATAAGGAAAGCTGGATTAGATTTAGATGAAGGTGGAGTGAAAATTGATGGAAACATTAACAATTTGAGATATGCAGATGATACCACATTACTGACAAAAAACAGTGAAGACTTGAAACAACTACCAGTCACAGATCTCCAGCATTGCATCTAGTTGTACCCTGAGAATCAGACCACACTATTCTCAAGCAGAGATACGGAGTTCTAGATAACTCATGCAAGCTGGCCTCATATTAACGAGCCTGTCAGTCTTGGGGGTGAGGGATGGAAAGGATTTCTTTTTGAAACGTCAAAAATGATGAGCAATCACACCAAATTATAAAACCCATATGAAGCATCACCCCAAAGAAAAGCTTACTGTATGCAGCTTAACTCCACATGCAGGGTTTCTCAGGAGCAGAAATATTTTTCTTGGCATTTGGTAGGGTGTTGTAGTTAGTGTCAAAGGACCGTGGAGATCCAGATTCATATTCCCAACCTGGCTTGAAACTTACTGGGTGAGTTTGAAGAAGAAGAGTTGATTTTTATATGCTGACTTTTTTTACCACTTAAGGAAGAATCAAACCGGCTTACAATCACCTTCCCTCCCCCTCCCCACAACAGACACCCTGTGAGGTAGGTGGGGCTGAGAGCTCTAAGAGCAGTGACTAGCCCAAGGTCACCCAGCTGGCCTCATGCGGAGGAGTGGGGAATCAAACCTAGTTCTCCAGATCAGAGTCCAAACTGCTCCAAACCACCATTCTTAACCACTACACCATGCTGGCTCCAATCACTTTGAGCCAATCACTCTCTCTCAGTTTAACCCTCCTCACAGGCTTGTTGTGAGGGCAAAATGGGGGGAAGGGAGAACAATGCACACTGCTCTGAGCTCCCTGGAGGGTGGGATAAAAATGACGTTAGATAGAAAGGTATTTCACCATGTTTTGTTTTCCTGTAATTCATATTTAGCCATTCTGCCTTAATCTCAGAGGAAAAGGCCAACATTTTATATATTATATACATCTCTCTTCTATCTCCTCCACTGGTTTTTTTCTTCTTCTGAAAGTTTCCTTTACATCTCCTTCATCTCTTTGTCCCCTCCCCCCACCATTTGGATTCTACTCTGTGTGGGAATGTGTGTTTTCACATCTGGCATACCAACTCTAAACCCGCTGGTCTCTTCTGATGTCGGTGAAAACCAGCTCCCATTTGGTGGGGTTTCCCCCTAACCTCTCAAATCTCTTAATTGGTGACAAATCTTTTCCAGCCTTTGCTCTTGTTCGTGATTGCTTTTGTTCTCAAAAAAAGGCCAGTTTCCCAATCTGTTTCTGTTTTAATCTTCTGCATCCTTGGCTGCCCATTATTCTCAGTGTGGTTTGTCTACCGTCATCACTGAACTCAGTAAATGCTTATTAGCCTTTTTGAAGAGGTCTCAGAATCAGCAAAGCATTTAAATCCCTGCCCCCCCCCCCATCTTCTCCCACTTTAATCTGGCAGCCTTCTTTACCCTTTCCTCATGGCTCTCGTGGCCATTCCATCCCTTCTGATCTTTCTCATTTGAATTCCTAATAGAATGGGACATACTGCAGATAGCCTAAGGCTGCCAGCGGGTACTACATGTTGATGAACACATGAGCTTATCCTTTAAAGAGATTGAGAGCTGGTATGTGGGCCCGAGGGGGACAGCGGAAACAGACTCTGCCTAGCAAGTTACACTGCCACACACAGTGGTACTTCATGTACATTTCGTCCCTTTGCATGGAGGATTTCCAAGTCACTGCCAGATTACCTGGACAAGGCTGGCAGTGGTGAGGAAACTCTCCAAGCAGTGGGAGAAGGGGAGGGTCCATGTGGTAAACTGGTCTACATGCTGTGGCCTCCACAGGGCATGTGAGGTGTGCAGACTAGCTTAACTTGTGGGTTCCTTGTAGTCAGAGATGCCCAGCTCAATGATGCCTCAGACACTTCAGCAGGCACAAACTTACCTGGAGCTTCTTCACAGACACATAGTTGGCACAGAGTAAGGAGCCGACCAGAAGCCCCGCGCTGATCACCAGGTTCTGGGTCTGGTTCAAAAACGCCAGTGATGCACTGACTTTCCATTCTGCTACCTGCCAAGAGAGGAGGAGGAAGAGGCACCACCCAGGCACCATCAGAGCAGCTCTGCAACTCACACGGAATACCTAGCAAGTCCCCCACCCCTCTGCCCTCTATAGAATATTGCATTAAATATTGGAAATTAGGTACCTACCCTCTCTCGGGTAAGATAACCCACATCAGTCATACACAAAGGGTTCCCAAATATCACAAGTTACAGTCTTCCAGTCAAGCACACCATCACATCATTTGTGGGTCAAAGCATCACTCTGGGTACAGCACCTCTCCAACTAATATCAAAAGATGTCCTAGACTATAAAGTCTTCCCCTTTTCTACATCGATGTCCGGGAGCCTGTCCAATTTCACCTTCAACTTGAAGTGCAGCCACCTTTGGTTGCATTTAGTATGTACTACATTTGAGTTGTTGATCCTATTCACTCTCAGCTTGAGACCACAAATATAACAGCATCAGGGAATTCCTGGGCTTCCCACTGCTTGTGAGCAGGTCCTTTGGACTCACAACTGCCCTGCCATACATTTATTTGTAGTGATTTTTCTCTACAGAAATTGCAGGAATATGGTCATTCTCTGTCCTCTGACCTCCAAACTGTGAAGTGTGTGCACGCATCCATGGGGCACACTGAAGAGAAAGAACAATATCATCGCCCTCCCCCACTGCCAAGCTTGTGTAAAAATGAAGCTTGACCACTGTCCAATGGTCTATCCCCCTACCTGGTATTTGAGGATGGCATCACTGAAGCGGTTAGCCTCATAATTCTCTGCATTGAAATACTTCACCTGCAACAAACCACGATATCAAGGGCATGTCAGTAGCCAGACTGGATTTTCTCCATTTGAAACTAGACCCATCCAGTTCCCCTCCTCCCCACAATGAGAGCCATTAACTGAACCTGGGGTTCAGCTCACGCCCAGAAGGCACCAACCTGTCCACCCTTGCCCCCCAGCCTCTCCCTCCCAAACAGCCTCAGTGTGGGTTCTGAGTACCGTCTCAAAGTTGAGAAGTGAATCAAGAGCTCGAGATTTAGCTCCATTGTCAAGAGTATTCATTTCACGGCGGTATTTTGTCCGCCACTCGGTGATTACGATGGTCAGGGCTGCATGACAAGAGAGAGAGAGAGAGTCACTGCAGAAACTGATGAACTCACAAACAAGTAGCTGAAATCTCCTCTCTTCTCCATACAGACTCGTGATCAGTATTTAAAAAACCCCTGCACCACAGTAATCTAAATTCCACAACAAGGGGCTCCTTAGTGACAGACTGCTACACATTATTCAAATTAAGCATGTTTACTTATTTTGCATGATTTACTCTATTCATGTGTCAAAGATGCCCAGTACACTGAAGTCCCTGAGCAATTTATTCCCCAAATACAAAACACTGGCACACAGTCTAATTTATTTGTTTTAATGGGAAACTGTTGTATTATCATTACAAAAAATATGAAAGTCTAGCCTTATATCATCACAGAGTATTCTAAAGGAATTAACATCATTTTCTTAGCTAGCTGCACAGACATGTAAACTATTCAAGCTGGCCATCTTGCCAGTACCTAGACTTGGATCCAATGAACAAGTTCCAAGCATTCTAGATAGTCTCTGCCATGAAGCATACTTCCTCTTCTGCTAAAACTTCTATTCGCACAACATCAGTGGTTATCAATAGGACCTTGCATATGGACGTTTCACCAACAGAGGAAGTGGCTGAGTCTATGTAGCATGCACAGAACTCATTCACAGGATCTGAACCCTAGATTCTAATTAGCCAGATCTCTGGGTTTGGTATGACATTCCAGTGATGATCCTGGCATGGTTTTAACAGCAATGAAAAGACTGCAACAACGAAAAGACTGAAACCCCTTTTCAAATAATTCAATGGTAAGAGTGCATCAAAGGAGCCCCGTGGAGCAGAGCGGTAAGCTGCAGTACTGCGGTCCAAGCTCTGCTCACGACCTGAGTTCGATCCCGACGGACGTTGGTTTCAGGTAGCCGGCTCAAGGTTGACTCAGCCTTCCATCCTTCTGAGGTCGGTGAAATGAGTACCCAGCTTGCTGGGGGTAAAGGGAAGATGACTGGGGAAGGCACTGGCAAACCACCCCATAAACAAAAAGTCTGCCTAGAAAACGTCGGGATGTGACGTCACCCCATGGGTCAGGAATGACCTGGTGCTTGCACAGGGGACCTTTACCTTTAAGAGTGCATCAAATCCTAGATTTGCACCATTTATTAAAAAAAAAATCCCTTCAGTTTCTGTCCAATAAACCTGAATTTCACCATACAGGATAAAATCTGCTTAATCAGCACGACATTTCCAACAATTAAAAGCATTTGTTCTAAAGATCTTTAACCCTGCAGGGATAATATACTTTCATTAATTTAGTATTTATTTATTTGATTTTTATTCTGTCCATTCTTCAGGGAGGTCCCCACCTATTTTATCCTCACAATAACCCTGTGAGGTACAGTAGGCTGTCTCCCCCACCCCCGGTCCTGTACTGGCTCAGAAGTTAATTCCTAGGCACGTGGAGGCCCAACTTGGATTGGGACCACAGTATGCAGGAAGAGAAAGCTTAAGCTTTCTCCTACCCCATGAGCCATTTTCCTAACCTGAAATAGCCCCAGGGAGCTGCTGTTTGATCTATTGGACAAACTTGCATGTCGCCCATCAGTATTCATGCATTTCCTCAATAGGGCATGCTTCTCTCTATGGTCCCAATATGAAGCAGGCCCTCCTGCTTCTGGGAATTACGTTCAAAGAAAGAACTCCCAGCACACATCTGGTCAACAAGACTGAAGTGGACAAAAGGATAATGCAGTGGAGAGTGAGGGTCCTCAGAGACAGATACTGACCCTTGTCACCCACAGGAAGCTTCGTGACAGAGTGGCCATTTAAGCCCAGGCCTCCCCAGTCATGGTCGAACGTTCTCATCACTGTACCACACTGGCTCTAGCACACTTCTTCATACTGGAGAGCCAGCGTGGTGTAGTGGTTAAGAGCAGCGGACTCTAATTTGGAGAACCAGGTTCGATTTCCCACTCCTCCACATGAGAGGCGGACTCTAATCTGGTGAACCGGGTTGGTTTCCCCACTCCTACATATGAAGGCAGCTGGGTGACCTTGGGCTAGTCACAGCTCTCTCCGAACTCTCTCAGCCCCACCTACCTTATAAGGTGTCTTTTGTGGGGAGGGGAAGGGAAAATGATTGTAAGCTGGTTTGAGACTCCTTAAAAGATCAAGAAAAGCAGGCTATAAAAACCAACTCTTTTTCTTCTACTGACTGGTATATTTTACAAGTTGTGTCTGAATTGCAGCTGTTGTGGGCAAGACATAAAGGAATGGAAGTGGACCATTCCTAGCTTGGGTGTATTTGAAAAGAAAAAGCTTCAGTTTATACAAAGGTGCAGCACTATGAATGATACCATTCATTTGTATGGTGCTATTGGGAATAGCTTCCTAGGTACAAAAGTGACATATGAAGACCATCCCTTTCACACTCAAACACCCCTGACCACATGCATAACATCTGTCTCATGACCTCAGCAATCCACAAATGCAAAATAAAATGCCAATGCATCATACCCCAAAACACTACCCCTTCACCCCGCCCTTAATGCAATTATCTTTATAGGGCCAGAGCCCCAAACACTGAGCAAACAAGGGAGCTGAAGATGGGCCACAGGCATTCCTTCTCCAGCCATGTGCAGCAGCAGGTGGCTCCCCCCTCCCCAGCTTCCTCCCTTCCACTCCCAAACACTCACTGAGATACAGGACCATACAGACGAAGATGATGAGGCCAAACCAGGCACTGAAGACTGAAGTGAAATACACAATAGCAATGATGATATCCGCTATAGTGGGGAAGATGCTGAATACAATGTAGCTGCAGGATAGGAGAAGGGGGACAGTCAGGACACATGATAAGCAAGATCCTGTCGCCACCATCACTACCACCACCACCCACAGCCAGCAAGAGAACACATAGCTGCACATAGCTCTGAATCAATTGCCCCATTAGATGGTCACGTGCGTGTACCTGAGCAGGTTGTTGATGCTGCTCGTGCCCCTGTCAACACTGCGCAACACCTCACCAGTCTTGCGCCCCAGGTGCCAGCGAAGGGACAGACCGTGAAGGTGACTGAACAGTTTCACCTGGACTTCACGGTTGGTAAACTGCTGCACCCGGATCCAGAGGAAGGTGCGCAAGTTGCTAACAAAGCCAGTAGAGCCTGCAGAAAGGAAGGATATGTTTGTGTGTATTTCAGATGAAAATCTGTCCCATTTCCACCATGAATGGGATCTAGACAGAGCTGGCAAATGGACTCTAGGACTTTGGGAATGACCAAAAGCTTAGAAGTCTCTAGAGAACAAATAAGGCTGATTCTGACTGTTCTAGCTATAGACAGGAGTGATTGCTTCTCTGCTGCATACCATGCTTCAAACCAGGGGTTCCATGCAAAAGAACAAAATGGTTGATGGGCATTAGCCCCACTATGGAGAGATATTTTGGTACCTGAGGCAGAACCCCCAAATCCTCCCCGCCCCACAGCTCCATCACAATAGTCAGAGTACACAATACTGAGCTAGAGGGGCCAACAATGTGACTTGTTATAAAAAGGTAAAGGTGCAGGCACAGGGTCATTCCTGACCCGTGGGGTGACGTCACATCCCAACATTTACTAGGCAGACTTTGTTTTACGGGGTGGTTTGCCATTGCCTTCCCCAGTCATCTACACTTTACCTCCAGCAAGCTGGGTACTCATTTTACCAACCTTGGAAGGATGGAAGGCTGAGTCAACCTTGAGCTGGCTACCTAAAACCAATTTCTGTTGGGATCGAATTCAGGTCCTGAGCAGAACTTGGACTGCAGTACAGCAGCTTACCGCTCTGCACCACGGGGCTCTTGACTTGTTATAAAGCTGCTTTAAATGTATATGAGCTTATATGCAGGAAAGCTTGCTTTAACACCCTAATTTGTGCTTTATGAGCATGTGTGTTGACGCATGAATGCACACACAAATATGTATTTTTCCAGAGTGGGGTGAAGCATTCTGGCAACGTCACAGGTAGGGGGAAAGAAGGCTGTAAATACTAGCTGAAACAAACATTCACAGACAGGTGTCTCAGACAAGGCAAACTATGGTGTAGCTTGCCAAAGGAGATGCGGGGGCTTTAAGAATGAATAGTCCTTTCTTAAAGCTATGATGCTGGACTAGAAGGATTTAGAAGCTTTTTCCTCTTGGGGGGGGTGTCAGGGAGAGGCAGCAGAGAAACAGGCTTGGATCAAAGGAAAATTACTGCCTTCCTTTCAGTGGGCAGGAAAGTTAGAAATGGTGAGAAAGCACAAGCAGATTGGGAGAGGGGAGAACCATGCAGGTATGTGTGCATGTGCATACATATACAACACTGACTCACCAGCACCTCCTCCCTGGAGGAACTTGAGGGTTGAGAAGATGAAAACAGTCCGGACCAGCATGTGCCAAGTAACCCCTTCCGTCAGCTCATTCACTGGGAGACGGGAGGCAAGAGTCAGTACAAAGAACACTTGCCCCAGCAAATCCTTTCTATGAGCCACTTTCGCCTCATCAGACTTGCCTCATCAGACTATTACCAACTTACCTCCCCCCAGCCCCCATTCTCACAGCTCATGGATCAGGTCCTGAGAGCTCCTTCTAGCTTCCTTGAATTTCTCTGAAGTTTCTGTACAGATACTGTGTCACTTCCATGGATTAAAAGGTATCACACAGACGTTTGCCAACACCCATCATGACAAAAAGGGAAGCCTTTAAAATAGGCCAACAGACTGAATACGAGGTGTGAAGTGCCAAGGTAGAGCGGACAAAAAAGAGAGACTAATTTATTAAACAAATATTGTTAGCAGTTAAGTAAAAGAACAGTCATGACAGAGACTCCTCCCCTTATCTGAAGAAAACTACCTAGAATTACCTCATGAATTCCTGCCTGAGAGTTAATTCTGCTTTGCCTGAATGTCAGTATCCACAAGTACCTAGGAAATTCCCAAACAGGCAGGTTGCTTTAGCCCTCCTCCCCTGAATTTCCCACTCTGCGTGATATGGGAAGAAAGGGCCACCACACACGGGAGGGAGGTTTTTCTGGTAGGGGACTCTGGCAGATCCTTGAACAGAACACCTAGCAAGTTTTGACATGCAAATAGTAGCTATGTTTAGTTGAGTTCAGGAATATGGTATGGGGTTTACACACACACACACACCAGGAGTTTCGGCAATCAATACCTCCCTATGCTGCTATTACTGCTGGAAGAGATAAAAGGCAAGCCAAGAGAAAGTGCTTGTTATCCTCCTATTGCAGGGCTAACAAAAGCCCAGGGAGGGTAGTTTTGAAGGGCACAAGTGGGGTAATGTCTAACCTCCACCTCTTCCTGTACAGTGGCCCTTATCCAAATTGGGACCCCCACAGCTGCTATGTCCTATTTATCAACTTACCTAGCACTTTTTAAAATCATACCCTTCCTCTGTGCTCAGGACACATCCATGGTTCTCTTTCCAATTTTACCCTCTCGCTGAACTTATGAGGCAGGCTAGGGTGAGCGAGGGTGATTGGCCCAAGGAACCATAGAGAGCCTCATGGCTGAGTAGGGATTTGAACAAGCTAGCCACAATGCCACACAGGCTCCATGTTTAAAAGACTGGGAAGAGCTGATAATGGACCTTCCAGCATCTGTGGGGCACATTTCATCATTGTTTATGGAAGGTGATGGTTAGGCTGGCAACAGCTCAGGGAGTGAAAATGGCCCCTGGCTGCGGGTCTTCAAAACGTGTGATTTCTAAATAGTGGCCCTGGATCCCCCTTTTCAAGCTCCACCAGGCCACTCCAGCAGTCAAGCGTCACTCCTTGGGCCAGATGCTGCTCTTCTTAAGCAAGTCGCTCCTTTAACAGCCCCCCCCTTGCTGCTATACAAACCTCCTACCGATCCTGTCCCAGAAGCCCACACTTCCCTTTGGTTGGAGAAATACTGGTAGGAGTCTCGTTTCCTTTTTTCTCTTTCAAGGAACCACACAGCAACAAAGATTCCACACACACACACCCAATCCCCTGCTGGGCTGCTGCGAGACCAGGCAAGGCACACAAAGGCTCCTTGTTTGTTCCCCGCCAGAGGCACTTTGCTGGGTAATCCTAACTGGCAGGGTGGGTAACCCCTACTGGGAGTGCCTCTGTTTTGCCTTTCATTCTTCCTTTTTTTGGGGGGGGTAGAGAAGGAACCCCCTCCTCCATCCTGTCTTACTTTACCCAGTACATGATGGAGGGTGTCAATCTGCGTTCCCAAGCACAGATAAAAAAAATGATACTCTTGTGCTGGAGGAAATGTAGGCATCTTGTGAGGGGCAAGAGATTGTGAAATAACACCTTCCATCACACTGATAATTCCCATTTTTCAGTATGGGGAACAGAATTGCCCAAGTTCACAAAATAAGCTCATGGCAGATGGAGGATCTTCAACCCGAATCTTTCAGACTGCATCTCAGATCTAAATTCCAGCTCTCCATCCCCTTCGCTTCAACTCCTTAGGTGGCGTGGCACGAAAACAAAGAGGCAAGCTTAAAGCAGGACATTACTCTCGTGTGCTTTCATGTTCATGTTGTGGTCACTGGCTTGGCAGAGACACTGAGCAGGAAGCAGGTCTAGCAAACAGTAAACCTGCCCCCTAACACAGGGTTTAAATTAGGCAAGACAAAAATATACTGTGAAATATACAGTCTTGCAAGGTTAGGCAAAAAGGGCTACAGACAGCTAAGAAACTCCCCTGCAGATCCAGACCTAGAAGAACTAATCTTTGAGTTAAACAAAAAGTCCCAAGATGCCAACAGCATTTGCCTAGCCTAGGAATTCTTTACCAATTCAAACTGTACCGGTAGATTCTCTCCATAGAAACTGATAGGCAGACGAAGGACTCTGGCCCCATAGCTGACGTACAGAACTCATGGCCACAGAATGGTGTCATGGCCAGCAGTATCAGTGACTTTTTTAAAAGGATAAGTAACTATAAGGATATTGGTAGCTGCCAGCCAAAAACATCTTTGGTGCACTAATGGTAATTTTATCAAACAGGTTGCCCAGTTTAACTAACTTGGGATCTATTTTCAGTCTAATATGCTCT
Source organism: Euleptes europaea (assembly GCF_029931775.1). Classification (NCBI taxonomy): domain Eukaryota; kingdom Metazoa; phylum Chordata; class Lepidosauria; order Squamata; family Sphaerodactylidae; genus Euleptes; species Euleptes europaea. The sequence continues at coordinate 107,599,131 of NC_079317.1, read as the reverse complement.
GGACAACCCATATTAGAAATGTACGAACCAAAGCGCTTACTGCTATGAAGGCAATACTCTGCCTGTTTTTACTCTAAAGGTGATCAATATGCTATTACTGTATTTTATAGTAAAGTAGGATCACAATTCCTGTACAGAACCCCCTTGTGGGTGGAAGCCTGTGGAGAATCAATTGATTGATTCCCTTTTGAACTATTTTCTCTGTAAAATTGCTGGTGCTCCTAACTGCATTGCAGGAGTTTCTCTGCACACAGAACTGGGCCTTAGATCTTTTGAAGCTCAGATTTGGGCCACAGTTTTTAGATTCTGGGTTAAGATTCTATTCTCCACGGAGTTGAACGGAGCATTGTTTACTCACCGTGAATGCTCCTTCTCTCCTGAGGCGAAGGCGTCTTGATTAGTGGGTTATTTCCTCCCTTCATCCGGGTAGGCAGGACCAAGATCTTTCTTCTTCCTGTCTTCCCATTGGTGGGAAATAACCTGCAAACTCTTAGTTCAAACTTGCTAAGCTATCAATAACAGGAATGAGTCTCCTTTGGTGAAAACAACATGTAATGCACAAACAGACAACAGACTAAACTGACAAAATTTTGAACTATCATAAAATACGATGTAAGGTAAACCAAACACCGCACCGGGTGGGCAAGACGCCTTCGCCTCAGGAGAGAAGGAGCATTCACGGTGAGTAAACAATGCTCCGTTCTCCTACTGAGGCTACAGCGTCTTGATTAGTGGGACCTCCAAGAGCTCCCAATTGGGTGGGGTGTGCAATCTATTCCACCACGTGTTGAAGAACCCTACGGCCAAAAGCCGCCTGGGCCGAGGACCAGGTGTTTACCTTATAATGTTTAACAAATGTGGAAACAGAGGCCCAGGTAGCCGCCTTACAAATTTCTTCCAGAGGAGCTTGATGATCAAACGCTGCTGAAGTTGCAGTGCTGCGTAGGGAATGTGCTGAGATACCTTCTGGAGGAGAGACTCCGGTGGCCTTATATGCCTGAACTATGCACAACTTCAGGGAGCGACTAATGGCTGCCGTCGACATTGACATGCCCTTTCTAGGATTGGTAATTTCCAAAAATAGGGAATCTGTTTGTTGAAATTCCTGAGTCCTATCAATGAATATACGTAGAGCCCTATGCACATCGAAGGAATGCCAGGCCCGTTCCTTCGGATTTGAAGGTTTAGGGCAGAAAGAAGGAAGGTTTATTTCTTGTGATCTGTGAAATTTAGAATTCACCTTAGGGGTGAAGGTGGGATCTGGAATCAAAACCACCTTGTCCTTATGAAAAGTGCATAGCCCTTTACGAATAGAGAGTGCTCGAATTTCTGAAACCCTTCTGGCTGATGTAATAGAAACCAAAAATAAAACTTTCATGCGAAGGAACTTTAAATGTACAGAGCGGAGTGGTTCGAAGGGCGACTTTGTAAGGGCATTAAGCACTAAATTAAGACTCCAGGAAGGGACTCTGTGTGAGACAGGCGGCTGTATTTGATTTACGCCCTTCAGAAAGGCAAGAATGTGCTGATGTCTGGAGGTGGGAACCCCTTCTAGCGTAGGGATGACGGTAGAAAGGGCCGCTAATTGCCTCTTCAGAGTAGAAGCGGAGAGGTTAAGACTAAGACCCTCCTGTAAGAACTGAAGCACCTGATGAACCCCTGGACGAAGGGGATCCACCCTCTTACGACTGGCCCAACAGACATAGGCTTTCCAAGAGGTATTATAAATGCGTCTCAAGGAAGGACGGCGCGCTTCTAACATGGTATTTATCACGTCCTCCGAGTAACCTCTTTCTACTAGGTTTCTCCGCTCAATTGCCATGCGGTCAAGGAGAACCACTGAGGGTCTGCATGAATCAGGGGGCCCTGACGGAGTGTTCCCCACTGAGTCGGGATTGGCCATGGATCTCGAATTGACATCTGGTACAGGGTGGCGAACCATGGGTGACGGGGCCAAAAGGGAGCTATCAGTATAACCTCGGCTCTCTCCTGTCTGATCTTCCTCAGTACCTTGGGGAGAATGGGAAGGGGAGGGAAGGCGTAAAGCAGTCCCTGGGGCCAGGGGCTCAGTAGAGCGTCGACGCTCTCTGCTGACGGATGGTAATACCTGGTGAAGAACCTGCTTAATTTGTGATTTTCTGCAAAGGCGAACAAATCTACTGATGGCATGCCGAAGACGGCTATAACCTGAGAGAAGGCTGCCTGATCCAAGGCCCACTCTCCTTCGTCTGCGAATTGTCTGCTTAAACCGTCGGCCTGTACGTTCATCACCCCCCTGATATGTTCTGACCTGATAGATTTGAGATTGGACTGAGCCCAAAGGAAAATCTGCGTCGCCTCCTGATGTAGGGCTGAGGAGCGAGATCCCCCCTGTTTGTTCAGGTAGGCTTTTGTTGCCGTATTGTCTGTCCTTATCAATGGATGCCTCCCCCTGATAAGAGGGGCAAAGGCTTTGAGGGCTAATTTGACTGCCCTCAATTCCAGAACATTTATGTGCAGGGTAGACTCTTCCTTGGACCACCTTCCCTGCGTTGTGTGTGACAAAAGAGTGGCCCCCCAACCCTGAAGGCTGGCGTCGGTGACCATTTGGACAGGATCGTCGTGTATGTAAGGCGTGAATTTGGTGAGGTTGTCCCGGAGAGCCCACCAGCGTAGGCTGCTTCGTGTCTCCTGGGATAAAGTGACTGTTCTGTCTTTCTTTCTGGCGATGTCCTTCTGAAAAGGACGGATTTGCCACTGCAAAGGTCTGGAGTGGAAACGTGCCCACGGGACGATTGTTATTGCAGAAATCATTAAACCTAGAAGATGAGCCAAAAACATAAGTTTGGCCTTCTTGGATTTGGCAGTGGAAAGGGCTGCCTTCCTCAATTTGTGCATGCGCTCATGGGAAAGAGAAATGGCGTTCTGGGTAGAATCTATGCGGACCCCCAGATGAGTCGTAGATCGGGAGGGGTTCAAGGAACTCTTGGAAAAGTTTATGAGAAAACCGTGTTCTTGAAGAACCTGGATTACTCTGGCCGTGTGTTGTCTGGACTGCTTTGCTGAACGTGCACAGATGAGGATGTCGTCCAGGTACGGGTGTACCCTCCTGTCTGAGCAAGGCTATGAGAGTGACTAGGATCTTGGAAAAGATCCTGGGGGCGGGGCCTAATCCAAAGGGAAGAGCCCTGAATTGGAAATGGTTCTGAGAAAAGAAGAAACGGAGAAAACGTCTGTGTGAACTGTGAATTGGTACATGCAGGTAGGCCTCTGTCAAGTCCACCGCTGTCATGAAGGTGCCTGGGAGTAACGATTCCACAATGGACTTTACTGTTTCCATGCGGAAATGTTTCCGAGCCATCCGTCTGTTGATGTACTTCAGATCCAGGATGGCTCTCCAGTCCCCGTTCTTTTTGGGGACTGTGAAGAATATGGAATACACTCCCAGGCCCCTCTCAAGAGCGGGGACATGCTCTATGGCCCGGATTGCCAACAAATGCTGAATGGCTCTTACAGTTCTGTTGAGCTTCTCTGCTTTGAAGGGAACTGGAGACTGTTGAAATCGATCTCTGGGAAGAGTGATGAATTCCAGCCTGTATCCCGTGGATATGACTTGAGAAACCCAGCAGTCTACTCCCGAGGAAGTCCATCTGGATCTGAAAGATAGAAGCCTTCCCCCCACCGGAATCAGATCGGCGTCACTGGGTATTTGACTTAGGGAACTTGTCCCCTCTGTCTGATCTGGGTTGTTGACCCTGAGATCTGGAAAATCTACCTCCCCTTCGGAAAGGGCGGGCCGCGCTCCAGGATCCTCTCCTGAAATCTGGACGAAACTTGTTTGGGTTCTGGGGGAACGAAAGGACTGAAAGGAGAAGCCCCTAGATTCTTTTTTAAGTTGTTTTGGCATAACGTGCTTTTTATCCTTGGTTTCCACCAAGATTTTTTCTAATTTGTCCCCAAAAAGACTTCCTTCTTGGATGGGGTATGCCATCAGGGTAGACTTAGCTTTAAAATCGGCCTGCCAGGCCCTAAGCCACAGGGCCCGCCTCACCGAAGTCATGGAGGCCATGGAACGGGCTGTGAAGGTCATAGAGAGAAGCGTCAGCCATTAAGGTAACTGCTGACTGAACCCTCTCTAAGCCACCCAAAATTCTGAGCTGTTCGGGCGGCACCAGTTGGATAAGCTTCTTCACCCAAAGGAAGAAAGCCCTGGCAAAGATTGAAGTGGTGGCGCTGGCCTGGATGGCCAGGGCCGCATTCTCATGAGCCCTTCTAATAAGAGCCTCGGCCTTTCTGTCCAGCTGGTCTCTGATGGAGCCCAGACCGTCTTCTGGAACAAGACCTGGTGTTTGTAAATCCATCACTGGTGCATCTACCAAGGGAACCTTCAATAGGTTCATTGCATGAGGCGCGAGAGTATAGAGTTTTTTAATCGCTGGAGGAGTCTGTCTATTAGCGGCTGGGTTGCCCCATTCCTCTTGAACAGCTCTGAGAAAGAATTCAGGAAAAGGGACCAAATTTTGCCTAGAGGACTTGCGTGGAAAACACTCCGCTACCCCTTGTTTCAAACCTGGATTGGTGGATTCAGACTCTACAGAGTCCTCATTAATGTCTAGGGCCAGAATGGCCTTTGCTAAAAGGGCTTGATAATCCTCTCCTTTAAAAAGCCTAATCTGAGGTTCTTCCCCAAGGACTTCCTCATCATCACTTTCAAATTCACCCTCCTCTTTTTCCTCCCCGGAATCTATGGAGGAGGCCTGGGAACTATGCTCCTGGTCCAGGGGCCGGGACTTCAATGCAGCCTTAGTGGGCCATTTAGAATTGGCTGAAGAGTCCCCAATTTGGGAAGGCTCGGATCCCCTCCCGGTGGAATGAGACCTGGAAGAAGAGGTGGAAGGGGATTCCTCCAAATTCTGAACCGGCAAGGATTGGGTTCGAATTTGATGTGCCTGAAAGGCCATCCATTCCCTTTGTAATGCCACATTAATCAAATCATCAGCCTCCTCGCTAGTAAGCATGCGGTTGGTAGGAGGAGGAGGAAGTGAAGTGCCGGAGGCTGAATTTCCCAGGACAAACTGATACCCTGAGGACATATAAGGGGTGGGGAAATGACTATGCACATTTGGGAAGGACCCAAAATGGCTGCCTGGAGGGAAGGACGGCGGGAAAAAACCACCCGACGAGGAAGGAAAATGGCCGCCCACTACCGGGGGAACACTACCTGCAACCGAGGTTGAAGGCGCGTCAGGCAGCCTCGCGGTACCAGCCGAAACAGAGGAGGCAGGGGCTTCTTTCCCTGCTCTCTGTGGAACGCCAACTTTAAGGCCGCGCTTTCTCTTCCTACTCCCCTGAAGAGCCGAAGTGACCTTTTTTCCTGAAAAGGTCTTGCGCGCCTTTTTTGGCTTGGAGGAATTGTCAGCAGTTAAAACGGAGCTCTCCTGCTCCGCGCTTCCTAAAACACCGCAATTGCGGGCATTGGAAGCCTCGGGGTTCTTAGGGGCCGACTGCACCAGATTAACCTGGTAATCAGTCACTGAGAGGAGATCGTCCTCTCTCTCAGGAGTTGCGTCGGCCATTTTGAATCTCCGGAGAGAATAAAACCGGAGACAAAAAACCCCCTCCAAACACCCTCACAACAAGGGGAGACAAACCGGGGAGAAACGACGACAGGTAAGACGAGTCACGGACGAAAACTGCACCAAAGGAGCTGAATAAACGTTTGCAGAACACTAGAGATTAACAGTGACCACAGAGCTGAGCTCACAAGCCTGCGTACCCTTACGAGGCAGGACGGAACTGAAAGTTTGCAGGCTATTTCCCACCAATGGGAAGACAGGAAGAAGAAAGATCTTGGTCCTGCCTACCTGGACGAAGGGAGGAAATAACCCACTAATCAAGACGATGTAGCCTCAGTAGGAGAATGGATACTTACATCTACTGCAAGCCAATTCTTAATCAGAGCTCATGGAGCAAACTGGCAGAGAATCGTATTCAGATTTTAAGGATGTCTCTCCATGACTTAAAAGACTTTGGGCCATCCGCTGCTCTTTCTTTAATTTTAAACTGCTTGCAAAAACTGGATTTTAGAAGCACTATGACAAGACGACATAGAGTATGTTCACCTTTATACCTAGGCTTAATACTACCACAATCTCTTCCAACATACTGTGATTTACTGATAATCCCACACTATAGACAATGATTTATGTTGGCTAGATTGAATGCCATTTCATCAGGGGAGTTACTGGGTCATTTAAATAAGGTGCTGTATTTTGAGCGAGTGTGTCAGTGTAGTTCTGGTCAAATAGACATCCTTCAACATTCTCTGTTCGGCTGTGACATGCTCAATTTGGCCAAGGATAGATGGATAAAACCTTTTATTTGGGACTCTCAGTGTGACCTGGATAATTTCAGATCTCTTTTAGCAGGGGTGGATTTTAATATTACTTTGCCAGTTGCCAAGTTTCCCCCGCAGTTGATTAAGATTTTAAATTATTAATTTTAGATAGGATAGACTTTTTTTCTTTTAGTCTTAGTGTGAAACTGTTCAGAGCCGAATTAAAGTAAAAAATTGCGGGGAGGGGAAGCAAGAAATCCAGTTAAGACTCGGAGGGTGTAGCCTACCCCAGGTAGGATCATGAGGAAACTCTCTCTGCCCAGCATCTGCTTAGCATGTAGGACAGAGCATCCCTCACTCCCAGCTCCATTCCCACTGATCAATTTTGTATGCAGTCTGCAATTCCGTTCCCCCCGCCTGCAATAACTCTTTTGTGAAGTCTAAAAGTCAGGGCTGAAAAGCAGGTCCAGAGTCCATCCTCTCCTATTCAGACACCTCTCAATAGCTGCCCTGAGCTGGCACTTGCACCACCCACTGGGGCATGGGAACCTGGCACACACCAGTGGCTTCTGGAAAAAAAGGGAGCCCCCCCCCTTGCAGGCAGCCCCCTCTTCCCCCCAGGAGCTGAACACAGAGTTGGGCTAGGACTAAATGGGACGAGAGGTCACAGCAAGGCTCAGGACAGAAGACCCTGGGTGAGGAACTGGGAGATTTCAGTAGGCTACTACATCTCCCCATGAGCTAGTGACAAGGAAAAGAAGCGACATCATCCAGGAAGGCTCACTCTGACTTTGCAGATTCATCTGGGAATGAAATTGTCTGAGCCTTATTAAATATGAAGAAGAAGAAGGAGTTGGTTTTTATATGCTGACTTTCTCTACCACTTAAGGAAGAATCAAACATGCTTACAATCACCTTCCCCTCCCCAAAACAGGCACCCTGTGAGGTAGGTGGGGCTGAGAGTGTGACTAGCCCAAGGTCACCCAGCTGGCTTCGTGTGTAGGAGTGGGGAAACCAACCTGGCTCACTAGATTAGCGTCCGCCGCTCCTGTGGAGGAGTGGGGAATCGAACCCAGTTCTCCAGATCAGACTCCACCACTCTTAACCACCACCAATATGAGCCAGACCAGAGAATGGAGGGTTCCAGAAGGTGTTCAAAGCACACAAAATGGACATGGCAGGGATCTGAGGGAGGCTGGAGAGTTCCCAGAGGGGGGACCATAAAGATGAGGGATGAGGTAAGGGAGAGCAAGGCGGGGAGAGTGAGGTCTTGGAGGGTCAGAGGAGGTCTTTGCTGAAGAAGCGGGCCTTAGAAGAAGAACTCAAAGGATGACAATTCAAGCCATTTTACACTTTATGCAAAAAGAAACCAGCACATCAGGCAGGCAGCTATGCAAAACCCCTCTCCCCTCCATCTATTTGGGAGGAACCTAAAGGGGCACCTGTCAAGAACTGCACTACCCCAAAGTGCAAACTCTTTCTTCGTAACATGTGGAGTGGCCCCATGAGACAAGAGGCTGCTCTGGCACACAGAGCAACATGGCAGGAGAAGCAAAGTACCCAGCAGTCCTGCATTCTCTTAATCACCGGCTCCCTCTCTATAGAATATGTCCTGGGCAGGGTTTCGGTACAGAAAACTGCCTTCCTGTGCAGGGCAGCCATACTGAAGCACCAGGAAAATGATCCATTCAGGAAGAATCAAAGGGGGAGGGGAGATGATGCCATTGCCGCCTCGCATCAGGCAAGGAGAAAAGTCCAGCAGCAGCTCCAAGCCAGGGTCTGGTGCCCCCACCCCCTCCATTCCAAGTCCCCTATGCTGTACCAGCCATTCCAAGTCACAGTTCCCAACAGGCATGTAATGGAACAGGTAGCACCGACACTTGCAAATGAGTCTGTAGAAGGGTCTCTTCACACAAGTTGTGTGTGTAAAACTCTCTGTACACACTGTTAATGTACAATACTTAAAAACAATGAATTTGTAATGGATACATGCCACATGGAGCTGGCTGCAGCTCCCTGAGATGTACAACTATGGTCATTTATGCATGGGAGTTTTACCTGGGGTTTGATGCTCGCTCGACCCATACTTTTCTGTTGCGAATTCTAAAAAAAATGCTATGCACCAGCAAAATCAAGAAGCTCAAATCAGGAAGCATTTGAGTCCACCCCTTGAAATGCCGCTTTGTAATTGGCTGTAGTGCTTACTCTTGAGAAAAACATCCAGCTCCCCTCTCCCCCCCAGTGGAAACTCAAGTGCCGTTTTAAAAACCAACAGAGAGCTTTAAAAGGAATGGGGTTGGGTTGGAGAAACCCAAGCACCATTTTAAAACCCATTTTTACATGACAATGTCTGCTCATAAAATAGAACTCCATGTGGGAGACAAAAAGCATTTGAGTCCCCACCCCTTGAAACGCTGCTTTGTAATTGCCTGTAGTGCTTATGGAGAGAACATAAGAACATAAGGCCCTGCTGGATCAGACCAAGGCCCATCAAGTCCAGCAGTCTGTTCACACAGTGGCCAATCAGGTGCCTCCAGGAAGCCACAAACAAGACGAGTGCAGCAGCACCATCCTGCCTGTGTTCCACCGCACCCAAAATAATAGGCATGCTTCTCTGATACTAGAGAGAATAGATATGCAACATGACTAGCATCCATTCTAACTAATTGCCATGAATACCCCTCTCCTCCATGAACATGTCCACTCCCCTCTTAAAGCCCTCCAGCTGGCAGCCATCACCACATCCTGGGGCAGGGAGTTCCACAATTTAACTATGCGTTGTGTGAAAAAATACTTCCTTTTATCTGTTTTGAATCTCTCACCCTCCAGCTGTAGCAGATGACCCTGTGTTCTAGTATTATGGGAGAGGGAGAAAAACTTCTCCCTGTCCACTCTCTCCAAACCATTCATAACTTTATAGACCTCTATCATGTCTCCCCTCAGCGACCTTCTTTCCAAGCTAAACATCCCTAAGCGTCTTAACCGCTCCCCATAGGACAGCTGCTCCAGTCCCCTAATCATTTTGGTTGCTCTTCTCTGCACCTTCTCAAGCTCTGTAATATCCTTTTTTAGGTGTGGTGACCAGAACTGTACACAGTATTCCAAGTGTGGTCTCACCAAAGATTTGTACAAGGCAGTATGATATCAGCAGTTTATTCTCAATTCCTCGTCTAGTTATGGCCAGCATGGAATTTGCCTTTTTTACAGCAGCAGCACACTGGGCTGACATCTTCATTGAGCTATCCAATACCACCCCAAGATCCCTTTTTTAGTCTGTCGCTGCCAGCACAGATCCCATCAGTGTATATGTGAAGTTGGGATTTTTTGCCCCAATATGCATCACTTTACACTTCCTCACATTGAATCTCATTTGCAGTTTTAATGCCCATTCTTCCAGTATGCAGAGATCCTTCTGGAGCTCTTCACAGTCCGACTTTGTTTTAACCACCCTAAATAATTTTGTGTCATGCTGGGCTTGTCACAAGTGGCTCCTTTTCTGTCCCCTGCATTCTGCCAAAGCCTGAGTAAGGGAACCCCCAATGGTCAAGTCAGAAAACTGGTTAAAATAGAAAACGTGATTCCAGTTCTCTCCTCCTCTCCCCAGGGATTTTTGAATTCCAAGGGTGCCTCCACATGAAAAACCCAACCATGGCTTCCACATGGTGACAATTCTTACAGTGGGCATGAGAGCTACATGGAGCATCACCACCATCTGTGTGGAAGTAGGTCATTTGTCCCATGCTCTTTCGTATGCATTCTGGATCTCTGCTGGGAGCAGCACTATGCCACCCGAGAAACCATTTATCCACCACTTACCAATTTTCTTGTAATAGATGGGCACAAAGACATTGATGACACGGTCCATCCCCATAAGCGTCATGCAGAATACCACCAGGCACTGCAGCAGGCAGTTCCCCTTTGGCCAGAGGTAGAGGGAAAGCAGCCGTATCTTCCGACCCAAATCCCTCCAAGTGGAGTGAGTCTCTCTGTCATCTGGAAGCAGGGGCTGAGAGGCAGAAATGGAAGAGAGTACAAGAGAAGGAACTTCAGGCCAGGGGGCCTGAAAATGTTTCACCTGTGTTGTCATGGGGAAGGAGGCTAGTGACCTCTCTGATGTGGTGCCTGAGCAACGATTATAGCTGACATCTGGGGGATGGGCTGAGGCAGAAATTGAGCAGAGGGGTGGAATTCAGGAATATAGGCGCTTCATGGCAAAGGACACAGGGAGAAACACAGCTGGACAGGGAAGCAAAGAACATCCACAGAAACTGAGCGAGAAAGGCACGGAGCTCATGGAACAGGATGGGAAAACACGTCCGCAAAGGGGCAGGAATTCAGCATCTTTACAGTTGCTTTGACAGGGCATCCTACAGAACTTACATCTTGCATCCTCTCAACACTGCTACAGCAGCTGAGACAAACCAGTACTACTAAGATCTAGATCTAAACTAGGCCTAAAGGGTTTAAAGTCTACAGGTCAGGTTTTTAGCTAGCCAAGAAAGAGTTCATTTCAAAGGATTCAACAGAAGAGATCTCTGCTACCCAACAGAGCCCTAAATCCCCTTTCTCTTCCATCTTCACTACCCATTGTTCAATCACCATAGTAGCTGACTCGCACATCCTGTTTTATGACCTATTTATGAGCTAGGCCCCACTGTGATTGGCTAGACCAGGAGGGTGGAGCTTTTGTCAGAACTACATATTTAGGACTGGCTTACAAGCTTTCTTTGTAAACCAGGGGTGGGGAACGTCAGGCCCGGGGGCCGTATAAGGCCCGCGAAAGCATTTGGTCTGGTCCTTCGTGGGTCCTGGCAGATCTCTAGCTCAGAAGGATCTAAGACTGGTGATCCGCCCCCTCCCGCAGACAGGAATAGCCTCTATTCAAGGCAGATGTGTTTGTTTTGCCGAGAAAAGGAACCTTTTTTCTGCCTTGAAGAGTCATTAGCTATGGAGCTGCTAGGACTGCCCAAGAGTATAGCAGGCTAATTTTAAGCTGATAATTTTGTATGGCCCGCGAATGATATTATAAATATCTAAATGGCCCTTGGCAGAAAAAAGGTTCCTCACCCCTGTTGTAAACACACCCTGTGATAACACTGTAACTCTAGTATCAAAGCATTTTTTTAAAAAGTAAGAGGTACTTGAGTTAAGTAACTGTGTGTGAGTTCAGTAGCAGGGTAAAGAAACCAGATCATTAGACTTGCTTTCTATCATTATTTGAAATTTCACAATTCAAGTAAGTGCCTTTGCTACAAAAGGGATCACAGATGTTTCAGGCAACCTTCATGCAAGGAGTGAAATAAGGAAGGAGGAGGAGGAGGAGCATGCCTAGTATCAGAAGAGCATGCCGATTATATTGGGTGCGGTGGAACACAGGCAGGATGCTGCTACTGCAGTCGTCTTGTTTGGGGTCTTCCTAGAGGCACCTGGTTGGCCACTGTGTGAACAGACTGCTGGACTTGATGGGCCTTGGTGTCATCCAGCAGGGCCTTTCTTATGTTCTTATGAAGAGGAGTTGGTTCTATATGCTGACTTTCTCTACCACTTAATGAAGAATCAAACTGGCTTACAATCACCTTCCCTTCCCCACAAGAGACACCCTGTAGGTAGGTAGGGCTGAGAGAGCTCTAAGAGAGCTGTGACTAGCCCAAGGTCACCCAGCTGGCAAAAGAAGCAGCAATGGGTCACTCCCATCAATAGAAATGGATGCTGATATGAACAAGAGAGAGACGGATAGTGAGGCCTCTATGATGGCAACCTGTATGGTTTGTGCCAAGGGCCAGGGCTACAGAAGCAAAGATGACAGCAGAAAGTGACCTTCAAGGGTGACAGGGAGGAAACTGCATGGAAGAGAGTTCTTGCAGGAGCAGGGGAAATCAGTAGATGTTCTGAACCACTTGAACTAAGAAACTGCTTTTAGGAGTGTTCCAGTGAGAATCCTGCTAGAGGACAGCTACAGCAGGCTATGCCACACGGGGAATAAGACTCAGCCCCTCAAGGACAGAGGTAATTTAACCACAATCTGCAAGAAGAGGAAGAGAAGGGTGGTGGTTGGTGATTACCTACTGAGAGGTATGGTATATGGAGGTAACTGTGGGCAAACCTTAGCTTCCCAGTAGTCGGATCCAGGCTGTGACAAACAGGTTGCCGAGACTTGTCAAGCCCACTGATATGCTATCATCCTGCTCATGTATGTGAGAACGAATGATATGGTTAAGCACAATTATAGCTTATTATGAGGCTCTAGGAAGGAAGGCGTAGAACCTTGGCGGCTAGGTGGCGGTCTTGCCAATTTTTCCTGTAAAAAGTAGAGAACGATATAGGGAGAGCCAATGGCAAAGCACTTCTGAATGTTTCTGAAAAGCCTACAAGGTCACCATGCATCAGCTGTGACTTGACAGCACTTTACACACACACATAAAGGGAGAAGAATACCTCAGATGTATGAATGGCCACAGGGATGGTACTTTAAGACTGGTTTAATTTCTGGCACCACTAACCTAATGAAAAACTACTGGCAAGAGATAGACTACCTTCACAAAGACTAGGAAAAATGCATTTGGCCCATCCAGATTCTCAAAGCTCAACAATAAGCCCCCCTGCAGAGTTTTGAGAATGCAGATGGGGAAAATGTACAGTGTTTGTCAGTCATTGTCATGATTTAATTTTATGGATACCTTACTTACAATTTAATTTTTAACAATAAATAAGATCACTATTAAGTATGATATGAAGTTTTATTCAGTGTACCTATAGTTGAATTAAGACTTAAAACTTTAATTAAAGTTTATTAAGTTAATAAACAGTGTACCTACCTATATAGTTTAAGTTTAAGAAATTTGGCTCTCAAAAGAAATCTCAATCGTTGTACGGTTGATATTTGGCTCGGTTGACTAATGAGTTTGCCGACCACTGGGCTAGCCAGAGATGCTAAACACAACAAAAAAGGGTGCTTTTCCTATGTACAGAGTAAGAATGAGAACAAAAACATGATAAGCCCATTGCAGGGACTGGAAAGTGAAATTGTAACAGGCGATGAAGAGAGGGCAGAACTGCTCAATTCCTACTTTTTCTCAATCTTTTCTTGCGAGGGAAATGGTGCTCAACATGGCGGAAACAAAACACATGATGAGGGAAGGGATCTGTAGCCTAGGATTGGCATTACAAACCACTGCTTTTAACCATTATACCACTCCATCTGTTAGTACCATTAAGATCTTAAGATTTGCTCTAATGTCCATTAGACACTAATTAGCACACGGCTTCCAACAGTAGTCAGGTAGATGGCCCTGGGAAGCTTACATGAAGAATTATGTATAAGGATCTGTTAAATTGTTTTATTTTTGTATAATATATACAGTTGAGAACTTGCTTTTTCTAGGCACAAAGACTGGTTTGATTGAGTATAGAATCCAAGCTTTTTAAAAGCATCCCAGGACACTGTATCATCACTTTTTTTTAATCCAGCCCATTCATACCAGCATGACCCGTTAGCTGGTTATTGTTCAAGCTGGTTGAGGCAGCAGGAAAGGGAGACTGGAGGGAGGCCTCATGCTGAAACAGATGATTGCCCCAAGCTCCTCGCAAAGGCAGATCTAAAATGCAAATCTGCACAGTCCAGGAGAGGTCCACAGTGCCATCTGCTGGGGATCAGTCACCTCTGCTGGGTTTTATCATTAACGTAAGCAAGTCTCTAACAACTAATGTTCAAGTATTTTAAGCTTTAGCCTGTACTTAAAATCCTTCATTAGATATTAGCCTACCAGATTAACGTCTAACTCAGCTTACAATGTTGGCCTTCTTTCATGCCTTAGCTATAATAAGACCTAAAAAAAATCATTGTCAAATCCAGTATCATTAATAAATAATGTTCAGCACTTGTTGCTCATTTCAGGTGTTTAGTACATTACTTCAGTAATAACTGCAACAGACCTGAATTATGTTGGTACTCCCAGGAGCCTATATAAACGGGAAGAGCTGCAGGGCAGTTATGTCTCAACATAATCTGATTGTACCTCTCAGCGTTTTATATCCCTGAACTGGCCTTACCAGCCAGTTTCTATACTATCTGCCCCACCCCTTCAGTGAACTTCTACCTACAGTAAGCTGCCTGTTTGTCCTCCTCTCATTTCCTTTGTTGCTACCTCTCTCCTAATGGAGGCTGGCAACAGGAGTTTCTGTGCAGCTGTACAATAGACGTGGCTTTCCTTAGCAATGCCACACCAGAAAAGAAATAGCTGCTGCATCTCTTACCATCTTGCTGAGGCTGGGACACAGCAGCCTTTGAGCATTAGAAGCTGTCTTGCACCAGTCAGACCCTTGGTCCCCGGTCTAATTCTGACAGCAGCATTCCAGGATCTCACATGGAGACTCTACTGCCCTCTGCCCTTCTGCTTGTGGTCTGTTCACTTGGAGATGCCAGGGATTGGTCCTGGTTCCTTCTGCATGCCAACCATGCCCTCTGCCACTGAGCTAGGGCCCGTTTTTTCAAAGAAGTAGCAGCAATGGGTGGCATCCCTAGACCTCACACCGGCCTGCAACCTACCATCCATGAACTGAGTTTGCCACATTTCTCTCCATTGCTACAGCCCCTTCCCACCCCCACAGGAAGTTTGTTCCTGAGGGTGCAGGAGCTGAATGCAGAAACAATCATGCAAGCTGAGAGGCTGAAGAAGGGAGGGAGGGAAACAGTTCCTTTTGGGTTTTCTGTCAGTGGAGCTCCAGTTACCACAGGAATTATTTTCCCAGGAACTAGAAGGGGCCATGTGAACAGAGAGGAAAGCTGGAAGACTCAAGAGGCACAGACAGTACAGTACAGGCCACCATTTCCTTTCTATTCCAGATCTGAGGACCAGAGCACATATTAGTTGATGCCATGATGTTGCCAAAACGACCTGCGTGTTAGGCACCTACACACTCCTACTGGCAGGATATGTTGATTCATGAAGGAGTGTCACATATTAATTGCCAGAGATTAATTGTAAAACCCATCTCTGCGTCATCTGTAATGTGTGCTCCGGCTTGAGAGTCTATCCTAGACCTTGACACGACTTCCTGTGGCAACAGTAGGGCCTTCTTCAAAATGGCAGTTAGTTGGGGAGAAAGCAAAAAACGCTTGTTCCTTGCAAAGTGATGCTCATGGCCCCCACACCACCAAGCTGGTTCACATAAAAGAGGCAGACATAGGACTGCCTTTAGGGCAGGGATGGGTAACCTCAGGCCCAGGGGCCGTATGCGGCCCCCGAGGACATTTTTTGTGGCCCTCGGGAGCTCCAGGGCCCTGCCACGGAGGCGCTGCACAGGACGGCCCTCCCTGAGGGTGTTCCTGGGGCCACGGCTTGCAGGGGCACTGCGGCGCCCTTTGGACCTCCTCTCGCCGACTGACTGTTAGTCGGCAAGAGGAGGGGGAGGGACGCTTCCCCCAAAGCTGCCCCCTATAGCCGCAGTGTGCAGGAATGCCGGGGCACACTGTAAGCCCCTCTTGCTGCCTGTCGGCTGTTGAGCAGCGAGGGGGGGGAAGAGGCCCATGGTTCCCGGCGGCAGAGCATGCGCACAGGAGCCAATCGGGCTTCGGGGGGGGGGGGGCTTTTGTGGACTCTGGGGGTGGGAGGGCATGGAGCCATGTCGCGTGGGGCCGGTGTGTGTATGTGTGTGTGTGTGTGCGGGAAGGCTTTTCTCTCTTCCTCTTTTTCTGTGTCTTTCTTTGTCTGTCTCCCTCTGTCCTTTTCTTTCTCCCCCTTTCCATTTCTTTCTCCCTCTCCCTTTTCCTCTTTCTGTTTTCCTTCCTTCCTCCCTTGCCGATTGACTGCGGGCTGCGCCCCCCTGGTGCCTCGTTTGCTCAGGCCCACTGCTGGCTGCCCTCCTACCTGGGAGGGGGGGAGGAGTGGGGGAGTGGGGGTGCCCTCCAGGACTTCTCTGCGTGGCCTCCCCTGGGGTTGCCAACCTCCAAGTGGTGGCCGGAGACCTGGCAACCCTAGCCTCTCCCCCCACCAGATCTACACCTGGTATGGCCCCCGAATGATGTTATAAATGTGCAAATGGCCCTTGGCAGGAAAAAGGTTCCCCACCCCTGCTTTAGGGTAACAGAAGCCCACCTGTCTGTTTTCCACGTCGCGTTCATCTTCATTAATTAGCAGCATGTAGGGCTTCCGAGGCAGGCCAGGGGCCTTTATTCCCAAGGTGAAGAGGGTGAAGGTGCAGATGTAGCGTAGTAACCACAGACTGAACTGTACCTGGGGGAGTTGATCAAAGGTCAGATATTTTCTTGCAGTATATCTCCCCCTTTCCCTTGTTACAAATGGTAATGAGCATATGAAAAGCCCTGCTGCATCCAATCAGTGATAGTCATAGTCCAATGTCCCACTTCCCGCAACAGCCAACCCAATGCTTTAGAAGGCCCACAAGGAGGATGTGAAGCAAACAGCAACTGGTAAGAAAAAGTGTGACCTTGCCTTTCATGGGGGCATAGACTTATCTGAGAATTGAACCCAGGACCCAATGCAAATAGCATGCTCAAAATGTTAAAGAGAGAGTGACTGATTCATGCCACCCTAAGCAGATTTACATCTTTATAAGCCCACTGGTTTCAATGAACTTAGAAAGGTATAACTCTGCTTAGGATGGCACTGTAAGTGAACTTTAAGATTGACCACACATAATGCTGGCACATCAGCGAATAAAGCTCCCAGCTTTTAAAAAAGAAATCATGCATTCAGGAGATTAATTTGGATCAAGAAGTTGGCTTTTATATGCCAGTTTTCTCTACCTTTGAAGGAGAATCAAACCAGTTTACAATCTTCTTCCCTTCCTGTCACCACAACAGACCACCTTGTGAGGTAGGTGAGGCTGAGAGTTCGAAGAGAAATGTGACTAGCCCAAGGCCACCCAGCTGGCTTCCTGTGTAGGAGAGGGGAACCCAACCCAGTTCACCAGATTGGAGTCAACCACTCTTAACCACTAGGCCACAGTGCAGGGGGAAGAGGGGGATTCTCAACCTGAACCAGCTGGGAGGACATGCTACCTGCCCTGTACAAATATACAGATGCCCATATCAGGGCCCGTACTACAGTAGCTCCTTGGGCCATTTCAGGTCAGGAAAACAGAGCAGCTTAAAAGCAACCCAAACCTAATCAATCCAATCCAAATCAGGCTCAGTAGTGTATGAATTTTCTCAAAAAAATAAAACAAAATGCTGGAAGGTCTGTTCATGGAATGCTCAGAGTTGAACCCCCGAGTACACATTTGAACTCAGGTCTTCCTAGTCTAATGTCCTATCGTGTGCTCCATTCCCACGATCTCGTCCTGGGTCATATGACTTGGAGTAAGGGAAAGTGCCATTAAGGTTGGCATTTGAGCAGACCTAAACAAACTTGAAATCAAATGACCCGTCAAATACTGGTCCAAGCATTCATTTATTAGAAGAAAAGCAAAAAACAGGTTTGAGTATGCTTGCGTCTTGCATTTTCTGAACCCTATTCCTCGTATTCTGAGGCATGCAGTCACAGTAAGAAAAGCTAGCTAATGAGATTTAACTGAGTGAGGAGGGAGAAGAGCAGGAGCTCTCTGGAGTGGCAGGCAGGGGACGCTTGCTCTTAAATGAGGGGTGTATGACTTCAGTTCTTGCTGAACTGGGAAGCAAAAGTCCCTCATTCCTTCCCATTGTTATCAAACAGTACCATGATGCAAAAAAGCAAACAAACAAATGAAGAGGTGTCAAACTGTTGGTGTTGTAACCTACAAGACACATCTCTTAAACATATGCTTTGGGCCTGTCCAGTTAGTCTTTTTGGGAAGAAGTAATTACTCATATCAGTTCTGCATTACAATATTCATTGATCTTTTCAGAATGCTTTTGTACTTTTAAACTATTTGCCTGTCTCCTGGAGACTAACTAATGGTCAACAAAAATGGACCTCTTTGCCCATTTTGTTGTTAAAAGACTTCGATTATAACAGTGGAAAGATAAATGCCCACTTCCAGAAATCCAACGGATTGAGGACTTACAATTTTATCAACATATGAATATATGGCATATAGATGACAATTACACATGGACACATTTTTAGATATTTGGAAAACTTTTATTACGTGTAGGCCTGCCAAAATTGTTACCTTTTGTTATCTCTTTTATTTCTTTTTATTTGGGGTAATTAAAATTAATTAAAAACACAGTCCCTTACAAATGTGTTCTGAAGTTCCTGCAACATTTCAACAAACTGTCAGCAACTGAGCAGCACCCAACCCTAGCACCCATCACAAACAAAAGGGGGATGCTTTGTGAGTGCTTTGTACTGAAAAATGAAATTTGAATATTTTGAATAAAAAATTGATAGTGCCCAGAAACAATTAGAACTAGATGGAGGAAGATCCTCGGACTCTCTCAGTGCAGGCTGCATAGACAGGATCCCTCTAGATTACACCAACAGGCAGCCAATGCACCTAGAGGCCTTGGGACTGTATTGGCAAGAGAAACTGGACCTCAGTTGCTTTGGGAATAGATTACAAACCGTTACAAGAGTGTGGCATAAAGACAAGCCATTTGTTCCATGCGATGAGGGGAAGGGAAGAGAGCATAGGAAAGCAGTGCTGGAAGCACTGGACAATTAATTCATACATCACAGATTTTAAACCAGAGGGTGCAGCACAGTGCTGAGAGAATCCCACCCTATTAGCTTTTCCAAACATTAGGTCCATCTTCTTACACCAAGTGCAGGGTCAAAAGCAACCTTTGTGGATTATTTACTAGTTGGCATACAGGAATGGAGTGGCCCTGAATGAGAACCAGCATGGTGTCATATTTAGAATATCAGACTACAAATGGGGCAAAATCTCCACTCTGCCATGAAGCTCACTGGGTGATCCTGGACCACACTCTTTCAGCCTACCTCACAGGGGAACCAGGTATGCCACTTGAAATTCCTTTGAGGCCTGAGTATGTTCTTATGCCCTGGCATTTTTAACCTCTTTTTATTGGGCTGTCATTTTTTAATTGACTTCTTTGGTTTTTATTGTATTAGACATGAGCTAACTTGAGCAAGTTCTGCAAAGGGAACATATACATTCTCTAAATAAAAAGTAAGAAAATGTAATATCTTAAGAAAGGAACCGGAATGGGATCAGTTCTCCCCTTCCATCTTGCCTCAAGAAGGCTAGGTGCACAGATAGGCAATGCAAGGAAATTGGAAATCTCAGACTTATATCTGGAAAACTGTTTAGCTGGGGAAACTATTTAGCTGGGAGCTTATGCTGAGTCATTGGGGGGAAAAGTCCTGCTGAAATGACTCAGCAAAACAGTATTTTCACTTAAGTGTATATGTAAACATGCATGGCCAAACACACACACACACACACACACACACACAAAAGCCCAAAGTGACTCAGCAAAAGTGTGCTGAACAGAGCAGGCTGGGAGGGAAAAGATAAGCAATGCCTGACACTTGAGAACAGCAACAGCGGCCAGCGTGTGCTTGCACCATCTAATCAACCTATTTCCTAGACCCTTCTCTCTAAAAACTTTAGGCTACAGTCCCTGCTTTCCATCTCACGATCCTCCAGCACAGGAAAAGAATGGCATCTGACCCCAGAGGAAGGGCTGGGATGCTTGCTGCTGCCTGGCAGGGTAACAGATCCTCTATGGAGTAGCTGAAGATTCACCTCCCCCACTGGTAACACAAATATGCGCTGAAATGCCCTCCACACCAAGGCTGACCCTTTCTCGTGGACAGAGGCTCTGTGTGTTTAAGACCTGCAGGAGAGACAGAAAATCAACAGGGAAGGTTTCTCGCATTACTGGATTTCCACGGCAGGGAAAGCCTCACCTGCTGATTTCCTTCCACTCCTGCAACTTCTAAACGCTTCTTCTCTATATAAAAAAGAAACAGTTGTACTACACATACGCACAGATGGTTCTCATCTAGATCACTCACAATTTTCCTTAGGAAAACCCTTGATTATCACTGGGAAGAAAACCTTCACCCCACTTGGGAACTGGTTTACAACTTTTTCCCCAATTCCCACTGGGATGCCTGTTCACACAGCTCTAATTCAAGGGATGAGATGTGCTGTTTCTGCCTCTTTTATCCTTGCTGCGTGCACAAGCAGGGTACTTCAGACCATGGTGGTCCTCTTCCAGTGCACGGTTAACACAGACCACAGCAGGGCCAGCACAAAGAGTGCAATCTGCATGGGAATGCCTCACTTTTAGTGCAGTGGTGTTCCAAACTGACCAAGTGCCATGTTCTTGCACTACAGCACCAGGCAGGCAACATGCCTCTGGCCACCTGTCTAGACTCTGTGTTGACTTACCTTTTGGTTGGTGTCTTCTAAGCCCCACCACCAGAGAGGGCTATTCCAGGAGACGAAGGCCAGGTTCTCAGCAGCAAAGGCCAGAGCCCAGAAGAAGAGCAGGATAGCTCCATGGCCTCGGATCCGGTCCTGCACCATCACTCTGGTGCGTTCCAAGTGCAACAAACCAACTGAACTGGCCCAGCTCACGGCAGAAAAGGAGGCGTACAGCACCACATAGCCATGGAGTTGCAGCATGCCCAATGCTTGCCACAGCAAAGCAACAAAGGGCAGCAGTGCAAGTAGCAGAGATAAGAGAACCTGGATGTAGTACATGCGGGAACGCGGCATATACTTTGGCTCCATGGTGCGGCTGAACCGGGCATAACAGGCGTACTGCAGGGCACCCAACAGGAAACAGATGCTGACCAGCACTGCAGGCACCAGTGTGAAGTAGAAACAGGGGTGCAACCCCTCCTGAGCCCATGCTCGGGTCAGAGACTCATTCCCCTCACAGTAGCTTTGTAGCGTCAACATCCTGCTGGCTGAGGAGCTACAGAAACATTGATGAAAGAAAGAGGAAATTGGGGTGCACATTTGCACCAAAGTATGCAAATAAAAATATACAGGCTCATTGCGCCCCCATGTCTTTAGGTACCAAACGCACACACAGGAAGGAACATCATACACCCTATGTGCCTACGCATGCATGAGTATGTTTCCTAATCTAGAGCAGATATTTTGGGCCATCTAGCTCAGGTTCCTGTTTGTCCTTCTAATCTAGCCAATGGCATGTCCCCAAGAAGAGGCTGAGAGAGATGCTTTACAGAAAAAAATACTGGAAAACCAATAAGGCTGGTGAGATTGCTTGGCACCCTTTCCCTCCACACCACCTGCTACTAACCAGCAGAAGGGCAAAAGACCAGACTAGAAGAACCAGGTTGCTGATATTTTTTTGCCTTCCCAGGAAGCAGAAACCAGCCCTTGTTTTTTCTTCCCACTCTTTGGCTTGGAGAAAGTCTCCACAAAAGACATCCAGAAAATCACAAGCAGGGCAAGGTATGGAGGAGCTGAGCACAAGTAGGGTAGGAAGGAGCTGAGTCCTGGTAACATTTTCTCAGAGAAGACTATATGGATGGGTTTTATTCATATTCAGGGCCTAGCTGTTTACTGCATTTGGGGTCACACAGGAGTGTCTCACTAGGCCAGGTTTTCTATCAGCCATGGGAGTTTCTTGCTTTCCCTTGTCACCCGTGGCTCGACTGACTTGCTTACGTCTTCTGGAGTTATTTCCTCTGCAGACACTTTCTGTGGTGCAAATGCTCTCTGCTTGTGGCCCATGGCTCTGGAATAAGCAGGTTGGTTAGCAGGGGGCTGGAAAATGGAGGGACTGCCCTCCCTCACGGCAAAGGACCCTTTGGCCATACAGTCCCCTTGCAGCTCTGCGGTTTTTGCAAAGCTCGCTCGGGCCATTCCATTCCACGGCCATCATCATAGGAATGGTCAGTTTTGTTTTTAAACCTACAGTATGCCAATGTTGCCCTGACCTGGATGGCCCAGGCTAGCCTGATCTCGTCAGATCTCAGAAGCTAAGCAGGGTCAGCCCTGGTTAGTATTTGGATGGGAGACCACCAAGGAAGCCCAGGGTCTCTATGCAGAGGAAGGCAACGGCAAACCACCTCTGTTAGTCTCTTGCCATGAAACCCCCCCCCCCAAAAAAAGGGGTCGCCATAAGTCGGCTGCGACTTGACGGCACTTCTCACACACACACATGCCAATTGGTTGTTGTAGGTTATCCGGGCTGTGTGACCGTGGTCTTGGTATTTTCTTTCCTGACGTTTCGCCCGCAGCTGTGGCAGGCATCTTCAGAGGAGTAACACTGAAGGACAGTGTCTCTCAGTGTCAAGTGTGTAGGAAGAGTAATATATGGTCAGAAAGGGGTTGGGTTTGAGCTGAGTACTGTTCTGCAAAAGTAATGTGCTAATCATCAGCACAACTTTAACAGAAAAGAGGAGAGTTTAAGAATGAATAAGGCTTGGCTTCCTGTTCTGCAAACCTCCAGACTAACAAAGGCAACAGTCCACAATAGCCATGCAGATTAGCCTTGGATTTCACACATTAACTGATCACTTCAGGATACAATGGTTCCATATTAACATACCATACCCTCATTAGCACATTATCTTGATACTTACAGGACAATGGTTCGCACATTACTTTTGCAGGACAGTACTCAGCTCAAACCCAACCCCTTTCTGACTATATATTACTCTTCCTACACCCTTGACACTGAGAGACACTGTCCTTCAGTGTTCCTCCTCTGAAGATGCCGGCCACGGCTGCGGGCGAAACGTCAGGAAAGAAAATTCCAAGACCACGGTCACACCGCCCGGATAACCTACGAGAACCGATGAACTCTGACCGTGAAAGCCTTCGACAATATTTTACGCATGCCAATGTTGTTGTGTCGCCCACTGACCGCTTTCTCCTCCGGCCCAGTCAGGACCGCAAGTCTCCTTTCTAAGGCCTCAGAGAGGCCTCCCTTCAGCCTCCGCGGGCCCAGGAACAGGCCACGGGCAATTCTGACCCCCCCCTCCCTCCAGGCCTGACGTCGTTCTGCTCTGGACCCCTCCGCCGCCGTTAAAAGAGCCGGGCCCTCCCGGGGCTCTCGTGCTGCCCCCCCCCCGGGAGGAGAGGGGCGGGGCGGCCCCGTCTCCTCCCCCGCTCCGCCCTCCTGGCAGCTTTGGCGGGCCCGCCGGCGGCCTGTTTTATTTCCCAAGCGGCGGTGACCACCTCCCCCCCCCCGCCGCCGTTTCGTGACGGGGAGGCGGGGGGGGGCGAGGAGGACCCGTGATTAACCCTTTCGCGGCAGCACACCGAGAAGGGGGGGGGCGCGCGGGGGGGGCCCTCACTTTTCGCCCTGGCTCCTGCCAGCAGGTGTTGTGGGCACCGCCCACAACACCTGCTGGCAGGAGCCAGGGCGAAAAGTGAGGGGGCCCCCCGCGCGCCCCCCCTTCTCGGTGTGTGTGTGTGTGGCGCGCGCGCCCTGGCGAAGGCCCACCTGCCTCAGCCCGCGTCCCGCGCGATCCCGTCGGCCCCCGCGCCCCCAGGCCCTAGCGCGCGCCGCTCCCCCCGCCTCCCCGCCACTGGTGGCCCAGAGTCCGGCCGCGGGGGCTGCCGGGACGAGCTCGCCTCGCTTTCACAAACCGCTTTTCCGGCTGTGCGCGTTGCCAACTCCCCCCGGTGGGGCCTGGCAGCCTCCCGCACGTCCGCGCCCGACAGAGGCCGGCCGGCTGCCCCGGGAGGGAAAGGGCTGCTTCGGAGGCTCCTGGCGCCGGGCTCCGCCCCCCACCACCGTCCGGGCTAGGAGTGTCCCAGCCTCCCCTGCCGGCTGCCAGACGGGACCTGGCCACCCTACCTGAAGGGCGGGCTCCCCCCTCCCCCCAGGCTCCTCCCCCAAAACGTCCGGGATTCCACGATCCAGACCTGACCACGTGGGCGAGAGAGATCTGGGTTCATATTCACCTTCAAAACCGGCCAGGAGTCACAGCTTTGATCAATCGGAATGATAATGAACAATTTTGGGGGGAATGGGAGGCTTGGAGAATGTATTGTGAAAATTACTTTTTAACGGGACCGCTTAAAGGATACTCGTTGATCTAATCCCTTATTCATATTTTGTGTTAACTTTTACATTAGGCATTGATTTCATAATGTTGGATATGATAAGAATAGATAAATTAAAATAATATTGGGATTAGTCCTGTTAGTGAAAGATTATACAATTTAATTTTAGACGGAAGAGGGAGAGGGGGGAATTCATTTGATTGTTAAATTAAAATTATATTTGTTTTTTTCCTTTATTACTATATTGCTTTTTTATGGATATATTAAATGAAGAGAAATAAAAAAATATTTTTTAAAAAAACCCGGCCAGGATGAAAACATGAGTTTAGGCTGGTCTGTCTTTACCGAACCTACCTCGTAGGGCTCTGGCATATCCCCATCCTGTGTGTCATCCTGAATTCCCAGTGCAGAAAGAGATCGGCTGTTGGCCCTGCCTGGCTTAATTAAACCAAGAATTAACTGCTGTTAGCTCTTACTCATGTCTGAACAGGGAAGTGCTTCTGGACAATAAGAGCACAGGTGCCCCCCTCGCTGTCACTACATTTCCCACTCTTGAGCCTCAGAATGTACTTTTAGAAGATGCAGCCTCATTCATGGGATTTTCTTAACTGATTATTCTTAACAGTAAAGATCAGCAGTCCATCATTTAAAAACCTTAGATTGATATGTTTGTATCTTATTGTTCTGTTGTGCACTGATAAGCATTCATTATTCTGCTATTCCAATACTAGGCTTAATTTGTAGAACACTTCCCAAATACCGTAAGTATTGAAGCTGGCTACAAGAGCATTTATTTATTACGTGTGTGTGTGGAGGGGACATGTTTGCATGGATGAATTCCAAATGCAACAGTACTACACAAAATACTGCTTGTTCCTCAACACCTGTGAATAGTTTTTACTTAAATAAGCAATGTTTTTCAATCTCACCGAGCTCTGCTTTTAAAAACCAGGGGAGGAATAAAGCCACGGTCTCTTCAGGCAATCTGTTTTTCCCAGTTGCAACAGCCACTCTGCTTTTACTCTGGGCCACAAAATATGACCACCTATCTTACACTAGGGCCCCAGAATGAGGAGTCAGAGCAGAAAATTCAAAGAATGAAACAAATACTCCCACATGCAACTAATTAGCGTACCCCTTTCCTTTTATTGCGACTTATCCTAGGTAAAATGGGTGTAAGAAAAGCAGATCAGTGTTTCATATTAAAAATGGAATTGAACATCAGGTGAGACAACCTAGTGAAGTGTGCCCCCTGGGTCAAAGTTCTTACACTTAACCCCCCATTCCAAAACTAACAATCCCCTTGTGCTCCAAAATATCATATAAAAACCTTTGCCCCCAAATAAAATGAGCATTACTGAAGATGGGGAGAGTTGGACCAGTATTTGGCTGTGTAGAATTCAGTGTCCCCAAAGCCCTGTGATGCTCAGTTCTAAATGTACTCTTAGTGTTGTCTTTTCAGTATGAAAACAACCAGTCCCTCAGCAATCACAGAATCCTAAAGTTCCTGTGGTTCCTCAAGCCTCAATGAAATGGGAATGTGTAGCCCATATAAGAATACGCTCCCATACCACATGGTTAATCTGGAGACCGTATGAACCCCCGCAACATCACAAACCATTATGTGGGCATTTCAAGATCCTGCAATTCAGCTTATTGCATAGGTAGCAGGCCATAATGCTTCAAGACACAAAGAAGAACAAGTTCACAGAAGTTCCTAGAATCACCGTGGAACAGAATGCCTCTCTTTAATCAGCAGATACAGCACTGTACAGGATGCTGGGTGCAAACGTTGCTTTACAAACCACATGGAGAGTCACAGCCCAGCCTTTCTAATGCCACAAATAAAACAGGTGGCGGCAGGTGGCTCTGCCATGCACACGCAGAGGGGACAAAGACAAGTACAATACAGGGCAGCTGGCAAACCCCATGCCATGTCATTACTAGTCCAAGGCTGCAAGCACCTCCACTGGGAACAAGCAAGGTAACTATTGCCCAGGGTAATGTAGGTCACAGCCAGCAGAGATCCAGGCCGCAATCTGCGAGACTATTCTACTGATTTTGGGGGGTTCAAATGAAATGTGTACAGGGGAAGGGTGGATCAATGCTATACCAATAGGTGTTCTGAATCTGAACTCCCTAAAATACTCCAGTAATCAAAGGAAATATAAGGAAGAATCCACCACCCTATTTCAACCTATGACCTGTTTGTTGGCCCTGTATGAAACAGGATGCCCAACCACTGGTCTGATCCAGCAGGGATCTTCTTACGTTCTTAAATTTCTTGCTTGAAGAGGGTCTTAGAACAATTTGGAGCACCGCTCCTCTCACACCCACCCTCAAAACACCAAGGATCTCTTCTTCCTTAAGGTACCACCAGAAGTAGAAGAGTCACACTCTATGAAGAGAGGATCCTGTTGGGATACAGAAAACGGACAGCTGAAGACCCCAGGAGTCCTGACTCCCAAATGAGGAGCACTGATGCTTTAAAAGTCAACCCTGTGCCCCACCTACAGCAAAGACACCTGTGTTTCCATATTACTTTTAATCTATAGCAGCAAATCCCTTATCCCACACAAAGCAGTGGGTTCAGTACATAGCTGTGGGGGTTGCAGCAGCTATTGCAAAAAAAAGTGCCCAAAGTTCAAGCCAAGACAGTAGGAGTTAAATTACAGGCTTGCTCAGGATTGTGGAGACCTGTAGCTTCGAAAGATGGATAGCATTGACCAATGCATTGATTGGCTGAATTTTACCACACCCTCCATGGATATAATTGCTGTTTACAGGCTGTTCAGAAAGGATTCTGAACTGTGCTATACCAAGGAGATGGTCTCATTGCTACTGTGCTGGGACTGGGTAGTTACACAAAAACATGTACAAGGGCAGTGGGTCAAATACTATAATTATGAAATCAACTAAACCTCTGTTATGTGCAAAAGAGTATCATTTCAGTCAGAGCGGTGGTCCATCTCCTTTTATGAGAATTTGAAGTCTATCTTTTCCCTAGCCCACAGATACTGGCAGGTTGTTGGTGTTTTTTTTTTTTTGGCATGTAAGATCCCTTTTCTTACTGGCACTTCTATGACAGCTGGATATTTTTTCATCAAAGCACCCACACAAAGAGGAGTATTGGAGCAAGCGGTTATGTGAAAATATGATGGGCAGACCATTACTGCCTCCATCACCTCCTCCTCCCAAACACACTAGTATACTACAGGGTACAGAGCCTCAGACTCTATTTTATGCCCAAAGTAAGAGCAAGTTTCTTCCTCACACTAGAACAGAGCCACCCTCTGGAGAATTGGGCTCTTGTGCTAGGTGTTCTTTGGTAAGCATAGATATGCACACCCTGTTCTGATGTGTTTTGACTAAACGCAAACTCCACCACTGAAGAAAGCCTGTGCCCCATCCATGGTACAAAAATAATCTCTCAGTGCCCTTCTTTTCCTGAGTCCAAATTGATCTCCTGATTGCATCTTTAATTACATTACAGTATGGACAGCGATAAAGCTGCTTCTGCCTTTGACTGGGGTCCATACAGCAAGTCCTCCCACCACGGAACGCTTCAGTCAGGGAGAGCACCTGCTCATCTCCTTGCTGTTTTGTGTGCTTCACATTCTTCTGTGCAAGTCTTGGATGATTCTCCAACACGGACAACACGTATGCAGAAACAGACATATATATGGAATCACACACACACATCCAGCCCATGCAGAGCTAGAGTGTCAATGGCATGATACATGTCGGGATAGAGTTCTGTCCACCACAAAGGCACTGTTGACCTTACACCTTTCCCCCTCTGGTGCTGATGTCCAAGACACAGACACTTGGGTAACTCATGGCTTGCCAGGCAGAGTAACCCAACGTCATACCAGCCAAGGTGGGCCCAGAGTCTGGAACACCTACACGATCTTCAGCCTTCACAGCTACACCTGTTGGGGGTTGCAAAGAGATAGGCAGTCATTCTGAAAGGAAAAAATTAAAAGGCCTGTGTACATACCACTACAGATTTGGTGTTGGACAAAATTCAGCCCACTGAAAACTCTCACTTTTTCACTTAATTTTGTAAAGAATGTTTTTATCTTTCATGAATGTACAGCATCTGTGAACAATTCCTGTTGAAGGCCACTACAGCCAGATGTAAAGGAGGACAGAGCTCTTTCTACAGCTTCAGAGAAGAGGAAATTTTGGCAGATACAGTTTGCCATGAAGGTGAGAGCAAAGCTGCCCCTAGTGAAATTATTTTCTAATTTTTAAAAAATGAATTCCAATTCATTACTTATGTCCTCTCTCTCAACCAGATGGTTGTTGGGGCAGATCCCAATTAACATTAAATCTGAGTTACAGTAAGACATCAATGAAACAAGACAAGCATGATGAATTAAATTTTTTTTAACAGCCTCAGAAAAAAATCTGTAAAAGCAGCAAATGCTATTAAAAATTAGACCAATAATTAAACACAGCTGAGATAAAATTAGACATTAGTCAGCATTTTAAAAAAGAATAAGTGGACCAATGTTCTTCAAGCTACATACAAAAAGATTGGGGGGGGGGGAGAGAAAGGGGAAGTCAACCAAGAGCTTAAGCAAATAAATACATGTTCACCTGGTGCTGAAGATTTAAAAAGCACAGCACCAGCGAACTGATGAGGGAAGGGCATTCCACATCTGCTGCACTACCACTGTGAGGGCTCTGCTCCTAATGTTAATCTGTTCAGCCTCAGAATGTGAGGGGAGGCACAGCAGGAGCCCCCCAAAGTCAATTTTAATCGCTGGGTAGGTATATCTTCTCAGCTGAAAATGGCACAGATGCCCAGGCCTAGTTGGCATATAGTCACCCTACTGAAGCCTCAGAAACCAAGAATGACACAGCAGTTCATCCTTCCTCCATGGTTCCAAGGCTTGTCTCTTTTTCTCCTACCCCAACAAGGCCTTTTGAAAAGGGGCATTTCAGCTAGACAACTGAATAAAGCTTGATGCAGTCAGTATGTCTGTGGAAGGGTGCATAAAATGTCAATCTAGATAACCACAGTACTGCTTCTAAAATCAATTGATTGATGAAGCAATCCCTGGCCAATTCGTTCCCAGTGAAGGCAGGACACCTACTTAAGAGAACAGGAAGCACCTCAAAATTCCTCGTTTCACAGTCCACACAACCCATCCATGGCCAGTGCCAAAGTATGAACCAGGCAGTACCTTGTGTACCTGAGGTGGCAATTCATCTTCTGAGCTCTCCTCTGGGACAGGCTCTGGGTGTCGAGCGGGCTGGCCATCCTCAGCCCAGCCTCCGAGCGGCAGCCGAGCAAAGTGCGACGACGGGGCCCTGTGCATCATACCAGGGTCTGGGGACAGACAGGAAAAGAAAACAGGTGGTGGCAGCAGGCAGCAGCCACCTGTTCCTTGTCGATCTGCTTGAGATTACTAGGCTGCTCTCTCCCTGTTGCAACTAGGTTAGGCCTAAAGATCTCCCGCTGTTACAACTGATCTTCAGGCAATAAAGATCAGTTCCTCTGGAGAAAATGGCTGCTTTGGCGGGTGGACTCTATGGCAGGGGTGTCGAACTCATTTGTGAGGAGGGCAGGATCTAACATCAATGTCTCTTGGTCGAGCCGAAGATGGGTGGCCTCTGGGGGGGGGGAGAATCCCCATTGGGAAGCTTCCCCCCTCCCTCACGGAGGCTATGTCTACCCA
Organism: Euleptes europaea; assembly: GCF_029931775.1. Classification (NCBI taxonomy): domain Eukaryota; kingdom Metazoa; phylum Chordata; class Lepidosauria; order Squamata; family Sphaerodactylidae; genus Euleptes; species Euleptes europaea. The sequence goes on along the minus strand of NC_079317.1, from coordinate 107,569,215 downwards.
TTGGTTTCTATGGGCCATCATAGGAGACCTTTCCCTCGGAGGAAGCCAGGGTCAGGTACGTGATCAGCCTGCTAGAAAAGGAGGCGGTGGAGTGGGCAGTGACGGTGGCAGAGACTATGCCCAGGGTCTTGGAGTCCCTGAATGACTTTATGTCTGCTCTGCGACACCGTTTCGAGGACCCTCATAAGGGGGAGAAGGCAAAGTTTGCCATGTGTTGTTTGAAGCAGGGGGCCCGCTCTGTGAGTACGCCCAGGATTTTCAATCCCTATCCTGCAAGATAAGGGAATGGAGTGAGGCCACCAAGGTCCAGCACTTCCGCGAAGGACTGCGTTGGGAAGTGCTGGACGGCTGTTTAACCCTGGGAGACCCAGAGTCGGTAGAGGACTGGATTAAACTGGCGGCCTTGGTGGAAAATCACGAGCTAAACCTCCAGTTTTCCAAGGATCGCCCGTCAAAGGTACCCCCCGCGGCACCCGCCAAAGGGGGCAGTACAGCGGAACCACGGCGAGACAGAAGGAACCGAGGGGGCTTCAGCCTGGAAAAGGCGTGCCGTTTCAAGGAAGGAGCATGTCTCCAGTGGGGGAGGATGGGCCATTTCGCGGCGAAATGGAGTTGCTCATCGGCGGAGTTGTCAGGCAACTGAGCGCCCCGGGAGCGGGAAACCACCCCAACTGGGACCCTGGATCGGAGAAGAGCAGAGGGGACTGCCAGCCGGCGCGGGACGGCGGCCCTGCAAGCGGAAACGGCATATGATCCGAGCAGCCTTAGCCCTCAGGATCGCTCCATAGATTCCTCGCCGGCAAAAAACGAGGACGGCCTTCTGTGAGAGAGCCGGCACAGAGGGCACCCTCGGAAGAAACCAAACCGGCTCTGAGTAGGGTGAGTGACCGGGGGAAACGCTGCTGCTACCTGTTGTGTTGCAGAACCCTCAGGGAGTGGAAACTGTGGCTGTCGTTGCTATCCTGGACTCCGGGTGTTCCCAGACCTTAATTGATCAGGCTGTGTGGAAACGCCTGAAGGTCAGAACTCGAGAACTGGACCAGCCCTTGCATTTCCACCAAATGGATGGGAGTGATCTGCGGGGGGGGGGGTCCATTTGCGCTCTTGCAAGGTATTGTTGGGGGTGGGAGACCACTGGGAACAAATCCACTTCACGGTAGTGCCTAAGATCTCCTACCCGGTGGTTCTCGGTAGCAACTGGCTGGCAGGGACACAACCCAAGCATTGACTGGGAACAGAGGTGAGTTGTGTTTGGGGCTCCCCAATGCGAGAGACACGGCCGGGATTACATGCTCGGAAACGACGAGGGGAATGCTGCTACGATTGAGGTGCACACGCTGCCCCCGGAGTATAGTGACTTTGTGGAAGTGTTTGAGGGGACAGACTGTGACTTGTTACCCCCCCCCCCACTGCACGACGGACTGTGCCTTAGAGCTGCTTAAGGACATCAAGCCGTCCAAAGCCCGAGTTTATCCCATGAGCCCCCAAGAGAAAGCGGTGCTGTGGGAATTCCTTGACAAGAACTTGGCGCGGGGGTTCATACAGCCGTCCAAAGCCGCGTTCTCTTCTCCCTGTTTTGTGAAGAAAAAGGGGATTTCTGATCTCAGACTGTGTGTAGACTATAGGGGGTTTAACGCAATTACTGAGACTAACGCCTATCCTATTCCCTTAATCCCGGACCTCCTGAGTGCTCTCCAGGAGGGCTGTGTGTTCTCGAAACTTGACCTGGCGGAAGCTTACTACCGGGTCCGGATTAAGGAGGGGGATGAAGCAAAGACGGCATTTTCTTGTTGTTATAGGTTATTTGAATTTATGGTCATGCCTTTCGGTCTATCTGGGGTACCGTCGTGCTTCATGCAATTAATTAATGAGTTCCTACATGATCTACTGTTTAAAGGGGTGATCGTTTATCTGGACGATATCCTGATCTACTCCAGGGACCCCGAGGAACACCGGGATTTGGTGCGGGAGGTTTTGCGTCGTTTAAGTGACAACTATTTGTATGCCAAGCTGTCAAAATGTGCATTCAACCAGAGCCAGTTGTCCTTTCTCGGATAGGTTGTATCCCCCCACGGTTTGATTATGGATCCCGAGAAGGTTCAGGCGGTATGGGAGTGGGAACCCCCCAGAACTCACAAGCAGGTTGAGCAGTTCTTGGGGTTCACAAATTTTTATAGAGGTTTTATCCAGGACTTTGCCAAAATAGCCTTGCCAATCACCAATCTGCTTAAAACCAAGGGGAAGGGGCAAGAGGCGACCTTTGTGCAATACCAAGTACCTTGGACTGACCGTTGTCAGGCGGCATTTGTGACTCTGAAGAGGCGCTTTACCTCTGAGCCCGTTCTGGCTCACCCAGATTGTTCTAAGCCATTCACCCTTCAAGTAGACGCCTCGGAGAAGGCAATGGGAGATGCGCTCCTTCAGAAGGATGACCAAGGGGTGCTTAGACCCTGTGCCTATTTTTCAAGGAAATTCTCCGGCTCGGAGCTAAACTGGCCGATTGGGGAAAAGGAAGCCATGGCTATTAAGCATGCCCTTAGGGTCTGGCAGCAGTTCCTGGAGGGGCGGCTGAACCTTTTGAGATCTGGACTGACCACCGGAATCTTGAGGCTATATTGGGTCAGCGGAAGCTATCGGCTAAACAGCTGCGCTGGGCAGACTTTTTTCCAAGTTCCGTTTCACCATTAAACACATGCCTGGGAAGGAAAACTGCCTGGCCGATGGGCTGTCCCGGATGCCGCAATACGAATGTAGAGTCGAATGGCCAGTGGGATCCCTCTTTACCCGAGAACACCTGGGCTTAACTCCGGAGGGGAATAGCGCAGGAGCTCTAACCAGAGCCCAAACCCGCGCAGCGGCAAGAGAGTCAGTCCCAGACTCCTCTCAGGTGAGGGCTGCACCTGCCCCCCCATCCCCGGTGGTCCCAGGGGGTCCTCCAGCCGCAGTCACAGAAGGGGAGAGGGAGTCCTCTCAGCGAGTGGGGAGACAAGGCGGCGGAACCGGTCCCAATCTCCCCTCAGGAGTCAGTGGCCTCTACCCCCCGATCCTGGGCAGTCCCGGAGGACCTCCCAGAGGCCGTCAAATGCAGGTGGGGGGAGGCTCTTCAGCAGGAGCGGGGGGATAAGTCTCTCCCATCCCAGGTAATGGACGGGAATGGTGCCCACAAGGATAAACACTACGTCCCCCTGGAGCTGCGGCGGGAGGTGTTGGAATGGAGCCACAGTTCCAAAACGGGGGGGGGGGGGATTTCGGGTTTGTGAAGACCTTGCACCTAGCAAGAAGACAGTTCTGGTGGCCGGGAATGCACCAGGACATCGATGTGTTCATTAAATCTTGTCCCGTGTGTGCAACGAGCAAATGCTTAATGGGAAAATCTCCTGGATTGTTAAGGCCCCTAGAGACCCCAGAGGCACCCTGGCGGGTAATCAGGATGGATTTCATAACCGACCTCCCATCTAGCCAGGGGAAGACGGTTCTGTGGGTGATCACGGATCTCTTCTTGAAACAAGTTCATCTCGTTCCGTGCGCCCTCTGCACACAAACTGGCTAGCTTGTTTGTGCACCAGGTCTTCAGATTACACAGCTTCCCACGAAGGTCGTGAGTGACCTCCTGGGTGCAGACAGCTCAGGCAAGAAACCAGGCTGCTTCCTACCACGGACTGGGGCTCCTCAGTCTCCCCAGGGTGAAAATGCTCAAGGGAGCCAGCAGCTGACATCAGTATGCATTTAGAGCTGCTAATATATACCTGAGACACCCCCGTATCGGCGCTGAAAGCTTGCTTGTAGAGCTGCCGTCTCCTCTCCAGTCTGACGAGGCGAGGCAAAAGGATAGCTGGCAGACCGAGGAATTGTGCTGCTCGGTGTGCCACGGTGAGCCTCGGACTCCTCCTGGGCACTCTCACCACTCTCATCACTTTCCCGCCGATGCCACAAGTGCCTGTCAAGCTCCAACTGGGCATGCTGCTTATGCAACTGAGTGACAGGGAGTAACAGTGGTGAGCAAATACACAAGCCAGGACTGTGCTCAAACTCACCAGGACCCTGCAGTGGAAGGGGTAGTATACATGGATCCCTCCCCCTCCTCCCCAAGCAGGGATAATTCAGACCCTTATATTTTGTTATGTACGTTTAAGTGAACTTCTACGGCCCAACGCCAAGGCCTGCATGTTTCTCTGGGCTCACCTCATGCATGTAGAGTGCATGCAGACTCATCTCTGTAGAGGCATACTCTGAAAGGATTAGGCTCTGGAGTTGACCCTCCCAGGCACTGCTGCCTGAGCTGGCTGTTCGGGCATCGGCCCTGCAGTCACAACAGAGAAAAAAAATAAGATTGTTGAAACTGTCCCTTCCAGTTTAAGGAAACCTCCTCCCTTGTCCAGTTACCCTGAATGCACCAGCTGCCTAGCAAGTCTATCTCAAGACAGGACATCACAAGTCAGAACACCTCTGCCTTTGATGATAAAAAGGACAACATCAGGATTGCAGGAAAACAAATTACAGGACATTTACCTCACCAGTCCTAAAGAACTCCACTGGCTGCTAATTCACCGCTGGGCCCACTTCAAAGTGCTGATCATTCAAGTGGTCTTCGACCAGAGTACTTTAAGGAGTACCTTCTTCACCCATATGAACCTGCCTGCCAGTGAAGATCTGCTATGGAAGCCCTGCTCTATCTGCCCTCAGCTTCTGAGGTAAGGTGGGTGGCCACAAGAGCCAAGACTTGCTTTGTGGTGATGCCTCGTCTTTTGAGTTCCCTCCCTACAATCATTTGCCTGGCACTGAGCCTGTTAAGTTCTTGGCACCAGGTAAAAACATTTCTTGTCACTGCTTTTCATCCGTTCCTTTTACTGATTTTTGTAAAAATCCTCTACTCCCAGTTATTGCCTGCGTGCCTTTTGTATTGGTCTTTTAGCATGGATCCTTGCTGCCACTAGCATTTTTAACTTCTGGCTGCTTTAACTGCTATAGTTTTGTTGTTGTTGTAACATTTTATTGCTGCTCGTTTTAATTGCTGTTGCTTGAGGAATGGTTTACTTGTTTTGTAGAAACTGAAAGTTGCTTTGTGAATCAACCTATTTGACAAAAAGGGTTTTAAAATAGGCAAAGTACCTAGGATGGGACTAAAAAAATGTGCGCTCAGAATATGCAGCATTCTTTGAAGAAGTACTACAGAACTGGAAATCCCCCATGCTTTCCCTCACTATTGACTTTAAGGACTATGGGAGAAACCAGTGGGGTGTGTAGTAGCCTCAACCCATGAATTGGGACCTTCAGGTGGGATGCAGGGCCCCACCTTCCAGATCACAAACCATTCTAGAGCTGCCATTTTTCTTGCTGCCTTTCAGAAGGACTGGCTGCTAGTGCACACGTATAGATAGCAAGGGTGCCACCGCAGGCTTCATTTTTCTGAGAGAAGCAGGAGAGCAAGACAAGGTAACTCAGCAGTTGAGAGGATTCCTCTGTGACTCTGCCCCTTGGCTTGTTTCTCACTATGATACAACTCTTGGCACACAGCTCTTGTTTCCTGTCCCTGAGTCTTATTCTGGTGCCCAGTCCAGGACTTGAAACTATTAGAGGACACAAACCCTAAGCCTTCACCTCTTCCTGTCACATGATTCTTATGTCATACTCAGTAGGTCCTGAGAGGAAAAGGTAAAGACAGGTCTAGTGCTTAGAGTGGAGACCCGGTTTCAAACTCCTCCTCAGCCATGAAGCTTCCTCTCTCTGAGCCTGACCTACTTCACAGGGTGGTTGGGAGAATAAAATGGACAAGGGAGAACAATGTATGCCACTCTGAGCTCCTTGGAGGAATGGCACTAAAAAGGTATGTAAATAGATTGTTTCCCCTATCAGACATACATTCATGTACACTTGTGTTGGGTGGGTGGGGGGAGAGTATGTGTAAGTATAGGCCTCAGCTATCTGAAAGTACTCAGAGGCAGAGCTGGGTCAGAGCTGAGGCAACTGTACTGAGAGTCAGAGCAGGAGACAGAGCTGCTAAAGAGTTGTTGCTGAGCGGGGTTGATTGCTGGCCCTGCCCTCTGCTGTTAGCAGGTGGGGCTTGAAACCTTTGATTCACAAGGCTCCTCTTGCCAGAGGCATGAGCCTTTGGCCCAAGCCAAAGAGCGAGAGCTAAAGGGCTCTTTCCCTGGGCCTCTTAGCTCGGGGATCAGGCCTGTAGACCATATAAGTAGTTAAGAAGATTTTACATTGGTGTTCTTGTTACCCCCTTTGCCTTCAGTAGACTAGGTATGTTAGTTTCAGGTTTGATCAACACACCAAGGTATTTCTACCATGAAAGAATTCACAATATGGGTGATGATGGATGCTCATGAACCATTTCCAGTCACCTGCAGAAAGTGCGTCATATTTGTTTTCCTCCCCGAGGACAAGATGGACAAGTGTTAAGTTTATAGGGCTCTTAGAGGATAAGGTTTGGAGCCTGGAGGAAAGGACTGCTACTCTCTATGACATCAAAGAAGGGGAAGATTTTATTAACAGAAGCCTGGAGGCCCTACATAGGGAAGGGGAGACTATTCAAAGGGACAACAGTGTGAATGCCTGCCCTAATGAGACTCCTCCGAGCGCTGCACCATGTCCCTAAAGGCTTCGAGTGAGAAGCGTTAGAACTCAGGAATTGATTCCAGGCCCTCGTGATGGCGGCAGAGCTGGAAACACTGCCAGCAGACGAATCACAAACACAAGGAAGACAGAGGGAGGAGGACAGGGGGACACAAAAAACGGGCACTGGAATGAAAAGGAAAGTGTTGGTTGTAGGTGACTCCCTGCTGAGGGGTGTGGAACATCATGTGTCCAGGCCTGACCCCACGGCCCAAGAGGTGTGTTGCTTGCCAGGAACGAAAATTAAAGATACTGTAGACCAAATACCAAAATTGTGATGGTCCTTGTGGGAAACCAACAACATGGCCGTGAACACCAATGAAAACATTTAAGGCTGACTATGAAGCTCTCAGGAGGAAGCTGAAGGGAATGGGGGCACAGTTGGTGTTCTTTTCAATCCTTCCTATCAGAGGAAGGGGAATGCGACGGGAACAAAAGATAATGGAGGTGAACCACTGGCTACATTGGTGTTGCTGGCAGAAGCAATTTGGATTCTGGGACCATAGGCTAGGTTTTCTGGATGACAACCTACTAGCATGCGATGGAATTCACCTTTCAAGGTCAGGGAAGGATGTTTTTGGGAGAAACCTGCATTTCTGATTTATGATGTTCTTTAAAGGTGAGTTAATACAGTTCTTCTAGTGTAGTCTCTGTTTAGCTAGGTTTTAGCGGTGACAATGGAACTTCAGTTAATGCAGTTTCTTTGGTTTTCAGGAGTTTGCGTCTGAGGCATTCTAATCTATTTCTGATTGTAAATTGATCAGTGGATGGGAAGAAAAAAAGGAGTTGATTAGGTCCTCTTCAATAGAATTTTCAAGTTGAAGACCCTCAGATGCTGGATGCTCTATTATTCCTGACCAACTGATTAAATCCTGTTGTATCTCCATTGATGTTTCCTGAGGAGAACAGTCTGCAGAGATAGAATTTTTAGAATTCTGATATTTTGGTAACAGAGCAGATATGGCAGTGTTGGCAAAAACTCGAATAGAGAAAACTTCTTTAAGTTTCAATCTGGATTTTAGTTGTAATAGTAATAAGGGTATTCTGGGACTGTTAATAGTAAGTATTATTCTCTTTGCCTGATTCGAGTTATAGAGCAACTCTGTCGAAGTAAGATCTATTGATCGATGTTCCTCTGGAAATAGCGCTCACAAGTGACTGATGGCCAAACACTTGGAATTCCAAGGAGGAATCAGCCCTTTATATTAGCATATTGTTAAACAGATTTGTGTGCTTGTAAAATCAAGTTATAAACTGTCTCTTGATCCTCTGGCTGCTTCCTGTTAGGGTTCGCTTTTCTCCCTGTAGCAGGGATAGAAGAAAATGTGATTTAGATCCTATTACTGTTAGGTGGATCCGTAACTGGTTGACAGATCGCACCCAAAGAGTGCTTGTTAATGGTTCCTCTTCCACTTAGAGAGAAGTGACTAGTGGAGTGCCTCAGGGATCTGTCCTGGGCCCTGTGTTGTTCAATATCTTTATAAATGATTTTGATGAAGGAATAGAGGGGATGCTTATTAAATTTGCAGATGATACTAAATTGGGAGGGGTAGCAAATACGGTAGAAGACAGAGCCAGGATACAGGATGATCTTGACAGGCTGGAGAATTGGGCTAAAACCAATAAATGCATTTCAACAGAGATAAATGTAAAGTTCTGCATTTAGGTAGGAAAAATCAAATGCATAATTATAGGATGGGGGAGACTTGTCTTAGAAGTAGTGTGTGCAAAAAGGATCTTGGGGTCTTAGTAGACCAAACACTGAACATGAGTCAGCAGTGTGATGCGGTAGCTAAAAAGGCAAATGCGGTCTTGGGATGCATCAACAGAAGAATAGTGTCCAGATCACGTGAAGTGATGGTATCGCTTTATTCTGCTCTGGTTAGACCTTACCTAGAGTATTGCGTTCAGTTTTGGGCACAGAAGGATGTAGACCAGTGGAACGTGTCTAGAGATGGTGAGGAGTCTGGAGACCAAGTCCTACGAGGAAAAGTTGAAGGAGCTGGGCATGTTTAGCCTGAAGAGGAGAAGACTGAGAGGGGATATGATAACCATCGTCAAGTACTTGAAGGGCTGTCATATAGAGGATGGTGCTGAGTTGTTTTCTGTTGCCCCAGGTCAGAAAAGAAGCAACGGGTGAAATTAAATCAAAAGAGTTTCCGTCTAGACATTAGGAAGAATTTTCTAACAGTTAGAGCGTTTCCTCAGTGGAACAGGCTTCCTCGGGAGGTGGTAAGCTCTCCTTCCCTAGAGATTTTTAAGCAGACGCTAGATGGCCATCTGTCAGCAATGCTGATTCTATGACCGTAGGCAGTTCATGAGAGGGAGGGCACCATGGCCATCTTCTGGGCGTGGAGTAGGGGTCACTGGAGGTATGTGTGGGAGGTAGTTGTGAATTTCCTGCATTGTGCAGGGGTTGGACTAGATGACCCTGGTGGTCCCTTCCAACTCTATGGTTTTAAGAGAGACAAGAGGACTGAGTTTGGAGCAATAAATCCCCCTGAGTTGGTCTGGGCTGCACCGCACTGATCAGCCCTGAAACTGTGTGGGTGAGTTGTTCAAGTTGTGTACTGATCTGATTCAAAGAGACAAAAATTAAATCCACTGTTTGGGCTGACAGCTCAGAAAACTTTCTCAGGACATTTCTGTCTTCTCTTTCTTCAGCTTCTTGCACCGGATTATCCAAATCCCCCTCAATTACCTCGTGTGAAGTAAAAGTGTCTGCCAAAGGAGTAAAACGGTTTGAGGTTGCAACAGCAGCAACTGTACTATTATGTGGCAAAACAGTCTCCTATTTTCCCGTGCTTCTGAAAAGGAGGTGAAATTAAGTCTCCTGGCTGTTGTTGGCGTTTATCAGTCCCCCTTTTCAGCATCCCAGAGATAAGACTAATTAGTCCGATAAGTGAGGAATTTAGTGGGTTTACGATTTTAGAGCACTACTTTGACTTATTGTGCCTTGGATAACTCTCAAGCATTCCACTTTAAACTGCAGCCTAAGTCTTAAAACTCAGGCTCTTAAAGGGTTCTTAAAACCCTTTAAGCGATGCTACAAAATAAAATCAGGGGACAGCTTTAAATGAAATATCCACAAGTGAGGAAGGGAACAGCAGCAGACAATAAATCAAATAAGTCAGCCACAAAGCAAGACAAAAAAAGGAAAAAATAGCTTGCAAAGTGTAGAGAGCAACATCTATCTTGTAGCCATCCTGCTCCAGCCTCTCTCAGCACAGGAAAGAAAAAACGCCGCAGAATAAAATCAACAGACTGCTTCCCAGCATTGTCTAAACATAATGTCCAGACTTATCCAGTGATAAGGGAGGACGGTGACAAAGAGTAGTTGTCAATGGCATTTCATCTGAATGGAGAGAGATGTCCAGTGTGGTGCCACAGGGTTCGGTTCTGGGGCCAGTACTTCTCGATATTTTTATAAATGATCTGGATGAGTATGTGGAGGGACTACTCATTAAATTTGCAGATGACACCAAATTGGGAGAAGCAGCGAACACACTGGAACAGAGATACAGAATTCAACGAGATCTGAACACACTGGAAAAGTGGGTGGATGTGAACAGGATGCAATTCAACAAGGATAAGTGCTGAGTTCTACATCTGGGTAACAAAAATGAGAGACACACATAATGGATGGGGGGATACACTTCTGAGTAGCAGTGTGTGTGAACAAGATCTTGGGGTAAGAGTGGACCATAAGTTAAATATGAGCAGCCAGTGTGATGAAGCGATAAAAAAGTTAATTTGATATTGGGGTGCAACAACAGAGGCATAACATCCAAATCGTAGGGTCATAGTTCCGCTGTACACTGCATTGGTGAGGCCACACCTGGAGTACTGTGTGCAGTTCTAGAGGCCTCACTTAAAAAAGGATGTGGACAGAATCGAGCAGGTGCAGAGGAGAGCGACGAGGATGATCAGGGGCCTGGAGACAAAACCCTATGAGGAAAGGCTGAGGGAGCTGGGAATGTTTCATCTGGAGGAGGTTGATTGCTCTCTTTAAGTATTTGAAGGGCTGTCCCTTAGAGGAGGGCAGGGAGCTGTTCCTGTTGTCAGCAGAGGACTCGCAATAATGAGTTTAAATTGTGGGCAGAAAGGTACCAGCTGGATATTAGGAAAAACTTTTTTACAGTAAGAGTTGTTCAACAGTGGAATCAGCTACTTAGGGAGGTGGTGAACTCCCTCTCACTGGCGGTCTTTAAGCAGAGGCTGGACAAGCACTTGTCAAGGATTATCTAGGCTGATCCTGCATTAAGCAGGGCGTTGGACTAGATGGCCTGTATGGCCCCTTCCAACTCTATGATTCTACTCCACATGCTCAAAGTCTGACCTTTTTTGTTTGGCTCCTTAATACATGCCTTTCCTTACCCAGAGCCAGTCATTGTGCCAGGGCCTCGGAGCTGGGGACCATCAGCCTGGGAACACCCATGGGTTGGCTGAGCAGACTGGAGAGGAGAGAAAGACCGCAAAGCAGATGCCACCTCGGAAACAGCAGAGAGATGCCGTGAGGCCTGTGCATCACGGACTGCTTGGTAACCCAGAACTGAGGAGCCGGCAATCACATTGGCAATCAGGCTGTGTGGCTGCAGAGAGAGAAAAAGAAAGAGCATGACTTAGGCAGGAACACAGGCATCCTTCTCCCACCACCATCTGCAATGCCCTACCACCGCAATCAAATGTCAGCTTTGCCTCTGGGATTAATGCAACCAATGCCCTCCAAAGCTTGGACGTTAGCTGGCACATCTTTAACATCCCAATACCTTCCAAACAGTAACTCCAGGAAAAGGAGGTGCAGCAGTTAGATGGGGTGAAGAAGTTCAAAAGGAAGCAAAAAAATTCAGTGGGAATGAGCTTGTTAATAACCATAAAGAATAATACAGAAAGTGTGAACATAAAGATGAGTGAGAGACAACGGACAGTGTGCGTGATTTAGGGGAGCCAAGGTTAAGGGGAGTATCACAAGCTTAATGAAAAGGGGGGAAAGAGAGATGCAGGAGTGGCACATTTGTGAAAAATGAAGGGTAGCCCTATTAGGTCATAGTGGGGCAGCTGTCACAGTATTCCATATTTTGGGTCACAAATTAACCCATTGATCGCCAAGGCATCAACCCTCTTTACTCAGACCAGGACACAAAGAGGCACTTCTAAGAAAACCACTCATCATTCTGCTTCCCTCTTACATGATAAGTCAGGATTAAGCCCCATTCAACCACCCACCAGTTCCCTCCCACTTTATGACAGGGCACCTCTGATTCCGACTGCAGGGACTGGATGGAGGTGAAGAGGGCGTTGTCAGGGAGGACCGCCTGCTGGGCAAGCGCCAGGCTGCTGTCTCGGTGCACACGTTCCTTAAGCAAGCCGATGAAGGCCGTGCTCTCACGGGGTGGTTGCCAGTGTGGGTTGGTAATGGCAAAGTGCATGAGGGATAGTTCGGTCTTGCCATCCTCAGCCTGCTGGTAAATGGAAGCCTCCGTCTTCCCAGCTGACATCCACTGCAAAACACAAAGGGCCAGGGCTACAGATTATCAGTGTGTATGCCTCCCTCAACCCCCCTTCATCTGACACCTCCACTCATATACAACTGCTGATACTCTCTACAAAATACATGCAGAGAAAGGTCTATGAACACACTACAACACACAATCATCCAAAACTTCAGGACCAACACAGGTTCTTTCACCGCTTCTCATCTGGAATCAATAATATTACAAACTGAGATCTAAGAATAGGGTAAAGCCTCACAGAATGTTCTTGCTCCATGAAAATAGTGTTGGGAAGTAGCTGTGTTTCAGACCACACCCTTTGCCTGGTTGAAAGCAGTGACTGGACATCAGAGCTCTCAATGTAAAAATGCAGACTGGGGACCAAGAGGGCAAGTCTGGCTACTATGAAGGGTGATCATGCTTCCTTGTTAATTGACTACCACATTTATTTAAAAACAAATAAGCATCCATTCAAACTATTTCTTTTTCCAGGATCAAGCCATTCCCTTTTTGAAAGAAATGAATCTTTGAGAAGTGCAATACAAGTCCGAGAATTTGCACTGTCAGTGCAAATGCCTGAGTACGATACTTGAATTGCTTTGTTTTTCAGGAAAAAAATACTTACAAGTAAGACTGAGAAAAGGGTTATTTTCCTTTAAAAAACGAAGGCAACTATACACAGACCACCTCCCATAAACCAGATTAAGCCACCCAATCTCTTCATGGTTGGCTTGAGATACTGAAAGCAGCTACCTAGCATGTTTTCATTGAATTACTACAAGCGAGAAACTTACATCATACCCAAGAAATTAAACAAATGGCTGTGAGATCCCCACTAAAATCCCAAACAGTCTAATCTTTCTGTGACCTACTGCAGGGTGTCCATGTTGTCGCACATCCATCTGGGCAAAGGAGCAAGTGTCCCCCACACCCACCACCTCCACAGTGAAGTTGCGGAAGAAGTCGATGATTTCCAGAGCTTTGGGCCTCAGACAGAAGATGAGGATCAAGGGGGTCACAATGGGGCTGAGCAGCTCTTCCAGAATGAACACCTTGAGGGTGAAAGGAAAAGCCAATGAATACAAGCAATTGCCACAGCTATTACCATCAGCACAGTTCCATGGGCCCTACGAGGAAAGGCTGGGGGAGTTGGGAATGCTCAGTTTGGAGAGGAGGTGGTTGAGGAGGGATATGATAGCTCTCTTTAAGTATTTGAAGGGCCGTCACTTAGAGGAGAGCAGGGAGATGTTCCTGTTGGCAGCAGAGGATAGGATTCACAATAATGGGTTTAAATTATGGGTGGAAAAGTACTGGCTGGATATTAGGAAGCATTTTTTTACAGTAAGAGTTGTTCGACAGTGGAATCAGCTACCTCGGGAGGTGGTGAGCTCCCCCTCACTGGCAGTCTTTAAGCAGAGGCTGGACAAGCACTTGTCAGGAATGATCTAGGCTGATCTTGCATTAAGCAGGGGGTTGGACTAGATGGCCTGTATGGCCCCTTCCAACTCTATGATTCTAAGTCAGGACTCCAGATGTACCTAAGAATAGCCTCATTTACTTTTTCCTGTCCTTTTCCACAGGCTCTGGGATGGGAGGATCTTCCCAGTTTGGGGGGGAGGGAAGGAGTGGGGAACCTGGGGATAAGATGCACTGGGTTTCTATCCACTCGTGGGACAGCGATTATACAATTCCCTCCCACCCACCAAATCACCCTGCCTCACCGCCTTGTACTGGAAGAGCTGTGCAAACTCATCTCGGGTCTCATATCGGTGAGCATTGCCCTGCCAGTGGTCAGGCATGTAGTGGATATGTGCCAGAATCACGCGAAGCAGCTGCTCTGGGCAAAATACCAAGTGCTGGTCTGGGATGAAGGATCTGCAGAGTAGATAGGACTTTAAAACATGTCAAGGAGATCATCCTCTCCAATGGAAAAAGCCGGAGATAGGCAGTTTGTGGGAAAGGGTAGCACATTCTCAAGGCTTAGATGCTCAGGCTGACCAACTTCAGCTGCAGGGTTTCCTCCTTATGAAGGAGGCACATACAGATGAGTATACTGACAGAGACTTGGAGGTCCAGATGACGCACGGCCACAACTTAATCCACATCAATTCTCCATGGAAAAAGAATTCTAGACATTTTTGTATCAGTTTATACCCTGGTGTGATATCAACGTGTGTAACAACTGTTCATCTGAAGAAAATTAGCAACAGTTCTTCACAGATGTACCAACTCTATCCATACTCTTATTGTCTGGATTCCTGTGAAGCTGTTGGGTTAATTCCCAGAATGCTGCGTCAATCTAAGGTCATGTCAGCAACAGGTCAACATTATCATGATATATAAAAAGACAGGCTTACATCCAAAAAATCTACATACAACAAAGCAAAATTTGGGAGATAGAGCCTGTTAACCTGCAAGCCCTTATATATCTGTCATATGGTTTTTTTCTGGTTCCCTGAGGTCTGCTGATATATGTGGATATCTAAGTGTTTTCTCTAGTCTAACCCTCTTACACAAGCTCCATGCTGCTTGTGATCTGCCCCAGCCTATTCCCTCAGATCACTCTTTTGACCCCATTTATGGATAAGCTAGAGGTTCTGCTACACTTGATCCTGCAAAAAGGGAGAGGGAGATTTAAGGTTGCACCCTTTGCTTTGTGGTATCCTATAGCCCCACAAAGTACAGATGTCACAGGGAAAACGACTTTTAGCCACCACCAATGGGATTACGGAAGCAGTGAAGAAGCTCACCCAGATAAGTTGAAAGACACGGGCAGAATCCAGTTTCAGGTTCATGAACCTTAAAAGGGCCTTACTGAGCATTACTAAAAAGGGAAAAGAGCAGCACAGCCAGTTTGTATCCTAGCAAGCTCATTAGTGTTGGGCAGAGTTGAACAGCTTCTGCAGTCTGATGTGCTTTTAGTCAGCAGAATGATTTTTGCTTCCATCTGTCAATCATCTGGTTGGGTGCTTCTCATAGCAACCAGCACCATAATCGCCCTAGCAATGCCCTGAAAACACAAAGGCCTCTGCCACAAGGACTTCCATCTGAAGCCAAACTCACTCACCTGCAGACTGTAACGGCCACGCCCAGAATTGTGACTGTAGTGAGGACGTGCTCCACAGCAAGCACATCCTCATCATAAATAGTCAGCGCAATAAGGACAGCAAGGATGGAACCAGCAAAGAAGGCCACATTCTTTGCCACAATAGTGAACAGTGGTGAAATGAAACAGTTCATGTATTTGGAAGCTGGCTTGTAGCCCTTGCTGAGGCGTGAATGCAACTCATGGTCCAGCTCGTTGAAGTGCCGCAGGTAGCAGCGGCCGTAGAGGGACCAGCAGCGGGCACCCAGGCTGCCTGGCTCTCGCTTGAGAATCTCAGTGTAGCTGAAGAAAGCATAGAGGATCTGCCAGATGACGATAAGTGGGCACAGCACAAAGTTAGCAATGCCAATCCACAGGATGCGAGTGCCCAGCTTCTCGGCTAGCTCCAGACGGTTGCTGCCCCGTTTGTACTCAGCTTTGAGACTCCACTCATTCTCAAAGAGTGAGCCAGGGCCCCAAAAGAAGATCAGTTCAAAGTTGTACTTGAGGCCACGTGTGTAGAAGACTGTATCACCCAGCAGGGGCAGGTGGAAGCGCACAGGAAGCAGCGACTTGTTCACCATGGCCACCATGTAGTTCTTGAAACGCAGGATGCGGTGGTAGATGTCTAGCTCTGTGAGCTCCTTCTTGTGGATGCAGATCTGATGTTCCTTCTGGATTTGCACAATCTGGGCCTGCACCTCCTGCCATGTGTAGTAGGGCAAATTGGACTGTGGGGACAGAGAGGGTAGGTGCAATTAACATCCCAACATGGCCCATGGCAAGGTAGCCTCACCCTCCCTGCCTGCCAGATGGTACAGCTTCCTTCAGCCACAGCAATAACAGCAAGACTTGCACAGGACACATTTCTAGACTCCTGTTTATGATCCATCCTTCTCCTCTGTCCTCTGCCTATGCACCACTCCATAGCTGGCCTTCTGCTTCTATGCAGAACCACTCCAAAACGCCAAATTGTCTTACATACTTCCAAGTCTGCAACTCCAAAGATGCCCTAATGGTTCATATGAAATATAACTCAGCTTTTTCCCCTTCACCCCTCCCCGTGTTCTCCACTTAACTTCACAGAAGGTTGAGTTGCACACAGTTTTCTTGAAGATATTTAAAAATGTGTTGTAAAAGAAGAAAACAAGCAACAGGCTCAAACTGCAAAAAGAACAGAGGTTTAGCTTCGTGAAAGTTTATTATTTTGTTTACTGTATTTAAAAGATTTATATCCACCTCACTGCCAAAGATTTCTCAGCTGGAAACTACAGTAACATGCATTGTTGGACTTGGACATCATCAAGAGAATGTGCACATTTTCAGTCACTAGAAAAAATTAATATGCATTAAGGAAGATGGCTGTGGGGAAGATTAAGTCTTGATCTATCTGAATCCCACACCGAGAGTCACTTGGGGATCTTTCCTGCTCTGCTAATTGATATAGTATTTTTGCCTTGTGATTTCCCAATTAGTAGAATGGGGCTAAATACTCCCAACTCTTGGGAGGAGAATGCAGTGATTCAGCCTTTGACACGGTTGGGCAGGAGACCAAGAACAGACACCGGCAAACCCAGGCACAGCAGCTGCAGCTGCATACCAGATCTGCCACTCAACCCAGCAAGTCATGAGCAAACAGGCCCCATGAATAAGACTGAGTGCCTCTGGGACTGGCACCAGACCAGAAGCAGTGCATGGCTCTGGAGAAGGTTAGTGGGAGACAGCAAGAAAGAAATCAGACCAGAAGAACGCTAAGAGGATGATGCTGAGTTGTTTTTTGTTGCCCCAGAAGGTCGGATCAGAACCAATGGGTTGAAATTAAATCAAAAGAGTTTCCGGCTAAACATTAGGAAGAACTTTCTAACAGAGCGACTCCTCAGCGGAATAGGCTTCCTCTGGAGGTGGTAAGCTCTCCTTCCCTGGAGGTTTTTAAGCAGAGGCTAGATGACCATCTGTCAGCAATGCTGATTCTATGACCGTAGGCAGATCATGAGAGGGAGGGTAGGAAGGTTTGAATCAGTATTTGGCTCTCGTGGCCCTTTCTTGCATGCCCAGGGTAGTGCTGATCGCCACTTTTGGAGTCAGGAAGCAATTTTCCTCCAGGCCAGATTGGCCAGGGATCATGGAGGGGATTTTTGCCATCTTCTGGGTGTGGAGCGGGGGGTTGCTGGTGTGTGGGGGGAGCTGGTTGTGGGTTTCCTGTGTTGTGCAGGGGGTTGGACGGGGTGGCCCTGGTGGTCCCTTCCAACTCTATGATTCTGTGACAAAGCAATTGTGGGATGGTGGAACTAAAAAGAAAGTAAGCAGCAATATTTATCTGTTCTTTTCTTATTGCTGACAAAATAATAAAAATATAAGAATTACATTACTGGATCAAAATAAAAGTTTGGCTAGTTCAGCATTCTGTCTCCAACAGCAGTCAGATACCCGTAATAAGACTGCAAAAGCAGTATGCTGGGAATAATGATAATCTATTACCTGCCTCCAGTATCTAGTAATCAGAGGCATGATTTTCCAGTTGAGTGTGAACACTCCCTTTTACTTGCACTGAATTGGGGTATGTACATATCCATAGTTCCTAGAGTTCAGCAGATTACCATAGGAATCTTGAGAGCATTGATGTAAAAAGAGTGGATCTCCCAGTAGCAGCAAATGTTGTAGATGAACTTAATTAGTCGGTGGATCCAGAAGACCCCTGCGATCACCAGGATAGAGAGCAGAAAGCCATTTGCCTGAATCCTATAAAAGAGATGGAGTCACAGAGAGGAAGGAGCAGCCACTGCAAGAATTATAGTGATATTATTTGCCTGAATTAGGGCAAATATTTGACAGAACACCCCTTTTCTCACTACTGAAGTCAGGCAACTCTGACAAGAGTTCAGTGCTGTGCATTAAACTCTAGCAGAAGGTATAAAATACTAAAACAACTAGATTGCCCCATTCACCTATTTTCAGAAATGCAATGCTATGTAAGGCCATTTATGCTTTGAAGGGTTTGCCACTCTGCAGACGCATGGTTTTCTGAACCAAATCTTAAAAGCCCTATGCATGGGGGCTTATTGCCTCAAAAAAATCCTAGGAGTAGTAGGAATAAATTACATCAATGAAGAAACCCAGTGAAAATGAAGACCATCAGAGTCCCTCCTCCTGGTATATGCTACTCTTTTTAATAGGCTGCCAAGGGTCTGACAGCCAGCAGGTTGCAAGCCATGGCAGCAGTTGCTCAGTGCCCCTTGTCGGCTCCTGGACAAAAGGAGGACACTTATGAGGCAGGGGGGTGGGGAGGCAGTGGCTGCAGACATGTGGTGGGATGTCTCCAGCCGCTGCACTTTTTGGTTTGTTTTATGGTGCTGTTTTAATGATAGATCAATAAAACGCTAAAATATTAATAAATTAAGCATTATACCATTAAAGCAACACCACTACAGCATGCCACAGGAAACTTCCCGCCCCATGGCCGCCACCATCTCCAGCAGCCTGCCCATGTCAACATTCCCCCGCCAGCCAAGCAGTAGGATTCTTTCATTTGATCATCTCGGTTCCAGGAGATGTTAACACACTTCTGAAACTAACCAGAGAGGGCGCCTATGGGGGGGGAGGAGCCGGCTCCCTTCCTGAGATCTTTACACTCCTTACAAAAATGACTTTTTTGGGAGGGCTTGGATGAGGGCGGGACAAGTGACAATGGACGGGGGAAGAGAAAACCCAAAGTTGAGACTCTTCACACAAATTGCCTCGATCAGCTTCGCTTTGGGATTGAGGCAAAATTCAGATTTGTTATAAAAAAGGTTTCTGAAACTGTGGGGCAAGTGTGGGGTGACGCCTGAAGGATGGAAAAATAATGGATAACTCGAAAGAAGACCCGGGGCAGTTCCACCAGGATCACATGGCTAATAACCAAGCATAAAGGGCCTAAGTGAACATGAGGTTTATCTTAAAGACTTCCTGAAATATCCCTTAGTTCACATGTGTGCTACATATCTACCAAGCACTGACAGCCTAAATGTTGGCAAACATATTAAAAATGTTGCATCAGACCCAACCTTTACTACTCGGGCAACCTTAGCATTGAAAAGTCCAGATTTGCCAAATACAGCTGCAAACATCTGAAAGCAGCTGTTGACATAAGTGACAACTACATTCACCTTGCAAAGTCTCTCACCATAGTTTAGACCCCCGGAGCACAGTCAGCTTACAAGGAGAAGATCTTCTAATTTTGGATAGTGTCTTGTGATTTAAAAACAGGACCACGGTCAACAAGAACATGACTGGGTGAAAGAGGAAGCCATTCCCAACTTTACCTGGCACTGCACTCACTAGGAGGTAAGAAGGCATCTGGCAGGGTCACCTTAACTGGGTCACTGGAATGCTGGCTGTGATTCACAAGCTTGTTGGCAAAAAGGATGTCATAGTCGACACAGCTGATGAGGAAGGTGGTGAAGGCCACAACAAATATGAACTGCCTGTGAGAAGAGGGACAGGCATTTAGAGGCTGTGTGGTACAGGAAATGCTCTACGTCCTACTAGCTTTAAACTTATCACGGCCAGCACAAGGCCCAGGGATGTTTATTCCTGTCAAACTACAGAGGTTTTGCATTGGAGTGAAAGATAAAGTGAATCAGGTGTACTATCCCCAATAAATATGGAGACTTGCACTGACAAACCTCCAAGTAAATGGGAAGATCAATGGAATTAATACTCACATTAACTCAAAGATCTCACTGATGAGCATGCAGGTGAAGCCATTCTTTTGGTGCAGGTTATAGACGTGAAAACCACAGTCAAGGAGAACCACTTGGGGATCCAATGGTGCAGAACCCACCACAGCTTCATTAAAAAATCCTTTCAGCGAACATACAAGAGACCTCTTTTCTCAGCTCAACCTGCTATGCTACAGCAGCAAGTAGTAGCCAGGAGGACGTAACTTTCTGCCTTAAAAACCCCAAAATTTGTTTCTTCTGTATATCCCTTTTGTTACCCTCTTACTATCTCAGTGTGACACTGTTCAGGGCCGAATTGGCCACCTAAACCGTATAATTAAAGTAAAAGTTATGCTCTTACCTATCAAACTTTCATGCTGTCCAAAGACTGTTTACAGACTATGGGTAGGATTCCTACGATAATATCTGCTAACAGCAAACATGAAAGCAGTCCACTGTTTTGTCTGAAGTCCTGGGAGACAGAGGATTCCCAGAAACAGCATGAGGGGAAATCAGCAAAAATGAACTACCCTTCAGCAGTGGAAATTATTATTGGAATCCAGTCCCATTCTGTTGTTTGTTCTACAACA
The DNA here is from genome assembly GCF_029931775.1 of Euleptes europaea. NCBI lineage: Eukaryota > Metazoa > Chordata > Lepidosauria > Squamata > Sphaerodactylidae > Euleptes > Euleptes europaea. The sequence continues at coordinate 107,548,727 of NC_079317.1, read as the reverse complement.
TATATTGAAGAGATTCTTGCATTTTAAACATATTTTTGCTAAAACATAACTTTTTCAAATTGAATAATGCTGGTCATCATTCAGAAGTCGTGTGGCCAGAGGGAAATTTGTAAGGCATTTTCATATTTGCTACAACTGAAACATACCCCCAAGCCCCACCCACTGTTGCCCATTTGTTAGGTAAGGATATACGAGAAAAAAAGAGATCCAGATTCTCAATGTGGTGCCAAGGAGCTGCAAGACAGAGACAGGGTAAAGATAACTGCTGAAATTAAAGTCCAGCAGATTTCACAGGACAGGGGGAAGCCAGACAGGTTCTGTCAGAATCTTGTCACGCTGTTGATACCACCGACAGTCAGAGAATCTACACCCTGAGAATCATCTGTCACACAATATTTTTGTTACTGTAAATGCCAATAAAGGTTCTGTTTTCTGTTTTCTTCTGTCACACAATATGACATTGCCCTATTCAAGCCCACTAGAAAACCATTTAAGGATGTAATCTTAAACACACTAAGTAAGGAGCAAGTCCCACTGAAATCAGTGGAACTTATTTCTGAACAAATGTACTTAGGGTCATGTTGCATAGTAGATGCTGTTTCTCTGGACACTATGTAAACCAAATGCCCACATTTCTACTTCCTGTTCAGACCCAGGCCCCTTTAGCACTTCAAAGGAGTTGTACAGGGTGCACTGCCAAGCATGTGATTATGGGCCTAATTACATGTTAAACTGTTTCCAGATCTACCCCAGGTTCTGTCAGACCAGACTCACGCTTGGAGTTCTGGGTTGAACCTTAATGTTCAGGCACATGGGACCAATTAGGATGGGGACAGCCATCTTAAATCCTCCCCCCTTTGCCATTTTTGCAGCCTGAAAGAGTCTTAGAAAGCCCCATTGGGGAAACAAATATGTAGCCATCAGTACAGTAATCATAAATTTTCCCAGAAGGGCAAACAGCAGCTCCCTGAAACTTTCAGGCTGGAAACTGGCATTGGGAGGGGGGCTTAAGCCCTCTCTCCCCACATCCACAGTCCCAATCCAAATAAAGCACCCCTTCCTCTGTGTACCTGAAAATTAATCATCCATTATCACTAGGAGTTTCATGTTCAGAACACCAGCTCTTATAGAACCCAGAAACAGTAATGTGTAGTTAGGTCCTTGCAGCTCAGCTCTACTCACATTTGCTGCCCTCAGGAACATGCACCATCAAGTCCTCTTCTCCAGGGGGAGAGTCATTGTACGAAGCCTCCAGCCGCTGGTACTCTGTATCAAAGTGAGCCATGGTATCACTGAGCTGGGCTTCCACCAGGATCACAGGCGCTTCATGACTGTAAAATGAGGCGTGACTAAAAACCAATAAAGGCAAGCAATGGGAAAGTCACAACACTTCCATCTTAGTTTTATTAATAACAGAAGTTGGAAAGGTTTTGGTGAGAACAAGAGGGCAGACAGGCAAGAAAGGAAATTAATTAGGAGAGGAAAGTACAAACATACAATAAGGACAAAGAAACAGGAAACTGTTACAATGGCAAGAACAGCAATACAGGAAACCCCTTCCTAATTATCAAGGGTTAGACTGGAGTTACTCTGTTTAGGATTGCACTGTTAGTTTCATTTTCATGATTAGCAAAAATATGAACTCAATACATATAGCAATCTCTCTTCACAAGGCGACCAGAGTCTTTTCTGGAGTTATTAACACTTTCTGGAGTTATTAACTCCCCCTTGTGTAGTTTGTTCTTGTTATAATGGGTTGCCTTCACGACACACTAGTACAAAAATAGTAAAAGGAACTGTTAGAATCCTAGCAATATAACATATACCGAACATCCTGCCATTTCATCACACTTACAAGATACAGAAGCAAAACAAAAAGAGAAGCCAAAGCAAAAGAAGAAATAGAAAAATGTAAGATGAACATCCTGTAAAACGATAAAGGCAAGCGCCGGGTCATTCCTGACCCATGGCGTGACGGCACATCCCGACGTTTCCTAGGCAGACTTTGTGTTTGCGGGCTCAACCTGCGCGCCGACGGAGGGAAGCCCCCCCCCCCTCGAGACCCCCGACGGCCTGCCTGCCTGCCTGCCTGCCGGCCGTTGGAGCGAGGCCGCCGCCGGCCTCCCAGCCCTCTCGTCACAGAGACCGGCGGGGGCGGCCGCGGCCACCGACTCGAGAAGGGCGGAGGGGCCTGGAGCGCTCCTCGGCGGCGGGTTTGTCCGGAGGAGGCGGAGGGCCCGGGGCTCGGGAGCGGAAGGAAGGAAGGGGGGAGAAGGAAGACCCACCGGACGAGGGGCGGGGCGGAGATCGCCGCCTCCCCCGGGCTGCGTGGGCCTCGCCTCAGCGGGCCGCCCTGGCAGCCAGACCCGGGACGCCGCCGACGCCGCCGCTACTTCCCGGACTGTCGCTCACCCCCGCCCCCCCCCCCGGGCTGGCGCCGTCCACTACCAATCGGAAATCAGGATGGAGCGAGGAGGCGGGATGAAGGACCGCCAATGGGAAGGCAGCACCGGGAGTGCGCTGTGGGGAAGAGAGGAGGTGTCCAAGAGGGGCGGAAGTGACGTGAACCGAGGGGGGCTGTGGGCGTCTGGCGGAGAGTCGGGGCTGCGGCGGGCGCTTCCGGACTCCGGGAGCTGTAAGTAGCCCCCTCACACACACACACACACCCCCAGAGCCCCATTCCCTGGTCGGTCGGTCCTGCTGTCCTTGCACGCCTTCTCCGGGGTTTCCTTCAGCGGTGACCGAGGAGCTTCTCTCGCCGCCCCCTCCGGTTGCTGAGGGCGGGTGTCGAAGCTCCCCCAGCCTCTGGCGCCGGTCTCTTCCAGTCACCGCTGTCTGAGGCCCTGAGGTGCCCCGAAGGCGGCTGTAGCGGTGCTCGTCTTCGAGCTCTTCAGCTCCGGGTCCCCAGCTTGCAACCTGGGCTCTCTACTTCCCTTAATTATACGTGATCGTCTTTCTCTCCCCCACCCCCACCCCACCCGTCTTTTTCTTCTTGGGTGGAAAAGCCGCACGAAATGAGGGGTGGCGGCGCCTCTGGGACACACAACACCCTCCACGCCATCTTTTCGGCTGAAGAATGGCTTCCTAAGTGCTTCAGGTGTTGCTTCCTCGTTCTGGAAGGGGCTCTGTGCTTGTGACAGTAGCAGTTGGCAAAATACTGTTGAATTTGCCCCTTCCCTTTGTGAGAGTTACTAACCCTACGAAAGGGAGCTCTGAAAGAGCAGTTGTTGTGGAAAGGTGATGAGGGTTGAGGTATTACTTTCGTCCTTTCTCAGGCTGTGTCTGCACATTATGAAGTCCTCCAGTTCGTTGGTGGGCAATCCAGGAACTTTGTACCACATGTGCAATCAGTGTTTTGTGCAGCCCAAACACACACTGACTCTTGGCTGTAGAAAACCCCAGCCCTACTGTAGAAAACACCCCCCAAAGCCTCACCATTAAATCCTACCTGGGGCACGGAGCAAGAATCCAGTAGTAGTTAAAAACTAACATTTCTGGCAGGGTATGAACTTTAGTGAGTCACTACTCAATTCTCTTGCTCTTTTTTACTCCAGGCCCTCAGACCGCCTCATGGAGCTGCTATTGGCTTTGTTGTGAAACTTACATGTTGCCACTTAAGTAAGGTGACTTTTTTTTTTTACAACAGAACCAGTAGTGACTCCATGGGGCAATTTGTGATTGTGAAAGCAGTGTTGGGGAAGAAGCTAAAGCCATTTTCCCCTGCATGCTGTGATCACAAATGGGAAAAGGATGGTGTGTGTTTGGGAGGCACAAAACTCCCATCGCACATGTGATACAAAGTTCTTCTGTTGTTTCCCAGCAAACACAAGGAGTTTGTAATGTGTAGATGGGGCCTCACATTGGTCCCTGCAAACAGAAATTCAGCTAGTGAATCTTCCCATTACTGTGGAGGGGTGGGTCTTAGTATTGCCTTTGGTCTTGAAGAACTCATTGAATCTAAATGTGCTACAGCTATGGCTGTTGCTGCTCTGGGAATTCTGCTCCCTCAAGTCTTGCTGATTCCTGGTTTTTTCTCCTTCTCAGATCATGCAGCCAGCTGAGACGTGGTCTGTGTTTGAAGCTGCCCAGAATGCAACTTTAATGGATGGACTTTGCCTTGTCACTGAGTCATCAAAGGATATGACCCCTGTGGCAGTTTTCGGTACTTATTTCTAAAGGGCATAAAGTTGGGAAAGGATGTGGGACAAGGGTTGCCAGATTCCAGAAGCTCATTACTTTTGAGTTTTCAAGTTCAAAAGAAGACAGATTATTTTATTTATTTATATTATAGTCTGACTTTCTGATTAATAGTAGGGACATCATTATTAGCATCAGTTACGGCAGATATGATAGCTGATAATATTGGCAATCATTTATGTAAATATAATGTAAAAGATTTTGATAAATATTTACATTGGTTTAAAAATTTACAAATAATCTCTTACATAGAGATCCCAGAGGACATTAAAAAGGTATTGCCCCTCTTTAAGTATCTTCAAATAAAAAAATATTTAGTACAATTAATTAAGAAGGGTAAATTGATACCCAAAACTCTTAATGAATATGAACAATTATTAAGATCAGATAAAGTTTCTGTAATTAAGGTATACGGAATATTAATACAGAAGAACAGGACAATTATTCCCCCTTTTCAAGAGAAATGGAATAAAAAATTAGGTTATGAGTTGGATAAAAAAAATGGAACTTTATACTCACAAAAGGTCTAAATTTTACAATAAATCTTGCATTCAGAGAAAATTTGTTTAAGTTGACACATATGTGGCATCTTTCCCCAAGCAGAGTTCAAAAAATGTGTAAATTGGACAAAGGTTCTAGTAAATGTTGGTATTGTGATTCAGCTGGCGCAGATTTTCTACATATGTGGTGGAGCTGCAGTAAAGCCCAAACATACTAGATCAGTGATGGCGAACCTTTTAGAGACCAAGTGCCCAAACTGCAACCCAAAACCCACTTATTTATCGCCAAGTGCCAACACGGCAATTTAACCTGAATACTGAGGTTTTCGTTTAGAAAAAACAACACATACATTAACATCTTTTGCCTTAAAAGAAAAACACAATAACAGAGCTTTCAATGATACAAACAACTTTTTATTGAAAGGTAAAAGTTTGCATTTGGCATGCTTTTGAACAATTAGTGTTTGTTCAAAGCCCCTAAGCTGTGCGGCGGGGAGTCCAGGGAAGGCGGACGCGACGGCTGCTCAACTTGCCCGCACGTGCCCACAGAGAGGGCTCGGCGTGCCAAATCCAGCACGCATGCCATAGGTTCACCAACACGATACTAGATGAAAGTGATTGATTCCAGTAAGACCGGAAACAATTGTATTAAATTATTTCCCAGATAAACCAAAGGATATTCGAGTCATGTTTTTCCATATATTAACAGTGGCTACAGCAAATCTTCCGAGATATTGGAAAAGCAATAAATTCCCTGATTTAAATAATTGGCTTGATAAGGTTAAAGAAACCTATGGTTTAATTAAGTTGACATATTATAAAAATGACAAAGATACGGAAGAACTGGACACTCGCTGGAATGTAACAATCTCAAGGATGGAAAAAACGCTCCAGTGCGTAAATCGAAGAGAGAGGGTGATGTAATTATCATTGGATGTTAGATAATTAGATAGCGTATCATTTGGCTCACTGGTATAGATATTTTAGTTCTATTGCAGCATGGTTTTAGTTTATTTTCAAGAATTTGTAGTATGTGTGTTTTAGTAATGTTTTTTGGTTTTCTTTTATTATATTCTCATTTTCTTTTAATAAAAGAATTTAAAAATATATATATTATAGTCTGACTTTCTCATTGGGACTCAAGGCAGATTACACAGAGTGAGTCAACAAAATCAACAGGATGGGGCATTCAATAACAAATGAAATAGGATTTGGGTTGTAGAACCAACCTGAAATTTAACAAACAGAACTGAAGCAAAGCATAAGTGTTAACATGACACATTAAATGAAGCAAAATTACATAGTAGGAGCCAACCAACAGCAAACTCTACACAGCAATATGGACCACATACGGTACCCTAATAATTTATCCAAGTAACTTTGTGGATCATTTTGTACAGTTCTACCCTGTTATCTGCATTGAAAACCCCTCTTGAATAATTCAGTTTTGCATAGTTTGGGGAAAGCCAGAAGAGGGGGAGCCTTCCTGACCTCCTTAGGCAGACCATTCCACAAGGTGGGGGCTCAATAGAGGAGACACATGTATGGCCAGTTGTTGATTTTGCTCATTTGCAGGTTGGCACCTGCAGATGACCCTGCTCAGACAAGGGAAGCTGACATGGTGAAGTATAGGGGGAGAGGCAGTCCCACAGATATGAAGATTCAAGGCCATGGAGGGCTTTGTATGTGATAGCCAATACTTAAAATTGAGCCTGGTAATTGATGGGCAGCCAGTGTAGACTGTAGAATGGGAGTAATAGGCATGCTCCATCTAGCTCCTGATAATAACTGAGCCACAGCATTTTGCACCATTCTGGAGTTTCCAAATTGATTTTGAGGAAAGATCAATGTACAGTGCATTACAGTAGTCTAGGGTTGATGTCACTGTGGCATGGATCCAGGTGGTCAGATCAGCCATATCAAGGTAAGGGGTCATTTTTCAGGCTAGGCTGAGTTGGAAGAAAGCCTTTTTGTTACTGCATTAACTAGATTCTCAGACAATGTTGGGTCCAGTGTAACCCCAAGGCTCTTAACTGAGTCAGCAAGGGTCAGCTGAACCCCATCAAAAGTGGGCATCATAATATCCTTCAAGACCTCTGCCTTCCTATCCAGCATTAGTTTTATCTTTCCAGGATTTAGTTCAATCTGTTCACTCCTAGCCATTTCACCACAGCAGCCAGGCAGCAATTTAGGACCTCTAGCTATGCATAGAACCCTTATCACCAGGAGATTTGGATAGGTATAGATGTATATCATCTGCATATTGATAACAGCCAACCCCCAAAGTACAAAAGATTTCAGAAGGCATTTTCTATGCACTTGGAAGCATGTCTTAGTCATCAGGGCTAGAAACTTGCTTTCCAAAAAGAGAAAAAAGGATGCGTTTAGGAAGCTAACTGCACTTAATGCTGTATTCTATGGGTTTTATTTTACTTTGTGTGTTTTGATAGTTCCCTTCCTCCAAGGAGCTCATTGTGGTGTATGTGGTTCTCCTGTCCTCTATTTTATCCTCACAACAACTATGTGGCATATATACAGGCCTGATTATATATATATAGATTATCCAGTTGTTTGTATCATAACAAATACTTGTTTGTATAATACATAATGCATACATTATTCTTGTTTGTATCGTGGCTTTTGTATTTCCCAAGTTCCCCTAAATCTGCAGCCCTTGTATATTATTTGATATTCAGTACTAAATGACGTTTCCCTCTTTTCAATCGTGTTTGCTGCAGTGACTAATGGACCAGATCGATCTTATGGTGTCTTGGAGGTGTCAGGCCGGATGTATTGCTCTGCCTGCCTGAAAGCCTTTGACAGTCGAGAGGAACAGGTAGGCAGAAGGTGAACAGGGACTTATCCTCAAGGCTGTTTTCTGTGGGAATAGGTCAAATGGCTTGTTTATATATGTTGCCAGAAGATCTATCATGGTCTGTTGCCCTCAAATGGAACACAAGGATTGCATGACCCAAGAATCCCTGCAAAGATGAGGCACTGTATGATAGGAAACTTTGCTTCCATATTCAAAGTAAAGAGAGCAGTTGTGTCAGTTGCCTTTTTAAAATCCATCTCCTCCTCCAAGAGCTCAGGGTAGCATACATTGTTCTCTCCCCTCCTCCCTTTCACTTGCACAAGAATCCAGTGAGCTTCCTGGCAAAGGGAGGATTTGAATTTGGGTTTCCCCTGCTCCCAGAATACTACAGGACACTGGCTTTTCTGGTGGGATGGAATGTTAATATTGGCTGACAGGATGCTTTTCTGTATCATGCCCCAAGCTCCAGGCACTCCATGCTCAATGCAGTGAAAGGGCCGTTGCCTGTCCCTTGTAGATGGCAATCAAGTTATGCTAAACACTGAACCTGTCATTGTAGCTGCTCTCAATGGGCCCTTGTTCTGTACCTCCCCTTTCCTGCTTAGACCGAGCATTATCGCCTTGACTGGCATCGCTTCAACCTGAAGCAGCGACTGCTGGGCCGCTGGATGCTCACTGCGGAAGAATTTGAGGCAAAGACTCAAGCAGGTGAGACAGAGTGCATGCTGAGGCTGCTGAGGCTGCTATGGCTGGTGGTCCTATTCTGTTCTGGCTCAGACAAAAGGTTCCGTGCATCCAGCTTCAGAGAGCTTCCTAAGCAGGCAAGTGAGGGCGGCTAACTAGACCCCTTTATTTCACAGCAGAGGGTCATTATAAGATACAGCAGTGTAGCAGTACCCTGGACCTTTTCAGTATGCTTTTACCAGCCAGGTATATCTCCAGAGAAGTTCAGTCTTCCTGATCCAAATGTGCACTTCTAATTTGCTGTGCTCTTGATCTGCCTTACATGGAGGATTTTCTAGCTTTATAGAACTGGACTTTCCTTCCTTTGCAGGAGCTGGTTCTGTTCCTTGAGGCTTTATGGGTGGGAAGTAAGGTTCCAGAGTATCATTCTGCAGCTGTGTGATTATCTGCTGCTTTCTTGATACACAGGTGATGTCTCCAGCATCTCCGGTTCTGATTCCAGTGATCCTGACTCAGGTAGTGAGTCTGACCCCTTGTCTTATTGGGACAGTGAAGGCAGAAGGAGCAGCTGTCCAAGCACCTCACTGTATCCACGTTCTCAGAGGGTCCTGTTCAGAAATTCTGAAGGCCAGCTCATCTCAGTCTATCGTTGTGTATTGAACACTATGAAGGCATGTCAGCCCGCTGGGCCTCCTTCCTGACTTCTTGGCTTAGTACCCAGCTGCCTATCACCAAACAATAGAAGTGGCTTTCCAGTTGTCTGACAAGAAACCAGTAGAGGGCAACATCATGGCCAGGTTTTAGAGGAAGTGTTCCAGAGTCTGCCACTGCATCTAATCCACCCACATATCATGTATTCCTTTAACTTTCAGACCTTTCTCTCTGGCATCCTTACCTCAGTGTCAGAATCTCAGTGAATTAGGGTTGCTGCCAAACCCTGGGCTGACTCCTAATGACACCAGTTGGTGCTTAACATACTGGATTGTCTCTCAAGCCCCACATAGTTGTCTTAGTCACCTGGATTCATCTTTTCCCTGCCCATCCATCTGCAGTGTGGCACCAGCCCATCTGGCTGTCTCAGCACGGTTTCTTCCTCTGTGTCTACTATTTTCTAGAAGAAAGCCCAGAGTTTCAGCAGGATGAATATGTATGTGTGTGTATATACCCCTAAAAACAATATGCATAGTGAAGAAATTAAAAATAAAGTGGGCCTTGTCCACAGGATTATGAGCTAAAATAAATGGCAATTTCCCAACGTCCAAAATTTGCTTGTAGGGGCAGCCCTTTGGGGTGCTTGCAATTGCTGAACTGCATTGTTGTCTCCATGTCTCTTGTTCTGGGACCTGCAGAATTTGCCCAATATCTGAGTTACCCTGCACAGGTCCAGATTAATAATAAAATCCTCCCCCATCCTGTCCCCACTTCCTGCGTTCTGGCCATGCTGAGAGTGCTTCCATCACTCCATCCATGACACTTCACTGACTAAAGAGGGCTTGTTATCTCTAGGACAATGTGGAAGAACCTGGCGAACTGGTGGCTTCCCTTCAGAGGCAGAGCCCAGACACCTCCTGGGTTATCCTGATGGCTGGTGGGGGACACTTTGCTGGAGCTGTCTTTAAGGGGTAAGAACTTATGGGTAGAGTGACTGGCTTTCACTTGGGGCCCCTTCAAGCTGGGATGAAAGGGTCTTATTGGAGCCGCAGAAGCTGCCTATAAGTGTAGGCCTGAAAAGGGATGACCCTTCGCATGATTCCAGGCCGGCATTGATATCCATCTCATGGTCTCACACCTACTTCATATAGAATAGAGGACTAGGGAGATGGGTGTGGATTGCTTGGCTATTTCTCAGCCCCACTCTATAAGCTGCTCCCATTTACCTTGTAGATGGGACCCACGTGCACTTTCGTTATGCACAGTTTGCACTGGAATTATGAACCTGGGTGTTAGCCTTTTGCCATAGATGTGCCTTTGCTTTCTTCCCAGGAATGAAGTGCTGGTGCACAAGACTTTCCACAGGTACACAGTGCGAGCCCGCCGAGGTACAGCCCAAGGGGTGCGGGATGCTCAGGGATCTATGCCGAAATCTGCTGGGGCCTCCCTACGGCGCTACAATGAGGCTGCCTTGCTTAAGGTGAGCGCAGACACTAAAGCAACCACGGCTCAGCCCCCACAGTGGAAGGAGCTTGGCTGTTCTGTTCTGGTGACAACTCAACTTGGACTTTTGCAGAAGTTGAATTACAGCAGTAATTTCTGCTTTCCTCTTATTTAATTAATATTGAAGACATATAAATATAGGTGTAGAAAGACAGAAAAGTTAGATCTCTTCAGTCCTTGCGTGGACTGAGGGTTCTCAGAGATCTCTCTAGTCTTTGCATAGACTAGAGGTTCTCAGAGATTTCTGCAATACATGGAGGGTCTTAGAGATTTCCCCAGTCTTTGCATAGACTGGGGGCTCTCAGATCTCTCCAGTCCTTATGGACTGGAGGGTTTCACAGATAGTATGATTTGGTAATGTATGTCTACTTACTTATATGCTATTCCAAATATTAGAATCAAGATACTAAACTAAATCAGATTTCTATAACACTTTTATTTTCTAAATGAAATATTTTTACTGTTTCATATTAAGGTTTGAAACTTTTAACTAAGAGATTGCTTGTAACATAAAATATGTTTATGACTTTTAATGTCTCAACTTTTGTAACATTATAAAGACTGTGTATACATCTACATACATACATATTCTGTATTAAACATACAGAATATGTATGTATGTAGATGTATACACAGACTTTATATACATACACGTACATACATATTCTGTTTGAAGCTATACAATAAAAAGAACTTGCGTAAGTTAAATTAAGGTGTTTACTGCTTATTAGGTGATTAACTGAATAAGATACCACTTCTTAAGGAGGGTGTCGATTCTAAGAGCATAATCACTGAAAGGCACTGACCTGCTTCACACATATAGCTTTAAGAAAGGAATGCTCTCAGTGGCTGTTGCTAGGCAACCACAACAGTATTGCCCACCATGCAGCTGTGCCTAGCCTGGCAGCCGGCACCATCCAACTAAACTGGAAGAACCAAGCAGAATTATCCCAGGGAGAAGCTGTTCGGGGAACAAAGGAGGGAAAGCTGAAGATGGGGGCAGATAGGTAGGTTGGCTGGTGGGTGGGAAAGGGAGAAGGTATGGGGACTTCCAGGGAAGGAAAGGAGAAACAATAGGGGAGGGGGAAACCTCCCACAAGTCCTTGCAGGTCCCCTGCTTGTAGGCTCCTATTGGTGTAGAATTTGTTTTTTTCTGCAGGATTCACTGCTCAGCACACGAGACTGTTTGAAAGCATTGGAATTTTTATACTCTCTTACCTGGATGAGAATCAGGATTGACCGGGAAGGAGAGCATTAAGGGGTTTCATGGAACAGTTGACCTCCTGGTGGCTGATTTTGCATTTGGATGACTGTCGCTTTTGTGGCAGTGCCCAAATGCTACACTGCCATGCTTGCAAATGGTAGTCTTGTGCACACAAAAGTATTACTGAATTTGTGCTTTCACAGGATATTCAGGAACTGTTGGCCAGCTGGGTGGGGCACTTACAAGATGCAGAGCGCATCTTCCTTCGTGGACCTCGCACCAACCGAGCCCGCTTCTTTGGCAGTAGAAACAGCCCTCTTCAGCAAAATGATCCCCGGATCCGAGGCATTCCTTTCAGCACCCGGAGGGCTACCTTCCATGAGGTGCAGCGGGTGCATAGAACTCTGAGCGGTCTGCAAGTGTATGGTAAGCATGGTTTTTGACAGTATTGATAGTCTGGACTTCTCCTTCACAGCTCTTGTGTTTCTGTTGCTGGCTTTTAGCAGTCAATGATACTTCCTTTCACCCATAATGCAGTAGTCCTGTCTTGCTGGTCCTGTGCCTTAAGAGCCACAGATGGATCATTCCCCAAAATTCTCTGCATAGTACTTGAAACTGATTTGAAGGTTTCATATGCAGTTTGTTGAATCTCACCATACTTTGATCAACCCTGTCTCTGCGCACTTTACTGTGGCTGCTTCCCCATGCCTCTTAAAATTATACCATTGTGAAATGTGCCATTGCACTTCTGCTGGGGAGAGCATGCCTGTTTTAACCCAAAATTTACTCTTGTAATCTGGAACCAAGAGGTTTTCCAGCAGTGAAATGACAGTTCTGGGTCTTCAACAGGAAAGGGCACAGCGGTGGCAGATCTGATTGGCTCTCCACGCAGAACCTGGAGAAAAATAGCTGATCAGTCTGAAGCATCTCTGCAGCATCATGGTGAGTTGGGAGGGGCGTTGCCCTGTAGCTAAAGGAATCTACAATGTAAGTACTCTGCCTTCTGTGACCTTCTGGCTGTGCCTGGTCCAATACAGATGCCTTCTGCATCCTTTTGTCCTCTTGAGCTCTAGGGTGGCCCAAGACCACCATATGCTGCTGAGAGCAGCAAATCATGGGGTGCATTCCATGAAAGAAGGTTGTGAGCAGGAAGGGGGCTCAAGCCAGTGTGAAGGCTGCTATCTCAGGTGAGAGGCACACGGGGCTGCCCGAGTCCTGTCAGAAGGTGGGAAGATTGAAGCTGGTCAGTGCGTTTCAGTGCCTCTGCTCTTAGAATTGACCCCTTCCTGAGAAGTGGTATGTTATCTTCTTCAGTTAGACACCTAATAAGCAGAAGGGTGCAGAAGGCATCAACTGCTTTCTTACCGGAGTAAGCTTTTTATTGAATAGCTTCAAAAATAGTAAAATATGTATGTACAGCATTAACATAATATAGTATGTATGCATGTAGATGGTTACAAAGTCTTTAAAATGTTATAAAGTTCAGACATTATGCGTCTTAAACATGTTCATGTATGCAAGCAATCTTAAACAATTTCTATACCTCTGTATGAGAGTTTTAAACCTTAACTCAGTAATAATTTCATTCAGAAAATATGACACGTTACAGAAATCTTGTGAAAATGATTAGTTCAATGAATAAGATCTGATTTAGTTAAAAGCATCTTAATTTAAAGTATCTAGAATATCATAAGTAGGCATACTTTACCCAATCATGTCATCTGTGAACCTCCCCAGTCAATGTTTAGGATGGGTAAACCTCTAAGACTCTCCATTTGTTGTTGGAGTCTCTGAGAATCTCTAGTATATGTAAAGGCTAGAGAAATCTCTGAAAACTCAGTCTATGTCAGGACTGAGTCCCTGAGCCTGTAGAGCATATTTTCAGTCCATGCCAGGACCAGGTTCATGAGACTATAGAGAAATCTGAGTGTTCTCAGCCCATGAGAGGACTGAGTCTGAGTCCCTCCATTTGTTTGACAGGCCTCTGATCTGTGCAAAGATCAGAGAGATCTGTGTGTTCATGCAAGAACTAGAAAGCTCCATGAACCTTTAATCCATGCAAAGATTAAAGAGTTCTGTGTGAGACCTTAATCTAAGGGAAGTCCAAGAACTTCCATGTCTATAAGGTCTGGAGTGTCCATGTAAGGGTGCCAGATAGGCTCTCCGCCGGCCCCGGAAAGAAACAAGATGGTTCCCCCACGGACAAAATGGGATCCTTTCGCACTCCGTCCCTCTCCGTTTGCACCTGGTCTCCTGCCCAAGATCTGCAGCTCAATGGAGACCCACCCCGGTAATGGCTGATCTGATACCAGGTCCCGCAAAACAATACTGGGAGCCCAGGAAGATCAGCCACTTAACGCACGCATTTTATTCTGAATACTTTTTGCTCAAGTCGTTACCGGTAGTTTGCTTCGGTATTGTGCCTTTGTTTCCAATAATCCAATCAACCCCACTGTATCCACCCTATATATGTCTCTGTATTCCCCATACCTGTATGCTAGCCTTAAGTCTTTGACCTGCTAAAATCGCTGTGCTTTTGAAATAAACTTCTAACTCGCTGCTTTGTCTGGAGGAAAGTTATTGCCTGGAACGCATTGACTTGCTGAGGCCTGACAAAGGGCTAGGTAGATCTTAGTGAAAACTTCCTAATCCAATCTAGAATTAAGGAGATCTCAGTGTCTCCATACAAGGGATGGAGAGATCTATAAGAAGTGAGCTAGGGAGCTCTTAGAAACTCCAACTTTACGCAAAGACTTGGAAGGATCTAAGCTCCTTCAGTCCATGAGGACTGTAAAGCTCTAAGAGCCTCAATCAACACAAGGATCAAGGTCTAAGAGCCTACATCCCACGCAAGGGATGGAGAGATCCATTTAGGCCAGATGGTACTAACCTGTTAGGAACTCTCTCTTTAGGCTAGAAGAGCCCTTCTTTTATATGTTTTTGAGATCTGGTTTTCCTGATTTTTTATTTGATTGGATCTGCGAGATGTATTCTGAGTTTGTGCACAACTGTTGTATGAATCCAGTAAATTCCTTGGATTCCATATAAGGAGTTCCTCTTACTGGTCATATTCACATATGCTTTACAGTCAGTTTTGTTTACCTTTATAATGGATAAATATGCCAGCATTTTACATCTCTCAAAGAGTATGCTAACATGAATATATTTACTAATATTCTACTGCAATTCATTAATTTAAACTTAAAACCCAATTATAACATTATACAACACTGTTTGATAGTGTTTTCAATCAGTTACAGCTCTATACAGTCATTGTTAGTGACAGCTTGGATTCCGGAAACCTAGTTTCTAAAAGCGTAGGATTCCAGAAGATTCTGGATTCCAGAAGAGTCTCTTGGCCAGTATTCCAAAAGGAGTTACTTGGTCAGGCATGTATAGGCTTGCCTAGTTTCAAATGAAAGACGAGCCTCTAATGATGTTTTATTAACTCTAAAAAGGAAAATTCTACAAATCCATCTGTTCCATGTGTTTCGATAAGCTTCTATATTGCATTTATATCCTTGCCCATAACAAGGTGATGCCTCTGCCCTTGTCCCCAGTGGCTTTTATCTTGGGAGGTAAGAATGTGAGCTGAATTGTGGCTCTCTGTCTTCTAGCCTCCCCCTCAACGTCAGAAGAGGATGGGGAAGAAAGTCCGTTATCTCAGTTGGAGTCTGTGGAGGTCATTCTGAGTACACTGGACCTGCGTGAATTTGAAGTGGCACCAAAACGGCATCGGAAGAAGAGAAGGAAGAAACCAAAAGCCCTGACAGGTGGGTCTGTGAGGGTAATGAAGCTGTTCTAAGGTGCATATTCTTTCTAGGGGGACAGTTTCCTGGCTATTTGCCTGCCTTGAAGGATGCGAACCAGAGCACCACAGCTTCTGGCCTGTTTCAGCATCTGCTTCCTACCACGAGGTCCCAGGGTAAGGGATCACTGCTGGACTTTGGTCTCTTTGTTTCCAGCAAGTCAAAAATAAAACTGTAAAGTTCATTCAATTTCAGAACAATTTTTTGTATTAAAGCCAATATTTGCATCCTTTAATATCTAATGTGTATTTTTAAGTTGCACTACTGCATTACAAAATTCAAGTCCAGTAGCAACTTAGAGGCCAGTAACATTTTCCACGGTATAAGCTTTCACGACTTGTGAAAGCTTATGCCCTGGAAGACTTCGGTGGTCTCTAAGGTGCTACTGGACTCAAATTTTGTTCTGCTGTGGCTACCCACCTGAAACTAACTCCCGCATTAGCAGACAAGGCAACAATGTGCCTAAAAGAGTGCTTTCCTCAGTTAAGAAGCTTGTCCTGATCTATGAAAAGCACAGTAGTACTAGAATGGGAATAATAATGATAAAATGAAATTTGTGGTATGCTTGGGGGCAGAGGGTTAATTGTCACACAGTAGCAGGGAGGACATTATGAGGACAGTAGGGGGACCCATAAGGACTCACGGGGGAGGAGAGTAGGGGGACCCTTAAGGACCCATGGGGGAGGAGATCTCCCCTCACCCTTTTTATCCCTCTGTTCTGGCTCTGCTGCTCTTCCCACCGCACCCCACTCTGGCTGGCTCCCTCCGCCTACCTGTGCTTCCCCATCTTTACCAGCCTCTGTTCTCTCCCCCCCCCAGCCTGCTCAGCAGCTCACCTCCTTCAGCTGAAAAATGGAATAAATGAAAACTGAAATATCATTAGGTATTGTTGTGTGAACTCAATGCCTTTAAACTGTGTTGTATTTTCTGTCCCCTTTTTAAAAGATTTTCCTAAAAACCCCAGATTTGCACAGGCAGCTGTTCTAGGCCCCATTGTTCAGATTTTTTAAATCTATATGGTGAGGCCCACCCATGGCTATTAGGTAGATGTATGGTTCCCTGTTGCTACCAGACATTCATGCCCTCTTACAGTCTCTAAGCTCTAAGCCTTTAGTGGGCATTGCCTCTTCGTGCTGTTTTCTTTGAGAGCTAGAAACTTATTCTTTTGAAAGAGAGGCTGAGATTGTCTAGATCAGTGGCACTTGCTCTGCAGCTCCCAGGGAGCCACATTTGCAATTACCATCAACCAAAAGAGCCACATTTACTTCCATCTCTGGCATGATGCTCGCAACTCAGGCTCACAGGTTACCCATTTCTGTGGTAGAAGCTGTTTCAAGGTGGAAACTAGCTGCCAACCACTTTACTGAAACATGGGGCAGGTGCCACATTGGGAAGCAGTGCTCAGAAGAGCTGCAGGCGGCATGTCAAAGAGCTTCATGTAGTTCTTGACCCACGTAGTGAGTACCACCGGTCAAGAGTGTCATTAATGTCCTAGACCTAGATGTATCATTATTACTGTGTTTTCTTGAGCCATGCAAGACTGCATTCAGCATCTTGATGGCACGTTACTGGAGATCCGAGATCACCTGTGTAGAGTGATGGGAGAACCTTCTGAGCCCGCTCTGAAGCTGCAGCTCCGCTTTATTGTCGCCATGCTTAGTTGCACTGGGCTCTTAAGACTGAGGAGCAGAGCTGTTGTAGCAGTGCCAGCAGAGGCTGCTGCCCATAGGGACAGTGTAGTGCTTGGCCACAGCTTGGGGCCAGCTTATTTGAATGGCACTCTCTCTCCTACTACAAGGGCTAGCACCTGGTTGAGCCCTTTTCTTCAGTCTGACACAGTGTGGGCCTACCCTTTCTTTTTTGGTACCAGTCATTGTGATGAATGCCCTCCCCGAGGAGGTGCAGAGGACCCCTGAGCTGTCCATCTTCCATTTCAAGTGAGACTTTGGCAGCTGATATGTAAGTAGGATGTTATCCAAGATGCTTTCTCCCCATTTGCTTCTAGTTTTTAATTGCTCACGATCAGGATTTGGGGGGGGGGAGTAAGGAGCATTGAGCCATTGGGGTTGGTGGGCAGAGCAGCATATAAATCTCTTCACTTTTTTGTTTTAATTAAAAGAAGAGGAGCAATCTGTCCACCAACACTTGGCATGCAGCAGTAACAGCACTGCAATGATGCTGGTTGTGTGAGGAAAGGGCAGAAGTGGAGCCTCCCCTCCCCATCTTGTATCTCACAACATATCATGCCTGTTTCTGTAAAAAGGTAAAGGTCCCCTGTGCAAGCACCGGGTCATTACTGACCCATGGGGTGACGTCACATCCCAGCGTTTCCAAGGCAGACTTTGTTTGCGGGGTGGTTTGCCAGTGCCTTTCCCAGTCATCTTCGCTTTACCCCCAGCAAGCTGGGTACTCATTTTACCGACCTTGGAAGGATGGAAGGCTGAGTCTACCTTGAGCCGGCTACCTGAAACCAAATTCCGTCGGGATCGAACTCTGTTCATGAGCAGAGCTTGGACTGCAGTACTGCAGCTTGCCACTCTGCGCCACGGGGCTCTTCGCTTGTTACTGTAGGAAGAGGAAAATGGTGCCTTTCCTTGCTGGGAAACTCCCTTAGGCCATGGGTTCTCTGGAAAGTACCCTGGTAATCAGCGGCCACCACTCAGGACCTCCTGAGAACCTCTGGATTGATCAGCTGAGAAGGTAGTCTTCCAGCGCAGTACTGGAGCAATAACAAAATAACTTATAACCAACCTAGAAGCACCCATGCAGTCTAGCACATGGGGAAGAGATTAAGAGAAATATCCCAGAGAAATAGGTTGAAGCCAAAAATGTCTGTATGTAAAAGTTTATTGTAAAATAGAGGGGGGAGAAGGGAAAGGGTGCTTGGATTCAAAAGAGGGAGGGAAAAAAGGCAAAAAAATACAGGGAAAACACATGGCAACCACAGCACAGAGGTATTCAAATAAAAAGCAATACAGTTGAACGAAGTAAGCTATACACATTACCTCCTTGGAGCATGTGCAGAGTGCCTTGTGATAATAAGAAGTCGAAGGAATCCTTAACCCCAACCATCCTCCTGTGGACCCAGTTTCCGCTTAAGCTTGAAAACTGAAGACAAGGGAAAATCCCAAATGTCCAGATTTTTATGCTAAATAAAGCCTGACAAGGGTATTTGTATAGGATTGGAGAAATCCGCATCTCTGATGTAGTTTTACCGATCAGAGCAGTATCCCTCCTCCATCAGGCACCTGGTAATGGCTCTGAAGGTCCATGACAAATACCTGGTCTAGTCTGAGTGGGATGCCTTTTGTCCAAAAGGGATGAAGTCTGCCAGGATGGTCCTATGTGAGGTGGACCTGAATACCTTTGTTGTAATTAATCTAGGGTCCCAGATGCTCCATGTGGAACTCCTTAGAATCTTTTTTTAGGATTTCTGTCAGAATGCCATTGGTGCTTTTTGCACAATTAGGGAAGGGGGGTGGGGTTAAAGTGAGCCTGCCATTGTCTTTTGTTGCTTCTGAGTAGCCAAGGTCATACTGGGACAGATCTAAGATATAAAATGCTTGGCGGGGGTGGGGGGAATTATGATCAACCAATGGGGGAAAAGAATGTTTCCAGCATGGTGGTTTATTTCCCCCCCACATTTTTTCTCTCACCTGAATCAGAGCCTCGCAGTGATCCTTCAAGAGGTGCTGAAGAATCTGAGACCATGTCATTGAACAGAGAAGAGTCAACTGAAGCCCAGAAATGGCTGGAACCTCAGGGTGAGCCTGTGTGCTGAAGCATATACCATCTGAGATGCCCTTGCACCTTAAGCCCTATTCCACTAAAAAGGGGGGGCCTGTGGAGACATCACATTGGTCTCATTCTAGATGGAAGGCAGTCCTGCTGAAGGAACTGGCAGTCGGGATTGGCAAATTTAATCTCTTTCAGATAGCATGGGTCACAATCCTCTGGTTATGCAGCCCCTCCCTACAGTGCACATCCTGGTGATTCGCTTGTATTTCATGTCCACAGCATGACCTTGGTAGTAGGGAGGTTATGACTCTGGCTCCTGATGTCATGTGATCTTTTTGCCATGTGCTTTGCAGCTCAGTGGACCCTCAGTGGAAAGGCTGAAGCCATCCTTGTTCCTGGTTCGCAAGGTTAATGCATGATTCTTCCTCTCTCTCCCTGCCAGGAGCTTCCAGCACACCAGTGGAGGATCTCTTGTTCACAGCCTGCAAGACAGGAGACCTGAAAACACTGCAGCACCTTTTGGGGATGGCTGATGGGGCAGCCCGGGAGGGAGAAGAGTGTAGTAGCAACAACCTGTGCCATTTGCTCAATACATCCCTGGATGAGAGTGGCTGGACCCTTTTACATGTGGCGGCAGCAGCAGGGAGGAGTGCTTTGGTGCGCTTGCTGTTACAGGCTGGGGCTGACCCTGCTGTCAGGTAATGCCTAGGAGGGAGGGAAAGAGAGAGAGGTGGTGGTGCTCCAGAGCAGACAGGCCCAGGCCTTAAGAAGCAAACTTGCTTTCTGTATGTAAGACTTATGACGCCATATCATGGTTAGCATCACCATCACCGCCTGTTCAGTTGTTGAACCTGTAAGCTACCCTAATGAAAACACACCAGGTCAGTATTGTCTACTCACACTAGCAGTGGCTCTCCAGGGTCTCAGGTGGAGGTCTTTTACATCAACTACTATCTGATCCTTTTAACTGGTGGTGCCAGGGATTGAACCAGGGACTTTCTGCATGCCAAGCAGATGCTCTACCTCTGAGCCACAGCCCCTTCCTGCAACACAAAGTGCAGTGTGAGCCCAGGATTTTCAGACATACGAGGCATTGATTTGATTCAGGACCAGGGCACTTGAGATTTAGTTGCCGCATTTCCATGGAAATGTAGAAAGCTCTTGTGCATCCCTCCCCTCCCCAGAGCAAATTAGAACCTGATCATTGCACAGATTGGTCTTGGCTTCTTCCTTCCTCAATGGTGTTGTCCAGTTCTGGAAGCAAGGAAAGTGTCTGGATGGTGGTGTGCTGTGTGTAATTTTCCTTGGTGGAGACTGCAGATCCAGACCTGTGAAGCAGTCCTATGTATGTCCTACGCAGGGACAAGCAAGAACGGCCGCCATACTGTGTGTCTGCTGACAAGCAAACTCGTAATGAGTTCCGAAGATTCATGGGTGAACAACCTGAGAAGTATGATTACATCCAAGCCCAGGTGAGTGAAAAAGAGACTCCTGGGTGCAGATGTGAGGATTGGCAGGTGCTTGGGATGAGAAGCTGTTCTTCTAAATGGAGGACAGGTGCAGCTTGTGCAGTGTGGGCAGTTGGCTCAGGCTTGGAGCTGCCCTCCTCCTACTTTCCTGACCACCTGCTCTTCTTTTTATTTTGCTGACCTTTAGAGTTGTAAAACTGTGAAGAGAGCCCAGTAGGAGGCTAGAGGGAATTCATGCTTTCTTCCTTTCACTTCCTCCCCTTTGGGACTTGCCACCCACACTCTGTAGTACATCCACCCTCTGTTCATGGGGATTATGGGGTGGCTCCTACCCTTCTCCATCTGAACAAAGTTTGTTGATTAAAATATTTGTACCCCATCTTACCTTTTGGCTCAAGCTAGAAGCCTTCCTCCAAATTAAGTGATTCTTCCTCTGGAGGAAGAGCCACTTAAGTTGGAGGAAGGCTACTTGGAGGATAGTTGCTCTGGTGCCCCACACCCAACGCAAGAGGTATCCTTTGCTTCTCTTTGTCAGACTCTTGTTTGGTGGGCATTCTGAACAGAGAATGACTTTACACATAGAGTAGGATTTGCTACTCGGTTTTGAACATGCTATAAAGAGAGAATGTGCAGTTAGTGCTAGAAGGGAAGAAAATAATTAAGGATGAATTTGGATGGTGTGTAGGGACTATGTCCCCCAAGATGGTGGAAGGTGTGCCCAGAGCAAGGGGAAGACTGCAGTCCTTTCGAGGACTCCTTGCCTGGTGGCTGCCGCTGGGCCGTGGCCCTGTCTCTCTCGATGTACATCTGTAGTATGACTGCAGGTGCCTGCACCACTGACAGCTCAAATGGAAGCCAAGCAGGCAGAGCGCCACCGAGCACACAAGGCCCAACGGAAACAGCGTGAGAAAGAAGAACGAGAGTCACAGCAGCTGCTGAAACAAGAAGAGGATGAAAAAAGGCGCTTTGCCCTGTTGAATGACTGTGAAAAGGTGAGGACTTAACCATTGCATGTGGTTATTTTCTGATAAGGCTGGTTCAACAGGCTGGGTGCATGGGAGGTAGTGAGCTCCCCCCTCTGGCAGTCTTCAAACAGCGGCTACTAGACAAATACTTGTCAAGATTGCTCTAGGACAGAGGTTCCCAAACTGTGCTCCACGAAACATCTCCTAGTGCTCCATGAAGAAAAATACTACTGACATTCGGTTTACTATATAGGTGGTAGGTGAAAATTAGTGCTCCATGATGAATTTCTCTCCTGAAAAGTGCTCCATGACTCAAAAAGTTTGGAAACCTTTGCTTTAGGGTGATCCTGCATTGAACAGTGGTTTGGAATAGAATGGCCTGTATGACCCCTTCCAACTCTATGATTCTTCTCACTTTCAGAAGCCGCATCCATTAAAGCATACTAGTGAAAGTTTTCTACTGTAGCTTTCATGGTGGCTACTATGTAACACAAAGGCATCTTCTGTTGGTGTTGACTACAAAGAATTTCTGTCCTATATACTGTGTTTAGCTACTGGCCTGTAATGCTAAATTAGCTCAGCTCAGTTGGTTTTTATATGCCGACTTTCTCTACCACTTAAGGGAGACTCAAACCGGCTTACAATCATCTTCCCTTCCCCTCCCCACAACAGACACCCTGTGAGGTAGGTGGGGCTGAGAGAGCTCGAAGAGAGCGGTGACTAGCCCAAGGTCACCCAGCTGGCTTCGTGTGTAGGAATGGGGAAACAAATCCAGCTCACCATGCTGACTCTTTATGAAGTCTTCTAGTCTTAGCCTCTTATGTCAATTGGATCTCAAAACTTCCAATGTGTTCCTTGTCTGGTGACTGACAATCTCTTTGCTGCCTTCTGCCAGACATTATCATTGAGTTTTTTATCTGTCTAGACCTTTCTGAGTACACAAGTGCAAATATATACTTTTCCTTAAGAAGCTTAAAAAATAAGTTATATGAGGACCTAATATATCCTGCCCATGCTAGGATATACCCTGATCCCAAGAAGGCAAGTCTGCTTTCCTCACAGACCTATGCCTGTTACCGGAGAAAAAGGCCTGCCTATTTCTAGAGTTTTCCCTTGGCAACCAGAGCTATTTTAAGAAATGATTCAGAACATGAAGCTCAAGGCAGTTTGTTGTTCCTGCTCTAGAAAAATGAACACTCGTACTAGTCTGGTAATGTCACCAACCAAGCCCATACGCTAGTAACTAGAAGTGCCTTTCTTCATCTGACATTTAAATCGTTGTCCCTGCTAGCCTCAACTGACCCAGCCACACTGATCCATGTTGTCATAACCTGTAGAGCAGACCACACCAAGATACCTCAAAAGCTCCCACTAGCACAGAAGGTGACTGGTGCCTTATTACGGGGCACAAATCCTCAACACCAATTTTAAGGTAGCTCCACTGTTTACTTCCAGATTCATTTCAAGGAGCTGGCATTCACCTTTTAGAGCTGCTGGTAATCTAGGACTACAGGGTTCTCTCATCTATTAGCCATGTGCTAATTTCAGTCCTTGCCATTCCTCTTCCCCATCCCGTCCCTCTGCGCAGCTTGTTTGTTTCTGGGCTTTTTTTTATTGCTGCCCTGTACATGGAACAGCCTCTGAGAAATGGTCTGGAATGTACATTGCTGGCCTTCATACACCTTGGAACATTTTCTTTGAACAGGCTTATGTCAAAAGTTGTCACCATGCTGATTTTTTATGATCAACTGCTGCATCTGGGAACTCTGGTTCCATACTGTAGTGCTGTATCTTAGTGTTAATTGTTTTCGTGATTTTGCAGCAATGTCTGTAAGTCACTTGGGCTGAATAGGAAAGTAACCAATAAATATTTTTAAATAAAGATAATTGAGCAAGTAAAATGCTGCACAACAAACTAGTTCTAAAGTTTCTTTTGCCTGTTTACCTAAATGCTATGTATTTCTGCTTCTAGCAAGTTAACTTCTTTCTCACTTTAAACATTCTTCTTGATTATTCTAGAGTAAGCTGACATCCCCCAGCCTTGTACCTTTGCCCTATCAGCGCGACATTTTAGTAAAATGAGTTGTTCAACCCAGTCTTGTTTAGGTTCTGTTTTAAAAGTTGCAAGCAGTTTGCTAGTCTGAAAGAACAACGAAGAAGAAGAGTTGGTTTTTATATGCCGACTTTCTCTACCACTTAAGGGAGACTCAAACCGGCTTACAATCATCTTCCCTTCCCCTCCCCACAACAGACACCCTGTGAGGTAGGTGGGGCTGAGAGAGCTCAAAGAGAGCGGTGACTAGCCCGAGGTCACCCAGTTGGCTTCATGTGTAGGAGTGGGGAAACAAATCCAGATCACTAGAGTAGCCTCCACCGCTCATGTGGAGGAGTGGGGAATCAAACCCGGTTCTCCAGATCCGACTCCACCGCTCTTAACCGCTACACCATGCTGATAAACTGATCTGTAATCCCTTAGGCAGAGTCCTTTTACAGTTTGAACCTTGGCCAGGTCCTCCTAAATGAGGCTTGTTTTGTATAGGACTGCTTAGGGAGGGATATATTCCCCTCCCACGCTAAATTCTCAGCCCTCATTCTAATTTCATTGTTCATTCTTAGCGAGCTTTGATGGCGGAGAGGAGATTTGCTGCCCAGTTCAAAGACTCCACTGCAACTTTGACTAATATCAGGTACTGTAGCAGAGTGTTGTTTTGCTGACATCATCTGCCAATGTGACGACATGCTCATATTGTCTTTTGGTATCTGCAGACGCTGCTGGCTGTGTGGTGAGTCGCTGCTGGGCCGCATTCCTTTCCATTACCTGGACTTCTCCTTCTGCTCAACGCACTGTCTGCAGGCACATCGGCGAGGCAAGACTGGCCAGTCTTAGCTCAAGCCGAGGGAAAGAAGCATGCTGTCATGCCTTTATGGAGTAGCTGTTTCCATGTGTCCCTTCAGCTTAAGAAGCTGTCAAAGAAAGCAATCATCCCTCATCAGAGGTGCCTGTTCTTCCATGAGGGATCAAGTACTACTATGAGTCCTTACTGGGGAAGCAGCATATGCACCCTTTTCAGAGTGAAAAAGTACTATACGAAGGGAGAGTCACTTCCTCCTTTTAGCTCCAAATGGACTAAAACTGGGAGAATTTCCCTACAGATGTATGCACTGTGATCATTTCACTGAAAAGCGCAGTTGCTGGAAGAGTGGATCTGTTGCCATGTATTGACTTGGTTCTTTATAAATCTGATTGGTTTGCACATTGCAAAACATGGCTTATGGGGTTTCCTCTGTTGTCCTTCTTAGTGTTCAACTTAGCCAACCTTTGCTGTTCAATGCCAGAACTTAGATGTTGAGCATAGATAGTCTTGCCTTTAGTAGAAATATGTAGCTGCACTTAAAGCTAGCTTTCCTGTTCATAACATTTATTTCCATAGCTTCCTACAATAGACCTCATGATGCATGGTGCATGCATCCTATGCATGGTGGAGAAAAACTACACTGAAAAGCTCTGCAAGGTTGGTGTATATTTAATATAGGGGCTGGTACCCAAAACACTGAAACACTGAGCAATCTTATGGAACTCTTGCTGGTTGGAAGAGAAGGAACTGTGGTCCTAGTAATCGTAGGCGTCTTTCATCCTTTCCACCCCTCCAAGTAAGAAGCTGGGGATTACAGGAAAAGCCTTGATCCTACAGACTTCTGCTCCCTTGCAGTCAGCATGCAGAAGGACCTCTTTTTGCTTCCACTTAAAAGCCACACAAACTAAGGGCACAACTGGCTAACAGTCCCTGTTACTCCATGTCTCTAGTGGTAGAGCTGTGTGTGCGATTAAAAACGGGTCGGTCGAGGAAGAGCACTATAGGCTCCTCTGGAGCTGCCTGCAATTCCAGAACTGTGATGATATTGGGGGCTGAAGAATTGAGGAGCACGCCAGGCACAAAGAGGGTTTGCTGGGAACCACGAGCTGGCCAGAAGCGGCCCAGGTTAAAACCATTAATCCAGAGCTGGCCCTAGGAGAAAAGACAAAAGGATGTTTCAGAAATACTGTCTCTGGTCACTCTGACATCTTGAACTACTGTTCTTTAGAGAAAAAGGCACTTCCCTGTTGCTACATAGCCACATAAGCTGGAAACCATCATCAGCATATTTTTTCCAAAGCAAATCTTGTTGGAGTGAATGAGACTTATTCCCTGTTATGTGTTTGGACCCTATGAATTAATGTCCTCCAAAATGTCTTATCAACAACCTTGCTCAGGTCTTGCAAACTGAGCCGAGGCTTCCTTTATAGAGTCAATCCATCTCATATTGGGTCTTTCTCTTTTCCTGCTGCCTCCAACTTTGCCTTTACCAGTGACTCTTGTCTTCTCATAATGTGACCAAAGTACAAGAGCCTCTGTTTGGTCAGTTCAGCTGTACTAAATGTACAATACCAAGATGATCAGTGTAGCAAAGAAGCAATAACTTACAAAATGAGATGTGAAGGAAATACTAACAAGCTGAGAAAATAGCATGGCTACTCAGTAGCAGAATGACGTAATCCTAAAACTGGACTCAGTCTAAGGATGGTAATACCTTGGTCCATCCAGGGAGCTTCACATAAGAGTCCCAGTTGATGCCAGGAGTTGTGAAGGTTCCAGTGTAGAAAGCTGGTCCTGTGTTCCCCCTACTTGTTGGAGCAACTGGGGGCCACGCGTGTGCCACTGCTGAATCTATGTCCAGAGGATAGATGAACCAGTCCATAAGAGTGGTTGAATCCAGTGTGACATTGTGGATCAGACCCTGGCCAGCAAGATGGAGGTTGAAAGGTTAGGTGGGGAGAGAACCTGCCCTTCTGGTTGCTAATTCTTACCTGTTGCCCATTATTGGCCATTATGTTCATTATATCCTGGGCCCAGTTCAATTTAAATACACACCAACCCAACCCCACCATAACTCCTGTGAACAGTAATAGACCCAGTGCCACTGTTCAGATGCACCTTAAAGTCACTGACGTTGGCCCCGAAGTTGATACGACCCATGTTCTCCACCAGCAAATCTAGGATGTCCCCAGCCTGTCCAGTCATGTTTACTCCACTCACTTTGTCCCGTTCCAGTGTCCCTTTATATTGCTGAAGAGGGTAGATGAATGGGGTTAGAAGATAATCCAGCTGTGGAGCCCTTGCCGAGTTACAAGCAAAAATTCTGTCCTCATGCAACCTCTGGCCCATCATGTAAGGATGCTGTGGATAACAGCAAGACCTTGGGTTGTATGCTGCATTCTGCTTTTAATTTCAGCAAGTGACCACCTTCCCTGTCCCCTAGAAGGGCCCTTACTCCATTGAGTAGAATGTAGGCAAGATCGTGGACTCCATTATTAGGGACACTAAGCGAGACAGGCTCCAGGATGTCATGTGGCAGGAGGGTCCGGTAAAGGATGAAACCATGGGCCTGAAATAAAGAATGAAAGTATTTCACTTGCAGGCCAGAAGACCAACTTTATTTATTTAGATATTTATGCCGTGCCTTTCTCCCTACTGGGAGTCCAAAACAAGTTTTTTATTCTTATTCCCATTTTACCCTCACAATAACTGTATAAGGTAGGTTAGGCTCGGAGAGTAAACAGCCCAAGGTCACCCAGTGAGGTTCAAAGGCAAAGTTAAACTCCAGTCTCCCAGGTCCTAGTTCTGCACTCGAACAACTGTGGCCTCTCTTACATCTTCTGGTGGAAATAAATGTGGGTCTTTTGTTGTGGTAGGTTCTAGTCCAACTCCTTACCTGACTCATAACCTCAAAAGTCAATGGGAAGGGAGTATGGACGGGCTGGACAGGTGACAGCAGGCTTAGAATATCCAGCAGGTTTACTCGCTAGAGGAAGGAAGAAAAGATGTTCTGCAGGATATCATTTATACCATTCACAGTTCCTCCTGTCTTTCCAGCATCTTCCCACCTGTTCTTTTGAGCATCACAGTCTTCCCTCCTGCCTTATCCTTTTTCATAAAGCTGTTATTCAGGATAGCATATATCCAGCCACACAGCTCCTCCAACACTTCCATTTCCAGAAGGGGGGTGGCGATTTCTGCTGATTCCCCCTCCCTCTGCAGGCCACTATTTTTTACAGCCCTGAGGATACATTGGTCCCCAGGAACAAAATGTTGATGGTTGGATAACTGCCATTATAAATGATAATATAAGTGCTGGAAAGAGTATGCAGAAGAACAAGACACTCTTGTGAAGAAATGGCTTCCAGACCTGACTTACCTGTGGCAGAGACACATAGCCGTATGCACACTTTGGGGTAGGGGGTGGTATTGGTCCTGCAGGCAATGCCTGAAACTAGATTAAAAAATAAAGTCCACGTGGTCAGGCTGATGGGGGAGGGGAATCAGATACCTATTTCCGCCTAGTAGCACTGTGCAGCTGATATTATATCCACTGCCCTGAAATAGACGAAGCCCATTCCATTTCTCTGTTCTCAGCAACCATCAACAGAATTGACCTGCAGCCGCAGCTCAGCTGTTTGTCGGGCGCCCCGCCCCTCTTCAGTTTGGACAGGGGAGGCTGTGGCTGAGCACCTTACCACCACCACCCTCTCAGCTGAGCTGTTTGTCGGGGCCCCGCCCCTCTAAAAAAGCATTTAGAAAATTCCACAACATTTGCAGACAATCCTACAAGCCATCAGGAAATCTACAAGGAATTTTCTAGCATTGTAGCAGCTGCAAAGGTGAATTTTAGTAACAGATTTTTACAGTTCCATAAGATGGAGACAACCCTGTGTTTTCTTACTTCTCCAGATAAAGCCAAATTTGAAGAACTTGATCTTTCCTGCCTACACTGGTTAGATTAAGAAAATCTGGAAATGGAGCTAATAGAATTTCAAGAAAGCTCTATCTGGAAAAATAAATTCTACGACCTGCGTGAAACACTTGAGAAGATAGAAGGGATGCCAAAGGACAGCACAGTTAGTTCTGAAAATGAAATCCTTAAAGTGTGGCATTCGCTGCCAAATAATTTTAAGCCAATGAAAGCACTTGGGATTGCTTTCCTTACTTTGTTTGGATCATCTTATGCTTGTGAGCAGCTGTTTTCAGCTTTGAATTATATAAAATCTGACACCAGAAACAGGCTAACAGATGACCTGAGTGCTGCATGTATTGCTCTCAAACTTACAAAGTATGAGCCAAGGGTAGACAAATTATCAGCATGCACACAACAGCAAAAATCACATTAATTGTCAAAGGCTTTCATGGTCAGAGTTAATTGGTTCTTGTGGGTTATCCGGGCTGTGTAACCGTGGCCTTGGTATTTTCTTTCCTGATGTTTCGCCAGCAGCTGTGGCAGGCATCTTCAGAGGAGTAACACTGAAGGACAGTGTGTCTCAGTGTCAAGTGTGTAGTAAGAGTAATATATAGTCAGAAAGGGGTTGGGTTGAGCTGAATCATTGTCCTGCAAAAAGTATCCAAGGTAATGTGCTAATCATTGTCCTGTAAGTATCAAGATAATGTGCTAATGAGGGTGTGGTATGTTAATATTAGCACATTACCTTTGATAATTAATATTAATATTACCTTTGATAATACCGTATATACTCGCGTATAAGCAGAGTTTTTCAGCCCCAAAAAAGGGCTGAAAAAGCCGGCCTCGGCTTATACGCGGGTCAATACGGTAGGGGAGGGGAGGAGGGAGGGGGCAACTTGCCGCCATCGCCGCAGCCACCGCTGCCGGGCCCATGCGGCTTCCCCCAGCCAGGAGCGCCCTGTGAGGGCCTTCCAGGGCGGGGGGAGCCTCCTGCGGGGGGCCCGCCGCCGCCACCACCGCCTTCGCCGGGCCTGAAGGTAAGCCTGCGGGGGGGGGGGTTATGACCCTCGGCTTATACGCGGGTGCCTAATTTTTCCCCATTTTTGGGAAGAAAGGCGGGTTGGCTTATACATGGGTATATACAGTAATAATATTATCAAAGGTAATATAATATTACCTTAGCACATTACCTTTGATACTTTTTGCAGGACAATGATTCAGCTCAACCCAACCCCTTTCTGACTATATATTACTCTTACTACACACTTGACACTGAGACACACTGACCTTCAGTGTTACTCCTCTGAAGATGCCTGCCACAGCTGCTGGCGAAACGTCAGGAAAGAAAATACCAAGACCACGGTTACACAGCCGCATAACCCACAAGAACCAAATCACATTAATTGTTCAAAAAATTTGCTCTTGAACTCCCTTCTCCTTGAGTATTTCTGACCATGGGATTCTACCCAACATAAGTTTAAGTGTGTTAGGTTGGACTTTAGAAGAGCAAATCTTATTACAGCTTTTCCTTTCCCCAAGACTGAAAATTTCAAAATTACATGGCCACTACTACCCAGGGTGCCCACCAGTTCTTCCCTGTTGGTGAGAAGTCCAAGATGATAGACCCCCTTATTTCCCCCTCCACTTTCTGGAAAATTAAGTTGTCAGCAAGACAAGTCAGGAATTTATTGGATCTGACATTTTTAGCAGAGCTGGACTTCCAACAGATATCCAGGTAATTAAAATCTCCTGTGACCACCAGTCTCTGATAACTTTGTAATCTGGTCTAGCAGTGTCTCATCCAAGTCCTCTGCCTGGTTTGGTGGTCGATAGCAGACCCCCACAGTAATATCACTATTATTTCTTTTATTGTTATCCATAAACTCTCAACTGAACTTCCATGCTCAGATTCATGTATTTCTTCACAAGTATACACATCCTTGATCCTCCCCCTTCTTTATATGTCTATCCCTTTTAAACAAGTTGTACCCCTCAATCCTAATATTCCAATCATGCGTGTCATCCCACCAAGTTTCAGTAATGCCTATTAGGTCAAAATTCCCTTCCTGCATTAGGACTTCAAGTTCTTCCTGCTTGTTTCCCATACTCGGCGCATTAGTGTAGAGACACTGGCATCCATGGTTTATGTGCCCCGAAGTTTTCAACTGTTACCTTCCCAATGACCGTCCGAATGGCATACACCTTGGCAGTAGGGTCTCCAGCTTCTGAGAGGGGTGCATCATAGTCATAGCTAGTAGTGATGGGGTTGAATATCTTCTTGTAATCAGCACCTGGGTGGAAAAGGCTATGAAGACAGAGCAGACAGCTAGACTTCTTCCTTCCCACTCTGGATAGTTCCATGCGCTGGCCAGAAGATAGGCCTCTGTACTTTTGACAGCAATTCTAAGGAGACCCCAACTTACCACTCCAGTAACCAAAGTTGGTGCCACCCTGGAACATATACCTGTAAGAAGAGCAGATATCACAGTAAAAGTTCTCCTATCCCTGCGGGTATGCGGGGGAAAGGGTGGACAAGAGATGGGTGCTAGAGTGTAGCAGATATAAACCACCTCCACTGCTCCTAATGCTTGTGTTCCCCTGCCCTGCACACCCCTCTTCCCTATGACCTCATGGTTACATGTTGATGTTGGCTCCCACTTGTAGCATCTTCTGTAGGCCCCGAGCCACTTCTTCAGCACTGCTTGTGGAGTGTGGCTCACCCCAGTAATCCAGCCAGCCTGTGTAGTACTCAGAATTCACCTAGGAGGAAGGCAGAATTAAATGTTTACAAGAAAGCAGTATCTAGATAATTTTCAATGCACTTGTGGTAAAACACCAGCATGGGAGACAGCAATTCTGCCCTCTCCCCTTTATTGAAATTCACTTGCAGAGGATGGGGGAATCCCTTCATCCCATGTATGCCCATGACAATCTAAGCTTCATGACAGCTGATTATAACACAGAAAAATAAATACCTCCCAGCTGGGTTCTCTCCTCCCCCCCCCCCGCAGAAATGCTTATCAACTGGGTTTGACACTACTAGCATTCATTCAGGAAGATATGACAAACTCACTGCCTATCAGAGACTTTGGAAGCACTGGTCAAACACAGGATTGTAAGCAACATGGTCCCAGCACCAGCCAAGCAATCACTAGGGCAAGCGAGGATTTAGCATTGATGGGTATTGTTGATTTGTGCCCCATGGAGGTGGGGATCAGGCAGAAAATATCACTGGAAACAAGACAGGGACTGGCCCAGACGGGATGTGGTCAGATTGTTATTTGGTGAGATGAGTGCAAAGGGAGAAGTGAGTGTGACTGACGACAGGGGGTAGCACCCTCCCCCTTGGCAAGGGCAGGCCCTCTCACCAGCGGCCCCTTTGGCTCGTATTTTCGCTGTCGTTCAAATGCCTGTGTCATGTTAACGCCTGTGAAAGAGCAGAGACATTGGGAGTCAAAGCAGAATCCTGCCCAACTTCTGCCAGTCCAGTCAGAGACTGCCCCACTTCCCACTACCTGGTCCAAAGTCCACAGTAGCATACAGGCCCTGTATAGTCCCACACCGGAGGTCAGGGTCTTTGGGGCCATCAGTGGTGAAGAGGACAACTTCCTCTCCCAGGTAAGCACGAAAGGCAGAGAGCAGATGGCGAAGATAGTCATAATCACAGGCATAGTAACTCCCATATTCATTCTCCACCTGCCTGGGAAACAAGAGGCATTAAAGGATGGTGACTCAGGGACCTCACCTGGCCTGACAGAGCAGGTCTCCAATATGCCTTAGCACGGATATCTCCTCTGTCAAATATTAAGTAAACATTAGTGGTGCCCAGCCTCTTTTAGACCAGAGGCAGATCACCAAGCCAGGCATAGCGTTGCTCTTTGCAAAAGAAGCAGACAGACTACTCTTGAAATTTCCAGGTCCCTTATGTGACTGAAGGGCTTTACTGCTAACAGTGCCTCCGCTGCTTGATAGCATGGGCCAGGTATGAAGTAAGAGATTTAAGGCCCAAGAATGGTACCTCCTCAGGCTTTGTGTATGGATCATCCATGCTTTTGTGCTGTCTGCTCATAGTCATAGTGCCTCCTATATCATGCCACCAAGACCAGCTCTGCCATGATCCAAATACTGAATAGCTTCCAAATGAAATGCCATCTTTGTTGGCTTGGTCCCTTCCACAGAAAATACTAGATGTGGCAATGGGGTGGTAAGCCTTCGACTTGCTGCTCACCTGAATGCTGCATGCATGTATGGCACACACACTCCAGTGCAACTTCCTCAATTTGTGTTTATGTTTGGTTAGCTACTTAGGGCTCAGTTTGGTAGAGGCCTCATATCAAGAGCCTGTCAGAAGCATAGCAAAAATATGATGTTAAGGTTGGAGACAGCACTGAACAGAATCTGCAGCCTGCGCACCTGGACACTGATGATGTTGCCTCCGTTGTGGTAGAGACGGGGTTTGATCTTGGGCAACAGGACATCCAACCACTTGTCTACAGCCTGCAAGAAATCTGAGAGAACATAAGGACTTAGCTAAGGACTGGATCTCCCCTATACAATTTCCTACGCAGGGCTAAGACAGAGTTGGAGGCTGTGACACAATTACACAGAGAAGAGGTGTGGGGCCCTTTGGCCATTATACAATATTCACAGGGACTATCACAGTTCTGCAGCAGAGTCCTGGAAACTCAGATAATCGGCCCTGTAGAAGCTAGGTGTGAAGAAGCCACAGCCATTACAATGTCTAGGGAACAGAGTGGGCATCGTGCAGCTTGGTTAGGGTTACTGTCTTACCTGGGTCAGTTGTGCGCAGGACAATATCTGGCTTTGCTAGTAGCCAGTAAGGAAGGCCACCCTAGGAAGGAAAGTGAAGAGGTAAAACAACATTGCCAGTGAGGTCAGAATGTGTGATTGCTCACCCCCTGTCCTGATCAATTAGAACTAGTGGAACTGGTCACGTGAGAATCCAGGGTGGAACAAAACAGATCTGAGTTTATGACAGAGTAGCTTATACCAGGAGGACAAATAGTACCATCCAGACAAATAGTATAAAGGACAACAGCAAAAAGAGGGGAAGGAAACTAGAGAAAAACAGGTCAATGAAATAGTAGGAAACCCAGTAAAGGAGGATGGGGATGATCAAATGCTTTACTGAAAGGGAGGGCGGCCCACCTGGCTGGGGAGTGTTGCATTCAAATGCTGCAAATGTGCCCAAAACCATTATGGATCTTTTGCTCAGCTCTTACCATCTCCCATTCTGCACAGATGTAAGGTCCAGGACGCAAGATCACCAACAGGCCTAACAGTGCCACGAGGTCCAGGAATCCCTCCAGATCTCTATCACCGGCAAAGTTGTACATACCAGGCAATGGCTCATGATAATTCCAGGGCACGTAGCTAAAGGGTGAAAATACAAGATTTCAATCTGGAACAGATGGCTATGGCAGGGAGGATACTACCCATGAAATATGTTTGATAAGCAGGAGAGGTGTCTGTGGCCAAAATGCCTAAATGGCACCCATATTCCCTCTCTGTATTTCACCTACATCCCTGGATACCTAGTTTTCCAGCCTAATGCGTACAAACATAACTGTAGGGGTGGGCAGGAGAACAAAGATCTTTTTCCTCTAGTTTTCAAACTGGACATAATAGCAAAGGTTATTCTCCCAGTCTCATAGGAAAGATGGGCAGTAATAGGCACAGGGTTTTTTATTGCAGGGGGTAGTATGTATGTATGCACTGATTTCTCTGCACTTGATACGTGCAGTCCTCTTTCCCCCCATTCCATATGGTGTTTCGGCCACCAGCTGCAATATGCTCTTCTTGCGCACAAGCAGCTGAAGTGGAAGAGTGACAGGCCTTCAGTGATTGGGCCCAAGTAAACATTAGCTCCTCTGCTCCAAGGACTGTCTGACTTTTGCAAAAAGGACCCTACACCATAAAGGTTGGAATATCTACAGGCTGCCATCTATGGTCTCTAGACTCCACTGCACCACAGCAAAAATTAAACCCCAACAAAACCCACCATCCCTGTCTGATCACTTACACCTGCACAGCATTGAGGCCACTCATGTACATCTTAAGGAGCCGATCCTTCCAGTAGGCAGGAGGTATACGGAAGTAATGGATGCTGCCTGAAATATAGCGGAATGGAGCACCATCCTTGCGGAAACTGTTACTGCTATAATCAATGCTGAAGGAGCGGGCTGCTGAGGTGACCTGGCATTGAAGATGGGAGAGAAAAGCATGATTACATTACATTGCTACATTGTCCCTAGCCTTTGCTGACAGGAGCAAATGAGTGTTGTGTCCCCTGTCAACCTGCCATAGCAGAAGACAGCAACAGATGCTTACTGTCCCAGCCAATATGCCTGGATAGCAAGATTGATGTTATGATTGTTTTCTGCAATGTGCCTATTTTGTAAGTACAGGATTTATGGCACACCCAATAAAAACACCCCTATATGCAAGTACAGACTAAGTACAGCCTGGTGGCGGAAAGTGCTGTGAACTCGCAACCAACTTATGGTGACCCTGTAGGGTTTTCAAGGCGAGAGATGTTCAGAGGTCGTTTGCCATTGTGCAGTGAACCTGGACTTCCTTGGTGGTTTCCCATACAAATACTAACCAGGGTTAACCCTACTTAGGGTTGTCAGCCTCCAGGTGGTGTCTGGAGCTGTCCAGCTATTACAACTGATCTCCAGATGATACAGATCAGTCCACCTGGAGAAAACGGCTGCTTTGGAAGGTGGACTCTATGGCATTATACCCAGTGAAGTCCCTCCCTTCCCCAAACCCCACCCTCCCCAGGTTCCATCCCCAAACCTCCAGGTATTTCCCACCCCAGAACTGGCAACCCTAACAGTCTAAGAACACGTGATACATGATCTCAAAAGTACTTGCAGAAGCTCCCATCGCCCTGCTTCGGACCTCTCCCATTCAAATGTCCGGTTCCAGTCAGGGCTACACCTGAGGTTCAGGTCGGACTCCCCCAGCCAGGCTCCAGGACACACCCACCCACCCTGCAGCGTTTCATGATTGGCTGGCTGCATATGGGGACCCTCTGCCCGAATCCTATTCTGGAGTCACCCAAATCTCTGCCTTCAATCACACCGAGCAGAATCCCTACAGCAGCCCCCCGGCCACAGGCACCGGTGTTCCGGCTTTCCCTCCTCGCACCCCCCTGCAATGGTTTCGCAGATTCTGACCCGCCTCGGGCGGCCGCAGCCCACCCACCCTCTTCCCGCCGAGGAGACGGGCCGTCCGCGCCCTGCCTGGCTGGGGGGCCAAGGCCCATTTGCTCCACGCGCGTCCGGAGGAGCTCCCGGGAAACGGCACGACGTCGCGCCCCAGCTCTGTCCCCGGCCTCCACGGAACTCCCCGCCCCCGACTAGCCCCCCGGGTCTCTCACCTGCAGCGGCAGAGCGCACAAGGCCAGCGCCAGGACCCGCGGGCCCAGCGCCATCGGCCCGGCTGGCGCTTCAGCGGGGCGTCCGGGGGAGGCGTCACATGAGCGGCCTCTGCAGCGCCTTCCCAAAGTCCGGCAGTGGTCACTGGGCAGGGCGGGCGGGGAGGAGCGCACGCGCACAGTCGCCGGGACGGGCAGCGGCGAGCATCCCGGGCAAGACACCTCCAAATCCTGAGCGGAGAAATGGGGCAAGAGCGTGAGGAACCGCGCCTGCCTCGGTGCGCGCCCGCCCGGCCGGCCGGCCGAGCCGCTCACCTTTTGCTTTTGTCCTGAGAAGCTGCACGTGGTGATGAAGAAGCCCAAGAACCTTAACGGCACCGGGCGGGCAGGAAATGCCGGCGCGTGTTTTTCCTGTCTCCCCCGTAGGAAGGCCAGGCGGGGCCCACTATTCACAGGACCAGTATCCAGCGGAGCCAAACCCCTCCACCAAGGCTCTGCTGGCCCGTAAAGCCTGCCGGGACGAAGCGCCCTGCCCGTTCAAACATCCAACCGAGCTTCCCTGAAATAATCAAGACCGAGGGATTTCGCAGGTTGGTGCTGGAATAGGTTATGCTACATGTAAAACCATCCCGGTGTTGCTTTTTAGGCCGTGATTGCAGCCCGTGCAGTTTGTTATACGCAGATTAATTTCCTGTCTGGAAACTGATTTCTAAAATGGACCTGGATGGTTTTAATTTACAGTTGTTCTATGTTCCTGTATTCAGTTAAAGGGCGTAATTCATTTCCATCATGAACCAGTGTTTATTTTCTCTTTGAGGGAAGTGGCAAGATCACACTTGTTTAGTCTGTTGTACTATCAGGATTTTAAAAAATCATTGCTGCAACCACCTCTTGCAGTTGCTTGCATACTTAATAACTCAAACAAAGTTGATTTCCCTCAATTTCCCCAACGGTTCTGCTTCTATTGCTCTATGAATTCTCCTCCTGCATTTAAAGGAATCAGGGCCTGTTTTTCTTTGGCTCGCCTCCATACTGAACAGACACGCAGGGCTGCCTTATACCTAAACAGACTCTTCATCCCCCCAGGTCAGTATTTTCTGTTCAGACTGGCAGCAGCTCTCCAGAGTGTCGGGTAAAGGTTATTCTCATCACCTACTACCTGGTCCAACTGGAGATGCCAGTGACTGAACCGTGTGGACCTTCTGTAGGCCAAGCAAATGCTTGACTGCTGAGCCGGCTGAGCGCGAGGGATGGGGGGCAGCTGACAGCGCTGTGGTGCTGTTGCAGCGCAGGCTGGGGCCAGGCAGAACCATCACATTGTCAAGGCCTACGGGGGGAGGGGCATCATTGTGGTGGGGCATGGACTGGGGGTGGGAGGGCCAGGCCGATGGGTGGGATCGGCCCCTCAGTAGACAGTGCAGTGGAAAAGTTGGGGGCGGGGCCCGGAGGGAGGGCGAGGGACCAGGGCGGGAGAGGACAGCCAGGAAATCTCCCGAGGGGGCCGGGGGTGTATCTGGAAAGAGGGGCAGCTGCGACGGAGACATGGATCGCTGTCCCGCTAAACCCCCCCACACACCTCTATTGGTCCTCTCCCCAACCTCCAGTAACATCCAAGCACCAGACCGTCCCTGGCCACATCCGCTATGGTGCCTCTCGGGGCATTGGTGCCAGCCCTGAGGGCGCTTGATGGCCTATTGGCACCCTCGGGTATATACGGTAACTATTTGAGATATGCAGATATCACCACAATACTGGCAGAAAATAGTGAAGACTTGAAATGACTACTGATTAAGTTTAAAGCAGACAGTGACAAAGCAGGATTACAGCTGAACATTAAGAAGACGGGAAAAGCAATGATTACTGGGGAATTACACAACTTTAATGTTGACAATGAAAAATTTAAACCATTCAAGATTTTCTATTCCTTGGCTCAATCATCAACCAAAGGAGACTGCAACCAAGAAATGAGATTGGGAAGGGCAGCCACGAAGGAGCTAGAAAAGATCCTTAAGTGTAAAGATGTGTCGCTGATGACCAAGATCAAGTTAATTCATAGGATTCCCCATTACTATTTATAGGTGTGAAAGTTGGACAATGAAGAAAACTAACAGGAAGAAATTTGAAATGTGGTGTTGGAGGATTTTACAGATACCATGGACCGCTAAAAAGACAGTAAGTGGGTTCTAGATCAAGCCTGAACTCTCCCTAGGAACTAAAATGACCAAACTGAGGCTATCATACTTTGCCCACATTATGAGAAGACAAGCATCACCGGGAAAGACAGTAATGCTAGTACAAGTTGAAGGCAGCAGGAAAAGAAGACATGAGATGGATTGACTCAATAAAGGAAGCCACAGCCCTCAGTTTGCAAGACCTAGGCAAGGCTGTTAAGGATAGGACATTTTGGAGGTCATTAATTCATACATTTAAAACATACATATTGTTTGTTATCATTTGAAAAAGTAATGATGTTTGCATTTTTTTTTTTAAAAAAAGTGCAAAAGCCCAGTTGGTCTTGATCCATTTCCAACTTACAGCAGCTCATCTGTAGAGATTCAAATGGGCCCTGGGTTGGGACTTAGTCACTGGGTTCGTTCTGTGGTAGGAGTTCCAATACACATGCTGGTGATGCACGTGTAACATCCACACCAGGGCTAAATCACCCTTTGGCATCACAGCATTCTGTGCCGCCTCACAATGGAGATGAGATATTCTAAGGAATTTGGGCCTCATCGGGGTCACCAATTGGTGTGATTTATGAGAAACATTCTTCAGAAGTGCCTGGTCAGTGTTCAGAATGCCCCCTTCCCGTATTCATATATGGGAAGGGGGAAATAGAAATTATTTTTGTTCTTTGTACATATGCATTTCAGAGTAGACAGTAACTCTGCATAGGATTACAAAATATTTTACAGTTTTTCACGGTTTATTCCTATTAACCTTCTGAGGTAAATTATGTTGAGCAAAGATTACCTGCCAGAAACGACAAAACTTCATGTCTGAAACTATAATTGTGTGTGTTAAGTGCCGTCAAGTCACTTCCGACTCATGGCGACCCTATGAATGAAAGTCCTCCAAAATGTCCTATCTTCAACAGCCTTGCTCAGATCTTGCAAATTGAAGGCTGTGGCTTCCTTTATTGAGTCAATCCATCGCTTGTTGGGTCTTCCTCTTTTCCTGCTGCCCTCAACTTTTCCTAGTATGACTGTCTTTTCCAGTGACTCTTGTCGTCTCATGACGTGACCAAAACACGACAGCCTCAGTTTAGTCATTTTAGCTTCTAGGGTCAGTTCAGGTTTCATTTGATCTATAACCCACTGATTTGTTTTTTTTGGCAGTCCACGGAATCCGTAACACTCTCCTCCAACACATTTCAAAGGAATCTATTTTCTTCCTATCAGCTTTCTTCACTGTCCAGCTTTCACACCCACACATAGTAATAGGGAATACGATGGCATGAATTAATCTAGTCTTGGTGGCCAGTGACACATCCTTACACTTCAAAATCTTTTCTAGCTCCTTCATGGCTGCCCTTCCCAGTCTCAATCTCCTTCTGATTTCTTGGCTGCAGTCTCCCTTTTGGTTGATGGTGGAGCCAAGGAATAGAAAGTCTTGAACAATCTCAATTTCCTTATTATCAACCTTAAAGTTGTGTAATTCTCCTGTAGTCATTACTTTTGTTTTCTTGATGTTCAGCTGTAGTCCTGCTTTGGCACTTTCTCTTTTAACTTTCAGCAGTAGTCGTTTCAAATCTTCACTATTTTCTGCCAATAATGTAGTGTCATCAGCATATCTCAAATTATTAATGTTCCTCCCTCCAATTTTCACTCCACCTTCATCTAAATCTAATCCAGCTTTCCTAATTATATGTTCTGCATATAGATTGAAGAGATAGGGAGATAAACTACATCCTTGTCTGACACCTTTGCCAATTGGAAACCATTCCGTTTCTTCATATTCTGTTCTAACTGTGGCCTCTTGTCCAGAGTACAGGTTGCGCATCAAAACGATCAGATGTAGTGGCACACCCATTTCCTTTAAAACCAACCATAGCTTTTCATTATCCACACAGTCAAAAGCTTTGCTGTAATTATGAAACACAAGCTGATTTTCTTCTGAAATTCTCTCGTATGCTCCAGTAATCAGCATATATTTGCAATATGATCTCTAGTGCCTCTTCCTTTTCTGAAACCAGCTTGAACATCAGGCATTTCTCGTTCCATATATGGTAACAGCCTTTGCTGTAAGATTTTGAGCATCACTTTACTTGCATGAGAAATTAATGCAATGGTCCGATAGTTGCTGCAATCTTTGATGTCTCCTTTCTTGGGAATTGGAATGTAAATCGATCGTTTCCCATCTGTGGGCCATTGTTTCAAATTTGCTTCAAATTTCCCTTTGATTTCTTGGATCTTGTGGAACAGATCTCTTGATCTTCCTTATTTGTTGTTCTCTTCTATTTCTTTACACTGGTCATTATAATAGGTCTCTTTGTCTCTACGTGCGAGTCGCTGGAACTTTTGATTCTATTTCTGTCACCTACTTTTGCTTCTCATTTATCTCTGGCAATTTTAAGAGCTTCCTCAGACATCCATTGAGGTTTTTCTTTTCTTTTGGCTACAGGAATAGTCTTCTTCCTTGATAATATCTTTAGTTTCCACCCACAGTTGGTCATGTTTACATTCACTTGAACTCAGTAATGCAAATCTGTTCCTTACATGGTCTTTAAACTCTTCCGGAATATTGCTTAGATTGTCAATACAGCTTTGCTGCAGCAAGAATTAAAATTGCTAAAAAATGGAAGCAAATAAATAAACCTTCAATTAAAGAGTGGAAAGAAAAACTATGGATGTATATGCGGATGGCCAAAATTACAGATTCTTTACATGGTAAAGATATGGATGAATTTAAACATACATGGTTAAAGGCTGCCGCATATTGGGATGAATTGGCAAAAATTGATTTTAAAGGTATAGTTAATTAATTATAGTTCAATGTGATTTTTAATTAATGATTATAATAATAGGTTTTTATATATTGTCATAACACTTCGCCGGAAGTCCAGTGATGAAGGGCACAGTGGTGGGTGGTAGGGTTTAGGGCACTATAGGCTTTTCTAAAAGTAAAGATAGTAAACAATAATGTATTCGTAGCGTATTCGTAGCGTATTAGTGCTCTGTATATGTTTTTGTATTTTATGTTTTTTGTTGTTGTACTGGATTATGATTTTATTATTATTATTTGTATGTTTCATTATAAAATCAATAATTTTTTTTAAAAAAAGATTGTATTTTGGTGCTATGAATATTTTGTTCTCTTAAGCTGTATCTTGATTTTCGATATTAACAATTCATG
This sequence comes from Euleptes europaea, assembly GCF_029931775.1. Lineage (NCBI taxonomy): Eukaryota > Metazoa > Chordata > Lepidosauria > Squamata > Sphaerodactylidae > Euleptes > Euleptes europaea. Next base: position 107,507,661 of record NC_079317.1, on the reverse strand, counting down.
ATCTGTACCACAGTCGGCTCCTGGTCTTGTTTTGTCTGACAGAATAGAGCTTCTCCATCTTCTGCTTCGTTATATAGTCTATTTGATTTTGAAACTTTAATTACATGCACTTTTGTTAGGGAATAAGCTCACTGAACTCAATAAGGCTTACTTCTGAGAAAAATAGATTTGTCTCTGCAACTCAGTACTCATAGGTATTCATCTGATGCCTTTGTCTATCCAGTGTTCGGCAACACTAACATCCTCTCTTTTCACCGAGGCTTTTTGCTATCATCTCATTTCCCTTGCTTCATATTTGTTCAGTTGGTGACTCTTTGTGTTGTTTTATGCTGGTTTTGTTGTTGACTATATTCCTTTGCTGGTCCTTTTTAGAGATCTATGTTTTTTAAGCTGGTATATCATTTTTGCTGCTTTTATTTTTAATTGCTATTTTATATTGCTTTAGGAACTATTGGTTGAGAATGGAGTTCCCCAGTATAGACAGTACCACCAGAAATCTTTGGAAGAGCTGGTCTTGGTGGATAATCAATGGATGGTATTATCCTACCAGTGTAAATAATTATTTTAATAAACATATAAAATATAGGCAAGATTGTCTAGTAATATTTTTATTTGTGTGCCATACCTAATACGAACCAAAAACATTGCTGAGGTGTCCTTCTTGCCAGGTTATGTCCTATAACTGGAAACCTAGGGCTTATTAAGTGCATGCCCATATCTGAATCCAGTCTGACCAGATTAATTTAGAACAAGATGATGTTGAAGGTTGGAAGGCTCAGTACTGCTCCTGTCCTGTGGACAGATTATTTTGCATAGTTCCTTAAAGGAGAGCAATTGTTTCAGCCCATTAAAATGGTTTTACCCAAAGTAATCAGGTTACAGGCAAGGAGCATCTTTTTTGGGAAAGAAGATCGCTCCAGATGATGTCCATGTGCAAAAGAGGCAGAAGCAGCAACCCCCAACGTGGTGCCCACCAGCGGTATCCACTGGCTTCCCCCCCCCCGCCCCGAGCAACAGCCCAGACCCGGCTCATCCCCACCCCCACCCACCCCCCACCCCGCGGAGCAGGACGTGCTGGGGGGCCCTTGCGTGCATCGGCAGGGCCAGCCCCGCCCGCCCACTCCCGCCTCCCCCCACAGGACGGCGCTTGGCTGGCAAACTGCCCGCTGCTCTCTGTCTGGCCCTCGTGGGGGGGAGAGGGGGAGGGCGACCCCGCAACGTCCTCAGCGTTTGGGAAACCCCGCAGGCTCAGCAAAGGTGGGGGGGGGCTGCTCGGCCCCTCCCCTGAGCCCAGCACGGCCAGCAGCCGGGCCCTTTTCACCAGGCAGGCAAGCAGGCAGGCAGGAGGGCCGCGAGGTCCCGGGCCCAGGCCCGCCCTCCCGCCGCCCAGACTTCGGGCTGCCAACTCCGGGGTTGGGGGGGGGGTTCCTGGAGATTTGGGGGCACTGAAGCCCCTCCCCTCGCCCAAACCCCGCCCTCCTCAGGCTCCGCCCCCAAAACCCCCCGCCGATGGCGAGGCGGGACCTGGCGGCCCCCCTGTCGACCCACCCGCGGCCTTCCTTCCCTGCTCCGTGGTTCCCCTCCACCCCCCCGCCGCCTCGCCCCTTCCGTCGGTTGCTACGCAACCTTTTGCGGTGAGCGGCGCTGCGGCCCACCCACGCGGCGCGGAGTGATGACGCCTGCCGCAGCGCCGGCGGTTTTTGTCGCGGGAAGCCTCCGCTCGCCTGGCCCGGGCTGCGTGGCGTCCGGGTGAGTCGCCTTCCCTTCGCGCCCCAGGGGGTCGTGGCGGCCCCACCTCCCCGCCCCCCGCCTCCAGCCTCTCGGGGAAGGGCGGCGGGGGGGGGCCCGTTTCCTCGGGGCGGTGGTTTCTCTCGGTTTGAACCGGGCTTCGACTCGGGAAACTTGCTCCAATGGCGGGGCTTAGCTCAGGGACACGCGTGACGTGACGTGTGGCAAGTGACGGCGCCTCTGAGCATGTGTAGAGTGTATTGCTCCAGCCGGTTACCGATTTGGAAAAAGAGGAAAGGGGGGGGTCGCCCGTTTTTCTGAAAGTAAGCCCTGAAAGGTGGGGGGCCGTCCCCTTCCCCAGGAGGCTCCGCAGGTGGCTTTCCTTTGGTGTGATGGGGAAGCCGCGATTTGCTCGTTTGTCAGATGAGTTGTGCTTGTCAACTGCAAAAGGGTGGGGTGGGGGAAGAGAACGGAATGGACTTTATTAGGACCCCTTATCCAAATTACCAGCAGCAGTTTTTACCAGCGCTTAATTTACAAAGGTTTACAAGGTATCTGGGCAGATGACAGAAATGCAGCTGTACTACCTTTATTTTCAAGGTGTAAAATGTTGTCAACAACAGCATACCTCTAATTATCAGTGATTTAAACGTTTCCACTCCCACTCAGGATCCACGTAGTCTGTTTGTATAATTAAGTTGGTGTTATGGCTTGGGTTTCCTTGTGATTTGTGTGCAACATAGCAAACCTGTTCTGGGAGTGGGTAGAGGAGGGATCTCACTCCTTCTCCTGCTCATCTGAATGATGCCTTTCCCCCTTCTAGTTCTTTGGGGCATAATAATAGACCACTGTAACTAGCGATAAGATTTTGGGAAACTGAAGTTATGTTCTATCCCCCATCAACACACAGTCTTGCCATTTACTTTTAAAATGTGTTTTGCTTAAGAGTCTCCTGAAATTAATGAGCCAAATGAAAAGAGGTTTATTGAATGATAAAACTTACAGCACTTCAAGGAAATGAGAACACTGAGGTGAAACTTGTACACTGAACTAAGTTTTGTTAATCTTTCTTATTGTATGTTTTCTTCTTTTTGTGTTATAGTATATAAAATTTGATATTAATAAAAATAAATAAAAATGGGGGAAACGTGTTTTGATTAATCATCTGAGTGACTGCAGTATTTGAAGTTGGAAACAAATCCATGCCTGCCACCCACCCACCCAATCAGGCAGACCCACTATTGACAGTGGAGAGTTTGTCTTCCCTAGTGCTTTGATCAACTTACTTGCACCTAAAACTAAAAAGTTACATGCAGTGGCCAGTCTAAAACAAGAGCCAATCAAAGAATGATCAATCCATTCCAAGGGGGTAAGAACAAGTCCCGACTGTTAATAGACAGGCAAGGTAGGATTAACCTAAAATCCAATTATGGAAAATACCATGTGAGACATGTTAAGTAGATTCAGTAGGGCAGTATAGAGACCATATAAAGATACAACTGAATGGATTGACATCTGTGAAGTGTGGGTCATGCTGAGACATTAGCACCTATAGTGAGTGAGGAAATCAAGGTCTTTATGCAACCTTCACATCCAGAGGCAGTAAATTTATGAGTACTAGAGCTGAGAGGTAATATTAGGGGAAGGCCTTAGTCTCTGTGCCCTGTTTGTCAGTCCTCCATGGCAACAGTGGTCACTCTGTGAAACTGGATGGTAAACTAGACAGACCACGAGGGTTTCGATAATAGAAGTGGATGGCATGGCTATCTGCGGTATGATAAAATAAAAATGCATACATCATTTTAGCAACATAGAATTAAATCCTCTTTATTTAGAACATGGCAGAAATACAAACATCTCCTCGAACCAAAGACACCAATGTGGATATCATCACAAAAAATGTTAACATTACGACCACTCAGGCCCACACAGTTTATTACGTACCAGGACCTTTTAAAGTGGGAAGGTAATAAATGCTCACTGAAAGACTATGAGGAAGTAAAAGACCTCTTGACCTGGTTTCAATATCACCAGATTAACTCTGTTTTTATTCAGGATTTGAAAACAGGATTCTCCAAAAATAAATCAACTTTCCAAAAACGTTTATTGGCTACAAATGACCACCTTATATCCAAGATGTATAAATTACTATTGGAAATTTATTGTGAGCAAGAACGGATTAAACCTACTATGATTACCTGGGCACAGACGGTGGATAAATTTATTATTGGATTTATTATCCATTTATTATTGGATAAATGGGAAAGACTTTGGTCACGAGACATGAAACTTATTTTTGCTCAATCATTAAGAGAAAATATCTACAAAATGATGTATAGGTGGTATTTAACGCTTAAAAAGATGTTAACAATCTACAAATCAATGTCCCCAAAGTGTTGGAAGTGCAATATAGAAATAGGTTCATTCCACCATATGTGGTGAACCTGTGACAAAGCAAAAAACTTTTGGGACATGATCTACAATGAAATAAGATTGATAATACAGAACAATATACCTAAAACACCGGAGATGATGTTACTTAGTATGATACCAGATTTTATTTTGACTCAGAGATCATTCTTAATCTATTCCACCACTGCTGCAAGATTGATTTATGCAACTAAATGGAAATCAACGGACATTCCAGACAAAAAAGACTGGATACAAAAAATGCTGGAACTGGTGGAAATGGCAAAACTTACAGCACTGATAAATCAAAAAGATAATATGCAATTTATGGGAGAATGGGAGGCATGGAGAACTTATTGTGAAAATGAACTTCAAATGGGGGAATTCAAGGGTTCCTCATTGATCTAATCCATTTTTTTACTATTATTAGGGATGCTTTTATATTAAAATATATAGTTATAATCAGATTGATTTCAAGACGGATGATAGTTATATATGATCTGATAACATGAATTTATTTTATTTGATTTGGATACAAAAATTTATCTATATGTACGTGACAATATTAGGATTAGAACCTTATACAAGAGAGTATACAAATTTATAATGAGGTAGATGGAGATGAAGGGGAAGTTCTTATATTTTATTCAAATATATTTGTATTTTCAACAATAATTCATTGTTTTTTACCGTTTCTGATGATTTTTATTACCGTAATTGTTGAACTGTGTGTTTATATATTGTGAAAAATAATAAAAAAATATTATTAAAAAAAAGTAAACTAGACAGACCACTGATCTGATCCAGTACGGCTCTTTTATGTTATGCTTGTATGGGGAAGTTGGTAGTTAAACAATTCAATATTTGGGGGAAAGAGTTGGACTAATTTGCCTTTTGGTCCTTTCCATCTCTGTGTTTCTGCAGTTTGCTCTCTTGTCTTCTGTAGGGCCTAAAGGATGTTGAAGCAGCCATCATGGGCCACGCCCTGTGTACCTGCTCCAGGGCAGTCATCACCATCAATGACAAACGTTACCTTTTAATCCATAGGCTTGGGGAGGGGTGAGTATAGAATTAGGTTTTCACATGTTGTCTTGCACAATGAACTTTGTTTGTAAATGATTGAGTTGGGTGATGCTTCAGGGGCCATCTAGTCCTGTTTACTATGGGGAAAATATTATCTTCATGGAAATGATCCCCAAAATATGGCTGTGCAAACTTCTCTTAAGGTTGCAGTCCTATTCCTGCTGTACCTTTGAACTTATTGTTACATACGTAAGTGCCATCTAGTTGCAACCCAGGTATAGTGACCCCACAAGGGGCTTTCAAGGCAAGTGAGAAGTGGAGGTGATTTGTCATTGCAGACTCTTTCTTGTCAGTCTCCCATCCAAGTACCAACCTTGCTTAGCTTCCAAGATCTGATGAGATCAGGGCTACACCATGCTGCCTTCCCTCCTGAACTCAATATTACTTCTAAGTAATGCATAGGATTGAGCTGCAGATCCTTCCACAGAGGGTGATGTCACAACTTGCCTGTTCAATTCACTCCCTAGTGAAGTCATTCATTACCATTGGAAAGTTCATTCATGATGTGTAATCAAAACTTGCTTTAACTGCAGCTTGAACCTGCTGCTGCTTATTTTCCCTGAGCAGCTCAGGCAAAGAGAGATTCTCCTTCACCTTTAGGTGAACTTTTAGATGTGTGCAACACTGAACTATCAGACAAAGAGTGTTTGCAGCCCAGCATCTCGAATCTGACAGTTACACGAGTCTGACATGACTCATGGTTTCTGAAGAAACTGCAGGAGGCTTCAGGATCTGGGGTGGTTTGTCCCACAGTCATTGTCCCCAATGGACTAGAGCAGGAGTGTCACACATAAGGCTCACGGGCCGGATCTGGCCCCTTGAGAGCTTTTATCTGGCCTGTGAGCCAGCCAAGGTAGTTACCCCCCCCCCCACTCTTGATCTGGGCTGGCAAGGCATGTCCTGGCCCGACCAAGTGGCATTTTTGTCATATCCAGCCCTCGTAACAATTGAGTTCGACATCCCTGGACTAGAGAGTTATTCTGTGCAAGGCTGAGCTCCCTGGTTATTATCCGGCCTGTTGAACTGCAATATGCTTTTAAGCTATTTGTGAAAGCTTTGTTAAGGGGCAGAGCCATGCATTTGTTCCACAACGTTCATGCTCCTTCCTGTCCTGTGTTTTAATTACTGTTTTGTGTGCTTTAATATGTATTTTATTTTTGCTTTTTTGTGATATGTTTAATGATGTGTATTATGATGTTTTGTTTTAACTATTAGCTGCCTTGTTGGGTACATAGTTGAATGGGAAAGTAAGCTATCTGGATTCTGTATGTTTCTACTGTAATCATTCTTCCCTTGTCAAGTTGTCCATTCTGTATTTGACATTCCCCTTCACCCCACCCAGTGGTTTTAGCTATGTGGACCTTGTAGAAGGGTTGCACGATGGGCATTTCTATGCACTCAAACGCATCATATGCCATGACAAAGATGATCGCCAGGAGGCCATGCACGAAGTGGAGATGCACCTGCTTTTTGACCATCCCAACATCCTGCCCCTGCATTCGCATGACATGGTGGAGAGGGGATCCAAATATGAGGCCTGGCTCCTGTTGCCCTTCCTTAAGGTGAGTGCTCGGGAAGGTGGTAGCATCAACACTATGTAAGACAGTGATGGATACTGTCTTACGTAGTGTTGGATACAGTGATGGATACCATCTTACATAACCATATATTGGTTATTGGGATGGGGTGTCAGGGTTTCAGCACCTCGTAGCATTCCAGTAGCATAAACTTCACTCCAGAGGTTACAGAGGGTTTAAAGTTTATTTCAGAGAAGCATATGAGATCAATATCCTTGAGAAATTAAACGACAGAATAGCAAGGCAAAGACAAGACACAGCATATATAGAACATACAAAGAATTACAAGTAGACTTTGAAATGCAAAAACATCAAGTTTCTTTGAAGCTTCCACAAGGTGTTAGGAATGACACTAGGAAAGTCGATCTCTGGTTTACAACGGGAAGGCTTTGAAGTGGAGGTGTTACAGTTCCCAGTCTCCGTCCCTTTTCCCATGGGATCGGAAAGGGGGGGGAATGAGCACGGAGCTTATTCATCCCGGGTCCGACTGGGTGCCCTCACTGACACTCCGCCTCCCCAAAGACCCCTCCCCGGAGTTTCTCGGTTTGGCGGGGTACTGCCGATGAAACTCCGCCACCAGGGTGGGGGCTTGTACGTGCATAGCGGAAACCCACTCATCGTGACTGGAGTTCAGGTGTTTCCAATGCACGAGATACTCCAGCTGGCCCCTTCGTACTCAAGAGTCTAACACCCTGGAGATCTCAAAGTGCTGTTCCCCTTGTACCATGATTGGGGCGGCCGCCGCGGGTTCGGGGTGCCATTCCGGTGCCGGTACGAAGGGCTTCAACAGACTTACATGAAATACCGGATGCACGCCCTGTAAGGTCTTTGGCAGTTCCAACTCCACGGTAACCTCATTGATAACTCGGGAGATTGGGAACGGCCCCACGAATTTTTGACTCAGCTTTTTGCACGGACGTAGCGACCTGAGATTTTTGGTGGAGAGGTACACCTTCCCCCCAACCTTTAACTCCCAATGAGGCACTCGGTGTTTGTCTGCTTGCGCCTTGTACCTTTCCTTAGCCTGCTCCAAGTTTTTCACCAGCCAAGGCCAGGTGTTCCTCACCGTGCTGGCCCAAACTGATACCTCGTCTTTTGATCAATGGTTCATTATCAACAGAATTTACTATTACAAAAGGCACAAGACAAGGCTGTCCACTTTCTCCACTTCTTTTTGATTTATCAATGGAGGTTCTTTCGAACCATATAAGAAACGATCCAAAGATTAAAGGTCTCACAATAGGAAACGAAGAACACAAAATTAAAAGCTATGCAGATGACGTCGTGCTAATCTGTCAGAATCCTGGGCGAACACTCCCAAATGTTTACAACCACATCATGGAATATGCAAAGTATTCCGGTTATAAATTGAACAAAACAAAGACGAAAATTATGACTTTTAATACTACAATTGATGAAGACAAGCATATCGAAGAACTTACTGGTTGTCAAATTGCCAAAGAATCAGTTAAATATTTGGGTGTTAACATATCTTCACAATACAAGACACTTTTAAGGCCAAACTATTTGAAAGTCTGGGGAGAAATAGAAAAAGACCTGAGTTTATGGTCTAAAATGAATATTTCTTGGTTGGGAAGGATATCGGCAATTAAGATGAACGTACTTCCTAGACTGAATTTTTTATTTCAATTTTTGCCGATTGACATCCTTGACAGAACAATAGAAAGTTGGCAAAAACAAATCAATCGATTTGTCTGGAATGGAAAAAAACCGAGAATTAGATTTAAAGTGCTACAAGAAAAGAGGAGGATTGGCATTACCCAATCTCAAATTATACTTCCATGCAGCCTGTCTAACCTGGATTACAGAATGGATAAAATATCCTAAATCTAGACATGTTATTCTAGAACGAGCGGATCTCGGACAAGGTTTTCATAAAGCGCTGTGGGATTCTACAATAAAAATTCAAAAAGACAAAGCACCAGAAGACTGCGATGTTAAAATAGCGTTATTGAAAGTGTGGAAAAAATACAAAAAGAGAATAAGTTCTTCTCCACCATCTATAATGTCGCCAATCGAAGCTTATCATGATAACGTCACACTGAAACCAGGTGTTCACTTTACCTACAATCAAATGATAGAGCCCACAGGAGAAATTAAGAGCCTGATTAAACTTCAAGAAAAATTTCAAAAATTGAATTGGCTGACCTATCTACAACTGAGGTCAAAAAGACTGCTTATACCCCCGGCCATTTCATGAACTAACAGAATTTGAGCAAACAATATCCAAAAATGACTCTCATTTATTAGGAAAAATTTATAAGCTTCTTTTGAAATATGATACAGAAGAAGAACAAGTGAAGATCAATATGATAAAATGGATGCAAAACTTTGGAGAAATGATCAATATGGATTTATGGGGAAAACTCTGCACTTCCGAAATGAAATATACTGTGTGCCAAGAAGTGAAAGAAAATTGGTATAAGACATTTTATAGATGGTATTTGACTCCCAATATGCTTTCCCAGATGACCACTTCCGGAAAAAGAGGCGCCTGCTGGAAATGTCAAGACACGGATGGCTCCTACTTCCATGTTTGGTGGACATGTCCAAAATTACAAATATATTGGAAAAAAATTCATCGTGAACTCCAGCTGATGTTAGATACCAAGATAACATTTGATTCTAAATTTTACTTAGTATAGTGTCACCAAACCTGCCTTTAAAATTTCAGGACGTTTTCAAATATGCTACAACTGCAGCCAGAATAGTTCTGGCAAGAACCTGGAAACAAACTCATATACCCGAAACAGAAGACTGGAAAGAAAAACTGTTGGAATATGCCAGTATGGCTAAGATGACTTTCGAGTTAAATTTAAAGTTTAGTGAATCAACAGAGCAGTTTGATGATAAGTGGGCGTCATTCTATACTTATATGAATTGCAACTAATTGAACGAAGTACGCTGGCTTAACCTTATATAATAGGCTAAGTTTTATCTTCTATGTTTTAACTAACTGTTAAGTAAATTCCGGATTTTTACATAATAGAACATTAATATGACACAAGTAGAATAACTGAACGATATTTTGCAATTATTTTTAACGCAGAAAATGTTTTATAATATATCACAAATGACCCTTTTCCCATGGGATCGGAAAGGGGGGGGAATGAGCACGGAGCTTATTCATCCCGGGTCCGACTGAGTGCCCTCACTGACAGGGGGGAAGGAACAGGGTGCTAATGTGTAGGAATCCCACTCTTTTTTGCATCTCTGATAATGAGGGGCATGTATGGCCTGGGTCTCCCTCATATATTAAATCTGCCTTTGGCACATGGTAACAGATGGCAATGTCTACTGGTAGAGGATCTTCCTGTTGCATGAGGATTTTGGAGAAATGTGTGCTATCCTAGTCACCCAGGCTTCTCTTGACAGAGAGGGACCCTTTGGCAAGAGATTGAAGGTCTGAGAGATAAAGGTGTCTTCATGCCTGAGGAGCGGATCCTTGCCATCCTTCATGGTATCTGCCGGGGCCTACAGGCCATCCATAACAAGGGCTATGCACACAGGTGAGAATCTGGGCCTGGATGGAAAGCCTGGCATGTTTGCATGAAGAGAATAGCTCAAGTGTGTGTGGAGGGAGGGAGGGATTAGGGATGAGATGGTGACTGACTGTGTGTTAGTGTTGGGGGCATTGCAAAGAGTAGTTTGCAAAGGCAAAGAGCCACAGGATGGCACTGAGTATTGCTGGCAGTGTTATTAACAGGGGAAGGCCAAGCTGGGGCCAGAAAAGACTTGAGGTTCAGTTTAAAACAAGAGGAGACCCCAGGGGGAACTGGATAAATAGTTTCCTACGCTTCCTTTCCCAGAGATGTGAAACCTACAAATGTGCTACTGGATGATGATGACCAGCCATTGCTGATGGACCTGGGTTCCATGAATCAGGCACGCATTGAGGTGCGGAATTCCCGGGAGGCCATGTCTGTCCAGGTACAAGTGATCTATTGTAAAGAGATAAATATCCTGCATCCATAGGGTAGGAGAACAGTTCCAGCAAAATTGGGAAAAAAATTTCTAGATTAATTACAACAGCAGGCATTCTCTCCACTGTGGGTAGATGGTTTGCTTGAGGTAGATGTGACACAGTTCAGCTTTTTGTTCTGAAGTGTGGGAAATCTTAGAGAGGAGTAATAGCTTAGTGGCAGCACACATGCTTCATATGGAGAAGGTCCCAGGCTCTCCAGTTCAAACAGTCTTGATTGTCAGGGCTGGGAACAAACCTTAGAATCATAGAGTTGGAAGGGACCACCAGGGTCATCTAGTCCAACCCCCTGCACAATGCAGGAAATTAACAACTACCTCCCCCCACATCCCCAGTGACCCCAATCCTCCCCCCGCCATGCAGGATCCCACAATCAAAGCACTCCTGACAGATGGCCATCTAGCCTCTGCTTAAAGACCTCCAAAGCTGGGGACTCCACCACCCTCCGAGGCAGCGCATTCCACCGTCGAACAGCCCTCACCGTCAGAAAATTCTTCCTAATGTTTAGGTGGAATCGCTTTTCTCTTAGTTTAAATCCATTACTCCATGTCCTAGTCTCTGGAGCAACAGAGAACAAGCTAGTTCCCTCATCAACATGACATACCTTCAAATATTTAAACATGGCTATCATGTCTCCCCTCAACCTTCTCTTCAAACTAAACAAACCCAACTCCCTAAGTCTCTCCTCACAGGGCATGGATTCCAGACCTCTGACCATTCTGGTCGCCTTCCTCTGGACACTCTCCAACTTGTCAATATCCTTCTTAAATTGTGGAGCCCAAAACTGGACACAACATTCCAAGTGAGGTCTGACCAATGCAGAATACAGTGGTAGTATTACTTCCCTTGATCTAGTCACAATACTCCTATTGATGCAGCCCAGAATTGCATTGGCCTTCTTCGCCGCCATATCACACTGTTGACTCATGTTCAGTTTGTGTTCCACTAAGACTCCCAGGTCTCTTTCACATGTACTGTTGTCAAGCCAACTATCTCCCATCCTGTACCTGTGCCTTATGTTGTTTCTGCCTAAGTGAAGTACTTTACACTTCTCCCTATTGAAATCCATTTTATAATATAATAATGTAGATACTGCCAAAGGGAGCAAACGGTATTGGGCTGGATGACTAATGGTCTAATACTAAGGCAGCTTTATTCATTAGTATGATCCCTTAGACTGTTTATGCTGGCATCCCTGAGCCACAAGTTGGGATCAACTACCAAGCAGACTTGTGCCTAGTTCCAAGAGAAGGAACTGTTTACAGCAGCTTCTGTCTTCCTTCAAGATGTCCCAGTGTGGTGTGGTTTCAAACAACCAGTAAGAAAGTAAAAAGGGGCATCTCTTTGGAAGAAGAGCTTTATGAATTATTAAGTTGAAAACCATTTCAAGTGTCTGGAATATTTCTAAACTGACAGTCCTGTGGGCAAGGAGAGAGCCAGAGATTTCTGTCTCACTCTTTGTGGCTGGCCTCCCCCTTTGGGTCTCTATCCTTTTCCCTCTAAGGTTGCTTTTACTATGTTAATTTTTTCATGGTACTGTTGCTTCTTAACATCCTGTGTTTCAGGAACAATTCAGGGTTGGGACTAAAGCTTTGCCTTTCTGTGGCTCCACTGGAGACTCCAAATTCTGTTCCCCTTCCCTCCATTTCACAGGATTGGGCTACCCAGCGTTGTACCATCTCCTATCGAGCACCAGAGCTGTTCACTGTTGAACGTGAATGCATCATTGATGAACGTACTGACATCTGGGTAAGGACCAGCAAGTTCTCAGGGGTGGGGGAGAAGGTCCTGCCTTCGTGCAATTGATGTACATCCCCTTCTGGGGCCAAAACTCTGCTCCATACTCTCTCACCCTACATGTCAGTCCTTAGGCTGCGTTCTGTACTGCATGATGTTTGGCGAGGGGCCTTATGACATGATCTTCCAAAAGGGCGACAGTGTGGCCTTGGCTGTGCAAAACCACATCACCGTGCCCCAGAATACCAGGTAAGTTGGGGAAGGGGGAACATTATGGGTTGTAGTTGCCCTTAATCCAAGGAGGAGCCTATGCTAAGCGCCTAACGTTTCAGGTACTCGCCTGCCTTGGAACGTCTCCTCTCCTCTACAATGGTGGTAAATCCCCAGGAGCGTCCATATATTGCTAATGTCATCAGTGAGCTTGAAGAGATACAGCCAGCTCCCCCTGGACAGGACACCACACACATCTAAGGCCACAGAATGGGTGGAGAAGATGGACGGCAGGAAAGTTGCTGCTCAAAAAGACTTGATCAGGCCGGTGTGTTTGGGGAGGAGAATGTGTTGTACCTGCATTCATCCTTCAGGAACTCCCTTCCGTGGGACCACCTCCTCTCTCGGACCTTATGGTACTTATTGGGATTTACTTGGAACTCTCCTGTCGTTGCCACTACTGCTTCAGCGTGCACCCCAAGCATTTTATAGTACCCTGGCTGTTCAGTTTGTATTTGGAAGCTGCCTATATAAAGCATGGGGTGATTGCCAAGGTATGTTAAGACTCTAGCAGGGGAGTGGGGAGAAGATACCCAGCATATTTTTTTAAATTCAAACACAGTATCCTGGTGGACTACTGAGGAAGGGCTGGTGCCCTGTTCCTGTTGGTATAGGCAGGCCCTCAATGCCTATACTGAATAAAGTATTCACAACACTATGTTAACTCATTGTCCTGAGCAAGATCAAGAAACAGCAGCATACAGTTGGGCAGAGAGAAACAATAGTCATGGAGTTCTTCTCCATGTTTTTCAACAGTGACTCCTCTTGTTCGGCACCTTGCTGTTCTCCTCCAGTTTCTGAACCCAGAAGTGAGTTCTGCAGTCTCTATAGATTAAGAGATTTTTTTCTCCATTTGCCACCTGCTAACCCTGTAGAAGGCAAAGTGGGAAATTACTGAGGGCTTCTAATAGTCAGCTTGGGAGTTTTCAACTTATGGGGGGAAAAGTTTGTACCTAAGATTCATAGAATAATGTGCTCCTTGTATTTATTAGCTTCTGTGTATATATGGCACAAAATTTGCTGATCACTGAAGTATGTCATCCTATATGAGCAAGTAGGGAACTTTTGGCTCAAGGTTAATACATACAATTCATGGGAATACAAGGGGAAAAGGAAGTATTAGAGGGAAGAAAAGTTAAGGGTCATAAGAAGCCCAACAAGTAAAATTAGCAAGTTCCCTTCTCCCACCGCTATAGTGAGGGTTTGAGAGTAAAGGAAATTGAAGTGCCACAGACCAGGATGTCCACTGATAGGTCACCAATGTAGGCACAGCAGAAAGGGAGGGGTACATGGAAGAAAAAGCTCCCTGGCAGGTACAGGGTGGAGCTTTCTTTACAAAGGGCCTTGATAATCCTGATTTAGCACTAGTATATGAAGTTGGATGTAGCCACTGCCTTTCTCTTCCACCGCTACCAATAGCTCTTGTGAATGTCAGGAAGTAGTTGCTTTGACAACATGCAAGAGTGAAATGAACACTTTTCATTCAGTTCACCATCTTCCTAAGGGTTTCCTATCTCAGAGATAACATGCAGACTCCTCTAATTAACCTCAAGGGGAACCTCTTTTAAGCCCCTTGCAGCCCAAGACTACCCACCTAAACAAAAAACCAGAAAGGTGCAGGCTATCAAGAAATAAAAACTGAAGTACGCTGTGAGGACTACGCAAGACACAGAAATCATATCAGGACACTGAGGGGTATGGCTGAGGCTAGAGAAGAGGAAAGAACTCAAGGAAGAGTGAGCTTCCATCAAACCCAGGCTTAACTGTATGTCTCTTACAGATCCTTACCCAGAAACCTACCCTTCCTGAATGGTACATATGAAAGCTGTACCCCTGCTCTGCATGTTGTATCATGTAATGGCAGTTTTGGTTACAGGGAAGCCTACCTCTACTGAGGTCATAAATAGTAACTTAATTCAAGCTAAGCAATAGCCTGGACTGTGTCAATGGAGCTTTTGCAGTCTGTCTCCTATAAACCGCTATAACATACCCAAAGGAAAAAGTGGGATACTGCAATAAATTGAGAATTCAAACCGTATTCAAGTGTGAAACTCACTGAGCAGCATTAGATGTCACACAACCTCATAAACTTGGTGGGCCGCTAAAACAACCAGCATTCTGGAGAAAGGAGAGGGGTACCAGTATTTAGCTGCAGCTTATCTTTAAACAGCTAAGTATGCAAGGAAAAGAGATATATATACTGCATTGTTTCCTTAACATTGAACACATCATTTTGATACTGGATTAGGTTTTTGCCGCCTTGGCTCCCTCTGTCTCTTTGCCCATGTTCTTAGTAGTAGATAAAACTCACCATAAAATGAGTTTATGTATAAACAAGTATTTTCCTGCCTCCTCCCACAGCTTGAGATGCCCCTTCTGTTTAAACAGATTCCCAGGAACAGCCCAGAACACAGTGTTAAGGATCAGTCATGCAAAACGTCCCATTCCACTGCTGGAGCACAAACAATGGGTACCACTGGTTATTCCTCCTCAGCTCCCAAAGAAGCTTACTTTTCCTTTCTGCCACTTAGAGGACCAGTCAGCACCAGGTGCTACTACTACATGTTTAAGAACACCCACAAGCCTGGCAAAAAAAGAGGCACACTGCAGGATTCAGATTAAACCAAAATATTTTATTTTAAGTATTTAATTACAGGAGGGTCCATTAGGCAATGTGAGCCACCTGCAGCTACTCTTCTCCCTCTTCTTCATCCTCATAAGAGTCAAGGCCCACCTCTTCATAGTCTTTCTCCAGGGCAGCCATGTCTTCCCGTGCCTCAGAGAACTCCCCTTCTTCCATGCCTTCCCCCACATACCAGTGGACAAAGGCCCGCTTGGCATACATCAGATCAAACTTGTGGTCCAGGCGGGCCCAGGCCTCAGCAATGGCTGTGGTGTTGCTCAGCATACACACTGCCCGCTGCACCTTGGCAAGGTCTCCACCAGGCACCACGGTGGGGGGCTGGTAGTTGATGCCCACTTTGAAGCCTGTGGGACACCAGTCTACAAACTGGATGCTGCGCTTGGTCTTTATGGCTGCAATAGCAGCATTGACATCCTTGGGTACTACATCACCCCGGTACAAAAGGCAGCAAGCCATGTATTTGCCATGGCGGGGGTCACATTTCACCATCTGATTGGCTGGCTCAAAGCACGAATTTGTGATCTCAGCCACAGTTAACTGCTCATGATAGGCCTTCTCTGCAGAGATGACAGGGGCATAAGTAGCCAGAGGGAAGTGGATGCGTGGGTAGGGCACTAAGTTAGTCTGGAACTCTGTCAGGTCTACATTCAGAGCTCCATCAAAGCGTAGGGAGGCAGTGATGGAGGACACAATTTGGCTGATAAGGCGATTGAGGTTTGTGTAGGTTGGACGTTCAATGTCCAGGTTCCTGCGGCAGATATCATAGATGGCTTCATTGTCCACCATGAAAGCACAATCTGAGTGCTCAAGGGTGGTGTGCGTGGTGAGGATGGAGTTGTAGGGCTCCACTACGGCTGTGGACACTTGTGGAGCTGGGTAAATTGCAAATTCCAGCTTGGACTTCTTGCCATAGTCAACGGAAAGCCGTTCCATCAGGAGAGAGGTGAATCCTGAGCCGGTGCCTCCCCCAAAGCTATGGAAGACCAAGAATCCTTGAAGTCCTGTGCATTGGTCAGCCTGTTGAAGACCCCAAGAGAAATTTTGCTAAATACCAGACAATTCCTACCTGCACACCAATAAATTATTCAGACCCACACCATGTATTTCTTCCTCCATCCATAAACATTAAGTTTCCTTTCATTAGAATACTGCAATTAATTGGTTTCTCATCTAGCCCCCCCAGGAGACTCGGTCATACATAACACTTCACACATCACTGTGAATGGAGTTTCTGTGCCTTCTATTGTAGAAGAACAAGTAGCTCTTTGAAGCCAGGACACCCAGTGGGGACATGTGTTATTCGCTCTGAAGGAATGACCTGCAATTCCTACCCTTCTCACTCTAGTGCACATTATATAACAGGGTTATTTTAGGAGAAGCATTCCCAAGGCTTTGTCACACAAGTGACATTTGTTGACTTCTGGAATTCTGGGTCAGAGAGCGTGAGGAGGTGGCTTGCAAAGGGAGAAGGCAGGATTTCATGTATCCATTGTACCGGGCTGGTGGCAATAAAGCCTGAGATACTGACCAGCTGAGCCAGTGTAGTGACTTGGAGTGTTTGAAGAACACTGCCATCCGACTCAGTTTGAAGTACTCTACAAAGTGGATAGATGAGAACTAGGAAGAGGCCTTGGAGCAGCTGAGTAGAAAGTTGAATTGGAGCAGAACTATACATGGAGCCAGGAAGAAATGCGTGTTATTGGCAGGAAGGAAGCTGGCAAACATGGGCGGGATAAGTGGGACATAGGATTGCTAAGTTTAGAGGTTAGACATGTGGTTTTCAAACTACATTCCAGTTTGAGTTCCCTGGAAGCCCATCAAGGGTTCTTCAAGAAGAATATATTAAAGGACAGATGAATTTACTTGAAGGGCACTCTACCTTCCATGACTACTCTTCCCCTGCCATGCGTAACTGCAGGAGAGTGCTAGATGAGTATGCTTTGTTCATTTCATGAAGGGCAAGAATAAGACTCAAGAGACCTAGACAACTGCCCTACACAAACAGGGTGTGCATCTTGGGATGTTCCCAAGAATCTTCTACAACACACTGGCTTGCATGGCAAATAGTCAGGTGTTCCTCAGCTGATGAATACACGTGAAATACATTCCTTAAATTATATAGCTTGAAAATTACTAGTTTAGACTCTTGACAGGTGAATCTTCCAGTGGTGGCTTCTATGTTCACCGCATCATTGGCCAGGAAGTATTAAAGGCAGGAGCAGGGTGGGAGGCCTGACACTCACATATTGACTTGAAGTAACCAGCTGATTGTTTGGTTGCAAGCTGCTAACACAGCCTCTATAGCATCAGCTTTCTTTCATAGGAGATGTGGAACAAAGAAATGGGTACATATGGAGAAGCAGCATGGGGTGTGGTCATTGCTCTGTAGTAGTTACTTGCCACACAAATAGATATGGCAATACTAGGTTATTATTACTGAGGTTCAAAATTAGCCATTCCCAGCCTACCAGCTATTCCCAGTAGGAAGCCAAAATCCATTCCTATATGCTTCCCATGCCCCCCACTATGTGTATACCAGTTTCCGGATCCTGTCCAACACCAGATCAATGATTTCCTTGCCAATGGTATAGTGCCCACGGGCATAGTTGTTGGCAGCATCTTCTTTGCCAGTGATCAGCTGCTCTGGGTGGAAAAGCTGACGATAAGTGCCAGTGCGAACCTCATCTGGAAAAGAAATGAGGTGGCATGCCAGATTATTTCAGACCCTTAACATAAGCGGGCAAGCAGGTTGAGAAGTCAAACAAGGCATCTAGGGCAGGGGTGTCAAACATAAGGCCCGGATCTGGCCTCTTGAGAGCTCTTATCCGGCCCGCGAGCCAGCCAAGGCTGCCACTCCCACACTCTCGATCTGGGCTGGCGAGTCATAGCCCGGCTCGACCAAGTGACATTTATGTCATATCCGACCCTCGTAACAATTGAGTTCGACACCCCTGATCTAGAGTATACCTAACAAGAAGATTATCAAGGACAGATGAACTTTCTTGAAGGACACTCTACTTGCCATGGCTACCCTTCCCCTGCCATGTGTAAATGGAGGAGACTGATGGTTGACTGTGTTCAGTTAAATTCATGCAGGGTGACAATGAGACCCAACAACTGGAAGGCGTGCCTTGGTGCAACCACTTCAGAATCTGACAGGTCAAAGTCTTCTCAACATCTGTTCCTTACTAGACATCACCATATTAAATTAAGTATAGCCTTGGTCAGTAGTTAGTTTTGACAGAAGGACACAATGAGACATTAAAGGAAAGTGGTTGTTCAAGTTTTCCCATCAGCTTGCTGTCAAATCCCATTGCTATAGATGCTGTTCTCCTACAGTCCCCTGGACTGTTAACTGGAGAACTAAACAGCATCCCTCATGGTGTCCAGTTTGTCTTAGGGGGTGCCAATTAGAATCAGAGTTGGAAGGGACCACCAAGGTCATCTCGTCCAATGACTTGCACAACAGGAAATTCCGAACTACCTCCCCCCCACACACACACACTGTGACCCATACTTCATGCCCAGAAGATGGCCAAGGTGCCCTCCCTCTGCCTAAGGTCATAGAATCAGCATTGCTGACAGATGGCCACCTAGCCTCTTCTTAAAAACCTACAGGGAAGGAGAGCTTTCCACCTCCCGAGGAAGCCTGTTCCACTGAGGAACCGCTCTGTTAGAAAATTCTCCCTAAAGTCTAGACGGAAACTCTTTTGATTTTATTTCAAACCCTTGGTTCTGGTCCGACCTTCTGAGCAACAGAAAACAACTCGCACCCTCCTCTTTGTGACAGCCCTTCAAGTACTTGAAGATGGTTATCATATCCCCTCTCAGTTATCATATCCCCTCTTCAGGCTAAACACGCCCAGCTCCTTCAACCTTTCCTATAATCAGAGTTGGAAGGGACCACCAGGGTCATCAAGTCCAACCCCCTGCACAATGCAGGAAATTCACAACTACCTCCCACCCACCCCTAGTGACCAGAAGATGGCCAAAATGCCCTCCCTCTCATCATCTGCCTAAGGTCACAGAATCAGCATTGCTGACAAGTCATAGGACTTGGTCTCCTGATCCCTCACCATTGCCAATACCTAGTGTACTAAAATGCATAACCCGAGGCTTCCCCCCAAGGTTAACTCTCCCAGAGAATGGGTACAAAAGTAAGTTTCAGTGAGACCAGCGAGGAGACTGCAACGAGTGCTTGTCCCAACAGAAGGCTCAGACCCTACAACAGGGGTCCGAACCACTTTTGCCGCAGCAGCTGTCACCACAGCACACAGATCTTCACTGCATGACTGAAGGTAAGCTGGGCATATACAAGAAAACATTTTTAAACAATATGTTCATTTAAAAAGGCATCCTATTAAACAGTTTCTGTCTGAACTAACTATTAAGAGTTATATATAAAACCTCATTTCCTGGCATTTTGTGGTTGGTTCCGACTCCCGCAGCAGCCATTTTGTGGTTGCGCCTACTACCCTGAGTCCAAATCCCAATGGTGCCAGCAGGCTTTAAAATACTGGGTACCCCCTCCCTAAACCTTGTGCTCTTACCAATCACAGTTGGTTCCAAGTCCACAAAGACGGCACGAGGCACATGCTTTCCAGCTCCAGTTTCACAGAAGAAGGTGGTGAAGGAGTCATCCCCTCCCCCAATTGTCTTCTCGCTTGGCATTTGCCCATCTGGCTGAATCCCATGTTCCAGGCAGTACAGCTCCCAGCAGGTATTGCCCATCTGTACACCGGCCTGGCCGACATGGACTGAGATGCACTCACGCTGCGGGAAGAAGAGAGTGATGAATGTTCTCTGGCAAAAAGGAGATCAAAGAGGCAGCCGCAACCAAGAGTACAGGAGGACTCAAAGGTCATGAGCCCTGAGACAACATATACATGGCAGTTCATAAACACATAGTGGAGGGAAGGGTTTTGTCAAAGCCATCAGTCCAGTCAAACATCCTGAGCATTTGCCAGGTCAGCAGCAGCCAACCTTTTGTTCCAGAAATCCAAAGTATTTCACAGTGGCACTCTAGTGAGCACTACATTGCATATGCAGATCTGCTCGCTGAGTGGGGAACAGCAACAGAGAAGGAGACACAGCCTGGCTTGTTGACACCCATACAATCCCTAGTTCCTTGAGTGCCACAAAAAACAGCAAGAATTACTTGTGGCAGATGAGCTGCAAGTAGTTACAGGTTGGTCAGCCGAATCAACATCTATTCCCTCATGTAGTGCCAAAGCAAGATTTCGGAGGCGAAGAAGCCAAGAGAAGCACGTTATGCTCAGGAGCCTTGATCTCATCCCATTTTATTCACATTAAATGGCCATTTCAAAAATCAGAGTGCAGCAGTACTTAAAATAAGAAGCTACACAGTAGCATCACACAGAAGCCACAGAGAAGATTAACATGAACTGCTACTCTCTTGTGTTTTCCACCACTCACACTGCAAAGCAGCATTCAGCAGCATTTCCTGCACATCCGGTCTCTGCAGGTTACAAAAAATGCATGAAGGCCTCTTCAGGCTGTTCCTCTCCCTCACCTGACACATCCATGAAGCATGCTTCATAGGCCCACACACATCTTGGCACATGAACACCACCCCAACTAGGGAAGCACATCAGGGAGATGAAATGCTCACGTTTCATCTTCTTCTCTACAGTTGCCAGCCACCAGGTGGGGCCTTGAGATCTCCTAGAGTTACAAATGACCTCCAGACGACAGTGATCACTTCCCCTTGAGAAAACAGCTGCAGTGGTCTTGGGCATTATACCTCACAGTGGTCTCTCCCTTCCCAAACCCCTCCCCCAGATCTCCAGGAATTTTCTAACCCAGAGTTAGCAACCCTATTTTTCTCCCCTCCCCCTGAAGCGAGGATACCAAAGTTCATATGCTGGTTATATGCTGTCACCTCCTACCCTCCTGTGGGGCAGTCAAGGTAACAGCTACGGTACTGGATCAGAATGCTTAGAATGAATTTGCCAACTGCATATCTATCCAAAGCTAGAGAAGAGTAAGGTACGGGGAATTAATTGCACTCCTTACTATTGCCATGAACAAATGGGGGGGGGGGAGAAATTTATGCCAGACTGATGACTTGAACATATCCTTGCACAATGGAGTTATATTGGGGCATCATGCCACCATGCCCCCCCTTTTTCAGGGGAAGAAGGCAGTATATAAACATTTTAAGTCAAAATGTAGCAAGAAGTAACCAAGCAGTGAACATAAGCAATGAAGAAAAACCTCCAAAGTGCTCATTTTGCTTGCAAGCTTGAGCCAACAGGTAGCCAGTGGGGCAGAGGGAGGGCATATAATTCTCTTCAGATCTACACAGTTTGTCTGGCAACCCCGGCCCATGCAAGAAGCGAGCTTCTTGCTGTGCCAGTGTTCAAGCTAGAGGCTGAATGGGCCTGGGCAGATACAATGTTGTGTTTTAATTTGGACAAGGGCCCTGCCTCTCCTCTCCTCCTTTCAGCACTAGTAAATTATCTACATCACTCCAGAGAGAAAGAACCAGGTGGCTCCTCAGAATAAGAAATGTGGGCAGATTGGAGAGTCTATGACTCAAGAGTAAAGCTGCATGTCAGAACTAGTGAGGGAGGAAAGAAATTAAGGTAGGATGAGGTTGCCCTACCCATTGTCACTGGCTACAGCCTTGACAAATGAGACCTAGTTCTTATATAGGAAAGCCTCTTTCTGAGCTATACTGCTTTAAACTGCTTGCTTAACTGAACACTTCTGTCATGCAACGTAATTCCTTCCATGCGGAGTGCCAGGAGAAACCAGCGCTATGCTAGAACCCTTCTATGCTGCCTTGAGTCTGAGGAGATAAGGCGAGCTAGAAATGTTTTAAATAAAATAAAGAAGCATTAGTTTTCTATAGGGAGATAATCGGTATGTTGAAGACTAGAAGAAGAAGAAGAGTTGGCTTTTATATGCTGACTTTCTCTACCACTTAAGGGAGAATCAAACCGGCTTACAATCACCTTCCCTTCCCCACACCAGACACCCTGTGAGGTGGGTGGGGCTGAGAGAGTGTGACTGGCCCAGCGTCACCCCACTGGCTTTGTGTGTAGGAGTGGGGAAACAAATCCAGTCAACCAGATTAGCCTCCACCGTTCATGTGGAGGAGTGGGGAATCAAACCAGTTCTCCTGATCAGAATCCACCACTCCAAACCACTCCACCACACTGGCTCTGTGTGAGCCCCAACTGCAGTCTGAAAAGGTACAGAGCAGGTTTATCACCTCAGGGAGAAACAGACCTAAAACTTCCTGAATAAACAGCCTGCCAAGCAAACCCAGGACAGATACCCTCTCATGACCCCACTGTGGTGAGAAACCATCTAGCCTTGCTCTGCTCAGTGTGCACTGCTATCAGCAGAAATGGTAATGCAAGAGCCCATTTCCCCAGGAAAAGCCTGGCTACAAACGGGATCCTTTGGGAAGAGGTGCAAATCAAATCAGACTGAGGACACATCACTAGGGTAATCATCCAGCCACTGGCAAAGGGGTTCAGCTACACCCACCCACAGATTACCCCAGGATCATCATCCCACCCCTATAAAATCCAAACCAAAGTTGTGCTTTTCTAGTATTCTGGACCCAATCACAGCTCATTCAAAGTACACTTGCACTCCCAAGGAGGGAACTGGTTGGACCCCCGCCCTGTACTTTGTGCTCAGTTTACAATCACAGGTCAGGCCAAGTGCTGCATTGCAGGGGGCAGCTTTAGAGGCAGTGTCCTCCTGTCTTCATGCAGCTAAGACTTGTCCTGCACTTTCAGATTTGCTCTACAGCAGAAAGAATTTTGTAGATATTTGAACTTTGGCAAAACTCAATTTCAAAAGACTTCTAGAATAACACAAGGAGGGATACTTTCAAGAAGACAGCTATTCTGTGCACACTCTGTATTTACTCAGGTAAATTCTACTTGGGTTCAGGCTGCACATCTTAAGTATCTTTGTGCCTTCTTGCAGTAAACTCAGCATAGCCTCAAAAACATTTAGAGCAAACATTTGTGCTCTAAATATGCAGCCTCTCTTCAGCTGGCCCTCTTTACTCCCTCTTAAAGCATTTGCAATATCCTTTTCTTCCTACAATGTGGTGGTTTCTCTTTGTCAATTTGCAAGTTCTTGCACTTCCTTCTGCATCCCATGGTATCCATGAAATTTGCCAGCAACCTTTTATATTTGATCTTTCTGACACATTGAAGTCCAAAAGGATACAGTCAGAAATGTTAACAATTTCAATAGAAGGATACAAATTCAAGTCTCTGCAAGTAAAATAAGAACTACCATAACAGAATAACCAGGACTAGGCAGCAAATCCACAGGCCCCAGGTTTGTCTGCAATGGATTTATTCTGCAGGTGGCCTTCGCAAGCTACCGTTTCAGCCTCACCTTCTCCATATGGGAACAGTGGCCTATCACATCAGCTGCTATAATGACTACTGAGATTTGAAGGACCAAGCGTTCTGAAGCGCTATGTAAATACCAAGTATTACAAGCTACAAAAATCCCTGCCCAGCCACTATTAATTTCAGTTCTCCTCTCCTCCAAAAGTGCAGGAAAATACTGAACTTCTATTCTGTGCACAAAAGTTAATATGAAACTGAGCAATCCAACAAAGCAAAGTCTGCTGATCTAAACTCCTTCCCTTTCGCTACTGTTGCTTGACGTGGGAGGAAAGAAGAGGAAGGAAAATTGGTCTCCCTGTTCCCTTGCTGCAGGAGGCTTAACAACAAGCACCAAATTTCCAAGACAAGAGTTGCCAGAGCTCAAACTGGCCTGGGAATCAGGCATTATTCCAGATGTGCAGCAACTGATTTCATACTCAATGATGGGAGAAAAGGGCGCTGAACATGCTCAAAAGCACATGTGTATACACGTCCCAGGGCTTTCCTTTGCTATCTATCTATCTATCTATCCACACACAAACACGCAGCAATGTCAAACCATTCAGACTCCTCATTCAAATTCCTCCTTGGGGAGGGGGGGGAGGCCTATTAGCCCCACTGCCGCCTCCACACCCAAGAGGAGTGACAGGACTGGGTTTACCAAGGCAAGAATACCCTGCAAGAGCAACTCATGCCAGGCCTCTGCACTTCAGGATGTCCAGTGCAGGGCGTGGGGCAAGCAAGGAAGCCACTAACGCTGTGTTTTGAAGAGGAACCTGACAGAAACACTAGCGCAGGCCGGGCCCAGGAAAACGTGCCACAAGTCTGAGCCCGGTCCAGCCTTCCTCCAGGCCTTCCCAGGGCCTAAGAGACGCCTGCACACCACGCTTGCACAGGGGCTGAGCTTTCTTTCGGCACTTCCCCTTTCGAAGTTCGAATGACGAACTTGACATCGCCTGAAATGCGCCTGTTCGGGGGTCCAAGGGCTCTCTTCCGCTTTCTGCAACTCACCACCATCGCGCACATTCACAAGTGACGCACGGAGACTCAAAGCTACTGCGACAATTGCGGAAACGCCCCGGCCCGCGGGGAGCCGGCTCCCGGGGCTCGGAGAACGAGTCGAGTGACTGGGACGTGACGGCAAAGGCTGCGCCTCCAGTGGGGGGGGGGCGTCGGCGGCAGGCGCCAGCCTCCTGCTTGTTCACTGGCCCAGCCTGGAAGGCTAAAAATAGATCTCCCCCCCTCCCTCCCCCCAAGTGCAAAGATTCCCCCGAGATGAGACGGGAGGTGCGATTACCTCCTTTGGCCCGGCGCCCGGCCCGGCTATTTCCAGCCCTGGGATTTGTTCGGGAGCGGGGCGGCGGGACACACGGAGGCTCCCCGGGCCGGCCAGCCAGCCCCCCCCCCCGCCCTCCTAGAGAACGGGCCGCGATGGGGGGCCGAGAGCACTGGGGGCCCCGCAAAGGGCCGGCCCCGCTTCTCCGGTGGGGCCCTTCGAGCGCCCGGCCTGCGCCCCAGGCCAGCTGTCCCGGCGCGCCGCTCCCACGTGGCTGCGGGGCGCGCGGGCGCGGGCAGGAGGCCAAGGGCAGCAGGAGGCGAGAGGCCAGGCCTGCTCCAGCCTGCTCTGCTGCTGCTGCTGCTGCTCCGCTCCCCCCACCCCGTGCGGCCCGGCCCCGCCCGCCAAGCAGCTCACGTGCCCTGCAGTGCAGGCTCCGACTTCGCAGCATTACGCAGCGCCTTCCTCCCGCAGCCAGGCCCGCCCGCAGCCGCGCCATATTCGCGGGGGGGGGGTGGGGGGGCTGAAGGGCCGAGCGTGGACACCCGCGCCCCCAAGGTCACGCAGCTAGCAGCCCTCGGGACTCAGCGGAAGAGGCCGGGGGGGGGGGGAGGGAAGGAGAAAGCGTCCCGGGAAGAGCCACGCGGCAGGGGCCAGCGCCCCACGCCAGCCAAGGCACGGCCAGGCCAGGCCGGGCCCCGAGCGGAACGGCAGCCGCGAGAGAGAAGCCGTCGCTGGCCCGCTTCCTCCCTCCAGGCCGGCCAGTGTGCTGCCAAGGGGCACTCAGGAGATCTCCCCCCCCCCCGGTCCCTTCCCCCCCCCCTCCCCTCACCATGGTTGGAGCAGCGGGGGCGGAATCTCACGCTGAGTCGGAGCGACGAAGTCTCGGTGAGAAGCGGCTGCACTCGCTGCCCGCCGCCCTGCCGCAGACGCTTTATAAGCGAGGGGCGGAGCAGGGGGCGGTGGGGGGGGGGCGGCCCTGAACATCGGCCGCGCCCCCTCCCCGAGTGGTTGTTTTCGGCAGGCCTGGGAGGGAGGGGAGGAGGGCCCATTCCCCTGACGAAGCGCGTCACGCAGCCCAGCCCAGATTGCGGTGCGGTGGCCTCGTCGGTCTGCGGTGGGGAAGACGCGCGGGAGGGTCCCTTGCCCTCTGGCCGGAGCCCCTCCTCGCGAGCTGCGTGGAGGGAGCTCACACTTTGTCCGGGGCCGGACGCCGTACTGCTGCGCCAGTGGCCAGGGCCCCGGGCGGGCGGGCGGGGCTCCTGGGCCATGTCTAGGGAACGCTGGAAGGAGCCGCTTGCTAAAAGGTGCTCCCACCATAATGAAAGGCAGGGGACCGGAGTCTCCCCCTCCCCCACATCCGGGCAATCTGGCCACACTGCTGCGAGAATCATCTGCTTTTGTAGCAGACAGATGTTTGAGCAGCCGCATGTCAGGAAGAAATAAAACGCTGAAGGGTTTTCAGCCGCAGTAGCCCCATACCTACAATCACTAAGCTAAGGCGTTTGCGCTTTGATCACGTTATGAGAAGACAAGAGTCACTGGAAAAGACAATCATGCTAGGAGAAGTGGAAAGCAGCAGGAAAAGAGAAAGACCCATCCCGAGATGGATTGGCTCGATAAAGGAAGCCACGGACAGTTTGCGAGACCTGAGGCTGTTAACGACAGGACGTTTTGGAGGACTATGAGGGTTACCACACTTGTATTCCTAGCGATGTATTAAGAGTTTGAAAACGTTATAAAAAATACTGTTCGCACTTTGTTTGGCCCCTTTAGCTGTGAAGACGTCTTCCAACCATTTATAAGCCATGGTATCCAAAAATCCTTTTAAAGTGATGTTTTTTTATAACATTTTCATACTTTTAATACATCGCTGGGAAAGTGCGGTAACCCCCATTGATTCATTGGGTTGCCATAAGTTGGAAGCGACTTGACGGCACTTAACACAGACACAGCCCCATGCCAAGACAGGAAATGTCGCTTGGTCATGTCTGCCTGTCATGTAGCTGTTGCAGGCACAGAGTCAATGGTGCCAGCTAATGGCAGCGATCCTGGCTCATTTGTCAAGAACAACAGTAAGGCAGCAGAACTCCACGTGAAAAGCATATTCCAGAAGAGGGCTACATCCCTAATACTAGCACATCACTTCTGGTTAGACTTGGTGATGCTGAAAGTAAGCCTTGCAGTAAGCCAGTTCTGTCATTGAAAAGGTCCATGATGTGGGATTACAAGAGCACAGGAAGAACAGAAGCTGAGCACAATAGAAGCTGCAGGTTCTCTTGCACACCAGAAGTAGAAAAGAAGGTAAGGGACATAGGAAGGTCCTGGCATGGTGGTGCTTTTCTGCGAGTAAAGAAGGCAGGGGGTGGGGGAATCCTCTGGAGTAACTTCTAGAATGGAATGCTAGGCAGCCTCCAGATCAGGGACAATCTTAGCTACAGGGCATATCGGGCAGCTGCCACTGGCCCCCAACTGCTCAGCTATCCCACTACACCATCTACAGCTCTCAGACACAGCAAGGAGGGTGGGCATCATGTATGTCACCAGCAATAGCTAGCAGGGGCCACTAATCAGTTGTCAGACAAATATGTGATGTTGCCTTATACAGAATCAGACCATCCATCCATGAAGGTCAGTATTGTCAGGCTGGCAGCGGCTTTCCAGGATCTCAGGCTGAGGTCTTTCACATCACCTATTACCTGAACCTTTTAACTAGAGATGCCAGAGATTGAACCTAGCGCCTTCTGCATGCCAAGCAGATGCTCTACCATTGAGCCACAACCCATCTCGACAGCTGTCTATATTGGGGTGGGGCAGGGGAGAAGAAGGTCAGCAAGCAACTGAGTCAGGGCACTGATTACTAAGAGCCAGCATGGGGTTCTCAAGAACAAGTCATGTCAGACTAATCTTATCTCCTTTTTTGAGAAAGTTACTACCTTGCTGGATCAGGGGAATGCTGAAGACATAGTTTATCTTGATCTCAGTAAGGCTTCTGATAAGGTTCCCCATAATATTCTTGGTGACAAATGGGGAAAATGTGATCAAGATCCTGTTACTGTTAGGGGGATCTGTAACTGGTTGACAGATGGCACCCAAAGAGTGCCTGTTAATGGTTCCTCATCCACTGGGAGAGGAATGACTAGTGGAGTGCCTCAGGCATCTGTCCTGGGCCCTGTGTTGTTCAACATCTTTATAAATGATTTGGATGAAGGAATAGAGGGGATGCTTATTAAATTAGCAGATGATACTAAATTGGGAGGGGTAGAAAATACAGTAGAAGACAGAGCCAGGATACAGGATGATCTTGACAGGCTGGAGAATTGGGCTAAAACCAATAAAATGCATTCCAACAAAGATAAATGTAAAGTTCTGCATTTGGGTAGGAAAAGTCAAATGCATAATTATAGGATGGGGGAGACTTGTCTTAGCCGTAGTGTGTGCGAAAAGGATCTTGGGGTCTTAGTAGACCAAACACTAAACATGAGTCAGCAGTGTGATGCAATAGCTAAAAAGGCAAATGCGATCTTGGGCTGTATTAACAAAAGTATAGTGTCCAGACCATGTGAAGTGATGGCATCGCTTTACTCTGCTCTGGCTAGACCTCACCTAGAGTATTTTGGGCACCGCAATTTAAGGAGGATGTAGGCAAGCTGGAAAGTGTCCAGAGGAGGGCAACAAAGATGGTGAGGGGTCTGGAGACCAAATCATATGAGGAAAGGTTGAAGGAGCTGGGTATGTTTAGCCTGAAGAGGAGAAGACTGAGAGGGGATATGATAACCATGTTCAAGTACTTGAGGGGCTGTCATATAGAGTTGTTTTCGGTTGGCCCAGAAGGTTGGACCAGAACCAATGGGTTGAAATAAAATCAAAAGAGTTCCCATCTAGACATTAGGAAGAATTTCCTAACAGTTAGAGTGGTTCCTCAGTGGAACAGGCTTCCTCGGGAGGTGGTGAGCTCTCCTTCCCTGGAGGTTTTTAAGCAGAGGCTGGATAGCCATCTGACAGCAATGCTGATTCTATGACCTTAGACAGATCATGAGAGGGAGGGCACCTTGGCCATCTTCTGGGCATGGAGTACGGGTCACTGGGTGTATGTGTGTGTGGGAGGTAGTTGTGAATTTCCTGCATTGTGCAGGTGGTTGGACTAGATGACCCTGGTGGTCCCTTCCAGCTCTATGATTCCAGCCTCTATGGGCAGGGAAGGGGTTGAGGAGCCCCAATGGGCCAGAAGGGGGCAGGTGAGAGGTAGGAAGGGTGAGTGCAGGGGGGAAGGCCTTGCTCGCATATCCTTGGGAGTCGCAGAGCTCAGTCAGACTTGACTCTGAGTAAATGTGCTCAGCACCCGGCTGCATAAATCCCCAGTTCTGCCTGGTCTAGTGATTGTCAGATGTGCCCAGAGACAGCAACCTCAGGAGAGAGCGTTTGTGTTGCTGCAATGACATCTGCTAGCAGCTGGGGCAGGGAATGCACAGATGTCATGATTTTACCAGGTGGTTTTTTTCTGTCCACAAGAGTGCTACCGTGATGGTAGAAATGACACCTGGTAGAACCTTCCCTTCTGGAAGCAGAAGGAGGTGAAGGGCTGGATGACTGTGAGCAGAATTCCTCCTTCACTCAGGCTAGCTTTTGTCCCCAGTGCTAGAGAGGTCCCTCCCTTCCCCAGCACTGCTGCAAAAGAGCCCTCCTTGCCTGTGGAGATGACAGGCCTAGGCAGGAGAGCCTTGTCTCTTGGGTCTTTCCAGATGTGCCTGCTAGGACAGGTAGCTCTTCCTTGGGGCATTGTCTTTGTGCGAAAGACACCCTGAGAAAACCACCTCTGATTTATCATCTCACAAGCAAAGTCTGAAGTCAGGAGAGGGAGAGATGAAAAAAGTTGACATTTTTATTGAAACAGCAGGGACAGGTTTCTTGGACTTCCAGGACTAGCTGTGCTAAAAGAAAATCACAAGCCAGAGCCCCCAAAGTGGAAGCTGTGGGATACTTTGTCTGTGTGTACAAGTGAGGCAAAGAGCAGTTGCCATGGTGAAGGTGCTTATATTTTCTCTCTTTGAATTCTGGGTCCTGAGATCTTTTCCAGGCTTAGCTGGTGTCTCCCGGTATTTCTTGCAAGGCCGTAGAAGCTAAAAACAGCAGAGCTGTAAAAAGTGATTGCTTTCTAGAGTGATTGCTTTCAAGAAACCACTGGGATGCCACAAAGACAACGGACATTAAGTGACAACAACTGAAAACTTCTTTTAAACTGACCCACCTAAGTAGGAGCCCAGCTTGCAAAGGGGCCCTGTGAAACAATTTGCACCCAGTGGCTTGGACTACAATCCCAAGAATACTTTCCACTGAGTAAGTCCCATTGAATAAAATGGCTCTAACTTCTGTGTAGATTTGCTAATATTGCTCCCTTGGTGTCCCTGACACCAGAGTTGTATTCTTTTATACTGGTTCTGCTCCTGTATCTTTAAAAGCAGCCCAACACTTGAACTAGACACTAAGTGAAAAAAGTTTTCCCCCTACCAGTATCTCTGTGCCAGGAAAAGTTTAATTTCTGTTTCCAGCTGTTTGTTTGTTTATATGTTTCACTTCATTTATACCTCACTTTTTTCTTCAGTGGAGATCCAAAGAAGCGTACACTGTTCTCCATTTTATTCTCACAACCCTAGGAGGTAGGTTAGATTGTGAATGTGTGACTAGCCCAAGATCATGTTGTTAAAGCAGCAGAGCTAGAAAAATAAGGAAGTAACCATACCTGATGCAGTTCCAAGCAGCTATTCCCACCCTGACCTGTGTCATTGTGGTTATTCTTGTTCCTGTTAAACACAGAAAAGTGGGTAAGGCACTGACATCAGAAGAGGGGGGAAAGAGGGACAGAGGAAGCAGGTAGAGATGCAGCAACAGCCCATGAAGTGTCTGTTTATTAGATTTTTATCCCACCTGTTCTCCAAGGAGCTGGTGGCCGCATACATGGTTCTTCCCTGCTCCATTTTATCCTCACAATCCTGTGAGGTAGGCTAGGCTGAGAGCAAGTGACTGGCCCAAGTTTCATACCAGCAGTTTTGGGTTTGGAACCTGTGTCTCCCCAGTCCAAACCAGCACTCTGACCACTATGCCACAATGGGTCTATTTGAACCAGGAAAATATTTATTAAAGGTGGCAGCCCCAAGCTGAGAATGATACCCTGAGCCAGGGTGGTCAAATGCCTGAGGCAGGCCCAATGGAAGAGTTTGGTTCAGGAAACCGTTGTGGTTCTCCCACTTGGCATTAATCATCCTGTTACTTACAGACACATATTCTGGAACAGACAGATATGACCTTAGATTCCATTTTGTGGGCAGAGTATCACACATATAGAAGTCCTGTAGTCCATCAGGGGTGATTCTCAGGAAAGCCATAACCAATAAAACCTGTAAGGGGGGGGGGGGAAGACAGATTCCTTGTTCGCAAAATCACACAAGAAGGCAAAACTCACTCACTAGAGAGAGTGGTGTGGAAAGGATCCTCAGATGCACCCCATCCTGTATGGAGCTGCCGTTAGGCAACTGTAGAGTTAAAGCTGCCCTGAGCTGCATGCTTTGAGCCACTCAGGAGCTGCATTCCAGATGTGGGCTGTGCTCTATCTGCCTTGGGCTGGGCACCTGTTTTTCTGCTTTCCCTACTTTGAAATTTAAGAGTAGGTAGTGCTGAGGAGAAATATGAAGTGATTAGTGTGTGTATGAAGCATGCTTTTAGGAAGCCTTCATAAACCCACTTATGGAGACCTGCAGACTTTCCTTTTTAGGTGTCATCATTTCCGCAGGCCAAAGACCTCCCCTAACAAACGTTCTGTCACCACAACCACTTCCTGCGTGTGTGTTTCTTCATGTGAGTGCAGAAACATGCTGAACCACCATTCTTTGACTCTATTTACAACTGTCCCTCCTCTGCAACTATATCTATCTAATAAGGGCCTCTGCATCTGACAAAATAGGCTCTTGACCACAAAAGCTTATGGCTGGAAAAAAAAACCCAAACACCTTAGTAGTCCGTTTAAACTCCTGTTTAGTCTTGCAGTAATAGTTCACTGTAAGATTGGCAAACAGAGCACAGGAAGGGGAGGAACAAACGTCCTGTATTATTTTGATGGGCCAAGTCTTCCTGTTTTCATGCATCTCAGTCCTATGCATATTTACTCAGAAGTAAATCCCACTGAGTAGAATGAGACTTACTGCTAGGGAATGTGTTTAGGATTGAAGTCCGGAGCAATCTTGAGGGATTGAATGGTCTCAGGGAGAAAGATATAAATAACGTTTTTTTAAAAATCTCCCAGCTAACCGCTTAAATACAACAGTACTTTTCCACTTATAGGGTTGCCAGCTCTAGGTTGGGAAATACCTGGAGATTTTGAGGGTGGAGACTGAGGAGAGTGGGGTTTGGAGAGGGTGGCACCTCAATGCCATAGAGTCCAATTGCCAAAGTGGCCATTTTCTCCAGGGGAACTAATCTCTGTCACCTAATCTCAGTTGTAATAGCGGGAGATCTCTAGCCACCACCTGGAGGTTGGCAACCCTATCCACTAGTCCTTTGAACAGCGAAACAAAATGGTGAATACTACAAGGCTACATTGCTAGAATGCAGGGGTGCCCCAACAGTTTTATGGACCCTGCCTGCACTGTTTTATCCCATAAGCCACCCTGAGCCTTAGTGAGACGGGAGACTACAAATAAATAAATAACCAAATGAATCTCTTTAGCTGTCTGTTTTTCATGCAGAAGAACCTTAGATTTTTTTAAAACCTTTTGTATACAAGCTGTTCAATACCCTGGATAATTCTGCCCTGTCTCCAAGTATCTTTTCTGAGTTGTTTAAGTCTGTAAATGGCACAGTATCCCTTTAAAAAACGCTTGTTAACTGTGGGCATCAAGCATGGAGGGAAATGTAGTTTGTAAGAGGACATGCTGGGAGTTGTAGTCTGGGCAGAAGTTCCAGTGGTTGTAAAGCCATCAAAACGTGCCTGAGAAAAATCCGGATAGCAGGAAAGGCCTGCAATGAGAGTATATCGGAGAAGATTATAGTCTGAGGAAGAAAGAGAAGGAGACAGTAGTTTTTGTTCACTAGGAATGTATCTTAATACAAAGAAACCCACCTCTGGTTTTAACTGACTTGCCTTTTTAAGAATCATACAATTGGAGGATTGCTTAAAAAAAAAAAAGATCTAAACAAAGTTATAGAAAACTGGAATGTGATTTATGATGGTTTTCATCCCAAAAGTTGGCAAGAGGTGCCAACAGTGAAGGAAATGCCCTATTGTGGTAATTTGTGAGTCAGCTCCACATGCTGCCATAGATGTTCTCTAAAGCAGGAGAGTTGCTCAGTGTCAATATCAGTAATGGTGGGCAAGTTTCTTAAAAGACAGCCTGCCCACCATCGCCACAGCCTTCTCTAGTGTGTTAGGTATACCCACGGTTCATACAGAACAGTGGTAAGGCCCAACACCTCTTGGTCATACTTACTTGTATACTTAGGATGGGGATTGCCATAATACCAGAATCCCCATAGGACAGAAGTTAAACTGCTGCTCGACAGCATCTAGAACTGGCCAAACTGGATATAAATGGCTGATTGACATGCTCCGTTGGAGAAAGACTGTGTACATAACTTACCCCCCAAATCTTCAGCCTCCAGCCTTCTTTTCTTTCCCCTCCCCCTGAGTTGTAAGTTCAGAGAGGTGTGCTATCTCCCTCCTCTGTGCACCATTACCAGGCAAAAATCTGCTGCATTCATGTGCCTACAATGCTCATTGCTTCAGACTGGAATTGGACTCTGCCCTACCCATACTTTCTTCTGCTGTTCCAGATAAGATATCTGTTCACGCAAGCGTGTATTTGGAGGAAGGCAACAAATGGTTAAATCTGTAGATAGGAAATATAGATTCTACACTGCCTGACAGAATTCTCTGTAGAGGGTTCTACCTGGGCTGGGGTGTCTGGAGAGAAGGAATCGCACTGCAATAAGGGAAGCTCGAATGTTGTCAGCTTTTATGGGGGGGGGGGTGCGGGGCAAGGGTTAGGCTCCTGCACATTTCAGAAAAGCATAAAAAAGAGCAATGCAACAACTACAGCTTTTCCTATCATTGCAACTGTTTGCCAGGAAGGAGCTTCACACAGGAGCTTTGTCAAAAAGAAGGGAAAAAAATCATCTGCTGTAAATTCCAGGGATGTAGAGTATAAATCTTCAGCTTTGTTTTGCTAGGCAATACGACTCCCATCAGGAATGTCTCAAGGCACTGGCAAATATCCCATTACTTTTACTGCTGTATGACAGTCAGGAGTTCAGTTAGTGCAACTTTTTCATTCTGACGAATTTCTGCAATTCATGATATTACAAAATAGGGGGTTTGACCCTTCTTGGATTCATCACTGTCTATGAGACCTGATTTGTAAATTGCAGCTGCATTGTGAGTATACCTGTGTGTGCTACATTTGAATTTTATCATCTTAAAAACAGTTCAGTGGACGAGGCAGTCAAATGAGACACCTGGTAGCTGTAAACTGCCAGTGGATGGTGGGAAGGTCCCTCCACCTGCTCCCAGTGAAAATAGCAGGGAGGAGAGGCCGTTCTGGCTTTGTAACTACAAGCTGGTGGCCTGTCTTGGGCAGTTCAAGGGGTTACATGAAGAGCTGCAGCGCGTGCAGGGGCAAGTAGATCTTGGATGGGGGTTGCTCACCCGCTCCTGTGGGAATAGAGACTCGCTGACAACACCTCTTCAGTAAGGTTGCCTGTGAGCTCCTTTAGCTGTGCAAAGCTCCTTTTCAAGCAGCCTCCCACTCAAAGCTTTATCAGCAAAGTTGTTTCATCCCTGTCTGAGTTTGCAGTTAGTTCTGAAAAGCAAAGGGAACCTTGTAGGAAACGACCTTCCTCCCTGTTCTCTGTCCCTGATGGCTGTATTTTTACTGCCATAGCTGACAGATGTGCAGAATCCAGTGTTGTGTAATCGGCCTATTCACCCCCAGCAGAGCAGGAGGAAACTGTGCCCTCCAGCCAGGCCTGCCTATCCCAGAGGCCTGAGCACACAGGCAGCCTTGGAGAGAAGGAAGAAGTGGCCGGGCAGGCTGCCAAGATCAAGGGGAGGGCTCCAAGAGGAAATGATTGATTAGCTAGAGAATTTTGTTTAGTTCACAAGCAAGTAGAAGCAGTAGCTTCTATTACCTGTACTTAGAAGCAGCCTTCTGCAATAATAAACATCTGGGGAAAACAGAGGCTGCACTGAAGCAGGGATCCTCTCTAGATTTAGCCAGAAAAGGCTAGGAGATACATTCCTCCATATGCTCCATGCTACCAGGAGCAAACTGTAAGGGGACAACTGCAGCTGAAGCAGAACAGCAACTGGAAGCTTATTTAGAGTGGGACCTGCAATTTTTTAAATTAATGGTTATTTATTTATTAAAATGTTTATCCCACCTTTCTACCTTTACAAGGGCCCCCACCAAATAGGCTTGCCAAGTCCCCCCTGGCCACTCATGGAGCATCAAGGGCAAGGCAGCTAACAATTTAAAACATATATGATAAAATCACATTTTAAAACCATTACAATCAACACACATCATTAAAACAATTAAAAACAAGAGTTAAAATGCCTACAAGATAATGCTGTAGTTCTAGCCAGTGTAAAGGAATATGCAAAGTGGCAACCATTTTGGAGGAATCCACTCCAGGTTTTGTACTGAACTAGCAAAGGATATGGCCAGGAGTCAGCTCACTGTGTTGTTCTGTGAGGTGCAAGATTAAAGTTGTCTCAGTCTATTTTGTCTTGTTAAGCCTACTGACAACATCATTAGTTTCCCAGGGCCTTGGACACTGGGGCACAGCAGAACTCAGCAAGCAATTCTCCACAGTATCAGATCGGCTGCTTGATTAGCCCAGCTAAACATTGCACTGGGGAACTGGGGTGTTTTTTTTAACCCTGTGTCTTGCACCGAATGCCTTCCTGAGAATTGCTGCTGGTCTCACCTGGAACATCTTCCTTAACAGACAAGTAAGCACATTTCACAGACGTCCAGAATGCTTTGTGGGCGGGGGGGGGGGGGAGCACTAGTTGTGGGGAGAGGAATTGGGTTGCACTAGCCAAGGGCAGGATACCCGTTTCAGGACTTGCCATTGTTGGATAACGAGATCCGTCAAACCCACTGGGGGCTCTCAGCTCATGGAATGCTGCGCCCCCTTATATCTATGGTGGTGGTGGAAAGCGCTGTCAAGTCACAGCTGATTTAGGGCAACCCCGCAGGGGTTTTCAAGGACAGATGTTCAGAGGTGGTTTGCCATTGCCTGCCTCAGAGTGGGCGGAGAGAGTTCTGAGAGAACCGTAACTTGCCCAAGGTCACCCAGCAGGCTTCATGTGTAATGCAAACGTCTTAAAAATATTTTGTATGGTGGCAGCAGTGGTAAAGGAACTTACAGAGGCTCCAGCTTGTACGAGCTGGTTTCTTTCCACTACCATCCCCTTTGCAGCTTGTTAGGGTTTCATCCCATTGTTCCTAGAAGAATTTAGAACCATGTAAAAATAGTCCTAAAGGACCACCTAATCCAGCATCCTGGTGGCTAGGCAGATGTTTCTGTGAAGTCCACAAGCATTCCATGTATTGTTAACCCTCAACTATACATGAAATGAAATGCTGCAGAACTAGAGAGTACACATTTTGTACTCAGGCCCAGAAAATCCTGCTGGTATTTCTTGCTGCTAACGGTGCATGCTCCTTTAATCCTAGTGAAATGATTATTCCAGGTTTTTAATTTACAAAGAACCCCAGAGCTGCAAAGTTTGCCTGCAGGAAAAAGTCAGGGCTTCTCATTTGCATGCAGAGTAGGATCATCGCTGACTTTAGCAGTTACCGGAAACATTCCTTGTGACAAATTACTATAACCAGGCCCATTTTAAAAGCAGCTAGGTTATGACCCTAAACCAGAACTCTGGGATTTTTCTGTTCTTGGGTTAGTCTTCTAACTCTGGGAAGGGGAAAATGTCTTAGCATATAATTAAACTTGAGGTTAATCTAATATATAGTTCATATGAACTGTTACATGGGAATATATGTTCATGATACTGGCCATATTAAAAATACTACACCTATATACTAAATCTATGCAATATTAATGCCACAGTTCTATTTTCTGGTGAGCTGAGATGAATAAGATTGCAGTACCTTGTGCTGGTATAAAATAATCTACACTACCATCCTAAACAGAGTGAAACCCTTTTAAGCTAGGGTTGCCAGCTCCAAGTTGGGAAATACTGGGAGATTTTGGGGGTGGAGCCTGAGGCGGGTGGGGTTTGAGGAGGGTAGGGACTTCAATTGGGTATAATAACATAGAGTCCAGCTTCCAAAGCAGCCATTTTCTCCAGGTTAATTGATTTCTATCGCCTGGAGATCAGTTGTAATAGCAGGAGATCTCCAGCCACCACCTGGAGGCTGGCAACCCTATTTTAAGCCCATTGACTTGAATGGATTTGGAAGGGTGTATCTCTGCTTCATTTCCATATCTGGCTGCTATGCAAAAGAAACAGTGGTAAGGCCCCCATAGAAAAGTTAGCAATCCCAGTCCTTGGTCAAAGATCAGAAGACAAATATACCAAATAAATAAATGTAGTTCGATGTCTGGTGTTCTGATAGTCTTACTGGTAAGCCAGACACTCTTAGGTCCTCCTTTCCACTCCTAGGGAAAAGGAAACGTTGTGGATGGTCTGGCCAGCCAGGGGGCTCTAGTCCCACTGCAGTTCTGTGATACTTCTGCAGTTGCTAATGCCAGGCCTTGCAATATAGGGATGCCCCCTCCCTTGGTGCACACAGAATCATAGCCAATTGTGGTTTTCAGTTTAATATTGGAAGTTCAGACTGTGTGTCAAACTCAACTCTTTTTCTTACTCTGTGACCCTGGCCGGGAGGGAGGCAAGACAGACAAAGGTGAGAGTTCTTGCTAGAAGCTGAACAGCTGCTTTCTTTCCAGCAGGCTGTTGAAGGAGATGGGAATTAAGAAGCCATCTTGACCTCGTTGACCTGACCAATTATACACCAGTCTCAGATTTGAATAGCCTTTAATGTGTTCTTGACCTCCAGATCGGATTCCTGTAAGGCTCTTTTCACCTGGACCTGCCCTTGAAGACGGACTGGAAAATGTAGCTAGTGCAAAATGCCACTGCTCAGTTGGGAGTGAGCTGGAAAACATGCCAATTTTGAAATGGCTATGCTGGCTTCTAGATTGTTTTCAGGCCCAATTCAAGGCATCAGTTTTAACCTTTAAAGCCCTAAATGACCTTGGTCTTGAGGATCTTCTCCTTCCGAAAACTGCTTCAGAAAATCTTCTGTCAAAGCCCTGCTTCATGAGCCATCTTTCATGGAGGCGAGAATGGAGCTCCGCTAGAAAGAGTGGGACTTTTTCTGTTGCAGCCCCAGAGTTCTGCCCCAAGTGAATTTCCATAGGAAATTGACTTGACTCCCCCCTTTTTTCTTTGTGAAGGCAAGAGAAAAACTTTCCCTGTCCAACATGCCTCTGGCAATTGGGGAGGGGGTTAATTTGTATTTTGCTGTGATGTCTTATTCTGCCTTTATTCAGTCATTTTGTTTGTTTGTTTGGTTTATAATTTTGTGAGTTGCACTGTTTTTAAAGTGGTTTAATGTTGTTTTGAACAAAATAAACAAACTAGCAAAAGTAGCTCATTATGAAAATATATAAACACGAAGGGTTGAATCCAAAGTTCAGTTTCTCTTAACGGAAGGCCCATCCATCCACAGAAGAGAACTCTTCTGCCTCCTCCTTCCCACTGATGTCCCTGAAATGGTCTCATCTTCTGGGAGCTGAATTTGGGAGAGAAATTAGTGGGCTCTGGCAGGAGTGGCAAGGCAGAAATTTCCATGCCATTAATGCAAGCACCTTCCATTAATGAAAAATTTAATCTGGATCCAACCCATAGCCCTACATATGCCTCATGTTCAAGTATTTAAGGGGCTGTCATATAGAGGATGGTGCTGAGTTGTTTTCTGTTGCCCCAGAAGGTCGGACCAGAACCAACGGTTTGAAATTAAATCAAAAGAGTTTCCGTCTAGACATTAGGAAGATTTGTCTAACAGTTAGAGCGGTTCCTCAGTGGAACAGGCTTCCTCAGGAGGTGGTAAGTTCTCCTTCCCTGGAGGTTTTTAAGAAGAGGTTAGATGGCCTCTATCAGCAATGCTGATTCTGTGACCTTAGGC
Organism: Euleptes europaea; assembly: GCF_029931775.1. Classification (NCBI taxonomy): domain Eukaryota; kingdom Metazoa; phylum Chordata; class Lepidosauria; order Squamata; family Sphaerodactylidae; genus Euleptes; species Euleptes europaea. The sequence continues at coordinate 107,468,334 of NC_079317.1, read as the reverse complement.
AGATGATGAGAGGCAGGGCATCTTGGCCATCTTCTGGTCACTAGGGGTGTGTGTGTGTGTGGGGAGGTAGTTGTGATTTTCCTGCAAATTGCATGGCTGAAGGTCTTGGAACAGATCAGATAGCAGAGCCCCCCCCCCCCCCAGGTGCTAATGCAAAGATGATCACTATCATTGTTGAGGCTTTTCTGGATAAAAAGGTTATATTATTTGACAGCAACAAGCAATGGTGAGCCTGATCTATATACGTAGCAGAATGAGCAGGTATAACAGACTGCACTATTTCAAGTTTTAAAGTGAAGGATGCCAATGTTGACCGCACTCCTAGTTAAAAACAACAACAACACGATAATTTTAAAAAATATTGCACTGTGTGCAAAGTTCTAGCCCGGTCTACAGAGCTAGTTTTCTGTTAGCAGAGAGGTGTTCAATAATGTCATATATATTATCTAACAACATCACCCCCCCAACTGTATTTTGAAGTGGTACAGCTCATTCCATACACACACCCCTTCTGCAGCAGGGTAGGCAGAAGAGTTTTCCAAGCCATGCTATTCCTGCATCTGCTGCAAACATGTAACCACTAGGGGGTGTTACTGGATCAGCATATGGAATATCTCACTGGGACTTTCCCACCAAAGTCCTTTCAACAAGAAACCAGAGTATTTGGAGAGGGCACAGTGAAAGAAGGCCATAATGCCAAATGTCAGACAATCGGTTTCCAAGTTTCAAGGAATAACTTCCTCTTTACAGTACACAACTCTTTCTTTTGACATTAAGAAAAATAATTTTTAGGCACTGACATATAGTACAGCATTTGCCAGGTTGTGAGTGTCCTCCGAGACTGGGTTTAAGGAGAACAACATCTTTACAAGATAAACTCATACCAGCTGATCTCAAGGAGAAAATCTCTTCTACCTTGTCTACTTTACCTGCCGATGAACATAAACATGGACAATGTGCAGTATGTGGCTTATCATTACAGGTGAAAAATTCACCTGTTCCAATACGGGGTTTCATTTCAAGCTCACAAAATTCAGTAATTGTGAATCCAAAAGAGTGATTTATATTATCAGAAGCTCATGTAACTTGCAAAACGACTAGGGCAATTAAATATAGGATAGGTGAGCATAGATCACGTATTAGGAATAAGGTAACGGAAGTGCCCATGGTCCAACATTTTGTTAACAAGGGACACAGTGATAATGATCTTGTCTTCTTTGTTGTATTGCAGCTGCAAACTAATAGATTTACTAAAACGTAGAACGCACACTCCTGAAACAAGAAGCGAAGTTTATCCATTTGTTTAACACAGTGTAACTGAATGGTTTGAATACAGCAATAGACTTTACCAGTTATCTTTAAAAAAGAGTGATGGTCCCTTTAAATTACCACGGGGTTCAACACACGACTATGAATATAGTCACCCAGGTGCTAGCCATTAGATAAGGATTGAGAGTGCGTTTCGCTAATACAGACCTCTATTCTACTAAAGGAACTGTATGTGGAAAGAACCACCAAAAACACATCATATTGTGAGTATAATCTTTATTGTAAAATAGAATGATTGTGTGTAAATACAAAGAGGATCTTTAAATTATGCTATGTATTATGTTTGTGCAACAGCTATACGTGGTCCATCACTATCTTCTGAGGAAGGAATCAGGTCGAAATAGGTGGATATCAGAAACCTGTAAAGATGGACATGGCAATTATGTTGGCATAGAATGCTGAAACACGGACCTTGAAATAACAAGTTTTGTTGGTTCATCTGAAGGAAATTTTTGTTCTATGAATTGAATTTGGTATAATAGAAATGAATTTTGAACTGTAATAGTTATATAGCAATTGTTGAAAAGATTGTGAAGGAAGACTTTAAGAGATATATAATCACTGGATTCTTTAATGTGAATATAATTTCTTGAATGTGAATATAATATCCTGCATTGGAGGGAAGATGAGCTTGGTTTCTCAGCAGCAACCATGAAGGCATGTCTCTGTCTGTCTGTCTGTCTGTCTCTCTCTCCTGAAAATGGGCCTCAATTCTTCTCTAGCTCTGTGCTCTCTCTGTTGAGACTTGCCCGTTGCCTTGGAAATGCAACCAAAGCATGCCTAATTGGCCACACAGCCCAGCAGGGGACAGCATTTGCTGCTAAGCTATTGTCCCGGAAAGAGAACGGAGATAATGCAGCAGAGGTGGGCAAATGATGGTGGTGGGAGGGCACATCTGCCCTACAGGAGCTTTTCATCAGGCCTTAGAGCTGCTTAACTATTTGGAGCACTGCTGGCTTATCTGAATGTTACCTACAAGGGTGACCTACAAATGATGTGAGGCTGCCAGCAATGGAAATAGTAAGCAGCAATGTCCACCTTTGAGCCATCTAAAATGTGCCTATTACTGCTGTGTAAAGTCTTGGTAAGAGCCCCGTGGCACAGAGTGTTAAGCTGCAGTACTGCAGTCAAAAGCTCTGCTCACAACCTGAGTTTGATCCTGACGGAAGTCGGTTTCAGGTAGCCGGCTCAAGGTTGACTCAGCCTTCCATCCTTCTGAGGTCGGTGAAATGAGTACCCAGCTTGCTGGGGGTAAAGGGAAGATGACTGGGGAAGGCACTGGCAAACCACCCCGCAAACAAAGTCTGCCTTGGAAACGATGTGACGTTACCCCATGGGTCAGGAATGACCCGGTGCTTGCACAGGGGACCTTTACCTTTTTAAAGTCTTGGCAGGTACTACCTATTCCTATCTATAGCTTTCGCTGTGACAGCAGGTGAAGCATGCGTGTAGCGGAAGGGGTTTGTCTGTATGTACTGGCAGCGTCTGGAGCAAGCTAGACAGAAAATAAAAGAACTGTTCCACCCCTTCCTCATCTTATCATAGTCTCCATGGCCACAGCTCAGTTGACCAAAAGCTCCATCCTAAACTCCAGCTCAGAAGGGTTTAGGATGGTGACTAAGCCCGGCACTGGCATATCTTTGAGCTGTGCCAGCAGCAAGGTCTAGCAGTGCTGTGCTGGCACCAACCAGATATACCTCTATGCTGGCACAGAAACGGGTGCCATCAAGAGTGTGGCCTTGGCAGAACAGTCACCTTCCTAATCCCCTTCAGCCCCAGGCATACCCCCAACGGGCATACCCCCAATTTTACATCACCAAAACCCCTGGAATATCTTATAAACATCCCATAGATGCAAGGAGGAAAGCCATGAGCCTACCCAGCCCACCATGTCTGTTCCCAAGTAGCTTAGGATACTGACTAAGTCAGCAGCAGTTTGTGCTGTCTCTTAGCCTTCGTCTTCAGAGGAGGGCTACAGAAACACCTCCCCCTTCTCCATCTTACAACTACAACAGCCAAGACATGCTTTCCTGTATCTCCATACCTCCTAGTTTAGAATGCTATCTCTGTTATTTTACGCCGCCTCCTTTCTTACTTTCAAGACAATCAAGAGATCAGATCATTAATAAGGCCGGGCAGTATTTGGTGGACTTATGCTCTAGTCTTAACCTTGCTATTTGACATGGTTCTAGCCAATATGACCCTCAAGGGGAATATACCTATGTTTCCCCTCGTGGCTGCAGTGTTGTGGATTATATTATTACTTCCAAGGAGCTGAAGGATTTCATTACTAATTTTAAAATAGGTGATTGAACGGAAAGTGACCAATCCTACTGTCCTTTAAGTTCGGTTATGATCCAGAAAGCCCTTCTTCATCCTGTTTGGACAATCTGTACTATCACAACCATACAAGGATTAAATGGACATCTGATTGCCAGACTCAAGTTAATCAATGGCTGTCCAGTAATAGTGCTTTCCAGCTACATTTTAAGCTATCTAGCGCAAAGAACATGACAAAAGCTCTCCTAATTTATAATTCATCATCACAAATTTGGAGGCCTTCTCACAACCCATTAGAGTTAACTCCAAGAAAGATAAGGTGTGCCCTTGGTTTGATAAAGAATGCTTTAACACAAAAAAAGGAACTACGTTTATTGTTCCGCTAAATCTGCTCTGGATCATGTACCTGGCCCATCTCCAGATACTATGAACTGAGGAAGTCAAGTCCTTTTAATTCAAAAGAAACACACCTGCTCCTTAGAGAAATGGTCCCAACTTCACATTGCATTTAAAAGCAAAAACAATAAAGAGTTCTGGTCCATACTATCCAGGACATCCATTTAGTGGGAATTCCAATTTTTCAATATCAGCCCAGAAATGGGTCTCTCACTATACTACTCTTTTTAATGATCCTCTTTCTGTTGGTTTCGATAGAGAATCACTAGATTGCCTAGATATTCCTGAATGGCCGCCTGACTCCTCAAAAGAGATATGTGATCTCATAACTAGCCTTAAATCAAACAAAGCCCCGGGCCCCTGATGGTATACCTGCAGAACCTATCAAGAATAATATTGATTGGTGGGTGGATCCCCTTGCTCGACTATTAAAGTTGATTGATAAATATGGGATCCTCCCAAATTCTTGGTTAAATTCTATTATAATTCCGATTTTTAAAAAAGGTAACCCTACAGCGCCTGAGAATTACCGACCAATAAGTTTACTTTCCATATTAGGGAAACTGTATTCTAAACATCTGCAATTAAAGCTATCCGAGTGGATGAGCGCTCAAAATCTTCCAGGGAAAGAACAAATCGGATTTGGAATATGCCAATAAAGGTCATTTGATTTGATTTAAATCGGATTTGGGTTGAATCATTCAACCTTAGACCGCTGTATCACACTGTCTTTCCTGGCTGAAAAATACCGTCACTTCCCCAAAGGGAAGCTATACGCTGCCTTTATAGATCTTCGGGGCACTTTTGATTCTATCAATAGGCCTGCCCTTTAGGAGAAATTGCAAAAATTGCTCGTCGATCAACGCCTTTTATGGCTATTGCGTAAACTCCATCTTTTAAACACCTGTCAGGTTAGAGTGGGTAATAAAGGTTCACTGACTAAAAAAGATTCTGGTGACTAAAGAAGTGAAGCAAGGCTGTATTTTAACACCAGCCCTGTTTAATCTATTTCTCTTTGACCTCCCCTTTCATATGTCTAGACCGGAAGATCATGCTCCGAAACTGAACTGTTATCATGTTCCCATCCTGTTGTATGCAGATGACGCAGCGGTGCTTTCCTATACTAGAATAGGTATGAAGCATTCTTTGTTAGCGTTTACATCTTACTGCGATAAAATTTTTCTAAACATCAATTATACCAAAACTAAAATTTTAAACTAAAATTTTTCCAGATCATGGAAATGGGCGGTTTGGAGAATTGGTGATAGGAAAATCGAACAAGTTAAATCATTTAGATATTTGGGGATGCTTTTTTCTCATCACCTGATCTAGTCTATCCATAGAGAACGTTCCCTTGTCTCAACCAAGAGTAAGTTGTCAGCTATTACCTGGTTTTTCTATCAAAAAGGAAACCAGTTTGTACCAGCGACTATAAGAATTTCCCAGGCCACAATAATTCCACACTTATTGTATAGTATCCCTGTGTGGATCCAGGCTTTCAAGAATGGGGTGGAACGGACAAATTTGACTTTTCTGGGGCGCATACTGGGTATACCCAACTCAGTTGGATACCTTACACTTTGCGCAGAGTTGGGCCTCCCCCTTATTGAATCCAGAGCCTGGATCTCTACCATTTTCACCTACATTTTCGTGCTCCCCTAAACAGCCTCATAGCCGGTTTGGTTGCGGACCCTTATGTATCCAAATGGTCCCAATTTATAGTAAGGAAAATCAGATTTTTTGGTATTGATATAGAGGCATTGGCAAACTCTGGGGAAGCCTATATTCTTTGGATTCTTTGGATTACAGGGAGAATTTGGGACATGGAATTGCAGAAAATAAATGCCAGAGCGAATAAGATCTGCTCACCTACCTTTTTTGGCCTTACCTTTCCTAAAAGAACAATGGCTGAATATTTCTCCAATTTAGTCCATCCCTCCCACCGCAGAGTCTTTATGTTGGCCAGATTAAATACATTTCCATCAGCTATAGTTTCTGGTAGATATAGGGGTATTCCTCGGAACAAAACACTGTGCAGCTGTCAGTTGAAAGAACCAGCATCAGTAGAGCATATTCTCTTATATTGTCCCTTGTACTATAAACAACATCTAGAACTAATTAACCCTCACCTTATGTCCTTAAAAGATTTAGCATATGATGGCATCAAATTTTTATCAGCGGATAGGATACCTGCTGTTTCCGAACATGTGGCAGAGTTTCTGGCGATTGTTATTAAAAATAAAAATAAGAGGGTAAAGGAATAAATAAACAATAAAACCAACGGAGGCAGTCTACAGACACTGGGAAGAATACATAAAAGGGTACTGGTATTCGCTGTGCTGTACAATAGGTCCTGGTTCCCATTTGTCATTTGGGAGAAGGTATTATTACAGAATTTAAAACTGAAGAGTTTTAAATTGATGGTTAAGTTTTGGCTATATTGTTGCACGTGAGACTCTTTTGAGCGAGTATGGAGTTTTATGTATTTCTGTTATACTATTATTACTATTATCATGCCAATAAAGGTATCTGAAACTAAACTAAGAATGCTATCTCTGTTCTATCCTGAATAGAATGTTCTTTCTAATAAAGGACTCCTCTTAGTTTATTGCCCTGACCTGGATGGCCCAGGCTAGCCTGATCTCATCAGATCTCAGAAGCTAAGCAGGGTCAGCCCGGGTTAGTATTTGGATGGGAGGCCACCAAGGAATATGTCAGGCCTAGCCTGTGCAGGAAATGCCAGGCATGGTCTGACAGAGGATGTTGTGCTTTCTCCAGGTGCTGGCCAAGGTCAACTGCCAGCTATGTGTTTTGACTCTGGACACTGTGAAACTATGTGAAACCCTTGCCTCAAGGGGAGGGGAGTTATCATAGCATCCAATGCTTCTGATTTGTTCTATGCCCTTTCATATATGCCCTGCACCAGGCTTTTAGTTCTCATTAGTGCCATCTTGACTCTTAGCTGCTGTAATCCTGTGGCTCTTCCAATAAATCAACTCTCTTTTGGACTACTTGTCTGTGGATGTTGTTTATGGGATTGTCATGGGACAAGTGCTCACAGAATACCAGGGTTGCTATGCAAAGAAAAGCAATGGCAAACCACCTTGCTAGTCTCTTGCCTTGGAAACTCCATAAGGGGTCTCCATAAGTCAGCTGAAACCTGACAGCACTTTACACACAAACATGAGTTTACTAAGAAAAAAAGGTTCCATGTGAATTGTATTTCCTCAAGGAGTCACCTAATGCAATTCCGCTGTGCCATGTGCCCTCTGCAAATCGTATCACCAAGCACTGTATAAACCCCAATCAGGACACCCATAGCCCAGGTGCTAGCATGTGCAGCATGAGGCTATGATACACACTTTAGTGATGGACACCCCCCCCAAAGGGCACTTTGCACAACAAGGCGGCACTGAACACAAACAGCCAAGAGAGAGAACAAACATTGTAGTTGCATATTTCTAACAAGGCTCAGAACCCTTACAAATACTATTTCAGGACAAGGACGCTGAAGGGCAGACCCTGCATCCCAAGCAAGGTTGCAAGGAAAGTGCACCCCACACAGATAAGCAAGGGAGGGGTGTTCTGCCCCATGATGGAATTGCTGCAACAACAACAACCCCCCGTACTCTGTGGCAAACCAGCCCCCCAACTGTTGCCAGTTAAAGCATGAGCCCTGCTGAATTACTATGCTGTGAGCATGAGTCCATGCTGGTGTAACCCATTCCCCTGCGCTGGGGTGGGATGGGATGCAGGAAACTCAGCTGATGGTATTTATTAAGCAGAGGACTTTGACCCTGACCCAGGCTTGTTTCCTTCTTGTTTGCTAAATGGTCATTGTGGTCTACTCAGCAAAGCTGCAACCATGGAGACTACTTTGAGGTGCACAGGGGATGAGTCATTCCTTCCTATGTGCTGACCCAGAGAGCCTGGACTGCTCTTCACCTGCACAGTCTCCTCTCTGCTTTGCCCCCATTCTGCCCTCTAGTCTATTAGCTAGCTTGCTCGGCTGACATCATAACGGATGATGGAGGAAACTCATTAACAAACGTGCAATGCCTATTTTAAAAAGTCCACTGAAATCAGAACTAGCTTTGCTTGGGCAGCTTGGCTAAACAAGGTTTCTGTGCCACACATGAATCTCTGGGGAATCCTGCAAAACACACCCACAGTCACATCATGTCCTAATTATGGATTTGTTTGGTGTAACCAAGGACTCGGGGCGGGGGGAGCTTGCTCTGCTTTCACAGTTGGTGTGTAGCCCAGAAACCATACAGAAAAGGGCTACCCCGTGTCCGTCTCTAACAACAAAGAATCTCGCTTGCAAGGGGTTGGGCTTTAGAAAACTATAAAAACAGCCACTGTGAAGCACCTCCATTCCTGTCCTTCGTCCTCTGAGCTCATTATTGCTGGGTTGAAGAGAACTCCTGCAAGATGGTGAGTCTCGCTGTGGCTGGTTAGCTACCCTGAAGGGGAGAGAGTGAGGCTGTTCCATCTCTCCCATTTGCCATCTCCTTGTCCTTCCTTTGGGAATGCCTGGTGTGTTTAGATCTCTGTGGTGGGGTACATTTCAGAATATTAAAGATACACAAAAGAGAGGAAGGAACCAACATATAATGGAGAGAATCAGTAGTCATGGCGGTAGGAAAGTTGTTGGTTTCCCCCCTAACTTGGTCCACCGTTTGACTAAGCCTCAGTTCTTTAGTATACACTGAAATAGTTTGAGGGAACTTTGGCTGCCTGCTATGCCAAAAGCGCACTGTCTTTGCATACTTTCCACCATGTAAACATGTCCATTTGATTGCTTTAAAGAAAAGCCTTTGTTGTATGGTGGACAGAGTGCTGGATTCAGATGAGAGGCCTGGATTCAGATCCCTCTCGCGGCATGTAGTTGCCTTATTCAAATTTCTGCTTCTCAAGGTTGTTCTGAGAATAAACTTTTAAACCTAATATTTGCCACTGAAAATAACCACCCTGCTATAGAAGAATGGTATATGTTGGCTGCAGTACTGCACACAAGGTTTTTCATTGAACCTCAGATTCAATGGACCTCAAAGACTATAGCTCAGTAACAGAACATTAGTGGTGAGGATCTTTCTCTGCCTGAGTCCCAGGAGACCCTCCTGCTGGTCAGAGCTGACAGTCGTAAATGTAATGGACCAATGGCAGCTCTGTAGGTGCAGAGGCTTATGGTCTTTAAAACAAACAATGAATAAAACAGGATAATCCCATATATACCATCCTGAGTTTCTGGAAGGGGCTGGGGTGGGATACCAATGTGTTAAAATTATAATAATGAAGTAGTATGTCATTTAAAAGCAGGGACATGGCTTCTTTTTTACACTAAGTATGCAACTGGGAATGAGTGTTTCAGCTAGTTGAGAAGATGCAAAGTAAATGGGAATGGGAGTCAAGCTTACAGTCAGGCACAGCAAAGAGTCAGAAAAGGCTATAAGGAGAAGGAGGGGGGCAGCTTATGAAAGCTGGGAGAAAGAAGGTGGTCTGAGGCTTTCATCTTGGGTGATCTGTTGTGAGGGAGCTGCACACATCCCCTTTAAGACTGGGGGGGGGGGAGATACATTTTTTCTTGCCCTGAGAAAGAAAACCCAGGCCCATCACTCTCAAAACCTGAGGTGGAAGTGGCAACACCTTGCAGTCCTAGGGCGGTGTCGTCACTTCTAAACAGCGACTGATTTGTCTTTCTTCTCCAGCGTGAGTGCATTTCTGTCCACGTTGGCCAGGCCGGTGTGCAGATTGGCAATGCATGCTGGGAGCTCTACTGTCTGGAGCATGGGATTCAGCCGGATGGGCAGATGCCCAGTGACAAAACCATTGGAGGTGGAGATGACTCCTTCAATACCTTCTTCAGTGAAACAGGAGCCGGGAAGCACGTGCCAAGGGCTGTTTTTGTGGACCTAGAACCTACTGTGATTGGTGAGTGTCCCATCACAGGAGAGGGGTGAGATTGTCCTAGGAAAGGCTTCTGGGCACTCTGGTAGGATATTTCTCTGAATTCAAACATGGCCCAAGTTATTTTGTTGCCTCTGTGGTGATAAAAATAGAATAAACCAAATGCTAAACCATTGGTTGCTCTTCAGTGGTCTCCCCCAAATCAGCTGCCTGAGTCAGGCTGCTCCACACTATCTAATGCCAGCTCTGTCTGAATCTGTCTAAATAAAACAAAGTACAGGAATCTCTGACACCCATTTCCTAAAGCCCCTGAAAGCATAGTGTTATTTTTTTAAAAAATCAGTAGAAGGTGTGGGGCATGCATGCAAATTTGAGGGCTTCCTAAGTGAAAGTCATGCTATGTCTCAGTGATAATTTCCAACAGCAGCACTTCAGACTGTTTAAAGCTGGGCTCAAGCCTGACCTGAGGAGTACCAGGGAACTGTGTGTAGGCCTCCCCCAACTGTTTCCTTCAGTTTTACTTTATAAACCACAACTAATTCAGAATCCAGATTCCTTCACTGTATTATTTATGATATAGACATGAGCAGGTTTACTAAATATCTGCATAGTGCAAGTTTTATATTGGCTCTGTGTTGGTACATTTGTCGATAGACACATGAGAAGAAAAACGAAGGTTGTGTATCAACTACATTCTAGTCTATAAAGAAGCACTCAGATCCAAACAGTAAGCTGGTATGTCTGCAGGAATAATTGGTTTCCTGGCATCTGCATTTCCTGGTGTTCAGAGCCAGGGGCCTCTTGTTCCATCCCTGGTTTAAGAGGTATAACATCTACTGCGTTCTTCCTGTACCGGAGAGCCAATAAATGAATCTGGGCCACGTGGGACCTGGCTGATTTACATTAATTTGTGCAGCAGAGTGGTGAAGAAAATAATCCAGTTTGGTGCAGGGTACCCATTTCAAATGGTTATGAGCTATGTGTTGCCATACAAGTAAATTTAAAATGACCACGTACTGCCTGCCTCAAGGGTGGCTCAAAGTGACAGCAGCAGATAAAGAACTACTTGAAACCATTGCTGTAGTTCATGGCTTTCTCCAACGAATTTGCTTGTGTTGGTTTATACCTGAGAGTCCCTTCTCTGCGTATGTGTGTTGGGAGGTTTGCTACAAACTCTCAACATCTCTTGGAAAGATTCTCAGAGGAGAACTATGACTCTATCTTTCCTATAACCATGAAGCCCAGTTTCTAGCAAGCCTCAGTCTTGGACCAGAGCAGTCCTTGTAGATACAGAAAAACAGAAGACATATTTCAAAAAGATAGGATGAGACAGAGGAGACTTTCAGTATGCGAACAAGTTGACCTGTTGCATATTATTAATTCTAGATGAGGTTCGGACTGGCACATATCGTCAGCTCTTCCACCCAGAGCAACTGATCACTGGAAAGGAAGATGCTGCCAACAACTATGCCCGTGGGCACTACACCATTGGAAAGGAAATCATTGACTTGGTGCTGGACAGGATCCGGAAGCTGGTAACTGGATTTAATGGCATGGGACACATGGGGAAGTGATGGGGGTGAACTTGGGATCTGGAAGGGGACTCAATGAACTTAAAGTGAATGTCTAGTGTACGTGCTTCAGTTTCCAGTGGCTCATTAGGTAGAGGAGAGGTGAAAGATCAGCACATAGAATTGCCTCAGGCAAGAGCAGAGACAATAGTGATGCAGTAGTCTCTGTCAATGGGAACCAGCATTGATCTCTTGGAAACATGTTTCTGCTCTCCTTGCAAAGATATACCAGGAACTCTGTGGGGGGGGACTATTGTTGAGTAGGAAAAGAGCCAGCAGGGACAGGGGCAAGCTCCCCTTGCCTGCTGACTCTCAGATCAAAGTTGCCCCTTCCCCAAACTGCTTTTCATTTTTAAAATGATGTGGCTTCCTGTAGGTAACATGCAGTTTGTCCATCCAATCCCAGGTTGATGGGCTAACCAATACAAAGCTCTACCTCAACTAAGGTAAAGGTAGTCCCCGTGCGAGCACTGGGTCACTACTGACCCATGGGGTGATGTCACATCACAATGTATACTAGGCAGACTATGTTTACGGGGTGATTTGCCATTGCCTTCCCCAGTCATCTATACTTTACCCCCAGCAAGTAAAGTCAGATGTGACTTGATGGCAAAAACTAACAAAGAAGAATGCAAAACCTGGAATTACTCCTCTATTAGCTAGAGAAATCGATGCTTCTCTATAGTCCTGAGGCCATGTGTATTCTATAGATCATGCCTCATTTACCTGCTGACCATGACATATGGAACCACTAAAAGTATGGCAATGACTGTAGTCCTGGTATTTTCAGAATCTTTGCAGGGCAGCATATGGGGCAGAAATGTTAAATATATTTCTCACTTGATGTATGATATTAAATGAGGGGAAATTTATTTAATTGTATTACTCATCTGATGTAGATTATTGTTCCAGCAGCATCATAAACAGCAGCACATCCAACACTATTAAAACATGAATTAAATTAATAAAGGTTCAAGTATGCACAGAATGTTGGCAGCATAAGAAAAGTCACTACATTAAGGATTAACTATGTGCTCCAGAGTACTTGTATCTGTGGCTGACCAAAGAGGAGGAAAAGAATGGGCATAATCCAATAAGCAATAGGATGGAATTTATGGCATAATCCTATGCACACTTGTTTGAGAATAAATCCTATTGACATACAATGTGAGATTTACTGTAATCTCACGTGGAGCAAACCTCACTGAACTCAGCAGGACTTAATTCCAAATAAACACACATAGGATTGGGTTATTAGTCATCACTAATTTAGTTGTAATTAACTTCAACTGGATTATGCCTTGTGTGTTAAGAAGAGAATAGAGATTTGTGAGAAAGAATAAGAAGAGACTTCTACATGCATAGTAGCAAAATCCACTAAAGCACAAGACTTTTCTAAAATGAAGGATTCTTCCTACAGACTAGCTGGTCAGGGGTAGTACTGAATTCCAGCGCTCAAATTCAGGGATGTAATGATGGCACTTCTTAAAGAATTCAGAAAGAGAAAGAAAGATCAAACAAAACTCTACAGCACTTCAACCCACCACTCCCAATGTCACTTCCTTCCTTTATTTCCTGTTCCACAGGCTGACCAATGCACAGGGCTCCAAGGATTTCTCATCTTCCACAGCTTTGGGGGAGGCACCGGCTCAGGCTTTACCTCTCTACTGATGGAACGGCTTTCCGTTGACTATGGCAAGAAGTCCAAGTTGGAATTCTCCATTTATCCGGCACCTCAGATATCAACAGCAGTGGTGGAGCCCTACAACTCCATTCTCACCACGCACACCACCCTTGAGCACTCAGATTGTGCTTTCATGGTGGACAATGAAGCCATCTATGACATCTGCCGCAGGAACCTGGACATTGAACGTCCAACCTACACAAACCTGAATAGGCTGATAGGCCAGATTGTGTCCTCCATCACTGCCTCCCTACGCTTTGATGGAGCTCTGAATGTAGACCTGACAGAGTTCCAGACCAACTTAGTGCCCTACCCACGCATCCACTTCCCTCTGGCCACATATGCTCCTGTCATCTCTGCAGAGAAGGCCTATCATGAGCAGTTATCTGTGGCTGAGATCACAAATGCTTGTTTTGAGCCAGCCAATCAGATGGTGAAATGTGACCCCCGCCATGGCAAATACATGGCTTGCTGCCTTTTGTACCGGGGTGATGTAGTACCCAAGGATGTCAATGCTGCTATTGCTACCATTAAAACAAAGCGCACAATCCAGTTTGTGGACTGGTGTCCCACAGGCTTCAAGGTGGGCATCAACTACCAGCCCCCCACCGTGGTGCCTGGTGGAGACCTTGCCAAGGTGCAGCGGGCAGTGTGTATGCTGAGCAACACCACAGCCATTGCTGAGGCCTGGGCCCGCCTGGACCACAAGTTTGATCTGATGTATGCCAAGCGGGCCTTTGTTCACTGGTATGTGGGGGAAGGCATGGAAGAAGGGGAGTTCTCTGAGGCACGGGAAGACATGGCTGCCCTGGAGAAAGACTATGAAGAGGTGGGAACAGATAGTATTGAGGGAGAAGGAGAGGAAGAAGAAGGTGATGAGTATTAGTGCAGCCAAGACTCCTTGGTGTGGGAATAAATATTTCTGTTTCTCCAGTCTCGGAGGAGTCTTCTCCCAAAATAAAATATATCACTAATTAATGGTTTTGTGGTTTATTTACTCCTTAAACAACCTTTCAGTTATGCATAGGTACTTGGACTCATGGTCGTCCCCTGTCTGACTCATTCCCTGGAGTTCGGCATGAGTTTTCCGTCCATTAGAAATGACCTCGCTGCCAGCCCTTGCAATGTCCGGATCTTCCCATTCCTCTGTTAACCCTACTCTTCCCTCTCCCCTGAGCTCAGGCTGGCTGAAATCTCTGTGCAGAAGGCAAAGCATTGGATACAGAAGCTTGGCATCTCTCACAGCCAATCACAAAGCAGTGTGTAAAGACGTGGTGATTCAAATACTTCCTGCTTCCTCGGAGCTCTTTCTGAGCAAAAGAAAGGCTTTTTAAAACCGAGGTTTGGATTCCCCCCCTTTCAGATTGTTCCGTTTTGTTTTGTTGTTCTTAAAATGCTTTTTATGCGGCAATTGGGTTTTTTGGGGGGAATCTTCTCTCACAGCGAGTACTGCAAAGTAAGCCAATTACAAAGCAGCATTTAAAGGGGTGGGACTTGATTTGAGTTTGGAGACTGCTGGTGCAGAGATTCCCAACTGGAAAGCGTGGGTCCAGCCAGCAACAAACCTCAGGTAAAATTCCCATGCGTAAATTACCTTTAGTCTGGTTTGTTAGTATGAATGCAGGAGCACAGGAGGTTACCATCTTCTCTCAGACTAATGACTGCCACACCTAGGAGGCCTGATCCAAGGAAAACAGCTACACTTCTCCCTGTGACTTGTAATTCTGATTGCCACTGCTCCAAATTAAAAATGCCAGGATACTTCTGAAGGAAGCCATGATAGTTAAATTGGTATAAATTCAATATACAGTTGTCGTGTAAATAGGTTGTTGTTAATTACTTGAATAGACATAGGTTAAAGAGTGCCGAATGTACTACTTGTGATAGTAGGAACACATCCAGGATTGTGGAAGATAACTTCACTGTCACTAATTCTAACCGGATTCTGCGGAATTCATGTTTTTGTTTCTAGAAACCAAAAGAAGCCACACATGAAGGAATGTGGGAACGAAATGAGAAATTTCTGAGGTGATAGAATGGATTGTACCACTTCAGACCAGAGCTGTAAGGGCACATTTTTAATGCTCCCCTGTGAAATATAAATAGTAAATAAAAATATCAAAGAAAATATACAGCCTTTTTAATTATTCAAAAATGTTTAGATGTTCCCCAGGCCACTGGGATAGATAAAACTATGACCAACCCAAATAATATCAAACCCATTTTCAAGTCAGGAGTAACAAAATAGTTTGATAGGTAAATATAACCTTGGCAGCAGTTAAAGGTGAGAGTGGGGCTATATGAACCAAGAACTAGCAAATAAGGTGTTAACTCATATTTTCCCGAATGAATAGCCTTTTGTGCATTATTTTCATCTCCTATCCTTAAGGAAAGCATAAAGCTCTGATGTCACAATGACCCTCAAATTCCCATTGGCTGCTGCAGCTGTAAATAATCAGGGGAGGGAACAGGATTGGGGTGCTGATGAACTCTGATCTCCCCCAAGACAGTAAGTGCCCAGCAAGCCATCAGGTGGAACTAAAGAACACGGGCAATCTCTGGATGAGCTAAGGTACAGTCACACTAGGTGGCATTTAAGAGACTGGGGCAATATCACATGACAATGGGGAGCACTGAAGTATAGAAAAATGGGGAAGGTGTAAAGTTAAAAGGGGTATGCAGGAGAGTTTGGAGCTTGAAGGATCAAGAAAGCAATGGGTCTTGATGGAAACAGGAAATGAATAAGAAGAAATACCAACCAAGTGGAGCTGTCCTGAGTTAAGCTAGGGTTGGTACTTGCTTTCTGGAAAGGTCCTATCATTGTGGTGTCTTATGCGGAGGTCTTAAAACCCCAGCCCTACTGTATAAAACAACCTCCAAAGCATCTCCATTAGATCCTACCTGTCTACCTAGGCATGGAGCAAGAGTCTAGTAGCCCCTTAAAGACTAACAAAATTTCTGGCAGGGTATGAGCTTTCGTGAGTCACAGCTCACTTCTTCATAACTCTGAAGAAGTGAGCTGTGACTCACGAAAGCTCATACCCTGCCAATTTTTTTTGTTAGTCTTTAAGGGGCTACCAGACTCTTGCTCTTTTCTACTGCTTTAGACAAACTAACACAGCTACCCATGGCTGAGTGTCAGATAGGGCTTCTGACAGCTCCGTCCTCAAACAAGATGGTTCCCCTGCAAACAAGATGGAGTTCTCCGTGCACTCCTTCCCCCCTGGTTTTGCACACGAGCTCCAGTCAGAGATTTACAATTGTATTTGGACCCGCCCGTGTAAATCTTCGATCTGATATCGGGTCCCGCGCACAAAGCCGAGAGCTCGGCCATCTCCTCCACTGATTGCCCATGATTGTTTCTGTTTCAGTTTTACTTAAGTCGTTACTGGCAGGAAACGACTACATTGTCTCTTTGTTTCTTTAACCCTATTGTATCAGCCCTATAAATGTATCCCCACTCCCCCTGTCATGTATTCCAACCTTGAGTGTCTCTTACTGATATCACTGACTTCTGAAATAAATCTTTGAATCGCTGCTCTGCCTGGATTGAAGGTCTATTGCTGAAACACTGTGAAATTGCTGAAGCCTGACATTAGGTTGGAATCCATCTTTTTTATTTTCTACTAGTTAGTTCTTGAGAAAGATCAGGGATGAGGAGGATGGGATATGCATTCTTTTCAGTCACTGCATTGAGACCCCTATAGTCCACACACAACCTGAGGTCCGAAGTCCCCTTCTTCTTTATAAAGAAGCAGGGTGAGGAGAATGCAGCCTTGGATGGACAGATGAACCCCCTAGCCAGATTCTTGTCCAGAAACTCCCGCAACACAGTCTTTTCCAGGGGGCTCATGGGGTAAACCCGGGCTTTGGAGGGCTTCATGTCTGTGGTGAACTCAATGGCACAGTCCGTAGTGCGGTGAGGGGGTAGCAAGTCACAGTCCTTCCCCTCAAAGACATCCGCAAAGTCCTGATATTCCGGGGGCAGTATCATGGGGGTTGCTGTCGGGGCAGTCACCCTCCCCCCATCGGGCATGTCCTCCCGGCAATGCCAGTGGCATTGTGGAGACTCAAAAACCACTTGACGCTGTGCCCAGTCAATGCTGGGGTTGTGGCCCGCCAGCCAGTTGCTTCCCAGAACCACTGGGTAAGCGATCCCAGGAGCAATGGTAAGGCTGATCTGCTCCCAGTGATCTCCCACCCCCAACAACACTGGGTCAGAGCGCAAATGAACGGGGGCCCCCTGGAGCTCGCTTCCTTCCATCTGGCGGAAGCGCAAGGGTTAATCCAATTCCACCGCCCCCAACTGCAATCGGTCAAACACCCCCTGGTCTATTAAAGTCCTGGAACAGCCAGAGTCCAAAATGCCCACTACTGCAATTGGATCCCCTTCCTGGGGATTTTTTAACACCACAGGTACAGGTAGAGTCTCTCCCTGGTCACTCATTACTACACAAGGTGTCTGTTGTGGGGGCAGGAAGGGAAGGAGATTGTAATCTGGTTTGATAGAGAAAGGTAGAGAAAATTGGCATATAAAAAACAACTCTTTTTCTTCTTCTAGTCTGACACTATAACCATTATGCTACGATGGGCTCTCTGCACAGTGAAGAGATTTCAGCTGTGCTTTCAAATGGGACTAGTAGCTCTGGGAGCCAAGGGTAATAAAATGCAGAAAATACAGCTGAGTTGTCATTTAAATTTCAAACGTAGTAAAGAAAAGTACAAGGGCTATTCACAATAGTAGTAATTGGTGATGACTCACAATTTCCCTAGTTTTGCTCAACAATTAATACCTTTAGTCCTTGGGAGATGCTGCCAACTTTCTTGGTGAATTCTGATTTGGCAGTCCCATGCCTGCGTCCCTCTTTTTACTGGAAAATGGTGACTTTTAGATAAGCAGGAGAGTATTCTGGGAAAATAAAAATGCTCTCCCGTTGATTTCTGAATATTGCCTGACATTTTGACTTAAAGTGCTGAATACTGACATAAAAATGGCAATACATTTGAAAATATATAAAACCTGGCCATGTAAAATAAGCAGCTGCTGTGCAAATGGTCTGAGATGAACTTGGGGCACAACCATCAAGGCCATCTGATTAGGAGCTTTGCCTCATGTGTAATTGAGGGAGATGAGCAATGTACGCTTGCCTGGCCATTATTTCCATGCTGAAGTTCACAACTTGCCTAGTCATATATGGAGTCAGAACTGATGCACATTCCCCCCCCCTCCAAAAAAACCCACTGAGATTGAATTAGGTGAAGCGGACCATACAGAAACGGGGTTTTAATGCTCCAAACCAGTGTTCCATCCTCCTAAATGCATTCTGTTTTGTGTAGAGCAGCCAAACAACAATTTTCCATGCCCTGTCTTTTGGACCAATGAATGTGACACTCTCGTCTGGTTTGTGGTGGGGTGGTGGTGGTGCTGTCTCTGGTCTAGAAGTGGGTTAAAAATAAGACAGACATGGATCCTTCTGGGGGAGAACAGTTTGGTGGAAGTTTGAGCTGGTATAAATCAATATCTAGGTCTACCTCTTTGGAGAGTGACCACCTTGCCCCTCCTCTCTGTGGAGTCAAGTGGAGTGACTGGTTTGTCTGGGGCGCCGTTCTGTTCCCTCTCCCTCAGGGCCTGTTGCCCACAGCACCACCTCCTGCTGTGCTGTGAGGAGCAGCACAGCCAAGAGTGCGGCCATGATCAGCCCTAGAATCAGCTCAAGCTCCGTGGACGTCTGCTGTGCCGCCAGAGACACCGTTCCCCTTGCAGCTACTTTCCTTCCACTTTTCTGCTACTGGGTTCTGCACCAGACAGACGAATGGCTGCAGTGCCGGACTATTATAAACTTTTAGAAGTTCCCCGGGATGCCTCAGACAGTGATATTAAAAAGGCGTAAGTCTTTCTTTTGAACTTTTTATACTGTCCTGTTCTGAGATCTTTTCTATGGCCCAAGCCATGACTAAAAGACAGGTGAGGAGATTTCCAGCACCACTTGGAATAACGTACTGCATTAACGTGTGACAATATATCTGTACATAAAGGGCACTGACTGCCTGATTCGATTTATGCCGATGAATGGGAGTTCTACAGATGTATCCTGCTAGACCACTATGGATTCTGTGTATTTCTTCAAACCAGATTCAGTCTTTAAACTTACAGTTGGAATCCAGGGATTTGCACATGGATCTCTTCATGGATCTGGCGAGTTAGCAGTTGTGAAAAAAATGGAGAAATTGGGCATTAGTTCCCCATTGCTGGGCTGTGGCTAGTTAGATGAGATGATGGGTGTCCTGTGATCAGAACTCCTATAGTTTTTCAAAACCGGGGCAGGGAATTCATACCATTGCAGGGGGGGAGTTAATTCTTCTCCCATGCTGGTTACACAATGCACATCACCTTGCCTGGAATTGCTGTTTGCCTTGTGCGTGTGTGTGTGTGGGGGAGGTCATAACTGGTTTTACGTTTTGATTCTTTTTTAGTTTTGACAAGAGTGGTTGATCAGATCACAGAGCACTTACAATCTTATCTAGTTTGTTCCTCCAAATCTTCTTGAAATGGCCAGATACAGTTCTACTTGGCCAGCAAGCTCATCTCCTCAAACTTAACCAAATTCTGAGTTTCTCATACCCAAACAGTAAGGTGCAGCTAGTAGCAAGAGTATGTGCTTCCCTGGAAGGCGCAGTATCTGACTATGACTCCTGAGGAAATAGCTGTCCGGAGTGGAGATGTAAACACGGGGGTGAAGGTGGGGAAGGAAGATATGGAGAAAGAACAGCTAGATTTGATTCCAGTAACAGAGGCCAACAAGATTTTTGCCATATAAGCTTTTGAGTCAAAGCTCCCTTCATCAGACATCCTTTGTATCTGACAAAGCTGGCTTTGACATTCCAAAGCTGACACCCCAAAAATCTTGTTGGTCTCTAAGGTGCTACTGGACTCGAATCTAGCTGTTCTACTGCAGACCAATATGGGGGCCACCCTCTGAAACGATCTTTATGGAGAAAAAAGTCATCCCTCCCGTGAGCTTTTTTCAGTTTTTCTGATAAAAGATTTGGGGGAGCACTGAAAAAAAAATCTCACATGAAATATTTGCTCTTTAAGAATAAGTAAAATACTTCTTAAGGCCAGGTTTTTCAGACTCAAAATATGTATCATGAAAGAGTAATGGAAAAACTGAAAAATTCTGAGAAGTTTTGGGGAGGAACCTCCTATAAAATATTTTTGAGTGAGAGAAACCTTATTTATATTATTTATATTATTTTATTTATTTACATAATGGGTATGCAGCCTTCTGCCCTTACAAGGGCCAGCGTGGTGTAGTGGTTAAGAGCGGTGGTTTGGAGCGTTGGGCTCTGATCTGCAGAACCGGGTTTGATTCCCCACTCCTCAACATGAGTGGCGGAGGCTAATCTGGTGAACTGGATTTATTTCCCCACTCCTACACACAAAGCCAGTGGGGTGGCGCTGGGCCAGTCACGCTCTCTCAGCCCCACCTACCTCACAGGGCATCTGTTGTGGGGAAGGTAAGGTGATTGTAAGCCAGTTTGATTCTCTCTTAGGTGGTAGAGTAAGTCAGCATATAAAAACCAACTCTTCTTCTTCTTCTCCTGGGACTGTGCAGGTACAGGAAGAAAGCCCTGCAGTGGCATCCAGATAAAAACCCAGATAGCAAGAAATATGCTGAGCAGAAGTTCAAAGAAGTTACAGAAGCTTATGAAGTGCTGTCAGACAGTAAGAAACCCCTAGTCTGTTTACTGGTCACCTTTTCTTCTCACTCAATTAGGAATCTTTAGGATTCACTTTATTTACTTATTTGTAATTTGAATTGTTTATTTGCATGTCTCCCTGCACTTTGGGACACTAATTTGCACAATACTTGTTACTCAGGAGCGGAGTGATGGGCTGTCTTTAATGTCCTTTCTGGAATCTGTCCCTTGATCTTCTACTATAGCTTTTTAAGAGGAATACCAATATCTGAGTCTTGGAGGATGGGTGTGTGGTATATATAATCTGATACATAGGGTTGCCAACACCTAGGTGTTGGCTGGAGATCTCCTGCTATTACAACTGATCTCCAGGCAACAGAGATCACTTCACCTGGAGAAAATGGCTGCTTTGGCAATTGGACTCTATGGCATCAAAGTCTCTCCCCTCCCCAAACCTCGCCCTCCCCAGGCTCCACCCCAAAAACCTACTGCCCGTAGTGAAGAGGGACTTGGGCAACCCTACTGATACAACAGGACACCCCAGCCATACCACATCCTGCCTTGTGGATAGGGCTGTTGAATTAAAAAAAATTCGGTATAGTTCGGATTCGGCTGAATTCGGCCCATTTAGATTCGGGATATGCCGAAGTCCAAACTCCCCCGCTTCGGGTCCGTGCAATTCGGCGGCAAAGTTCGGGGAAAAAATTCGGCCAAATAAAGCCATTAAAAACACAACCGCCCCTTTCCGCGGCTCTGGGGGGCATTTTTGGGGGTAGAGGTCCCAAACTTTCAAAGGACGTTTCTTGAAAGACCCCCCAAGTTTTGTAAAGATTGGGTCAGGGGGGGCTGAGATATGGGCCCCGAAAAGGGTCCCCCCATCCTTAATGTGCATGTCTGAGCAGAGCTTGCCACCCACGCACAAAGCTCCCAGCCCCGACAAACAGCTGAGAAGTTTGCAAAGCATTGCAACACAATTGCAAAGCAACACAACTGCAGAGCAACACAACCTTGTAAGCAACACCTTTGCAACTGTGCAAAGCAACACCTGTGCATGGGACTCCAAATGCATTCTTTAAGTCACCATTTGAAAACCAGTTTTGAGCAAGCATCCAAATAGACCTAACCGCTCTTATGAATGAGGGAAAACCTGAAGACACACAACTGAAACCCCCCCTCAAACCAGGGAGAGAGAGACTCCAGGGGGAACACCCCCCCCAGGCAGAACCGGCAAAAGCCCCCTTTGGCTTCCCCCCCACCCACAGAAACTGCTCTCTCCCCACACACACACAGACTCTGCTTTCCCCCCCCACACACACACACAGGAGAAAAATTATAGATTAAAGCCCCCAAAGGGGTCTTACTGTGGCTGTCTTCTGTTCCATCAGGAGGGGCTGGGGAGAACTGGGTAATCCAAGACAATTCCATTTAGGCACGGGACGTTTTGCTCTGGAGATGCAGCTGATCCATTCATCCCAATAGGGAAAAGGGGAAAGGGGAAAGCCCATATCTCGGGACCCCCTGACCCAATGTTTACAAAACTTGGGTGGTCTCTTAAGAAGGTTTGTCTGAAGCTCCACTCAAAGTTTGGGATCTGCACCCCCAAAAATGCGCCCCCTGCAGCCACGGAAAGAGAAAAGGGGGGGAGCCGATATTTCTGCCCCCACTGAACCCATCTTTACAAAACTTGGGTGGTATCTTAAGAAGGATTGTCTGAAGCTATGCTGAAAGTTTGGGGGCTGTATCCCCAAAAAAGCGCCCCCTGCAGCCACGGAAATGGAAAAGGGGGGAGGGAAAAGGGGTGGAGCCCATATCTCGAGACCCCCTGACCCAATGTTTACAAAACTTGAGGGGTATCTTAAGAAGGCTCATCTGAAGCTCCACTGAAAGTTTGGGGTCTGTACCCCCAAAAATGCACCCCCTGCAGCCATGGAAAGAAAAAAGGGAGGGAGCCCATATCTCGGGACCCCCTGACCCAATGTTTACAAAACTTGGGTGGTCTCTTAAGAAGGCTTGTCTGAATCTCTGCTGAAAGTTTGGGGTTTGTATCCCAAAAAACATGCCCCCTGCAGCCACAGAAAGGAGCAAATGTGCACAAGCACCCCCCCCCCACACACACACACGAGGATTTCCCTCTCTCTCTCTTCCCCCGGCCGGGCCGCACATCAGCTGATTCCTCCAGTACTCAATCCTGACTGATTGGCCAGAAGAAGACCCAGCTTGGCCACCGATTGGCCGGGGGAGGAGAATGCTGCTTACTGACCGTTATGCTGCTTACTGACGCCCCGAATTGGCCGGATTTATTCGTGAACTCCCAAACTCGCTGAATTCGGCTCCCCGGTTGCCCGCCATTTTTGAGTTCGGTTCGTCCTGAACTAAAAACCACCGAATCAGGGGAAATTCGGCTGTTTTTCAGTTCGGGCCGAACCGAATCAACAGCCCTACTTGTGGACAATACTAAAATTTACTGCTTGGAACAGCCAAGCAATTTGAGAGCAGCCTTTAGTCTGATGAACAGGTTACAGAGACCGAAACAAGATGTGACTTGTGAATGAGCCAACCTTTCTTTCTTTCTTTCTTTCTTTCTTTCTTTCTTTCTTTCTTTCTTTCTTTCTTTCTTTCTTTCTTTCTTTCTTTCTTTCTTTCTTTCAGAGCTCAAGCGTGAACGTTATGACTGCTATGGCGGTGTTGGCCTCTCAGCAGCAGGTAAGGAATAGCCCTTCTGCCATCCAGTTCGCACACCTGCCAATGCCCACCATTAATCTTGCAATAAGGCTACATCTGTCTAGTCCAGGATCCTTAACCTTTTTGAACCTGCGGGTACCTTTGGAATTTTGAGAGGGGGTGGAGAGCAGCACCCCAAAATGGCTCCACCTCCTGTGGCAAACACAAACTGGCTGCTGCAGGAGGTGGAGCCAAATACATTACCTTTCTCCTCACTTTTCAAAAGAATCACAGAAGGGGAATATAAAGTAATGAAGGAAAGCCTGAGGGGAAATGAGAAAGAGAGGGGACAATAAAAAGAAATGAAGGAAAGCCCAGGAGGAGGAAGAGAGAAAAAGAAAGGGGACTAAAAAAGAAGAAAAGGCTGAAGGGGGAGTTGAACCACACACTTAGGAAAGACAGGGTACTTACCAGTCCACTTGATCCTCCAGTAGCTGCAGCTTCTATTACAGCTACAGAAAACCCTTTCATTTGAATGATAGCAGCCAATAACAAGCCCTGCCTTACAATGGCTCTCTGCCCACATTCTGAAAAACTTAGCAGGCACCAGAAGAAGTACTGGCAGGCAGTGCAGCACCCACAGGTGCTACTCTGGGGAACCCCGGTCTAGCACCTGGTTTTGTACTCAGGACCAAAGCCACAAGAGACCAGCCCATTCTCCTACAACATTGGTACTTGTTCTGGACAACTATGCAAGCTTTGGATGGTGAGTTTAAAAATACTGTCTCAATGACAAAGTAATTGATTAAAAACAGTTGACCACCCTGGACTGTTTTTGGTCCTTGTTGTCCCCAGGATGATCTTGTATGAGTTGGGAGGCAATTTGCAATGAGCTTTTCAGAACAAAATACCAATGACAGGCATACATAGCCCTTATCTAAGGAGACAGCACTTGAGGGTCCCCATGGTAGAACAATTCACTCTGGCCTCAGTTTATGTAAACACCCATAGTGGGAGGATCCCAATATCGTGATGATTTATATATGAATTGCTATCCTTTCCCAATAGTTCCTGAGGGAGAAGATTTGAACTTCACCTTCCGTAGCCCCTGGGATGTTTTCCGAGAGGTGTTTGGGGGCTCAGATGCCTGTTCTGGTAAGTTTTTTTTTTCTTATTAGACATTTGCTTATTCTTTGAAGATGCAGAGTTTTTCAGAGTTGTTAGGGATATTGACCTTGTCTCCATAGGAATAAAGGAGTCCAGGTTTCAGCCCGGCTCACTTGCTAATTGCCTTGGGTAATTCATAGCTCCTTGTGGGTACAACTGGATGAGATACAAGAGATGCACAACTCAATTTCCAGTTGGCACAGCCCTGATTATAACCACCTCCTTTTAGATTGATGCTTTTCAATGAAATGAGACATCCAGGTTGATTTTTGAATCTAGGTGTGCCATACTTTTGTCTAGGAAACTGTGCACCGCACCCACTGGAGGTTATAGCCTTGCTGTTTTTCGCATTGTGGGAGTATCCGATGACCTGCTAGAGTTTACCACCTCAAACATGGACCCTGACTAGGGCTGGGGGCAAGGAATAACAGGGAAAACAAATATTTTTTGGTAGAAACCACAGCTTCCAACAGTCATTTGTTTTTAGGAACCCAGACAATATTATCGTTGTTGTTGTTTGGGGTTAAGCATCCTTCCCCCATTGTAACTCTCAAGATCAAGGGTATTCATTGTAAACAAATAAATAAACTTGCCCAGCAAGGCTATTCTTCCACGATGTAGGGACAATATTATATTATTGGGGAGGGGACATGGCTCAGTGGTAGGGCATCTGCTTGGCATTCAGAAGGTCCCAGGTTCTCCAGTTCTCCAGTTAAAGGGACTACGTAAGTAGGTGATGTGAAAGACCTCTACCAGAGACCCTGCAGAGCTGCTGCCAGTCTGAGTAGACAATACTGACTTTGATGGACCAAGGGTCTGATTCAGTATAAGGCAGCTTCATGTGTTCATGTGCTGTGGACTGGCCATAGGGCAAGCAGGACACTGAGATCATTTATGCATGAGTACTTGGACTCACATTTGCCCCCTGGCTGACTCGGTTGTTCCTTGGAGTTCTGTATGAGTTTTCCATCCATTAGAAATGACCTCGCTTCCAGCCCTCGCAATGTCCAGGTCTTCCCCTTCCTCTGTTAACCCGACTCTTCCCTCTCCCCTGAGCTCAGCCCAGCTGAAATCTCCATGCAGAAGGCAAAGCACTGAACAAAGAAACTTGCTTTCTCTCACAGCCAATCACAAAAAAGTGGGTAAAGAGGCGGGGATTCAAATACTTCTTGCCTCCTGCTTCCTCGGAGCTCTTTCTGAGAAAAATAAAAGCTTTTTAAAACCAAGGCTTGGATTTCCACCCCCCCTCCTTTCAGATTTCTCCGTTTTTTGTTCTTAAAATGCTTTTTTATGCAGCACTTGGGTTTTGGGGGGGTTTTCTCTCACTGAGAAGTAAGCCAATTACCAAGCAGCATTTAAAGGGGCAGGGACTTGATTTGAGCTTGGAGACTACTGGTGCATAGATTCCCAACAAAGTGTGAGTCCAGCCAGCAACAAACCTCAGGTAAAACCTCCATGCATAAATGACCTGAGAGACAAGTGTGCATTTTAATCACACTAAAATGTCCTTTAAGAAGGATTTGAAAGAGAAAGAGGAGATTATTCATTACACTGAGAACACCATGAGGGGAGTGGTCTGAACGGAGAAAGTGGGAAGAATGGAACTTGCATTTATCCACCCCTCTATATTTTCAGCCACAAACGATGACCATATTCCATGGTACTTAAGAGGTCCCTTATTTTCCATCTCTATTTCAGAAGACTCAGGTAGGATATGATCAACCTTCCTTAAATCAGAACCTTTAGTATTATCCTTGTGCCTTTCTGCTGCTCTTGGATAGTTTGCTCTAACTTATTTTTGGTTCCTCTTCTATTTTGGCAACTCTATGTGTTTTTCATTCTCCTCAAACCTGAGAAAGTTACTACCTTGTTGGATCAGGGGAATGCTGTAGACATAGTTTATCTAGATATCAGTAAGGCTTTTGATAAGGTTCCATATAATATTCTTGTTGGCAAATTGGGAAAATGTGATTTAGAGCCTGTTACTGTTAGGTGGATCTGTAATTGGTTGACAGATCGCACCCAAAGAGTGCTTGTTAATGGTTCCTCATCCACTTGGAGAGACGTGACTAGTGGAGTGCCTCAGGGATCTGTCCTGGGCCCTGTGTTGTTCAATATCTTTATAAATGATTTGGATGAAGGAATAGAGGGGATGCTTATTAAATTTGCAGATGAGGGGTAGCAAATATGGTAGAAGACAGCCAGGATACAAGATGATCTTGACAGGCTGGAAAACTGGGCTAAAACCAATAAAATACATTTCAACAGAGATAAATGTCAAGTTCTGCATTTAGGTAGGAAAAATCAAATGCATAATTATAGGACGGGGAAACTTGTTTTAGCAGTAGTGTGTAGGGCTGTTGATTCGGTTCGGTCCAAACTGAAAAACAGCCAAATTTCCCGCAATTCGGCGGTTTTTCAGTTCAGACGAACAGAACTCAAAAAGGGGGGGAAACCGGGGAGCCGAATTCGCCGAGTTCAGGGTGTTCCCGAATAAATTCGGCAAATTTGGCCCTTTTAAACAGATCTGCGCCTTCCAGCTGTAAGGCGCAGACCTGTTCCCCCCCCCCCGGGCGTGCCCTTTAAATAGATCTGTGCCTCCCAGCCCGGAGGCACAGATCTATTTAAAGCCCCCCGCCAGCCCTGCCGGGAGTCCCGGGAGGGGGGGCGGGGGTCTTTAAACCCCTCTGCACTGCCTGCGCAGACAGCGCAGAGGGGCTTGTTTAAAGGGCCCTTCAGGGGGCTTCTCTGAAGGCGCGTGGTGGGCCCTTTGAACAGATCTGCACCTCCCAGCTGGGTGGTGCAGATCTGTTTAAAGGGCCCCCCGCGCCCCTTCAGGGAATCCCCCTGAAGGCACGCAGGGGGCCGAATTTTCCCCCGAACTCCGGATCCCCCCGAATTTCCGGGGATCTGAAGCGGGGAAGTTCGGACTTCGGCACGGCCCGAATAAAAACGGGCCAAATTTTGCCGAAGCCGAACTATACCGAATTTTTTTTTCAACAGCCCTAGTAGTGTGTGCAAAAAGGATCTTGGGGTCTTAGTAGACCTAACACTGAATATGAGTCAGCAGTGTGATGTGGTAGCTAAAAAGGCAAATGCAATCTTGGGCTGCATCAACAGAAGTATAGTGTCCAGATCACGCGAAGTGATGGTATCACTTTGCTCTGCTCTGGTTAGACCTCACCTAGAGTATTGTGTTCAGTTTTGGGCACCACAATTTAAGAAAGATGTAGACAAGCTGGAACATGTCCAGAGGAGAGCGACAAAGATGGTGAGGGGTCTGGAGACCAAGTCCTATGAGGAAAGGTTGAAGGAGCTGGGTATGTTTAGCCTGGAGAGGAGAAGACTGAGAGGGGATATGATAACCATCTTAAAATACTTGAAGGGCTGTCATATAGAGGAGGGTGCCAAGTTGTTTTCTGTTGCCCCAGAAGGTCGGACCAGAACCAGTGGGTTGAAATTAAATCAAAAGAGTTTCCCGTCTAGACATTAGAAAGAATTTTCTAACAGTTAGAGCAGTTCCTCAGTGGAACAGGTTTCCTCGGGAGGTGGTAAGCTCTCCTTCCCTGGAGGTTTTTAAGAGGAGGTTAGATGGCCATCTGTCACCAATGCTGATTCTATGACCTTAGGCAGTTCATGAGAGGGAGGGCATCTTGGCCATCTTCTAGGCATGAAGTAGGGGTTGCTGGGTATGTGTGTGTGGTATGTTGTTGTGAAATTCCTGTATTGTGCAAGGGGTTGGACTAGATGACCCAGGTGGTCCCTTACGATTCTATGATTCTATCCTGTTGTAGGGATGGCCCTCATTTCTGTTGTAGCCTGTCTGGGTGTTTTTTCCAGTCCAGCCGTTGACTATGTCCAAGCTAGCGAGTATGGTGCAGTAGATAGAGTGTTGGACTTGAACTGGGGAAAAGACTGGTTTTCACATTCTTGTTCCTCTATATCTTATGCTAGTCATTCTATTCTTCTTGTGGGGATACAATGCCCTAAGGTCTCTGGCAGGATACAAACGTGTTAGATTTTCTGTGTTGCTAACTCATATTAGACTGTGGTACTCTCATGGGCATGCTTTGTCAGTGATTGTTTTATTGACTGTTTCAAGTACTGTTTCAAGCACTTCAGACCTCTTTAGTCTTGAGATTCCTAAGGCTGTCAGAAACTGGCTTATGGCCAGTGCAAGGTTTGTAGGCAACATCGTTGGCTTCCTTGCCACAGTAAACAGAGGAGGCGGCGGCCCGGTTAAAGGTTTCCTGCTTTTTGAAAGGATTCAAGTAGTATTTGATAGTGTCTAACCATCAAAACAGTGTGATGATCTCTGCTGCTCACAGCCATTGGTCAACAATTAATTAATCTTCTTCTAGCAATTAATTTATCTTTTTCTGTAGGTGTTTCAATAACATTTGGCCCCAGAAGATCACTATGTTTCTTCACTCTCAACCCCAAAGTCTTCAATTTAAAACATCTCCTAAACAGAAGGTATGGTGGGATTTGAGCCTCAGCTGTCCCAAACAGCCAGGAGAGTCAGTTGGTTTTTAACAGTGACAGTAGGAGTGGGATTGGGCTGGGAGATGACCCAGTCGATCAAGCAAGCTTTTGCTAGTGAATACATGTGAATCTTGGGGTGGGGGGTGTCTCTGTGTGCTGTCAAGTCACAGCTGACGTATGGCAACCCCATAGGGTTTTCAAGGCAAGAGACATTCAGAGGTGGGTTGCCATTGCCTGCCTCTGCATGGGCTGAGTGAGTTCTGAGAGAACTGTGACTGGCCCAAGATCACCCAGCAGGCTTCATGTGGAGGCATGGGGAATCGAACCCGGTTCTCCAGAGGCGAGTCTGCCATTCTTAACTACTATACCACGCTGGCTCTCCTAGGCATGCTCCCCCATATCCTCAGTGAATTTACAGCCTGCATTTCAAACTCTCCTGATACTATAACTCAAGCTAGAGAGATGCATGTACATAACACACTCAAGGTAGTGTGAGTATTTCCCTACCAGCAGTGAACCATTTACAAAGCAAAGTGAGCCCTTCTCCAAGCAGCTGGCATCTACATGCGAAGTGGGATATGTCTGAGACCACAAGGTAGCTAGATACATCCTTTTATGCAGCAAAAAAGATTTCTGAAGTTGAAACTAGAAAACACAGTGCATATGACAAGCCGTCGCTGCACTCACAATGACCCCCGCTCCTGCTTCACTTCATTGACTGAGGCTCAAAGAGCCAATAAGTCTCTCGTAGTTGGTTGACATAGTAATACATGTTGTCTTCTACGAGACATCACTAGGAAAACCTACAATGAATGCTCACCAGTAGCAACTTCACATCCCTGGAACATCTAGTTCAGGCCTCAAGGTCAATTTAGAAATACACCTATGAGAAAGTGGCCTTACACTGAATCAGACCACCAGTCCATGTTTTGTCTGTCTGCTCTAATTGGCAGCAGCTCCCCTAAGACCTTACAAGAACTTAATAAGAGCCCTGCTGGATCTACTCCAACATCATATTTCCTGCAGTGACCAACCAGACCTCTCTGGTAGGGTTGCCAGCCTCCTGGTAGTAGCTGGAGATCTGCCACTATTACAACCAATCTCCAGCCGATAGAGATCAGTTCACCTGGAGAAAAAGGCCAGTTTAGAAATTGTACTCTATGGCATTGAAGTCCCTCCCCTCCAAAACCCCACCCTCCTCAGGCTCCACCCCAAAAATCATCAGGTATTTCCCAACCCGAAGCTGGCAACCTACCTCTCTGGGAAGTTCATAAACCAGGCATGAAGGGCCTATTCCTGGTTTTGTCTCACAGGAAGGTACACTGAACTCTTTACATGGAGATTTAATAAGGAAGACTAGGGTGCTACTTAATTATCCTTATGCTGGAAAGAAAGCAAATAAAGGCTTTTAAATTCATAAGAATGATTGTTATAGCATCAAGACCATTGTGTGTGTGTGTGTGTGTGTGTGTGTGTGAGAGAGAGAGAGAGAGAGAGAATTTTTTTTGCCAAGCAGAGCCTGGAATTCTTCCAGATGGGCCAAGGCAATGATTCTAATACTTTCTGAAAAACAGATGACCATTTCAAGTTCTGTGGGAAAAGAGAACCCACCTGTCTGCCATTTGTTGGGTAACCCCAATCACTTAATTTCCAGGAATGCAGAAAAGGACGCTGAGCAAGTGGAAGCTAAAGATGACATTGAGTTGAAATCTGCTGAAGCTTGTGGTAAGGAGCAATGATTTGAGGCCAAAGTAAGACTCGTGGTTCTGGTAATGATTCCAGACCAAATGACAATAGAGTAGGCCGTATGTAGGTCCGTTTAGCTTCATATACAGCACATACCTTTATGACCAGACTTCAGTAACTATCATCTGTTGGCTCTGTACTCACAGTTATTAATCTGAATTAGAATCTCCACTTTCATAAGCATGGGCTCAAAGGGTGGAAACAGACCAATCCTTTACCACCATGTCACCACCCTGAAGTCCATTGTTTCAATAATGCTAGAGCATAATCAAGCTATATTAAGGGATTGTGTTTGCACTCATTGGCATCTTTCTAATTCGACCTCTTAAGAGGGAGTGTGATGAGGGAATGGGCTTGTTCCACTACATTTTTAATTGAGGTCTGGGCTAGGATGGTTCTTTGCAGTGACCTGGTCCATGTATGAAATGATGACATTGTATGAGAGGCAAAGCAATCAAGGCAGCTGTTGAGGCGCATGTCACTTAGTTCATGTCTGGAGGCTTCCTGCTCACAGCAACAAAGGAGCTGAACTGAGCTCTGGTCTGATGGAGCAGCTTATGGCTTGCACACTTTCTTTTGCTCCTCTCAATACCCAACAACTTTATTCAGGAAACATCATTAAGAATGTATCTGCTTGATAATGAAAACTGGTCAGAAGAAAAGCCAGGAGAGAAGTAAGATTAAAACACGGTCAGTCCTGCCTCTCAAAGAGGTAGAGTTGGCAGGCTTGCTAGTTATGGGGCTCTGTTTGTTTTTTTTTAACCTATGGTGGTCTTTCCATTGGTGAAAACATTAGGAGTGCAGAAGTAACATGAGTTGTTTGGGGTTTTCAAAAATAACATCAAATCTGTTGCTTTTTGTGGTTATAGGAGAGCAAGGAAGCAACCACCCAGAAGAAGTGGCCAGTGAGAAAGAGGCAGAATATGAGTCAGCACCAGAGTACAAGGAGCATGATGCATGTGAGTTGGAGCCTGAATGTGACTCTCCTGATGAAGAAGATGATGAGACTCTGGTGGGATATGAGCCCTATGATAGGTGGAACAACCCATGTGGGGGATATGACATGGGGAAGGATGAGGTGCCTTATGACTACTCTTCCATGTATGAATCACAGTATGGATGCCCCTCATATCCTGCTTACGGGTCACCTTGCAGATGCACATCTCCTTCAACATGCACAAGGAAAAATGGGGCAGATTATGAATATGCCTCCTCTGCTGCGCATGAAACACCAAAAGCATACGAGTGTTCTCCCATATATGACTCACAGTGTAGCTGCGAATGCTCTCCTACTTATGAATCACTGTATGAGTATGAATTCTCTCCTACCTATGAGCCACAATATGCACACGAGCCCTCCATGAGGCACAAGTCACAGTGCAGGTATGAGACCTCACCTTACGAGTGGCAATACGGCTATGAGTCCTCTCCTGCATACGAGATGCCATATGGCTACAAGTACTCCCCTGTGTATGAGACTCACTATGAATATGGATCCTCTCCTGTATATGAATGGAACATGGGGCAGACTGAGCAACAGCCCAAACCTGCTTCTTCTCTGAAATATGAGGTACCCACTAGCTGGTCCAAATTACAGAAGGAGTGTAAGTCACATGCTGGGGGCAACGAATTGCATGACAAACTGGAGCCACCTTCTGGAGATGAAACTCAAGGGCTACAGGAGGTAGTTGCTGGATATAGGCCGGCTTTTGGAAGTAAGGTATCCTTGGCTCACAATGACGCAGCACTCAGCTGCATCAGGGTTGGAAGTACGGCACTAGCTTTGCCTTCTGATGATCAAGGCAACAGTCAGCAGAGTCTGCCATCAGATGCAACAAGCAAGCAGTCATTGGATGGCTCGGAGAGATTCCTGGGTGGCATGAAGAAGGTCCTGGATGGAACCAAGAGGCTCTTGTTCAGAGGAAGCCAGCCTTCCAAAGATCTCATCCTGGAAGGAGCCCAGTGGACTAGTGGTGTGAGCCAGCTTCCAAACATCAAAAGCCCACCTCAGAGAGGAATAAAGCAAATGCCGAGTGGAGTAAGCCATCTCCTGAATGGAAGTAATCCCTTTCTAGAAGATTTCAGCTGGCCTAGAGGTGAAATGAACCCACACATGAGCACAGCAATACAGCCACATGTCCCAAGAGGAGCCTACTGGCCACGAGGGGGAACAACTCATCTTCCAGCTATTACTAGGAGCTTTCTGGGCAGAGTAAATAGGTACCCCAGCAGGTACAAATTATCTGCCTTTCCCTCCCATTCTGGCTGCTCCTATAACTCCTAGACTGAGGAGAATCTTATAAATCTTGGAGAGCTGGAGAGATGCATAATAAAAGGTGGAAATGAAAAAAAATTCAACCTGTGTTCTGCTGTCATTTAATGAAAAGCCAAGCACAGAGAAGCAAGTTCCTGGAGGCTTGTCCAAAGGTTACGTAGCCCAGATTGTGTGATCCAAATGGTGATGTGAAAAAAAAATACTAACCAGCAAACGTGCATATGTGCAGGTCCATCTGCATTGTTTGCAGAAACTGCAAGCTGGTTTTTTTTTTTTTTTTTTACTTCAGACTACGAAATGTTGGGTTCGGCTTTCTTCCTGGGACTGGAAAATAAGGTTTGGGGGACATAGGAAAGTGGTTGGGTAGAGATGGAGGACTGGAAACCATGAATAGGAAGTGATGGTAGTTGGGCTCCTCTTGGAAGCGCTTCCCAACATCCCTTCCAGAAGAGTGCCAACCAAGGGGTGAGAGTAGGAGTCTCACTGGAAGGTGTGAAGCTTTGCCTCAGCTATCAGAAAGGGCTAGAACAGTAATGGCTATTCTTCTGCCAGCTTGGAGGTCAGGGTTATTTATTATATTTTTATCCCTTCCCCCTTCCTCTGAGCATCTCAGGGCGGTGTATATAGTTTTCCTTGTTTTATCAACACAACAACCCTGTCAGGCAAGCGGAGAGAGGATAAGTTAGGCTGAGAGAAAGTGACCTAGCCCAAGGTCATATTGTGAGCTTCTTGGCTGAATGCAAATTCGAACCTGGGATTCCCCAGTCCTAGTCTGACACTCTAACCACTGCACTATACTACGCTGGTGTTTTCTAGATGAGAAAGGCCTTTTAGTCTAAGACATTAACACTACGTAATCCTTAGGAGCCCATAGTTGTGGACTGCATGACCTATGTGGCCCAATAAGATTAGCATAACTAGACCAAGGGGAATATACATACTGGCAAGAAACTCAGGCTTATGTGTGGATGCCATGTTAGGACACATACAGTTGATGGCATAGAGATGCTTGAGACATCAAGTTAAAACAATGAACATATAGATCTGCTTAGTAGCCATTCTAAAGCAGTCCAAAAAGTAGAGATAAAGCAGAGACACTGGTTAACAGGGACCAATTGGAGCCAAAGAAAAGTAACTGCTCATGAGTTGGTTCTGAGTGACTTTCCTAAGGTAAGTTCTGTTTGCTAACTCATACTTATTAATGCCCTTCTAAAGGAAACGGGTATGGTTTGCTATGACAAAGCATCAAGCACACTTGCAACAAAGGGGTATTTTCACACAGTTTCCCTGTAGTTTGACTGCAATGGTTTTTCTCCCAGCTCCCTAATCACAATGTTTTCCATTTAAAAAAAAAACTTTCTGTGGTTCCTTTATTGTTTATCCTTGCTTTCCCAAATCTGATCAAAGGTGGTTTGAGAAATTATGGAGAAAAAACAAGGAAACTATGGAAAGACAACAAATAGAAAAGGATGTTATAAGAAAGCTCTGAGAAAAAAGGCTGCAGTTTGGCACCTGAACATTCATGGGAAAACATCCATGTGAAAAGGCCCAAAAGCAAGCCTTCTACAGTAGGGACAGCCATCAGCCATTACAAGCACAACAGTTGCATCCATTTTCCTCTGCTTTTGATTCGCAGAATAACCCTTTCCATTACATCTCCCAAGTTTCCATTTGTGTAGTTGTTAAGTCCACGTGGGAAGGATTCACGAGGGAGTTTAACAAGACAGCTTTATTTGATTTCAGCACAGAACTAACTTACACACTGAACGTGCCCTGCTTATATGCCCCCTTGGCCACCTGATCCGTGATAGGGGGGGAATACCCTCTCGGTGACCAATGGGACATATGGCTTAGGGCCAATAGGATCCGTTTGCTTAGCCAATGGGGCGAGCAGGGTTTAGGATCCTTCATGCAGAACTCAAGCTCCTAAGTCTCCCCTTGCTTACTACCCTACTAAATACATACACAACAGTAGTCATATGTATCAGGGCACCATGACCTGGAGGGCCCAGGCTAGCCTGACCTCATCAGATCGCAGAAGCTAAGCAAGGTCAGCCCTGGTCAGTAACTGGATGGAACACCACCAAGGAATAACAGGGTTGTTGTGCAGAGGAAGGCAATAGCAAACCACCTCAGTCTCTTGCCTTGTAAACCCTACAGAGTTGCCATAAAGATAATTCACAGTGGGTAGCCGTGTTAGTCTGTCTGCAGTAGTAGAAAAGGGCAAGAGTCCAGTAGCACCTTAAAGACTAACAAAAATATTTTCTGGCAGGGTATGAGCTTTCGTGAGCCACAGCTCACTTCTTCAGATACAGCTAGAATGTGAATCCATCTGTCTTTAAGTAGAGGAGAGTGAATTCAGACAAGCATTAGTGTGTAAGTGTTAACAGTATGTAAATGTGAATAGTAGGCGTGATGGGGTTAGGGGTGGTATGCAGGAGAGTCTGTGATGTCCAGGGGAGAGATGGGGGTGGAGAAACCAGCATTGGTAATGAGCCATGAATGCACGGTCTTCATTCAGCCTGGGTAAATGCATTGACTTTAGTTTGAATATCAACAGAGAAACTGCTGAATTACAGTTGATATTCAAACTAAAGTCAATGTCCTTCCGTGTTACTCCTCTGAAGATGCCGGCCACGGCTGCTGGCGAAACGTCAGGAAAGAAAATACCAAGACCACGGTCACACAGCCCGGATAACCTACGAGAACCAACGAACTCTGACCGTGAAAGCCTTCGACAATATTTTAAAGTCAATGCATTTACCCGGGCTGAATGAAGACCTTGCATTCCTTGCTCGTTACCAATGCTGATTTCTCCACCCCCATCTCTCCCCTGGACATCACAGACTCTCCTGCATACCACCCCTAACCCCATCACGCCTGCGATTCACATACTGTTAACACTTACACACGAATGCTTGTCTGAATTCACTCTCCTCTACTTAAAGACAGATAGATTCACTTTCTAAGCTGTATCTGAAGAAGTGAGCTGTGGCTCACGAAAGCTCATACCCTGCCAGAAAATATTTTTGTTAGTCTTTAAGGTGCCACTGGACTCTTGCTCTTTTCTACTAGAGTTGCCATAAGTCAGCTATGACTTGATGGCATTTTACACATGCATGTATATTAATGCATTCATTAAGAGAATAGCACCATGGGCCAAAGGACCACCTCCCTGCCCCCCCCCATCCCCTTGACAGCAGTGGTTAGTTCATAATCTCCTGAGGGAAACATACAAAGAGGTGACATCATAATAAGCTTGAGCAGCTCATTGGCTGCTGCTGCGTTTAATCAGCAGGGAATGCGATGGTAGGCGGCTGCTTGAGCTCTTTTCCCTTTCCCCTCCCATCAGGCAGCAGCTGTGCCTGAGCAGGTGTGGCCTGGCACCTGCAAGACCTTAGAGCTGTGCCCACCATGCAGCCAGGACAGTTTCTCTTTACACAATAAGGTACGGCTGGTGCTACGTTTGGAGGATTTAGAGCAAGTCATCTATTTGGGAGAGGAAGAGCCCTGATACTGGAGCAGCTCTGTCATTGATCATAAAGCAAGGGGTGCTTAGGAAGGAGGTCTCTAGCTTTCTCTAGACATGGAATAGGCGGTTTGCCAATATCTGTAGGTCTGCTCCACCTTGACAGTTCTTTCTATGCAGCATAGTATATCGTGCCAGTTAGGACCATATACCTGTTTATAACGTCCGGCTTAAACTCTTCATAGCATTGTTTGCTGAGAGCTTATTGGTAAGATTTTTTTTTCTAAGTTCACCAGTATAACTGGCTTAAAAAAAAGACCCACCCCCCAAATCTTCTGGAAGCAGTATGACTCTATCAGTCTCCATCATACAGCTAGTATAGTATGGTGTATAATTAGAACACTCTTTTGGGTAGTAGAGCATTGGATTAGGATGGGAAACCTGAATTCAAGCAGATGGTACCAAGATCATGTGTCTCTGCTCCACCTGTAAACTGCCAACTGCAGGCTTGTGTTCGTTTGCTGCAGGGCCACACAAGGAATGGGAGAGGGTGTTTGGGTTTTGCGATTTGAAATGGAGCCCCCTCCTGTGAAGCTGGCACCATCACTCTCTCAGCCTAACCTACTTCACAGAGTTATCATGGTAATATGGACAAGGGCAGAACAATATGTACCATCCTGAGCTCCTTGGGAAAAGGACAATAAAAATGCCATAGCTGAGACAGCAGACTTTGGCAAAATTTCCTCCAGTTGTTGAAACCTGGTTGTGACTAACACTATTGCTCCAATTTCTATGCCCTTCTTGTGAAGCATTTGGTCCTCCTTACTGAGATAGCATACTGTATTTGCCTTATTAAGGTCCAAAGATGGGCCAAAGTTCCCCTGGAAAAAATGGAGCTTTGGACCCTATGGCATTATATCCTGCTGAGGTCCCTCCCCAGGTTCTACCAGGTATTTTCCAGGTAATTCCCAAATCAGAGCTGCTGCCAACCCTATCTCCAACTCTTATAGGAAAGAAGAGGAATGAATATGAGTTTAAGGCCTTCGGCCCAGAGGATAAGATAGAAGTCACAAATAAAACCTAAGGTTTGGAACTTCTTGTTTGCCTTGTGAAAGGGAGTGGGGGATTTGAAGGCGCACTAGCAAATCCACCCCCCTATTTTTAAACTGCCATAGTTCTTCCACTTGTTTGCCCCTGGAAATGTCTTTCAGCCCAGCCTTACCTTACTGAATGCAATTTTGCAACATGCATTTACTTAGATTATATGCAGGGGTAGTCTTAGTGATTCTGGGGCCCTGGGCAAAAGTCTAGGATGGGGCTCCAAAATTACTGCCATCCCCACCAGGGGAAAGCAAGGGGTGGCCCTCACCCTGTGTGAGGCAGGTGGGAGCCATCAACAGAAGCTGGTTGTGTGAGCCCCGGATGGACCAGGCACAAGCAGCTGCCACTGCCCCAGAGGCTCCAACCCCCGGATGGGATGGGTGCAAGTGGTGGTGGTGGTGGTGGTGGGAGCATGCTCTTTTTCTTCTCCCCCCCCACCTTTCACCAGGGCTGTGGGCAACTGGCTCCTAAAAACATGGGGCCCGGGGCAGCTGCCTGTGTTGCCCACTGGCTAATACCACCCCTAATTGTACAATGTTCTGCCCTTGATGTGTGAACATAATCTAATATGAATGACAAAAGGTATGTCCCATAAAAACATGTCTTTTCTCCTTTAAAATGTTAATAACAGACTGGAGAAGCTGATTTCAAAGGCTGAAATAGAGTGAAGGTTGAAGGGCTAACCTCCTTGCATTTTCACACAAACCAGAACTGGTGATTTTTGTCAGTTCCATGTGCTAAGCCATTCTTTTTCAGTACTTTTGTGATCTCACTGTGATAATGAAGTAAATCTATGTACTTACATGAATTGCAGAATGTAACACAACTTCCTTTACTGCAAGTACAAATGAGACTAACAAAGAACTGAACACAAGAAAAGAGAATAGTCCAGGGGATGGCGTTTTCCTCCATCCCATAATCAGGTTCTAGTTAACTCTCTACTATCTATTTTACTACAAGTACAGTTGCTAGATAGTTGCTCTTTAAGCAACTGATGGTGCTGGACAGAAAGCAGCTGAGGAGCCTCCTGTTTTGTTTCACTCTTTACTTTGAAATCTACCAATACAGATGCTGCTGCTGCTCCCTCTTCCCCAAGTCTTTTTATCTGTCCCCCTCCCCCAGCTAGAACTAAAGGTGCAACTTGATACCGGACAGAGCCTAAAGGGCTTAAAACAACATCTTTTTAAAAATCTAGTCTGCTGGAGAGTTCTGACACAGCTTGAAAACTTACACATTGGCCTTTTATGCATGGCTGTTTCCCTCGCGGTCACACCCCCCCACACACACACTACTTGAGGCTTTCTTTTGATTATG
The DNA here is from genome assembly GCF_029931775.1 of Euleptes europaea. NCBI lineage: Eukaryota > Metazoa > Chordata > Lepidosauria > Squamata > Sphaerodactylidae > Euleptes > Euleptes europaea. Next base: position 107,429,245 of record NC_079317.1, on the reverse strand, counting down.
TATGCATTTTCCGGCCTTTGGAGGTCGCCTGTTTAGCCAGCATCCTGAAAATGCAGAGAAAACACACAGGGAGAGCTTGGCAACCCCTGAAGGCTGGAAAATGCATGCACAATCAACACAAAGCCCAGAAGTTGTGTGTGTGTGTGTGTGTGTGTGTGTGTGTGTGTGTGTGACCACAGGGAAATAGCTATGCATAAAAGGTTGGGTTGCCAATCTCCAGGTACTAGCTGGAGATCTCCCGCTATTACAACTGATCTCCAGCCGATAGAGACCAGTTCACTTAGAGAATGCCAAAGGGCTCTATGGCATTGAAGTCCCTCCCCTCCCCAAACCCCACCCTCCTCAGGCTCTGCCCCAAAAACCTCCTGCTGGTGGTGAAGAGGGACCTGGCAACCTTAATAAAAGGCCATTGTTTTGTTCTTTTGGGAGGCTTCCATATGTTGATTTTGCTCTGGTTTAGCATTCTTACTGGAGGTAAAGTGTAGATGACTGGGGAAGGCAATGGCAAACCACCCCATAAACATAGCCTGCCTAGTAAACATCACCCCATGGGTCAGTAATGAGCCAGACTACCTTTACCAAGCGTTCAAACCACAGTGGGAATTTTTTGAGTCATCCCTTATCGTCCACTTTCCCAGTTGTCCCCTGCAACAATCTTTTCCAAATCTGTTTTGGTAACTATCTTTTTGGGAATATTGTACTCTAACCACATGTGCATATGCCTAAAGGCAGGGGAAGGTGAACATTTTTGCAGTCCCTGCTCCTTCTGACCACACCTTCCTTGCCTCAGCCTCCACGGTCGACCCGTCCCTCTTCCACCATCAGCCATAGCACAATTACATTATAATGATCTAACACCATGATCTACTAATTCACCCGAATTCCCAGCTTTCATTTTTTTAAAAGTGCCTCTGGCCCTTTTCGTCACACTGCAGGTGTTCTAGCAGGTGCCCAGTGGGCTGAGGCAAGAAAAGTGGGAGGAAAACTGTCCTGTGGAAATGGAGCTACCACTGAGCATGCCTCAAGCTACATGGAGAATCATTGCCACGGGGAAAAGGAAGGCATCTGTGGCTTTTGTTTTTGTACTCTCCCTCCAGTTGTTGTGCAGCTCACCTGCAGTCTTTTTAACTACAGGAGACAGGAAGTCCAAAGGACTTAAGGAGGGGAAGAAACTGACCTGAAGCTGCAGTTCATTTCATTGGCAAAGAGTGAGCTCCAGGCTTCACCCTGCAAGCCTATTGAGGCCATTTTCCAGTCACTATTACTCATGTGCACATTTCAGAAAGATATGGACAAAACTGCACTGTGGAGCACAACAGACGTGCACCAATATATGGACATGGGTGTTACCATTTTAATGAAAGGTTCTCCTATTTCTAAAGCGCCGATAAAGGTTATTTAAAAGGTACACACTGTGAAAAGGGAATTTGTGCACACAGTAATCTAACATGAAGGAGCCAAGCCATGATGAAAGATAAAGGGATGCCGTGGAGGGAGGGCATGGGAGGGGCTGGGCTCAGTGGTGCAGCATCTGTTTGGTATGCAGAAGGTGCCAGTCCAATCCCTGGCATCTCCAAGCAAAAGGATCACATAGTGGGTAATGTGAAATACCTTTACCTGAGACCCTAGAGAGCTGCTGCCAATCACAGTTAACAATACTGACCTTGATAGACCAATGGTATAAGGCAGCTTTGTGTGTTCAAGGATGGGCAAATGGATGATCCGGGGTGTATGTGCAAGTCTGTATTCTGAAGAAAAGATGACCCAGGCCACAGGACAAGTCAGTGAAGATGGGCCTGAGCAAATACAAATTGGTACATATAAGAGGCAGCAGAGAAAATAGGTAGAGTTCAAAGTAATCCAGGAGGCTGCTCAAAAAAGGTGTCTGTATGAGACAGAAAGCTGTGTCATACAAAAAAGAGAAAGAAAGTGAAGCCTAGAAAAACAAGGTGGTTCTTTGTTCAAATTAGCCTGAAAAGGGGTCTAGCTGTCTTTGAACATGAAGAATGGATTGTGACCACAGATCCAAGAACTGACCTAGCTGAACCAAGACACTTGTGGGCCCAAATCCTCCCGGGGTGACTATTTCACAAACAGGAACTATTTCACAAGCTTTCACAATAGCACAAAAAACTCAGCATAGCTTTCAACATTTTACTTCATATTTAACTCTCCCAAAGATATCTGGATGACACCTTCAAGGGCTGAACAGGTGTTAAAGTCAAAGCACCACTCTTGTTATTCAACTTACAATGTTCCCTAAGGTTATTATTCAACCCCATCTCCTTCCAACCACTATTATTAGAGTAACAGAGAACCAAGTCTGTGGCACAAATGAATTAAGGCTAGAGCTTCTCAATAATGTAAGCAAAATGGAAAATCTTTAGAAAGGAAACTATTTAATAAGGGAAATGAGACTATAACATAAATCCAGTAGAGTTACCAGATGCAAAGGAGAACATGGGTCCTGTATCTTTAAGAGCTGGGTAGGATAGATTTTCAACAGATGGAGTTTACCATTATGTACATAAGTGTTATCAAGTCACAACCAACTTATGGTGACCCCAGCAAGGAGCTTGCAAGGCAAGTGGGAAGCAGCGGTGGTTTTGCCATTGCCTTCCTCTGAGGAGCCCTCCTTGGTGGTTTCCCTTCCAAGTACCAACGCTGCTTAGCTTCTGAGATCTGATAAGATCGGGCTATATACATGTCACCTCCCCTCCCATTTTACCATTGGGGGATGAGGACAGCTGAGTATTCCAGCCTTCCTTCTTCTATATTTCTATTAAAGATACAGAAGCCCTCTTCTCCTTTGCATCTGGTCACCTTTAAAATAAGTAAATTAACATTTTAAAGCGTATGTTAAAAAAACTCTGACTTAGAGACAGAAAAATGCAAGTTAAGATTAGTGCTTGGATTTAAGAAGTTTTTACTAATACCTATTTGAATCCAAAAGACCATTTTGCCCTCTGGAAAGTCATCACTTAGTCTAATTACATATGCTTGATGGCCACAGAAGCTGGCCACTTAAGTATGGAAGACTTGAAGTGCCATCCTAAGCAAGTTACAACCTTTTAAGCCCATTGATTTCAGTGGACTAAAAAGGGGGTAATTCTGCTTAGGATGGCACTGTGAAGAACTCAGGGTAGCCAAAAACACACTCTTTATCTATGAAAAAGCACTCTCTAAGATCTGGAAGAAACAAGTCCTGTTTCTTTTAGAACTAGTAAAAAGATTTTGGTTGTTTTCAAAATCATAGGATGCCATAATGGAATAGAAAGGGGCTAAGAGATTCCCCTGTTGGGACGTATCTTCCTAGGGTGTCTGGCCTAACAGCAAACCTGAAGTTACAACACACATACAGAGAACAAATGAGAGTTGACGGCAAAATGCTTTACCTTTATATCCCCCCCCCATATACAGAGAACCTGGCCGCACTTTGGTCAATAAAGAGATCAACATTAATTTACAGGAACAGTGTAGTTCCATTTTCTCCACAGCTGTATTTCCCTTTGAACATGGAGATGTTATATATTTCACTTACATTTGTTGTTTTCCGTGTGCCATAGGAGCAACTGTTCACACTACTGCCTTTTGCTACTCCGCATGGGGTTGCCCAGTCTGGTGGATGGCCATGAGCAACTCTAATCTCAGCTGAGGACCCAAAGACTTCAACTGAACACCTAGAAACAACCTGCAACAACATACTGTGTGTTTACATTCTCACCGGCTTCTGCAGAATACATCAACTCATCATGGTAGAGTACTATGAAGCACTGGGCCTCCCCCGCAATGCTTCTTTAGATGCTATTAAAAAAGCGTAAGTACCACTTGGTCATGTCTAGCCTCACCACTCTGTTATCCTTTCCCATGTAAAGGCTCATGCTGGACCTCAATCAAGATACTCGGATCTGCAGTTAAATAATCAGTTCAGGGGGGAGTATGCATTTCATTTTTTGTAATTCCTTTTTTTCACAACACTCAGTTTTCAATAAATCTGTGTTTAGTTGGAAGCCTTTCAAAGTCAGAAGGTAAAACTTATCCTGTGTGTTGTGTGGGAGGGAAGTATAGGCTCTGTGTTTTCATATTTCACCCATGAAACTCTTTTCTAAAATAATTTTTTTATTGTTTTCTTCATTTCATTAACAATATATAAAAACGTCAATTATTTAAAATCAACAAAATAATAAAAAGAAAATAATTATATCAATTACAATATAAAACAAACTCCCCCCTCACCCTCTTCCATCCTAAGTTAAAATTTTTTTTATACTTTTGCTAACAGCTTTAATTCCTATCCTGTTAATTATTTTATACTTATTCTAACTTATCATCTAATTATTAATTCAATATCTTAATCTTAATATAATCATAATTCAAAGTTGTCAAAGGGATTAAATCAAAGAATATCCTTTAAACGGTCCCGTTAAAAATTGCTTCTCACAATAAAGTCTCCACGCCTCCCATTCCCCCCAAAATTGTACATTATCATCTGATTTATCAACGCCGTACGTTTTGCCATTTATGTCAATTCTAGCATCTTATTTATCCAGTCCATTTTTGTCGGTATCTCGTCAGTCTTCCATTTAGCTGCATATATCAAACGTGCAGCAGTGGTGGCATATATCAAAAAGGTTCGGTAAGTAAATATTGTATCCGGTATCATGCTTAAAAGCATCATTTCAGGTGTTTTAGAAATATTTTGTTGTAGAATCCCTCTCAATTCTTGATATATCCCAAAATTTCTTGGCTTTTTCACCGGTCCACCAACATGGTGGAAAGATCCTACTTCCTTGTTATATTTCCAACAGTTCGGTGACATAGAGGGAAAAGATTTTGCCAATTTCTTTGGTGTTAAATACCATTTATACATCATTTTGTATACATTCTCCCTTAATAATTGTGAGAATAAAAGTTTCAAATCCTTTGTCCATAACCTCTCCCATTTCTGCAACATTGTCATGACCCAACATTTGTGCCCAACTGATCATGGTAGGCTTTATTCGTTCTTGTTCAGTATACAATTCTAGTAACAGCTTGTACATCTTAGATATAAGATGATCATTTGTATCCAATAAAAGTTTATGTAAAGTTGATTTAGTTTTAGAAAATCCCGTTTTCAAGTCTTGTAAATAAACAAGAGTTTATTTGGTAATACTGGAACTACGATAATACATCTTTAACTTCTTCATAGTCTTTAAGTGAACATTTTGTGCCTTCCCATCTCAGAAGATCCTGGTAGGTTACAAATTGAGCAGGTCTTAATGGATGTAAAGTTAGCATTTCTTGTGATGAAACCCATAATGGAGTTCTTACTTCTAGTAGGTGTTTATACCTAGTCCATGTTCTATAAAGGGACGATTTAACCAAATGTTGTTGGAATGATGCATGAAATTTCACTTTATTATACCACAAATAACCATGCCAACCACTTCTGTTATCAAAACCCTCTAAATCCAGTAATTGTATGTTCTTTAAGTCCATCCAGTTTCTCAACAATACTAAAGCAGCCGCTTCAGCATACAATTTAAAACTTGGAAGTGCAAGTCCACCTCTCTCTTTTAAGTCAGTCAAGTATTTATATGCAATCCTTGGTTTCTTACCATGCCAAATGAAAATCCTTAAGTCTTTTTTCAGGTATCAAAATATTTTACTTGGGATACAATCGGAAGATTTTGAAACAAAAATAACAATCTTGGCAATACATTCATTTGTACTGTCGAAATGCGACCTAATAGGGATAAACTCTTATTTGTCCAAATCATCCTATCCCTCTTTATTTCTTCCCAGAGTTTAACATAATTATTTGTAATCAATTCCACATTTTTCATTGAAATTCAAATTCCCAAGTACTTCACTTTGCTCACTTTTTGCCAGCCTGTTGCAGCAATAAATTGTTGTTGCTCTAAACCAGGAACATTCTTAAAGATTGTTTGAGTTTTTTCTTGATTAATTTTGAAACCCGAAACTTTACCGTAAAGATCCAATATCTCTTTCAGTTCAATTGCAGATTGATTTGGATCATCCAGAATCAATAACAAGTCATCAGCAAATGCCCTCAGTTTAAACTCTTGTTTGCTTATTTTTAAACCTTTTACCTCCTTGGATTCACGGATCTTACAACACAAGGACTCCAATACTAAAACAAAAAGTAAAGGAGAAAGAGGACATCCTTGTGTTTTCCCTTTTTGTATAATACAGTCTCCTGACATTGATTCATTTACCAATATTTTTGCTTGCTGTTTGGTATATATAGCATCTATAGCTCTTCTAAATTTTTCTCCAAAGTTCATTACCTCCAGTGTTTTTTTCATATAATCCCAAGACACCATATCAAATGCCTTTTCTGCATCTAGGAAGACAAAGGCTGCTTTATGTTGTATAATCATTAATCATTTGCATGAACACAGTAGGAGCCCCTGTCAATCCGAAAGGCATGACTAAATACTCAAACATTCCAAAGCAACAAGATAAAGCAGTTTTACATTCATCCCCTTCCCTAATCCGGATACAGTGGTACGCTTTCACTAAGTCCAGTTTAGTGAAAATCCGGCCTTCCTTTAACTGGAATGAGAGGAAGGGGGTAGGCATTAGACTGTGTGACGTGTTCAACCTGCGGAAGTCTATACAGAGTCTTAAATCACCAGTTTTCTTCTTCACAAAGAAGGCGGGTGCCGAATCCGGGGCTTTGGACTGCCGTATGAAACCCCGTGCCAAATTGGTATCTAAATAGTCCCTTAACACCGCCTTTTCCTTGGGGTTCATCGGGTAAATCTTTCCTTTTGGGAAAGAACGTCAAACACATCAGCATACTGCGCATATTCCTTAGGAAGTTGGGGCGGCCTTTCGGGCGGATGCTCCACCGCCGCAGCCGCCAGCGCCTTGGAAAGAACCCAGTCCCGCTCATGCCGGTCACATTGAGCTTGCGAGAACATTATCGTGCGGTCTTTCCAATCAATAATGGGACTGTGACCCTGTAACCAGTTCATGCCCAACACAACGGGGGTTTGTATGGGGGCTATGGTGAAGTGGATCTGTTCCCAATGTTCTCCCACTCCCAAGGCAACCCTCGCGGTCCTATGAGTAACAGGACCCCCTTGGAAATCGCTTCCGTCCATCTGGGAAAACTTAACGGGCTCGGGCAGCTCGACCCGTTTCACTTTTAACGTCTGGGCAGTCTCTTCATTTATTAAGGTCTGAGCACAGCCCGACTCAACCAACGCAGTCACCCGCAGAGCTGGTCCCCCTTTGGGCAACATGAGGGTTACCTGAACATACACATTGTCCTCTTGATCGCTTACCATCGTTGGAGCTCCCTGCTCACGGTCCGGTGTGGTCTGCCGAGGAGCCCCCTTTACAGCAGACTGATAGCGTTTTTTGCCTGTGATCCTCCCTCTTCCTCATCGCTCGAGGGGAAGGAATCTGAATTTGTAATCCGTGACTCCGTTGAGTCAGATGGCAAGTTTGTATTCCGCGGTCCCGATGGACCGGTTGCTTTTGGCTGGTCTTGGGCGAGATGAGCTTGCATGGCCGACGGCGTACCCCGCCGTCCTGGCAGGCCGCTGCGACGACGTGATGGGGCTTTGGTACGTGCCCTCTCGGAGTCTTCTACCAACGGCTGGGAAGGTCCCGGTCTCTCAGGTCGGGATGGACAACGGGCGGCAAAATGCCCCAAACCTCTGCAAACGAGACAAGCCTCAGACTCGAAGCGCTTGCGGCGTTCAGCCACAGACTGCCCCCCTCCCTGACCGGGACGGAGGTCCTTCACGGAACCAGGCTTGTCTCCACGGGGTTTGGTGTCCCGCGCTATGCGCTGTTTGGAGATCTGCAGAAGCTGTCTGCGGTTCTCGATGTCGGCTGCGTGCCGCACCCACCCCTCCACATCCGGAGGGTTTCCTTGCATGAAGGCCCAGTGCTGCAACTCAGGATTAAGGCCCTCATGGAAATACTGTACCCGGGTAGCCTCACTCCAGTCCAAGATTGTACTGGAGAGCAGTTGGAACTCACTTGCATACTGCACCACCAACTTAGTCCCTTGGCGCAGCTGCAGCAGGGCAGTCTTAGCCCGCTTTCCCCGGTGTGGATCCTCGAACCGGTTCCGGAAAGCGATCATGAAGTTGTCAAGACTACGCAACACTCAGGAGCGGAGTTCATACTGCTGCACCATCCATGCCGCTGCCTCTCCTTGCAGCAGCGAAGCAACGTATTGAACCCGGCTTTCATCGGAAGGGAAGGTATTCCCTTGCGCTCGCATAAAAACATCCACTTGGACTAAGAAAAAAGACAGCAGGTCACTCGACCCATCAAACGTGATTTTCAAGTCCCATCCATGCACCGGAGTTGGAGCAGGGCGCTCCCCAGGCGGCGGCGCAGGCACAGCCGGCTGCCCGGCTTTTATGGGCTGCTGCGGCTGTGGCGGCCTCTGTCGCAAGGCATCCAGTTCCCATGCCATGTCTTGCATCACAACGTACATAGCATCCAAGCAATCCGACATCTCTTGCCTCTCAAACTGCATGTGCTGACGCTCCTCTTCCCACTCGTGTCGTAAGAGGGTCTCACATCTGGCCGCATCACTTTCCAACTCCTCCATCCTGGAGGGCACCAGCTTTCGCCGTACGGTAACCCTCGACAGGGCCCATGAGGGAGGAGTGTCCAGCCAGGCACTGACCCGGGACACCTTCTGCTTAGTCCCAGTGTCCGCCCCGGCCGGCTTCTTATCCACTGGCTTCCCATCCACCAGTTTCTCCTTCCCAACGTCAGGATCAGGCACACTCGGAGTCATTTTGTCTCCTTCAGCTGGTTCATCCCTGTTCCCTGCCATAGCCACCCTAACGAAAGGATGGGAGCGAGGGCGGAGTATTGATTAGCAGCTTAATGTCAAGTTCTCCAGCCAACCTGGGCAATTCCCAAAAAGCTCAGACAGCCAAGTCAGAAGCAGGTTAACTTTATTGAAAAGGCAACAGGTGCAGCTCAGGTAACTTGCAGAATACAAAGCTGCTAATGAGCTAGCCAGACTACAGAGCCTAGTTAAAACGTGGTAGCATGATTACATCACAGGTGCACATTCTAGCAAGCCTGGGAAAGGAATTGATAACAACACCTGGGGGGAAGGAAAGGAGGATGAGGGAGAGTGGGAAGACACAGCTCGTTAGCTACTCAAGGTTACAGCGATGGGCGGAGGGGAATCGAGGGTGAGATCAGCACAGCAAATATGTAAACAACTGAAACCAGGCCTGCACTCATGCCAGGAGCCTAACAGCTTGTACAGGCCGGCCCCAGCATGAGACACAGGCTAAGGAAGAAAGGACGGACACCCCTGACAAGTGTGAATCATGTCTTGCTGAGTAAAAGGTAAATTCCTTAGCTGTCGAATTCATTGTTCTTCAAATATCTTGTAAATCCAAATCAGCCATCATTTGAAAGAAGGACTTCGGAAGGGTTCCTTCTTTTTCCCTCTTGGCTTGAGTTTTTTTTGTCCAAAAAGGGGGAAACTATTCCATTAAAGTCTCCCATCAATAAAATCTGCTCTTGAGCATGTTGAAGTAAGATCTCATGTAATTGCTCATAAAATTTAGCTTTCCCTTCGTTAGGTGCGTAGATTCCTACCACCAGTGTTTTTTTACCCATAATTTTTGTTCTAATTATTATTATACGGCCTTCTTCATCTTTATATACCAGTTCAGGGCTCAAGCTAGGATGTGCATAGACAACTACTCCTTTAGTTTTGGTTTTTGAGGACACAATAAAGGCTTGACCCAGGGATTTTCTTTCCAAATATTTCCTGTTTTTTGTTGAGATATGAGTTTCTTGTAGGCACATCAGTGTATATCTTTGTTTTTGTAAAAATTTGAAGATCCTTTCTCTTTTTACTTTTTCATTTAGTCCATTAACATTCCATGAAATTACTTTAGCCATGATGATTCTCTAATGTGAAATAATAGTCTTATAATCTAGTTCCTCCAGTTGCTCCCTTCAATGCAAGATCCTCTTGTTCTTCCTCCTCCTCTTCCAGTTGGTCAAGAGAGACATCAGCAAAGTCTCTTTTATATTTTCTCATGAACTTGCCAACGTCTTGTAGTGAGGTAATAGTTGTTCTGACTCCTTTATACAAGAAAGTCAACCCTTGTGGTAATATCCATCTATATTTTATTCCATTTTCCCGTAATGTTGCAGTGAAATCTTTGTAGACATTTCTTTTTGCCATTAAATGTCTAGAGTAGTGTCCCCTACTGTCATTGGCTTGTCATAGCGAAGCTTCATAATTTCATCCTTCATCCTGATATCATAAAAGGTAATCATCACATCTCTTGGTTTAGTTTTCTTCAGTCTCATCGGTAGGGGAATCCTGTAAATTCTATTAACTGCATGGTCTAATGTCTGTTCAATAATTTGAGTTAGGTCTGCCAAGGTTCCTATCAAAGCCTCTCTGGAGTCACCCAGCTCTTCATGGAGATTGCACAAACATAAATTAGATTCTCTGTTTTTCATATCCATCATAGCCAGCTGGTCTTTCACTGTATCTTCTTGGACTAAAATTGCATCTATTTGTCTATCATGACTGTCCCCTTTCTTTTTAACATCCTTCTGGTCCTCCACCACTTTCACATCTGTGGTGATTGTATTAACCTGGGTTTTCACTTGTTTCAAATCTTCAGTTACCTCATCCATTTTCTCAGTCATAGTCTGTGACAGGTTAGTCATCATTGTTGTCATTTGTTCCATCTGTTTTGACAGCTGTTCATGCTGTTTTGCAAAGGCTTCATTTTGCTTTGCAAACATTTCTTGCATTTTCTTCTCCATATCCGTTTCTTGCGAGGTTTCCTTTTTAGATGTTGCAGGCGTATGAAATGATCCAGATCTTTGACGAGTTTAAGACATTTAAATTTGGTGCCCTATTTTGACGGTTTTGGCAAGTCTTGAAAAACCAGCTTTCAAGGGTGTGGGTAGATTAACAGTTCGTACTGAGTTGAATCGGCAAAATATTTTTTCAAAAAACTTCAAAATTCAAGTAGAAATCAACTTTTAAAGTTTTGAGTACCAATGAGTTTTACAGACGCTCTAGGTCGGCATGAAACCGGAAGTAGGAAGTTGGCCGGAAACCATGTAGCCACGGACCGTCCGTCGACCCCGTTCTGTAGTTTTCGATGTCAAACCTTGCATATGGTGCACCAGGGGGACGTCAGATCCGGTCCTGCGTGTTTCGATACTTCCCTTCTCCCTGATGACTAGCATTCGATGGTAATCCTAGATGTCTTCCAGCCCCAAATTTCCAAAGACTTAGCAGGAGGACCGGAGCGGTAAGGTGACCAAGGGGAAGGAGGGGTTTATTTCTCCTTTCCCCTCAAACGTCACAGAGTCTCATTGGTACTTATTCTGTCCGTCAAATGTAGTATTGTTTAGTCTACCCGTAGATGGAATTGATAGAGTCCTTGCCACTTTATCTAGCAGTTTATCTTCACAAAAATGATCTTGCAAGAGGGGGGGGAGCATGCGGAGTTCCCAATTGTTTGCTAGTAGCCAGGTCTTCTATTTATCTCAGTAAAATCAAAAGTATTCTTGTTACTCACATAGATATCCGAGGGTGAGGTCTTCTGTCATTAAATAGTTCATTAAGTGGTTATAGGTAGTGGAAGCCCAAGCCTAATGCCAAAGAAACGCTGGCGGCAATGCTTTCTCCCCTCAATGCCAAGCGGGACAGTCATCCACACCTCTGGGGGACTTAAAAAAGCTCCCTCGAAGAGTATGGGAGTCACACCGCTATCTTCTGGCTGCAGAGGAATTCCTGCATCCCGGTCCACCGTTTAGAACCAGGTTGGTGTAGTTAAAACCACACCAATTCAAGCGTAACTTGGATCCCCTTGGGAACTCTCCCAAGGGACGTCTGCTTAGGGCTAGCTCATTACCCTCACCCCTGAAACTCTTGTCCAATGTGTGTTGTAATACAGTAGGAGATCACAATCATTTTGTTCCTTTGGTGTTTTTTTTGGGGGGGGGGTATTTTAAAACTGCCTGCATAGAATCATAGAGTTGGAAGGGACCACCACGGTCATCTAGTCCAACCCCCTGCACAATGCAAGAAATTTACAACTACCCTCCCCCCACACCCCCAGCGACCCCCAGAAGATGACAAAATTTCTGGCAGGTTATGAGCTTTTGTGAGCTACAGCTCACTTCTTCAGATACCAATCTGGCCACATTGATAATTAAATATATTGCTGATATTGTTAAAATAGCAACATAGATTGAGGCTTGACTACATATTTTTCAATGCTTCTCAACAGTGATTCCCTCCTTCAACTGCAGATTCACCCTTCATCCAGTCTCTGGGGGGTTCCCTGTCACCCAAGAGCAGAGTATTGGGGAGCCCTTTTTGTGCTGCTGCAAGATGAGAGAGGCTAGAAAGTCCCATTCTATTGAAGGAAATCTTTTCTACTGGATCCAACCCAATCTCCAAGCTTTCCACTTTGACTGCAGCTGAAATCATAAGAAAAGCCCTGCTGGATCAGACCAAGGTCCATCATGTCCAACTGTCTGTTCACACAGTGGCCAACTAGGTGCCTCTAGGAAGCCCCCAAACAAGACAACTGCAGCAGCATGATTATCAGTGCAGCTTCTCTGTGAAATTTTGCAGTTTTTGTAATGTTATGTATCTCATTTGTTACATAACATTTAAAATCATTTGGATTCTTTGTGTCATGATATTATTCTTTCTTTTAACATTATGCAATATTTAATGTATTGTTGATTTTTCATGGTCTTTTCTCTTTGAAACTTTCCTGGGTCAGAAAAAGCAGCAGGTTGCTCTTCTAGCAGGTTCATGGTAGGTATGCTAACTAATAATTGAATTTGTTTCATGGTCCCATGAAGGTACAGGAAGAAAGCTCTGAAGTGGCACCCAGATAAAAACCCAGACAACAAGCAGTACGCAGAACAGAGATTCAAGGAGATTGCAGAAGCATATGAAGTGCTTTCAGACAGTAAGAGTTCCACTTCTCTAATCCCCCCCCCATTTGTCTACATCAATGGCCACGTGCTGCACTTTTCTATCCTTGTTGCTCCTATTGTTTTTCAAGAGCTGCAAAAATTATACATTTTCTGAGGATATTTGATAAAAAATTTAAAAGAATATTTTTTTCTGTAATAAAATATTATTTGTGCCTTTAGGAACAATGCCCATATTCAGAATAGTTTTTTAAAATGTAGGAAAAAGCACAATGGAACACTGAGATGCTTATTTGTGAGTAGGTGCAGTAATGTGCAATTTGGAAGATGGGGAATTTAGTCCCTTGTGGTGTCTGTGTTAACATTAAGGCTTCTATGAAGAAGTACTAATTTTCCTACACAGAAATTCTGACATAAAAGAGCAACATTGGAGAGAGATCTCAACAGGAAGCACAGACTGTACCAGCAATTTGCAGTCTGCCCTGCCACTTATCACATGAAAGAAAGGCTGGTGCAGACAGAACTTTGTTCATTACAGGCTTTTCATGTGTTCATTACACTCCTTGGTCTTTGTAGATGCTGAGGGCCCCTTAACATATGGCAGGGATTTTCAGGCACATGTAATCACAGCAGAACAGATCTGTGCAATCTTTACACACAGGGCTGTGCATGTTTGCTTGTTTGGCTAAAACCTGTGAAAGAAAATACTCATGCTTTGAAGTGGATCTTTCTTAAATGCAATGTGGGTAGTGACTTCTATGGCTTCTCACTTGATTCTCAGTCAAGGCTTACTGCTAACTGAAGATGCTGTCTCTACATGTAAAAGGCTGATGGTAACTCATCTCACTTTTCACCTGTCTCTTCTGAAATCTCTTGTTCGTTTCAACTGCAGTTTCTGGAAAACTGTTACCAGCCAAGTAGATTGGGAGATGTTTCCATTCACTCATGTCCTGAACTGAATGCTAAAGTTTGTAAAGATGCAAAAACCTTGTGGGCCAGAAGAGGCTATGTTAGTCTCTATGACAGACCTAGGGTTCTTCTATTGTCCTAGCATTATTCATTCTGCCATGCTTGGTCTATTTTGGCTATTTCTAAGGTTCTTATCAATTTTCAGTTCCCAAACTGTCTGCCATTATTGCTATGAAGCAACCCAAGTAGTCACTGGTTTCCACTTCTGATGTTACTTTTATAGTTTAGGACTGCATGACTGCTGAAAAAAATGCCTTCTTCTGACAGTTAATAATGGGCTGATTGAGTTCTTATCTTTTCTCACTTTCAGAGAACAAACGTGGTATCTATGATCACTATGGAAAGGATGGTCTTATAGGAAGAGGTAAGTGACAGCCAGAGACTACTTTCTCATCATAGCTGTAGAAGGCAATAAGACTCAAATGAGGTATTTAATGGAGTGCAGGGATTCTTTCCTCTGTGGCTTTTTAAAACACAAAGCAGCACAGAGTGGGCTGTTTTATGCAGAAATCTGAGCAGAAACCATTATTTTCCTGCTCAAAATTTCCTCCCCAAGCTGCTGTTTTCACTGGGGTAGGGTGGAGATACTGCAAACATGATTCATTGGGGCTTGGAGGTTTCTCTTACCCTGTGATGGGTTTATCTTCTGGATTTGCTGGCCCAATAATTATCTAGGGTTGAACCAAGTAAAGATGCTAATTTTAGCTCCAGCCAATATTCAAAAAGATCCCATGGTCTGGTGACCTGGCCAGTTGGATTAGGTAAGTCTATTGTTGCTGCTGCTAGACCTATTGGAAGCATCTGATGCAATCAACTATAATATTTTGGAGGATCAACTGCAATCTATGTTTGGAGTAAAGGGAAAGCCTTCTATTGGTGTTACTAATTTCTTGATGGCAGGAAGCAATAAAATATCATAGGAAAGGTGGAATCAGCTGCATAGGGATCCATTTTATTCCCAATGCTCTTTAATCTTTATGTAAAACCTTTGAACAAGAAGATCAGGAGCTTCACTGCTGTCACCAATATGAAGATGACACCCAGCTTTATATATCACTATGTAAGCCTTCAGAAAACAGCTGTGAAGGCCAAGCCTTGAACCTGTGGTCAATTGGCTGAGGGTGAACAAACTGAAGCTTAATCTAGATAAGACAGAGGTGATGCTGGCTGGGATGGCAGAATGATGCTGATCTACCAGCCTTAGATGGGGTTAAGCTGTCTCTCATAGATGAAATTAAGAGCCTGGGGGGGGGGGGCAGGGGCTGGCCCCGATAATAGGTAAGAAAGTCCATGCTGTTTAACTGTGTATTAGTTTAAACGTCTCGGACACACAACTGTGTTTTGCAGCTTTTGCTGTTTTGTTAGCTGCCTTAAATTTGCAAAGATATGGTGAGGTTATAAATATTTTAAATAAATAAAACATTTCCTCAGAAACTTGCCTTCACAATATTCTTAACGAATCCTCCACTTTGGGACACAAAAAACAACAGTAATGAAATATCTAAACATCTGAAAATTCAGCAAGTCTATATTTTAGTCCTACATGATGTGATTATTTTTGGTTTGCCCTAATGTGTGTGTAAAGTGCCATCAAGTTGTAGTTGACTTATGGCGACCCCTTATGGGGTTTTCAAGGTAAGAGACTAACAGAGGTGGTTTGTCATTGCCTTCCTCTGCACAGCAACCCTGGTATTCCTTGGTGGTCTCCCATCCAAATACTAACAAGGGAAATTATTTGGGACATTTGTTTTGCCACTGACTAACCCCTGTCTAAATGTTTTCCATAACATGTGAAGAATTATTGGGAAATATTCATTTCTTCCCCCTTTTGGATGCATACCTTAACGTGGTGAGGGGGGGGGGTTGTGTGTATCAGGGAAGCTGAGAGCAATACCATAAGGGGTCTAGACTCTATCAAGAGACTAGACTCCCAGCAGAGTCACTCAAGATGCAATGGTCTCAGCTGAGACACCAGACAAAGATACATCCACCCCCTTAAGGGATCAATGGCCCCATCCGCAGAAGAGAACAGGCAGTTCCAATGGTGGTGGGGCAGAGGAATCCCTGAAGGTTAGCTACTGGGCAGCAGCAGTAGTGGACGGTGACACTGGCGGAGGATCTTTTGTAGACAACGGCATGTCGCGATCCGTGCCGTTAAGGTAGCCCAGCTCCTAGAATTGACCCCTTCCTAAAAAGTGATCTGTATCTATTCAGCCCATTACCCACTTAGCAGGAATCAACACTTTCCATCTCTCACGAGATAGACTTTCTATTGAATTGTTCCAGTAAAAATATGAAAAGAATATATAGATAAAAATATTATTTATTTCACATAAAATATATGCATGTAAATAATTACAGAAATAAAAACTATATTAGTTAGTTCAACAGGAACAAAATATTATTCTAGGTATGCAAGCAATATTTAGCAATATCAACAATCTCTATAACTTTATGAGAGTTTTCCAAGTATATATTTCATTCAGGAAATAATACAGTTTACAGAAATCTTGTAAAATAAGGGTTAGTGCATTGAATAAGTATTCTACTTCAAAATATTTAAATATAAGACATACTTTACCCAGCTATGTCATTGCAGAGTTTCTGTAAGGATTCTATGAGTTCATTTAGAATAGTTAGATTTCCTTCAGGTATTCTCTAAGTATTATTCTGTTATTTCAGTGCCTTTAGTAGGAGAGATCTCTTTGGTTCCATAGTTTCATGTTAGAGCTGGTTCTATTGCTCTTCCAGCAGACTGTTTGTGACTGAAGTCATGAGACCACAGAGTCTCTGTATATTTGAGGTTTCTGGGTCTGAAGCCCATGTTCAGATTAGAAAAAGCTATGTGAAAGCCATTTCTAAGCATGCATTTGATGTAAGCATTGCTGTATAGCTAAGAGCCACTTTGATGGTTTAACTATACTGTAATTAATCAGTATTTGCTGTTACTATGTGTAAAGCTTAACATTATGTGTAGAGTATAAAACTCTATTCCACAGTCTCTCTGGCAGTGCCAATCTTTAGAGAGATACTGAGTATAGTTCAGTTTAAGAGCATAAGGCTCCATGGATCTCCATCCATGTATTTCCAATTATATGTATTCCAATTAGAGCAATTCTATGTGTAAGCCATTGTTGGCTGTAATGCATGTATATGTATGCATGTGTATGTCAGACAGTTCTGTGTCAGACCTCAGTCTTAGAACTGACTGCGGAACATATTCAGTGCTCTCACCTTGTGTAGAGAAACCCCTGAAATATGCCCTGGTAATGGGCTTCTTTAGAGAAGCTGCATTTACATCTTGTCTATCAGAACTATGAAGTCTGTATATAAGATAGCTCTTATGAGAAGACATTAGTTTTGTTAGAACAAATGAGTTCTCAATGTCACCATATTCAAAGATTCTAATCCTTAGAATATAAAAGCCTTCATCACATTCAGGATGAAGCATTTGTACAGACAGTTACTCCAGACAATCAAGTCTTCAGAAAGACAGACTGTGTGGCATAATAACTCTCTTTGTAAGAGTTCTCCAGAAACAGAGACAAGAATAAATGTAGTTCTGATTCATGCAAGAATCAGTTTCCCAATTCACGCAAGAATTAGGCTGCCAAGAGTTTTACATCTCTGGTAGATGGAGGAAGTCCATAGGTCAGCATGTTCAGACCATCAGGATCTTCTCTAACCTATAGTCAGAGAAAGGTCTCTATTAATATCTTCCCAGTGTCCTTGGATTGATACTGATCTAGTCAACAGTAGGCTTACAAGCAGTACTCGACTATGAGCTTGCCTACCTCCAACAGTCAGCAGTTTAATAATAGTTAGACTATGCACCTAATTGACATCTGCATTGGTTGTCTAACTTAGTGCTTCTAAGTGCAGCTATGACCTTCAGCTGGGTCAATAGTAACATGATTTTGAATGACATAATAGGTTACCAACCTTGAGCTTAATACTGTCACAGGTATTTTAGTTTATTTTAGTTGACAAGAACCTTGGATTTCTTCTATTGAATAACTATAACAGCAGAATCTGGCTTGCTACTTCTAAATAGCAAGTAAGCCTCGAGCTTATTCAGTCCCAGTCTGTGAAGTGATTACATCTTTTCAATACATTTAATTCTTATGAAACCTAATGGGACATGCTTTCATATAAAAATCCTGGTTATATGGTCGCAGCCCATGACAGGCAGTGCCGATACAGCTAACCCTGGTTAGTACTGCGCAGAAGAAGGCACTGGTAAACCACTTCTGACCAACCTTTACCTTGAAAACCCTATGATGAGGCAATCCAAAATAAAAAAAAGATATAGTGCTGGAAGAGGGGACCCCCAGGTCGGATGGCACTCAGTCAGCTACTGGGGCAGAGCAGAGGACAAGGACAAGTGCGCTGTTCTTAATGATGAGATTGGACTAAAGCTGAAAGGACGTTCACAGTGGTTGACATGAATAGATGCAAAAGGAAAGTCCGAAGCCGTTCATCGCATATAATAGGAACATGGAATATGAGAAGCATGAATCAGGGTAAGCTTGAAATTGTAAAACAAGAAATGGAACGTTTAAACATTTCGATCCTGGGAGTAAGTGAACTAAAGTGGACTGGATTAGGACATTCTCAATCAGAAAATTACAAAGTGTTTTACTCAGGGAATGACAAAAACAGAAGACATGGAGTTGCGTTAATAGTGAGGCAAGATGTAGCAAAGGCAGTCACGAGCTACAATGCAAAGACTGACCAAATAATATCAATCAGGGAAAGCCTATCAACATAACCATCATTCAAGTTTATGCCCAACTACAGATGCTGAAGAGGAAGACACTGAAAGTTTTTATGCAAGCGATCAGGAAGAAATTGATCACACACCTAAACAAGATGTGCTGTTAATCTTAGGTGACTGGAATGCAAAAGTAGGAAACAAAGCAGAATCAAATGTTGTTGGCAGATTTGGACCAGGAGCACGGAATGAAGCAGGAGAATGACTCATAGAATTCTGTGAAGACAACAATTTGTTCATTGCAAACACATGTTTCAGGCAATCAAATAGACGATTGTATACATGGACATCACCAGACAGCCAGTATAGAAATCAAATAGATTACATAATTGGAAGCAGAAGATGGAGAAGCTCTATTCTCTCCGCAAAATCAAGACCAGGAGCCGACTGTGGTACAGATAATGAATTGTTAATATCGAAAATCAAGATAAAGCTTAAGAAAAAACACTGGAACATTCATAGCACCAAAATACAATCTAATCAATATTCCTAAAGAGTTTAAAGACCATGTAAAGAACAGATTTGCATTACTGAGTTCAAGTGAATGTAAACCAGAAGAACTATGGGTGGAAACTAGAGATATTATCAAGGAAGAATGTGCAGAGACTATTCCTGTAGCCAAAAGAAATGAAAAAGCTTGATGGATGTCTGAGGAAACTCTTAAAATTGCCAAAGATAGACGAGAAGCAAAAGTAGAAGGTGACAGAAACAGAATCAAAAGTCTAAGTGCAACGTTCCAGTGACTCGCACATAGAGACAAAGAGAACTATTATAATAACCAGTGTAAAGAAATAGAAGAGAACAACAAAAAGGGAAGAACAAGAGATCTGTTCCACAAGATCCAAGAAATCAAAGTGAAATTTAAAACATAGTTAGGCATGCTTAATGATCAGCATGGAAATACATTAACTGAACGGGACAAAATAAAGAAAAGGTGGGAGCAATACACTGAAGAACTTTACAGAAGAGATGAAAGGATGACAGATTCCTTCCAAGAAGAATATTTTGAAGAAGAATCTACAATTATAGAAAGTGAAGTGAAAGCTGTACTGAGAGCAATTGGGAGAAACAAATCACCAGGAGCAGATGGGATATCAATAGAACTATTCCAAGCCACAGAATCGGAGTCCATCAAAATCTTGACAAGAATATGCCAACAGATATGGAAAACAAAACAATGGCCCACAGACTGGAAACGATCCATTTACATTCCAATTCCCAAGAAAGGAGACGTCAAAGATTGCAGCAACTATCGGACCATCGCATTAATTTCTCATGCAAGTAAAGTGATGCTCAAAATCTTACAGCAAAGGCTGTTACCATATATGGAACGAGAAATGCCTGATGTTCAAGCTGGATTTAGAAAGGGAAGAGGCACTAGAGATCATATTGCAAATATATGTTGGTTACTGGAGCATACGAGAGAATTTCAGAAGAAAATCAGCTTGTGTTTCATAGATTACAGCAAAGCTTTTGACTGTGTGGATCATGAAAAGCTATGGCTGGTTTTTAAGGAAATGGGTGTGCCACTACATCTGATCGTTTTGATGCGCAATCTGTACTCTGGACAAGAGGCCACAGTTAGAACAGAATATGGAGAAACAGAATGGTTTCCAATTGGCAAAGGTGTCAGACAAGGATGTATTTTATCTCCCTACCTCTTCAATCTGTATGCAGAACATATAATTAGGAAAGGTGGATTAGATTTAGATGAAGGTGGAGTGAAAATTGGAGGCAGGAACATTAACAATTTGAGATATGCCGATGATACTACATTACTGATTAGCTAACCTTCAAAGGAATCTTCATAGAAAACAATGCCCTGTAAAAAGCACCACCCTTCTGAGCCTTTTTATTCTTGCCAAAGGGCACTGAGCTATGGAAAAGGAGTGGGGACCTTCTGTTCTGATGGACTTCAGGCTATGTTGTCGTACCTATCACTTCTTTTAAAGTTTGGAGTTGAGGTTTTAAAATTTTCTTTTTCTTTCTTTCCTTTTTTTTTCTCCAGCCAGGCCTGAAGAAGGTTCTAGGACCAACATGGGGGGTGTCCCTGAATATATGTTCCATTTCCGCAGTGCCCATGATGTCTTCAGGGACTTCTTTGGGGGACGGGACCCTTTTTTTGGTAAGGCTTAATCCCATTTAAGATTGGAAAGAACCCAACATCCATGTCATTTTCTTGCCATCTATCAGCTCATGAACTCCAGCCCATAATATGTCACAAACAGAGAGCTATGCTACACACTACAAGCAAAATCTTCCAATAACCATTCCAACCTGGTGGGAAATTATCCCCTAGCTCCAAATAATCAGCCTGATTATCCACCAGATTATCCCAAAGCTAGAGAATTTCCTCTGGCTAGGATGGTATATGTCTGCTGAATATGCTTTGCTGTGTTTATTTTATTTTTTCAGTTTATATCCGGCTCAGAGCGGCTTTCAACAGGTTAAAGTATGCATAATAATGTCAGATAAAAACAATACATAACAATTAAATATAGAGTAATAATCGGTAAAAGGTAAAGGTCCCCATGCAAGAACTGAGTCATTTTTGTCAGGCCATTACAGAAGAGTTGGTTTTTATACCCTGATTTTCTCTAACTTTAAGGAGTCTCAAACCGGCTTACAATCACCTTCTCTTCCTCTCCTCATAATAGACACCTTGTGAGGTAGGTGGGGCTCAGAGAGTTCTGAGAGAACTGTAACTGGCCCAAGGTCACCCAGCAGGCTTCTTGTGGAGGAGTGGGGAAACCAACCCAGTTCTCCAGATTAGAGTCCACCGCTCTTAACCACTACACCACTCTGGCTCTCAGTGATTATTTTACTGTAGGGAAACATGTATTTTCAAAGCACATACTAGGAACTGGAGATCCAAGCTCGAGTTTCACTCTTCTACTGAAACTTGAAGAAATTAGTTTCAGAATTGCCATGTTGGTCTTCTAGTAGAAGAGCTACATTCAGGTCCCAGTAGCACCTAACCAAGGAAGTTTTGATTCTGGAGACCTCCGGCCCCCAAAAAATCTTGTTTAAGGTGCTACTGGACCCAAACTTAACTCTAAAAGCAGCTGTACAGCCAAATCAATGACACAAGTAGGAACAGGTTTCAAATTGAGCGTTCTGTTTCCCAACCTCAAAGAGAACATTGATTGGGGGTGGGGGGGGAGTGGGGGAAGAAAGCATGGTTACCAAGCATAACACTAGGGGGTAGCAGGTGAAATACGAGGTATTAGGCTCCATTAACATAAGAACATAAGAAAGGCCCTGCTGGATCAGACCAAGGCCCATCAAGTCCAGCTGTCTGCTCACACAGCGGCCAAGCAGGTGCCTCTAGGAAGCCCCCAAACAAGACAACTGCAGCAGCACCATCCTGCCTGTGTTCCACCGCACCCACAATAAAAGGCATGCTCCTCTGATACTAGAGAGAATAGGTATGCAGCATGACTAGTATCCATTTTAATAGCCATGAATACCCCTTCATGAATATGTCCACTCCCCTCTTAAAGCCCTTCAAGCTTGCAGCCATCACCACTTCCTGGGGCAGGGAGTTCCACAATTTAACTATGTGTTGTGTGAAAAAAATACTTCCTTTTATCTGTTTTGAATCTCTCACCCTCCAGCTTCAGCAGATGACCCCGCGTTCTAGCATTATGGGAGAGGGAGAATAACGTCTCCCTGTCCACTCTCTACAAACCATGCATAATTTTATAGACCTCTATCAGGTCTCCCCTTAGCCGCCTTCTTTCCCAGCTAAACAGCCCTAAGCGTCTTAACCGCCCCCCATAGGTCAGTTGCTCATTAAGTCCAATGAAGTGCCATCATGCCTGGCCTGCTGCCCTATTAAACCTTCTAGCTGGCTGAGATCTGGCTTTTTATCTGCTTTTTTGAAAACATGTCATTATTCTAAGCAGTAAACTTATGTTTTTATAACTAAAAACATTGAGGTCCATTTCATAATCTATCTAAATCGAATGTCTTAATGTGGAGTAAATTGCATATATGAACATATGACACTGCCTCATTCCATTGGTCCATCTTGCTCAGTATTGTCTGTTCTGACCAGCAGAGGGCGCTCTCTCTCTAGATCAAAGGAAGGTTTTTCCTCGCAATGTGCTACCTGACAGCCAACTAGATATCACAGGGTTTGCACCTGGTGCCTTCTGCATGCAAAGCAGGTGCTCTACCACTGAGCCACACCCTGTCTTTGGGCAATTTTGCTCCTGTTATCTTAACCGATATATGATCCTGCAAATGCCTGTGCCGAGTGTGTACAATGTGACTAGCCATTAATTCCAGCAGCTATTAAGCACAGACAAGTCACTACAAACAAAAAACTGATTTACAGTTTGGGCTACAAAATGGGTGTAATAGATGCAGGGCAGATTCCTTCTCCTGAACAGAGATTTTGGAGAGGGGAAAATGAGGAACTGAGGCAAATAGCGGTAACAAGGCAGGAAGTCCTAGAACGTCTAGACAAACTGCAAACTAACAAGTCACAGGGACCAGACGGTATTCATCCTAGAGTTCTTCAAGAACTCAAATGGGAAATTGCTGAACTTCTAACAAAGATATGTAATATGTCCCTTAGATCAGCCTCTGTACCAGAGGACTGGAGAATGGCCAATGTAACACCCATTTATAAAAAAAGGTTCCAGGGGGGACCCAGGAAATTACAGGCCAGTTAGCTTAACGTCTGTTCCAGGTAAATTAGCGGAAAGCATTATTAAAGATAGAATTGTCAAGCATATAGAAGGGCAAGGTCTGCTGGGCAAAACCCAACATGGCTTCTGTAAGGGTAGGTCCTGTCTCACTAACCTATTAGAGTTTTTTGAAAGCGTCAATAAGCATGTGGACAGGAATGAGCCTGTGGATATTGTGTATTTGGATTTCCAAAAAGCTTTTGACAAAGTCCCCCACCAAAGACTGCTAAGCAAACTTTATAGTCACGGGATAAGAGGAGACGTCCTCTTATGGATTGAGAGCTGGCTGACAAATAGGAAGTAGAGAGTAGGAATCAATGGTCAGTTCTCACAATGGCGGGATGTGAGCAGTGGGGTGCCTCAGGGATCCGTGTTGGGACCGGTGCTTTTCAACCTGTTCATCAATGACCTGGAGTTGGGGTTAAACAGTGAAGTAGCCAAGTTTGCAGATGACACCAAATTATTTAGGGTGGTTAAAACAAAATCGGACTGTGAAGAGCTCCAGAAGGATCTCTGCATACTGGAAGAATGGGCATTAAAATGGCAAATGAGATTCAATGTGAATAAGTGTAAAGTGATGCATATTGGGACAAAAAATCCCAACTTCACATATACACTGATGGGATCTGTGCTGGCAGCGACAGACCAAGAAAGGGATCTTGGGGTGGTAGTGGATAGCTCAATGAAGATGTCAACCCAGTGCGCGGCTGCTGTAAAAAAGGCAAATTCCACGCTGGCCATAACTAGACGAGGAATTGAGAATAAAACTGCTGCTATCATACTGCCCTTGTACAAATCTATGGTGAGACCACACTTGGAATACTGTGTACAGTTCTGGTCACCACACCTAAAAAAGGATATTACAGAGCTTGAGAAGGTGCAGAAAAGAGCAACCAAAATGATTAGGGGACTAGAGCAGCTGTCCTATGGGGAGCGGTTAAGACGCTTAGGGCTGTTTAGCTTGGAAAGAAGGCGGCTGAGGGGAGACATGATAGAGGTCTGTACAATTATGCATGTCTTGGAGAGAGTGGCAGGGAGAAGTTTTTCTCCCTCTCCCATAATACTAGAACATGAGGTCATCTGCTAAAGCTGGAGGGTGAGAGATTCAAAACAGATAAAAGGAAGTATTTTTTCACACAACGCATAATTAAATTGTGGAACTCCCTGCCCCAGGATGTGGTGATGGCTGCCAGCTGGAGGGCTTTAAGAGGGGAGTGGACATATTCATGGAGGAGAGGGGTATTCATGGCTGTTAGTTAGAATGGATATTAGTCATGGTGCATCCCTATTATCTCCAGTTATCAGAGGAGCATGCCTATTATATTAGGTGCTGTGGAACACAGGCAGGATGGTGCTGCTGCAGTTGTCTTGTTTGTGGGCTTCCTAGAGGCACCTGGTTGGCCACTGTGAGAACAGACTGCTGGACTTGATGGGCCTTGGTCTGATCCAGCAGGGCCTTTCTTATGTTCAGCCTTTTCCAGGGTCAGAGTTTCTTCTGGACAAGTAGTTTGACAAACCTCACTCACTCAAGCTGTCTTGTGTCAGAGAAGTGATGTAGGAGGGGTGCAAATTGTGTGTATGTAAATTTGTTATACTGTTTTGCAAAGCTAGAAAGTCAGCTGCATTAAGGTTGCCTGGCAATACAGTGTAGCATGCTCACTGCATTGCTAAGCTAAAAGTGAGTAGGGCCAAGGTTGTTCTTGTTCTTCATTCATGAGAATTTTTGTGCTGGGGTCACTCTTTTGGACCCCCCCCCCCCCCCGCCTATGATCCTGCAGTCATGGCTGTGTCATTCTGGACATATCTGTGCCACAGACTAAAACTGATTAAATAGTTAATCTTTCTTCCTGAGGAATCCTGGAAACTGTAGTTCTGCAAGGGCTAGGCATTGCTAGGACAGAATTGTCAACACCCATGCAAAAACTACAATTCCCAGAAATCTTTAGTGGAAGCCATGAGAGTTATATTGGTTTTACATCAGTTTACATGTGCAGTCACTTTGACCATCAGCCATTAAGTAAGGAACCAGCACATTTTCTGTGTGGGGCCTGTGGATGGCAGGTGCTAATAATGCTTCAACAATGAGGCTCTGAGGTTGCTGGGGTGTGGGAGAAGCACTGACTGTTACTGTGTCTCCTTTGCAGAGGCACAGCAGTTCACGTTCTGTTGCCCCGTAGATTTTTTTCTTAATCCAAAAACTGTTTTAGAACAGAGGGTAATGTTACTGTGTCTATCATTATGATGAACTACCATTTCCCCTACTCATTTTACCCCTTCTGTGTGTCCTAATTCTTTTGTTCCCCTGTCACTCTCAGGTTGGATACAGATAACAGTGCTTCCAAATTTCTGATGGTGGTATAAACGAGGGATCATAAGTATCCCCATTCCACTCTTGCCTCTTTGACCAGAGATGATGGGAACAAATGTGTACACCTTGAGAAGCAAAGCTTTCAAACAACTTTCTATGGTCTATCTCAAGAC
The DNA here is from genome assembly GCF_029931775.1 of Euleptes europaea. Lineage (NCBI taxonomy): Eukaryota > Metazoa > Chordata > Lepidosauria > Squamata > Sphaerodactylidae > Euleptes > Euleptes europaea. The sequence continues at coordinate 107,403,385 of NC_079317.1, read as the reverse complement.
AGGTTTTCTAAGAACAAGGGTCCTAAAGAGATGTGCATACCACTTGGTTCTCTCACCACAAGTATGTGAGGCCTGATTTAGCCATCTTGTTTTTTCAGGGGAGCCGATGCCTTTCAGTGCTTGTGCCAGTGGAGGAAGAGGGTTTCGTTTCTACTCATCATCAACTAACTTCATTGATGGAAAACAAATCACCACCAAAAGGTGAGGGTGAGTCAGCACCAGTTGCAGCAATGACCAAACATTAATGAAGTAAGGAGTTTGCATGTTTCTAACCCTGCTCTTTAATTTGGCAAGTGAAGCTTTTCCTCATAATTCCCCCTGAACGTCATTTTGACGTTTCAGGCTGTTGTGTGGGTGTTCGGTGAGGAATCACACAGGACCAAGGTCACTACAATAGTTGGTTACCCTATGCTCATGGACAAACAAGAATTGAAATATGGGGGATGGGGAGAAGCAATGAGCCACATAAAGATGAGTCCAAGGTCTACGTTAGGAAGCAGCCCTCCTCCTGGCATTTGTCCCGTAAAGCACCTCCGCTTTCTGTGCGCACAGCATCTCCCCTGCCAAAAATCTTCCACAGATGAAAGTGTGTTTCTGTTCGGACGGACATGATCTGTCCTGGTGCCTGCTTTCCTGACTTTTATTTTTCTTATCTGCCTTCTTGAAAAATAGATTTTATTAATTCCTATCACAAGTTACATCAGACGTTTAGCTGGTTTTCTCTATGACTACCATAGTAATAACTAATTGTGTGTGGGTTATATTATGCACCTGCACCCAGATGTTTTGGGATATACATGGGCATCGTGTTAACTGCCCCAGTTATAACAGGAGCTCTGTTCATGTAGGCAGGAGGCTTCTAAGTAAAATGTAAGAGTGGATAACACTGTTCACGTTACTTCCTGAATGTACATCTGTTTGTAAGAAAAAGCCAGCACACATTCACTTTGCAGTTGAAACCAAGGACTAGTTCCTGGACAAATGTGATGTTTATACCGGGTGTTCTGTTGAATGTAACCTGAGAATTATTCAGCACATATTAAAACTATCAAGTGTATGCTGTACATGGATTGTATTAAGTGTGTTCACCATAACCCACGAACAGGCCACATATGATTCAATGGATACTGTTTAGTTTTGATGTGGGGTATGCTCAGTCATAAAGCCACACTTGAAGGCCTTCTGCATCATTATCAGCTGAGCCTTTTCACAGAGCTATTGTGAAGAAATCAAAATATTGTGTGGATACCCTTAATAGAGACTTGGGCCTTTTCTGCACTCTTTTCCCTCATCTCGAAGTTTCTTATTCTTCAGTGTTTTTGTTAAAGTTCTGCATGTGTTTTACACCCTCTAGTGGTCCATTCGATATAGCAGAAGATTAAATCTAGTTTATTTCCCTGCTGATTTAAGCAGCAGCTTTTTACTGTTGGTAAAATCAGGTGTAATAGTGAATCAACTTCTAGAGGGAACAAACCACGTGCGGAACTTAAAAAAAACACTGATGAAACAGGAACTTGGAGAGGAGGAAAAAGAGAATGCAGAAAAGCCCTTAGTTTGCTGCAGCTATTGGTATTTTTTACTTTCTCCAGGTAAAGAGCATGGCAAGTATAGCTAGGTTTTTAATCACAACCTTTGCTTTAAATGTAAAATGGCTGCTTCTCCCACCACCAGTCAGTTCTTCTTGAAGTTCCCTCTATAAATGTGTGAGGGGATGTCAGCATGGCTTAGATTATCCCAAAATTCAGATAGTTTCCCCTTTCCATTGGCCATATAACTGTTAACATGTTGTTACCTCTTTCCCAGAATTGTTGAGAATGGACAGGAACGAGTGGAAGTTGAAGAGAATGGGGAGCTTAAATCTGTTACTGTTAATGGTAAGGAGCAAAACCCTCAAGAACAGAACATGCTTTGATGCATCTGGAGTTAGGAAAGGCCATATAGGGTTGCCAAATCTGAGTTGGGAAATACCTTGAGATTTTGGAGGTGGAGGGTGGGGTTTGGGGAGGGGAGGAAGCTCAGCAGGGTATATTGCCACAGAGTCCAACCTCTAAAGCAGCCATTTTTTCAAGGGGAAATGTTATGAGTTATTTGGAGATCAGATGTCCAGGCCCCACCTGGATGTGGCAACACTAGCCACGGGTGACTAGAGGGTTGGTTCAAATCCCTGCTCTGAGCCCCATTAAAAATCTTTGTTTCAGGGTGATTTTTACCCAGCCTTGAAAACTGTTAGGCTAGTCACTGTCTCTCACCCAACTAATCTCACAATTGTGAGGATAAAACTGGGCGAGGGAAAAGAGCCTTTTGTGAGTTGCTGCAGTGAACCTGGGAATATGCTGGGAGGCTCTTGAAATGCAAACAGAGCATGACTTTGTTCAGAATAACCTAACACAGTGTTTCACAAACTTTTAAAAGTAGAATCCACTTCTACTCTATTTTTCAGAACTTGCGGAGTAACTCTATGTTAGTTTCCCTCTTCACAAATCACAAGAATATCTCATTAGTTAACAGTAAACAAATTTTAACTTTTAACTTTTAATATTTATAACAGGCTGTATTTCATGGCCTTCTGCATATTATGAAGAGCGAAGCCCGAGCTTGCCATCTGGCCTCCCAGGTCACCCTATTTCCGCATAGCTTCCCTGGCCTTGCAGCCCAACTGTGGGAGAGCTTGGACCCACTCTGGTGTGCCCCACCCCCCACCCCGACCCACAGTGTGAGAGCAAGGAACAAACAACAAACAACAACACAAACAAAGAAAACAGACTGAGGTCCACCTCACCCCTTCTTTGCAGTTTGGCTAGAACCAATCTGTGGAGAGCCATATGTAAAACCTGGCTTGGAATTGATCCATATTCTGGTATTCTGTATGTGTGTGTGTGTGTGTGTGTGTGTGTGTGTGTGTGTTAAGTGCCGTCAAGTCGCTTCCGACTCATGGCGACCCTATGAATGAAAGTCCTCCAAAATGTCCTGTCTTTGACAGTATTCTGGAACTATAATAAAACATGAAGGGGATATCTGAATAGTATATCCTATTCTGAGCTCCTTGGAGGAAATGAGGTATAATATGATTGACATATGCAGTAGTCCTAACACAATATGGTTTGTCATAGATTTGGAAAGGATTACTCTTCTAGCTTAATGGAGTTTTAGTCAATTTATGCTAGGCATCCCCTCTGAGAGGCCCAGGGCAGATTCTATGGCTAAGGGAGGTGAAGCAGGTTCACAGAGCAGCCCCATGGCTTGTATACCTTTGAGTATTCGACAGGAAAAAATGTATAGACTTGTTTTCTAAATTTATCATAAAACGAAGTGCCCGTTCTCTTGACCTTGAAGACTGAAGAGCCAGGAACTCAAATGACACAAGCCCAAATAACACAAGCTGAGACACTTGGGTATGCTCCCCTGATTTTGCCCCAATAGGTATCCTCAGCTGTGTGGTTCTTGAGTAAGATTTCTTGAGCACTTTTTAAGGCATTGCCATGCTACAATACTAGCAGCAAGGTCAAGAAAAATGCACCTCCATTATGAATATAGCCTTACAGTGACTTGGGTGGCTATTTGAACCTGCTTCTGCCACATCGGACACTCAGCTGAGGCAGGTGGCTGCCTTTTTGTTCCTAAAGGGCAGCATGATGCATAGTTCTGGATGCTAACAGAAAGAGGTCTCCTCCTTTCTTGCAGGTGTGCCTACTGATAAGGCATCCATTAGGGAAGAAATGCATCATAAGGTTCATGGTGAACCCACCAGGTACAGATCAGCACCTGAGTTCAGTTACCATGATGAATATGACTCTGATCCCATCTATGAAGTGCGTACCGTGAGGAAACTATTCCCTTCCAAAAACAACAACTACACAGCAGGAGATGAGTCCTCAACGGTGGACAATGATTCTCACACAGACAGTGAGTCTCACCAAGAGGATGATGGGTCCCAGACTGGTGATGATGAATCCCACATAGATGAGTTCTAGCAGCATGCTGCATATGAATTACATCCCATATATTGGTGGCAATTCAGGAGGAAGGTATGGTATGTCTGGTATGATGGATACAATTAAGACACTGATGAGGAGAAAGAATCAGCCAGTAGACAACAACTTGGAACTAGGCACCTGTGGTGTGGAAGAGGCTGGCTACCAAAAAGCATGTCATTGCAACCAAGAAGGAGAGGGGAAGAACAGAACATCAAATGTTGAATGCAGCCCCTTGGTCAGGAAAAAACAACAGTCTCTCACCAATGGAAATAGGTTCCCTCCCACAAGCCACCAAATCAACTCCATGATGGCTGAAGAAGGGGAAAAAATGTACTCTAAGTCTACCTGCTTACCAATATAGTGAGAACTGAAAATTATGGGATCCATTGGGAAGGAGGTTTGCAAAGGGCAATAGGCTGTTTAATAAAGGCGGGGAACAGTGATGTTGGTTTTGGTATCTTTGCCACTTGCCAAGGAGATAATTGGGTTCTTCAAAACAAAAGCATACAAAGGTTGAGATTTCTGACTCTGCAGGGGTGGAACGGCCCCTACAATGCAACCTGTCATACATCTGGTCTTCAGACAGCAAAACTAAAGACATGCAAAAGAGATCAGACTTACTTGCTTTTGTGCCAAATTTTATTTGGTACCTTGAGATAGCTGACATCCTTTACTGCTGTGACTTTGTGTGAGTGTGTAAAGTGCCTTCAAGTCACAGCCGGCTTATGGCGACCCCTTATGGGGTTTTCATGGCAAGAGACTAACAGAGGTGGTTTGCCAGTGCCTTCCTCTGTATCGCAGCCCTAGACTTCCTTCGTGGTCTCCCATTTAGACCAATCATAATATGCTTCACACGCTGACCCAGATTAATTAGCCTTGGAAATTAAGAGAGCAATAGGGTATTGTAGTAGAAGTCAGAAGCACCACCCGCCCACCAATCCGATTCCTTGGTATACCAACATAACGTCAATTTAAAAATTCTTTTAAAAAATTAAGAATGAAGGAGCACTTGGGAGATGTACGGGCATTCCAGGCAATGGGGGACATGTTCCAGAGTTTCCCTGAGAGGGAAATGGGAGGGTGGGAGGGAAAAGTGGAATTGGGGAGTGTCGGAAGGAAGGGGAGTCGACCTGCGCACTACATGCACCAGCAAGCAATCGCTATTGCCGCGATTCTTTATTTACTTTCGGGACAAGATGAGATTGGAAAACCAGGGGAAGTCTCACAACGGAAGTGGGTTGGACCCGCAGGCGGGAGACGACCATGCGTTACAACGGAGATTCACTACCTTCACGGGAGAATCGCAAGACAAAACAGCTATGCATATTCGACCAGAGTGTTGGATTAGTCCTGGGGAAACCCAGGTGCAATCCCTAGTTGTCATGAAACTCTTGGAATGACCTTGGGCAAATAATTCCCTTTCAGCCTGTGGAAAAATGCACTCCACTTTGAGCTACATCACACCACTGAGAGTTTTGGGGCTACAAAACCCTCACATTCATTCCAATAAGTTTCTCTGTTGGTAGAAAGATAGGAAAACAGGAAATTAACTGCTCTCAAGCATCCCCATACCATTGATGGATCTTACAAGCATCTACTACTTACATCTTGGTTATGCAAATGCTTCTAGCCAGCAGACAATAATCAAAGGGCCATATCACACCCTGGCAAGAATGTGATACCTAGGAGGTGTCAGAGACTTGGGGATGCCAAATGCTAGATAATATATCTTCTTGGGAAGGACAAGAAGAGAAGGATTGACTCAAGGGTGGGGGCAGCTCTGGATGCAAGGGGAACAGGGTCCATTTGGTGTTATTTCATCTGGGGATAACTTGGAGAAAGGAGTTGTCACACTTGGGCTACATCTTGATGGCCAGCTGGCAATGCATGAAAAAAAATCCATGGAGCCTGTTCACAATTTGCTGAAAATTAACTAGATGGGTTTTGTTTTTGTAAATATCATTTAATAAGATACGTTTTGTCTTATTGGAAATCTCACCTTTGAAAAGAAATTTAGGAAAATTATGCCCATCGACATCTTTTGGCACTGACTTTTCTAGTGTCCACTTTTCAAAAGTCAATGCAACAGACAGAACAGTTTGTTGGCAAATAGAGCTGTTTGTTTGTAGGCTAAAGTCCATGACCTTTGGGGGTGGGGGGGAGGGAACTGATACTGGAACACAACTCTCTCTGGCTTTTTTTGCAAACCTTCTGAATACGGCAGTGCTGATTAGGTATCTTTTCAAAGCATGGGACCTTAAAAAAATCTATGCCCCTAATTAATGTGTTGTTTGAACAAAACTTCAGAAGAACATAAGAGCCCTGCTGGATCAGGCCGGTGGTCCATCTAGTCCAGAGCACAGAGAACCTAAGACAGCAATGGGGCAAACTGGCTTGCACTTGATAATATAAAAGCATTGAAAAAAGCATTCAACAGTACAGTACAGCTTCAAGAGATTACAGATTACAGACAGCACAAAGGCGCCGTGGTTCTCACGGACTACTGTCGGCTTCAAAGAGTCCAAAAATGCAAAACAAATCTTGAAGGCAACTTGGTGGGAAAACGAAACTAACTGAGATACAGACCTGACACAGCTTTGAAAAGAATTTTCCATAGACTATAATGGGCCCGATTTTTTTTGGTAAACCCGGAAATAATCCCAATACTTATATTTACCAGTATGGGTGTTTGACTTATTTTGTGTGTGTAAAGTGCCGTCAAGTCGCAGCCGACTTATGACGACCCCTTTTTGGGGTTTTCATGGCAAGAGACTAGCAGAGGTGGTTTGCCAGTGCCTTCCTCTGCACAGCAACCCTGGTATTCCTTGGTGGTCTCCCATCCAAATACTAACCAGGGCTGACTTATTTTGGGTTTACAAAAAACAAATCGGGCCCAATAAATCCAAACCCAAAATTTACCAAAAATGTTTTGGCACAACCCTAGGCTATTCCGTTCCCTAGCAAGAACACCTCACTGAGTCCTAATATTTGTCCCAATATTGGGATAATTGTGCCTCATGTAGGCCCAGAATTCCCCTCAGCTTAGGAAAGTTCACCATGATGTGGTCAGAGAACTTTAAATGTGGCAAGGTTGCCATTTCACAGAAAACAAACCCCTAGCTCTTTTTTGGGGGGGGGGGGTCATGTGATAATTCTTTTAGAACAAGGGCTGGTTGTACTGTGAAAACAGTTGGGCGATGAATCACAGCAATCTCTGCTAAACTTGGGCCTTTCTGCTTGTAAATGTCATGCTCCTGACTCTCAAGGTAACTTTGAATTGGTCCATGGATAGACAATTTGGACCAGAGATCCCCAATCACTTTGAGCCTGTAGGTATTTTTGAAATTTTGATAACAGGAAGTGTGCTTGGCACCACCACCAAACGGCTGCCATAGGGTGCTGAGGCCATTCACAAAATGTTAGGAAGTTGTAAGGAAAGCATCTTCCTGTGATGGAGTCACCTATTTCTGAAAGGTTTCTCCCTGCAGACCCAAAGAACTCTGCAGATCCTCGACTCTTCTGAAGTGCTTCCATTTCTAATGAGGCAGAGGAAAGCCTGGCTTGGCTCTTTATTTTAGAAAAGAGATGCTTTACCAAAGAAGCAAAAAAACACACACCCGGAAACCCTTTGGTGAGTGCCATGGTGCCTAATGGGCACCATGTTGAGAATCACTGATCCGGACTACTGTTAAATAGATTGCTAGCTTAGCTGAAGCTGTAAGCTTTGTTTCAGCCTATATATCTTTGTGTGGCACTACTGATGAATACGTGTGCAAGGGACTTACCATGTTTCTTGCTTGTTGCTAACCAACCACAAACCATGAAGGCAGAGTGTGAAGCCCCTGACATCACAATTAACTTCCCCTTTCCTTATGCCAGGCTGGATCCTTCAGAGAGATATGGCTCTGCCTACATGGAAAATGGTAAGACAAAAGGACGTGACAATAACACAGTTAAGAAAATCTTGCCAGGTAGGGTGTGGGTTTTACCCAACAGTTCAGAACTTATGATGCTTTGTGGAATTGTCTGGCAAGGCACTTTCAGGCATCACAAAATCGACCTGAGTTGGCTGTCTCCTGAAAATAATTGCCCTTTGATAAATAAAGCCAGATTCAGTGCTGCTAAGTAGAGTAGGAGAGCCAGAGCAGTGTAGTGATTAAGAGTGGTAGACTCTAATCTGGAGAAGCAGCTGACCCCGCCAGCTGACCCTGACCCTGTGCTTGACTCAGCCGCAGTGAGCTGCAGCGTCTCCCAGAGGGGCATGGGCCCTGTTGTGCCTGGCTCAGCTACAGCAAGCCTTGGCATCGCGTCCTCCTGTGTGCTCCTCCTGAGTGCCAGGAGCAGAACCTTGGGCACACCCTGGCCAGCTGCCATCTGCCCCGACAACCCTGGTGAGTTGCGGTCTCGTCGGGGGTGTGTGTGTCAGGGGATAGTTCCAAACTGGGGGCAGTGGCATCTGGTGCAGGAGACAACCTCTCAAGGGTCTTTCTCCAGATCTCAAGCTTTTGTCTGACTATTATAGCTTTGGGCTATAATTCCCAGATGTTTGCATTACTGATGATGTAGGTCAGCTGCTGGTCAGACCAATGACTCAACATGAACCCAAGATGATTTTATAATGTAAAGAAGCCTTCAGGGATAATAATGTGAAGGCCAACTGTCCACTTTCTTCAACAGCTGGCTAGTTATTGCTGTCTTTTCTGTCTCATAGGTCCAGGTGTTAACAGCACCAACCTGTTTCCATTTTGCATGGGTCTGCCAAGACTCCCCACAATCACTTCAAAACTCTCTACAGGATGGGCAAAAGACAATACAGACTATTACAAAGTCCTGGGCATTTTCCAAAGTGCTTCCCAAAATGACATTAAAAAAGCGTAAGTCAGTCCAACATTCCAGCCGTCCCTGTACAACATGTACCTTCTCTGCACCCTTCTTGATGTTTTTCAGTGACTGACACACCCTGCCTACAGAAATGGATGCCTGGATCCCCAGATATATAATTTAGCAGCAAAAAGCCGAATGGATGGTCGATCTGTATTAGGGCCATGGTGCTAGGGAAGATGTGGGGTTAATTCTTTCACAGCACCATTTTCACTGTTGTACATGCACCCTCCCCAGGCTACATTAAGCTCCAGGTGGGGGAAAAACAGGCACAATATAGGCAGATGGGCCATCATTTTCCTTTTAAAGTAAATAACAGCCTGGGTGGTGGTTTTGATTGGTGAAACTACTCAGTGGCTTAAAAACAAATAAGCCCCTTCTGAATTGGGCCCTTGCTACATGGCTTCTATTAGCATTTAAAATTTTTGGGAGGATCTGGAGATGGATTTTTCATCCTCCTCTCTGTTTTGACCCTAAGGGAAGCTTGGTGTGTTTTAACAGGTTGTTCCTGACAGTCTAATCTGTTTGTGGTCTTTCCTGGAACCAAACAGCTACAGATTGCAACTGAAGAGGTGGCACCCTGATAAAAACCCAGATAACAAAAAGGAAGCTGAAGAGAAGTCCAAGGAGATAATGGAAGCATACAAACTGCTGTCCAATAGTAAGGGGAAAGCCTCTTCCTTTCCTTCCTACCCCCCCCCCTTAACCTGGTGTTTTCATGGTAATACATAAATTGATCCTTTCTGTTTAGAGACAGGGTCTTTTTAAGCATTGCTTGGGGGGATTCTTGCTGTGTGTGTGTCTTACAACACTACTTGCTAAATGGAGAAATCTTTCTGACCATATGTACAAGAGATTTATGCATTTTTGCATTCCATTCCATACGATACCTATTTGGAACCATCCCCAAGTAAATGAACCATGGGAATATGTAAGTTCAACTAGGCACGTTGTCATGTTACTAGCTGCCAAGGGCACCTAGTAATTAGAGATTATTAGGGTTGCCAACCTCCAGGTAGTAGCTGGAGATCTCCTGCTATTACAACTGATCTCCAAGCAACATAAACCAGTTTCCCTGGAGAAAATGTCCACTTTGGCAATTGGACTCTATAGCATTGAAGTCCCTCTCCTCTCCAAACCCTGCCCTCCTCAGACTCCTGGAGGGCCATGAGCAATCACAGGAGGAGGGATCTGGAAATCCATCAACTCAAAGATCTGCCCTTCCATGTTTCTATAAGGAGCATTAGTGTTCCCCCCTCCCCCTTCTCTCTGTGTGTGGGTGTGTATGTGTGTGTTCCCTCCTTTAACTGACTCTCAATTACTATTAACATTCCATGCCTTCTGGAGCATGCTCAGTTCTCATCAGGCTGTTTCTCGTGGATTTTTTAAAACTTGTGGTTAAATTACAAAAAAACATAGCTTTCTGTATATCTGGAATGTCCCCAAGAATGTACCGACCCGTACATACATCATGTGTGGGTGGCCTGGTTTTGCTGCTTTTGTACAAGTGATCCTGCCATAAGCCTGCCGGATGTAGTGTCACCCTGCATCTCCAGGCATTTTGAAAGTCTCCTGTGTTGCTGTCTACTATAATAATGTTAAATAGCTTCTCACTGGGAAAGAATACCATGGCAAATTCATGCCTCTTCTGTCTGAGATGGTACTGGAGGGTGGTCAGAATCCTGAATGAAGTGCTTCAGCTTTCAAGTGCACAGGAAGGTGGCTAATCTCAGGATGTATCTTTTGCTTTTCAGAGAACAAGCGCAACTTGTATGATTGCTCCCTCAAGAATAGGCAGAAAGAAACAGGTGAGGGATTTAGTGAGTCAGTCCTCTCTCCTGAAGTCCCAGATGAAAGTGGGGGAAAGTGTGTGTCGTTGTGCTTGCTGGGGTGGTGGTGGTGGTTCTGAGTATAAGGATGTCATGTTACGTGCGTTCTTTAAATTGTACTGGAGAGATGAAGGTCAGCAGTAGCCACGTGTTCCTTGTAATATATACTTTGGAAGTTAGGCACTAGAGTATAAACCAAAAGATAGCCTTGAGGATTGTATTCAGTATTGCTTTAATCTCATGGAGATGGTTTGCTCCCAGGAGGCTCAGTCAATCTGTATTACATCTTGGTTAGCCAGATGCACCCCAATTAATATAACAAAAATTTTGTTGCCTCTGGTTGATAGGATACACAACAGTGATCATCTGGAGCATAATAACTCAATGTCCTGGGAATGCACTAAGTTTACAATGTGAACATATCAAGTTGTTCCCCAACTTGGCTGGAGTTGACATGCTTTCTAGTTCTGCGGAGACCGCTATCTAGGGTTACCAATTGTGGGTTGAGAAATTACTGGATATTTGAGAGTGGAGCCTTGGGGCGGCAGGGTTTGGGAAGAAAAGGGACCTTAGCAGGCTATAATGCCATAGAGTCCACCCTCCAAAGCAGCCATTTTCTCCAGGGGAACTGATCTCTGTAGTCTAGAGATTAGTTGTAATTCTAGGGGATCTCCAGGCCCCACCTGGAGGTTGGCAACCATACTGCAATCACACCTAGCTTCCTCAGGAACGCCATTCCTAATCATTTCAGCTTTTCAGAAGTCATTGCCCACAACATGGTTTGCTCCATCCAGTGCTCTTCCGCTTGCATCACCATTCATGTCTTTATACCCTTGACTATGTAGAATTTCCCTTGAAGACTGTTCTAAGGCTATGGTTAATGTTGAATGCAGCAGCTGGCTCCTTATTGTTTTCAAAGTACAATTCCAATGCTGGTGTGACCCACAGCAAGACTTGAACAGCTGGTTTATCTAACAGATTACCTTCTCTTCCAATGCAATGTTAGTCAATGTAGTGCAGAGATATGGGTTGAGACCCGGGGCTCAAATACCTGTTCATTCGTGAAGGTTCCTAGGTGATCTTCCAAGCACTTCGTCAGGAAAAATTAAATGCCCTTACATTTTCTGAAGCCCACTGAGCCCTCTTTTTGTTCCTGGGGATCCTTAGGAACAGCATAGTGTGGGGTCTGCAATAGCAAGAGTGAATCATCAGAAATCACCACCATCCTCCTAAGAAAACTAAGTGCCCTTAAGTCTTTGGAATGTTGTTGAATGCAGCCCCATTGTCTGCACAACCTAGCTCACAGATCCTTGGAGAAAGACAGGATAAGAATATATGAAGGAGAGAAAACATGAGACATAATGTCCCGTGCAAATAGCCATTCTCAATGGCTGTGCCCCACATATAGAATGCCTCCCTCTGGAGCTTGAGCATTTTCAAGAGATGATGCTGAGAATAGTCTGGTGGTGGTGTATTTTTATCTGCATCTTTAACTATAATTTACTTGTGGTGTTTTAAAACAGCTGTTCCCTATGCTGGACCCAAGAGACAGAAGGAGATAATAAACAAATAAACCACTAGAACTTTCTTGGCCATTAGCACAAATTCTCAACCGGCCCTAATGATTGGAACTCAGTACAGCCGCTGGGTGGGCAGAGGTCTGCTGAGGTAAGGAGCTACTTAAGAAAGGCCTGAGTTACCCTGAAGTGCTCTTCAATTAAGACTGTAATATTCCTAGGCACATTATTTTTGACTGCTCAAATGCTCAGATGAGATGGCTAAAAGTGTCAATTACTTCAGGCCACTGACTGAATGACTTTTTAAAGAAGACTAAAATGCTAGTTTCTTTCAGAAGATGGCAAGATCAGCATGACAGAGAAGGAACCTCGTGCCAAGGCAGACAAGCTAAGTTCTGAGGATGGCAAGTCGAGTCCTGAGAAAAGTAATGAGTCCTTCTCTGCATATGAGGACTCATCCTTTGAAACTTGTTGTGACGAGCTGTATTCAGAGGACAACCTTAGCCATAAGTCTGAAGAGTTATCTGAACAGTCTAGTGAGTCAAGTTCAGAGTCAAGTTCCAAGTCTAAAAACCTGAACTCAGAGTCAAATTTTGAGTCAAGAGATACAAGTCCTGAATCTAACAAGTCCCTTCAGTTATGTGAGTACAGTAAGTCCCATAAAAACCATCAAAAAAACAAATTGCCCCCTAGGAAGAAGGATTTGCCAGGCAAGAAGTACCAGTCCCAAGATGGGAGAAGTGGACTGCCAACTGGGGAGGAAAGCCTACCAGCTATCACAACTGAATTGCATACCAAAGGCAAGTCCATTAAAAAGACTTTTCCTGAGAATAGTGAGAGCTACATTTGGAAGTGTAAGACCCAAACTGAGAAGAATAAGCCCTGCCCAGAAAAGAAAAAGCAGAATGAAAATTGGGAGAACAATACTGGGGGGAACAAACTTCCCAAGTTAAAAACTGAGCCTTGTAGCAGGGAGGATAAGCTCTATACCAGGAAAAAGAAACAACATAATGGTAAGTCTGAGCTGCATGCAAAGAACAAACTTCTGAAAGGAAAGGCTGATGACCACATTAGAAAGTACAAGTTGCAGATCAAGAAATCTCTGGCTATGAAGAACAGGTCTTACACAAGATTTGAACGTATTAAGGTTCCTGATCACAATACTGGGCAGAAAGAATTACTTGATGAATCTGAATCAGGTTTCAGATACTTGAGGTATACTAGGAGGAAAGTTTCGCCATCCATAAGACAAGATACACAGCCTGGGAATACTAAGTGGCAATTCCAGAACAGTGAATTGCAAGCTGGAAACAGCAGAACACATTTCCAGAAGAGTGAGCTGCAGACAGAGAGAAGCAAGTTGGATGTCCAAATTAGAGAATTGCTTTCTAGGAATAACAAGACCAATGTCCAGACAAAGGATCTGCATAAAGAGAGGAACAACAAGGAGGTGAGGCAGTTGCATGATGGGAAGTGCAAGATGCATGTCCAGAACAGTAAACTGTGCAATGGGAGAGCTAACAAAGCTCTTCAGTGCAAAGAACTAATGACTGAGAGCAACAAGCCAGATTATTCGTGGAAGATACCAGCTACTGTTTGGTTTCCTCCAGAAGAAAACACAGCCAAATTGTTCTTTGGTGAAACAACACCACTCTCTGGTAGCCAAGCCCCTCTGCTTGGTAAGAGAAGACCATGTAGAGCAACCCAGACCTTGAACGGAAACCAATGCCCAAACATCCAGGCGTGGAACAAAATATATCAATTGCACACACAAAAAAATCTGCTTCCACATATCAATATGCAGTCTCAGAATAGAAAGCATTCTTTTCCATATTTAAATAACCAAATATTATCAAATACCCAGGTTGAAATATTAAATCCACCAGTTTTATGTTCCTGTTCAAGATGCTCTCAGGGCTGGTTCAAGTGGTTTCCTCATGACCTCTGAAAACAAGCATAACATCACCAGATGTTTCCAATTATAAGTAGGCCATAGCAAAGAACTGTTTAATAAAGGCGAGAACTCATCTTTTTCCTTGTTGGTGTGAGGGTTCCCAACCTCCCTGTGCAAACTCCATAAAATCACTTGCTCAGACGGTCATGCAGAAACAAGGAACTTTATTGGAAGCTTCAGGTAGTACAGGCCTTACACTGGTAAAGTTGCAAGTGCTCACGATTTCACAAAGACAGAATTATAACCCCTACAGGGAAGCAGATGTCAAACGTATATTATGGGAATCTACGAGATAATTGTGCATGGTACAAAAACATCAAAGACCTCAGGGAGCTCGTTAGTGGTATCTACCCACCAAGGCCATAGCTGGTGGGAGGGAGTCAGAGAGAGCAAGGGAGATGGACGTGGGAAGAGACATTCCAACCTGGGGCCTGTCAGACGCAGCGCCTGAACCAAGGAAAGGCAAAAGGCCTGGACTGCTTTTACGAGTCCAGGGGGGGGGGGGAAACACACAAGGCAAAGGCATACAGACCCTCACATTCTGCCCCCCTTAAGGCCCCCCTCCCCCGAGTCCGGGCGGACGAGGCTTGTCCGGATAGGCAGAGTGGAACTCTCGAACCGGGCGGGGAGCCGCCACATGGGGAGCGGCCACCCATTCATCATGGGCGGATCCCAGGTGCTTCCAGCGGATCAAATAGAACAGTTTTCCCTTTTTCAGCTTAGAGTCCAACACTTTAGAAACTTCAAGATGCGATTCTCCCCCCACAACCACAGGAACTTCAGACTTAGGGAGGGGGTGGAACTGAGGGGCAGCGACGTACAGTTTAAGTAGGCTGATGTGGAACACTGGATGCACCCCTCGAAGAGACTTGGGAAGTTCCAACTCTACCGTGACGTCATTGATCACTCGGGTGATGGGGAAAGGACCTACATACTTGTCACTAAGCTTTTTGCAAGGCCGAAGTGAACGTAGGTTCTTTGTGGAAAGGTAAACCTGCCCTCCCACCTTGAGTTCCCACCCCGGAGACCGATGTTTATCAGCCTGGTCTTTGTACTTGCGCTTGGCCCTTTCCAGGTTTTTCTGCAGCCAGGGCCAAGTGGTCTGCACCACCTGTACCCAATCCTGGACCTCCTGCACCCCTTCAAGTTCAGGAGTGATGTTAGGAGAACCAAAGGGCCCAAAGTCCTTTCCATAAACCACATGAAAAGGACTGAAACCTGTGGAGGAATGGGGGGCATTATTATAGGCATATTCAGCAAAAGGCAGTAGGTCTACCTAATCGTCCTGGTGGTAATTGACATAACACCTTAGATAGCATTCTACTACAGCATTGACATGTTCGGTCTGACCATTGGTCTGGGGGTGGTAGGCTGAAGAGAGTCCTTGCTCTTCCACCCCCATGACTTTCAGGAAGGCCCTCCAGAATTTGGCTACGAATTGGGCCCCTCTGTCGGAGAGGACCTTCCTCGGGATTGAATGATGCTTCACCACGTGATTAATAAACAGTTTAGCCAACTTCTGGGCCGATGGTAGCCCCGCACAAGGAACAAAGTGAACCTGTTTAGAGAATAAGTCTGTTATCACCCACAGTACAGTTTTCCCCCGACTTGGGGGCAAATCAGTGATAAAATCCATGGCGATCACTTCCCAGAGCATGGTCGGGGTCTCCAGAGGCTTTAAGAGTCCGGGGGGCTTTCCCATCCGTTTTTTGGCAGTGGCGCAGACGGGGCAGTTGCGCACGTACAACTCCACATCGGCTCTCATACCTGGCCACCAAAATTGACGCCGCAATAAATGCAAAGTCTTTACAAACCCAAAATGCCCCGCCAGTTTGGCCCCGTGAACCATTCCCAGCACCTCTTTTCGGAGTACTTCGGGGACATAAAGCCTACCCCCCTGCAACCACAAGGAGCCCTGTTGGTCGAGATGTGAGGGGAGAACCTGCTGATCCGCCTCCCTCAGAGAAGCGTCTCGGAGCCGCTGTTGAAAAGCCTCCGGGACTCCCTTGAGGGGAGGAACATCCTGGCGGTGGGACTGGGACCGGGTGGTTACTGCAAGTCCCGAGACTTCCCCTCTCTGTTCAGGGGTAAACAAGGAATCCACCGGCCGGTCAAAGTCATTGCGGTATTGGGGGAGCCTAGAAAGAGCATCCGCTAACGCATTGTCCTTCCCTGGCACATGTTTCAGGACAAAGCGGAATTTGGCAAAAAACTGTGCCCAACGAATCTGTTTCGCGGTGAGCTTTCTAGCCCCTTTTAAGGCCTCTAGGTTCTTGTGATCGCTGCAAACCTCAAAAGGGATCTCTGCCCCTTCCAGAAAATGCCTCCAAATGGTGACGGCATGTTTAACAGCAGCGGCTTCCTTCTCCCAAATGGCCCAGTTGATTTCGGATTGGGAGAATTTTTTAGAAAAATAGGCACAAGGTTTCAGCTGACCGTTCTCATCCCGTTGCAAGAGGGGGCCCCCCATGGCAATGTCAGAGGCATCGACCTGGACCACGAAAGGTTTTTCACAATCAGGGTGCGTGAGAACGGGTTCGGACGAGAAAAGCAGCTTGAGCGTATCGAAAGCCTGCTGGCAGTCCGAAGTCCATTGCAACCTAGCAGAGGGCAAGGCGGCTCCCGCCCCTTTCCCTTTTGTGCGCAGGAGCGAAGTGAGAGGGAGCGCTACCTGGGCAAAGTTAGGGATGAAGTTTCGGTAAAAGTTAGCAAAGCCCAAAAACTGCTGTAAATGTCTGCGCGTGGTGGGGGGGTCCCACTCCATTACCGCCCGAACCTTCTCGGGATCCATCTCTAAGCCTTGATGGGAAATCACATACCCCAGGAAAGTGATGGAGGGTTGATGGAAATCACATTTAGAAACCTTAACAAACAGTTTGTGCTCGCGCAGCCGCTGCAGCACCTCGCGCACCAGTTGTACGTGCTCCTTCATGGTTTTCGTATAAATGAGGATATTGTCCAAGAAAACCACCACCCCGCGGAACAATAAATCATGAAGTACTTCATTAATCAATTGCATGAACACACTCGGAGCCCCCGAAAGCTGCAGTACCATCCAGTACTGCAGTACCATCCAGGCGGCTGCCTCACCTTGTAGGAGGGACGCCATGTATTGGACCCGGGATTCTTCCGAGGTAAAAGTCCGGGCCTGTTCGCGCATAAAAATGTCCACTTGCACCATAAAAAACGTCAGCTGGTCACTCGACCCGTCATACGTGATCTTCAGATCTCGGCGGGCTGGTGGAGCGGGACGGATGGGAGGTGCGGGAGCCACAGGTGGGCCTGGTTGCTGCCCTCCGTCCGCCGGAGCCACGGGTGGAGCCGGAACCTTCAGGTCGTCCATGGCTTGAGCCATGTCCAGAATCACCGCGTTCATGGCATCCATCCGGTCCAGTAATTCCTGGCGCTCTTCCTGCCAGCGCTGCCGCTCCTCATCCATCTGGTGAAGCAGCAGGGCTTCCTTTCGGGCGGGATCGTCCTCGAACCCCAACCCGTGAACCGCAGTCCGTCGTGACCGCGCGTTGCTCTGCGGGAGCGACCAACCCCGGGGAGATTCCAGCCAGGTATTCAAGCGGGTAGACTTGGGCTTTGTACCCAGACCCGATCCCGAGTCAGCTCCACTGGGCGTCTTCCCAGTCGACTTCCCTTCCGAAGGGGCCAGGTCGGGCTGCTTGGGTACGGCGCTGTCCTTCTTGTCGTTGTCATCCCCGTTGCCTGCCATAGCTGTCCAAGAACGGTACAGGAGCAGGACAACGAGGCAGAGGACTTGCAACTTAATGTGAGGGTTCCCAACCTCCCTGTGCAAACTCCATAAAATCACTTGCTCAGACGGTCATGCAGAAACAAGGAACTTTATTGGAAGCTTCAGGTAGTACAGGCCTTACACTGGTAAAGTTGCAAGTGCTCACGATTTCACAAAGACAGAATTATAACCCCTACAGGGAAGCAGATGTCAAACGTATGTTATGGGAATCTACGAGATAATTGTGCATGGTACAAAAACATCAAAGACCTCAGGGAGCTCGTTAGTGCTATCTACCCACCAAGGCCATAGCTGGTGGGAGGGAGTCAGAGAGAGCAAGGGAGGTGGACGTGGGAAGAGACATTCCAACCTGGGGCCTGTCAGACGCAGCGCCAGAACCAAGGAAAGGCAAAAGGCCTGGACTGCTTTTACGAGTCCAGGGGGGGGGGGAACACACAAGGCAAAGGCGTACAGACCCTCACAGTTGGTTCATAACTGGCAAGTTACATTTCAACAACTGTGACGGGCATCAATAGAACTCACAATACATAGGAATGAAGTGGACACGGGCAGCTTAGCTGTAGAACCATAGGTCTATCTACTATCCTCCTCCTTTTTCCCTGACACCCGTGGCACGAGCTACCATGCTCAACCCAACCTCTGATTGGAAAATTCCTCAGACTACCTGGGGTGGTGGTGGTAGTGGTATAAAGCCCTTTTAATCTGACAGATGCTATAGAAAATATTAATAATGCTGAACATAAATAATACTGTAGGTGCCAGTGTCTGCCATCATCATTTGATTTCTTGGTTGTTTTTTGGATCAGTTTTATTGGGACCTTACTGGGATTTTTAAATTGTGCTGTGTCCCCTTTATTTAATAATTATTGTAAGCTCCTCTGAGTCCCACTTGGCTTGGCAAGGCGGGAAATAATAACAATAACACATCAATAGTTGGATATAGATCTGGGAGACTTGTATTCAAGTCCCATTTCTATCATGGATTCATTGCATGGCCTTGGGAATGTCTCAATTTCTGTTTAAATATAAAAAGGAAATAATTTCAACAGGATTTTTGAGGAAACCTACAATAAAGTGTTAAAGGTGAATTCCCATGCTAACAGAATCACACCCTATATGATTAAAAATATAAAGATTAATTCGACCACCTCAGTATTAAGTCTGAATTTGGAAGGCATAGGTAGTCTTCAATGAGAGAAAACAGCTTTGGCTGTTATCTAGGACCACCAAAAGGAATATCTAGAATCAAGTCAGGTAGCACCTTAGATACCAATGAAGGGAGCGTTGACTCTCAAAAGCTCATAGCCTGAACATCTTGTTGGCAACCCTAGAAAGGTGGACTCTAAATATAATAAATAAATAAATAAATAAGTGATTTAGGGTAACAAAATGCTTGGCTTTGATTTGAGTAGCATGTAATTGTAATACATTGAACTTGATGGATTTTAGTTCTGAATAAAACTGTGAAGATCAGAAAATACTCTGGTTGAAAGGATTGGGACTCGGGCCTAACCTGGTCATAGGCAAAGTATGATTCAATACAGCCTCTGTTCTTATTTAAATGCAACTATACCAGCCCATAAACGCGCAGCATTCATATGGGTTGGATTGGGCAGATACAATTTTGACATATTCCGCATGCATATAGTTCAGTACCTGTAAGAGCATTAAAATGAGATGATGACCATGTGGTAGGCTTACATGGATAAGTGCTTTGCTTGTGGTCAATGGCACATTTAAATCAGATCATAAACAACATTAACTTGTGCAGACCAAGCCTATTCATACTTATGCGGTTGTATTTTGCACTACATTCAATGTGACTTACTACCCAGCAAAATGGTCATAAATTTGCAGACTTGGGTCAAATCATACATATATTTTTCAAGCACATTTGAAATCACTAGGAAATCTTTCTTGCTTCACCTAGTGCACACTACCACAAGCTATATTTCTCCTGCAATGTCACCATTTCCCTTCAGCTAAGCACAGGACAAGATGCTCATAACTTGCTTACCCTATATGGTAGCCTATAGTGCCCGTGGTTAGAGATTGATGCAATCCAATAGAATAATGATTGGACAAATTAACAATGCATAATTCCCCACTTTCTGCATTACCTTCCTAAACGACAAGGGCAGCTGAATCCTTGCCAATTCCACCAACTTGTTCCCCCCACTCCCCTCTAAATGCTTGCAAAACAGCATTGGTGCACGTAGTTATACTTTAATTTTTAAAAAACTGATTTGGTGGACAAGGATTTTCCTGACCTTAGAGTCCACAAAGGAGGAGAGGGAAGGATATTGTATGGGGGAAATGGCATTTTTTTAATGTGTTAGTTTCACTAAAGACGGGGTGGGGACTGAGAATCGTACAATCATAGAGTTGGAAGGGGCCATACAGGCCATCTAGTCCAACCCCCTGCTTAATGCAGGATCAGCCTAGAGCATCCCTGACAAGTGTTTGTCCAGCCTCTGCTTAAAGACTGCCAGTGAGGGAGAGCTCCCGAGGTAGCTGATTCCATTGTCGAACAACTCTTACTGTAAAAACCTTTCCCCTAATATCCAGTCAGTACCTTTCCACCCGCAATTTAAACCCATTATTGTGAGTCCTATCCTCTGCTGCCAACAGGAACAGCTCCCTGCCCTCCTCTTAAGTGACAGCCCTTCAAATACTTAAAGAGAGCAATCATGTCCCCCCTCAACCTCCTCTCCTCCAGAATAAACATTCCCAACGCCCTCAGCCTTTCCTCATAGGGCTTGGCCTCCAGGCCCCTGATCATCCTCATCGCTCTCCTCTGCACCCTCTCCATTCTGTCCACATCCTTTTTGAAGTGAGGCCTCCAGAACTGCACACAATACTCCAGGTGCAGCCTGACTAATGCAGTGTACAGCGGAACTATGACATCTTGCGATTTGGATGTTATGCCTCTGTTGATGCACCCCAAGATTGCATTAGCTTTTTTTATTGCTGCATCATGCTGGCTGCTCATATTTTACGGTCCACCTGCACCCCAAGATCTTGTTCACACACACTGCTGCCTAGAAGTGTATCCCCCATGTGTATGCATGTCCCTCATTTCTGTTACCCAGATGTAGAACTCAGCACTTATCCTTGTTGAATTGCATCCTGTTCACATCCGCCCACTTTTCCAGTGTGTTCAGATCTTGTTGAATTCTATATCTTCTGGTGTGTTTGCTGCTGCTCCCAATTTGGTGTCATCTGCAAATTTAATGAGTTGTCTCTCCACACCCTCATCCAGATCATTGATAAGAATATTGAAAAGTACCGAGCCCAGAACTGAGCCCTGTAGCACCCCACTGGACACTTCATTCAGATGAAATGCCATTGAAAACTATTCTTTGAGTGTGGTTCTGCAACCAGTTCCTTATCCACCTAACTATCCTAGGGTCCAGTCCACACTCCTCTAGTTTACCCATCAGAACATCATGGGGAACTGTTAGAAATCAGAGTCGATGAATTGTGATTGTGGTTAGAAAGAGTATGATCAGTAGGGTTGTCGATTCGGTTCGTCCCGAACTGAAAAACAGCCGAATTTCCCTTGATTCGGCGGTTTTTAGTTTGGATGGAACCGAACTCAAAAAAGGCGGGAAAACAGGGAGCCGAATTCAGCGAGTTCGGGGTGTTCGGTGAATAAATTCAGCAAATTTGGGGTTCGGCGCAGCAGCATAACCGTGGCCAAGCTGGGTCTTCTTCTGGCCAATCAGTCGCGATTCAGTGCATGATCCCAGCTGCTCCGAGGCCTGGCCGGGGAGAGAAAGAGAGAGTATCTGTTTGTGTGAGAGAGAAATCCCCGTGGGGGGGGGGGGTTCTTGTTCACATTCCTGATGGAACAGAAGACATCCACAGTAAGACCCCTTTTGGGGCTTTAATCTATAATTTTCCTCCTGTGTGTGTTGGGGGGAAGCAGAGTCTGTGTGTGTGTGGGGAGGGAGCAGTTTCTGTGGGTGTGGGGGGGAAGCCATACATCAAACTCTTCCGTTTGTTCATCATCACATTATGGAATTTGCAAAGTACTCCGGTTATAAATTGAACAAAACCTGTTGGGGACAAATCCATGCTGACTTCCCTGGATCACCAAGTTGTCCTTCAGATGCTCGCCGATTGATCTTTTAAATACCTGCTCCAGTATCTTCCCTGGGACAGAGGTCAAACTGTAGTTTCCTGGGTGACCCTTCCTTCCTTTTTTGAAAATGGGGATAACATTTGCCCTCCAGTCTTGTGGCACATTTCCTGTCCTCCAAGAGGTCTGGAAGATGATCTGCAAGCTCTCTACAAAGTTCTTTGAGCACTCTTGGGTGCATACTTTGGTGCATACCATCTGGCCCAGGGGATTTGTACTCATCCAGTGAAGCCAGGTGCTTTTCAACTACCACCCTGTTCATGTCAACCAGAAGCCCAGACAACATGCCTTGCCTACTATTATCTCTAGATGAGCCTGTTCTCTTTTTCAGAGGAAAAACTGAGGCAAAACAGGCATTAAGCCTTTCTGCTTTCACTCTGTCAGAATTTCTCCATTTTCACCCAACAGTGGGCCTATGGCCTCTTTTCCCCTGCGTTTGCTCCTCACATATCTAAAGAAAGGTTTTTTGTTGTTGTAGTGAGCCTCCCTGGCCAGACTCAGCTCACTTTGAGTTTTGCCCTCTCTGATGGCTGACCTACAGTGCCTAGCAACCTGCAGAGGCATGACTTCTTCAGAGGTATGTCCTTCCCTCCATTTCTTGAACATGGCTTTTTCTCCCTTAGCTCATCATGGAGTTCTCTGTTCATCCATATTGGTTCTTGGATCCCCTACCATGTTTTTTTCTTGTTGGAATAGTGAGGGCTTGAGCTTTCAAGAGCTCATATTTTAGGAGAACCCACGCTTCACTTCCTCAGTCTTGCCCATAGAATGATTCCCATCAGGCCTCTGAGTTTGCTAAAATCTGCTCTACCAAAATCTAACAGACACGTGTGTGGCTACGAGCTTCCTTCGTCCCCCAGAACAAAACGAATTCTAAGAGGACACGGTCACTTCCCCCTAAGGTCCCCACCACCTTCACCTCATCTACCATCTCTTGCCTGTTGGCCAATATTAAATCGAGTATGGCTGAGCCCCTCGTAGCTACCTCCACCATTTGATGAAGGAAGTTGTCTGCCAGGCAGGTGAGGAACTTGAGTGACTGTGGTCGCTTTGCAGAGTTGGTCACCCAGCACACATAAGGGGAGTTGAAATCTCCCATAACTATTAGCTCTTGTCATTTGGATACCCTGTCAAGCTGCTCAAGGAGGGCAGCATCCACCTCCTCACCCTGGTCAGGAGGTCTGTAGCACACTCCAGCCACATTACTGCTTGTCCTTCCTTCCCTTATCCTCACCCAGATACTAGGCTCTCACCCTCCTCCTCCAGAATTTCGTGACAAGCAATCCCTCACCTTGCATACACTGCCATTCCGCCCCCTCTTTGACTTTTTTGGTTGTTCTTGAATAACTCATATCCATCCACTACTAGATTCCAGTCATGGGAATCGTCCCACCAAGTTTCTGCAATGCCTACTAAATCATATCCCTCTGACTGCATTAGAAGCTGAAGCTCTTCCTTCTTATTCCCCAAGCTTTGGGCATTGGTACATAGACACCTGAAGCTCCTCACCTTTGGCTCCTTTATACCTGACCCTTCCAAGTGGGTCTCTGCTGTTTGCTCTCCTGCATTTAAATCCCTACATTGATAATCTCCTTTCCCTTGCGGTATCAGTTTAAAGCCCTCTTGATGAATCTCTCTAGATTTCTTCCAGAAACATTCTTCCCCACCCTTGAAAGGTGAATTCCATCACATGCTAGTAGGCCATCATCCAGAAAACCTAGCCTGTGATCCCAGAATCCAAATAGCTCCTGCCGGCAACACCAATGCAGCCAGTGGTTCACCTCCATTATCTTATGTTCCCATCGTATTCCCCTTCCTCTGACAGGAAGGATCGAAGAGAACACCACCTGTGCCCCCATTCCCTTCAGCTTCCTCCTGAGAGCTTCATAGTCAGCTTTAATGTTTTCAATCATGTTCATGGCTGTATCGTTGGTTCCCACATGGACCATCACAAATGGGTAATGATCCTTAGGGATGACCAGTTTTGGGATCCGGTCTACAATATCTTTAATTTTCGCCCCTGGCAAGCAACACAGGAAAGGGAATGCAGAAGATGGAAAAGGACAAAGCATGACCTAACATTTCTGGTTGTTATGCCTGTTAATAGTTACCAAAGAGACACACAAGAACAGGGAAAAGATGAGGGGACAAGCTATTCTCAAATATGTACAACTCCATGGGGGGTGGGGGGTGGGGGCTAAAATATGTTCCACACAGAAAGTTATGTTGACAGATGACATAAAAATCACACAAAATTTGAAATGCAATTATAAATTCACCTTCTTGCACAGTCCTCAATGTTGGAATAGGCAATGTCTGGTATACAAAGAAGAAGAGAAAAAGACCCTGCAAGTGAGCTGCAAGAGGGCAGTTAGACAGGATAGTGAGGTCCCACACTTTCTCTCCTGTTAAGTGTCATTTGTTTGTCTCCAGAATGCTGCTCTTAGGGCAATATTCTCTTTCTTCTCAGAAGTTCCACACTTAATTCATTTAAAAATCTGATACAAATAAATTTAAAACTGCTTTTTGAAGAAGAAGAAGAAGAGTTGTTTTTACGCCCTGATTTTCTCTACCTTTAAAGTGTCTCAAAGCGGCTTACATTTGTCTTCCCCTCCCCACAACAGACACCTTGTGAGATAGGTGAGGCTGAGAGAATTCTGAGAGAGCTATGATTGGCCCAAGGACTTTTATTACATGCACTTTGGTTTTTTATAACATGGATGCTAAGTGTGGGAAAGGCTCGAAAGCTCTTCAAATCTGCTTCCATGTGGAAGATTTCCTTTGTTGTCCCCTTGAAACCGAAGTGGTTCCTTTTGGGGCTTCCGCATGACTTTGCTGTACCATCACCCTCCTTTTGGGTTTTCCCTGGGTCTGCTGGGGGTTTCCCCGAAGCTGTTTGGATACGAGGGTCCGGAAAGATCATACTCAAAGTAGGGTTGAAGAAAGAGGGGATGGGAAGGTGCCTCTATGCCCACATTCACGTGTGCCTCCATGCCCACATTCACCACCATTCACACCCTTCACACCCACCATTCCCCACCACCACCAATGGACTTTGCCAACTGTTTTTTTCTTTGCTTATTGAGATGTCACTACAGTGACCTAACACGATAGAAATATTTCTACTATTAATTTTTCAAAGCAGCAACAAGCTTGCCAGAGGCAGGGAAAGGGGAGGCAGGCATGAGAGGAAAGCAGGGGGATTCTCCCTGTGCAGAAGCTCCACTACTGCTGCAAAAGCCGTTGTATTCACAGCTGCAATAAGATTAAAACAAGAACGTGCAGAAGGGCACATGAACATACATGAAACTGCCTTATACTGAATCAGATCCCAGTTGGTCCATCAGAGTCAGTATTGTCTACTCAGACTACTCTGAAGAAGTGAGCTGTGGCTCACGAAAGCTCATACCCTACCAGAAAATATTTTTGTTAGTCTTTAAGGTGCTACTGGACTCTTGCCCTTTTTGACTACTGCAAACAGACTAACACGGCTACCCACTGTGAATTATCAGACTAGCAGCGGCTCTCCAGGCTCTCAGGTTAGAGGTCTTTCATATCACCTACTTGCTGTCAGGCTGTTATCTCGGTTTCTCTGTTGCCTCTGTTCCTTGGCTGAACCATTCAGACTTCAAGGACAACTTCACATACCAAAGCCTGGGAACGCTACTTCCTGGGAAAGTGTGCTCTGTTTATGCTTTGTGTGTTCTGTAATCACCCGCCTTTTTCAAGCCTTATATTGCCAACTAACGAGCAAGACCCTCATAGCTGTCATTTTATTCTATATGCACTGTAATACCTATTTGACCAGTAAAAGCCATCTGCTTGGACTCTGACTGTCTCTGTGGTGATTTCTGGTTCATTGGGTCAAGAGCTGACATTATGACAGCTATCTCTACAATTCTTCTTCAACGATCCACTAGTCAGGCTAGAGCCCTGGAGGGTTCGCCTGCCACTCGGATAGGAGCTAGGAGGTCGCTCTCCGAGTGAACCGGGACTACTACTTCCTGGAACCCTGGAGTCCTCATGTGGGGATCCTACCCTTCTACAGGACATAGTCGCTGAACATTTTAGGACTACTCTAGAGGCTTGCCGCTTGGAGGGACTAGTACAGACACAGTGGCAATCTCTAGTGAAAGTTCTCTGGATGTTAACCTCGGATGATACTAATACTCGTTTAGATCTCCAGGATTTTGATCAGTTGCTGGATGATGCCCGGCTGGCAACTGAGGACTTACAGGTACTAACCGGATTATTGGACGAACTTATTGCCCATGAGTCTCTCCCATTCACGGCCCCTACTACCCGGGGAAAAGGTACCATGGCAGGAGCCTCAGGTCTTTCCCTGATACCCGATGCAGCTAGTTGTCAAGCTGAAGCCAAGCGGGTCGCTGTCCAGACGGCCCTCCTCTTTGCGGATTGTACAAAGGATACTACGGTAGCCACCTTGGCCCAACGTTTGGCCTCGACATTTGGGGCCGACACACCCGCTATCGCGGTTCGGATACAACCATTGCTGGGCGGGGAACTTGACCCCATACTCTTGCTCCTGGAAACAGAACTTTTGCCGCACGTTACCACAACTGAAGCTCTGAAACTCGAAGCCCGAAAGGTTCTCGAGGATAAAGAAGCTGCTGAAGCGGCTAAGGCAGCGGCCGAAGCCCAAGCCGCAAGGGATAAGGAGTTACAGTTGGCTGCGGATCGTGAGCGAACCGGCGGTCGCCCTAAGGACACTGTAAAGAGCGGCCCTCCATTAGGTCTGTCTTTCTCCCTGGTGTTTGCCCCGTCGCGCACGACCCAACGCGCACGCCGCCTTGCAGACCGACCCCAAGACTCCGGAGAGTCTGCAGACGAGGACCTATATGGGGACAGTTCTCAATGGGCCACGAGTTTCCGGACAAGTAAACCTCATCGTACCGGCGGCCCAGGAGAGGATGTTCACCTGTTACGAGCCCAGAATCGAGAGTTATCCGACCGTGTCGATCAACTCCAAGAGTTAATGGAACAAATGCTGCAGGACAACAGGCAGTTGCAGCAAGCCCTGATAGCCCAAGCACAGCCCGTCCCGGGTCAGGGGGGACCAGTCCAACCTCCTGCACCACCTCCACCTCCCGGAGCTCCCGTTCTACCTGCACCCAGAGCCCCTGTGCAACCGGGTCAGCCTGTGCCACCGGGTCAACCCATACCCGGTCCTTGGAAACAGCTCAAGTTGAAAACTACGTATGATGGATCTCTTGAAGCTCTCCCCTGTTTCTTGCACCAGGTGGACAGTTATATGCGAGAACAGGGACAATTATTCCCTACCGAGGACAGCCGGGTGCGCTACGTAGCTTCCCTTCTGACAGGCAAAGCGGCCGACTGGATGGTGCTCCAATTCGACACCCGATCCTGCTCTATCCGTTCCCTCAACAATTTCATGACTGCTCTACGTAGGAGGTTTGAGGACCCCTTTCTGGGGGAACGGGCCAAAACCGAACTGCTACAACTAAGACAGGCTCGACTCCAGTCCGAGAGTTTGCCGATGAATTTCAAAGACTGGCGAGCAAAATTGTGGGTTGGCCCGAAGCCACTCTAATTCACCATTTCAGAGAAGCCCTACACCCCGACGTCCTGAACTGGTCGTACATGCGGGGCGATCCCGATACTCTCGAGGATTGGATTCTATTAGCCGAAGAAGTAGAAAGCCGCCGGCGCTTCGTTTCCCTTGTCCGCCAAAAACACAAGGAGAAAAGCGCCCCAAAGCCCCAGCCCAAGGCACCACCCCCCGCTATACGGAAGCCGACGCGTCCACTCCAGGATCGCGAAACCCGATTTCAAAGGGGTGCCTGCCTCATTTGTGGGGAACAGGGCCACTTTGCAGCGGTCTGCCCTTACCGCCCTGAACCTTTTCATCCCAGCACGGCAACTCGAGCTAGGGGACGACCGCAACGCAGAGGCACCGCGGCCACCTGCAGCGCAGCGCCGGGAAGACCCACACCCTCTGCACTTCACGCTGGAGACTCATCCGTTCTGCCTGCATCAACTGACCCAGCCGGGTCTCGGATTACAAGTGCCCCATTGGGGGACAACTTTCCTTCTTCGGACGAAGAGAACCCATGGACCTCTCCGGCTTTAAACCTAGAATCTCCCCTTGACTTGTCAAAAAACGGCTCCGGTCTGTGGTGAGTGGAGCGTCTCCACAGACCTCTGCAGATTCTCCTGCTAAACCGACAGCTCCCACTAAAGTAAAGGAAGTAGAAACCACCGTTTATGTAGATGCCATTCTACAACATCACGAAGGTGGCCCCCAACTACCCGTTAAAGCACTTATTGACTCTGGTTGCAGTCGCACTCTCATAAGTGCAGCCACATTTACAGCACTCAGTCGAGTCCGAGGCTTTACCAGCTCCCGTCCAATTTGCCCAAATGGATGGAAGCCATTTCAAAGGGGGTCCAGTTGACCATCGCACTATAGGGGTGGCAATGGGAATTGGCTCCCACTGGGAACAAATCGACTTTACCATAGCCCCTATTCAATTCGAGGTGGTCCTGGGAATTAACTGGATTAAAGGTCATTGTCCCAGTATCGATTGGGACACGAACACAATTTCCTTTAACAATCCCAAATGCGATCAACACCGACAACAAGTTGCGATGCTGTCTCCACCCGCTCCGGCATTACTCTCCGAGATCCCATCAACACCAGCCCTCCCTGAAATATACCAAGACTTCGCGGATGTTTTTAACATTAAAGAATGTGATGCCTTACCCCCTCACCGGGGTACCGACTGTGCAATTGAAGTGGTGAAAGACTGCACATTAACCAAAAGTAAAATCTACCCAATGAGCACTTCCGAGCGCACTGTGCTTCGGGACTTTTTGGACAAAAACCTTGCTAGAGGGTTCATTCGCCCATCGAATGCTCCCAACTCAGCCCCCGCATTTTTTGTTCGAAAGAGGGAGGGCGACCTACGCCTCTGCATTGACTTCCGAAAACTCAATGCAGTTACTCAAACCAACGCCTATCCTAAACCATTAATTTCAGATATCTTGGGACAACTACAAGAAGGACGTATTTTTTCTAAATTGGACCTGGTAGAAGCCTACTACCGCGTCCGCATCCGAGAGGGGGACGAACCCCTCACTGCCTTCTCTAGCTGCTTTGGAATGTTTGAATTCCTTGTGATGCCCTTCGGGTTAAAAGGGGCCCCGGGGGTCTTCATGCAACTCATCAATGAAATCCTTCATGATTTGCTGTACCGCGGGGTGGTGGTTTATTTAGACGACATTCTCATTTATTCAAAAACCATGGACGAGCATGTCACATTGGTCCGAGAAGTTCTACGCCGTCTACGCACCCACCAACTCTTCGCAAAGCTGGCTAAATGCGAATTTCACCAAAGCAAAATAACTTTCTTGGGATACATAATCTCCCACCATGGCCTTAGCATGGACCCAGACAAGGTCCGTTCCGTCCTCGAATGGGCACCTCCCTCCAACCGCAAGCAAGTACAACAATTCCTGGGCTTTGCTAATTTCTACCGCGGATTCATTCCAAACTTCGCCCAAATAGCACTGCCCATCACCGACCTTCTAAAAACCAAAGGTAAAGAAAGCTCGGCCACATTGCCCTCTGCTAAAATACTGTGGACTGATCAATGCCAAGCCGCTTTTGTGGCTCTCAAACGGCTTTTCACATCAGAACCGGTGCTAAGGCACCCAGACCCTAATCGAATGTTCATTGTGCAGGTCGATGCCTCCGACGTAGCCATGGGGGGGGGGGGGGCTGCTGCAAAAAGGACCTAATGGTCTCCTTCATCCTTGCGCGTATTTCTCTAAGAAGTTTGCGCACTCCCAATTGGACTGGCCTATTTGGGAGAAAGAAGCCTCAGCTGTTTACCATGCTCTTACCCTTTGGCGACAGTTCCTGGAAGGGTCCAAAGTCCCCTTCGAAGTTTGGACCGATCACAAGAATCTGGCCGCTCTCACAGGAACCCATAAATTATCCGCAAAACAACAACGTTGGGCGGAATTCTTTGCTCAGTTTCGTTTTGTCCTGAAGCATGTCCCAGGAAAACAAAACGTTCTCGCGGATGCTCTCTCCCGATTGCCTCAATACCCAGCAAAACTCGATCAGCCAACAGACTCTCTATTTACGCCCGCACAAAGAGAAGCCCTGCCCGTATTGGCTGTACAAACCCGATCTCAAACGCTGCCCCAGCGACAACACACAGTTACCAGCGGGCAAACTCCTCCAACCCTACCGGCCACTCTCCTACCTCAGCGACGGGACGCCACGATGGCCCCGGCTCCGACTCCTCCAACTCGACCGGCCGCCCGGCCGCCTGAAGTCTACGCACCGCAACACGTAAGCGTTTCCCCCTCGCCAACCCCCCTACCTGCTCCGACTACTATGTTAAACGAGGGGGGGGGTTCCCATCTCTGATTCTTTCATAAAGTCCCTGCGGGACCACTGCCTTATGGAACGTTCTAAACAAACCCTGCCTCCTGGTGTTATTGAACAAGGGGGCTCTTGGTACAAAGACTCAAAATTGTATGTACCCAAAGCGCTCCGAAAAGACGTCTTACACTTGGCCCATGGAATGAAAACCGCAGGGCACTTTGGGTTTCTAAAAACCCTTCACTTGTTGCGCAGACAGTTTTGGTGGGGGGGGGGGAATGCGTTCTGTTATTGACTCATTTATTCGCAGCTGTCCTATTTGCGCCACAGTCAAGCGATCTCAAGGCAAGCCCCCAGGACTACTGCAACCGCTTGAAATACCCTCCAAACCCTGGGAAGTGATTGCTATGGATTTTATGACGGATCTCCCTCTCAGCGGGGGAAAAACTGTACTATGGGTTATCACTGACTTATTTTCCAAGCAAATACATTTGGTTCCATGCGCAGGGATCCCCTCCGCTCAGAAATTGGCCCGCCTCTTCGTGTCACATGTCTTTAGACTAAATTCGTTTCCGCGCAAAATAATCTGCGACCGCGGCAGTAGCTTTGTTGCAAAGTTTTGGAAAGCTTTTCTCAAATTGGTGAGGGTGGAGCAGGGATTGTCTAGTGCATACCATCCCCAAACGGATGGCCAGACCGAACGTGTTAATGCTGTACTTGAATGTTATTTGCGCTGTTATGTCAATTACCACCAAGATAACTGGGTAGAACTGTTACCTTTTGCAGAATATGCTTATAATAATGCTGTACACCAGTCCACTGGTTTCAGCCCGTTTTATGCGATCTATGGACAGGACTTCGGTCCTATCCCCCCTGTGGAGGATGTGGAAGGGGAGGGGGATGCCGACATTGCCTCTTGGGCACACACCCTCCGCACTACGTGGCCCTGGCTGATTAGCAATCTTGCCCGAGCCAAGCGCTTATACAAAGCACAAGCCGATAAACATTGGTCCCCCGGTGGGGATCCACAAGTAGGTGACCTGGTCTACCTATCCACCAAGAATTTGCGTTCCACCCGACCGTGCCATAAGCTCAACGCTAAGTACATTGGCCCATTTCCTATCACTCGCATCATAAATCCTGTCACAGTGGAACTATCTCTCCCCAAAACCTTAAGACGTGTGCACCCCATTTTCCACATCAGCCTCCTGAAACCCCATATTGCTTCTCCGCAGTGGCATCCAGAACTGCCTCCCGAGCAGCCCATAATGGTGGGGGGGGGGAGAACATTTCGAGGTATCCAAGGTCCTAGACTCCCGTATTCACCATGGAATTTTACAATACCTAGTTCGCTGGAAACACTTCCCCCCTGCCTATGACGAGTGGGTTCGTGCACGAGATGTCTCCGCCCCCAAGCTCGTCAACGCCTTTCACGTTGCCTACTCAGACAGACCAGCCCATTGCAGGATGGGAGGGGGCCCTAAGGGGAGCAGGATGTCAGGCTGTTATCTCGGTTTCTCTGTTGCCTCTGTTCCTTGGCTGAACCATTCAGACTTCAAGGACAACTTCACATACCAAAGCCTGGGAACGCTACTTCCTGGGAAAGTGTGCTCTGTTTATGCTTTGTGTGTTCTGTAATCACCCGCCTTTTTCAAGCCTTATATTGCCAACTAACGAGCAAGACCCTCATAGCTGTCATTTTATTCTATATGCACTGTAATACCTATTTGACCAGTAAAAGCCATCTGCTTGGACTCTGACTGTCTCTGTGGTGATTTCTGGTTCATTGGGTCAAGAGCTGACACTTGCCTAGTACCTTTAATTGGGGATACCAGGGATTGAACCTGGGACCTTCTGCATGCCAAGCAGATGCTCTACCACTGAGCCCCAGCCCCTCCCCAGTCTAAGACACATGTGTAAAATTGGTCTCAGACTCTCAGTCTAATGTTGGTACAGCTGCTTGCAGTTCCCATCCATAAATATATTGATTCCTTTATTAATTGCATTAAACTCATGACCTAGATAATCAGTAGGACAGAGAATTTCACTGCTAGTTGATTGCCTGGACATTTAAAAGGTTTGTTCTTGTTCTTTTCTGCAACACTACATCAATTTTTATGGATAGTTGCCATTTGCTATTCAGCAAATAGAAACGGAGCACAGCAAAACACCACATAGGCGATTATCTTTTTTATAGTCTGACTCAAGCTCCCTTCAGTGTAAAAATTAATGGTACATCATGTGCACTATTAATTATGATAGCTACATCTACAGTTTGACTTGAGAAAACTCATAGAGTATTTTCCCCAGAGATGAACAAGAGCAGAAATGAAAACAAAGACTATGGCCATTAACCCATGGGCAAGATGTCACTGGTTTATCTTTCTCCCATCTCACACCATTTTATTCTGTGATGGTGAAATTAAACACATGGCATTTCCCATCCCACATTATGTGGGCCACCTGAGGCTGCCATGCGTTTGGTACATGGGGATAACATGGGATATGGAGGTAGTGTTGCACTGTAATTTACATCACCACCATGTAACTGTATGTGGTTGATCTCTTCCTAATTTTTTTTTTTTTTTTTTGGTGGCAGTCTGGTATGCCTGTATGCCAACAAACCAATCGACAGGTTCCATAATTTTTTTTTTGCCGGTTTCCCCTGCCCAGGGGAGGACTGACTTTCCCACACACCCCGACTGCCTCCACCCACTTTAGAGAAAGCAAGGAAATGGCGCCCTTCAGGCAGGCAACTTCCCAGAGAACAAGCAACAAGGTGACCGATAAATGTGCAGATCCAGCCCCCCCCCCAAACCACTGCCCTTCATTGCCCTTGTCCCCACTTTACCTTCAGGCAGGCAGCTTCCCAGAGAATGAGCAACATGGCGACCGATAAATGTGCAGATCCAGTTATTTGCCAGAGCTATGTGCCCATTGCTTATACATTAAGCTTCCTACTGCACACTATTATTTGGGATCTAAAAAAATGCTTCAGCAAACTCATTGCCCTTCTTCCCACTTTACCACACCGTACAGGAGCGACACTCAACCCCCGTCCTACCTCAAACGCTTGATGTAAACAAAAGACACTTTAATTGAATGGTAATGGGGGGAGAAGAGGGCACCATGGAAACAGGAAGGGATACACCTGACAATTGGATGGCTAGTCATGGAACCAATTAACTGTTATACTGGCATCACAACAAAAAACACATGACGAGGGTATTGAGAAAAGGGCTGCATTGTGGTGAATGGTAGGCGGCAATGGCAGCCACTCATCTCTGGCAACAAAAGTTGGGAGGAGTAGAGGGAAAGGCCAAAAAAATCTAATGGGATGGGTGTGCCAGCGTGCCGGCCTGATGGGATATTGACCCGGAAGCTCACACATGACCAAACAGCTGGAATTATTGCAAAAGTGAATTCACGTTGGAAGACGGGGTTTGGAAAACACACAGGTAAATTGCACCAGAAGTGAATTGGATGTGCAGACCGGAGACGGGAAAATTGCTACATTGGGGAGGGGGGGGGTCGCAAGACAAATCGGCCATGCATTGACGGCCTATAATGGCACCTTATGGACTGTCTAATTTATTGCAGCACAAGCTTGTGTAGGTACCAACAGGAATGACTGGTTTGGTTATTTGCCAGAGCTATGTGCCCATCGCTTATACATTTAGCTTCCTACTGCACACTATTATTTGGGATCTAAATGCTTCAGCAAGCTCATCTGTTAAAAAAGCCAGCCTAACGCCTTCACTCGTTTTATTTTCAAAATATACCCCTTCTTCACATGTGAATGAAATTCCCAGGCCACTGATGGGACATGTGTAAAAAGATGAATTTCTAAAGCCAGAGAGCCACAGATCAGGCTGACATGGAAGCCAAACCATCTGATTTGAAATCCCTGCTCCTTAGTCCCAGATACAGGGGATACATGGGTGGTAATTCCCTTCATGGTGAGAGGACACACTGTCTGTTCAGAGCACATTCTGTGTTATTAATTTACATATGCTACGGTGAGCCATGTTACTGAAAAAAACTTTTATGACTGGGTTATTAGCACTCGCACATGGTAGGAAGCCAGTGACAAATATATTTTATTTATGTATTTATTTGATTCATTTATACCCTGCCTTTCTCCCAAATGGGGACTCAAAGCAACTTACATAATTCTCCTCTCCTCCATTTTATCCTCACAACAACCCTGTGAGGTAGGTTAGGCTAACAGTGTGTGACTGGCCCAAGGTCACCCAGAGAGCTTCCTGGTGTGAGTGGGGATTCAAACCCAGGTCTTCCAGATACTATTCCAACACTCTTCACCATTATACCGCACTCGTCAATGATATTGTATGGATTTGCATTGTTGTAAGGTCTGAGTCCACCTGTCAAATCCCAAACAACAGACCATCCAGACAGAGTCGTCTAAGAAGCAGTTTATTTGGGAAGCATAAGGTGTGTAGCAGCAACTTACAGGAAAAGGTACGAGGACTCAAGTGGGGGGAAAGTGGGCAGGTTGAAACATATACATCAGAAAGGCACCGTTGGATACCAGGCTGAGCCTGGTTCCCATGATAGATTACACTTATCGCTCTGGGGTGCAGGCCGTCAAAACAAACCTCTGAGCTACTCGACCTTGACTCCAGCTGCGCTCTCAGCCTGGAGCTCACAATTGTAGAGATGATGTTTAACAGTTGAATGTATACTTCAGATTATATTGAACAACACAAATGGAGAGCCAGCATGGTGTAGTATTTAAAGTGTTGGACTAGGATCTGGAAAACCAAGGTTCAAACCCCCACTCTGCCATAGAAGCTTGCTGGGTAACCTTGGGCCGATCACACACTCTCAGCCAAACCTACCTCACAGGGTTGTTGGGAGGATAAAATGGAAGAGAGGAGAATGATGTAGGCCACTTGGGGTCCCCACTGAGGGACAGGTGGGATGAATAAAGTAAATAAGATATTTTCCTTATAATTTCATATCTATGGCAGTGATTATACCCAATATCTAGGTCCCAGTCATCACACTGTGACACCAACTCCCAGACTTGGATTTCCCCTCCCTCAACTACTTTCCTGATAGTTTCCACCTTTACCTTGAGCAGAAGCAGGTAT
Organism: Euleptes europaea; assembly: GCF_029931775.1. Classification (NCBI taxonomy): domain Eukaryota; kingdom Metazoa; phylum Chordata; class Lepidosauria; order Squamata; family Sphaerodactylidae; genus Euleptes; species Euleptes europaea. Next base: position 107,367,829 of record NC_079317.1, on the reverse strand, counting down.
CCTCATACTCCTGACATCACAATCTGACCAAGCTAGCCATTGGCTACAGCCTATGACCATCCAGAGAGAGAATGTAAAAGGATGATGGAGAACTCCTACTGTCCTTTCCAATGTCAACGGTAGCCAGAGGCAGAAACAGGGGGTCTCACAGGTATGAAGCAGCACAATTACTGAGCCCATGATGCAGCCAGCATGCATTCTGTCTCTATCTCTAAATGAATTTTGAATACCAGAGCCAAGAGGGTCAAGAAATGGATCCTGAAGAGAGGGTAGAATAAACCATAAACCTCCAGGGACACAGATACAAAAAAGTAGGATGTAGTGGTCCTAGAATTTCAAAGTCAGCATTGGGACTTCGAACTTTCTGGCTTTTGAGGGGTGTAATCCATAACCATGTTGAAATGACAGTTCAGATGTGAATGACAATGGGTAACTGGTCCAGATATATGCAAAGTAAATGCTCAAACTCACACAGCATGTTTTTGATACAGCTAAACTCTAGATACATTTGCATAGAAGAATGTCTCATTGATTTCAGTGGAATTTCCTTCAAAGTAAATATACTTAGGATCAACTTGTCAGTGTTCTTAGGAATCTCTAACTGTATTTTGTTCTTGTACAAAATGCATAATATGAAATACCACCATTTCATTGCAGATCAGTGGTCCTGCTTTGTGTTTGCATCAGTATAACTTTTGTGTATAAGGCTTGCTAGATTTCCAGGAGTTGCCTTAACAATAAATAAATCAATTATCTTTTCCAGTATACAAGACTCCTTTCATCCTGTACATAGAATGAGTGTGTAAAATGCTGTCAAGTTGCAGTTGACTTATGGCAACCCAGTAGAGTTTTCAAGACAAGAGACTAACAGAGGTGGTTTGTGTGGGGCCAGTGTGAGCCAGTGTGGTGTAGTGGTTAAGAGTGGTGGACTCTAATCTGGAGGACCAGGTTTGATTCCCCACTCCTCCACATGAGCGGCGGACACTTATCTGGTGAACTAGGTTGGTTTTGCCACTCCTACACATGAAGCTAGCTGGGTGACGTTGGGCTAGTCACAGCTCTCTTAGAGCTCTCTCAGCCTCACCTACCTCACAGGGTGTCTGTTTTGGGGAGAGGAAGGGAAGGTGATTGTAAGCTGGTTTGATTCTTCCTTAAGTGGTAGAGGAAGTTGGCATATAAAAACCAACTCTTCTTCTTCTTTGCCATTGCAAAGCAACCCTGGTATTCCTTGGCGGTCTCCCATGATTTGGAGATCTTGTCAGATCTCAGAAGCTAAGCAGGGTTGGCCCTGCAAATACTAACCAGGGCCAACCCTGCTTAGCTTCTGAGATCTGACAAGATCAGGCTAGCCTGGGCCATCCAGGTCAGGGTGAACATAGAATACTCAGTAATAAAACTGTTCTCATCCCTTATTCTTAATTAATTTTCTACCCCCTATAGAGCTATTGTCATCTGTGCATTGATGTGAGACTGAGAATCTTACATCCTTTCACTTACCTTCACCACTTTCTCAATTCTCTCATGGTCTACTGGTCATAAAATCTGGCATTCTAATTCAAGGCTGTGGCTTCAATTAGATGAACTTATTCTTAGCTTTGGGTCTATATGGAGAAAGGCAGAACAAAAATTAGTTAAATACATAAAAATATTAAAATTCTTAATTTGTTTAGCTTCCTACCTCACTATTCTACTAAAATAATACTCAAGACAGCTTGCTGATAAATGTTTTTAAAACTAGTACGATAATATAAATATTTCATACTTAAAAACAGCAAAACCCCAGTAGGAGCAAAAATCAGTAATAAAAACAGCCATCAGCTGCGAATTCAGAAGATCAAGAGAAAGCACAAAAGGATGAGTTTCCTGGGCAGGGAGTTCTGAAGACTGGAGGCCACAACTGAAAGAGCCCCTGTCAGGTGAGTTTTATTGTGCTTTTGGTTTTCTTGGTGCAATAGCAGTTCAAAGAAGGATAACTTTGTAATTTTCACTTGCATCAACATGCAGTGGCGAGACCTGGGGAGCAACTGGGCTGATCCTTGAGGATGTGGTTTCTAGTGTTGCACACTTATGCACATCCCTCGTTCTTTTTAAAGACATTGAGCACTGCACCTCCCTTTACAGTTCTTTTATCATAACATTGACATTTCTGCAAGTATACAAATAAAAAAAATTAAAAGGCTGGGAGAGAAAATTGATACAGACTGTTGCTTCTGGTGATGCTGTAGCTGATTTGAATTAAAATGAAGGAAACTGAAGCAGGGAAACCTACTCCTTTAATTTATTTATGGCATTTGTATCTCAATCTTGCTCCAAGGAGCTCAGCATCAGGTTTTCTCCCCACAATAATCCCAAGAAGTAGGTTAGGTTGAGGGATATGACAACCCTATGTGTTTTTCTGATTTTTCAAGCACTGGAATCGGTTCCCCACTGTTTCACACTAAGGAGCAAATACTTTTAACACCAAGTCCTCTTAGTACAATGCATCATGGCATTGAGGTTGTATGGATATGGTTAGATATGTACAATACAGGAAAGATACAAGATGGATGTCTGTTGCAGTGCAGATCTTACAGCACTTTGCATCATGTTGCATTAAATGGCCAATGCTGACATTGCCAAGAACCGCCAAGTTCTTTAACTGGGAGATTTGTTGCCAGAGGATGTTGTGACGGCCACGGCCACAGATGGCTTTAAAGGGGGATCCAATGGATTAATGAGAGACAGGTCCATCAATGGCAGGGATGCCAATTCCAGATTGGGAAATTCCTGGAGATTTGGAGAGGAATTTGGAGAGGAACCCCAGTGGGGTATACTGTCATAAAGTCCACCCTCCAAAGCAACCATTTTGTCCAGGGGAACTGATCTCTGTCATTTGGAGATCACGTATAATTCCAAGAGATTGCCAGGCCCCACCTGAATATTGATAACCCAAACAATGGCTACCAGCCCAAAAGACTAAAGGGAGTATCTATGTTCCGCTTCAGTGAATGTCTGGATACCAGAGTTAGGTGGTAACATCAGGGGAAAGCCTTAGCCCTTATGCTCTGTTTGTTGGCCATAATTCAATGGGAATTTTGTAAATGGGTTTGAGGTACAGTGCTAACCTCTTAATTAGGGTTGCCAGGTCCTACCTGGCCACCGGCGGGAGCTTTTTCAGCACCGTTCTGCCTAGGACGATACGTATGCATCTCACACAGGCTAAAATTAGATCACATTTAAGATGGCTTAAAAATGGGAAGGCCGCTGGAGAGGATGGAATTCCACCTGAGCTTCTTAAAAAACATGAAGACTGGTGGGCCCCGTTCTTGGCAGCCATGTTTACATACATTGACTCCACCGGACATATTTCAAAGGACTGGGGTAGTGCAGTGGTGATTCCTTTTTATAAGAAAGGGAATAGGAAGGACCCCAGTAATTACAGACCGATTAATTTATTAAATATCATTGGGAAGGTCTATGCTAGACACCTGCTGGAAAAGCTTACAGCATGGCTAGACCAGGAGAAGATAATAGTACCGGCTCAGACAGGGTTCACAGAAGGAAGAGGTATGATGGAACACTGCTTAATTTTACAACATCTTATAGAGAAATACAGCTCCAAAAGTGCAAACCTCCCTCTATGCTACCTTTGTGGTTTCAGAGCAGCCTTTGATTCAATCCCTAGGACCCGCCTCTGAATCAAACTAGGAAAATCCTCCATAGATAGGAGGCTTCTTTTTCTTATCCAGGCCTTGCACAGGCATACGTCAATCAGAGTAAGATGTAATAGGAATGGGTGTCTTATTAGATCCCATTCCATCGGTTAAAGGTGTTAGACAAGGCTGTTTGCTTGCCCCTTCGCTGTTTTCATTTTGTCTGTTAAGTGCCGTCAATTCGCTTCCGACTCATGGCAACCCTATGAATCAAAGTCCTCCAAAAGGTCCTATCTTTGACAGCCTTGCTCAGGTCTTGCAAACTGAGGGCTGTGGCTTCCTTGATTGAGTCCGTCCATCTCTTGTTGGGTCTTCCTCTTTTCCTGCTGCCCTCCACTTTTGCTAGCATAATGGTCTTTTACTACAGTGACTCTTGCCTTCTCATAATGTGACCAAAATACGATAGCCTCAGTTTACTCATTTTAGCTTCCAGGGTCCGTTCAGGGTTGCATAAAAGTTGAATAAATTTCAAGTAGAGCCAACGAGCTGGTTAGGTAACAATCCACAGATCAGCTCTTCTATCACCAAAAGAGTACCATTACGCTACGAACTGCTCCAGAGAGTCAAATTGCTAGTCAGCGCTGCATCAGGAAGCGCTTTTTTCATTTTACATAAATAATATAGCAGAATATCTAAGCTCTGAGGACTTGCATTGTCCTAAAATTGCACATCATAGTATCCCTCTACTTCTCTAGGCAGATGATGTTGTGATCTTGTCTCGAACCCAGGTTGGCATGAAAAGAGCGTTGGGGAGACTGGCTGATTTTTGAAAATCTGAATCTCTCACCATAAATTATAAGAAAACTAAAGTGTTAGCCTTTGGGCGCCATAGAAGAAAGGGCAACTGGTCAATAGATGGGAATGGCATAGATCAGGTCAAGTCGTTTAAATATCTAGGTGTAACATTCCAGGCGAATGGGCTCTGAGCAGAACATCATAAACAAGTGGCGCTAACTGCAGAGAGATTCTCCTATAATATACTAAATATTTTCAGGACAAAAGGAGCCTTTTACACTCCCACGGCTCTAAAACTTTTCCAGGCTAAATCAATTCGCCAAATGCTATACAGCACAATCCTAGGCTCAGCTAAATCCCGTTATATGCCACTGGAGAAGGTACAGTCCAAATTTCTTTGGGCGATTTTACAAGTCCCCCGCCTCGTTTCACATTTCTGGGTTCGCCTGGAAACGGGCATGCTAAAAATGGAGGCAAGAATTACCCTAGCCTCAATTTCCCTTTGGTTAAAGGCTCATGAGGCATCAGAGGGATTTTTACCACTGCTTAGTTTGGACAATTATAGATCTAGATGGTGGACGCAGTCTGTAAAAAAAAAAAAGGAGAGTCTTGGTTAAAAGAAAGTGAAGACACTGCACCATGCGCATACCATGCACACAAATCTCCCCACCCCTCAGCTGGCCTACTTCTGCCCGCTGACCAGTAGAGGAGAGACAGGCAACCTGGTGAGTTGGCAGGCAATTGCCCGCCATCACCGGGCAGTTGGGAACCCTACTCTTAATCCTCTGAGGAACTGTGGGGGATTGTCAACAGCTCCTACTTATTCTGGCCACATTTAAGGCCTTTTTTGCATGACCAAAGCATATCCCCAACTACACTTTAGACTTTGTGTGACAGTCCCATAAATCTCTTTTTAGAGCCAATGGCATTATATTCTGTCTGCTTGTAATAGATAACAAAAGTGGGGAAGATAGCCTTGTTAGCTCTAACGTCTCTAAGGAGCAGGTGTGTTAGCTCTAACATTTTTAATCTAATCAGTTGGGTACACATTTCAGTACAGGACAGGAAGATAACACACATTCTGAAGAATTAGCAATAACAACACAAAACATTCTCAAAATGCTGGAGCATTGCTGTAATATGTAGCTTTCCTGCTCTTTGCCACGTAATAATGGCAAAGAGTTCACCATGATATGCTAAAAATGACAAAAAGGAGAGTTCACCTAAACAATCTCTTTTTTCCTGTCAAGCAATGCTGATTCTATGGCCGTAGGCAGATCATGAGAGGGAGGGCATCTTGGCCATCTTCTGGGGGTGTTGGGGAGGGGAGATAGTTATGAATTTCTTGCATTGTGCAGGGGGGTTGGACGATGACCCTGGTGGTCTCTTCCAACTCTATGATTCTATGATTCTAAGTCACATCTGACTTATGGCGACCCCTGGTGGGGTTTTCAAGGGAAGAGACGTTCAGAGGTGGTTTGCCATTGTCTGCCTCCACATTACAACCCTGGTATTCCTTGGAGGTCTCCCATCCAAATACTTGCTAGGGTCAACCCTGTTTAGCATCTGAGATCTGACAAGATCAGGCTAGCCTGGGCTATAAAGAACCTTTAAAATACCCACATACCTATGTAGTGGCTTTTCAAGAAGGTTAATAAAATGGTACAGACATATTCAATCTGTATGCAGAAAATATCATTAGGAAAGCTGGATTAGATTTAGATGAAGATGGAGTGAAAATTGGAAGGAAAATTGGGGTGACGAAATTGGGGAGGGAGGAAAATTAACAATTTGAGATATGCCAATGATACTACATTACTGGCAGAAAATAGCGAAGACTTGAAACGACTACTGCTGAAAGTTAAAAGAGAAAGTGCCAAAGCAGGACTGCAGCTGAACATCATGAAGACAAAAGTAATGACTACAGGAGAATTACACAACTTTAAGGCTGACAATGAGGAAATTGAAATTGTTGAAGACTTTCTATTCCTTGGTTCCATCAGATTGAGACTGGGAAGGGCAGCCATGAAGGAGCTAGAAAAGATTCTTAAGTGTAAGGATGTGTCACTGGCCACCAAGTTTAAATTAATTCATGCCATCATATTCTCTATTACTATGTATGGGTGTGAGAGCTGGACAATGAAGAAAGCTGATAGGAAGAAAGTAGATTCCTTTGAAATGTGGTGTTGGAGGAGAGTGCGATGGATACCCTGGACAGCCAAAAAAAACAAATCAGTGGGTTATAGATCAAATCAAGCCTGAACTGACCCTAGAAGCTAAAATGACTAAATTGAGGCTGTTGTACTTTGGACACATTATGAGAAGACAATCATAATGGAAAAGACAATCATGCTAGGAAAAGTTGAAGGTAGCAGGAAAAGAGGAAGACCCAACAAGAGATGGATTGACTCTATAAAGGAAGCCACAGCCCTCAATTTGCAAGATCTGAGCAAGGCTGTTAAGGATAGGACACTTTGGAGGACCTTGATTCATAGGGTCGCCATGAGTCGGAAGCTACTTGACGGCACTTAACACAGAGAGAGAGACATATTAGGAGAGGGAAAGGAAAAAGGAGCTTGTGGCATTCATTACTAATTCTGTCACAAAGAATATCTAAAATCTTCTTCTTAATTACTGTTTTCATGATAAGAGTCATAAACGGCGAGCAATCACACACTAAAAGGGAAGCCTAAGGTTTACTCCCTGCGTTACAATGTGATTTAACTACATCCACCAAAACTTTAGCCACACACAAAGTCACTTGTCTTCATCTCTTTCAGCACATTCCTGAGATGCCCTGGCGGCCTGCTCCAAAGGCCTTTGGAGGCCGGCAAAGGCCTCTGCCAGTGCAAGGGCCCACAGCGCTGGCATCTGGGCAGCGCACACCGGCGTTTGTGGCCCCAGCCGTGGCAGCGCAGGGCCCGAATGCTGATGGAGCCTGCTGCCAGCATCTGAACGCCGGCAAAGGCCGCAGCGGCGTCCCAGGAGGCGTTCCTGGGGTGTCCCGGCACTGGCCAGGGGGCGGACCGCCGTTATGGCTTGGGAACGCCCCCTTTTCCCTGGCCCTATGGGGGTTGCACGGTTTTTGGGTGCCGGGTGGAGGTTTTGGCCAGGCCGAAACCACCTTAGAAGGCAGCGCCCCTGCGTTGCTTCCTAAGCCCAGCGCAGGCATTCTGGTCAGGAATGCGCTGTTAGTAACCAAGAAGATTTAGCTTCTAGAGAGATAGAAATAAGTGTTCTTGGTATTGTGTAATCACACTGTGCACAATAAACACACACACAGCAGCTGCATCTTGGACAACAACAAAACACACACAAGATTTTGACCTTTTCTGGTGCCACCACAACAAAAGCACAGTCCTGAGGGAAGATGTAAGCCTGTACACAACAAATGAGAATGTATACATTTATGACACACAAAAATGGATGGTGTGCAAAGGACATTCTGATTAATTATCTTGCTTTTTCAAACCCCAGGATCAAAATGCCTTCTGTAATACAAACTCATCTCAAAAACAAACTGCTTTCCTTGGAACTCTGGTCAACTGACTGTTAACTCCCATCTCTTCTGCAGGCTCCCCTTTAAAGTTCATTCTAGGGTTGCCCCTAGCAACCTGGCCCTTAACTTTAGTCTTCCATACTATCTTTTTTATTTTTTAAAAAATTATCTTTAAAATTTACCCTTTGTGCTAGACAATGGGCCTTTTGGATATGTTTAATCAGCTAAAGTAATACAGTATATGGAACTTAGCAATTGCATCTGCCCTGCTTTGAGAGAAGTGACTCTGCCAACTCTACTGTCTCCCCATCATAGAGTTGCCAACCTCCAGGTAGTAGTATTCAAAAACAGCTATTAAGTGCTTACAGGAGGTTAGAATTCAAAATATGGCACTTAAACAAAAGATCCAAATCAGGACAGTCACAATGCAAAACTTGCAGTTAAAGCAATGTATTAGAACATTAGAAACAAAGCCACTTCTAACACAACAAATCCAAGCCGTGTATTGTGGAAGAGAGCTGGCGAAGGACTTGGCTCATAAGATGTAGGTGTGTTAAACAGCCTCGGCCAGAGTGTTCCTAGGTTGTTCTCCTGCCCTTGATCAAATGGAATCACAGGCCTGCTGATTCCAGAAAAGTAATTTGCATTAATAGAAGAGTACAGAGAGAATCACTTGGAAATGGTCCCTGCTTATCTTGGTTGCTGTTTTTTCCCCCAGTATCGCATGAATATTGCACGGAACTTTCAAAAGGCTTGAGAAAGTCTATACGAAATGGAATTTTACCGGATATCCATTGCTACTCTACTCTTGGTTTCTGGTGCTGCATGAAGTGACTGTTTAGCACACTACAGATTACGAACTGAATCTCGCCGAGCGTTGCCGGCATATCCTTAGAAATTATATTAGTAATTGTTTTGGAACTCTGCTCTAACTGTATTTGTTGTGTTAGAAGTGGCTTTGTTTCTAATGTTCTAATACATTGCTTTAACTGCAAGTTTTGCATTGTGACTGACCTGATTTGGATCTTTTGTTTAAGTGCCATATTTTGAATTCTAACCTCCAGGTAGTAGCTGGAGATCTCCTGCTATTACAACTGATCTCCAGACAATAGAGATCAGTTCACCTGGAGAAAATAGCCACTTTGGCAATTGGACTCTATGGCATTGAAGTCCCTCCCTTCCCCAAACCCCTCCCTCCTCAGGCTCCGCCCTAAAAACCTTCTGCTGGTGGCGAAGAGGGACCTGGAAACCCTCTCCCATCCAGATCCCTCCTTGACACTCAGGGACTCCATCTTGTCCATAAGCAGGGAAGGGAGTTTCAAACAGAGTAAGTGCTACAACTTAAGCAATCCCTTCCCTCCCTGCAGTTCAACCACCCCCAATGACAGGTTCTTTGGGGCTGGCTGGGGCCATGCTTTCTGGTTATATGGGAAGCAGGCCTGGGTGTGGCTTTGATGTAGTAAGCAAGAGCAATGTAATGCATTGCAGAGGGTTAAGGATAGCATAAGACAGTGACTGGGTTGACTGGAGTACATCTTCTTTAGAAGATTTGTCCATAACAGGAACTGAAAAAATGGGAAGGGAACCAAATTTATGAGTAGTAATTGGGCTGCAATGAAAGCTGCATATGAGGAAGAGATACATGTACAGGCCTCTCTAACATGGGCTTGCCTAATATTACATCCATTCATCTGGTGCCGCTTGAGGTTTGTTTCTTGATTTCTCCATCATTACATTTTTAGTTAACTCAGCTTCTGATCTGCTTAAGAAAAGTCTAGGTGCTGGGTTTAATGGGTTTTATGTAGCAAGTTTTATCTAGTTTCATCCTTTGTTGCTTATGTATTTTAATGTGTAAGGAAACCAACTCGAAAGGATTATGCTGAAAGAGAAGGCTAATAAATGTTTTAAATTAAATAAATATACAGGAGTCCCAGTTTAGATTTCAGCTGGGGTGGTGGGGGGAGATTTCAGTCTGGGGAAGGTGAGAGAGCAAGATTATCTGCCAAGTTAAAAGTCTCCAATACATTCCTTATAAGACCATGGATGCTTCGGTAAAGAAGATGGCAGAAGACCTCAAAGAAGTTAAGAAGAAAGTGGATACACACGATAAACAACTGGAATTGCTGCAGATGCAAGAGGAATCTACGAAGGACCAATTTGCTTTAATGGATTTGAAAGCCAGAGAGTCTAATCTGCGCCTACGAAATTTATCAGAGGATTGTGGCAGCACCAGAGAATCACTGATTACAACTTTGGCTGGATTATTCAGTATTGGAGAACAAGATTTAGACCACGCCATCAGGAGAATTTATAGGATCCCTTTACCACCCAATATGAAAAGAGCAAAAGCAAGAGATGTTATGATATCCTTTTATGATATAAGGATGAAAGATATAATAATGCAACAGCACTACCAAGATCCAAACGTAATAGAAGGTAATGCTCTGATACTCTTGAAGGATATACCAAGACACCTGATGGTGAAGAGAGGCATGTTTAAAGAATTTGCTACATCTCTGAGGAAAAGTGGAGTTAAATATAGATGGTTGCTACCACAAGGGTTGGCATTTACCTATAAAGACGTGAAATACACAATCACCACAAAAGAAGACGTTGGAAAATTTCTGAGAAAATACAAGAAAGATCTTGTAGGATATACATCAGAGCAGAAATACGATGTATATCCTGTATTCTGTTGGTAAGAGTTAAAATAGGTGGACAAAAGATATTGATAGCAGGGATATATGCTCCAAACGAGGGGAAAGCTCAATTTTATAAGCAATTGTATGATATTTTATTGCAAAATGTAGAACAACAACTATTGTTAATGGAAGACTTTAATGGAGTTATAGACACTACGATAGACAAGAAATCAACTGCAAAGGATGAACGAGAAGGTTGCTTACCAAAAAATTTTTTTCCAATTAACTGAGGAATTTCATATCCAAGACATTTGGAGGACAATGAACACAACAGCAAAAGAATATACTTTTTATTCTGCTAGACATAATTCACACTCCAGAATTGACATGGTATGGGTGAGCAAATCTGTTTTTATCCAATTGAGGAAGGTGCAAATAATCCCGAGAACATTTTCAGATCATAACCCGGTTGCCTTTGAATGGTATACTAGACAAGCATTCAGGTGGAGGCTTAATGATAGGTTACTGAGAGATGAAAAAACAAGAAATGAAATACAGGATATTGTTGAGGATTATTTTCGGATCAATGTGAATGGAGAAGCCAGTTTGAATGTTGTATGGGATGCTTTTAAGGCAGTGCTAAGAGGATATATGATTCAGAAGAATATGGCATGGAAGAAAAAACAATTGCAGCATACGAATGACATTCTTTGGGAATTACAAAACCTAGGAAATTCATTAAGATAAGAGGAGACAAATTGAGACAAAAATCAAAGTAGCTAAACATCAGTTAAATTTGGTGATTATGGAAGAAATGAATAAAAATATGAAAACTGCAAAACAGAGATATTTTGAACATGCAAATAGACCTGGTAAATTTTTGGCAAGTCAATTAAGAGATTCCATGCAGAAAAAGGTAATTAGCAAAATACAAACTACAAAGGGACCGGTTTATATAACAACAGCTATATTGAAAGAATTTGAACTGTTTTATACGAAATTATATCAAAAAGACAATATCGCTGGGGAAAAAATGGATAAATTTTAAAGAAATGTCAAGGTAAATAGACTTTCCTCTGAACAGCAGAGGTTTTTGGATGCACCAATTACAATGGTAGAAATTGAAGAGGCAATAATGAAACAAAAAACAGATAAAACACCAGGCCCAGATGGCATTACAGCTTTATTTTATAGGACATTTAAGGAAAATGTCAAAAATTCTCTTTTACAGGTATGCAATTCAATTTTGGATACAGGACTAGCTCCAGAGACTTGGTCGCATGCTTATATATCATTGATCCATAAGACTGGAAGAGACATGGAAAAGGTGACCAATTATAGGCCAATTTCGCTTCTAAATATGGATTATAAAATCTATGCTTCAATTTTGTCTAATCATTTGAAACAATCCATAATATCTTTGATACATGAAGATCAAGCGGGATTTGTATCTGGATGACAGATAAAAGACAACTTGAGGATATTATTGGATGCGGTTGAATACTATGAGCATAACAATCAACATAAGGCAGCTTTTGTTTTCCTGGATGCAGAGAAAGCATTTTAGAAGCAATGAATTTTGGATCAAGGTTCCGGACAGGAATTGATGCGATATACACTACACAAAAAGCTAAAATATTAGTAAATGAATCAATGTCAGAAAATTGTGAAATACAAAAAGGAACCAGGCAAGGATGTCCGTTATCCCCTTTGCTTTTTATTTTGACCTTGGAAACCTTATGCTGCAAGATTCATGAAACAGAAGTAATCCAGGGCTTAAAAGTCAATAAACAAGAATTTAAACTGAGAGCCTTTGCAGATGATTTATTGCTCATGATGTCTGATCCGAATCAAACCGCTAATCATTTAATGGACTTATTGAAACATTATGGCGAAGTTTCTGGCTTTAAGATAAATCAAGATAAGACTCATGTTTTATTAAAAAACCTTTCTAAAGAAGAACAAAAAGACTTTTTGGTCACGACAGGTTGGGAAAAGACAAATAAGGTGAATTATTTAGGTATTTGGATTACAAATAAAAATAAGGATCTACTGGAGAATAACTATGTGAAACTCTGGGACTCTGTTAAAAGAGATATGATGATTTGGTCCAATAAAAACATTTCATTACTGGGCCGTATTTCAGTAACTCAAATGAACATTTTACCAAGGTTACTCTTTCTACTTCAGAATTTACCGATAGTGGAGCATTCCAAATACTTCGAGGTTTGGAGAAAAGATTTGCTCAACTTTATATGGCAAGGGGAAAAACCTAGAATTGCCTATAAATACTTGGTTGACACTAAAGAAAGAGGAGGATTTGCTTTGCCAAATTTTAAACTTTATGTGGAAGCATCAGTACTAGTGAGGCTAAAAGATTGGATACAATTGAAAAACAATAGACTTTTGGACCTGGAAGGCTTTGACAATAGATACGGATGGCACGGTTACTTATGGTATGACAAATTAAAAATACATAAGGGCTTTCAGCATCATGTGGTTAAATCCTCATTAATAAAAACTTGGCTAAAATATAAACATCTTTTGGAATCTAGAACACCACTATGGATCTCCACGCAAGAGATGTTGACATTGAGACCACTGAGACCAGCACAATTTCTTATTTAGCAAGATTTATTAGTATGGAAGGATAATAAATGTGCCCTTAAAGAATATGGAGAAATGAAGGAATATATTACTTGGCTTCAGTATTATCAATTACAATCTGTATTTACGCAAGATATGAAGTTAGGTTTTGTAAAAGATAAATCACTTTTTCAGCGAATGTCGTTGGATAATAATGAACATTTAATATCAAAAATGTATAAGATGTTATTGACTTTGTATATGGAACAAGACCTTGTTAAACCAACAATGATAACTTGAGCGCAAACTCTGGGACATGATATTCATCTGTATAAATGGGAAAGACTCTGGTCAAAAGACATGAAATATATCTGTTCTCAATCATTGAGAAAGAACATAGGTCAGTCCTACAAACAGTAAGGCCGTTTGGGCCGCTACATCCCGTGCTTCCTTCAAGCACAAGTTGGGATCAGGAACAGTAGAGATCGAGACCTCTTCCGCTCGTGTTCCCGGCATGGATCGGGGCGGATTGGGGCCGCTGTCGGCTCCAGTTGCACCTCAAGTACAGTTAACCCCGCTAACAAGCGGGTCAAGGCTGCTAAATCCTCCTGCGCCAGTCAAACTTCTTCCAACAAACTATCCAGTATACGGAGGTCGTGCTGGGCACTTTGATCTGCGTCGGTGGTCGTCCAGGGGGTCATGTTAGCCAGGCGATGCCACTGAACCCGAATAAGTACAATTAGGTGATTGATCTCCACATCCGTCCGCAGCGCCTCAGCAAGAATGTCATTCAGCAGAGAAGGGTCATCGGGGTACTCGTCCGACGGTCCCAACAGAGGGTACCAAGGTTCAGGACCCTCCAGGGTTTCGGCTAGAAACCCTCTACCCGGGGAGCGCTGTCTCCACTCCCACCCGGGGCTCCAGCCACAGGCAATTCACTCGGAGAGCACGTTCCCTGCTCCCATCCGAGACCCCAGCGAACCCTCCAGGGCTCCAGCCAGGCAGGAAACAAAAATAAAAAATAGAGAGGGGATTCGTGCCAAAATGTGAGCATTTGTCCCCGTGGTAATCCCATAAACAACGTCCACAGACCAGTAGTCCAAAAGAGAGTTGATTTATTAGACAACCTACAGGTATACAGAGCTAACAGGTAAATTGGCACGAATGGGAACTGGTAGCACAGTACAGGGCCTATATGGGAAAGCATTATTCACAACGAGTCATGGCAACCCCCCTCCTAACGAGGAGCCATTCCCACGGGAGATAGCGCTGGAACAGGAATTCAACAGTTAGCAGGCTCGGCCTTGAGATGCACCTGGTGGAACCGAAACCAAAACATTCTCAGTCTGTCAGGCTGCTGAGAGCAGTGGAAAGCAGGCCTGACACTGGGCTATCCAGTTCAGGGCATGCTTTGCCTAGCTCCCAATAATAACCGGGCTGTGGTGTTCTTCACCAACTGTAGTGTCTGAGTTGATTTTTAGGGGAGACCTATGTAGAATACATTACAGTTGTCTAGCCTCAATATTATCATGACATAGATTCAGGTGGCCAGATCGGCCAAGTGAAAATGGGGGGTCATCTTCCGGGCTAAACAAATTTGGAAAAAAGTGGGTTTTGTGGCTGCATTAACTTGCTTCTCCAGGAGTAATGCTGGGTCCAGTGTAACCCCTAAGACTCTTAACTGGACAGCAAGGATCAGCTGAACCCCGTCAAACGATGTCATTTAAGACCTCAGTTCTTCCCACCCAGCATTACTTCTGTCTTGTCTAGGATATAAACTGTGTGTTCCTGACAGCCAGCCCTAACGACAATGAGGCTGCTGTGATCTAAACCAGTTGCAATTTCTGGGTTGTCTTCAAGGGAAGCCCAATATAGGGTGGATTGCAGTAGTGCATCTATGAAGTTACAGAAGCATGGATCATCATTGCAATCCATGTCCCAACAACCACACTGTGTTCTTTTCAGATTTACAGCTGGCCTCTGCACAGAATCAACAGCACCATGGTCGATTACTACCAAGCACTGGGTGTCCCACAAACCGCCTCTTCGGTTGACATTAAAAAGGCGTAAGTAGCCCTTTCTCAGATCTCTTTCACCACATTCAGTACCATTGTATTATACCAAGAACTAAAAGCATTCTTTGCTGTTCCCAGTGATCTGTTGCAGCGCGTGGGGGGGAATAAGAGAGAGAGACAAATGCTACGTTTTGTCATTCTGTGGCTGTGGAAACGTTGCCTCGGACTGCCCAAGATTGTTAGTTTAACAGTGCAGAGTTACTCTAGTGACTAGGCTGATCCTGCATTAAGCAGGGGGTTGGACTAGATGGCCTGTATGGCCCTTTCCAACTCTATGAATCTATGATTCTATGTAGGAGTAAAGCTGATAAAGACATTGTAGTTCAAATCAAGCACCAGAAATTTTCCCTGGAAGACAACACAGAGCCAGTACAGTCACTAGAGCACTGATCCAATGTGCTCTCTGATCCACCACAGCAAGGAAGTAAATAGTAGTGTTTTGTATCAACTGATTTTTTCAACTGATCAAGGTCAGCCAAACATAGAAAGCATTACAGTAGCCCAGACTTGAGGTTATGAAGACACAAGTGACTGTTGCCATGCTAAACAAACTGCTTCGCGCTACTTGAGTACCAATTCAAGAACATCATGGGGCTTGAATGTGCACTGTAGCATATCCAGTATACACCCTGTCCCTAAATTAGAATAAAATCCTCCTCTTGGGTAAGGGCTCACTCAGAGGGATTCAGCAATCTGAAAAACTGGGATTAGGAACATCCCCTCCAAATCTGATTAATTTTGCTGTCAAGGAATAAATATCCCAGTAGGAAGGCAGGGCTCCCACTGTTGGTATCGTTTGAGTGTGGTGATGGTTTATTGTAATGGTAAGGCTACAGTCAGGTTTCTTTCCCCTGGAATATTGCAGGTACAGAAAAAATGCACTGAAATGGCACCCAGATAAAAACCCAGGGAATAAGGAATGTGCTGAGAAGAGGTTCAAGGAGATAGCAGAAGCCTATGAGGTGCTATCGGACAGTAAGAGATCAGCTCCTTTTCTCCTTTCACATTTTTTTGCAGGAATTCCAGGAACTCATATATCTGAGAAACGTCCAGTGTGCTCTCGTTCCCTACTTTTGTTCAGCAGCATTGTCGTTTGTACAGATATGCTTCATGACCTCTTGCTCGCTCTGCTATAAGATCTTATTTCTGCAGGTCATGGAAATGATGACTAGCCCAGAATGAGTGGTGGCCGGCCGACATCAGAGATCTTTGAGTGGAGCAGATTGTTTAGATCTGTTCCAATCTGGTTTCAGGCCTGGTTATGGGACTGAAATGGCCTTGGTTGCTCTGGTGGATGACATCTACTGGAAGATGGATGAGGGAGTGAGACCCTGTTAATTCTCCTGAACCTCTCCGTGGCTTTTGATGCCATTGATCACGGTATCCTTCTGGATCGCCTTTTGGGACTGGGAGGCACAATTCTGTGGTGGTTCCAGTCCTACCTCGAGAGCAAGTTTCCAAGTGTGGTGCTATGTAAAACTGCTGGGAGAGGTCATAGAGAGGTTTGGACTGAGCTGCCACCAACAGGCCAATGACACTCAGCTCTATTTTGCCCTACCAGGGGGCCATATCACGCCAGTCTTGTTCCACCTATAATGGCTTCCTACCTGCTCATTTGGTCAACCTTGGAGGCCCTGCTTCAGCTGCCCCTGCCATTTGAGGGTAGATGGGTGATGACCTGAGAAGAGGCTTCTCTGTTATGGCACCAAAACTTTGGAACACTCTCCCCAGGGAGAGTCATCTGTTTTCTTCTATTGGTGTCTTTGACCAGTAGGTGAAAACTTTTTTGTTTCTACTGGCATACCCCAAGGGTTGCCTGGTCTGGCTTGGAAAATACCTGGAGATTTTAGGGGTGGAGCCTGAGGAGGGTGCAGTTTGGGGAGGGGCAGGACTTCAATGGGGCATAATGCCATAGAGCCCACCTTCCAAAGCAGCCATTTTCTCTAGTTGAACTGATATCTGTTGCCTGGAGATCAGTTATAATAGCAGGAGATCTCCTGCCACCACCTGGAGGTTGGCAACCCTACATACCCCAATAACAGTTTTTGATTCTCCGTCTCATGTTGTTTGCTTATGTGTTTTAATTTTATCTTTTAATGGTATTTTAATTGTTTAAATGTTTTAATATTTCCCCACTTTGTGGACCCTGATTGGGTGTAAAGGTGGCATAAAAATGTTTTAAATAAGTAAATAAATTACAATCTACTCACTATAAATTCTATTCAGTCTCCACCTCATTCACATTTCCTCCCATTAGACTGGCTTATTGCTAAGCTTTCCTTCTTTCACTCCCTTTCTCTTGATAAGGAGAGAATGGGAACAGTGCTGCTGAATGCTTATATAATCAATAAAAACTTGATTAAAATTCAGGGTTCGTTATCTTCTTCCTACTCCCTTCCAGATTATAAACGTGATCTTTATGACCTCTACGGCATTGAAGGACTTATAGGTGCAAGTACAGGTAAGTGCCAGATTCAAAGGAATTGTTATGCAGGGACACAATCCCTGTGATTGCAGGGATTGCAGCCCTTCCTGAAGCAGGGTAGTTAGTCAACCAAAACAATATGAATTTTTAAAAACCTGTGAAAACCATGGGGTTTCACAGGGCTACGCCACCTATTTTGCAGACGCAACTCTACACCTGCAAAATGGCACATTCCCGGGGCAAAGGCATTTTGGAAGCTGCCTGAAGGCAGCTCCGCCCCTGGGAATGCCCCCCTGGAAGCCAGCCCAAGCACTCGCAGTAGAAAAATGCAGTTGGGGAGGCACTTGCCAGCACACAAGGCTTGCGCTGCTGCGTTGCTTCCTGGAGCTGGCATAAGTCGCCCTGTGCTGGCATCCATGCCACTTTGCACAGTGCAAGTGGCATGGACACCGGTGGTGGGGTCATTCCGGCTCCTAAGTGCCCCCTCTTCAGGATTGCATGGATAATCTCTGTGTATGTATGGGATGCACTTACTTCTGAGTTGTTTTCATTGTTAGTATGAACAAACTAGTGGGGACTCTGCCTCACACCCTGAAAGCCGGTGAATTTTGTTCAGCACCACGGGCTGCAGGCCAACCCGACATCATTCATCTGGAATTTTTCTTTCCTGCTGGACAGCGGCATAACAAAGATGTCTGGGCCCTGGTGCAAGGCATATTTTTGGAACTGCTCTGCATACACCCACTTTTTGGGTGCATGTAAAGAAAGTGATTATTTCAAAATGATGTTCGTATTCGATAGTATTCCGTTTTCCTCTTCTGCCCCCCACAAATTTTCAACAGAAATGTGTGATATCAAAGTTATTTATTTATTTAACTTCATTTATTTACATATAAATCATCTTACTTACCCAAAGTTGAGTTGACAGAACCTCCCTTTGTATCTTCTTGTTGGCAAATACCTTTGTTTTCCTGTCAAAATCCACTATTTTTGTACACTCTTGCTGAATGTTATCCTGTCCGCCTCTCTGAGACAGCAAAAGGGCGCTCCCAGTGGTTGGAAAGAATCATGGCAGGATGGGGACTGCAATTAATAAAACTACACTGGGAGTGTTCAGTTAGGGAGGGGGAAACCTGAATAAACCTGGCACAGCAGTTGTGCATAGCAATAGCTTGTGGAAGCCACTCCACCTTGTCCTATGGGCCCTATACCATTGCTGCTGGAGGCAGAACTTTCATTGTATTATAAATTACCCTGATGAAGAATCAGTTGGCTCAAAATGCGGCTAATGGTATTTCCATCTTGAGTGATAAACTCTTCTCTGTATCCCTGACATGCCATTTTTGCTATACATTTACTTTGGTGGCTTCCTTCTTGTTTGACCTCTGTTCTTAAAAGATGCATGCAGGGAGCCTGCCCTTTTAATAAAGTGGAATAAAGCATCTTGAGAATCATGGTTTTCCTAAGTTGTAATCACGTTCATGTGACTAGGGCTCCTTCCCCATCTATCAGCGACCTTTTCTTTTTGGCTCAGTAGCCTGCTTTGGGCAAAGGAATAATTGTCTGAAAAATTGTCCTCCCCCCTTTACCTCTTTCTTCCCACCCTTAAAGGCACAATGGCTTGCTGAAACTATGTGGCCCGAACATAAGATATCTGATTTGTTTCTTGAAAGGAACTGATCATTATCAGAGCACAGGCGAGACTCCTGACTTCATGTTCACCTTTCGTGATGCTGATGAGGTCTTCAGGGAATTCTTTGGGGAACAAGATCCTTTCACAGAACTCTTTGGTATGTGCTAGCACTTGGAGGGAAATGAAGAACGCATACGACACACAGTCTGACATAGGTGAAGCTAGGCCAATTTGCAGCAGCTCCCTAATAGTGAAGACAAAGGTCTTCACCAGCTGTATCATCACTGGGGATGCCAGGGACTGAGTCTAGGATTTTTAGCATGCTCATTACTAGCATGTTCAGCTAAAGCCCTACTCATTGTTCTATATATCTCTGAAATTGTTTGCTCTGCATTTCCTCAAAACCACAGCAGATTTTATTTTGGCTTCCATATGACATTGCCATACTTTGCCAAATGTTGAGGTTTTCCCTGGCTCCACTGTGGCTTTCTTCCAACTTGCTTTGGCATGAGCGTTCCTAAAAGATCATAACCAAAGTGAGTTTTGGGAAAGTGTATATGGGGAGATACAGATTTCTGCACCTCCCTTTCTATGTGCCATTCCTCACAACAACCACTAGCAGGTTTTTTGAGGTGTATATTAAAACACTATAGCAATATAGCATCAAGTGATTAAAAAAAAAACCTGGCAAAAACCTTCCTGCGGGTGGTGGAGGGGTGTGTGTGTGTGTGGGGGGGAGTGGCAAGTAGGAGGGGAAAGCACAAAGAAAATTTCAGTCCAGAGACTGTTTTGTCATTGTGACTGTCTTTGCAACTATAGAGGCAATGACAGGAGAAACAGAAATTGTCCACATGCAGAAACAACATAAGAGTACAATTGGCAAGGAGTTACCACTAGCTGGTCCAAAGTCAAGCAAATAAATACTCCCACTTTAGAGATGGGGAGCAGAGGCTTACACACTGCGGCTTTCTCGAGGAGGTTGTTTGTGACTGGGCACATGGCTTTGAACGCAGGTCTAGACATCTAGAGTTTAGACCGTGCTGGATACTACTGTCAGAAACCCAGGAAATGGAGCAGGGTTGCTAAACCTTAGAGGCTACAACTTGCCTATCATACATGCAGAAAATGCCAAGGGACCCACCTAATTCCGAAGCCTGGAAGGAAAGGTAAACTTGAAAGATAAGGGTGGAAACTTGGGCTGTTTCCACACAGATGTTTTGCTCCATCTTTGCTTCCTTACAACAGCATTGTTTTCAGGAGCATCTTCATGATGCCATAGGAAGTGTTTCCATATTTTCCCCTGCTTTGCTGCAATGTTTCCCCAGCCTGGTTTGTTACAATCTTTTGGGAAAGATCACAGTCAAAGCACCTTTGGATGCCATGTGGTTGAGAAGGGGTGCCTTTTTGCAGCTTCTAAGCACATGGGGTCATTTTCCTTACCTCAGCCCCCCGCAACTGCCATTTCCTCCACAAACACTGGAGGGCTTTAAAAAAACAGTAATGGTCAGATTGCCTTGGGCAGCCAGTTCAACCATGGGATCAATTCCTAGTACTCCAGTGGTTCTAGTTAATGTTTTTGTGTGTGTTGATTCAAAGCATTTTGTGTGGAACGATTCAAATTGTGTGCTTGAATTTCTGGGTTCAAGACTACGGGATCCTGACAATAACCATGAACCTACACGACAGTCCTATTAGCAACAGTTTTAAACCCTTTCATGACTGTACAAATGCATACAAGTTCATGAGATAAATAGCTCTTAGAGAGGCTAACAGATGAAGCTTGAGGATATGTTGTTTCTCTACTTTCTATGCAGATTTATAGTTAGTACAATCTATAGGAGTGTGCAGGAAAAAAAAAATTCAGGAAAATTCGGATTTGTGTATATTGGACCCAAAATTTTCAGGGTTCCCAATTTTCCTGAATACCCATAGCGGTATGGTTTTTATCAGAAATGCCAAAAAAAAATTCAGCTCCATTATAGCTTACAAGGAATCTTTCCAGGGCGGTTCGGCGGTGGGCTGTTTTTAAGGTAGAGGCACCAAATTTTCAGCATAGCTTCTGGTGACTCTCCTTACAACCCCCTCCTCCAGCTATGGTTAATATTGAGTCAGGGAGTCCAATTTTATGGGCCCCCAAATGGAGGGAAAATGGGACCCCCTAAAATTGGATCCCCTGACCCAATCTTTACCAAAATTGAGGGTTCATGTATGGAGAGTCACCAGCAGCTATGCTGAAAATTTGGTGCTTCTCCTTAAAAAACAAGAGCTCTAGAAAGAGCCCCCCCCCCCCAGAGCTCTAGAAAGATTTCCCATAGGCTACAAAGGAGCTGAAGGGGTGGGATTTAAATCCAAGTGCCCCCACTTTTTTTATATGGGTTTCTAGTGTTGTAGCTAGTGATCCCAAAATGTTTCTGGGGGGGGGGGGATTTGGGCTTTTTCGCGATCGGGATTACCAGCTAGTTTAAAAAGCCATTCTTTTCTTGTTTGACTTGACTTACCGCTACGCTTACCACTGCATAGGACATATAACTTTGGAAATGTGGGTAGAAAAGAACAGAGGAAGGGTGCCAGGCCTCCTTACATATAGGTTCCTCTCTAATCTTGCAGTCCAACTAAAAGATCCTGCTTTGTTTCCCGTTCCTGGAATGTTACAGAGGATTTTCTTCTTCCCTTCCAGATACAGAATAATTGTCCATTTGTATCGTTGAATTGTAAAGCACAATTTACTGAAATAAGTTTATCCATCCTCAGGTATCCTAGTGAACTGGTCCGTGTATTATTATTTTTTGCATTTATGCCATGCTGTCTTCCTCCCCAATGAGGATCCAAAGTGGCTTACATAATTCCTCCATTTAGTCCTCACAACAGCCCTTTAAGTTAAGTTCGGCTGCGACTGTATGATTGGCCCAAGGTCCCCCAGTAAGTTTCTTTGGCAGAGTGGGGAGTTGGGATTTGAACCTGGGTCTGCCAGATCCTAGCCCAACACTCTAACCATTTCAGTACACTGACTCTCAATTATTAATTTTATGATTACATTGTACATTGTGACATTAAATGTGATTTCCATTGTCAGAGCACATCTAATAAGTCTATCCCTGTTTTCCAGATGACTTTTCTCCATTTGTAGATCAGGATGACGGTATGTCTCAGTTGATCATGCCTGGAGGTGTCACCTACTCCTATTACTCCCATACTTCCCCGGGCCAGACAGGTAAGGGTATGCATTGCCCATTGTAGAACCCTGTGACAATCTATCTCACACTATTTCTACATGTACATTGCAGCCATTGCCAGAAGCTGTCTTCTGTGATTTTCAGTCTTTAGTTTCTACTTTTTTGGAGGGTCCCGGCTTCTTCTGTTTCTATCAGCTCATAATAACTCATCTCTGCTTTTCAAAAACGTGAAGAGCATTTGCTCCTATTAAATTTATACCTGCCCGCTTCTTTTGCTGTGACTCATAGCTCAGGAAGGCCTCTACTGGGTTTCTTGTGGCCTGTTAGTTGCATATGTAGAAGAAGAAGAGTTGGTATTTGTATGCTGATTTTCTCTACCTTTTAAGGAGAAACAAACCGACTTACAGTCTCCTTCCCTTCCTCTCCCCACAACAGACACCTTGTCCATTTTTGCATGGTAATTAGCATCGCATTCCAGGCAGAAGTGCCCCGCATATGTTTTTGAATTTTGCATGCTGAACCTTCATTCCGTAAGTGACTGCGAAGCCGGGGCATACCTGCTTCGCATTACAAAAGAGCCCATTTAACTCGACCTTTGGTGTTTGCTGCGAAGAATCTCCCTCAAGGAACAACTCAAAACAACAGAGATGGTTTAGCTATGTATATGCTAATGGATATACAAACAGGAACAAAGGAGCAGGCGAGTGGGGGAAGTGGAACTTCTTTTGCATCAGAACCATGAAAAGGCATTTTTAAAGTCACATTTTAAAAGAGCTTTGAGCGAGCATCAAAATTGACCATGCAAAAATGGCCCTTATGAGATAAGTGGGGCTGAGAGAGCTCTAAAAGAACTGTAACTAGCCCAAGGTCACCCGGCTGGCTTCATGCGGAGGAGCGAGGAATCAAACCTGGTTCTGCAGATTAGAGTCCATCGCTGGCTCTCAGTGATGATGCTCTCCTGTTTTCTAGACTTCTTCACTACCTTTGGACCCGGTGCTGAAATGGGAATTGGCTTCAATTCCATCGCTACAACTACCAAGTACATCAATGGCAAGCGCATAACTACCAGGAGGTGAGGTGACAGGATGGGTCCCGTGACCCAGGCTACTGTGTCTCATAATCACACTGCAAGTGTGGGCCTCTCTTTGGTCTGTGTGGTCTACAGATGACAGCATCTAAAAGCCAGAGGAGTCATCTAGCACAGCCTGCCCCCTTACTAATGGACAAAGACACCTGGGTGGGGCTCTACATAAAGCTTCTTCCAGCCAACCCAATCTTTTTTTGACTAGTGTCCAAGGGTGAAAGTTCTCTGGCCTCTACAGGGACCCTGTGGTTCCTTTCATTGTTGAATTCTTATGACAGGAAGTATTGCACAGAAGCCTTAAACCAATTTGTATTTAAATAGATCTGTAATGTGAATGTAAAACCTACAGTAGCTGGAATGGCCATTTGAGTTCTCTTCTGCAATTTGTCTCTCATTAACTGCAGTTATTTTATTTTATTCAGTTTATACCCTGCCCTCCCCTGGCAAATGCCGAGTTCAGGGTGGCTTCCAACAAATCACAGTCAATCATTACAAAAATTCATTCCAGCAACAATTCTAACAAAAACTCTTCTAATCACTAATATTGCTTCTAACTAAAATCAACAGGTCTACTTCTTTGTAACAATATGGTGCCTTCAGCATTGCGCTCAGATATCATTTCAGGAGGGATGAAGGATAAATAGTGGGAGAGAAGCACGAAGTCACTTTTTAGTCTTATGGGTAGAAAATTCTTCCTAGTACTTAGACTAAATCTACTTCCCTTTGTTTTGGTCTTGTACCTCAATTTTCTTTCTGAGAGTGTTTTTAATAATTAAAACTGTCATCATGTTTTTCCCTTTCAACTTTTAAACTTCTTTTGATGAGGCCAGATATCTTTAAGCTCGTCTTCATGATTTGTATCCAAGACCTCCTTGCAACATGTTTCTGAATCTTTGTGATTTTTTTGTAACTTGCAGTGTCCAGAATGAAACACCATAATGAAAATGAAGCTTATCATTTTGGGTAGAGGGTAACACAGAATTTTGGGTAGAGGGTAACACAGAATTTGCACTTGTTAAATTTCCATTTTCTTTCTGCTCATCTTTCACTGTTTTTGAGATATTTCTGAATTTACATCTCTAGAATGTTTGAAGCCCTTCCCCCATTTTTTATAACCTACAACTACGGTATGTTAACTACTTTATTCACTCCTATGTGCAAAACATTGATGAAGGTACTGAATGATACACTGATGCTCAAAGAATAATTCTTACCTATGACCCTTTTAATATTATCATTAACGAGTATTTTAAATTACACAATTTATTTCTAGAGATTTGTAGCCTGGCCCCGCCCATGATATCTAAGAACTGGGGAAGCCCATTACTGAAGTGGGGGTAGATTTACGGCAGCCAAGAGTAGTGCAAACACACCTCCTCCTCAGAGGTTTCCCAGCTGCTGCTGAGGCAAAAAAAAGTATTTAAAAAACCACAACAGAAAAAAGGGGGAAATGTCCCATTGCCAGTGGCGGACTTACATTTTTGGGACCCTGAAACTTGAACTGTTATGGGGGGCTCCTTCGCAACGAGCAAAAATAGGGCACACCAGCGCGGGTTTTCCCTTCCAGGAAATCCCTGCCGGCACGGCTGCACTGGTGGTGGTTCCTGGGCACCGGTGTGTTTGCCCCCACACTGCTGTAGGTGCCACTTTATTCCATGATAAAGTGGCACCTACTACAGTGTGGGGTCATGCTGGCTCCTAATCAGCTCCCCCCTTCAGGAATGGGCTCTTAATGTATTTTTAAAAATCCACTGAAAACAAGTTGATAGTAATTACATTAAAAACTTTCACCTCATGTCACCTGAACACTAACCATCAAAAGCCAGCACATAAAGATATGTCTTTCAATGTTTCTGAGGGATACTGGAATTTCGACAATACGGCGAGCTTCCAGGAGGAGGGAGGTTCCATAATGGTGTGTGTGTGTGTGGGGGGGGGCAGTCATGAAGGATGCTTCTGTGTGGATATGTGGGAAGTGATGGCATGCTTGGCTGACAAGAATGCAGTGTGGCAAGTGCTTCACATCATGCAGCTGAAGAAACTGTCTGACATATTTTGCAGAATTTTTGAGAACAGACAGGAGAAGGTGGAGATTAATGAGGACGGGGAGCTCAAAGTGGCAGAAGTGCATGGTAAGAAACAGAATTTGGGGAGCATGAGAGACATGTCCTGCGATAAGAGGCCCAGTCTAAAAAGGATCTTGGTATGAGCTCTCTTAACTTGGAATAGCTTAAGGTGGACCATCTCTGAGACAACCACTTAATACCTCTTTTGCTCTTTCCTGGTTTGACCATTATGCCTGATCAGGTATAAATCACTCCAGATTAGGGTGATCCCTGGAGTGAGGACAGCATGCTACTAGCTTATGTACTGTCATTAATACAAGGGATAGAATATTTGGGGGAAGGTTTTAGTTAGTTAGTACATGTTTCTTCCGCCCTGACCTGGATGGCCCAGGCTAGCCTGATCTCGTCAGACCTCAGAAGCTAAGCAGGATTAGTATTTGGATGGGAGACCACCAGGGAAGACCAGGGTTGCTGTGCAGAGGAAGGCACTGGCAAACCACCTGTTAGTCACTTGCCATGAAAACCCCAAAAAGGGGTTGCCATAAGTCGGCTGCGACTTGATGGCACTTTACACACACACACACACACACACACACACACACACACACACGTTTCTTCCATACTACACTAATTCAGAGGTCTGATAGTCAGGATTCCCTTCTCGCACTGAATGTAGACCTTGGGTCAAGATTGTGGATGCATCACTGACGAGGAGGAGCTCCCTGTTCTATGCTGCCTCTATTCAGATGCTAAAGAACCCTCACACCCTCTCATCCTTATGTAAATCCCACTGCTACAAGCTTTGCAGTGCTGCACCAAGACCAAATACAAGGCCCTCCTTAGACGTGGCTGGAGTGGGCCTACAGGAGTGGGCGGCTGCAGGGAGCCTCCCGTGCCTTGCTATCTCTTCCCTCCCCCTTTGCTTTTCAGGCCGTGGCAACAACATGAAGGCCAGAGAGGAACAAATCAGCCAGGAGCAGCCAGAGGTCCTGAGCTCTGCTATTGACATCCTGGTTCCAGTGCGCTCGCAAAGTGCTGAGTCCGCTCGTGTCTACCCTGAGGATGATGACAAGGACCTGCACCGGGCCATGGCTTACAGTCGGTCTGAGATGGAGAATGTGGGGGCGCACCCAGTTAATCCCCACAGCCTTAAGAAGAGGCGAGGCAGTACTCGGCGGGCACACAAAAGAATACTAGGACCCAGTGAGGAAGTGGGTGGTCCTTTGGTCTCTTGCACCATGGCCATCAGAGCTAAAAGTCCAGGTGGGGGAGACAACAAGAAGGGAACAGAGGACAAGGTGGCTGAAGGACCAAAGGCAGGAGGCAGCACAGGAGCACCAAGGAGTCGTCTTGTGCGCGAGGAGAATGATTCTGCTCTTAGGGGCATCCAGTGTGTCATTCCTGAGATAGTTCCTGCCCGCAGAGATAGGGAATCTGTCATGTGCATCATTCTCTGAGCCCCAAAATACAAGAGCAATGAGTGTCCAATAAAGGTCACAGTCTGGCTGTTAGTCTCCACAATTGTGTTATTCACTGGGGAACGACAGGTTTGCCCATGGGGTTGGAGCAGCAGGTACTATCAGGCTCAGTTGCATGTAATTTGAATAATTTATTTACATCCCAGAAGTTGACTTTTCTAAGAGCAGAAATGTAAAGGCTGGCCCTCATAGAAAGGGCGCAGGTAGAACAGTCATTAAACCAGGAAAGCAGAGGAGCTTTAAGCATCAGTAATGGCCTGATATATGGCAAGGAATCAATATGACTGGAAGCACCGCTTAGTTTATGAGGTTGGTAAGAGCTGGAGGGATCAAAAGCACAACTTGTTGAACTTCCTGCCACAAACCAGAACTATCCTTCTAACAGTTCTCTCCCAAATCAACTCACCCAATCCCAGGCCACTGTACCACAAACAGCAAGCAGGGCAAATACCTCCAAATGTGACTCAGACAAGGGATTCCAGACAGATATGCCAAGTCCAAACCAGGAAAAGGTTTCCATACAAAAATGACTTAGTTAAAAGAAGAAAGGAAAATTCCATCAAGCTATGGCTTCTCTTGTTACTGTAGTGGGGAAATTCTGGTTTCTCTGCATCTCTTTATAAAAATTCTTCTTTTAGAATCTGAGTTTGGCATTGGGCTCCAGTTAAGATTCATGAGAACAGAAGTTCATCCCTCACGCGTTCAAGTCATGAACACGGCGAGATTATTTGCTCCCACTTGTTCCAGGGAGATTGTTCCAAAGAAGAACAGTGCAGCAGATCAGGCCTAGATGAAAGCCGCACCCTTTGACCCAAATACAGAGAGAGAGAGAGAGAGAGAGAGAAAGAGAGAGAGGTGCTTTGCACATGTGCAAAGGTTCAGAATCAGCCTGTACATTAAGATAAATACAGTCCTGTCTAATTATGGTATAAATAGCTGACATATCACACCAGCAGAACAGCCAACCAGTTGAACCAGTTGATTTAAGTTTTATTCTCCAGTATACCCTGGAATGCAAGTACTAGCATCTGGAAAAGGTGCTCCTAGTTTCACTTCCATCCATGAGAAATGACTAACACTTAAATGGGTAACAAAGCTATCAATGGCTGTGCAGACTTAGCTGGCTCCTCAGCAGCAGTGCCTGAAAGGGCTGAGTCACGGCAGCTGGCTTCTCCCATCCATTTATCGTTTTTTTTGCTCTTTCCTGCAGTTTCGGTATCATGTCTCAATCTTGTTGCTACCCACCAGCTTCCAGCAGTTGATTTTCTGGTATTTTTCTCAGCTGAGCTACTACTTCCAGGGTATGCCATTTCTGGAGTATCTTCCAACCAGTAACCCCCTTACATGCCTTTTCATGTAAATACAGTTTCTGTAACATGAAATGAAAGGGTTACAAACCTATCGGGAGAGGGCATTCTCTTACCTGGAATATTAGATTTATCGGAGCTGTTTGCAGTTTCTTGGTGGAAAGAGAAAGACACTCTGCATATTTAAAAACCATCTCTCCATTATTTCTTTAGCTGTTTCAGGGATAAGCACTGGCACTGAAAATAGGGTGCAACTCCTAAAGACCCTTGATTTGAAATGAAATCATTTGGAGGGGGGGGGGTTCTCCTAATCTGATCCTGACACGGCAAGGGGTCTGTTGCCACACTTTCAAGTGCAAAGATTTCTCCTCTTCAGGACTGCAGTTCTGTGGCCGTTGACAGAAGTCTTAGAGAGTAACACTTATGTTACCCCTGCAAATCAATCATCTCATCTGCCCAATGCAGAGAAGCTGACGATCCAGTGCACCAGCCCTAAACATTGGGGTGAAATAGTATTTAGTTGTGCTGGGAAGACTACATGCATTAATGCAATGAATACGAATCGAATTTAATGTTGTAACCAGAGGTCGTAACATAACACAACCATCCGATAGATGGTTCTTAATGACCTCTGTTCTAAATGACTAGCTTCAGTTATGAAACTGAATATGAATTTTAGATTGATGTTTTGTCCAATGCATGCACATTAAAGAAATGGCCATTATTGGAATTCGCTGCCCGGAGTCCATGTTCCTAAAGGGCTGTGAGAGTATCCGTCAGCAGGATCGAAGAAACCCTACAGCTTGAGACCCGTGGCTGTTCGAGGGTCTCCATCCCGAGGGGCAACGCCGCGTCGCTTTTGACCGGGTCCTGAGTGTAGACCCTGCCAAGCGGGCGCCTGCCCCTGGGAATCCTTGCGCCTGCTGACTCCTGGGCGTCGGGGCAACCCCGCAGCGGCCGCGCGCGCCACCGGGCAGGGGCTCCCGCGGCTCCCGACACAGGCCGAGCCCCCCCCCCCGAAGCCTTACCTCGCCCGTTCCAAATGCAGGGCTCTGACGTCACAGTGCCAGTGCGGCGTCCCATTGGCCAGGGCCCCTGCCCGTCCGCAGGGCCGAGCCGGGTTCGCGAGCAGGAGCCGGCCTTGGGTTCCTTGGACAGGCGCAGGCGGAGACTCCAGCGGCGGGGGGCCGGAGCCCGTGGCCATGGTGCAGGCCGGACGGAGCCTGCTCAGGTGGTGAGGTGCGGCCTAGCTGTTGCTTGCGGGGTGGGGTGGGGTGGGATGGGGGGTCGGGGGGAGCGAGCCTATCCGAGCGTGCGCTGGCTGGCTGGCTGGCTGGCTTTTCCGGAGCATCTTCTTGGGCGCCCCGCAAAAGCGAGGGGTTGGGCCGGACAGCAGTTTTAATAAGGGAAAGGGGGTGGGGGTGTGTGTGGGGGGGGAGAATGCTCTCTGTCCCCCGCTAGCAATGCGCAGCGCTCGCGAGGCGTGCTGCCCCCCACCCCCTTCCCCCAAAGAAAGCAAAGGGGGTTCCCAGCCGGAGGCTCCGACGCGCGCAGCGGGGAAAGAGCCAGAAGGGGGGCTGGCGCTGTTCTCGCGGCCGCGCCATTGTCCCCAGGGACAGTTCTGGGAGGCAGAAGCACGTCCGGCCCCCAGGCCGCCCGCTCGGCCCCTCGCGCCTGAGACGAGCCCCATTGTGCCGCCGCCGCCGCCCCGCGCGTCGGGAGGGGCGCGGGCGCGGGCGCGGGGCCGGCGGGCGCTTCGCATTCCGGACCCACCGCCGAAGGGCCCCGGTGCCTCCGCGCCTGGGTCGAGGGACTCCGAGCTGGGCTCGCGCTTGGAGGGGGCTGACCCCCCGCCCCCCGCCCCCAGGAAAGAGGCGTTGGCAACCCGGCACGGCCCGCAACGGCCGGGCGCGCTTTGTCTCGGCCGGGGGGGGGGGGTGGGTGGGGGGAAGCGGGGCGTCCAGCGTCTGGCCCAGCCGGTCCCGGGAGAGGCGCTGCTGGCACAGTCGAGAAGCTGAAAGGCGATCCGGGGCCGGCCGGCCGGCGGCACAAAGGGGGCTCGGGGGTGGGTGGGGGCATGTGCGCGCGCCGGGAAAACAGCCCAGAGCCCGGCGAGCGTGGGGGGTGGGGGGGTGGGGGAGCGCCCCCTCCTCCGGCTGCCCCCTGGGGCGCGCGCGGCGGGTGCCTGCCGGCCAACGCGGCGCACTTCCAAGGGGACGGCGAGAACTGGCCGAGCGGGGAGGGGGACGAGGAGGAGGAGGAGGAGGAGGAGGAGGGAGCCCCCGCCCCACTCGCTGGGCGTGCCTCCGGGGTCCTCGGGACCGGGGGTGGGGGCGCTCTGGCAACCGCTTGGAGACCCGGCTGGGGTTGTGCCGGG
This sequence comes from Euleptes europaea, assembly GCF_029931775.1. Taxonomy (NCBI): domain Eukaryota; kingdom Metazoa; phylum Chordata; class Lepidosauria; order Squamata; family Sphaerodactylidae; genus Euleptes; species Euleptes europaea. Next base: position 107,337,057 of record NC_079317.1, on the reverse strand, counting down.
GCTGGAGCCTGTCTGGAGGGCGGCCGCGCTCTTGGGGCGGGCGGCCCAGGCCTCCCGTGCCAGATGTGGGGGGTCCAGAAGGGAACCTCCCGGGTCCGGAACAAGCCTGTTCTGGCGCTCAAAGATGTAGAGCACAGTATCCTTGCAAGCCTTCAAAAGTGGGGTTTCTTTAAGCGGTGGAGAAGACGCACACGGACTCTAAGGAGGCCCATGGAGCCCATGCTCTCACAGTTTGCGTGCATGCATATTCCAGGAGATGAACCTTAGTTTGGGGCACTGGTTCTGGGATTGAGTCCTGGCTCCAATTACACTGTTTCTTTCTCTGCCTCCTTATACAAGGAGGTTTTGGAGTGGAAATGGGGACAGGTATACCAAGGGGGACTCTTTCTGCTTTGTTTCCAGAGGAGGAAAATTCCCTCCCTGCTTCAGAAGAAGCCTTCGGTGCCTCCGGGATCCCATCAAGGCAGCGACGACGAGGTAAAGGAGGGACCCAAAACTCAGTGGCACGGGGTCTGGCTAGCAGCTAATGTTAGACAAGAGGGGGATATTCAGAATGAGGATAGCCTAGCATTTGAGATGGGATTTCCAGTGAATGGGACATTCCTCTTCTACCCCACCCCCAATTCTGCAGGAGACAGATTGGCAAAAAATGAGCAAGCTGGAAGGAGAGGAGACCAAAGGGCATGGTGGAGTTTCTTGGAAATGAAGGCTGGCTGCACTAAGAGTCAAGATTGGGAAGATCAAAGCAGACAGAACATTAAAAAAAAAAAGGCAGGGAGACCATCTCATCAATCCAGCCACTTGACCTATGAGGGGCCTAATGTATAAGAGCAAAGGGTAGTACATGGCAGGGTAGAATTAGGTAGCACACAGTGCTTTGAATGCTGAGGTCATAGAACCATAGAATCATAAAGTTGGAAGGGACCACCAGGGTCATCTAGTCCAACCCCCTGCACAATGCAGGAAATGAACAACTACCTCCCCCCACATCCCCAGTGACCCCAACCCTCCCCACGCCATGCAGGATCCCACAATCAAAGCACTCTTGACAGATGGCCATCTAGGTCTCTCAGCTGGAACTGCAAGCATACTGAATGTGGCAAGAGGGGCTGCAAACCAGGCTGTAGAAAGGTTAGATTGATAACCTCTGTCAGTGGTTTCCTGCCTAGTGTTGCCACCACAGCTATTCTTGTTCATGGAAGCTTCTAAGCTGTTAAAAACATAATGGCTGCTAAACTGCTTAATGCGTAAAGATACTTAAAAGGAAGGCCTGGGCCAGCATCCTTCTGGTGCAATGGAGCAGGGTCAGCCCAGGTGTTTAGAATTGCTTCCCAGTGGGCCCTTGATTATGATGCTCTTGATTATGATGCTCTCGGTTAGTTGCTGCTTTGAAATAGCACTGTGAGGATGCCTTGTCATATGATGAGCTACTCATTGGGAAGTGGCTTCCTACATTGTTGGGAATTATTTCACCCACAGAAAGCATCATGTGGATGCGGAGGAAACAGTATAAACAGTTTGCTCTGGGGAGCTGTAACTTGAACTGTTCTCTGTGATTGCACATGTGAATTGGTCCTAAGTGTCCAAATAGCAGAGAGCAGCTTCAGTTGCTGTTGCACCTTGGACCAAAACACTTTTTCAGGTGTAGTAGGCATGGGCCAGGTTTGCTATGTGCTTGTAGTTGTCAGGCTGCTATCTCGGTTTCGTTATTGCCTCTGTCTCTGCGTTGTATTGTCTGCCCCCCAAGGTCGCATACCTAGGCCTGGGAACCCAGCTCCTGAGAAACTGTATTCAGCCTGTACGTGTAATCTCCCGCCTTCCCTGCCTTATAATATCTCCCAGCTAGTGAGCCCGGCAAAACTTTGCTCTGCTATATCCGCCCGTTCCAGCATTAACCTCTACTGCCCCAGCACCACCGGCTCTACCCGCTGTATACCGAGACTTTGAAGATGTCTTCGACCTTAAGGAATGTGATGCCTTACCCCCCCACCGGGCCTCAGACTGTGCGATTGAAGTGGTAAAGGACTGCACATTAACCAAGAGTAAGATTTACCCTATGAGCGCTTCCGAGCGCACTGTCCTCCGGGACTTTTTGGACAAAAACCTCGCCAGAGGGTTCATTCGCCCTTCGAATGCCCCAAACTCGGCCCCCGCGTTTTTCGTCCGGAAAAAAGAGGGCGACCTTCGCCTGTGCATTGACTTCAGAAAGCTCAATGCGGTTACCCAGACCAATGCCTATCCTATCCCATTAATATCCGATATTTTGGGACAATTACAGGAAGGCCGTGTGTTCTCTAAATTAGACTTGGTGGAAGCTTACTACCGAGTCCGTATCCGCGAAGGGGATGAGCACCTCACTGCCTTCTCTAGCTGTTTCGGAATGTATGAATTCCTTGTGATGCCGTTCGGATTAAAAGGGGCTCCGGGGGTCTTCATGCAACTCATCAATGAAATCCTACATGACCTTCTATATCGTGGGGTGGTGGTCTACTTAGATGATATTCTCATTTATTCGAAAACTATGGACGAGCATGTGGCTCTGGTCAGGGAAGTTCTGCAACGCCTGCGTAACCATCAACTTTTCGCAAAACTAGCTAAGTGCGAATTTCACCAAAGCAAACTCACGTTTTTGGGATACATCATCTCCCACCAAGGTCTTCGCATGGACCCCGCCAAAGTCCAAGCCGTCCTCGATTGGACTCCCCCCACCAACCGGAAGCAAGTACAGCAGTTTCTGGGATTTGCAAACTTCTATCGAGGATTCATCCCTAACTTCGCCCAGGTGGCTCTACCCATTACGGACCTACTGAAAACTAAGGGAAAAGTAAGCTCAGCTGCCTTGCCCTCCGCGAAAATCCTATGGACTGAGCAATGCCAAGCCGCCTTTCTAGCCCTCAAACGCCTCTTCACTTCGGAGCCGGTGCTACAGCACCCAGACCCAAATCAAATGTTCATTGTGCAAGTCGATGCTTCCGATGTAGCCATGGGAGGGGCTCTCCTCCAGCAAGGACCGGATGGTCTTCTTCACCCTTGCGCGTACTTTTCAAAAAAATTTGCGCACGCTCAATTAAACTGGCCCATCTGGGAGAAAGAGGCCTCAGCAGTTCATCATGCACTGACTCTATGGCGACAATTCTTGGAGGGGTCTAAAGTCCCCTTTGAGGTTTGGACCGATCACAAAAATCTAGCTGCCCTCACGGGGTCCCATAAGCTATCGGCGAAACAACAACGGTGGGCGGAGTTCTTTGCGCAGTTCCGTTTCACCCTGAAGCACGTCCCTGGGAAACAGAACGTTCTTGCGGATGCCCTCTCCCGTTTACCACAATATCCGGTAAAACTCGAAAGACCCACCAACTCTCTGTTCACCCCTATGCAACGTGGGGCTCTACCTATGCTGGCTGTACAAACTCGATCCCAGCATCAACACACCTTACCCAACGTACAAGCTCCGCCAGCTCAACCGGCTGCCCAGCCGCCACCACAACAAACCGGAGTTCCCGCCCTTCCTACCCCTCCGACCGCCCAGCCGCCTGCAGTCTGCGCGCCGCCGCACGTAAGCACTAGCCCCATAACTGTTTCTAAGATCTCCATGGCCGACGGGGGGGCCCCCTCCAAAATCCCCATCTCCGAGTCCTTTTTAACTGTCCTTCGGGACCAGTGCCTTTTAGAACGTTCCGCTCATACCCTACCTCCTGGTGTTTTGGAACAAGGAGGATCCTGGTACAAGGACTCGAAATTATATGTCCCCAAGGCTTTCCGAAAGGACGTTTTACATTTAGCCCATGGAGCCAAAACAGCTGGGCACTTTGGGTTCCTGAAAACCCTTCACTTATTGCGCAGACAGTTCTGGTGGGGGGGAATGCGTTCCGACATTGACTCCTTCATCCGCAGCTGTCCCGTTTGTGCCGCTGCGAAACGATCGCAGGGCAAACCCCCGGGACTGCTACAACCTCTTGAAACGCCCAGCAAACCTTGGGAAGTGATTGCTATGGACTTCATGACTGATCTCCCTCTCAGTGGGGGTAAAACTGTGTTGTGGGTTGTTACTGATTTGTTTTCTAAGCAAATACATTTGATTCCATGCGCAGGGATCCCCTCTGCTCAGAAACTGGCCCGCCTCTTCGTGACGCATATCTTTCGTTTACATTCGTTTCCGCGTAAGATAATTTGTGACCGCGGCAGTGGTTTCGTTTCTAAGTTTTGGAAAGCTTTCCTCAAGTTGGTGGGAGTGGAACAAGGGTTATCTAGTGCATACCATCCTCAAACTGATGGTCAAACTGAACGTGTCAATGCTGTACTTGAATGTTATTTACGCTGTTATGTTAACTACCACCAGGATAACTGGGTAGAACTGTTACCTTTAGCAGAATATGCCTACAATAATGCCATGCATCAATCCACAGGTTTTAGCCCATTTTTTGTTGTGTATGGACAAGATTTCAGTCCCATCGCTCCTACAGATGATATAGAGGGGGAGGGGAACCCCGACATTGCCTCCTGGGCACACGCCCTCCGTACCACTTGGCCCTGGCTCGTTAGCAACCTCGACCGAGCCAAACGTAAATACAAAGCACAAGCTGACAAACATCGCTCCCCCGGGGGTGATCTGCAAGTGGGTACTTTGGTTTACCTTTCCACCAAAAATCTCCGTTCCACCCAACCGTGCCATAAGCTCAGTGCCAAATACATTGGCCCTTTCCCCATCACCCGGGTCATAAACCCTGTCACGGTGGAACTAGCTCTCCCCAAGTCCTTGAGGCGTGTGCATCCTGTTTTCCACATTAGCCTCCTCAAACCCCATGTTGCTTCTCCACGATGGCATCCGGACCCACCTCCTGCGCAACCCATCATGGTGGGGGGGGAGGAACACTTCGAAGTCTCCAAGATCCTTGACTCCCGTGTTCACCATGGCAACCTGCAATATTTGGTCCGTTGGAAACATTTCCCCCCTGCCTATGACGAATGGGTACGCGCACGGGATGTCTCCGCCCCCGACCTCGTCGACGCCTTTCACATTGCTTACCCAGATCGGCCAGCCCCCTTGCGAACTGGGAGGGGGCCTTGAGGGGAGCAGAATGTCAGGCTGCTATCTCGGTTTCGTTATTGCCTCTGTCTCTGCGTTGTATTGTCTGCCCCCCAAGGTCGCATACCTAGGCCTGGGAACCCAGCTCCTGAGAAACTGTATTCAGCCTGTACGTGTAATCTCCCGCCTTCCCTGCCTTATAATATCTCCCAGCTAGTGAGCCTCTCATAGCTGTCATTTTATTCGTTTGCACTGTATGCCTAATTGACCAGTAAAAGCCATCTGTTTGGACTCTATATGACTTTGTGGTGATTTCTGGTTCTGTGGGCCAAGGGCTGACAGTAGTTCAGAAGTACACATGCCCTTGCATCTTTACATTCAATACGATAAAGTTTATTGTTTGCAGCTGAAGGCCATTACTATCTTTCATATAAAACCTAGTAATACATAATAACGTTAAAACAGTCTGACCAAAAAATGCTAGTCATTAAATGCATTAGATGCCCTGATTAAATACAGCTTTAGCCTGGCTAGAGCACATGTCCTTGCATCTTTACATGATTTGGCAGGGACAACTCAAAAGCCCCGTGTTGTATATCACCCTTTTCCAGTGGAATACATGGAGACATTTGGCAATAACCCTTCTCCAGAGTCTTTTATACAGCTAGATGTCTTTCCACCCATCAGCTGGATAGAAGTGCTACCCACTGGTGCCACTTCCCTGCAATTAATGTAACAGCATGATTGCACCACTGTATTTGTGGATCAAAGCTGTGGTGGCTGAACTCAGGCTTCCAGTGTGGTGATGGAATAGGGTTGTGCCTATATATAATTTTTCAGACTTACGTAAGGCTTTCTGTCTCTTGTGGTAGCATCTTCTGGCCCTGCTGTCTGCTGAGTCACATTTATACACCCATGTTGCTGACACCCAGGAAGAAGCATTAGGCTGGGATCTGCCTCATTTACTCTGGCAATAGCGGGTCCCATTTAGGGACTATTTATTTAGATATTTATAGTTCACTTTTCTCCACAGTGGGTACCCAAAGTGGCTTACAGCATCATGCTCCGCTCTTCCATTTTATCCTCACAACTCTAAGATAGGTTAGACTGAGAGTAGACTGGCCCAGGGTCACCTCATGAGCATACAAGGTAGAATGTGGGGATTTGAACCTGGGTCTCCCATATTCAGGTCCTGTATTCTAATCATGTGACTTTTGGAGGGTATGCTAAGAGCTTCTTTTCATCTCTAATGATCACTCTTGGCCATGGTTAGGCCAAAGTGGGGAATTAGCAACAGTGAGTACAACCCTGATTTGAGACTCAGTTGTGAATGCTTCTTGAGAAGTTGAGAAAAAATGCCACACTTTATTCATATGTGTTTCTTTATTTAAATTGATGCAAAGTTAAGGGCGTTCAGAGCTTAATCAGGTTGTATGGAAGAATTACAATTTAGTTTAATTTAAAACAAGCTGGTTTGGAACTCTGCCCTGCAAAGAGCATTTAATGTGTGGGGCTTGAATTGCCTTTGTGTTTCACTCACTACTTATGTTGTTAACATGGAGGAGAAAGCAAAAGATGAAAGTGAATTTCCATCATCCTTAGTTAAAGGAACTGTTTTTTGTCTATAGAAAAACTCATGGAAAAACATCTCTGCAAAAAAGCAACTTCAGTTTAAAACATTGCAGGGATGGTATAAGTTAATAAAGTCCTGGCAATAATCTGGCATGTGTGTTACATCATTTTCTTGCATTCTCACAATGTGTTTCTTTGGAGCTCTTCAATGGCAACTCTAGAGGCTTCTGACCAAGATAAGATTTTTTTTTTTTTTGCATTACCAAACAGTTGATTGAAGAGCCTCTTGTAGAAGCGCCCCAGAGACCTCCTTCCCTTGGTGAATTCTTACATGCCATATTCAGGCCTAACTTGTGGGAGTGCGTTCAGATTCTTCGGGGTGATCCTGACAACAAGGGAGAGCTTCACTTAAGGGGAATGGATCTTTCTCAAGGCACACAATGAGCAGTGCCAAACTGCCTGTTGTAAAATGCAGAAAATCCGAATGTAATGAGCAGACTTACAGTCAAATGAGGAGTTTGCTAAATTTCTTAACATATTACTGACTGCAGCTTCTTTTTTTATAAATGTTTTGGATTTTAAAACTTGTTTAACATTTGGTAGTTTGGAATTGGAGTGGTAGAGGGGAAGTAAAGAGGGAGCATTTTATGGCCTATTGGGAAAGGGCTGCAGGTCACAAAGACTGGGCGTTTTATGGGGAGCCTTTCTATGTACTGGTGTGTTTCCTGGAAGGCTTAGGCTGTGTGTTAAGCTGTTCTGTTTGTGGGGTGGATGGGAAGGCTGTCATTTGGATGGTGCTTACTTGGACATTACCCAAGCTCAGCCAAAGGTGCCTGATGCTATCCTTTGCGTTCCACTCCAGTTTTCCAGCCCAACATAGGTAGACACCATGGTGGATTACTATGAAGCACTGGGGGTGCCCCACAATGCCTCTCCAGATGACATCAAAAAAGCGTAAGTTGCATTCTCTCGATTTCTGCCTGAGGTACCAGTACTGCCTGTGCTTTGGGTTGAACACATGAAGGTGCCTTATACCGAATCAGACCGAATTATACCCAGTCCATCAAGGTCAGTACTGTCTACTCAGACTGGGGCTGTCATAACGTAGGAAACCAGGTAGAAATTTAGAGCCAGCTTTTTTGTGATCCTTCTGCTGTCATATGAAAGCTGTCTTGGTTTTGTTCATTTAAAGGCTGTTGAGTGCTTTGCTTTTATGAGCGGAGTGAGAAAATCTTGGTCATTTAAATCACCAAAACAAAAAGACCAGTTTAAATTACTGAATTATATCAAGCTACAAATATTTTGGTGAGCGAAATGAACCATTTTAATATAACCATTATAATAGATGGAGTTATTCCATAGGAGGTGAGTTAAAATCTTTGCTCATGCACCTGACATTTAATGCATTTAATAATGCAGTTGGGTTGGGATTGTAGAAAGGGGAACTAGAACAACACATGCATCTGTTTAAGGCAACAGGACAATCGGTGTAGGCATGACTTTATCCCTAACAGGAGAGAGAGGAGCCCTGTGGGTCCCAGTACCTTTGAGGACTTTTCAGATGATTGGCACCTGGAATTGAACCCAGTAACTGATTGGTAACTAATGGAATTACAGAACATATGCTTAGAGCCGTGCCTAAAATTCCTTTATCCGTGTTTAGGTTTAATGCAATTTGTAGGCCTAAAGAGCTCTGTTCCCCCAAATCTCTCTTCCCCCCCCCCCCATGCGTTTGTCAGAGGAACATCCCCTCCACATTTGTGCTAATGCAGGCTGGGTGTACTTTAAGGCTTGGGAAGGGGCTGTGGCTCAGTGGTAGAGCATTTGCTGGGCATGCACAACGTCCCAGGTTCAATCCCTGGCATCTCAAGTTAAATGGACCAGGAGGTGATGTGAAAGACCTCCTCCTGAGGCCCTGGAGAGCCCCTACTAGTCTGAGTAGACAGTACTGACCTTGCTGGACCAAGAGTCTGGTATAATATCAGAATCAGAAACATTTATTGCGGCATTGCGCCAATAAAAATTAAGAACATAGCAGCAATATTACAGCGGATACATTGATATTGTTTAAAAGTTGTGTCATGTTAATTTAAAAGAATATATATAAATTAAAATGTTTCACGATTTGGATAAGAAATAAACACAAATGCAAAATAAGATTTTTAACTTGGTTATTTCTTTGACCTTTATTTTACTAAACTTTGACGAAGTTTGTAGATTGCTGTGCAGAATTTGACGACCTCTCTAATTTGTAAGGGAATTTCATCTGAGAGGAGCTTCGTAACCTGAAGTTTTTCGGAAAACCTGAGATTTTCTCAAGCATGGACCGGGACAGCTTAGAGCGGGCATCCTTATAGAATGAGCATCTGAAAAACACGTGTTCCATTGTTTCTATTTCTCCAGAATTGCATGGACAAAATCTCTGATCTTGTGATCTTGTTATACCTCCCTTGTAAAACCGCAGAGGGTAGGGCTGAACACCTAGCTAAAGTGAATGCTCTTGTATTTCCAAGGTGGATCTGGTATAATATTAAGGCAGCTTCATGTGTTCATATCCATCTCAAGATAGAGCTGTCAGTGAAATTCCATTATGCAGCCTCCTCTAAGGCACTTTTTAAAATAAATATCCAGACTCTCTGCTTGTTTGTCATGTGAGAGCCTGAGGGCCAAGCCTTGTATAGATCTTGTGTTTTGGAAATCCATTCAACCATGTCTTTAAACAGCTATGGATTGGTTCTCATACCTTTGGTAAATTGTGTTACTGTGGGAGTAAAGTGCTCCCTAGTGGAGGACAGAGAGTAGACCGAGGCTGTCAGCAGAGGTAGGGGCTTCATCTATGTTGGCGCTTGATCCAGCCCAGTCTGGCTTCAGAGACTGCTTTAATAGCCCTGGTTGATGACCCCAGGATTCAAAGGGTGAGTGTGTGCTGCTGATTGTATTAGATCTGTCAGCAGCATTTGATACAGTTGACCATTTAGTCCTGGTCAACCACCTAGCCTCACTGGGGGTAAGAGGTGCTGCTCTTCAGTGCTTTGCCTCCTTCCTCCAAGCGTGGTCATTGGGGAAAGGGATTCATCCCAGCGGGAACTAAATTGCAGGGTCCCTCAGGAATTGATCTTGTCCCCATTGCTTTTAAAAAATAAGCACCCAGCTTGCTGGGGGCAAAGGGAAGATGACTGGGGAAGGCACTGGCAGACCACCCCGTAAACAAAGCCTGCCTAGTCAACGTCGGGATGTGAAGTCACCCCATGGGTCAGGAATGACCCAGTCCTTGCACAGGGGACTACCTTTACCTAGTGGATGTCCTCAGGAAGTTTGGGGTTGGATGCTACCAGTATGCTGATGACGCCCAGCTCTACCTCCTGCTTGATAAACAACCAGAAGCAGATAACTCCTTCCTGGTCCAGTGCCTGGATGCCGTGGTGGAATGGCTAAGGAGTAGCTGGCTGGAACTAAATCCTTTGAAAACTGAGGTCGTGTGGCTGGGAAGCACTCTGGCCATGGGGGATTTTTCACTTGATGTGGACTCTGTGAAGAGTTTTGGGATTTAGCTCGATCCTGAGTTTTCCATTAACAAAGAGGTGTCCATGGTGGCTAGAACAGCATTTTCCTGTCTTCGCTGGGCCTGACAACTTTCCCCATATCTATCTCAGTCCAACCTTGCCACATTGACCAATGCAATGGTCACCTCTTCTTTAGACAATTGCAACCTGCTCTATGTAGGGCTACCCTTGAAGTTGCTTTGGAAACTCCAGGTGGGTCAGAATGTGGCTGCTAGGCTGCTGACCCAGTTCAAAGTGTTGGTTCTTACCTTTAACAGTCTGGGGCCCTCATACCACCTCTCCTGTTAAGTCCTCCTGCTCCCTTCGTTCATTTTCATGGGGCTTGCTAGTGGTCCCAGGTCTGGAATGCACTGTTAGAAGATACCTGTGCACAGCAGGACCTGATGACGTTTCGGAGACTCTGTAAGGCAGAATTATTCTGGTGTGTTTTTGGCTCATTATATCTCTTTATTGTATAGCATAGTTGGCTGGTGGGTACTGTAATATCTGATGTCATTTGTAGTGTTCTTATGGTTTTAGGGTTGGGATTATATTGGTTTTATGTATTTTGTATTATTTTATATGACTGTGCAGGATTTATTGGATATTTACTGTTATTTTTGTACCTATTTTAATTGATGTAATCGTACATTGTTGTTGTAAACCACTTTGAGCTCTTAAACCAAAGAGAAGCAGTATAAATAAATTGAAATTTTTAAAAAATCTAATGACCCTGTGGGAAGGGGGAGAAACAGAAGGAGTATCTCCTTTACTCAAGCCCAAGCAGAGCTTGACTTTCTCTTCTCACAAAATATTAATGTCCTGTGGCCATTAGAGGGAGTCCAAAGGAAAACAGTATGCAAGAAAAACAAAGAGTGTTTGCAACGGAGGTCCCCGGCCTGCACTAATCCTGCTCTTGACATCTGCAGCAAGAAATGCCATTGGAGGACTAGGGAAGGAGATTTGCTGTTTTCTTTGTCTGTTAAGATGTACTGCCAAAGATGTGCTTGGCCCAGTGGCATTGTGAGTTGTGAAGGCAAGGTGCCAAAGGGCAGACAAGTGTGTTTGGCCTGAACAATGTGCCCGTGCCTAGAAGCAGTGAGATGGAGGAATGGAATGGAGTGGAGGTGGCAACATTCCCCATGGCTTTGGATCTGGGCAGGACAACACTGCACACTAACGATGGTTGTCTTTTGGGTACTATACGACAGGTACAGGAAGAAAGCTCTGAAGTGGCACCCAGATAAAAATCCAGATAACAAAGAATACGCTGAGCAGAAATTCAAGGAGATAGCAGAGGCCTATGAAGTGCTGTCAGACAGTAAGTGCTTGGCTGGTTTATTCCACCCACTTGTGTCCTCTGTGATTATTTTTATTCCTTTTGTTTCCTGGCCCTGGACGTGGGCCATTTCTTGTCCTGCTTTCACACAGTGACGATTCTCCACGTAGCTCTTGTTGCCAATGGAGCATCCACATGGCAATTATTCCCACGCTTCCCTTGCCTCATCCTTTCATGGCTGTCATTCCTCCTCTCCCCCCTCCATGCTACCTTAAAAAAAGTGGCAATTGCTAGGTTGCATTTTTTTTTTTAAAAAGGGCCTCTGGTGGTGCAGGGGAAATGGTGGGTGGGGCTGAGGCAAGGAAAATGGTGCCGATGTGAGTGTGATCTGCAAAAATGCACACCTTCCTATCCATCTGGCATGCCCAGGCTTTTGGACTGCAGTCTTTCCAAAAAGATCATATCAAACCAGGTTTGGGAAAGATTGAATGAAATTGGGGACATCCCGGAAAGTGGACAATTAGGGGACAATGTTGCATGGATCCTAAAAAAAAAAAAAAAACCCTGCTCTTGTTTGGATGCCTTGGAGCAAAACTGGAGCAAAACCTCTGTGTGGAAATAGCCTAGGAGCGTGTTGGGATTTGTTCACATGTGTGGTTTAGGGGCTTAGTTACATATTGAAGGGAAATATCTGGTTATTGTAGTATAACAGCCTGCAGTTGGAGATGAAGTTTAACATACTTCCTTAAACTTGGGAGGGCAAGTGACTATTGGAACAGGCTGTCTAAGTAAAGCAGGGCTTCCTTTGAAAGGTGCTCTGAATTAAACAAACTGTGTTAGACTACACTCTCTCAGTTTATGCTACAGATGGAGATGATAATACTTCCATTTTAGGGTCTAATGATTTGGGAGTGAAAGTGAATTTTTTTTAGCATGCTCTGTAAATGTGTGTGTAAAGTGCCGTCAAATCGCAGCCGACTTATGGCGACCCCTTTTTGGGGTTTACATGGCAAGAGACTATCAGAGGTGGTTTGCCAGTGCCTTCCTCTGCACAGCAACCCTGGTATTCCTTGGTGGTCTCCCATCCAAATACTAACCAGGGCTGACCCTGTTTAGCTTCTGAGATCTGACGAGATCAGGCTAGCCTGGGCCATCCAGGTCAGGGCTGCTCTGTAAATACTATTTATGATTAACACAGGTAGTATCCATTAGTAACTGGGAGGGGTGCCATGGTTTTGGTTAGATAAGACATGGGTGAAGCTAGTTAATCTAAGTAGCATTCTCTAATCCATGGGCATAGCATGAATGTCTCTCCATGGCAATGCTAAGGCTAAAGCCATAGACATCTGTTGTGGGGACAGCTGCCTAACCCATGGGCTTTCTGATTTCAGAGAACAAGCGTGAAGTCTATAACTGTTATGGCAAAGAAGGACTCATGGGTGCAGGTAAGCAGCTTTGCCATGATTTGAGCTACAGTGTGGTAAGACAAATGCTGTCTGATTTCAAAAGAAGCAGCAATCTTGTGTCAGTTTTGTGTGACCGCAAAATGCACCGGCTTCCTTATTAGCTGCTTTTGCATTAGCATCATAGGGTGATTCACCGATCAGTCCTCAGGAGAGACTTGCCAGGGCTGGGGCTGAGGAAGTGGAACATGGCTGAGCCCTCAGCCAGTTGCCAGCACAAAGCCAAGGCAGAGAAGTGGCGCTTATGGCTTAGCCAGGCCTTGCACAGACCAAAGAACGTAGAAGTCTGCATGTGAATATCTTGAACCTCAAGGTTTTTTGTCTACAGTTCTCACTGGCATTTGTGTGTGTGTGTGTGTGTGTGTGTGCATGCGTAAAATAGGTTTCACAAGCTCATTTCTGCTTATCCTAGCCTACTAATAATTAATCACAGCCTGCCAAGTTTTGATAAATTATCTGCCAAGGCTTGCCAAAACAGCAGGAAGCAGTGCACAGCTGGCAGGCTGGGGATTTGATGGGTCTCATGTAAAAGATCTGGTTACCTAAAACCCCACAGCCTCGGCTTTGGTAAACAGGCTGAGTCTTATTCCGCCCCTTGTGAACATCTGGTCTCTGCCTCTTCCCCAGGTGGACCCTGTGGGACCCGGCCTGGTCCAGGGATGCCTGAATACACCTTCACTTTCCGCAGTGCTCGTGATGTCTTCCGGGACTTCTTTGGGGGACAGGACCCTTTTGCTGACTTCCTTGCTGGTATGTATGGGCTTTATATGTGAAGCTGGTATGCCGGGGGTGAATTGTGAAAGAGAAAAGACTATATTTCTCGCCTCCTGACCCATATTCATGAGGATAGTCATTGAAGCCCCAAAGGCAGAGCACATTTGAGACAGGCAAAGAAAAGGTGTTGCATAAACAGGAGCTAAGAGTCTAACTGCTGTTCAAATGGGGCCAGACCAACCTTTTTTTTCTCCAGATGTGACCAGAGTAGGGCCATATGTGGAGAGTGCAGTAGAATGCCCCGGCCTGATATCATCTCCAACATCTGCACACATATACCTTACAGGAAATTCTGTGAACGACATGCTACTGCCCAAGTTTGGATCTTCCTGATCAGATGACATTTTCTCATTTCTTTTCCATGTATTCCCTTCATCCTTAGGGCACTTGGAGTGGGGATTACATAAGACTTTGGGACAGTTCCAGGCACAAGTGAGGCTGAAGCCTGCTTAGCTTGATTAGTACAACAGCATCATACCCTATATTCCCAGACTATTGAGCCTGCTGAATCCTATTGCGTGCTGAAGGCAATCATTTACAATTCCAGTAGGGATAGGAGGATAGAACTACATCAGGGAGATGAAGGCTAAAGCCCACAGTGAGAGGGAAGGGTGTAAAGTCCCTTCTTTTGGATCAGCTACAGACTCCAGATCTTTCCCAGCATATAGATTAGTTGTAGGCAAGGTGCGGCCATTGGCTTTTGTACAGAGCATTACTTCGGAAATATCTGTGTTAGGGAAGTGCCTCCTTCTGCATGATGGGGCTGGAACTGCTATGGGGTTAATCAGTTCCAGTGCTGCACATTGTTGGTTTTCTGAACTGGGGAGACTGGAGACTCAGGAAGGCAGTTTTGTCATATAGACAGACTGAGAGATGTAACACAGATTGTTGAGAATCCCTGGTGGTATTCACAGCCTACACACCTGCCATTCCCCCCAGTGCCCCCAAGGCAGCATCCATAAAGCAGATCTCTGGGTTGGTATATATATATATATATATGGGGGGGGGGTGACACAGGTGCACACTCCTAGGAGGCATCTTTGCCCTGGAGTCCTACATGTTGATGACTTCTTGATGCGTTTCCAGATGAAATATCCCCATTTTCAGACATGCGTGGAAGTGGACCTCGACATCCTGGAGCAGGAACATTCTTCTCATCCTTTGCAGCAACACCAGGTAAGAACGGGAAAGGGCTGGAAAAATTTCCTCCCCATCTGTAACTCATGGTAGCCTCCACCTTTATTCCTTGGATCCAAGATCCATTGACCCTGTCTCATTCCTTTGATTGTGGTTTCATTCTTTGCAACAGGTCTTAGTGGTCAGTTTACCAGAATCCCTCCCACGGAGTCTCAAATAAATGATTTGCTGCCCAATATCTCCTTTCCTTTGTTGCTTTTTGTCCCTGTTTTTACTGGTCCACTACCACCTGTTTCTGCCCTTGCGAGTGATTCTGGTGCTGTGTCTTGCAGAATTCTTTTCTTCTGGGCTTGGGCCAAGTATCAATATGGGAATGGGCTTCCGTTCCATCTCTACATCCACTAAATTCATCAACGGCAAGCGCATCACTACCAAAAGGTAACTTTGACTCACCCTTTCTTATCTGCTGTTTACCTACATGTGGTTTTATTTCATTCCATCTTTTGTTGGTCGTTTAGCACAGATTTTTGGGTTACTTCTCCAAAACCAAGTTTTCCTCTCCTGCTTACTTCTGTTCTCCTATATCTCTGGAATATATAGCTAATTCCCTTTCCACATTAGTGGATTTCTGTTCTTCCTGCATAGTCAACAGAAAGAAGAGATATAGGAGCTGCCTTAGAATCAATCTGATTCACCCCAGTAGTCCATCTAGCCCAACGTCTCATGTTCTAACCAGCTGCAGCTTTCTAGGGTCCCATAAGGGGTTTTTCTCAGGCACTGATACTGAAGACCCTTTAACTGGAGGTACCAGGTGTAGAACCTGGTAGCCTCTGTGCTTTCAAAATTGGTCTTGGCAATGAGCTATAGTCTTTCCCCAGAAGTGGTAACTCACCAGGTTTTATGGAGTTTGTTAAAGGACCGTCCCTGTCCATTGGTTCCTTCTCCACTGGTTCCATGGCCTTGTTTTCTTTCAGCACATTTTCAGCAGTCTTTCTGCCTTGCTGCTCACTGTTCCCTATTGATCCAGCTGTCTCTTGAATGCTCTTCCATCCCTTTTTGGTGTTGCTTAGGACAGCACAGCAATGTTTCTCATACACTTTTAATTGATGGGGAAAGGACGTCTTATGTTAGCTTCTGCCCCAGCTCAGTATCAGTGATTTCTTTCACAGGAGGATGCAGACAGCCTTGCACACAATTTTTAATAGATAGCTTACTCTGCATGCAAGCAATCTGGGGAGTGGGATAGTAATGTAACACTGGCATTGGAAGAAGAAAGCACAAGAGGTCTCTGACCCCCTCCTAAAGCCAGACAGACATGGAAACCTGAGGGCAAAGAAGCAGCTTTTTCTGAACTTCCTTCTTTGCAAATAGGAAGATGAGGCGGTAAGGGTATGGTCACCCCCATTAATGCAGTGTGGATCAGTGAGGGCCCACTGCCGTGGACATTGTCTACTCATGTCTTGGTTGGTGAGGGAGGAAGTCCTTCCCAGATGTCCCATGTCCCTCAGGTAGGGCCTGCCAGAAAGTTTGAGAATCCACCAGATAGGAACAGTAATATCAGGTAATAGACTAGAGTCGGCACCTCTGTGAGTGGAGTTGTACCTCTGACCTCCACATCATCCCTTGGCAGGAAGTTCTACATGTTGTTTCTCCTTCTTCTAAACTGTGTGCTCTACCGCTACTACTAGTTGTAGTAGCAGACGTTGCATGTTTTATTTGTTCAGATCAAGATAATACCAGAGGAGCAAAATAAGAGCAGAAAGGAGTCTCTTATCATAACCATGTACCCCATGGATACTAAAAAATTAGGATGTCCAGTTGCTGCTAGAAAGGAGAAGGAGATAATGTTCCTTGGTCACTGAAACTGGATCAGTAGTCCTTTCCATGTAGTTGATGGTGGTCTTTTTGTTGTGGGAGAAAAGTTAACTTAATCTAATTTCAGTTTTGGTTTCTTGTGTGTATGGACACCGGGGAGCCAAAGCTTTAACACTGCTGAGGGGGTGGATCAAAACCACCAGCTCTTACCCAGGTTTATGACTCATTTGCTTCTTCCTAGTACCTTCTTGCTTTTAGGTACCATATCCAACTGAAGGGATTCAGTGGTGCCTCTGCTATTTGAGCCTTTCAGATGCACATTCCACTTCTGTATGTCAGAGCTATTGGCTTATTTGTCTTGTTTGTTGAGCCACCGACCCTCTTGTGGTCACCTGCTCAAAGACATCCATGTAATTGCTCAAGAACTGACTGCAAAAGTTGATATAACCTCTCCCTGACCCACCCTGCAAACTGGCTGACATGTGGGGGAGAGGATTTCAGGTCAACTAACTGGTGAGTTACTGCTCTTCCCCATTCATCTTCAATGGAAAGTGTTGCTTGGAAATATCAGGCTGGGGATAAGGAGAGGTTAACAAGCCCGTTATAGGTCTGAGAACAGGTAGGGTGTGGGTTTATATGATTTCTGCATTCTTCCCAAATCACTTCTTTTGCTTCTTACATTATCTCCAGGATTGTCGAAAATGGGCAGGAGAGGATGGAAGTGGAAGAAAATGGGGAGCTGAAATCTGTTCATATTAATGGTGAGTAGGTAGACGGGGTGTCCTTTAGTTTCTTGAGCAAAGTATTCTGCATATTCATCAATGCATTGCTTCCTCCAACCTGACATCAGAAATTTGAGTTTTCTTGGGTGCCTGGTATCTTCTTCATGATCTCTTCTATCTCCCAGGAAATAGAGCACAAGACCCTTGTCAATACAGGTTTTGTTCTCAGAGTGGCATTTGATCTACATTTATGATAAGCTGTTGTGAGAAAGGTGTGGTATATGATCTTTCTATCAAATGGTAAATTGGTAGATATCTGCAGATCGTCAAATATTTGGGTCTGAAATGATCTGCCTAGTGATTCCATGGCCTCTTTCAAAAAGGGGCAGGCAGAAGGGGAGGAGGTTCAGACTTTTCGTGGAATAGTCTAGATTTAAAAGGAGGAGGATTTAGGACCTAACTACACCGTTACATTTTACACATTTCTGCCATAAAGACTTTTAGTCAGACATGCATCACCCATTGGGAACTTAACTCTCAAGTAGGTGGGTCCACTATTTGCATCAGGATCATGGCTACATGTACCTCTGCCAAAGGGTAAATAGTGCCCCCCGACTGGGGGAAATGGCATGGAGGGCCCACTCACTGTGATCCCAATCTGAATCGTGGCCCTGTTCCCTTCAGAATTGAGTTCCTAACAGGGAACTCATAGCTGATGTCTGTAAAACATAAATTGTAGATAGGTCCTTATACTACAAAACTGGGGACTCAGGCTGCCAACTTCCAGGTGAGGCCTGAACTTCTCCTGGAATTACAACTGATCTCTGGACCACAGGAATCAGATCTCCTTGGAGGAAATGGCAGCTTTGGAAGGTAGACTGTACAGCATCACAACCATTCTGAGTTCCCTCTCCTCCCCAAACTCTGCTTTCCCAAGGTACTGCTCCCATATTTCCAGGATTTTCCCAAGCTGGAGTTGGCAACCCTATTGAGGACTGAGGAATGGCAGAGAGCTATGGGAGGAAGGCTTTGACATGGTGGAATGTGGGAGTTTAGACCTGGAAGGTTTTCAGATGGGCTTCTATCTGTGGCTACATTCAGGGCACCCAATAGGCCAATAAAGTGTGGAGTAGAGAGATTGTCTCGGCAGTTCTGACTGGAGCCATAGTCAAAGGGGACAATTCATGGAGCTAAAGCAGTGTGGGGAGAGGCTGCTGGGGTCAGGGCCCCCCAATAGACTGATGGTTTCCCTGACATGTCTTGCAGGCGTTCCAGATGACTTGGCACTAGGCTTGGAGCTGAGCCGGCGGGAGCAGCAGCAAGACCTCCAAAACCGCAAGTCTTCATCTCCTCCTCCGCAGACACCTGTTCAGCCCCTGCCTCCCAAGCGCCCGCCTCCCAGTTCGTCCCCTGTGATCTTGTACACGGACAGTGAGGAGGAGGATGAGGACCTGCAGCTGGCCATGGCCTACAGCCTGTCTGAGATGGAGGCCAAGGGCCAGCACAGAGCAGGTGCGAACAGCCCCAAGAAAAAGCCCCAAGGAAAAACCCAGTTGTCACAAGGGAGTCCTGCCACAGAGACACAGGCAGGAGGGCCATCAAAAAGCACAGGGGCTGTGGGAGGGAATGGGCGGGGAAAGGGCAAAGAGAAAGACTCTTCCCCCAGGAAGAAGAAGGAGGCACGCTGCCATCTCCTATGAGTCAGCTTGCGGCAGGGCCTTCATTGGCCAGGGTCCTGAGTTCATTGGCCAATGCAGGAACAGGTGCTTGAAGGACTGATGTGATCTGACAATTGCAGTGTTTCCCAGAGGCCCATCCAGTCCAGGTGATGGTGCTGCTGAGTAAAGGGCAGGAGCAGAGTCTGTAATGGTGTGTGTGTGTGTAATTGCCATGGAGAGGCATCACCCAGGCATCTCTTGCACTGTGGAACCCTGGTGCCTTGTTCAGATTCAGACTGCTGCATTGTCTACCTTGCTGTTTTATCGCATGGCTTGGCTGAATGGCTCTTTCTTTCCCCTGTATCAGATAGATTCACCCAGGGGGCTTGGGCATTATGAAGAGGAAGTGCTGCTTCTGCCCAGGATTTTGCACCAGCTGGCAGAGTTGGATTCTGCCTTAAAATGAGGTTTTCTGTCAGGTTGGCAGCCATCGTGGGCCCACGCGCCCTCTAGCTTTATGCTGGTGCAGGCAGGAAATGGGTGCCTTTTCTCCAGTTAACTTGATTTCGCTTCCCCTTAGACCCAGTACAGAGCTTTTATGCCTCCGCAAACTACCACAAGAGCAGGAGTGCGTGCGTGTGTGTGTGTGTGTGTAGGGGAAGAACAGGACTTCTGGGTCTCAGTGACAACCAGGAACATAGCACAGACCACCCTTTCAGCCCATTAGACCATCCCTCTAGTATGCTGTCACTAGGACTGTACTGAGGTGCCAAGGGTGTAAAAGTACACCCAATCCAACAGGAGTATTCCTTTGCCTGTTGTTTAATCCACAATTCAGGCTACTTTTAATGGACACCTGAAGCATTAAGATTCACAAAATAAGTCTTAATGGCTGAATATCCTGGGCAAAAAAGGGAGACACCAAAGCAGAAAGTTGTTCATGCTAACCAGCTCCATTTGGCATTGCTAACAAGGGGCCCCATTCCCAATGTCGTTTGAGAAGCACTTCCTGTTCCCAGATTAATGCTGGGGGTAGATCAGCTTTCTGTGCCCTGGCCCTATCACTCAAATGTTGGCTTTCAAATGGAAACAGGAAGTTGGGATTCCGTGTTACTCTTCTCCGCTGCTTTTTTCTCTATGGCTTACCACTTGCAATGGCACCTTCCTTTACAGGCATGGTCAGTTATTACCTGCTCTAAATTCTGCTTGTTGGTGTCTTGCATTACTTGCTTACACGGCTGTCACCTCCCATCTCCTACTCCCCCTCTCCCCCCCCCCCCCAAACTGCCTGAAAGGGCCTAGTGTCGAACTCAGTAGTTACGAGGGCCGGATACGACATAAATATCATTTGGTCGGGCTGGGCCGTGCCTCGTCAGCCCAGATTTAGAATGGAGGGAGGGGCTGGCTGGGTTGCAGGCAGGCCTGTTAAGAGCTCTTAAGGGTCCGGATCCAGCCCACAGGACTCATGTTTGACACCCCTGGTCTAGTGGGTTTGCAGTCTCCTGTCTGCCTTTCCTTGCGTTGTACCCCCTGGTGGCAGGCCCCCGGGTAAGGCTTCGGTAGATGCTTGATGTAGGAATGTAACTTGTTGGTGCCCTCTCTTTCTCTCTGCTGCCGCCGCTGCCACCGCTTGTCTGCTCACTGCCCATCCCTCCCTTCCGTGCTCTCCATGCCACAGACCCTGACGGACAGGCATATTCTGTCTGACGCCCCTCCATGCTGCCTCCCTGCAGGTAACCCTCAAACACTGATTTTCCCTGAATAGTTGGAGAGCAAAATTCTTCAGGGGTTGTGTGTATTCCATACCTTCCTAAGGCTGCTGTGCAAATGCAACATTGCATGCTATAGTACCTCTTATCATTTGGGCTGTTTCCCCCTCCCCCTCCCCGGAGCTCAGTTCCATTCTCCACTATCACTTCTTCCTCGCTCCCAAAATAGTCAGCTAATCTGAAAAAACTTCATTGCAGGGCTAGAAAAAATCTACATAAAATACATGTGGATAACTTAATATGCATCATTCTGATTACTGGCCTCAGGTTTTGTGTTTGCCCAATTTGGGTCTGGGATGAGGGGGTGTAGAATATGCACAGCCCTGGTAATTTTGCTGGTGGGAAGGGACCTGCCCTTTATCCTCTCTCTTGGCTCCTCTGTTACCCCATAGACCTTATGCTTCATCCTTTGTTTTTTCTTAAGAGAATGCCTGTCTAGGATACCTTTTTGAAGGTGGGGGGGGGGAAGAGTCAGTCAGGTTGCTAATCCTACCATTTCTTAGGGATGATTTTTATGGCTCAGTGGGCAGAGCGAAAAATGGTTTGGTGACAAATGTGACTGTTTCAGGTGCCACACTCTGCCCCCTGATTTAGCAATCCATTGTTCAGCTCCACATGTGTATAAATAACTTACTTTGTCTGAGGACCAAGCTGTGGTTCAGCTGCCCAAGCCGGCCTTGAGCAGTGCCCAAAACAAATTCAGGCTACTCTGAAATCCTTGAAGGAATAACTTGAGTAGATCTGGTGAGTGTGCCTCATTGCTGTACACCATTTGAGGCTTCACTTCTCCACAAGCACAACTCTTGCCCATATGTGCCCCATAACTGTTTCTTTGGCTATAAAATGCCCCTCAGTAAAAACCAACTTGTAGGAGGGCCGGTTTTGCTTTGGAGCAGTTTGCAACAGACGCTTTTGGCGTGAACAGTTAGGTGTAGTCTTACCGTAAATCCTGGCATGAGAGGGAATACTGCTGGTCACCAGAGCAACATCCCAGCACTGGCTCTACCTGTGTCCATTCTTTACTTTGCATGCTCTTGTGCACACCTTCCTTCCACACCTTATTTAAGAACCATGGCTGCTTCATGCCTGGTGATTTTTAAGCCTGTGTCTGCTGCAGTTGGGCCTTGGTGGTTAAAACAACAACAACCCTCCCCTTTTCAGTACTGTAAGTGGCAACTGGAAATGGGTGACTCCTGCTCAATGGCCCCAGTACTCTGGGGAATGGACCACAGCCCAGGCACCTCTTGCTGTCACACACTTTTCACTGTTGTCTGATTCACATGGTATCTATGTTTTTTCCCCTCCCACCCCCCTTCTCCTGTCCCATTCCCTTGCTTGTTTTCCCAGGTGTGTTCTGAGTCTGGAAGAGCCGTGGGGATTGCCTCTCTAGCATTCGTGCTTACAGAAGGCTACTCAAGCCTGGACTTCGCTTTCTGTTCCCTCCCTGAGCCCTGCCCTAGGCAGACTCCAAGTGTGTGACTTCCACTCCGTTAGTTCTCTGCTGTGGGTCACTTAGCACCCAGTAGCTCGTGAGGGTCAGGCTAAGCACAGCCTTTTGTCTGTGCTGGTAGCTATGCTGCTGCTCCTGAATTAATGCTGCTGAAGGCATCCTCCGGGCCTAGAGATCCAAGGCCTCTTATACCTGCAGGCCACCTTTGCCACTACCCTCCTCCCCTTCCAAGAACAGAGCCTGGGGCATGGCTGAAGAACAAGGACCTGGCTGTAAGGCTGAACATGTGGAGCATTCATGGGGGGGGGGTAGTGGGCATAAAAGAGAAGCCCCCTACTAAGCAAGGCTGCATGCATTTCAATCTTCAGTGTCCTATTTGGCTCTGGGAGGGATTTGTTGTGTGCAGTGCTGGATTCTTCATGTTTCTACAGGTGTGGGCCTGGGGTGTTAAGAGACAGGTGAAGGAAAGGATGGGCTTCTGTCCCATCAGTCTGAGGCTCCCTTTCTGGGTGTAGAAGGTCTTATGCTCCTAAAGCCAAGGGCCATAAAATCAGGCTCTCTCAAAGAAGCAGGGAATTTTTCTAAGTAGGCACTGCAAAGAGAGAAAGGAGAGCATTAGTCTCTTCCCACAGAATGAGAGCCACAGACCTATCCTTTCTCACTTTGGAGGAAATCCCTTCCCTGAAAGTAACAGGGTTCAATTAATAAAAGCCTGCTCTATGAGTCTAATTCTGGGGTGGGGAGAAAAGGGAAGGAACTGATCTCTTTTGTAACTGAAGTGCTTGCCTGGTATAGAATGGAAGATGTTGTTAATAAACTTCTTTACATTTAATGCTGTTTTTGGTTTCTGAGTAGGAGTGAGTGAAGAGTTTTACTAAGAATTTTAGCTTTATTAAACACACACACTACCACCACAACTGGTGTAGAAAACTGCTTAAGGAAACTAACATGTCTCTCTCTTTCTCCTTTTCCATATGCATCCTGAAAATGATCTCGGTAGGAAAAATCTCCCCTTGATCAGTCAGATATGTATATATTACCCTAGGAGCCCAAAAAAGTCAAGGTGGATGTGGGCTGGCTCTCAGAGGACAGGTGTGTGTGTGGGGGGTCTTTCCCCTCACATTGCTAATTAAGAGAGACCCAAAACATTTCCCTCCTTCTGCTGTGTGTTGAAAGTTCAGCAACCACTTACCACGGTCCCATTGTCCAGTAAGGTGTTTTCCCTGACTCTGGGTGAAAATCATAATCCTAAGATTTGAGTATTAGCCATTCTTAACTGTCTCAAGTACTTGTTGGAAAGTACAGGAAGGCCCAAGCTCTAGGGCAATCACGCTTTGGTTGAGTCATATTTGCATCTCCTCTCTAGAAGAAACTATCTGAATGAGTAGGTTATACTATTTTATCTCACAGGAACACTGCATTGGATTAGACCCAGAGGCTAGCCTCAGCCTGCCAGTGAGTTCATGGCTGAACAGAGGTTTGAACCCAGGTTTTCCACATTCAATATTCTAGCCCCGTAGCTGTGTTCCTAGTATATAATTAACACACACACCTTGGCCCTTCTCAGTTACACAAACAACATGAGTAGGCTGGGCTGCAGCTGCACAAACGCGACACAAAAACTTTATTCACATCAAATACAAAATTAGATTTTCTAGAAATGTCTGTTGATGTAAGTAACATGAGGAAGAGAGAGGAACAACACAATGGAGAGTAGCTGTGGGCCCATTCCCCTGTGGTGCCCCCTTCCACCCTTTAGGTAAGGGATAGAATTGCTTGGCTTCATCCTGAAGAAAACCAGGGGGAGGTAGGCAATGGACAGTGATTTTGGTAGTAGCAGCATCTCTTCCCCCCCCCCCAAACTGGCACCCACTCTGAAGCTCCCGTGGACTGCCTAAAGGGTCAGACAACAAGGAAGGAATCAAAGGGGAATAAGGATGGCAGGGTCCAGCCACAAGCCAGCCTTATGCCACTGAGGGCAGCCAGCAATCTGTAGCATGAGTCACCCTACCAAGGGCCATCTGCTCCCCCACACCTGCAGAATGCAGCACGCATACAATGACTGTGAACAGAGGCACCCTCGGCACTACAGATTATACTTGATGCTAAGGATGTCTAGTTGCAGACTGGATTGTGGCTCTTGGTAGTTCATGGAATGTGCCATACAGAATGCTCAGGCCCCTCAGGGGCAGAAAACTGGCCTCTGGGAGTCCAAAGGGCAGAGGAGCAGCCAAGAGTGAGTTCCAGAAGAACCCAGGTGGGATTGGGGCTTCAGGGAGAAAGACAGGGACCCAGAAGGGAAGGAAGCTAAGAGGCCCAGCATCCCCGCAGGAGCTTAAAACACTGCCATGGCCAACAACATGGAGATGGTCTTAATGAAAAGAGAACACCTCAAGCAAGGACAGACCACAGCAGAGGTGTAGTGTCATGGTGGCTCACAAAGCTAGGGTGCGCCGAGGGTGGGCATCATTGTGGCAACGCCTTCAGGATCGCATTCACCTCCTCTGCCACAGCTGTCAGCGCAAACTCAAACTGGTCCTGGGGGGCAAGGAGGCAATTGCTTAGAACAGTTTATGGACAAAGACAGCCAAGTACCCACCTCCTCTGTTTTACATCCTTGGCCCCCCACCTCAGGTTACAAGAGACAGCATCCTGTTAGCCAAAACGCCCGGTTATGAATTGTTATAAGCAACCCATATCGTAACAATCCTCTCCCACTACAGCAATGTGGTTGGGGATTAAAAAGCCAGGAGGCCCTCCTGGTTGACTCCACTCCTAGGCCTGAAGGCCAAACCCAGGCACCTCAGCTTCCAGATGCAAGGTCTCCCAAATTAGGATGCCAAACTACCCCTTGGAATAGGCCAGAGAAGCAGGGGTAGCAGCTTCACTTGCCTCACTTCTGCTGCTGGCCTCCCTCGGCCTGGGGACCAATACTCTCCTGAAATCAGGTTTTTGCAAAGCATAACTTCACAGCTGATGTTTCTATTTTTGGTGGGAAGGAACACAAAGGGCTACAGCTCAATCCAATACCTTAGTCTGCACCATGCCGGGCCGCTGATCACGCACATGCTCTAGGGTGGCAGCGATATCAATCTCCTTCACACCTAGCAAGGAGAAAAATCAGAATTTTGTGGAGAGGAGGGAGAAAAACAAACCCACTAAGTAGAGCTCATGCAATGGAGGGGTGGGGAAGCAGAAAAGAGAGGGAAAATAAGTTGGAAGCTTCCAAAAATAATCAGAAGTGGTGCTGCTTATGCACTTATGGCCCTTCCTTGCAGCCCAGTGGACCCACCTTCCTCCCAACCCTCCCAGCCGGGATTATTCCTCCCCCACACACTCACCTTTGGCCATTCGGTTCAGAACCATGTCAATGAGGATGTAAGTCCCAGTCCTCCCGGCACCATCACTGTGAGAGACAAGGAGACTTCACACTGAGGAAGACTGGCAATACCAGGGCACAAAACACTCCCTTCACCAGTATAGAAAAGGGAAGATCCTAGACCAGCAAGTTATCTGCTGAGTCCCCCAGATATGTGGCTTTATTCACACGAATGACAGGGCTCATACAGGCTCATTTTTTAATACCCTTTATCATTCTAAGCACTTTTCTTTCCAATTCAGCTTGTTTCTAGTGCCAGAAGAGGCAGGGCACAAAAGTGCTTTGAGAAATGGAGAGAGCCAGGGAGAAAGTTGTTTTAGCTCCCCATACCACAGGATTCCTTTTCATGTTTTCCCCCCCAAAAGAGAGATCACCCCCTCCCACCTTGCTTCATACACACAAGCCTGTGGATCCCTCTATCACATGTCTGTTGATCTTAACTGGTATTGTTAGTCAATAGTTCATGAGCAAAGCAATTACTGGATGCTTCAGCTGGGTAAATTCCTCACCCTCCCCAGCCCTCAGGCATCACCTTTCCATGTGCTGTTCTCTGTACCTCAGCAAGGTGATGTTTCCATGGCAACACCACAACCTGAGTGTTATGAGATTCAGACTCTTAATTATCCCCCCTCCCCCTTGCCAGGGCATTACCTGCAATGTACAATGATTGGGCATGAGCGACCCCGGTAACACTTGTTCACCTTCCTGCTGGGACAAGGAGAGGAGGGGGGTCAGACAGCAGACACATTTAGAATCTTACTGAACTCCTGGGAGGCACATGGCAAGCACCTCGGATGAAGCATCTTCCCCTCCCCACACAGCCAAGTCGCATTCAGGTATATTTGAAGGCAGCCCCCAGTAAGCTCCTAAGGAGTTTAGTGACAGGGAGAAACAAAATAAAGACTTCTAGCTATGAGTTGCTTGCTGCACACTGAAGTTGTAAGCGTGTAGAAGTTTGAAAATCACCCAGAAGAGTCTCCCACACAAACACAGCTGATGGGATGCGGTTCAAAATGGCCCAGAAATGCAAGAGCAGAAGTCACCCAGGACTACACAGAGACAAAATGTTGCTTTGAAGGCCATAATATCCCTCTCCAACCCCTCCCCAAATTCTACCTGTTAAGTCCGCGTGGGAAGGATTCACGAGATTGGAGACGGAGTTCAAACAACAACCGCGTTTATTGATTACAGGAACAGAACTGGTTGACACAACGAGCAACCCCTGTTTATATGCCCCCTTGGCCGCCTGCGGCCACTCCCCCTTGATCCGTGATAGGGGGACATAACCTCCTGGTGACCAATGGTACATATTGGCTTAGAGCCAATGGGGTCCATTTGCTTGACCAATAGGGTGAGCAGGGTTTAGGATCCTTCATGCAGAACTCAAGCTCCTAAGTATCCCTTGCTTACTCCCCAACTATATACATACACAACACCCCTCCCCCCTAAGTCCGAGTGACCCTTGCTGTGCACTGGGAGCGCACAAAGTCCTGGAGGTAGCTCGGCCGCGATCGATCCCGCTGGGAACGGCGCGCTGCTGGGATGGGGGAGGTCGGCTGATCCGTCGTTGCCAGATCAGTCTCACCCTCGGTGGCTGAGTTGTTGTCCACCGGGCTGCTGGTTGTCGTCCGCCGGGCTGCTGGAGGAGTCCGTCGCTGGCAGCAGCAACTGTTGCTCCGGTCGCTCCGGCTACCTTGTGACAGGAATCGGCAGCGGCACTGGAACCGTGGCTGCTTCCGGCAAGTGGGTGGGGCGGCGGCATAGCTGATCGATGTGGTGCCGCAGAACGCGCCCCTCCGGGGTGGTGACCCGATAGGATACCGGGCCAGTGGCGTCCTGGACTGTGGCTGGAATCCAGGCGGGGCCCGCTCCGTAGTTTCGGGTGAACACAGGGTTGTCCTGCTCAACAACCCTTGGTGTGGCTGTCGAGTCCTTGCGGCCCGGGTACTCAGGCGCCAGGTCGTGGTGCAACCGGTTGAGCAGAGTTTTCGGCTGGCGACCCATGAGGAGTTCCGTGGGGCTCTTCCCGGTCATGGAGTTGGGAGTGGTGTGCTGTGCTAGGAAGAAATCCACCAGTCCCCTGATCCAGTCACAGCGGTCGATGCTTTGCAACGCATCCTTGGTCGTCCGGACCATCCGTTCCGCCTGTCCTTGGGGTCAGGGTGGAACGGAAAATTGACCAGCGGAGCATCCGGGGCGACAGGATCTGCAGCGTCTGGCGATCCGGAATGAACAACCCCAAGAGCGGTTTGTGGTCAGTCACAATCGTGAACCGGCGGCCGTAGACGAAGTCGTGGAACTTATTGACGCCGGCCACGACGGCAAGGGCCTCCTGGTCGATCTGCACGTAGTTACGTTCAGCCGGCATGAGAGTCCTGGAGTAAAAAGTGATTGGGGCTTCCCGACCGTCAGGCAACCGGTGCTGCAGGACCGCGGCGACACCATACGGAGAGGCGTCGCAGGTCAGCACCACCGGCAACTTCTCGTCGAAGTGGACGAGCAGGCTGGACGAGGAGAGGAGGCCCTTTGTGGCCTCGAAGGCTCGCTGTTGCGGCTTGTTCCACGACCATGGAGTAAACTTGTTCAGGAGACGGTGGAGGGGCTTGGTGACCGACGCCTTGTTGGGCAGGAAGGCGTGATAGAAATTCAAAAGTCCCAAGAATGCCTGGAGCTCCTGCTTGCACTTGGGCGGAGGGGCGCTGTGGATCGCCTTGACTTTCAATGGGGTCGGGTGGATACCAGCAGCATCGATGAGGTAGCCCAGGAACTCCATCCGTGGCAGGCCCAGCTGACATTTCTTGCGCTTGACGGTGAAACCTGCGGATCTGAAACGGCGGAGAACCTGGCAGAGGCGGTCCAGGAGTTCCCCCTCGGAGGTCGCAGCGATCAGGACGTTGTCAAAGCATGGAACGACGCCAGGCAGGCCTTTCAGGAGGTCCTCCATGATGTTTTGGAAGATACCCGGGGCTGTGCTGACCCCAAACTGCAGGCGGGTCACCCTGAACGCGCCCCGGTGCATGACGATGGTTTGCGCCTCCGCCGACTCCGCGTCCACCGGCAGCTGTTGATACGCCTGGGCCAGATCCAGTTTGGCGAAGACCCGGCCCCTGGCGAGGGATGCCAGAAGGTGGCTGACGACCGGCACGGGGTACACGGTACTCTGAAGGGCCCGGTTCAGAGTGCACTTGTAGTCCGCGCAAATGAGGACGTCCCCGTTCGGCTTCATGGGCGTCACAATCGGAGTCTCCCACTTCGCGTTGGGCACTGGAACCATGACGCCCTGGGCAATGAGCCAATCGAGCTCCGTGTCGATCCGGTCCTTGAGTGCGAAGGGGACGCGGCGGGGCTTCAGGTGGATGGGGGTGGCGGTGGGGTTGATGAGGAGGTGGACAGGTGGCCCCTTGTAGCAACCCAACGGTCCTCGCCAAACATCCTCGAACTCGGACCAGACGGAGTCGAGGGAGGCGAGGCTGATGAGGTGGGAGGCCTGTGATTTGAAGTCCGAGGACCTGGAACCACTCAAACCCCAGAAGGCTGGCGCAGGGCCCCTCGACGATGACGAGGCACAGGCGGCTGGTGAGGGACCCGTAGTGCACGTTCACGCGAGCGACCCCCTTGACCAGAACACGGCGGCGTTGGAAGTCCGTGATGATCAGGCTGGAGGGCTCCAGCTTGGGCATCAGGGTGCACTTGGCCAGGTCCCGGAAGGTGTCTGCAGAAATGATGGAGAGGGCAGACCCGAAATCCACTTCCATTTCGCAGGGCGTCCCTTCAATGAAAACGGTGGCGGAGAGCTTGTCGACGCCGTGTACCTTGTGCAGGCCGAGGGTGTGGACGCGGCAGCAGTTGCGGCGGTCACGGCACGGGGACTCGGAGTCGTCGTCGTCGGAGAGAGTGAGGACCAGTCAGGTGGCGCCATCTTTCTTCTCCGGGCGAGACGGCTTCCTCGACGAGCGGCAGACCATGGCGATGTGGCCGGATCGAACGCACGCCTTGCAACAGGCATCGCGGAATCAGCATGTGCGGCAGTCATGGGGGTCGCTGCAGCTGGCGCAGGCGCTTGACGCCGGGCCCCGTGGCTTGGGTGCCCTGATGGACATTTTGTGGGTCTCGTGGCGGTGGGCTAATACCGTGGGATGCGGGGTGAAATGGCCGCCCAGCGCCTTCATTATGGTGTCGAAACTGGTCTCCTTGAGCTTAGCGGGGGCCACGAGGGCCTGGGCCAGCTGGAACGTCTGGGGCCCGCAAACGCTGAGGAAAACCGCCTGCTTTTGCTCGGCGTCCGTGAACTTGTTCACCACCATGAAGAAGGGGACGCAGGAAGCGTAGCTCTCCCAGTCGCCGGGGCTGGAGATGTCGAACGCTTCCAACGACCCAGTGGTGGCCATAAGTGCGGTGTGTTCGTCTCACCCGAGAATCCAAGTGAATCAGCAATCGGGCCGGGCTACCTACCGGGCCCAGCGAGGTCGTGGAGCGAGGCGGTAGCTGTGGGACAACCGGCGTGTGATTCAGCAATGCGGACCGGGCTGCCTACCGGTCACTGTGAAACAGCGGAGCAGGAGTGATTCAGGTCAGCCGGGTCGCTCTCCAGTCTTCGTCGCCACTGTTAAGTCTGCGTGGGAAGGATTCACGAGGTTGGAGAAATTACAGGAACAGAACTGGTTGACACAATGAGCAACCCCTGTTTATATGCCCCCTTGATCCGTGATAGGGGAACATAACCTCCTGGTGACCAATGGTACATATTGGCTTAGAGCCAATGGGGTCCGTTTGCTTGACCAATAGGGTGAGCAGGGTTTAGGATCCTTCGTGCAGAACTCAAGCTCCTAAGTCTCCCTTGCTTACTCCCAACTATATATATACACAACAATACCTTTACCAAAAAAGACCAAAAAATGTTTAGAAATGTAAAGCATCCCCCTACCAGCCAACCACCACTAAATAATCCAAACACCAACTTCATATAATCCGAATAACACCTGCGGGACCTTGAGGAATTCTGCAGGGCCTGCAAGATGGAGCTATTCCACCAGGCTTATTATGGTTGAGGACAGCTATGGTATTCTATCAGTGCAGGCCTCCCTCCCCCCTCCCCCGGCTCATCCATCTTTACTCTGATCATTATATGTGGGGGGTTCTGACTGTGTGCAGGCCTTGCGAAAGCATGTATACTACAAAAGAGCAACATCTTATCTACTTATATATTTATTATGAATCTTATCTATTGATTGGTTCTTGTAGGTTATCCGGGCTGTGTGACTGTGGTCTTGGAATTTTCTTTCCTGACGTTTCGCCAGCAACTGTGGCAGGCATCTTCAGAGTATTGATGTTAATGGGCTAGTTTTTATTTATTATAGGAATTATTTTAATGTGATTTTATGAAAGTTATTCTATGTATTGTATGATTTTGTTGTAAGCTGCCCTGAGCCCAGCTTTGCTGGGGAGGGCAGGATATAAGAATGATAAACAAACAAACAAAATATGTATATTAGGTTCTCTGAG
Organism: Euleptes europaea; assembly: GCF_029931775.1. Taxonomy (NCBI): domain Eukaryota; kingdom Metazoa; phylum Chordata; class Lepidosauria; order Squamata; family Sphaerodactylidae; genus Euleptes; species Euleptes europaea. The sequence continues at coordinate 107,305,972 of NC_079317.1, read as the reverse complement.
TATATTCCTCACCATGGGTCAAAGAGTTTCACATATCATGATCGATAATTAAATGGGATCATGCAAGGAATTTTAATATGCACATTGTAACAAAATAGCACTGTCTCTACGGCTGGTGTCACACTACAATATCATCGAGCTCCCTGCTTTATTAATGTCTTTCTTATGCCCCTTCTTCACAGCTTCCAAGGAATGTACCAGAAGCTACGCACCTGAGTCCTCAGGCACTGGGGCTGATGCTGTCATCTTCATTTGAGCTTAGTTATGGCAGGTGGGTTTAGTTGGCTGCAGACTTGTTACAAGGAGGGTGAACAGTTTTTCCAGTGAAGACATTCCCTCTCAATAAACACTTATCCACCATGGTGCACCAAGCTGTATGCACCATGATACTGAACATATCAAATGAGCCTAATGCTCACAGGAAAGTGCTACTGAATTTCTCAGGAATTTTGCTGCATGATGGTTAAAGATCAGAACCATTTTACTTAACAGTGCATCGCTTAGGTGGTTTACCATTTTTGAGCACTGAAAAACTTGGTGTGGCAAACCAGATTTGAAACCCTCATATTACAGCCCTCTCCTGGGTAATTTGCACGCTTCCACCTACAATATGCTACAGGTAGCCAGAAGTTAAAATATTTTTGCATACACTCCTATAATAAATGGGATAGATTACTACATGCACTACCTGTTACAAGCAGAAAAGGTTTGCTTAGCTGGTGGTGAGCAAGGAACCCCCCACCAGATCAGACTGACCCCACTTTCCACTTGCAAGAGCCCCTCTGCTCATGGTTGCAGAGAGTCATGGAGGCTGTTTGCACAGGGAACAAATCCCACGAAACCAGGACACCTCCTGCCGGCACAGAACCCCCGCCCACCCACCCAACTCCACGCACAGCACCCACCCACTCCAATGGAAGTGTGTATGTGAAAGAGATCGGGGGGGGGGGGAATTCGGTGTCTCTCTCTCTCTCTCTTTTTTTTGCCCTGTTGGACAAGGGGATCAGAGGTGGGCAGCAGGTGGGTCACAACAGTGCCCAGGCCCTGTCCTGTTCCATGCAGCCAGCACGGCAGCCAATGATCACTTTTGTGACTATGCAACTGGGCCAGGATTACTAGCTGCAAATCACAAAAATGACACTGGCGGCTGTGAAAGAAAGAGAGAAAAGGAAGGAAAGAAAGAGGGAGGGAGTAGTGGCGGTGAAGGAGAGAGAGTGAATGGCATAACGCAGGCAGAGAAGAAAGAGCTCTACAGTGCACTCCAACAGAGCCGCATGGAGAAAGCAGCATTGAGAGGGTAGGAATGGGAAGGGAGGGAAAGCCAACCTGAGAGCCTCTTAGATTTCAGCTTGAGAGGTCACAGGTACACTGGGCTTCCCAGCTGCAGCACCTCCCAGTTTGTGGGGGTAACTCAGAAAATAATTGGAACCCTTGTCCTCTAAGGAGAACCATGAAGGTCCTCTCCTCCCTACCGTCTTCCAAGCCCGCAGCCCCAAAAAGAGTCCTGGAAATGCACAACAGTCAACAACAGCAACAAAAAAATGTTTTCATGCATGTCGAAGATGCCTCCTGTAAAGCTTCCTAGCAAGACAGAAGCCCCAGATGCACACCCAGTGCCAGAGCCTCCACTACCATATGCTTCAGAGTCAACAGGAGTTCCCCCTTGCCTGGCTGGCACACGTGGGCGAATGCAGGACAGAGGAAGACGCTGGTTGGAGCACATGGAAGGGACATGACAGAGGGGATAAAACAGGTTAGAATAATTCTGAATACAGGTTGTATTAAGACAACGCCCCCTTCCCACAGGTGGTAAACAAGGACTTCAACTCGGATTCCTTGACAGTCTTCTGTGCCCCATTTAATGCAGTTGTTCCACTCAGCTAGATTTGGCTTCAGCTAAACTCAAGAACACCAACCAAGGCTGAAATTAGGGATCAATGTATATTTTGTTCCCCAGCTATTGTCAGAAAAATGAGGCATAACTGCACAACCTGCATCATTTCTTCATCTGCATAAAAGGCCACTCATTTGCTTTCCTGTTAGCGTTGAGTGAACCTAGCTGGATAGTTGGCCACCTTGCCCCCCAACAACCCAATGCAATGTATTCAAAGTTACATTGCTAAAAATACACACACTTCAAGAATATCCGTTGTGGTTGCACTTTGTATGTCAAAATAACCAGAAATAATTAGATGCGAAACACACAGGAGTAAACTAGGATTGCTAGCCTCCACATGGGGCCTGGAGACCTCCCAGTATTACAATTGATCTCCAGATGACAAAGATCAGTTCCCCTGGAGAAAATGGAGCTTTGGAGGGTGGACTCAATGGCATTATACCCCACTGAGGTCCTTCCCTTCCCCCAAACCCTACCCTCCCCAGGCTCACCACCAAATTTCCAGGAATTTTCCAACCTGGAGTTGGCAACCCTAGAGAAAACTGCCTTTCCCCACCCTTGTGGAGGGGCAGACTTCAAAGTCCAGACACACTGCCTTATTCAGTGTGTTCTGCCATCATGACTGGTTTCCTCACCAGGGGGTAATCTGGAGTCATCCCTGTTAACTCTGATCATAAGACCCACTTTTCCTTTTGGCACTGCAGTGACAGGATTCCAAGGACAAAGTTTTGGCAAGAGGCAATCTGAGTTTTCATTCTTGTCTTACCGATAAATTACCTCCACAAGTATAATTCCCCCAACCTCTGCTCAGCTCTGCTCCCCAGATCATTAACCAAAGCATAGAAATGCAAAATTACACACCCCCATTGGTGCCTTTTGGGGTCACCCTGTTCCAGTCCATTAGCTCACGCTCCACAACACCCCACATACATAGGAGGTCAGTATGATGCTGAGGTAGTTGCTAAATGCCTCTCTGCTCTCAGATCTTCAGCAATCCTGTCACTACAGCCAGAGTTACCATCGTACAGCAAATTCCCTAGGGCACCTTGCCCCATTATCCAACCATTATGAGGACTTCCAGCAGGATCGCCGTCCCATTTTGTCAGAGAATTCCTTCCAGCAAAGGGGTAAAAAAAAATACCAACAGCTGTTGACAGTTAAAAGAAAACCATACCATGTGCTTCAATGCAATGTGCTTGAAATGAAACCTCAGAGACCCCAGTGGTGGGTTAACTGCTGGGGAAGTATAAACAGCTGCTAAAGAGGCCATGATGGCTGCCTTACAGCCATTGCCAGGCAGTGAAAAACGAAAGCGCATTAAAGAGCTTGATTATAACAGCACTACTTTTCGTGCTCGTCGCGTCTGTTCATCCCAGTTCTTCGGAATACCCCCTCCACGTGGTCTGCCTGCCTATACATATTATCTGACAACTCCTCGTCTCTGTAGAGCTTTTTGCTTGGCTAGATTGAATGCTAACCCTTCTATGGTAATGCAGGGCAGAATTCTGAATATACCATACTCAGACAGGATCTGCCCTTGCTCTTCTGGCTCTATTGACTCATTAGCCCATGCCCTTTTGGAATGCCGCTTTTACGAGGAACTTTGATCCCACTATATTTCCCCCCTTTTAATATACAAATCCAATGCCTCTGTGACTGACATAATGCCTTTTTTACTAAACGATAGGGACCCCAAGGCTACATTGTCAGTGGCAAGATTTGTTTCAGTCCTTATATCCCTCCAACACTAGATATATGCTGCTCAAGATCAATTGATCAAGGAGCTTCTAAGGGATAAAAGGAAAGGAAAGGAAAAGGAAAAACAAAATGCTGAATAAACATTCCTTGCAAAGTTGGGTAGGGGAAAAAGGAGGGAAGAAAAATTCTCACACATTGTGATCTTCCATCCAAATTATTACTGCTTCTATTTCCCAAACATAAATCAGATCCTGACCCTCTGATGCTCATTCGAAAAGAAGACAGGCCTGGCTTCTCATTCTCAATGTCTCCAGCAGTAGAGCAGCAGGTCATTTCACATGGCTCCATAAAATGGTGACAGACACCTATTCCTGCAAATCGCAAAAACAAGCAGTGCTTTTCTCCAGGTTGTCCACTACCTTCCTCCTCAACAGGAGGAGTTATAACATTGCATCCAGGACTCCCACTTTGCCCATGTTTTGCTGTAGGGAGAAAATGCCTTGAAGAGTTTTGAAGCCTGCACAGCACACCTTCTGGAAGTCGAACGTAAGTTGTGACCCCAAGCTTTCTTCCCCCCACAATTCAAAATATAACATGCCCAGCCCTACCACCGACACTTCATGCTAGCGGGAGCAAAATCCCTCACCTGCGGAAGTCAAGAAGGGGCCGTGTGGTGGTGGGAATGCCCTCTGCTGGCCAGCTCAGGAAGTGAAACTGTGTCAGGGTCCTTGTCTCCTGGGACTGTACATTCTTCAGGTAGAAGCTGCGCACCAGGAAATCCTCACACCAGATGTGTTCTGATACCAAGTTCACCTGTATGGAGACCCCAAGGGGTTTTGGGGGTGGGGTGAAGTAAACACCCATGTCATAAAGCCCTGTCATCTCTGCCACATTTTTATCCCACTGAGCAGATGGGACCTGGAGACCTCCCACAATTACAACTGATCTCCAGATGACAAAGACCAGTTTCCCTGGAGAAAATGGAGCTTTGGAGGGTGGACTCAATGGTATTATACCCCACTGAGGTCCTTCCCTTCCACCAAACCCCACCCTCCCCAGGCTCCACCCCCAAATTTCCAGGAATTTTCCAACCCAAAGTTGGCAACCCTAGAGAAAACAGGGCAGCATACATGATCCTCTCCCCAGCCTCACTCCCATTCTTTACAAAACACCCAGTCACCAGCTTCTGTTGTATTTTGTCCCTGGAGGCCATTCAACTATTTCTAGAGCAGCCAGAAGAAGCTCCCCAGCGAAAGTGGAACTCTGTTCAACACAGAAGTGATGACACCCACACGAGGCCTGTCTTGCTCCTTCCCTACAGCCAGCTCCCAGGGGGGTTTACACAATCGGGACTCACATCAGAGCCTTGAGTGTGTTTCAGCTATACAGCCCTTGCAAGACTTCCTTGGAAGTCACCAATCACTTTTTCCCCTGCGGAAAAACTGTTTCTGAGCACCAGAGATAACTTTTATTTTCATGATTTCTTGGCTCAAAGTTGGCTACTATCTTACACTTAGGTACAGCAGTATGATTATCATCCGACATCTTGGGAACTGGCTGTCTCGTACTTTCAGAACAAACTTAAAAGCCTAGGAGTCAGGTGAGTGATGGAAGTGGTAGAGGCAAGCTACCCAGGCTCAGGAAAGAAGGCGAGTGTGGCAGAAGCATCATCAAGCATCATCACCTCCAAGAGAGCCAGATATGACCTGCAGGGAGACTGTTTGTTCTAAAGGCGAGGATGGCCAACTAAGCTGAATCAAGAGCTGCCAGCCTCACCAGAGACCAAGTAACTCTTTCCATGCATTATAACTCACCCCTTGAATCCATAAACAATCATAAGGTTGCAATCAGAAAGGAAGGTGAAAGGTGACAAAGGAAAGAGAAAAGGAGAAAGTCTGAACACATCAAAAGAGGACAAAGGGGAGAAGAACTCTTGAAAGAGATAGGGAAGGAGTATGGGAAGAGTCAGGATTCGAGGCGTATCAGCAAGCACCACGGCATCCATGGGCTACATAGTGAGTTCAGGGGTTCTTAATGCGAAGGTAACCAATGGCAGCAGGCCTAAGCTCACCTCATATATATGATAGAGTGAGGAGCCTTCATCAGGCCAGTAGCGGTCACATTGCTTGACACCATCCTCCACGAGGGGGCTCAACATTACAATCACGGTGCAGCCATTCTCCCACACCATCTACACACAAGCAAGAGGCATTATCACAGCTCCAGTATGGAAAAGGGTAGAATCCAGCAGCCCATTGCCAGGTGCTAGGAATGTGCAGAAGGTGGTATCATTGCATGACAGACAGCAAAGCAGCTCAACTGGTAGGAGGCAAGTGGCTGTATGCCTCTCTAGTCAGACTGGGCCCCGTTCATACCCCAGGACAGGCAGGATGTGAATCAGACTGGTCCAAAACCAAACTCCGGCATGCATGTATGCAACCTGAAAACCCAGTATAGATTTTTAAAGATCTAGCTTCCAATTTAAATCCAAAAGAAAGCATGTGACTCAATCCCTTGGATGTAAAGAAACAGGCTTGGCAACGTATGGACTGTGTCTAGTGAATTCTCACAATGCAGAATTTCCACTGGGTATTGTTCAGTGCTCTACATAGCTTGTCCCTCTTTCCCTAGTCATTGCTAGCAGAAACCAGATAAATTATGCAAAGGACAGAACACAACACACACCACAAAATAAGCCAATATTGGTAAAGCTCAGAATTGTATGATTTATTCACAGCACAGTATTTGCTGTTTCTTAGTGTGGGACCATCCAGCCCTGCCCAGACCTTCAAGCATTAACAGTTCAGAGGCCTGGTCTATACCATGCAGCAGAACGAGGTGGTAAAATACTGTGCCACTGCAGACCCTAGGTAGGGGAATCATATTTTTATGATCTCCCTGAATATAAAAAAATTGTTTCTGTTCCCTTTGTTATTTCATTCACTCATTTGTATCCTTTCCCCATGGGAATGAGGCCACCGCCTCCTCCTCCACCGCCTCCCACCCATCCTTAATATGCTGCATACTAGAACAGCTGCTGCCTGCCAGACAAGCAGGGCTGGGGATGAGTAAATCCATCTTCTTCTTTGCCCCCTCCCAGTACTTTGGATGCTTCTTGCAAGACACCATGCCTCAGGGAATGAGGCCCTTTCCCCATTCATTTCCATTCCTTAGACGAAAGAACAGAGCTTTTCTCCATTTGACTGTTTTCACTCAACGTTTTCATGTGAGGGGAGCATTAAAAATGGTATCCTGCAGTTTTTTATTCAATCGATTCTACCCTCTTAGTACCTCAGTCTCTTGCGTGTGTAAACACAGCCTTGACAGACTGGCCATGTCTCCCTTGGGGACCTGTGTGTGTGTGTGTTCGTCCTATTTACCCCATGTGGGAATAGGGTTCACATATACCCCCCATTCTTCTTTGATTAGTTCACTATAATCCAAAAGTGCCTTACCTGCCAGAAGTCAGCAATGGTGTGGGAGAGTGGCCCCTGCGTTGCAATGTATGCCGGCATCCGTGGGTCATGGTCAATCTGTGATGGAAAAAGTAGGTGATTTAGTCTTTGTAAAAGCAGACAGGGCAGAACTGGGTGTAAATTAGAGCAGGCTCAAAGAGACAGGACCCTCAGGCAGAGTGATGCCTGCTTAGGAACTGTGAGATGTTTAGAGCCTGTCCTAATTTTGGTCACAACAGGCCACAGTAAAATGCACTTTCTGGTCTGAGATCTTGTGCCAACAGAGCATCTGAAACCCAGAAGTCTTGGTAATACTCCAAATTACTAGACAAAAAACATGGACGTGGAGTAGGGGTCACTGAGGGTGTGTGGGGGAGGGGAGGTAGCTGTGAATTTCCTGCATTGTGAGGGGGTTGGACTAGATGACTCTGGTGGTCCCTTCCAGCTCTGTGATTCTATGATAATCCAATCCTTTGATCTGCCCGTTGCTTAGGTTCAACAACCTACAAGCAGGCAATCAATGCACCCTAACTTAGTTTGGAAGAGCTGTAATTATGAGGCTGAGGAAAAGAAAAAATACAATCAAAATGAAGAGCACGCTGTCCCAGTGTGACCCCCCCCACACACACACCACAGCTTCAAGCGCTGAAACGGCTGCACCCTTCTCCCATTACAGCTGTTTTGGCACTTGAAAAGGTGGCAGCGGGGACAAGAGCAGCCCAGTCTGCTGAGCTGTGTGCCTGATCCTATGGCATTTTTAAATTGCTTTAAAATGGCAGCAGCGTCTATGGGTCTGACCTACAGCCACCGTCACATCTAGTTTGGCCATGATTAGTGTGCATTGATTGTGCATAGATACAACTCTCATGCTTGACTGAAAAAGAAATAGATGCATAAAGCTACCTCCAAAAACAAGTAATAAAAGGGGGACAGTGTAGGTTATGGGAGCAGAAGTCATCCCATTCTAATATGGGGAAGTGAAAGACTTCACACCAAGGAGTGAGAAAGTGTACCTGTTCCTGGAACATAGGTGAGAGACAACTTCTGGAGGGGCCTAATTTCCCCCACCCATTTTGGCAAGGCTAGGGGGGCACATGCAGAAAAACAAGCTTCTCAAACTAATCTGAAGAACCCTTGGCCAGGGACTGGCAGGTGGATGTTTCCCTTTTGACAGGCCTGGTACATACAACGCCATGGAAGGAGCTGAGGGGCTCGAGGGGCATCACTTACAAATGAGCAGTGCTGGGGTGAGGAGGAAGGCACAGGGGAAAAAATTGCCTCTGGTACTGGGGCAGTGAGAGTGCAACAAGGTGTCAGGGGTGCGAATCTGGATGCCTGTCACTCACAATGGGACTGGCATTGATGAAATCACTCCGGGATGGGTTGCTCTCTGCTCTCAGCTTGATGCGTGCGTGGTCATCTGGGAAACAGCACAAAGTACAATAAGGCAATGTAACAAGTTTCACTGGAACAGACATAGATGTGGGGAGTGGGGGGCGGGGTGGGAAAAGCACAGTATTCCTAGCTTCACCTGACCTGATGATGGAATCTTTGTGTGAGTGTGTGTTGGGTGGGAGAAACTATGAATCTTCACCCAAAGCCCAAACATTGATTGGTTGATCCCACAAATCCATCCCTATGCCACAGAGTCCCAGTTTCCATTTGCCTTGTTAAAGATGCCAGGGCCATCAGGAACAGGAGTGTGAGGAAGAAACCTTATTTCATGCTGCACGTGTGTGGCAGTTGTTATGTACTCACAGGGCAGATAATCCGGGTTACGGTTTTTCTTGCTGTTTGCTTCATGCTGGGCTGCATCGCAGGAATTAGGTTCAGCCTGGTATGCACATAGTGCTTGCCACTCTTTGGCTAACCGATCACGGTTGCGCAGATGGTCCTCCATGTACGCCTGGGGTGGGCAACAACATAGCTATCACCTTCTGAATATGGCAGTGCATTGGAGTTCATATGCATATGGCAGAAAGATTGCTAACAACCATGGGAATAAAGGCAGATTGATCACTGCTACTACTTGAGATTAGAAGGGCATGGGCAAGCATGGTGTAGTGGTTAAGAGCGGTGGTTTGGAGTGGTGGAGCCTGATCTGGAGAACTGGGTTTGATTCCCCTCCTCCGCATGAGCGGCGAACGCTAATCTGGTGAACCAGGATGATTTCCCCGCTCCTACACACAAAGCCAGCTGGGTGACCTTGAGCTAGTCACAGCTCTCTCAGCCCCACCTCCCTCACAGGGTGTCTGTTGTGGGGAGGGGAAGGGGATTGTACGCCGGTTTGAATCTCCCTTAAGTGGTAGAGAAAGTCGGCATATAAAAACCAACTCTTCTTCTTCTTCTTCTGTTAAGCATGAGGCCTGATAGAAACTCCCACCATTTCAACCACCACTTCTACATGAGACAGTGACAGATCTGTGGCATCCTCAAGTTTTGGGGAAAAGATATTTGGCAGCCTTGCACCTTCACAAGCCTGTCCCTGCCCACCACATTTACATAAACACAAAGGATTCAGCCATATCTCACCAAGATCATGTGCCCAGTGGAGATGTCCATGTTGGATTGCACAGGCTCCTCACACCAGGATGGTGTGCTGCTGTGGGAGCTGGGGCTGGCCTGGGGTGCATCACTGAACTGCGAAGAGACACTGCTCACACGGGAGTTCTCAGCTGGGGCAGGGACAGGGGGTGTCTCTGCACGGCCAAACAATGACTTAGCAGCCATGTGCTGCCGACACAGCTCCTGTAGGAGAGAAACAGCTGCAACTACTATTGCACAACAGCCTTAGGGATGGCAGCCCCCAAAGGGAGAACAGGGAACTAGCCAGAAGCAAAAAAAAACAAAAACAAACCCCAAGATCATCCCAATAGCAGGAAAGTAGTCACAATTCTCAAACTGCTGAGGAGTTATGGGTTCTGTATCCAGGTCTCCAATTCCAGATATTCATGGAGAAATCAAGCCTTATTTTAGCCCAATTTCCAGACCATTTTGGGGACTGAAACAGCCTTGGTCACCCTTAGGCACTTTCCATGCCTGCCAGGCCAACATATGTTGCTTCAGCACCTGATTACACATGAGGGCAGCTCCTGATGGGGTCACCTTGCTGCTCCTTGGCAAAGGTCATCTGAAGCACAGCACTATGCCAAGCAGCTTTGCATCTGTGCAGCAGCTGCTTTTCCCAGTCTTAGAATTAATCGTCTTATCTTCCAGAGAAGAGGCCATGTCCCTTGGTCTGGTAGCTACAAACCGGCACGACAAAGAGAAGAATCCCTTGGCAATCAGCAAGTTTTGAGGCAGGAACACAATATGATCTCTCCTTTCTTCAAGGGTTTGTCCTTGATGCTGTGTGCCTCTTGCCATTCTCAGTGGCCCAATTCTGGGCCAAATTTACTATGCATTTCATCAAGACAGGGTATGTGTGTCTGGAATACTACCCCCACTGCAATACCTGGTACTCAAAGGTGCTATCAGCTGCTCCTTCAGGCCCCAGCCCAGCCAGCCGCTCTTTCTCACGTTGTTTGGCATGCTGACGCAAGCAGAAGACCACTGCAGCAGCAATGACAACGCCTGCCACACAGGCCAGTGCCACGAAGGTGAGCAGCACTGAGCGAAAGGTGTCACCGAAATGCACGGGGCGTGGATATGTTGCAGCCTCATCGCGCTGTGGGAAGACAGGCATCAGAACAACTGAGCTTTAACTGGGCAAAGGAAGGACGCTCGGTGGCATGCAAGAGAGTGTCAATCAGGGCTCATCTCAATCAGCTGCCACCTCCAATCCTCCCCCTGGAACAAACACCATTTGTTCCTCCATCATCCTTGTAGCATGAAGCCACATCAAAAGTGCTGCTGCTCCTTAGAGATGAAAGTTCTAATTTCTCCATTCTCAGCCCCCTAAAACGAGCAGTTTCCACTGGACTTTCACTCTGTAGTTCACACACAGCTAGCACATCTCCTCCTCATCATGGCATGGCATATTGCAAGTAGGACAAACTGTTATGTGACCCTCTCCTGGTCTTCAGGTACCAGCGTCTCCCCTTTCCAGCTGGCAGAGGATTCAGAGTGCTCTAAGCCCCATTTTCCCCAATGCCCACCAGAGCCCAAGTGCCACAAGCCAGTTCTAGTTGGCTTACCTGCCCCACACCTGTCTGTAGGATCTTCACTCCCACCTCGGACTCCAGTTGTGGTTTTACCAGAGCTAGATTGGAAACCGGAGCAGAAAAAGTATTGTTATGGAAGGTCTGTCCTTGGGGGAGAAGAGGCATGAATGCTGGAAGAATGGGAGCTTTAGCCTTCTCTCTCCCAAGACAGTCAAATCTACTGTCTCCAAATTGTCTGATACTATGTGTTTGATTCTCTTACTTAGACGGCAAAAAATATAAGGCTACCAACAAATGTTCTGCATCCTGAGAATTCTTCTTAAAAGAGCCGGTGGGTCAATAAGGCCCTGAAGTCATTGTCCATGTGGCAATGCAGACAGCATTTCCAGGGTCCTTGATGAACAACAACCAAGGAGGAGTCCTGCGCACTTACCAACTACCACCATAGAGCATTAACTGAACAAGGAGGCCACCTTGGAAATTCTGATCTGCCTGGCACAGGTGCTGTTACATTGCACCTGCCCAGATACAAAACAGTAACTTCACTAACCAATACAGACCAATGCAGACCTCTACACAGGCTCAACACTTGTACTATGTAGGCAAGGCCATTCCCTCCACCCCCGTCAGTATGGCTCCAAGCCAAACTATGAACAGGAGACTGGGTAATTGAAGGGGTTGGAAATATATTTGTCTGAATTTTGTGCACAAGGTCACCACAGAGCCTGGGAAATGGGAAGGTGCTACTGGAGGACAGAAGCGGCATACCTGTTCTAATCAAGCTTCTTGTGTGTGTTTTTCTGAAGGTGTGTATGTCTGCATGTGGAGGGGGTGGCATGATGGTTCTTGGCAGCCCTGAAGGCAGGAAATTATAAATGTGAGCATACCTGTCTGCCCCAACCTCTCCATGCCTTCTAGCAACAATACGTGTACTAAGAAAGAAGCCTCACCTTGCAGCCAGTCTGCCTGCAAACACACCATTATGACAGGCACAAGGTAATGTATACCAACACAAAAGTGATGGGGAAGTCAGTTCATTGACAGCAACATAAGTTTTACTAAGTTATAATGTTGGAGGGCCTCCCACATCCATTTGACTGAAAACAACTGCCAGGCTCCAGCTACAGCCAGATTGGAGAGATGACTCTGACACCCGAAGACTTCTCATATTGTGCCGCCATTAGTCAACTTACCAGCCCTGTTGGCCACATCGCCCAGTGATAGGTTTTGGTGATTCTGACGGATGCGGAAGGTGAGGGCTGGGCCCACAACACTGCAGAGAGAAATGTCTGAGGTTACAAAGATATTGTTTACCCACCCAGTGCCCTTCTCTGTCTCTGGCTGCCGAGCAGGATGATAAGCTATAAAAAGGAATTTTCTTTCTTCCTTCCTGCCTTCCTTTCTAGAAGCTTGACTCAAGGCATCATGTTAACTTGCTTAAGTTACTAAGAAGAAACCAAAATTTGTTTTACCTAAGACCCACTGTGTTTTACCTCAGGGTAAGAAATTATACCACAATAATTATCTTGAGTACATAGAGCTGGGCCAAGTTCCAAATTCACCCCCCCCCAAAAAAAACCCTATAATCTGAGAGAGGGAGGATTGGGCTGGGTTATCTACTCATGTAAATAAGAGTTTTTTATTCAAGATAACAGATGAATTAGCAGCTCTCAAAGCCATCTCAGTTAACCCAACTAGACCATGACTTGATTATTTCTTTTGCTCTAGTAGACAGCCCAAAAAATTAGGAGCCAAACTTCAGTATTTTGTATTTAAATGACCATATTTTCTAATTATTGTTACCCTAACCTCTTCAGAGCTTCTCATAATTTTATTGACATTATGACAGAAGTGTTGTAGTATGTGTAAATACAGGCATAATCCTGGTGATCATCACCTCAACAAAAAGAATCAACCTCTAACCCAGCCTAATTTTTCCAGTTTCTCATAATTCTATTGTTTGTTTGTTTGTTTTTAAAAAAACACTTACATGAATATTGAAACCAGTATACAAAGCAACTGGTTAAGAAACAAATTCATCCACCAGTGACTAGTGGAGAGCCTCAGGGATCTGTCCTGGGCCCTGTGTTGTTCAATATCTTTATAAATTATTTGGATGAAGGAATAGAGGGGATGCTTATTAAATTTGCAGATGATATACTAAATTGGGAGGAGTAGCAAATATGGTAGAATCAGAGCCAGGATACAGGATGTTCTTGACAGGCTGGAGAACTGGGCTAAAACTAATAAAATGCATTTCAACAGAGATAAATGTAAAGTTCTGTATTTAGGTAGGAAAAATCAAATGCATAATTATAGGATGGGGGAGACTTGTCTGAGCAGTAGTGTGTGCGAAAAGTATCTTGGGGTCTTAGTAGACGAAACACTGAACATGAGTCAGCAGTGTGATGCGGTAGCTAAAAAGGCAAATGCCATCTTGGGTTGCATCAACAGAAGTATAGTGTCCAGATCACGCAAAGTGATGGTATCGCTTTACTCTGCTCTGGTTAGATCTCACCTGGAGTATTTTGTTCAGTTTTGGGCACTGCAATTTTAAAAGGATGTAGACAAGCTGGAACGTGTCCAGAGGAGGGCAACAAAGATGGTGTGGGGTCTGGAGACCAACTCCTATGAGGAAAGGTTGAAGGAGCTGGGTATGTTTAGCCTGAAGAGAAGAAGACTGAGAGGGGATATGATATCCATCTTCAAGTACTTGAAGGGCTGTCATATGGAGGGTGGTACAGAGTTGTTTTCTGTTGCCCCAGAAGGTTGGACCAGTACCAATGGGTTGAAATTAAATCAAAAGAGTTTCTGTCTAGACATTAGGAAGAATTTTCTAAGAGTTAGAGCGGTTCCCCAGTGGAGGTGGTAAGCTTTCCTTCCCTGGAAGTTTTTAAAAAGAGGTTAGATAGCCATCTGTCAGCAATGCTGATTCTATGACCTTAGGCAGATCATGAGAGGGAGGGCATCTTGGCCATCTTCTGGGCATGGAGTAGGGGTCACTGGGGGTGTGGGGAGGGGAGGTAGTTGTGAATTTCCTGCATTATGCAGGGGGTTGGACTAGATGACCCTAGTGGTCCCTTCCAACTCTATTAATCTATTATTCTATGATTCTATCAATGAATGGTGTAAAGTTTACATATAATCAAGAAATGATAAGAACTTTGTGCACATTATTTTTTATGTCACACAACAAAACATTCTGAAGCAAAATGATAAATAAGCTTTGTACTTCTACTGAGAACTGCTGAGAGATGCTTTAACAAAATAATTGCTAAAAAATACTTGGCACCGCTATGAAATTTCTAGATCCTGGGGCAACCTGGCACCTGGGATTTATCGACCCCACAGCTCCACAAACATGCCTTCACTGAAATTGAGGAAAATCATTTGCAAGCATTGGGGATCCCCAAAGACCCCTCACTCAAGCATCTTCCAGCACTCTACACCCTGCCTCTCCAGGTTATTTCCCTCTCTTGAGGCACCAGAGAACCACACACTCTAGTTCCTCATGGATCATCCCAGGACTACTCAGCTAAGATTTTACCCTACCCTCACCTGATGTTGATGAAACTGGCAGTTGACAAGTGCACATGTTCAGCCAGGATCTCCAGAAGCCGGATGCCAGCAGCAAGGCCCAGTGGCCTGCGGGTGGTAGAAGAGGAAGCAAGGAGCCAGAGGGGCAGCATTCATAAGAGACACAACAGGTGGTGGAGAGCAAGTGGATAACAGCTTGTCCCCCACCCCCCTTATCAGGAATGCCCAAGTACCAGAGTAAAAAGTTTTAGGGCTGTGTGTGAATCAGCAAAAAGGGGAAAACATTCCTCACTCCCCTTAACCAGGTGCCTCATTCAACCCAGCTCCTTGTGGCTTTCAGATTACATCCACATTATATCATTCCTCCCCATTTTATAAAGCACAAGCCACATTTTTTGTGATTTTTCCCAATCCCTCCAACTGTACTTGATATTTGCCTTACCATCCTAAAGGGTCATCTGTTGGCAATATATCAATGCATGGCTAATACCAACATATCTGCCTTTTAGGATGATATAATACACATTTATCCAATATCTCACAGCTATATTACCCTTGTTTATTTTCACCTCTTAAATGTTTGAAGATACCCCTCCCTCCCACACCAATTGACCCTGTCTTTTTCTTGGCCCCTCCCTCTTTTCCATGCCCTCCCCCCCACTCTCACTTCTGGTCGGTGACAATGTAGCCATATTCCTCAGCAGCCAACGCCGTCTCTGTCCGTTCTTCGGCCCGGCCACCGGGCCCCCCGACTGGTGAATGGCTCTTCTTCACAACCGCCTGCCTCTCAGGACCAGTTTTGTCCCCCTCACCAGGGTGCAGGGGCTCAGGCTGTTCTGGGGAAGCCGTTGCTGTCCAAGCCAAAGCCTTGGTGGGGCCAAGTGCCTCAACCTGAGCCAGAATCTGCCCCTCAGTGGGGCCAGAACTAACATAGCTCTCTTGAGAGGGTGGCAGTTCTGGCTTATCCTCATGTTGCATTTCAGCTTCTGTCACCTGAGGAGAATTATAATGATAATTAAAAAAAAAATAGCATTTATGCCAAATTTTTGAATGTAAAAAAACACTCCACATATATTTTATTGTAAACCTTACAAGAGTCTCGTAAGGTAGATCATTATTATTCCCTTATTGTGGCTTGAGGCTGAGGCTGAAAGAGAGTATGTAACCTAAGACAACCTAGTGAATTTGGGGCTGAGAGGAAATTTAAGCCAGGGTGTTCCTGAACTAGAACTCTTGTCTCTTTGCCATTACACTATACTGGAGAAAGGCATAATCACCCGCCAGCATCCCACAGCTACCACAGTGATCCTACTCTCTGCTCTAACCAGCTCTGCAGATCCCCTGAATCTGAAACAGAAGCCCTTCAGTCAGCATCTCTGGGCCAGCCAGCTCCGCCATCAGTCTTGACGTGTGATGAACCACACACTTCCTCCCTGTCACAGGCTGCCCACCAAGAAACTGGTTCTCAGAAAACAAACAATAAAGCCAATCTTGGCAAAATTTACACCTCAGAGGAATATATTAATTCATCAGTCCCGTATTCAGATAACCACTTCTTCACAGGGAAAGGAATGTATTTTAAGAGGTCCTTAAGAGACTGTCCCAGACAGTTAGGAGAAGCTGCACTTACCCGCTTAGACTCTGGGGCCTCTGGTCCAAGCCCACCTGTTAGGGAGATAATTTGACATGAGAAGAGCTTCATTTTAAAATGATCATTATATATAGAGCCAAAGCTATCTGGAAGCAATCAAAAGAACAACTCCTCCCAGATGAACCCCTGCCCTCAGTTAAGACCACCCTCCAGCCTTGTGAGACATGCCCCCACTTTCAGAACCAAGATGGGTGGGCATCAGGGGTGGGGGCCTTATCTGTTGTGGCATTAAGACTCTGAAATTTTTGAGACCCCTGTTCTAGGCCTTAGGCAAAAATAATTTTATTTTCCCAAGCCTATTGTTGATTTGTCTCTTTCCATTTTCTTTTTGCTGGCTAATTGATGGTTACGTTGCCTAGTGTTTTTGTTTTTATGTTTCTAACCTGAACTCTTATTGATGCTTTTAATGATAGTATTATCACTTCTGTTGATTTTAGCGCTGCTGGGTTTTTACTTCTGTATGCTTTAATGAATATTGCAAGCTGCTTTGGAAATACCTTATTCAGAATGAGGGAAATAATTATTTTAAGTACAGAATAATACATAAGAGGAAAGATTTTGGAGCGTAAGCCTGCCCAAAAGTCACACTGTCCACTTGGAAACTCTCTACATTATTCCCAGAGTGGGGTTTGCAGTTCCAAACAGTACAGGAACCACCTGCTGCACAAGTTCAGACCTAAGGTCTGGCTCCTATTAGGAGAAGATCCTCAGCTTACGCTCCAAACTGCCAAGTTCTGTGCTGTTGCTATTAAAATACGCAGAACTTTATTAGAGAACGATCGCTAGAATATTTTACAATTTTATCAATTTTAAGGCAATAATTTTAATCAGGGGTTGTTTTTATTGATCTTACATTTTATTGATCTTTATGCCTGAACTGACCCGAGAAGCTAAAATGACTAAACTGAGGCTGTCGTATTTTGGTCATGTCATGAGATGACAAGAGTCACTGGAAAAGACAGTCATGCTAGGAAAAGTTGAGGGCAGCAGGAAAAGAAAAAGACCCAACAAGAGATGGATGGACTCAATAAAGGAAGCCACAGCCTTCAATTTGCAAGATCTGATCAAGGCTGTCAAAGATAGGACATTTTGGAGGACTTTCATTCATAGGGTCGCCATGAGTCGGAAGCGACTTGACGGCACTTAACACACACACACACCTTTATTTGTAAGGGCAGTCTGTGATTCTGTGGTGCAAAACTATTGAGTCTGGAAATTTTGATGTGTTGGCATGTGATTGGTCAGTTGACTGTATTAATGAAATTTGAATTTGACCTAAGGTCTGAGATTGAAAGACACATTCCAGGTGAAGTTCTCACTCAAAATTAGCCCTGGCCTCAGGGAGCTTTGGTCAGATTAGTAGCAGCATAAAATAGCTTGTTCCCTTATAACCCAGAGGTGTTTCATCCTAGACACAGCCCTTCCCTGCCTTCCCAGCTATAGCCATCCCAAGGGCCCACAGCTTTTCTCCCAGATCTTTTTATACACCTCACCATTCTTACCTGGACTTTGGAGGAGCCGGAGTAGACTGATGAGTGAGCTGAGCTGCTGGGGCCTGAGGTCCTGTAGTCTGATCCCATAGCTGTCAAGCACTGCTGAAAGTCTCTGTATGGCTTGGTCTACAGACAGAGTGGTAGAAGAGATTAACATTTTGTTGTTGCTTTTCTACAGTCACCAGGCCTTCAGCACTCAAATAATAAGCTATTCGGGTGCTTAGGAGGTGTTTCATTGCAACACAGGGCGAGAGGCCTTACTTGGTTCTTCCGGGGGTGTCCAGGGTTCCCCTCCATCTTCAGAGTGGCTACCATCGTCCTGAAGGGAGCTTTCTGTTCTGGAATCCTGTTTGTGCTGATCCCTAGTGCTGGATTGACCCTTCTGCTTCTGTGTCAAGTAAAGGGTTCCCAGATCTTGAAAAAGCTGGCCTCCATCCAGTCCCTGCTGCCCCCTATATGAAGGGGCAGTGCTGACTCCAAACAGGCTCTTTGAGGCAGCAGACCGGTCCAAGAGAATGGGGGCCTCAGGGCTCCGAGGACTGGTGTTGTCCTGGAAGGGGCCATCTGGGTAGCCAAACTGAAATAGGAACAAGGAGAGAAGAAAGCCCTTAAGTGCCCTGGGAAAAGAGGCCACCAGGCAAGGTTCACATGAATCTCTCTGCCATGCCAGGAGACAGGCTCAGGGTATCACATCCAAAATTAAAATTACATTTCAAATGCATTTAGAATAAGTTTGACATTTGAATTTTAAATGGAAAGTGTAAACTACAAGTTAAAACCATTTAAGTGGAGAAATACAATTTATCTATAAAGAGCTTGTATAAAGTTATATACTCACTTCCCATATGCTATAGCTCATTAGAGTTATACTTCTAGGCAGGCTTTCTTTTCAGGTGGAGCCATAGCTCAGTGCTAGAGCAGCAGCAACATGCACCTTGCCTGCGTAAGTGCCCTGGTTTAATCCTTGGCACCTCCTGCTTAAAAAGGGTACTCAGAGTAGGTGAGACTCAGCCTGGTAAACCAATCAATGCTTTGAGTCAGGATGAAGTCAACTTCACATGCATAAAAAAATCCTTATATTTTAGTGAAGTGGGTCAAAAATAAAAGATAACCCAATGATAAACATATAGGCCAAAGCTTTCCATCAGCAATTCCATCTGTTGGCTGACAAACTATAGCAGCAGCTTTGATGAAGACACACCTGGTAGTGGGGGTAGGAGGAGAGAAAAGCCTCCTCATAGCCAAACTCAGGATGAGAGGACAGCAGCAGCTCCAGATACCGCTGCAGGAGTGCAGGAGGGAGAGGGGGCTGGCGAGCAGCCTGGAAAGAGGCAGGCTGAGGTGGTAAAGAAGACCTCCTGGGAACCAGGTGGATTGGTGAGAACCTAGGAAGAGGACATTCAGTCAAAGGCAGGATACTTGGTTGCCATAAAAAATGCATATTTTTCCAACCCTCCAAGAAACATACTGAATGCTGAAGCAACAAAGAGTCTCACAGCACTTTCAAGACTAAAATGTACTTTTGGGATGAGCTTTCGAGAGTCAGAAACCACTTCAGTGGGAGTGATCTATACATATTCTGACGGGAGCATTTATTTTTCGACTATCTTTTTTCAACTGTGCTATGTAATGCAATCCAAGTTCTGGGATCCAGGGCCTTCCAGCCTCTCTTTGTAATAATCCTACTACCTACTACCATGGTCACACAGCCCAGATAACCTACAAGAACTGATGAATCCTACTAAACTTTTTCTGTAGCAGATTTGTGTACATATGTATCCTATTTCTCTGCCAACAGAACACAACACTTCATGCATCTGAGAAAGTGGGCTCTAGCCCATGAAAGCTTTTGCAGCAATAAATTCATTAGTATCTAAAGTGCCCCAAGACACTGTGTTCTTTTGGCTTCAACAGACTAGCTTATCTACCATTTTTGAATGTATCTTGCTTGCTAGAATCTTATCACAGCCAGTGCCTCTAAACTCATGCTCTGCAGGCAAGATATCCCACCAATATAATCAGCATTCTCAGGCCAGTGTCCATTGCTTGGAAAATGGGAACAACATTATGGGAATCTCTGTTTATACTGCATCCTTCTAAACTTCTATAACACTCTTTCTCTGCTTATTGCCCCATTGATATCTAGGTTCACATGATGGTTCACCACCTCCAACTCAGCTTGGACATTTCCCTTTCCTTGAGTATCAACAGATTTTACTCTCAGCTCAGGAGAACACAGGCCAGAATGGTTTCTCAAATTGTGTTGGTGTCCCTTTTTAAATTGCCCTTCTGAATAACAAAGGAATGGTTATCAGATAGAATCCACTTATTCTCCACTAGGTACCCCCACCCAATTCTTGCCTGCAGATATTGGCTAAAAATTAACAACAGCTACCCTCACATATGTTTTCCAAACTGTTCACCTGACCTGTCCTCCGACACCAGGTCCCACGATGGGGGAAGGTGAGCTGTGGGTATACGTTCCATTTCCTGGGAGATCACGTACTGTGTGATGTCATCCTGCCATGATAAACCTGTCATGAAGATGAAAAGTCAAGACTGTGGCCAGGAGGAAGCAAAAAAGCCAGGCACTGAGTCCTGTCCTTACTGGACCTTCCCACGCAACGTTTCCAAGGCAACAGGAAGGCAAGAAAAACTTCCCCTCTGAATATTCTTCCAAGCTTTGTGCAACACTGGCCCTGTTCCCCCCCCCCCCCCCCCGCTCATATGCCCATTCCTCCTTCTCCAACTGATGGCCACTCACCTTGTGCCATCAGGTGCCGGAGCACAGCCTGCAGACGCTGCAGCACAGGTGCTGTGACTTGGAAGTAGGGCCGGTTTTGTAGTGAACTTTCCTGGCACTGACCAAACAAGCCATCTGCAAGTACAACATGGCCACAGAGTCAAGCTGCCAGGCAAGCAGGATGGTAATGAGCGGCTGTCATGCAACCAAGGAGGAACATCATTGTAGTGTAGTGAATCTATACCGAAAACATAATATGGTTTAGGCCAATGGCAAAAGGGTGCCCCTCTTGCATGTGAGGTGCAGAGAGACAAAGGGGAAACCGTTTCAGAGGATAGTCACGCTGGTCTATAGTAGAAGAGGCCAGTAGCACCTTAAAGACCAACAAGATTTTCGGAGTATGAACTTTTGAGAGTTAAGCTACCTTCATCAGGTATGGAAGGAAAACAGTTTTGTCCTGGAGGGGTAAACAAAGTACCATTCCTTCTCTCTGCCCAAAGTGGAGTTATACTATTACATTGCAATAATTAAACTGTGATATCAAGGAACATTTGAAGAGTATGTCAGCTCCACAGGGGATAAGCTCTGGGTTTATCCTGTAGGCATAAAGCCTTTCAGATCAGATGCTGCTATTCGCAGTGTCATCCACCACCTCACCCCATCCCAAATATACTTCAACAAATTGAGGAAAGCCAACTTACAAAACTCCCAGGAGATGCTTTGCACCTCCACAGCAATCTCAAGAACCAACCTGTAACCCCACCTCAATTGACTTACCTTGCACGCAGACCTCCTGCCCAGAGCACAATCTCCTGTCAAACAGGCAGCCTGGAAAAAGACACAAGGACAGGTCAGAGTTCCCTCAACTGAGAGACAGGGAATTCCGGAAAGATATTGCTTTTTTTCATAGTCCACCTGTCCCACTGTGAGCCAAGGCATTTTACTACTAAAAATAATGCAGTAAGCACTGTATAATAGATGCAACCAAGCCTGGCAGAGGCAGGACTGAAAACACACCCTAGCATGCACCTTATCCCTCCAATCAGTCTTCTTCCAGCCTTGGAACCTTCCTACAACTTGAACAGCTCTTCTGCTGAAGAAGAGGAAGAAGAAAAATAGTTGGTTTTTATACCTCCCTTTTCTGTACCTTTTAAGGAGTCTCAAAGCGGCTTACAATCACCTTCCCTTCCTCTCCCCACAACAGACACTTTGTGAGGTAGGTGGGGCTGAGAGAGTTCTGAGAGAGCTGTGACTAAGCCAAGGTCACCCAGCAGGCTTCAGGTGGAGAAACAAACCCAGCTCACCAGATTAGAGTCTACCACTCTTAACCACTACTATACCACACTGGCTTTCTGGAAAGTGCCTTAGGCTTGAAAAGGGCTTTAAACTTGGTTGGACTTGAATTTAGCTCTTCTACTGCCACTAAATTAAAGCTATTACACTGACAGTGCCAATATCTTTCAAATCCAGTAGGAATGTCCTTGTATACAAACATCTTGGATTCAAGGGTCACAAGTCATTTACGAAATGTTGGCTATGGATTCATGTTTTAGTTACTACCTTTAACACAAACTACTTGGATAAGAATTATCAACATAAATTCTATTGTGAAATAGAAGTTGATATAAAAATGTGAATGTGACTTATATTTATTGCATTATGTAAGGATTAATCAAGGTACGGGATGTTGCTGAAATAGACAAGGTTAACAGATAAAGTAAACAGAAGGGACCAACATGCACGCTCAACTGTGGAGAAAAAGAGACACCACTTATTTCCTACTAAAAATACACACACTATAATTTTATATAGGTGGCAAAAAAGAAACTATTAGACTGCAATATGCTAGGTAAAATATACATCTAAAATTATCTTTGATGCCAGGGTTGTCCAGGTGCCCCTGTCACCACACCATAGTAATTAGTACAGTTAGAAGACAGGAAGTTATTAGCTTCCAAATGGAAGTGGATAATACAAGTATACAAAGTGATTATATTTTTAAAAATAGAAGTGAATTTTGACCTTTTATTTTTTGACAGCTATGAGAATAAAAATCTCACCAGAAACATTGCATGACCTAGCAACTGACTCTCCCCCCACCCCAAGTTATATATAAAACCATAAGCATCTTGCAGAAAGGCTTGTTCCCTTTAAAAGCTACTCTTGGACAGATATGAACAGCAAAGTGTTAACAGGTAATTGAAATAATTAAATCACTGAAAATGGTAAATCTCCAAGTCTGGATAGGTCTTGGATTTAAAAGTTTATTTATTTTTTAAAGAGAAACTGGCACTGCATCTATCAGCAGACGTGAATGAGATACCAAAATGTAAAAAAGAAGAACCCAATACCTGGAAGGAGGCACAAACTGAAGCAATATTACAAGGCAAACAAACTGTTTCATCACTATTAAGCTAGGATTCAGGCATTTGCAAATCAGTTTCAGCAAACAGATTTGTTAAAAAAAAACAAAAAAACAGTTCCCTGATTATATGATCACATACAATGCAAGTTGGTTTGGCAGTTGATGGATAGCGGCAGCAATCAAGAGGACATTAAGCTCATTTATATCCCACTGAAATCAATTGGATATAAGTGCACAGTTAAATGCTTGATGGGGTAGTCTTACAAGCTGGTGTGCTGGCACCCAAGCGCATAGCTTAAGGATACAAGGCTGAAAGGATATCAGCAAACTGCTGAAGCCAACAGAATCTCCATCCAAACTGCCAACTATTTGGTGGCTGGAAGAAGGTGGGGTGCTCGGCCCACATGCCAGGGGCTTTAATAGCCACTCTGCTCTTCCTCAGAATTAACCAGCGGCTATTAAGGAGATGCTGATATGTACCACACCAGTGCCTTGTGCACAACTGTTTCCAGGCAGCATCAAAGGACAACGATAATATGGAAATATTTCATCCATTGCAACAATTGCCCTGGAGCATTTAGCAATAGAACTACAGCTTATCAAGAGACCTGAATGAAATCCAGGGGTTTACTCTAAAGGCACTCCAATGCAACATGGGAGCTGATGGTTAGGAAAAATAATTTAAAGTGGTGAGGGTTTGGCAGAGTGGGTACATGGCATAACAGAGGAACAACCCCTACCTCCAACAGAGACAATGTACATTAAGTCCCATGGACACTGACCCTCAACAGCCCAGGCCAAGATGACATAGTAGGCCACCTTTATTTCCAGTTCACCCAACTCTAATTGCTTTACAAAAATGCTATAGTGAACCTGCTTAGCCCCCAACTTAAGCCAACCCGGAAAGAGGTTTCACATGGGACCATCCCAGAAACTGCTGCGGTTTCTGTATTTGTTGTGCAAAAATAATAATAATAATAACCCCCCCCGGTAAATTTCAGGTTCAGGTTTATTGGCCCCCCCCCTTTTGTTTTTTGTTTTTTTGTAAACCCGGAATAAGCTGAATACCCATACCAGTAAATTTCAGTGTTAGGGCTATTTCCGGGTTTACCGAAAAATTCAGTCCCATTAGAGTCTATGGGGATTTTCTTCCAAAGCTCCTGGGGGGGCATTTTTGGAGGTAGAGTCCTCAAATTTGCAGCATGGCTGCAAGGAACTCTCCTTTGATGGTCACTAAAGTCTGGTGAACTTTGGGACAGGGGGTCCAATTTTATGGGCCTGCAAAGGGGTCACCTTCATCCTCTAGGCATTTGAGAGCTGAAGCTGTCCATCCGTTTTCAGGTTCAGAAGTTCAGCGTTAACAACGACTGGCAGAAAGAGCCAATTGGCAGCCTGGCACCTCAAAGTCTGGAGGCTGCCTTCGTATTTGGGGCACATAGCATGATGTCCATGTAAATTATCTTCCAAACTGAGGGAAAGGGCTTAAATGCAAGAGAAATAATGCAAAAGAAATAAGGCACAGAAAACACAGAAAACATCCTGTGAGCAGTCTTTTATTGTGGTCATCAAAAATCTGATTTCAAGAGATGGTCACGGTGTGGCGAAATGAAGCCTCTATTCGGGGCAACCTTCAGTTTCAGAGAACGTTTTCGGGGGGGGGTGATATCGGAGCCAGCCAAAGTCTCAACCATGGGGGCTGTCTGAAGGAGAGTGCTCATCCGTGCAGCTGAGAAATCTCCTTTAGAAGCCTGGTGGTAGAAGCAGTCAAAACTGGCACTTTTTAGTTGGAGGGTATTTCCCTACTGACGGGACTGGGTGAGCCCCTTCTTTTAAAGAAACCTTATGCTCGATCCAGATTAACTCACTGAATGGTGATGTACGGATGGCAGTGTGGTTGGATGTTGGTCAGACCAAGTCTTCTGTTGGGTGATATACCAGGAAAGTTGGTTAGACCAAGTTGGCTCTGATTACATGACCTCTACATCAAAAGGGCCCTAACAATGGGGCCCTAACAAAACCAGTCAAAAGAAAGAAAGAAAAGGGGAGAAAGCACAGAGCTGTGCCTCTGAGCAAAGGTGAATAGCCAAACCATGTTTTGGTGTTTAATAAACCCAAAGCCCGAAAATTACCAAAATAGCTGATTTTGGGTTTATTTTCGATTTGGGTTTATTGATATGCACAACCCTAGTATTTGTTCTCTGGACTTTAGACATGGATGTTGTCATTAAGTCTCTAGATCTTGACATCAAAAAGGAGATGATCACTTTGGTGTGTTGGACAAAGCCAGAAAGCGCTTTATATAGGTCACCTTCAGGAGCCTGAATTAAGCATGGATAGCTACAAGTAGGTAGCTAACATGTTAAAGAATAGACATGCTTGAAACAAGCCAACCTCAACAGAATGGAAAACATTCTGCACCAACAAAAGCAAGAAAAAATCAATTTTGCATGTGTGTGCAGATATGTAGCCACATGTCACCAAAATGATGGAAAAGAAAAATAGTAATGTTCCTGACAGGAACAGATCCTGACTACAGGTATATTTGTTTCATGTACACAGGTCACTGAATACTAAATATGGCAGCAGGCCACATACTACTTGGATATAATCCGGAAGGTATGCTCTCAGCCTCCAATCAATTCAGCAGCAATGTTAGTGCAGGCAAGCCCCAGCACAGGAGTGGAATGGCAGTATACCAAACCACTGTGACTGGCACAGCAGTTCCCTTGCTTCATCCTCAAAGCAGAGATGTAGTTGAGTCAGGCCAGGCTGGAGCACATTTCCAGGCCTGTTTTTAGGCCAGAATTCTGTCCAGCCCTTCCCCAAGTAAGTGCCAGCAGCCGTCCCCATACAGCGGATACTGTACCACACAGGGCATAGCGTGCGGTTGCTCAGTATACTCAGACTGATGTGGGAGGTGGGCCAGCTGCAGATGCAGGGCCACCGTCTCTCTGAAGAGCAGTAACGGTCACATCTGCCACTTACTGCCATCCAGGTGCCTTCAAGCAGAATTGCCTCTGGGACCAGAACAACTCTCATCTATCCCACACAGCCCCTGGTGCTGGCACATCAGCACCTTTGCAGCTACACACTGAAGTTCATTTGGCACTCATGCCTACCCCTAGTTGTGTTGGCAAACCTATGGCACGCGTGCTGCAGCCGGCATGCCGAGCCCTCTCTGTGGGCACGCGCGGACCCATCACGTCTGCCTAGGGCTGTGCCGTGTTGCCGTGGTGAGGGCGCTAAGTGGGGTGCTCCTTCTCCCCAAGCCCATGCTCCCCAAGCCTGCGCTGGCGCCCTCCCTCTCTCTCAACTGAGCTGGCCGCAGCTCAGCTGTTTGTCGGGGGCCCCGCCCTCTTCAGTTTGGACCGGGAGGCTGTGGCTGAGCACCTTGCCACGCCCCCCTCTCAGCTGAGCTGCGCGGGGGACCCGCCCGTCTTCAGTTTGTCTGGGGCCCCGCCGGTCTAAAAAAGCATTTAGAAAATTCTACAACATTTGCAGACAATCCTACAAGCCATCAGGAAATCTACAAGGAATTTTCTAGCATTGTAGCAACTGCAAAGGTGAATTTCAGTAACAGATTTTTACAGTTCCCTAAGATGGAGACAACCCTGTGTTTTCTTACTTCTCCAGATAAAGCCAAATTTGAAGAACTTGATCTTTCCTGCCTACACTGGTTAGATTTAGAAAATCTGGAAATGGAGCTAATAGCATTTCAAGAAAGCTCTATCTGGAAAAATAAATTCTATGACTTGCGTGAAACACTTGAGAAGATAGAAGGGATGCCAAAGGACAGCACAGTTAGTTCTGAAAATGAAATCCTTAAAGTGTGGCATTCTCTGCCGGATAATTTTAAGCCAATGAAAGCACTTGGGATTGCTTTCCTTACTTTGTTTGGATCATCTTATGCTTGTGAGCAGCTGTTTTCAGCTTTGAATTATATCAAATCTGACACCAGAAACAGGCTAACAGATGACCTGAGTGCTGCATGTGTTGCTCTCAAACTTACAAAGTATGAACCAAGGGTAGACAAATTATCAGCATGCACACAACAGCAAAAATCACATTAATTGTTCAAAAAATTTGACGAGGTCCTCAAAGATGTCACACAAAAATGGTGAATTACATCATGGCTCGTGCTCTGAATTGTCGACAGTTTCAAGCACTTCTTGAGGAGGTTCAGGCACAGTATAATTGTTTACTTATGTACAATAATGTCCGGTGGCTGAGCAGAGGACGAGTCCTGGAGAGGTGCATGCCAAATGCAAACTTTTACCTTTCAATAAAAAGTTGTTTGTATCATTGAAAGCTCTGTTGTGTTTTTCTTTTAACGCAAAATATGTGAATGTATGAGTTGTTTTTTCTAAACTAAAACCTCAGTATTCAGGTTAAATTGCCGTATTGGCACTTGGCGATAAATAAGAGGGTTTTGGGTTGCAGTTTGGGCACTCGGTCTCTAAAAGGTTCGCCATCACTGCCCTAGTTTATGGCTTAGTATAAATACGACACCAGCCAGCTGATAGAGCTGGCCATGGTGCTGAAACAGATCAGCAACCATTTTTGCCATTACTAGTGCATGGAAAAAGGTCATTAGCAGAAGGGGGAGCAAATAACAGATTTTGTAAGCACTAGTGCTGGTTGAGGTAGTAATTGATTTACAAATTCAGAGAAAGTCAGGCTAAGTCAGGGAGACCTGGGTTGGAATCCCCACTCAGGCCATGAAGCTCACTGGGTAACTTTCAGCCATTTACCCTCTTTTATTCTAAGCTACCTCACAGGATTCTAGGGAGGATAAAAACTGGTAACAATCTGCATACACCCTGAAATCCTTTTAAAAAGGCAAGACAAACATGAGGAACAAATGAATTTCAAACAGCACCTGTGAATGCTTGACGAACGAAAAACATAACATGCTTCCCCTTTTCAATTCAATGTTAGTACACATTCCTTCACTGCTGCTTGTAAACTGTAATACAGGGAATGTGGGGGAAGTAATACCCCAGGCAACATAAGATTTGCTTTTTCATAAGGTCGGATTCACATTATGCATGTCCTGCCCTTAGGGCATACTTTTCTTACTTAGAAGTCTCCAACAAAATTGATTTTTGGAGTCAAGAAACTGCATATTGGTTCATTAATTCTCATTTTTAAAAGTGTAAGTCCGTTAAAACAATCAGCATTCACCAACTCAGCAGCTGTGGTTGATAGAACATCATTTGGAGCATGCAGAATATGGGAGCTCAAAAATTGGCACATAAATTGGTAATCTCAATTTTTATATTCTGAGCAGACTATAAGGGAAAGGTGTCAGGTTCTAGGACTCCGTTGCCTCTCAGGAATCATCCACTTTACTCCAGACGTTAGCAGAGAGTTTAAAGTAGAATTTATTTGAAAGGAAGGGTACAGTAACCTATGAAACACAACGTTACAATGGCGCCAAATCATTTGGAGGGTATTCTTATAGAGTACCCACACTAGCATGTTTACAAGTAACATCTTTGAAATGCAAAACATCAGAGGTTCCCCAATACCAAGAGAGAGAATTCACACCTTAAGATCAGAGCAGGATTACAATCAGGAAGTCACTTTGAAGTGGAGATCTCTCGAGCCTTTTGGCTGTTGCCTCTTCCTTCCCACGGGAAGGAGAGATGAAACGAAAGCCACCTCGCTATCCCGGGTCCGATTGCATGCCCTCGCTGACACTCCGCCTCCCCAAAGGCCCCCCCTCCAGATTTCCTGGTTTGTCCGGGTAATGGCGATGGAAATCCGCTACAAGGGTTGGAGCCTGTACGTGAACAGCGGACACCCACTCATCGTGACTGGAATTTAAATGTTTCCAACGCACAAGATATTCCAGTCGGCCCCTGCGCCTCCGAGAATCGAGCACCCTGGAGATTTCAAAGTGCCGTTCGCCCTGTACCATGATGGGAGTTGCCGCTTCGGGTTCGGGGTGCCATTCTGGTGCTTGTAGAAAGGGTTTTAGTAGACTCACGTGAAACACCGGGTGCACCCCTTGTAAGGATTTGGGTAGCTCCAGCTCTACCGTAACCTCATTGATAACTCTGGAGATAGAAAATGGGCCCACAAACCGTGGGCTCAATTTTTTACACGGGCGTAAAGACCTGAGGTTCTTAGTGGAAAGATACACCTTTTCTCCGACCCTCAATTCCCACTGAGGTGTTCTGTGTTTGTCTGCTTGTAGTTTGTACCTATCTTTAGCCTGTTCCAGGTTTTTTACAAGCCAGGGCCAAGTGTTCCTCACTGTGTGAGCCCATTTAGACACCTCGGGGGGATCGCCTTCTGGCGGGGTGGGTACAGCCCCTAATGGTCCAAAATCCATTCCATAAACTGCTTTGAATGGGCTCACCCCGGTTGCAGAGTGCACCGAGTTATTGTAGGCATATTCTGCCAGTGGCAGCAGATCAACCCAATTGTCTTGGTGATAATTAACAAAACAACGCAAATAACATTCCATCACCGCATTAACCCTTTCGGTCTGCCCATCCGTCTGGGGGTGATAGGCAGATGACAAACCCAACTGCACACCTACAATTCCTAAAAACGCTTTCCAGAACTTGGACACAAACACGGAGCCCCTGTCACTCAGGACCTTCCGTGGAAATCCGTGCAATTTGAATATGCAGTGCACAAACAAGCGAGCCAGTTTATGTGCAGATGGCATCCCTTCACACGGTACGAGATGAACTTGCTTAGAGAAAAGATCCGTGATTACCCACAGGACAGTCTTCCCCTGACTGGATGGGAGGTCTGTTATGAAATCCATCCCAATCACTCGCCAGGGTGCCTCGGGAGTTTCTAGGGGCTTTAATAATCCCGGGGGTTTTCCCATCAAACGTTTACTAGTTGCGCACACAGGGCAGGATTTGATAAATACTTCGATGTCTTGGCGCATCCCAGGCCACCAAAACTGTCTTCTTATTAGGTGTAAGGATTTAGCAAACCCAAAATGTCCCCCTATTGTTGAACTGTGGCTCCGTTCCAATATCTCCCGCCTCAGTTCCCTGGGTACGTAATGTTTGTTCTTACAGATACCGTTTTTGTCCGTCATCTGGGACGGGATAGATTCTTCCTCCCGCTCCCGTTGAAGAGCCTCCCCCCACCTTTTCTTGACTACCTCCGGGAGGCTTTCTGGAACTGCCCAGAGGCGGGGAATGGCGACATCCGACCCCGGCAAGGGGGTGGGTACCGGCCCTTCAGCCTGTTCCCTTCGCTCTATTTGGGAGATTCCCCCCCCCTCCCCAGCGGTAGTGGTTGAGAGTTCTCCGGGGACTGCTGGGGATGAGGAGGTGGGAGCGACCACTTCACGAGGGGAACTCGAACTCGAGTCCTGTGCCGCCGCGCGGCTTTGCGCTCTGGTCAGAACTCCTGCACTATTCCCCTCTGGAGTCAAACCCAGGTGTTCCCGTGTGAAAAGAGAACCCACCGGCCGCTCAACCTGACACTCATATTGCGGCATGCGAGACAGTCCGTCTGCTAAGCAGTTTTCTTTCCCAGGCATGTGTTTGATGGTAAAATTAAACTTAGAGAAGAAGGTAGACCAACGCACTTGTTTGGCTGACAGCTTCCGCTGACCCAAAATAGATTCGAGGTTGCGGTGATCAGTACATACCACAAAGGGCTCGGCAGCCCCCTCCAGGAACTGTCGCCAAACCGTGAGTGCATGTTTAATCGCCATTGCCTCTTTTTCCCCAATTGGCCAATTGAGTTCAGGGCCAGAGAACTTCTTAGAAAAATATGCGCAGGGTCTAAGCCTCCCTTGATCATCCCTCTGAAGGAGTGCGCCTCCCATCGCCTTGTCCGAGGCATCTACCTGTAAAGTGAATGGCCTGGAGCAATCTGGGTGCGCCAGAATGGGTTCAGAGGTAAAGCGCTCCTTAAGAGTTTCAAAAGCCGCCTGACACCTGGCGGTCCAAGGTACCTGGTATTGTGCAAAAGTGGCCCCTTGCCCCTTCCCTTTGGTTTTAAGCAAATCAGTAATAGGCAAAGCTATTTGAGCGAAATCCTGAATAAAATTTCTATAGAAGTTCGCAAACCCCAAGAACTGCTGAACCTGTTTGCGAGTTCTGGGAGGTTCCCATTCTAACACTGCCCTCACTTTCTCCGGATCCATGCTTAACCCTTGTGGCGAGATCACATAGCCCAAAAACGACAATTGGTCCTGGTTGAATGCACATTTTGATAACTTAGCATACAAATGATTGTCCCTTAGACGACGCAACACCTCCCGCACCAATTCCCTGTGCTCTGCGGGATCCTTGGAGTAAATGAGCAAATCGTCTAAAAAAACTACCACACCTTTAAATAGGAGGTCGTGTAGAATCTCATTAATTAATTGCATGAAGCACGAGGGCCCCCCAGACAGACCAAACGGCATGACTAAAAATTCAAACAACCCATAACAACAAGAAAAGGCTGTCTTAGCTTCATCCCCCTCCTTGATCCGGACCCGGTAGTAGGCTTCCGCCAGGTCAATTTTCGAGAAAATACAACCCTCCTGTAACACACTCAGGAGGTCTGGGATTAAGGGAAGGGGGTAGGCATTAGTTTCAGTAATCGCGTTAAGCCCCCTATAGTCTACACACAGTCTGAGATCAGATGTACCTTTCTTCTTCACAAAGAAGCAGGGAGAAGAAAATGCAGCTTTGGACGGTCGTATGAAGCCCCGCTCCAAGTTCTTGTCCAGAAATTCTCGCAGCACTGCTTTCTCTTGAGAACTCATGGCATAAACTCGGGCCTTGGACGGTTTAACGTCCTTAATCAGTTCGATGGCACAATCCGTAGTGCGATGAGGAGGCAATAAGTCACAGTCCGTCCCCTCAAATACATCTGCGAAATCACTATATTCTGGGGGCAACGTGGGTTCCTCCAAGGCAGCGGCGCTTCCCCCTTCGCCCCCGGGTAAATCATCCCGGCTGTGTTTTTCGCACTGAGGAGCTCCAAACACCACCCGCCTTTGTTCCCAGTCAATGCTCGGGTTATGTCCCGCCAACCAATTAACGCCGAGGACCACCGGGTAGGAAATCTTAGGCACTACCGTGAAGTGGATCTGTTCCCAGTGGTTTCCCACCCCCAGCCACATCTTGCGAGTGTGCAAATGAACCGGCCCCCCCCGCAGGTCACTCCCATCCATTTGATGGAAATGTAAGGGTTGATCCAGTTCTCGAGTCCCAATTCTCAGACGTTCTACCACCGCCTGATCAATTAGGGTCCGGGAGCACCCGGAGTCCACGATAGCCACAACGGCCACCGGTTCCCCCCCTTGGGGATTTTGTAATACAACAGGTATCAGCAATGTCTCTCCCTGGTCACTCACCCTACATGGAGCCGGTTTGGTTTCTTCCAAGGGTGCCCTCTGTGCCGGTTCCCTCACAGAAGGCCGTCCTCGTTTTTTGCCGGTGAGGGGCTTCGGAAGCTATCTCGGGTGCCACGATCCGATGAGGTTTCCGCTTGCAGGGCCGCCGCCCCCCGGCGACCGTTCGTCCCCTCCGCTCTCCTGTGCTCCAGGTTCCGAGGTGGTGTCGCCTCCCGCTCTTGTGTCGCCCTGTTGCTCGTCCCTTCTGACGGCGTGTTGGTACATCTTGCTGCAAAATGACCCATCTTCCCACACTGAAGGCAAGCTCCCTCCCTGAACCGACGTGCCCTGTCGAGACTGTAGACTCCTCGATGTCTTCCCTCTCGCCTGGGACCTGCTGCGCTGTCCCCTCTCGTGGGCGGGATAGGGATCGTCTTCGAAGGACGATCCTTGGAGAACTGGAGGGTAAGCTTGCGGTTCTCCACTAGAGCTGCCAAATTTACCCACTCTTCCACGGACTCTGGATCTCCCAAAGTCAAACAGCCATCCAGCACTTCCCACCGCAACCCTTCGCGGAAATGCTGGACCTTTGTGGCCTCACTCCACTCCCTTATCTTGCACGACAAAGATAAAAAGTCCTGTGCATACTCACTCACTGAGCGGGTTCCCTGCTTCAAACGACGCATGGCAATCTTTGCTTTTTCCCCCCGGTGGGGGTCTTCGAACCGGCGTCGTAGAGCGCACAAGAACTCATCCAGGGATGCCAAAACTCGGGGCATAGTTTCCGCCGCTGTCACTGCCCACTCCACTGCCTCCTTCTCCAGCAGGCTGATCACATACCTGACCCGAGCTTCTTCCGAGGCAAAGGTCTCCCCCTGGTCCTTCATAAAGCCGGAGATTTGGAGTAAGAAGTGAGACAACTGTGAGCTGGACCCGTCGAAAGATACCTTCAGGTCTCTGGCCGTAGGGCGTCTGGGCGTGGGAGCCTCCCCAACAACGAGCGGTCCTGTAGTCGGCCGTGAACCCGTTTGGGATTGTTGCACGGGCTGTCCAAGCCCCCTCACTGCCCCTAGAACGGCTGCCAGGTCTCGCTGCAAGGTATCTAGCTGAGTCTGCAGGTCCCGATTCTGCAGAACGAGCATCTGATTCTGTCCGCGTATCAGAGTGGCCGCTTCTGCAGTGAGGGTCGGGGTGTGAGCGAGCGTGGGGTCCTTCCACCCTTCCCCTTCTCCATACCAAGCGGCCAGCGGTCCCCGGTAGAAGTCGCCTCCTGGTTCTGACGCTGCTCTCTGCCGCTGCCCGGTCTCCGAGAATCGGGGGGTCCACGTCGGCCTCCCAGGGACATCGGTAGGCCCGGGTGGGCGCTGCTCCGGGGTCGCTGCTCCTTGACCAACCTCAATATCAGCGGGAGTCTGCCGAAGCTCCTCTCCCGCGTTGAGCGGGACCGAGGGTGGTGCCGACATCCTAATACTACTTCTAACCCGAAAACAAAAAAGGTTGTGATTGTAACGTACTGTCAGGTTCTAGGACTCCGTTGCCTCTCAGGAATCATCCACTTTACTCCAGACGTTAGCAGAGAGTTTAAAGTAGAATTTATTTGAAAGGAAGGGTACAGTAACCTATGAAACACAACGTTACAATGGCGCCAAATCATTTGGAGGGTATTCTTATAGAGTACCCACACTAGCATGTTTACAAGTAACATCTTTGAAATGCAAAACATCAGAGGTTCCCCAATACCAAGAGAGAGAATTCACACCTTAAGATCAGAGCAGGATTACAATCAGGAAGTCACTTTGAAGTGGAGATCTCTCGAGCCTTTTGGCTGTTGCCTCTTCCTTCCCACGGGAAGGAGAGATGAAACGAAAGCCACCTCGCTATCCCGGGTCCGATTGCATGCCCTCGCTGACAAAAGGGGGTTCACCACAGAATATGGTGAGTAGATCAAGTTGAGTAGTTTCCAGAAAATTGGATTTTTTAAATTGGTTTTAAAATTTTGTTTAGGTTTCTGCTATTGTATATGCACTTAAAAATAATATGGTTTAAAATTAAATCTGAACATAATGCAAGCAATCTTCTAAAATTTAAGTTATGACCATTATGAGTTTACGAAATGCTGTTTTTCTATGCATTCAAAAAAGCCAAGGGGAAAAAAATGCCAGCCTCCGGATAGGTCTGACCAATCTCATGTTCTGACATGAGGCTTGCTAGTGGAGGCCTGGGACTGGCAAGTCAACCCAAGAGTCACCCACTGATCTCTCTTGATGACCTTGCATTCCCACGTGGTGCTTAGTAACTACCTGAAACTGGCTTAGTATTATAAACATTTGCTGTTAAGCAACATGGACATTTACCATCTCTTTCACAGAAATCATCCATCTGGCTGTGCTTCCAGTTAAGATATTGGAGGTACAATGTGGTTGTTATATAAGAGACTAAAAGCAGATGAAACCTGAAAGGAACACTGGGAAGAATCTCCTTCTAATACCATTCTAAAGTACCTGTCTACAAATATCCATCAGGGCTGTAGGATGATCCTATTTGGTGTTATGAGCATTAAATTACATTTTTAAAAGTTATTCATTCCATGTAATTTTATAAAACAGTAAAGGTTAAATATTCCTCAATGACAGCAATGGATTTAGAAGGGTGTAATACCAATTAGAATTGCACTGTAATAAACTTGCAATATGCTTTCTGGAGTTGCATAAATGATCCATTACATGTTAAGGCAATATGATTGTATGGCTATAGTAACAAAGTTGAGATGCACTTTTATTTAGGACGTTTCAGGTGGGTAGCCATGTTAGCCTGCGGTAGAAGAACAAAATCTGAGGCTGGTAGCACCTTAAAGACTAACAAAAATGTCCAGGGTATAAGCTTTTGTGAGTCAAAGCCCATTTCATCAGATACCATTTAGGAAGTTTATCTAAATCAGCGTGGTGTAGTGGTTAAGAGCGGTGGTTTGGAGTGGTAGGAGTATGATCTGGAGAACCGGGCTCCTAATCAGAAGTTTGAGTGTTTACTGGACACAAAAATTGTTCATCTGCAGTTGAAATCACATGCACATTTTGAAGTACTTAAATCATTACTTGGAAATGGTGGTAATGTGTATTAAATAAATGGGGGAAAATTTTCTAAGTTATGCTTTCTCCAGTTTAAATGTCAAACATATGTCTAGTCCAGTGATGGCGAACCTTTTAGAGACTGAGTGCCCAAACTGCAACCCAAACCCCACTCATTTATCGCCAAGTACCAATACGGCAATTTAACCTGAATACTGAGGTTTTAGTTTAGAAAAAACAACTCATCCATTCACATATTTTGCTTTAAAAGAAAAACACGATAACAGAGCTTTCAATGATACAAACAACTTTTTATTGAAAGGTAACAGTTTGCATTTGGCATGCATCTCTCCAGGACTCGTCCTCTGCTCAGCCACCGGACATTATTGTACATAAGTAAACAATTATACTGTGCCTGAACCTCCTCAAGAAGTGCTTGAAACTGTCGACAATACAGAGCATGAGCCATGATGTAATTCACCATTTTTGTGACATCTTTGAGGACCTCGTCAAATTTTTTGAACAATTAATGTGATTTTTGCTGTTGTGTGCATGCTGACAATTTGTCTACCCTTGGCTCATAGGTTCTGTAAGTTATCCGGGCTGTGTGACCGTGGTCTTGGTATTTCTGTTACTAAAATACCAAGACCACGGTCACACAGCCCGGATAACCTACAAGAACCAATGAACTCTGACCGTGAAAGCCTTCGACAATACTATGGCTCATACTTGGTAAGTTTGAGAGCAACACATGCAGCACTCAGGTTATCTGTTAGCCTGTTTCTGGTGTCAGATTTGATATAATTCAAAGCTGAAAACAGCTGCTCACAAGCATAAGATGATCCAAACAAAGTAAGGAGAGCAATCCCAAGTGCTTTCATTGGCTTAAAATGATTTGGCAGAGAATTCCACACTTTAAGGATTTCATTTTCAGAACTAATCGTGCTGTTTTTTGGCATCCCTTCTACTCAAGTGTTTCATGCAGGTCATAGAATTTATTTTTCCAGATAGAGCTTTCTTGAAATTCTATTAGCTCAATTTCCAGATTTTCTAAATCTAACCAGTGTAGGCAGGAAAGATCAAGTTCTTCAAATTTGGCTTTATCTGGAGAAGTAAGAAAACACAGGGTTGTCTCCATCTTCCAGAACTGTAAAAATCTGTTACTAAAATTCACCTTTGCAGCTGCTACAATGCTAGAAAATTCCTTGTAGATTTCCTGATGGCTTGTAGGATTGTCTGCAAATGTTGTAAAATTTTCTAAATGCTTTTTTAGATGGGCGGGGGCCCCCACAAACTGAAGACAGGCGGGCCCTGACAAACAGCTCAGAGGGGGGAGCCCAGCTGAGAGGGGATGTGGCAAGGTTCTCGGCCACAGCCTCCCCCGTCCAAACTGAAGACGGGCGGGCCCCAACAAACAGCTGAGGGGGGCGTGGCAAGGTGCTAGGCCACAGCCTCCCAGTCCAAACTTAAGACGGGTGGGGCGCCCCGACAAACAGCTGAGCTGCCGCCGCAGAGAGGAAGGGGCTTGCCCAGTGCAAGGAGAGGAAGGGTGCCAGCGCAGGCTTGGGGAGCATGGGCTTGGGGAGAAGAAGCACCGCCCTCAGCGCCCTCACCACGGCAACACGGCACAGCCCTAGGCAGACACGAAGGCTCCAAGCGTGCCCACAGAGAGGGCTCGGCGTGCCGGCAGCAGCACACGTGCCATAGGTTCGCCAACGCGGCTCTAGTCAGTGTGAGAGAAGACATTTCTCCAGTTTATTGGGCCCTTCAGCTAGACTTTGATACAATCCCACAATACAATGTACAATCATGCTTTCTACATTAACCTCTCTTCTAGCAGCACAAAGCAATTGCCTTGTAAACAAAGCAATGTATCTCATCAACTTCACTTCTACAATCCCTAGTAACATTTTTATTTTAAAAAACTATGCATTCTACTGCTGGTGCAGACACATGGACTTTTAAACAATGACAAAAAAAATCCTTAAAAGTATTTGGGGTGTGTGGAGGGAGAAAGACCTAGGCAAATACTGGATAGAGTTCCCAGACAAGATCACAGACACCGAATAATGTGATGTGCTAATTTGCCTTGTGTGTGTGTGTGTGTGTGTGTGTTAAAAGTCTGAAAGACTGGATGGATTTAAAAATACTCGTTTATTGGATTTAGAAGGGTATGACAATAGAAGTGGATGGCATGGTTATTTGTGGTGCAATAAAGTTAAAATGCATGCATCATTTCAGCAACATATGGTTAAATCATCTCTCTTCAGGATATGGACCAGATATAAACAATTGTTAGAAGTAAAAACACCATTATGGATTTCATCACAAGAGATGCTAACTTTACACCCATTACAACCTGCCCAGTTTTTAACTTATCAGGATCTTTTGAAATGGGAAGGCACAACATGTTCACTTAAAGACTATGAAGAAGTTAAAGACTCACTATCTTGGCTCCAGTACTATCAAATACTTACAGGATTTATTTACAGGATTTGAAAACAGGATTTCTTAGAACTAAATCAACTTTACAAAAACTTTTACTGGATACAAATGATCATCTTATATCTAAGATGTATAAACTACTGTTAGAACTTTACTGTGAACAAGAACGGATAAAACCTACTATAATTGTTGGGCACAAATGCTGGGTCACGATATAATGTGGCAGAAATGGGAAAGGTTATGGACAAAAGATCTGAAATTTATATATTCGTAAATATTAAGGGAAAATGTATACAAAATGATGTACAAATGGTACTTAACACCGAAGAAACTAGCAAAATCATCTCCTTTAATGTCACCAAACTGTTGGAAATGTAATAAAGACATAGGTTCCTTTCATCATGTTTGGTGGACTTGTGAAAAAACTAAGAAGTTTTGGGGATGATACATAACGAAATATGGAGGATTTTACAACAAAATATTTCTAAAACACCTGAAATGATGCTATTAAGTATGATTCCAGATACTGTCTTTACTCATCGAACCTTTTTGATATATGCCACCACGGCTGTACGTGTGATATATGCAGCTGACGAGCTGACGGCTAAAAATGATTGGATAAATAAGATGTTGGAATTTGATAAATCAGACTGATAATGCACAATTTTGGGGGGAATGGGAGGCGTGGAGAATTTATTGTGAAAATCATTTTTCAATGGGATCGTTTAAAGGATACTCTTTGATTTAATCTCTATTGTAGATTTGGTAGTGTGATTGTATTAAGTTTTAAAATTAATATTCATAGTTAAGATAAGATAAGCATATATTAATTACATAATTTAGGGATTAAAATGTGTAATCAAAAGTACATACAATTAATTATTGGATGGAAGAGAATGAGGGGGAAGTCACTATATTTTTAAATTATTATTCTTTTTCTTGTATTAAATGAAGAAAATAATAAAAAATTTGTTAAAAAAAAAAGTATTTGGGGTGTGTGGAGGGAGAAAGACCTAGGCAAATACTGGATAGAGTTCCCAGACAAGATCACAGACACCGAATAATGTGATGCGCTAATTTGCCTTTTGTGTGTGTGTGTGTGTGTTAAAAGTCGTCAAGTTGCTTCTGACTTACGGCAGCCCTATGAATTAATGACCTCCAAAAAAATCCTATTACCAGTCTTGCTCAGGTCTTGAGGGCTGGGGCTTCCTTTATAGAATCAGTCCATCTCATGCTGGGTCTTCTTCTTTTCCTGCTTCCTTCAACTTCTCCTAGCATTATTGTCTTTTCTGGTGAGTCTTCTCTAATGTGACCAAAGTATGATAGCCTCAGTTTGCCTTTATTACATACATATTTTCTTTGAGGAAGGCAGCATGCATACACATATGCATGCAGAGAGACATGTTTGTGAAGGCAAAGCCAGCAATAAAGCAGTTTCTGCTGCACTTCCCCCGTCAGGCTGACTTTTGGATTCTCCGTTTGCCTCCAGCTTCAAGGTTGTTTACCAGAACAGCCTCCAGCTGGCATAGCTTCTCAGGGCCTCGGAGCTCTGTAGGAGCCTGGTAGCGTGAACTGTATTATCTTGATATGACTGTATTGTCTGGGTTTCTCCATATAACCGAATGTACACCCTTCCCCCTTCGTACCTGCCTTTTGATTTCTAAGCTCTGCATACCTGTGATGTTACCAATAAACCAACTCCTTTTGGACCACCGGTCTCTTGGTGTGGCTATTGGGAATTCGATGGGAACAAGTGCTTACACCCCCCACCTTGCTGATCTGGCAGTGTTCCCCTCCCCATTATTGAACTATTTACCAACACCTGTTAGTAGTGACTTAACAGAAAAGTGAAAGGAAGGGGCAAAAGAGAGAAAGCTCCCTAATTCTTGATTCATATTTTATGTAGCAGCTGCCAAATATTTGCTGCTGTCTCCCAAATATGAACAGGAAACTCATGCCTCTGAAGACTCAAGGGCACGCAGCAGATGTGTAACCACCTAACTTCTATGAGCTGCAGCTTCCTGGTGTACATCTACCACCTGTCTGCAGTCCCATATTTCCCCTTCACATTTTGTGGCATTCACTGAGGCAAAGCAAGAGATACATTTCACCATGTAAAGAGCAAATCAGACCAAATATGCTTGGGCAGGTGGGGTGACTGGTTAGAAGAGAGCAGCATGTTATAATTTCCCTACCCAAATTACACCAGACATATTTGGACCGTGTTTGGTCCCTCCTGACATTCCAACTCTTTCCAACAAATTCTGATGGAGGCAGCTGGATGTACTACTGCCAACCTTCCAAGCAGCAGCTCCATTAGAACAGCTGCACAGACCCATCTGCTCTCACGGTGACAAAGCTGACTGAATAGAAACTTCCGGGTCGGGCGACCCCCCCGCCGCAAGCGCGAAGCCGCGCTCCTGCTGCTCGCTGCCGCGGGGCTTTAAATCAGCCCCCGAAAACATCCGGCAAGCGGCACCCCTCGGTGAAAGAGGGGGTGCAGAGTCGGGTGCCGGTGCTGGAGCCGCCATCTGAGCGATAGCCGTCGAGAAATCGGCGGCGGTTGCTCTGGCGGTCTTCAGCGAAGAGCCGGCGCCATCTTAAAGAGACGGCAGGAGAGAGCGAGGTGGGACCCGATTTTTTTTTCTTCCTTTCTCCAACTTTGGACTTTAAATAAATTTTATATTCTTCACAAGTATTAATTTGGGGTATGTGGCATTATTCCTTTTTACAAGAGACATTTCTGAACTATCTATAATTCAGTTACGCTCTGTGATTTCTTCTTTTGGCTTTTTGCCAGTTGGCTGACGCACATTGGAAAGAAAAACACTTTGCCAAACAAGATCTGAGAAACTAAAAGCAAGAAGTGGAGAATAATCAAGTGACATGGCTTAGAGCAGTATAGATGTCATAGTGATTTTTTCTCCAAACTGTTTTTTTTCTCCATCTGAATAAAGTTTAAAATGAGCTAAAAAGAGACTTTTTGCCCCCCCCTCCTCCTTGGACTACAAATACCAGATTTTCTTCTAGTGCATTAATGGCTGAGAAGCATACTAAGGACATTCTTAAGGACACAAAGTTGGTGGTACAGCCCCCTATCAGACGTTCTTCTGTAACCCAAATAACTCAGACAACCAAGCTGACAACTTCTCCAATAGCATCTACATCTATAACAGCTAAGATGCCTTTAAAAACTAAACCTGAATCAAAACCTGAAGTGACTCTGAACTCTGTGTTTGAACTGCTAACTAAGACTCACCAGGATGTTACAGAAATGAAGCAGGAATTATCCCAAAATACAGTTGTCACAGCCCAGAACTCTGCTGCAATAGCTGCTCTTCAGGACTCAATCTCTGCCCTATCTGTCAGACAAGATAAGGTTGAAACCAAGCTCAAAAAAAATTCACAGGAGATTAAAGAAATCAAGAAGAAGGTGGATACCTTGGAAATGTCGATAACATCTGCAGATGACAGACAAGAGATACAAAATGACCAGATGGCAATGATGGAACTCAAGATAAAGGAATCCTCCTTACGTATACGTGGTTTGAGAGAGAAAATTGAGGATCGGGACCTACGTGGCTATCTAACAGCCCTCTTGGCAGATTTTCTACAAGAATCTGAAGAAGTCATTGCAGGGATGATAGTGACAACTTACAGAATAAATTCGGTATATGCGACAAGGAACAAAGTACCCAGAGATTGCCTGCTCCAACTGTTCTCCAGAAGTCACAGAGATTTAATACTTAACACTCATTACAAGACACCACTGAAGGTTGGAGATGAGTCTCTGAGATTGATGAAAGAAGTACCTGCAAGGTTGCTGAGAAAAAGGAAGGATTTTATGGAGATTGCTCAACGCTTAAGGCTCAGTGGAATACAATTTCGATGGGAGTTCCCACAGGGTCTATCCTTTACTTTCAAGGCGAAGAGGTTTAAGTTCACTGATGTGGATAAGGCAGACCAGTTCTTACGAAGATATGACACTGAACTAGCCAAACCTTCCAAAGCAGCTAAACAATATCCAACCAGAGAATCTACAGAAGAAGAAAAGGCATCTGAAGCTTCTGGAGGTGGAGATACACCAACAATTCCAACAGAGGACTCTCCAAATGATGATACAGAAGAATGAATAAGAATGGGGGGTAGGGGGTGGTAGTGGTCGGTGGTATGTATACAAAAATTGATTGTGGGAATATGGACTCTAATTGAAATTTGATATGTTACAGGTTTTATCTTGGAATGTGAATGGATTGAATTCTCCCAATAAGAGGAGGAAAGTATTTCATCATTTACGGAAAACTAATGCAAGTATTATTTGTTTACAGGAAACGCATATACTCCCAAGTGATGTATTTAGACTAGAACAAACAAGATTGGGTACTCTATTTACAGCATGTAATGATAGTAAGAAAACTAATGGTATTGCTATGTATATCCCTGCTTCATTGCAACCAAAACTTATCTACCAAGATACGGAGGGAAGGGTTTTGATGTTGGAATTATTATTTAATTTTCAAAAGGTGCTACTTGTGGGAATATATGCACCTAACATAAACCAGAAGTTATTTTATGAAAAACTAACTACATTATTAGCTGAATTTGCTACTGAAAAAATGATATGGATGGGAGATTATAATGGTGTTAAGGTACCTAAGATTGATAGATCTGGGAAAAAGAAAAAAGCAAACAATGAAGGAAAACTGCCAGAAATTTTTGACACTCTTGTAGATCAGTGGGATATGTTTGATGTCTGGAGGCTGATGCATGGTAATAAAAAGGGATATACTTTTTTTTCACAGAGACATCTTACATATTCCAGGATAGACATGATATGGTTGTCAAAGGGCCTGGTAGAGAAATCAGAAAATTCAGAGATTCTGCCAAGGGTGTTATCAGACCATAATGCGGTTCTAGTTAAAATAGAAATGGGAAATGGAGGTTATAAGCCCTGGAGAATTAACGATTTTCTTTTAAAAAATAACAAAATAGTTAATAAACTGAAGGTGGACATATGTAATTACTTTAATGAAAACATAGATAAAGGTACCAGTAAAGAAATAGTTTGGGATGCTGGTAAAGCAGTAATTAGGGGAATTTTGATTCAACAGAATACTAGATATTATAGGGAAAGGGAAAAAAAGAAAAAAGGTATACTAGAGGAAATAAAACATGCGGAACGAGATTTGGGTAGATTGCAAGATAAAGAAGCTAAACAAGAGCAATTGAACAAGATTAGAAATTGGCAACACCAGTATGAATTTTTAATTGCTGAAGAGATAGAAAGAAGAGTGATGTATAATAAGCAAAGATTTTTTGAACATGCCAACAAACCGGGTAAAATGTTAGCTTGGCAACTCAAACAAAAAGAAAAAAAAGTACCAATAACCCAAATTAGAAGGAATGGTAAGATAACAAGAGTTAAAGGAGATATAGTTGATACATTTGTCAAATATTATATAGATTTATACAAAAAGAATTTAGTTTCAGAGGAGGAGATGGAAGTTTATCTTACTAAATGTGATTTGGGAAAAATAACACAGGATCACAAAGAAGGGTTAGATTCCCCAATATCTAAGGATGAATTGGAACAAGCAATTAATAAAAGTAAACTGAATAAATCTCCGGGACCAGATGGTTTTACAGCATATTACTATAAAATTTTTAAAGAACAGTTAAGTCCCTATCTTTTGGAAGTGATGAATCTAGGTTTGAAAAAAGGTATTATTCCCCAGACATGGACTCAAGCAAATATAGCACTGATACCAAAGGCTAACTCTGATCCATTAGAAGTTAAAAATTATAGACCAATTTCACTATTAAATATTGATTATAAATTATATGTAGCAATTTTAGCTAATAGATTAAAAAGAGTATTGAATCAATTAATACACGAAGACCAAGCTGGATTTTTACCAGGTAGGCTGATTAGTCAGAATGTCAGGGTGGTAATAGATCTCTTAGAATATGCTGAACAAGATACAACACCAATAGCTTTAATATTTTTGGATGCTGAAAAAGCTTTTGATAATGTTAATTGGCAGTTTATGATTAAGGTTTTGGAGATTATGGATTTTGGTGAAAGTTTTAAAACTGCTATAAAAGGTATTTATACATATCAAACAGCTAGTTTGATTGTAAATGGTCAATTATCACCAAAGATTGAAATTCAAAGGGGAACGAGGCAGGGTTGTCCTCTTTCCCCTTTACTCTTTATTTTAGTGTTAGAGATTTTATTGAATAATTTTAGAAAATCTAATGATGTAGTAGGTTTACGAATTGGGAGAAATCAATATAAACTTAAGGCTTATGCTGATGATTTAGTATGTTTTTTGACAGATCCGATTGAACAGTTTGATAGATGGAATAAAATTTTGGAGGTTTATGGAAAGCTTTCAGGTTTCAAAATTAACAAAGCTAAAACCAAAATATTGGTTAAAAATATGACTCTCTCGCAGCAACAAATATTAAGCAAAAAGACGGGACTCAGTATTGATAATAAAATTAAATATTTGGGTATAGTGATATCGAATAATAATCTTAATTTATTTCAGGACAATTATGTAACTCATTGGAAACAAATAAAAAAAGATTTGATATGTTGGGGAAAAGTACCCTTATCACTTTGGGGAAGAATAGCTGTAATTAAAATGATGGTATTACCTAAAATGCTTTTTTTGTTTCAAAACTTACCAATAGTGATAGGTACACAGACATTTGAAAATTGGAAAAAAGATATTATGGCATTTCTTTGGGGTAAAGAAAGACATAGGATTGCATATAATAATTTAATCGAATCAAAGGAAACGGGAGGATTGGGATTACCTGATCTAAAACTGTATTATCAAGCTGCATGTTTCACCTGGATTAAAGATTGGATCCTATTAGAGAATCCAAAGTTATTAGAATTAGAAGGATATAACCTTCGTTTTGGGTGGCATGCTTATCTATGGTATGAGAAACA
This sequence comes from Euleptes europaea, assembly GCF_029931775.1. NCBI lineage: Eukaryota > Metazoa > Chordata > Lepidosauria > Squamata > Sphaerodactylidae > Euleptes > Euleptes europaea. The sequence goes on along the minus strand of NC_079317.1, from coordinate 107,261,243 downwards.
AAAAGTGAATAAAGAATTTAACTTACACATTATTCGGAAAAATTTATTACAAATATGGAATAAATATAAAGTTGTTCTAGAAGCTAAAACTCCCGGATGGCTAAATCCCATAGAGGCATTTATGCGAAGAGGTGCACATTTAAATTTGGATTGTGGAAATTATAGAGAAATGTTAGATTTCAGAGATGGGGTATGGACACTGAAGACACGTGAACAACTTCAAATAAAAGATTGGTTTATGTATTATAAATTAAAAGACGTTTTTCTTAAAGATAACAGACTGGGATTTAATTGTACTAAATCTAATTTTGAGGTAATACTTTTAAAGGGTAATAAAGGGTTGATTGGAAGGATTTATAAAATACTCATAGAACTGAATTTAGAACAGGAAAGGATAAAACCGGTTATGTTGAAGTGGATGAGAGATTTGGGTTATAATATTGACTTGGAAATTTGGGAAAACTTGTGGAAAAATGAGTTTAGGTTTACTATTTCGAATGAAATAAGGGAAAATCTATATAAAATGTTTTATAGATGGCACATAACTCCGGTTTTACTAAGTAAAATGAGAAAACATGATGAAGCCCTCTGTTGGAAATGTAGCACAGAGATAGGTACATTCATGCATATATGGTGGTTTTGTGGAAAAATTAGGAGATTCTGGCAACTAGTTGTTAATGAGACTAACAATCTGATTAAAGTAAAAATTAAGAGAGATCCCGCTTTTTGCTTGTTGGGTATACCACAAAAAGACTTGAATAAAGCTGACAGAGTCGTATGCCAATATAGTTTCGCAGCAGCAAGGATTGTTATTGCTAAAAAATGGAAGCAAACAAATAAACCTTCAATTAAAGAGTGGAGAGAAAAACTATGGATGTATATGCGGATGGCCAAGCTTACATTGTCTTTACAAGCTAAAGACATGGACGAATTTAAGAATACATGGTTAAAGGCCGCTGCATATTGGGATAAATTGGCAAAAACAGAATTTAAAAATATAGTTAACGAATTATAGTATATTATGATTTCAATTAAGATAAAATAAAGTGATTTTTTCTAATGACACGACACTCCATCGGAAGTTCATGGGTGATGGGCACGGTGGTGGGGGTTGTTTGAATTTGGGCGCAATATATATACTTATATGAATAATAATGTACCAGTAATTATGCCCTATAATTGTATGTATTATTATTACTTTTTCTTCTTTTTTATGTATTTTGTATTTTTTTTGTTGTTTCTTTGTTTTTTTTATTTCATTTCATTATTTCTTTTTTGTTGTTATAAAAAAAAAACAATAAAAATTATAAAAAAAAAAAAAAAACAAAGCTGACTGAATACACCATAGCTGCAGAAAGAATGGCTCTAGCACAACAGAGCCATTGCCTACTGATCAATAGGGTCATAGACACTTTAGTTCTCTTTCACATCCCACAGAGGACCCTAAGCCCAGCTGATCATAATCTACAAGCTGCAATAGCTCATACACTGCAGGATGCCAGGCGTGGAGGGTCACAGCTCCACGGTGATGATGCTTGGTGCATGCATACCTTAAGGGTCTGGTATGCTTAAGGGTCTGGCCCATATGGTCCCAGGCTAGGCACCACCTATTCAGTACAATAAGAATTCAGATACCACATTGCCTACCAACCAGGTAGATTGGCCTTGACAATCTTTTCTAAGAGAGTCCACCCCCACTTTCCTGAAGGCCCTTGTAGCATCGCATATGCATTGGTGACTGCTTGCTCAGCTGCCTTCCCTCCGGACCAAACTCTGCTTGTTTCTCTGTTACTGAAGCAGTGCACCCAGTGGGAATGTTGAGAGGTGGCACGGGTGAAGACAGTTCAATAGTGGCAGCTCATCTCTCTACCAGTGTAGTGCCAGGTTTGAATCCCCATCCGCCACAAAGGTTCACTGGGAGAACTTGCCTAGTCGTTCTCTCTCTTAGCATAAAGGGTTGATGATGGGAGGATAAACTGGAAAAGGGGAGAATGGTACTGTAAGATACTGGTACTGTAAGAACTTAGCTCAACCTGGGAATAATGGAGCAGCGGATGCAATAGGGGAATTACAGCATAGTATAGACATAGTATAGGGAATGCTGTAGATGTAGTGTACCTTGATTTCAGTAAAGCCTTTGATAAAGTCCCCCATGATCTTCTTGAAACAAAGCTAGTAAAATGTGGGCTGGACACTGCTACTGTTAGGTGGATTGGTGGTTGACCAACCAAACCCAAAGGGTGCTCATTAATGGCACAACTTCATCCTGGAGAGGAGTGACCAGTGGGGTGCCACAGGGGTCTGTCCTGGGACCGGTACTATTTAATATTTTTATAAATGACTTGGATGATGGAATAGAGAGCATGCTAATCAAATTTGCAGATGACACCAAGTTAGGAGGGGTAGTTAATATCCTGGAGGGTAGGGTCAGAGTTCAGAATGACCTCGACAGAATGGAGAGCTGGGCCATAAGCAATAAAATGGATTTCAATAGGGAGAAGTGAAAAGTACTTCACCTAGGCAGAAACAACATAAGGCATAGGTACAGGATGGGACAGATTTGGCTTGACAATAGTACACGTGAAAGAGATCTGGGAGCTTTAGTGGACCACAAACTGAACATGTCAACAGTGTGATATGGCAGCTAAGAAGGCCAATGCAATTCTGGGCTGCATCAATAGGAGTATTGTGTCTAGATCAAGGGAAGTAATACTACCATTGTATTCTGCATTGGTCAGATCTCACTTGGAATACTGCAACCAGTTTTGGACTCCACGGTTTAGGAAGGATGTTGACAAGTTGGAGCGTGTCCAGAGGAGGGCGACCAGAATGGTCAGAGGTCTGGAATCCATGCCCTATGAGGAGAGACTTAGGGAGTTGGGTTTGTTTAGTTTGGAAAAGAGAAGGTTGAGGGGAGACATGATAGCCATGTTTGAATATTTGAAGGGATGTCATGTTGACGAGGGAATTAGCTTGTTCTCTGTTGCTCCAGAGACTAGGACACAGAGTAATGGATATAAACTAATAGAAAAGCGATTCCACCTAAACATTAGGAAGAACTTTCTGACGGTGAGGGCTGTTCGACGGTGGAATGCGCTGCCTCGGAGGGTGGTGGAGTCTCCGTCTTTGGAGGTCTTTAAGCAGAGGCTAGATGGCCATCTGTCAGGAGTGCTTTGATTGTGGGATCCTGCATGGTGGGGGGAGGATTGGGGTCACTGGGGATGTGGGGGGAGGTAGTTGTTAATTTCCTGCATTGTACAGGGGGTTGGACTAGATGACCCTGGTGGTCCCTTCCAACTCTATGATTCTAAGATGCTTTGTGTCGCAGCTGTGGAGAAAAAGCAGGGTATAAGTATCTAATTTAAAGAAATATTTCTTTTTCAAGGATTCCAGTGATGAAGGACCAGTTACAACAGAAAAGACACTGTGGTTCACAAAGGAAGGAGGATCTTAGCACAGCAATTCCCAGAGATGGCATCAGCGTGCTTGTGGGCTCTGTGTGTTTGGGTGGGATTACACAAGCAAGCTGCAATGTTGGATGGGTAAATTGTAGCAGTCTCTCCTTCTCATCTATTTCTGACCCAGTTCGGGGGTGGGCACAGAACTTTCACTTCTGTTCAACCCTAGCCTTCTTGAATGAAAACTAGAGGGAGCCAAGACGTGGAAATAATTGGCCTTGCCTCCCATCAGGGACTTCCACAAGGAACAATACAGCTGCCAAGTCAGTAAGTCAGAATAGACCACAGCAACACACTCACGCTACACTACTACTGACGTCTTTGCCAGCATGAGTCAGAGGCCCCCAGAGAGAGAGAGGAGTCTACAGTCAGGCATATCAAGGAGGGCTCTGGCTTTATCAGCGCACCTGATCCAAGGCCGGTTCCAGCCACACATTCAGCAGATTACTAAAGAATCCAAACTGCTTTCCAGACAGGGATTACTCAAACATGGATTCTTCTTGCAATTCAAGATGATTGTTGATGGATCCCAATGCTACCTAGTGTGTATGTGTGTGGGGGACGACGACCATGGTGGCACCTTTGAACACCTCCAGCCTCATTCCACACAGTATCTGGAAGGAAGAAGCACACATCCTGCCAAGCTGGATAGGGTCTGTAATTGCAGAGAGGGAGATAATCTAGATGCCCATTTCACAAAGCCCCTACTACACGGTAGGCAGGATGGGAAGGGTCAAATTCCTTTGGGGACGTGCTCTTCTAGCACTTTCCCCCCCATTTACCCCCACTCAAGTGAAACATTACCCACTCTTTGAATCAACTAGTAAGCTACACTCCCCACCTAAGACTAAAAGAAGAACACAGTCAAGAACTGCAAGGACATGTCTCATCAGCCCCTGCTCTGAAGCACCTTCCAGAGTGTCATGCATTTGAGACCTCATCTTTTTACCACTCCAGGTACACCTTTCTTAGCTATCTTAGCAGTGCAATCCAAACACATCTTCCTTTGGGATCCCAAGAACCTGGCTTGGGCTCTCCCTCCTTCTCATCTAAACATGCCCTTTCTTAGGACCTAGGAGGCAATAATAGAATGGCACCATGCAAATACTAACCAGGGATGACCCTGCTTAGCTTCCGAGATCTGATGAGATGAAGCTAGCCTGGCTATCCAGGTCAGGGCCAGTCTCCTTGGGACTCTCAAAAAGAACAGAAACTGACTTTATAAAATGAATTATGGAGCTCCCTGCCCAAGGATATGGTGATGGCTACCAACTTGGAAGGCTTTAAGAGGGGAGTGGACATGTTCATGGAGGAAAGGGGTATTCATGGCTACTAGTAAAAATGGATACTAGTCATGATGCATACCTATTCTCTCTAGTATCAGAGGAGCATGCCTATTATTTTGGGTGCTGTGGAACACGGGCAGGATGGTGCTGCTGCAGTTCTCTTGTTAGGGGGCTTCCTAGAGGCACCTGGTTGGCCACTGTGTGAACAGACTGCTGGACTTGACGGGCCTTGGTCTGATCCAGCAGGGCTTTTCTTATGTTCCTATGAATATTTCCCCAAACCATAGTCTCATTGCCTTGACCAGAGGAAGGGCCATGGCCAGTGCTGCTCAGTATATCAATACCCCAGGATGTTATTCACTATGCTAAAAAGAACATGACCAAACAAAACAAACAGGAGATGCAATTTAAAACAGTTCCTCAAAACAGCATTTCCACCCTCACCTCCCTTTTCTGGTTCTATTACATTAATCAAACTGATCAGTCCAACTTTTCAATCCTCATCAAATTGGGCTTAAGTAAAAATGACTTTTAAAGGTCATGGTTAATGCTGCATTGAGGCCAAGAGGGAGGAAAACAGCTCTAGAGAGTCCTACATGTTTTCAGGCTCAGAAAGGATCTTCATAAGCACAAGTGTCTGAATAGCTAGCCTAAGCCACTGGGGACCAGTAGGATTTTGGTTCTCAGCACAGCAACTTGGTTTCTCAAAGACTCACAGTTTCTGTTTTTAAAAATAGAGAATGAATCCAGAATGTTTCTAGCACTCATGGTTGTGGCAAAAAAGAATCAAATGGGAGAAGAACACAGTTGCTAAAATCTCCAACATTACATGTGCCTCCAGCTCTACACTTTGGCCCCATCCTTTTGGGCTACCCCAATTTCAACATCTTAGCATACCTATATGTCATCTTGTTCCCAAGTATTTTGATATTAGGAGACTAACAAAGCTAACCTAGGCAGCACTGCCTCCAATTATCATTTCTGCCAAGAATGAATGACATATGAGTCACACAAATTAGATTATATTGTTTCACTGGGTGAATAAGACAATCATTTACCAACTTGAAATGTATCACTCTGCATTTAACCAGTTGGGAAGCTGTGCTCGGCCTGTCAATCTTATCACTTCTCAGCTTCCAAGCAGGTGCAGAAATTTGGTTAGCCTCTGACCACAACTTGATACGGTGATTGTATTTTCCTGCCAAATGGTTACATGCACCATGTTAAGTTACCACTGGGCTAATGCGCAACATCTTTAAAAACTGCATAAATTATTTAGCACATAGCCAGACTGCATAATGATGATTTTGTAATACATTAATGTCTGAATTCTGCCCAGCAGCTACACCAAGGAAATCAAGTCAAGGCAGGACTGCCTGCTCCAAGAGCTCCAATGAGGCCTCTCTCCTATAGGCGACTTAAATGTAACCCCACGCCTCGTCCCTCTGAAAGCATATGGGAATATGAATATTAGCTTGGGATTTTTCAGCAGCCGAGGCTGACAGCGCCGTGACGCCCACACGCCCGGCCGGCCACGCAAAACGGTGACCGCATCGCTTCGGCGGGGGGGCCAAGAGGCAGGCAGGCATGGGGGGGGGGGAGACACGCCGGCCCCTGCGCCCAAAGGCACGGAGGCAGGCAGGCAGGACGGGCGACCCGTCCGGGGGGGGGGCGTTGCTGTCGGGTCCCGCCCTGACCCCACCCGCCGGCGGAGCGAGGGGCAGAAAGGGGTCCTCCCCAGGGCAAGCCCGCTCCGCCGCCCCCCCCCCCCGCACGACTCCACACGCGGGCGGGGGCTCCTTCCCAGGCCCGGGGGGGGGGCTCAGAAGACGCAGCAGGGGAGGAGCGGCGCGTCCTGCCATATGGGAGCGAGGGGGCCGCGCCCGGGAGGCCGGGGGGGGGGAGCCGCGCACAGCTCTCCCCGGCAGGCAGGCAGGCAGGCAGGCAGGCAGGCATGAGGCAGGCGCCCCCCCCCCCCCGCTTTGCCGAAAGCCCCCGGCCGCGCGCCCCTCTTCCCCCCGCCTCACCGTGCAGCACTCGCAGCGGGCGCTCCGCGGCCGCCCCCGGCGCCCAGGACAGCAGCAGCCCCAGCAGCCAGCAGCCCCGCGCCCCGGGCGCCGGCAGCAGCCCCAGCAGCCGCCTCGGTCGCCTCCTCGGCCGCCCCTCCATGCCGGCCGGCCCGCCGCGGCCCCCCGTCACAGCCGCCCCGACACACGACGCCGCCGCCCGCACGGCCGCCGCACCATCCCTCGCCGGGCAACCGGCGCCCCCTGCAGGTCCACGCCGGGACGCACGCACGCACGAGCGCGCGCCGCTCGCCCCCAGCCAATCCCCACAGGCATGCAAAACACTCCCCCCTCGCGCCTATCGCCGCAAGGGGAAAAGACACGCCTTTGCCCAGGCGGCCAATCAAGAGGGCCCGGGGCCGCCCCCTACCGTTAGACGTTACGCCTCCGCGGACGACGTTCCACGCTGGGCCACGCCTCTCGCCAGCGGCGGCCCCCCTAATCCGGGTTTCCGCGCCTTCAACCAATTGCACGAGCCCTTCCGAGCCCGGCGGCCACGCCCCCTCCCTCCCCCCCCGTCAGGACTCCCGCGCGCCGGGCGAGGCTCGGGCCACGTGCCGCACAGGCCGCCGCTGTGGAGGGGGAGGGGGAGGGGGAGGGGGAGGGGGAGGGGTCGGGCCTGCCCTGTAGGGCCCAAACACAAGAAATATCATTCAGGGAACCCACCAAGCACACTTATCAGCACCCCACCTCTTCTTCACCAGCATCCACACTCGGGAACACGCTTCAGGATGTCAAAGCAATACACCTACATCACGAAGAAACAGTTTTCTTCCCCTTCCTGTAACAGAGCACTATTTCCACCACTGAATAACACCTATATTGCAATACTTGTTCCCTGGGAACATCATCCTGTGCCACGTTCCCCATTCTTATTCGCCCCCTTATTCCATAAACTGCAAATAAATGACTAGCACCACTATAAATAGAAAGCCAGCAATATCTACAGAAAGCAATTATTGGGCTGCAAAAATAATAAAGTTAATTTGCTACAAGGACCAGTAGTTAATGATCACCAGTGAGACTGTTTCCAGGATGAAGCCATCAGTCCAAGTGGCCCATCTTGCACCAGCGTGGTGTAGTGGTTAAGAGCGGTGGTTTGGTGTGGTGGACTCTGATCTGGAGAACTGGGTTTGATTCCCCACCCCTCCACTTGAGCGGCGAACGCTAATCTGGTGAACCAGGATGATTTCCCCGCTCCTACACACAAAGCCAGCTGGGTGACCTTGAGCTAGTCACAGCTCTCTCAGCCCCACCTCCCTCACAGGGTGTCTGTTGTGGGGAGGAGAAGAGAAGGCGATTGTAAGCCGGGTTGATTCTCCCTTAAGTTGCAGAGAAAGTCGACGTGTAAAAAACTTTTTTTCTTCCTTCATAGCTAAATTCCTTTTCTCCAGCAGTCTCCCAGGGACTTGTCTCGTGTGTGTGTGTGTGTGTGTGTGTATAGGGGGGAGGGGGGATTCCTAAGAGATTATTTCCCCACACTTCCCCCAATCTAATTAACTTTATGAACTGCCAGAAGATATAGTGGTGATCACTAGTTTTGATGGGTTTAAAAAAGGATCAGACAAATCCATAGAGGTTAGTTAGGTCTAGAATCATCATCATCTTATATTTTAATTGCAAAGTCGGCCATATCTTTGGATCTGATGACTGGAGTTATGAAGGCGCAAGGTGGATCTTTCCACAAACCTGAAAAGGGTGCCAGGTTTGCAGAAAAATCTGAAATCTATTATTTTTCTGCGGGGGGGGGGAGATGTTAAAAAACCTGAAAATGCTAAAAAGTTTGGGTTTCTGTGGAAAAAAATGTCAAGGGAAAAGGGCATGATCCTTTCCAAGGCTCTTGTGGCCTTCTGAGGAAGGATTCCTTGAGGTCAGGCCTGACTAGAGTTGCCAGCTCCAGGTTGGTAAATTCCTGGAGATTTTATGGTGGAATCTGAGGAGGGCAGGGTTTGGGGAGGGGAGAGGCCTCAGCCAGATGTAACGCCATAGGAGTCAATTCTCCAAAGCAGCCATTTTCTCCAGCGGGACAGAGCTCTGCAGTCTGAAGTTCAGTTGCAATTCCAGAAGATCACCCAGTCATTCCTGGAGGTTGGCAACCCTAGTCCTGGCAGCAACCTCTGGGTGACTTGATACCACCCGACTTGCATGACTCAACTACACCTGGCTGCTTTCTACTGTTCAACAGCAGCCACCCTATAAAAGTCAGCACGGTGTAGCAGAACTTCAGAGTAGAGTCTGGGAGAGCCAGGTTCAGATCCACATCTTGCTGTGGAAGCTCACTGGGTGATTTTAGATCAGCTACATACTTTCACCTTAACCTACCTCACAGGGTTGTTTTGTGGATAAAAAGGTGAGTCATGTAAACTGCTTTCGTCCCCACTGTGGAGAAAGGTGGGGTATAACAGCCCATTCCTGAGCTGGCGGCGTAAGGGGACAGCGGGGAAGAGGCACAGCGGCACCTCTTCCTAAGTCGATTACTATACGCCGTAAAAAAGAAAAAAGCCTTTCGCCCCATAGGAAACAGCGAGACTGCCCCTGCTCAAAAGCAGGCGCAGCACTGCCATTCCCGGCGCCGGCGTAACCGGGACAGGGAACAGCCTAACCAGCGGCTCCTCCCCGCTGTCTGCCCCAGGAACGCCCTTCTCCAGCGTGGCCTCTCTACGCCGTGGCCTGTGCCACGGAGAGGCCGCGCTGGCGGAGGGGCGAGGTGCGGTCCTGCGGCCGCCGCAGGGACTGGCCTCGCTGCCAGCATAAAAGCATGTCATCACGGTTTTACACGCACTTATGCTGGTGGCGGGGTCACGCCTCCTCCTAAGGTTTCACCCAGAAACCTCAGGAATGGGCTGTTAATGAAGTAAATAATAAATATAGCTACATAAGGTAAATATAATATATAAATCTAAATGGAAGGTAGTTAAAAATAGGTTGGTGAACTACGACGGGATGAACTTTTTATTAAGAGGAAGATAGAGGTGAAGGGGAAGTCAAAAATTTTCCATTTCTTTTTTTTTTCTTTATTATATGTTATGGAATTATAACAACTTTAGGTTAGAATTGAAACTTTATATTGTCATAGATGTTGTTTAATGCAATGGAAAATTTCTAGTATAAAACCCAATAAAATTTATATATAAAAAAAAATAGGTTGGTGAATAGCTGAGAAGATGAGATAGGGAAAGGTGAGAGGATATGGGCATTGCCAGGAGGGAAAGGGGAAATGTCAGAAGTGGGATACAGGGGAAAGTGATGTGCCCCCTCCCCCAAGTCCTTGAAGGTTCCCTACCATGCAAGTGGGCCTGGCCAAGCAGCCAGAACTGCACAACTGAGCCAGTTGCCCTAGGCTGTTGGGGGGGGGGGGGCTGGACAGGTAGGTTGGCTGTTGGGTGGGAAGGAGAGAAGCAAGCAGGAAGAGAGGCCATGGGGGCTTTCAGGTAGGGAAAGAGGAAATAGTGGGAGAGGAGGAAATGAGGTGCCCTCCCCCACAAGTCCTTGTGGTTTCCCACTTGTCAATATCTAATTCTCAACATGGCCAAATCTGTGGATACTTAATTCCAGAGATTGGAGTCATGAGTGGATGAGACAGATCTTTCTACACATCTTTCAGAAAAATCTGAAATCTAAAAAAATGCACTGGGGGTAACCCCTCCCCCCAAAAAAATAATAATGGAGCAGCATCTAGTTTCGAGAACGGAACACCGGGGCTAGGCTGCTTGCTACTGTTCAACAGCAGCCACCCCACAAAAGCCGGTGTGGTGTAGAGGTTAGTGTTTCAGTTCTGGGATACCAAGGTTCAAATCACAAACGCTGTAGAAGCTCACTGGATGGCTGGCCTTCGGCTGAGAATATGCAACTGGCCCAGTTTACCTCACAGTTTTGTTGTAAGTATAAAATGGGGAATGATGTAAGCTGCTTTGGGGCCCCATTGTAGAGAAATGAGGGGGATAATGAAGTAAACAAATATAGCAGAAGATGGGGCAGATAAAAGGATGGTTGACAGGTAGGAAGAAGAAAGGAAGCAGGGAAAGGTGATATGGGGGTTTTCAAAAAGAGGAAAAGAGAAAATAGTTTGGGGAAGAGGATACAGGTGGAAATGTAGTGAGTTTCATAAATGATTTTTTGGAGGTTGGAAGAAGTGAGCTTACACATTAATTTCATGATACTTTCTCATCCTACCACAATGCCTGAATAAAGGTTGTCTCCCTAATTCACTCTTTTAAGCATGTGCTTTTATACACCTGTAGTACACTGTGCACCTCCAACCCATCACTTTTCTAAGAGAAATGAGGAAACTGCTGGCTTTTTCTGCTTATGTAGTTTGAAGAACAAAACCTAAAAACATTTTATCACCGATTGGACTACACGAGGGAGACTTAAACCCTCTCCCAAAACTGTCCAGAAAGAGATAAAACAGGTCTCAAAGGGAACACTTTAGGGTTTTTTTTTGGGGGGGGGGGTTTCACATAATATTTTAGTTCACAATTGAAGCTGAGAGAAAAAGAGCCAAGTCAGAGCAGGTACAAGCTATTCTGTACATATAAAGGGGCTGTCAGGAATTGCTGGGGGACCCTGCAACTAGGCTGGCTGGGACCGCGTACAGAGTTGCTTTCTGCAGGGAGGGCAGCACCACAGCTATCTTGCTATTTATTCAGGAAAGGATTAGTGGATTGAAAATAAATGGTGTACAGGGTTAGCAGCAGGTGACTGGCAAGAACAGGGATGTGTTGGGGTGGCTTTTTGCCCCACTTCCTTTGCCCTCACACCATCACTCAATCTGGAACACTAAAATTGCAGCCTGCTCTTAAGCTATGTACATATTAAACTTTTAGACTTTCCATCACCAAGAACCAGCACTATACACCGCCCCCACCGAAGGACAGCTCAAGAACATTTTTAATTCCTAAGCAGCAGCCCTAAGCAAGGAGAAACAGCAGAGACTTTTTCTTCCTTTCCCTCAGTGTCAGAACACAGGAGTAATTTATTTATTATAACTTTTATATCCCACCTTTCCTCATGGTTCAAGGTGCCTTACAATAGTTAAAACCAAAAACAAACCAGCAAACTCTAGATCTCCTCCCCCCCAAAAAAGATGTCTGCCATTCAAACCCCTTCAATAAGCTCTGGAAAACAGACAGATCTTGCAGAACCTCCTGAAAATCTCCAAAGAAGGGCGCTCCCTCACCCCTTCAGGGAGCCTGTCCCACAGAGCTGGAAAAGACCTGAGTTCTGGTCAGTGTCAGACGGGCCACCCTAAGTGGTGGGTCAGCCAACAGATGGGTGTCTGATGACAGTAGCTGGTGCACAGGGACAGACGGAAGGAGATGGTCCTTCAAATACGTGGTTTCCACGTCGTGAAGGCCTGGAAAGTTATAATCAGCACCTTGAATCTCATGAAACTATCAATTGATTAAGAGCGCAATCCTGTGCAGAGCTACTCCAGTCTAAGCCCATTGCACTGTAAGAAACCAAGTATCAGTAGATTAAAAACAATCAATACTATTCAAATACAATCAAAACTCATGGCCATAACTTGAAGCTAGTCTCCAACGGCTTTAAAAGGCGACTAGATAAATTTCCAGGGGGCCATCCACACCTATTAGCTATCTAAGTTAAATGGAACATTCATGTTCAGAAGCAGTACCAAACACAAGGGGGTACCAATAGGGAGGGCTACTGCTTTCATCTCCAGCTTATGACTATGGGAGGGAGCGGGTGACCTGGCTGGCCCAGGGTAGGAAATGGGGAGTTACAGATGGATTCAGTAGGACTCTTCCCATCTTCTCAAACATAAGTATTTTGCAGCCCCAAAAATATGTAATGAAGAGTCACCTTTTTTTTTTACTAGCACAATTTGAGCTAAGAAAGTGGTGCTGATTAGTATGCAACTAATCTGCATGACGGAATTGTGCGTAGGTGACCCTTACATGCTGCCTATTTGATCGCAACATTGTGCACTGACATTTTGAGAGAGCTATTACACACACAGGATGGTAACTAATTCAAGCCCAATAGGATGCTAGCAGAGTATGTGCGAGTGGGATGGGAAATTCAAGTATGCATCATTTGGCATTTATTAATGCAGACTTTCATCAAGTGTCCACTTTAGAGTATTCTGATCACTGCTTGGCCTCTACTAATTTATAACAACTGCAAAAGGTGAGGCACAAACTTTTCTGGCCTTGAGCTCTTGGGGTCACTAGCATGTATTCCATAGCACTGAAATGTAGGGCTGGTTGCTGAAGAGTATCCTTAAGGATTTGCTAAAGAACAAGGCTGCAGAGGAAGCAGAAACTGTCAGTCAGCAAGTCCTGCACACCACAGAGGTCACTAGTATAAGATATTAATGTGTTTTAATTGCTATCCAGTATGGAAGAAGGGGCTGTTTGCCTCCTTCTGCATTTGAGATGCCATTCAGTTGCTCAGCAATCCATGATCCAGTGCGGGAAACAGCTCGAAGAAGCCCTAAAAAAGAGAAAGGGAGAAGTCAGGGTTGGAAGGGATGGGGAGATGAGCCCTCAGGGGAGAAGCAGGGCAGCTGTCAGCATACACACGATAGCATCACCATGGCAGCTTGAGAATCGTGAGGCACAGTGTTGCCATAGGAACCAATCACTGACTCAAGGCCACCACCGTTGCCATGGTAACATACAGAGCTAAAGAGTGGGAGGCAGCAGGGCCCAGCCCTCAACCCAGTGATGGGGTGGGGGGAGAGAGAGAGAGAGAGAAAGAGACACAGAACAAACCTATGACCGGATAGAAGGGGAAGCTTGCTCCCTTTCCCTAAGCTCTTCTGAAGATTGGCATTCACGACTCCCCTATCCCAGTATTCCTTGCTCCCTAGCATTCCCACAGACCTCCTCTGTACATATATTTCAGTGTCCCTATTCTCTCATCCTTAGCCCCCTCCCAATCTGAAAGCAAAGATCCAGCAACTGGTAGCAAAAGCTCCCATTCCTTCCCCCTTCCCAAGATAATGCTGTCCCACTGCAGGAGCGGTAGCAAACCTTGAAAAGAGTGATGGACTGCAGGACACCCGAGGTGCAGCACATCTCGCGAATGGAGTGCATGGCTAGCTGTGGGCAGCCCATATCCACAACACGCAAGCCAAGCCTGGAGGCCAGGATGGGCCCAATGGTTGTACCACAGGGAGAATCATTCCGAACCATGTATTCCTGCAACAGGCAACAGCAACAGGGTGTTAACTGGTGACAGTGATGCTCAGGGAAAAACATTTTAATCATCAGATATCACAAATATTGAACATACAGCCAGGTACAGATCTGCTGAGTCTATTTCCTGCCGTAGAAGTACTGAGTACAAGACTTGGCACTGGCCAGTCAGTCCCAGCATCAGGGGAAAGCCTCCAAATCTACGGACCCAAGATGATTTCTGGATCACTGAACAGAGATGGAAGCAACCGACTCATTATTTCAGACACGGAGAGACAAAGAGACCAGTCATCATCTAACCCTAAAACCTTGCTGTGTTCGGTCTCTCTCACCTTCCACATCTGTGGCAAGTAAGGCAACCAGCCCTTTGGATGTTGGATTTGAAGCATACAGCGCAAGGCCATAGCCGCCACAGATACGCTGAAGACAATGCTCAAGAAGATTGGTGCATGATCTTGCCATAGGTTGCAAGGGCAAAGAAAAGTTTGGGGCAGTTCCAAGTGAAGAAACATCACTTACTTGCAGGGGTACATCCACACGGCTGGCAATCTCACGGACCAGTGCCTCTGTGACTGCAGTGGATGCGTACCGCTGGTTATTGTTCACTTTGATAGTGGGGCCCTGCATAAAAAAGCACAAAATTAAACAGATATTGGGGGGGGGGGACCACAGGTGTTTCGACCCACCCACCAAAAACAGCATACTTGATGTCTGAGTTCCCAAGCATGAAATAGTGGAAGGCTATTTTGGAAATCAGGAGGAGGCTACTGGAAATCAGAGGGGAGCCTCTGTAGATCTCCTACCCCCAAATAATGCAGCAGTTCAATGAGCATGTGGTTCCCCAGAGAGATGAACAATCCCTTGTGGTCTTCACATGCAGGACTGGACTCATGCCCCTGCAACACCAAAGTTTTACAGCAATACCCCTGGTCCTACATCAGTTTACAGATAGTTGAACGGCACACTAAAATACACAAGCGTGGGAGCTATGCTTTCTCAGAAATGGGAAAGAGGGGGTAAAAGAGCCACATTTGCATGTACTTCCCACCCCTGCCTCTGCTTGAGATAAGCAGGAGAAAACTCATATTCAGGAGAAAATAAGATACTGTCTCCAGTAATTAAAATGTTACCCTCTACATCCTTGTATCTAGGCCAAACCTAAGTAAATATTCATCTCCCACATTGTAGCTGCTGGTGCCAAGCATTCCCTGAATGAGAACTATTCATAATGCATTTCTTGGAACATAAATCTTTTTTTTCACATGAGATCACTCCTGCAAGCCATCCCTGCTTCCATCTGCTTAAGAATGCATGCAGCTGACTCAGAACCAAGTGAAATAACCTCTTTCAACTTTTCCTCACAGTTTGCACATTGTTACAAACACCTGAGGTCTGCCGGGTTTAACCTAACTCAGTGAGATATTTGCATACCATCTAGCAAGGGTCTACCTTTATTTTCAGCCTTGCACTATAGTTATGTAGTCCCAATTGCCTACCTTATGGAACTCTGGTCGGTGGTTCTTCTCATGCTTGTCCCTGGGGGGCAAGAAAGAGCATCATATCATGCCCTGCTCAGTACCCCGCTCTTTGAACCATATACCTGAGATGGGACTTTTAGCACTGGGAACCAACAAGGGAAGAGGATGCATGAGAACCATTTCAAAAACAGAAGACCATCGAGATGGTGAATAAGCAGCAATTTTAGTATGTTGGCACTCAGATTCCATGCTGGGTGTTAAGTCTCTGGTTGGCACAGAGCAGCATTCACTGGTGAAAAGTGAATTCTATTAATGCCACATGCTAATGATAGTATGGGGAAGGGGAAAAAGACCATCTGGACAGTGATGCTGGGAAGCTGAGGGCACAGCTTGCATGTGGGAGTATTCAAGGTTAAGCATGTACTCTGGAACAAGTAAAATCCAAATCTTAAAACCAAAAAGGCACACCCACTTCCTGACTTTTGTCATACACTGCCTCAGTTATCCATCGGGCTTGGGAAAGACAGTTTACCCGCAAAGGCTGAGCGTGGTACCTGCTCGCCCCTTGCCTAGGGGGGCTTTATACAAGAGCAGCTGGGGACATAAACCTTCTGAAGTGATTCAAGCCCCCAAAGCAGCTCAGTGTAGTTAAGGAGTCCTTACTCAGGTGACTTGTATGATAGGTTGGTATTTTGGCCCCTTCAACTTTGCAGGGGCAGGAACTGGTAAGGCTGGATCCACATACTTTATAATTCTACTCAAGTGTTTCATTCACTAAATTTATATTGCTGCCGGTCATTCCATGGCAAAAAGATTTTGGTCACAGATTTTAAACACAATAAATGGCAATGTGGGATCTAAAGGAGTTCCGCAGGGCCTGCAAAACAGAACTGTTCCGCCAGGCCTACACCTGAGGGCAGCCACAAGCCTTTCTCCATTTTCATCATTTGCTGGCCTCCCCACCCTCCCCCAACCAGATTTGGGGGTCCACTGTTCTCCAGGCCTGTTTAGGGTCTAGTGGCTGCAAATTAAAGAGAATATGCCATCTTGTTCTATTGTTTTAATGTATAATGAAGAATGATTTCACTGTATATTTTAATATAGGTTTTAACCTATGTTTTATCCTGTTGCAACCCGCTCTGAGTCCGGCTTGCTGGGATAGAAATGCAATAAACAAACAAACAAAAAAACCAATTTATGATTGGATCTTTAAATCTGCCTATAAACTCAGTTAAAGAGAGTTCAGTGTCTAAGGATAAGGAATAACTTCATTCTACATGATGGATGCAGCTATCTAAATACTAAAAAATTATGGAAGTTTTCAGCATGAAAGAACAGTATCAAAAGCTTCAGAATTTAGATGGGATTAGTAAGGTATCTTGATATGTGTGTGTATACACATCTCTCTACCCATCCATCCATAGGAAAGGCAACCCCCTCCCCTCCAATCCAAGAAAATTGGGGAAAATTGAAAATTATTTGAGAAAATTTTAAAATTATTTATAGATGTTTTCAGTTATACTGATCATATGGTTATATGTACTTCTGTCAACTCGGAATATATAAACAAAACCTGAGAGGGTGCATCATCTCTCAAATCTAATTAAGACCTAACAGGACCAGAAAGAAAGAACATTTTCTGGGCCTCTTATATCTTAATTGGATTTTTAACCATCTAACTCTTCTTAATGTTCTCAATCATAGATCTGGACACTAGTTCATGTTAATGAAATTACTAATCATATTAATCTGGTTTATTTTGAATATTTTAACTGTAGCTTAACTGAATTCTAATCAGCATCTTTTTTCTAATTATCATACTTGCACGGTGTGATTACCACCATTTTCTTTAACTACTTTTTAGCCTCCCATCTGGAGCTCTGTTTATAAGATTATCAATAAAAATGATGACAAAATTATTTAAAAGTTTTAAAGTCCATAAGTGTAGAATGTTTGTGTTACGTGAAAGCAACTGACTTCAAGCAACTGACTTTCACTGCTAAACTCGTGCAGCAAGAATGCAAATGCAGGGAACAATATTCTATATTTAATGAAACAGTTACTAAACAGAAAACAAACAGCTTTGGGCAATTCTTCCTACTGATCACAGCAATGTACTCACGCGTAATTGGGATGGACGGCATGGGCCATGTCTGCACTGATCATGCAGGACTTGGGCACGGCTTCCTCAAATGCAGTCAAATTCTGTGGTGAGGCTGAGATTCGTCGAAGTACGAGTTCAGTAAGCAGAGACATGGCACCTTGAGCAGTTTCTGAACCCACCTGCCAGGGAGGCATGCTCAGTAAAGGAGCTGAGATGTTCCTTTTTGGTCTAAGATTCAGCTCCCATCTTACTTTGGAGATCACCCTGAGGCTGTTTCCTCTTCCCAGCCCCAGATCTGCAGCTGCCCCTTAGCTAAGGTATATGTCCCATCCAAACCACTAATGGATCAACGTTAGCCTTTCCCAATAAGATTCACACAGAACGGAACAGCATAGGCTCCTTAACATAAGGAACAAGCCTGTTGGATTAGACTAGAGGTTCATCTATGTCCAGCATCCTGTTTCACATAGTGGCCAACCACCCGTTCTAGAGGGCTCTCCACTTTCCGCCTATCCATCAACACCTCCCACTAACCTCTTCATTGTCATATAATGCAACCAAGCGCACGTTAGGCTCATTGGCAAGTGCTCCAGGCCCTTCACTGGATTCGATCAATGCCTGTATGAATAGATAAGAAGGGGGAAATGGTAAGCTTGACCAGATGAGACTCTCAGAAGCATTTTCTGCTGGTCTATGAATCTGCTGGCTTGTGAGCTGACATGTTAGCGTTCATCCAGATTTAGACAGGGCAATGCCAATGCTGTGACAAGGAATGGACATCTCGCCCTCTTTCACCTGCTCAACCAGTTCCAGAAAGGCAATAACGAAAGCTAGGCCAGGGCCATAGAGATCCGGAGACTACAGCATTCAGGAGAGGCACAAGAAACCTGGCAAGAGTGGCCACCCTGAAGATGAACTAAGGTTTGGCACATTTGAAATGCTGGCTACTGCTTAGGCTATCCATAAGGTTAGGGAACAGCTTCAAAGGTAAGATTTTGTTGTATGCAGATGATGCTGTTATTGTCTTGTATGACAATAGTGTTGAGCTGTATACTTGGTGCTATGGCGAATGTTTGCCAGGATAACCAGTTGGTTACTAATGATACTAAATCAAAAAATTTAGTTTCTCAGAAAGTGGGTATATATATAAAAATTAGACATTCTAAGCAAGTGCAATTATTTTGCTACCTGATTTCATTTTACAGCTTCCAGTACCTGGTCTATTCATCTTAATCATGTTTAGGAAGAAATGAAAGCTTGCTTAGCTGTTCTCATGAGGTTCCTTTTCTAATCTGGGGGCCAATCTATTCCGATGGTTTTGTAGGTCTATCGAGCAAAAATCCTGTCCGTTTTATTATATAGAGCCCCTATTTGAATTTCAGCAGCTTTAGCTAGGCTGTAGGCAGTGCAGGTTACATTCTTTTGTACTCTTCTGTGAGCTCCTAAGTGCATTTCAAATTCTAATTTATTGCTGGAAACTGGCTCAAATTTCTCTTATGGCTTGGGTAGCTGCAGTAAAATTTAAACTCTTTTTGTTAAGACAATGAGTCCCTACCAGAGCTCTTAAGATGGATTTGGTTTGACTCCCATAGATCATCTTAGGATAAATTAATGGAGGATAAGCTATTGAGTTTAGGTTTTGTCTTTCTCTTCTGTTGATATACCAAACACTAAAGGGAAGGTATTGTCGAAGGCTTTCACGGTCAGAGTTCATTGGTTCTTGTAGGTTATCCAGGCTGTGTGACCGTGGTCTTGGTATTTTCTTTCCTGACGTTTCGCCAGCAGCTGTGGCAGGCATCTTCAGAGGAGTAACACTGTCCTTCAGTGTTACTCCTCTGAAGATGCCTGCCACAGCTGCTGGCGAAACGTCAGGAAAGAAAATACCAAGACCACGGTCACACAGCCCGGATAACCTACAAGAACCAACTAAAAGGAAGGCTTTGGAATCACTGAGGAGATTAGATAAGGTGGTTATTAATTAAGGCAGGAGACGTTGTTCCCCCCTTTTGGGGAACTTTACAGCCCCTCTTTTTCCTGTTTTGCGGAGTTACTTCACTTTTCTAACAGTACCACTCTTTCGTCAACTTTTTTTCTTGGCTAGAGTAAATGCCTTACCCTTTGCAGAATTGTCAGACCGCTACAAGGGTATTAGCTGTTCCCAGAGACTCTGCCCTTGGTGGCTGAGCTATAACTGAAATTTTACCTCATTCTGTATTATGTTATTTATATCCGTCCATTAAAACTAAATATATATTGCCTTTATTTGCAGGTTCCCTTGCTGTTCACATGATTTTCACCAGTTATGTCTTTTGGCTGGTAATGATAAGCATGGTACTTTGTTTATGTTCAAGTTTACATTTTGTGCCCTTAGAATTAAACAGGCATATATTAAATATATCACAGTTAAGTGTTAACAGGGCTGTTTTATTAGTTTCGCCAAGGTGCTTTGGGGCACGCAGGCCCTATGATTTTGAAACAGGAACAGCTCCTAAGGTATGGGAGAAAGGACTACAAGCAGCAAGGCCCGTTTCATAAAGGAAAGTGAGGAAGGAATGCCAGGCTGTCAGCAACTACTCCATCTGCAAGGAGTGTTCCAGAACATGCATTACTCTAATGAAAAGGAGGGGAGGAAGGCCTCATAGCTGCTAGTCATGCACCCCCAGAAGATCTGAAAAAGTATGCAAGGTTGGGGAATCTGAGGACTTAGTTTCTTCCCAGCTCTTCTGAGGCCTGAGAGTTAAAGCTGTTGGAAGGGAGCTGAGGCTCAGCTCTCACTCAAGGTCAAACTCAATAGACTGGACAGTTTGACATAGATAAAAAAACAAGAAGAGCCTTTAGAACAGAAAGGAGAATTTAATCAGACGCCATTTCTCCCATTATAAAACTGAAAGCCCCTGTCAAATTCTCCTTTTCACAAAGGCATAGGACCATTACTGTCCCACAACAAAACATACAACTGCTCGCCAAGTCCTGGAATAGATTCAAACATATCAAAATAACAACACATGTAGATCATCCTCCCATCTCAGCCTTTGGATATGAACAGGAATGTTTCTGGCATATGGCAAAGCAACAGACTATTGGGAACAGTGCCAATCACTGGTCCCAGCTTCACCCTAGATACCCACCTGCAGGGCACAGTAACAGCTGTGGAGGTTGTCCAGGCGAGGGGAGAATATGAACTCATTGAAGGCGCCACCGAGGGTCTGGAATAGCAATCACGGGTGAGAAAGATCATAAAGGGATCAGTACTCTCTTCCTGGCAGAAGGCTCTCAAAGACCAAAACCAAGATGATCTTTTAGGAGCACAGTTGGCATAAGCATATCTCTCTATGGCTATCTTAAGTCGTCACCTTCTAGGGAGAGCTGTATAATGCAAGGACATCATTTCATCCATCCAGAAACCTTTTTCTTAAAAGGTATTCCTGTCTACACGAGGGCCCCAACAAACCAAACAACTAAAATAGGCTGGCACTCACTGGAGGCTGTGTATCCACCAGGCAAAGCTCTAACTCAACCACCTGCTCAGGCTTCACTTCCAGCTGCGAGCAAAGAAGGGACAGCAGAGCTGGAGGATGCCAATTCTGCAAGAAATAAAATTGTGAGAGATAAGCAACACTGTTAGATGTGTGTCCCCCCCCAAGGAAGAACAAAGTCTCCCCTATAATTTAGGCCCACTGCACTGCCTCACCACCCTAGCCAATAAAGCTGGCCCTCTTCCACTCTCATCTTACCTGGACAGCAAAGGTACAAGC
This sequence comes from Euleptes europaea, assembly GCF_029931775.1. Taxonomy (NCBI): domain Eukaryota; kingdom Metazoa; phylum Chordata; class Lepidosauria; order Squamata; family Sphaerodactylidae; genus Euleptes; species Euleptes europaea. The sequence goes on along the minus strand of NC_079317.1, from coordinate 107,239,930 downwards.
AGTTCCTGTCTTGGACACTTCCTTCTCTAGCGCCTCCTGGGCTTCTGTGGCCAAAATCGGAATCCTGTGAAAAGCAGGCTTGCCAGTTAGTTCAATAAACCACTGCCTCCCCATGGAGGAGGCTGGGAACAGGAGGTCACTGAGATCTAGGGAACAGTCACTGTTCAACGCCTTCCAAAGGAGCCAGGTTAAAATCCCACCCCCACCTGACAAGTGAACCCCCAAATTTCTTATTTTCTCGATGAACATGACCTCCTAGTGCCAGTGAGCTACTGCCCACTATGTGGCTCTCAGTAGCTAGAGGGAGAATCTGGGAAGCTTGAAACAGCTCTTTTACCACGCTTCCCAGTTTCTGAAACACAGGGAGCTCCTTTGCCTTTGGTTAATTTTGGTTTGGATGAAGGGAAAAGTTCAACTGGAATGTTTTCTTCCACCTCCTTGACAAAGGCAACCCTGATAGACAGCTTCCTGCCACACAGCTATCCAAGGCAAAGGAAGCCCTTAAAGACAGGTCACAGTTGTCTTTTTTAAAAAAAAGCCAAGGCTGGATATTAAAAGAACACAAAAACACACAGGACCAAACTAGATATGTTGTCATTCACAGGTCGAACCTGTGGATGCTGCCACCATTTTAAAGAGATTTAGAACGGTTAGGAGGAGCCAATTGGGACCGCCACACAGAGCGCTGAGGCACTCTTATTCCTCCAACACCTTTTCAAGGGCCCTAATGGCCACAACACCCCTCCCCCTGCAGCTGTTTTGGCACCAGAAAAGAGGCAGTGTGTGTGACAAGAGTGCCTCAAACCTTCATAAGCATGCCCAATCCTTAACCCAATTAGGGCATTTTAAAATATCTTTAAAATGGCAGCAGTGTCCACAGGGAACATCTACACTATCCCACAGTTGAGCCTTACACTTTGAATGCCAGTGTAAACAACAGAAAGTTTAAAGGAACAGTGAGGTATGGGCAGGGCTCTCTGAAAAGGGAATTCCAAAGTTGGGGTGCCATAATGGAGTATGTCCTTCCCTGACTGGCAGAACCCACTGAAGGGCCTTTCCTGCCAAACTCAGAGGAAGGAAGAGTCCTAGAAGCAATCAGCACATCCTCCCTTGGGCAGACTCCCCTGCTGGATCACAAGCAGACACAGCACAATTAGTGGGGCCTGATCTAAAATGCCAGCCAGGTCCTGCCAGAGGAGCTGGCCCCCAATTTCTCCCCAGCAGGGGACAGAGACTGAGGCAGGGCAGCTATGGTTTATGCTCTCACAGGTGGTTCTCAGTGTTTGGTCCAAAGCTCTCGTTCATGTTGCGTTGGAGATGGATGGCCAAATGTGGGATACGGAGAATGGGGCGTTCCACCTTCACCAGCTGCTGCTCCAGCCGCCCTGTAGCCAGGTCCTGAAATTGAAAAAATTGAACTCATCAGAACCTGCATGTTTCACTACATGGTAAACATAAGAAGCAGGCATCAGACAAGCTCCTTACTATGGGACCCATGTCATTCTGACTAACAGCCCCAGCCACCAAGCTAGCTTATTCACCCACCATCCCCACATGCAGACAACAGAGGCCAGGCAGACTGAGAGGATGGGAACTGTTCTGCTGGAGCTAGATTTCATCAGACCACCTCCCCTCCCTCGAAGCAAACTGCCACTCATTAATGAGCAGCAACCCATTCCTGCTGTTGCTCAGCTGTGACTGGGAACCCAGATAACGAGAACAGACAGTTTCTAGTAGAATAATTGAGCCACCAGCTTTTAATGGGGTATTAACTGTGGGCATCTTCAGGGAAAGGAGGTTATCTGGGCTTTATTTTGTTGGCTTTGATTGTAATGCTTTAGTTGTGAACTGTAAGCTTCCCTGAGCCTCACAGCAAGGTGGGATATGAACGAATGGAGTTCAGTGTGCCACTAGACTCCGTACTTCCAGCCTCTCCACTTCATAATGTTTTAACAAACTTTCCATCTGATTTCACATTTACTGAAACCACAAGGACCAGGAGCTTATTTTGAATAAAAAAGCAGAAGTGTTTGGAAGTCTATGCAAGCTACAATGGTTTGCAAGCCTCAGAAGCAACCTGTTTTATTAAACCAATGCTAGCTACAAAGAATTACAGATTTCTTTTGGGTGCTTACACACAGTATCATTTTATAATTTGCTTTAATGACTTTCCAAGTAAAAAACGGTAAAATTAACTTGGCTACAAATCCCCATCTCTTTCCTTTCCTCCATTCTGCTTACTAGGAATAATCTTCCCTCATCTCCATTTATCTCCGACCATACCAAACCTCCAAACACATTAAAAAGTAGATGGCTGAGAGATGACCCGCTTAATTCCTTTCAGGTCCCAGGAGGGCTGTTCTTTGGGCCCTGCTGAACTACATTACTTTAGTCAGGGCAAGAGCAGACCTTCTTCCTTGTGTGGTCTGAAATTCAGCCAACAACTTATGCCTCTGAAAGCTAAGCATTCAGGAGCAGCAAAAACTGTAATGCAGAATCACTGTCTCACACAAGAACTTCTCAAAGCAAAATTTCATGGGAATACAGAAAAGCTGATGACAGGCTTCAAATGGGATGATAGAAGCCCTGTTTGCACATTACAGTGAAAGTATGTACAATCTCAAGAAAGTGTACACTTGGGGTTTTTTTATACGTGTGTTCAGTAATTCTCATGAACATGTGTCCAGGTGAACGTGTAACTGATACTCCACATTTATTCAAATGCTGGTCCCGTTTCATTTGTAAAGTGAATGCACATTGGCTCTTTCTTACGAACAGGCGTATGGACATACATGTAGGCTGTACTTGTGTTCACTGTAACATGTGAACAGGGCTAAAAGTAAAAAGATGGGGGACTGAAATTGCCAGAACCACCTACAGTTTCAGCCACTTGGCTGAGGCAGTTACGATTGTCCCAGCAGGAAGGGCCAAGACCTAGTAGCTTTGAAAGGCAAAGCTCCCAAACTCAATCTCTGGCATCTCCAGTTAAAAGGATGATGGAGATGGCAAAGACCTTCCTTGCACCCTGAAGAGCCACTGCCAGAGTATACAATATTGGCCTAGATGGAACAATGATCCAACTTAGTACAACACAGCTAGACAAGATTACAAGCCCCACTCCTGGCTCAAAATATGCTTAGATGAGTAGGTCAGAAGGTTATGCGATTGTGTGTCACTTAAGACATATTTTGTAGTTACAGCAGACTTACAAATAAATCCACAAAAGCTACTAGCCCATCTGCAGATTTAAAATACACTTTAAAGTCTGAGATTAAAGTATGGCTTTTAGATGCCATAGATTATGACAAAATAAAACCATATGATGTATTGCAGAAGTTAAGGGGAGGGGAGCATTTGAGCGATGTAACCAAATGGAGCAATTTTTCCATCCCTCATACAGCCATACTAGCAAAAATAACTTTTACTTCTTCCCACATTCTAAATTTGCCAATGAACACATCAGCAACAAATGCAGTTTTCACTGTTGGGGCTTCAGTGTAGTCAGTATCTATCCAATACATTGTCAGCAATCTCTAGTGGCCCCCAAGGTCATCCGGTAGGTCTTGGTGACTGAGTGGAGATATGAACCCAAGTCCAGGTCCAGCACACTAACCACTACACTAACAGAGAATCTCTAGCACTTGCAAAGAGCCTTTCCTACTAACTGAATAGTAACTATGCATTTCTTCCCCTCTGCCCCATGAATTCCATGCAAACACCACCTTGTATTTGTTTTTTTCCTCAAGTGCTTTCAGCTGTCTTAAAGCATTGTGGAAAATACAGCTGGACAAGAATAAATCCTGACCACCTGGTTCTATCAGCATTTCCCTTTTACTGACTTTTGGCTTCCATTCCATTCAGACAGTTCTCAGGTTCTAGTTTTTGCATCACCCATATATGCCAGGCCTCTGCCCAGCACACTTTGAGCCAGACTACAGTCCTACTCGAATGTAGCTAGGCAACAGAGTTCTCTGAGCGCACTTGGGCACACTCATGTTTATTAGGCCTCAAAGCACTAATGAAGTAATTCATTATACAATGTGCTGATTTTTAATAACACTTTTATAAACTCTATCCCCTGTGAAATGTATTCATTAATGATACCCCAGGATGTGGCGATGGCTCCAACTTGGAAGGCTTTAAGAGGGAAGTGGCCATGTTCATGGAGGAGAGGGCTATCCATGGCTATTAGTCAAAATGAATACTAGTCATGATGCATACCCATTTTCTCAGTTTCAGAGGAGCAGGCCTATTATCTCAGGTGCTGTGGAACCCAGGCAGGACAATGCTGCTGCAGTCGTCTTGTTTGTGGGCTTCCTAGAGGCACCTGGTTGGCCACTGAGTGAACAGACTGGTGGACTTGATGGGCCTGATCTAGCAGGGCTTTTCTTATGTTCTTATACCCCTGCTGTATTCCTCTGAATCCACATAAATGATATTCCAAGTGCAAAACACTTTATTAAGTTAAGTTCATTAAGTATGCAGAGAACATATACATTTGTGTTAGGACTTAATCCTTAATCAACTGCTTCAAAAACAAGCAAATAAACTAAAAATCTCTGTTTGACAGACAAATGACAAGCATCCAAAATAAATGGCAACAACTTCATTAAGAGTCTATTTTTTAAGAACAGTAGATGGCCATTTCCCCAAGCTGGACCCTTTCTCCATCCCTCTACTATTGTATGCCAATGATGCTGTGGTATTATCACTAACACAGAAGGGACTAAGGCGGCTGCTGTCCATGTTTGTAAGCTATTGCAATGCCAACTTATTATCTATCAATTACAAGAAATCTAAGATCCTAGTCTTCTCTAAATCTTGGAGACGTCACAGTTGGACAATTAAAGGGCACGAAATTAAACAAGTGAAACAATTTAGATACTTGGGCCTGAATTTCCAATACAACAGCAATTGGACAACCCACAGGAACTATGCTGTGTCCTCAGCTAAACGTAATAACAAGGCCACAATTCGTTTCTTTTATGTTTATGGTGGCCAATTAGCTCCTGCTGCCTTACGAGCGTTTAAGGCTAAACCCATCTCCCAACTCCTATATAGAGTTCTTATTTGGGTAAGTGCCTTTAATCAGGACACTGAGAGGATTCAGTCCACCTTCTTACGTCACATTCTTGGTGTCCCCAATTGCGTAGGGTATGCAGTTCTGTGCCTTGAGACGGGACAGGGTTTTTTGGAGACCAGCGCTTGGATCCAGACCATTAAGTTCTGGTTACGTCTGCACTTTCTAACTGAATATCCTGGCTATACTCCTGCATTCCTGGGAGATTCTTACATAAGCCAGTGGTCAAAATTAATTATCAGGAAAATCAAGTCTGTCGGTATCCCATTTGATTCTCTTTTGATGCTTGGGAAAGAGCAAGCATTTAGATTGATACGTCAGCGCCTACCAGACATAGAAATGCAGACCCTAACCTCCCTAGCTAATAGACACTGTTCCCCCATGTTTCATGGTATTACTCCGGCTTCCTACTTGTCTCATTTGGAGTCACCGGACATTCTCAGAGCTTTCATGCTCGCTAGACTTAACATTCTTCCCTCAGCTATCCTACAAGGAAGATACAAAGGAATTCCTTTTATTGGTAGGTATTGTCCATGTAAGACTGGGGATCCCAAACACTTAACTCTCGTGCTGTTGTACTGCCAGCTTTACATGAGGCCGAGGAATACTTATATTAAACCCCTACTGCCTAGTGAACAGAATCTTTCAGATCAACTGTCGGTGATGTACCTTTTATCTGATAGAAACCCTACCGTTACCCAACAAGTAGCTAGTTTTCTCCTGTCTGCACAAAGGATTCGCGAGCAGTTTGTACGTACTTCTAAGTAATGTCTTTTTAATGTAATCTGTTTTAACCAATTTTGTAATTCTGTTTATGGCATACTGATGTAAATGCCAAATAAAGGTGATGATGATGATGAGACTATTTTCATAATGCCTCACCGCACAAGAACTTGGCTTGTTCCTATGCCTGACAGGCCAACATTGGCCTACAATAGCTACATCACTGGGTTACATTACTGGAAGAAGCCACTGCCAACCAAAGAATGGGCCACAATTTTGGATATTGAACTCGATGTCCTTAAGATTTATACCAGGAAAAGTGTTCGAACAATTCATCAAACAGTCCGTCCTTGAGCATTTAGAAAGGATGGATCTGATCACTAAGAGCCAGCATGGGTTTCTCAAAAACAAGTCATGTCAGACTAATCTTATCTCCTTTTTTGAGAAAGTTACTACCTTGCTGGATCAGGGGAATGCTGTAGACATAGTTTATCTTGATTTCAGTAAGGCATTTGATAAGGTTCCACATAGTATTTTAGTTGACAAATTGGGAAAATGTGGTTTAGATTCTATTATTGTTAGATGGATCTGCAACTGGTTGACAGATCGTACCCAAAGAGTGCTAGTTAATGGTTCCTCGTCCACTTGGAGAGAAGTGACTAGTGGAGTTCCTCAGGGATCTGTGCTGGGCCCTGTGTTGTTCAACATCTTTATAAATGATTTGGATGAAGGAATAGAGGGGATGCTTATTAAATTTGCAGATGATACTAAATTGGGAGGGGTAGCAAATACGGTAGAAGACAGAGCCAAGATACAGGATGATCTTGACAGGCTGGAGAAATGGGCTAGAACTAATAAAATGCACTTCAACAAAGACAAATGTAAAGTTCTGCATTTAGGTAGGAAAAATCAAATGCATAATTATAGGATGGGGGAGACTTGTTTGAGCAGTAGTGTGTGTGAAAAGGATCTTGGGGTCTTAGTAGACCAAACACTGAACATGAGTCAGCAGTGTGATGCTGTAACTAAAAAGGCAAATGCAGTCTTGGGCTGCATCAACAGAAGTATAGTGTCCAGATCACGTGAAGTGATGGTATTGCTTTACTCTGCTCTGGTTAAGACCTCAACTAGAGTACTGTGTTCAGTTTTGGGCACCACAATTTAAGAAAGATATAGACAAGCTGGAACGTGTCCAGAGAAGGGCAACAAAGATGGTGAGGGGTCTGGAGACCAAGTCCTATGAGGAATGGTTGAAGGAGCTGGGTATGTTTAGCCTGAAGAGGAGAAGACTGAGAGGGGATATGATAACCATCTTCAAGTACTTGAAGGGCTGTCATATAGAGGAGGGTGCCGAGTTGTTTTCTGTTGCTCAAGAAGGTCGGACCAGAACCAATGGGTTGAAATTAAATCAGGAGAGTTTCTATCTAGACATTAGGAAGAATTTTCTAACAGTTAGAGCGGTTCCTCAGTGGAACAGGCTTCCTCAGGAGGTGGTAAGCTCTCCTTCCCTGGAGGTTTTTAAGAAGAGGTTAGATGGCCATCTGTCAGCAATGCTGATTCTGTGACCTTGGGCAGATGATGAGAGGGAGGGCATCTTGGCCATCTTCTGGTCACTAGGGGTGTGGAGGGGGGAGGTAGTTGTGAATTTCCTTCATTGTGCAGGGGGTTGGACTTGATGGCCCTGGTGGTCTCTTCCAACTCTATGATTCTAAGATCCCTTCTAGCTGTTCGGGGACAGACAGAACCCAGAAATGTACCATAGGGACACAGCAGTCAATCAGAACTGGGAAAAATTAAGATCTGACAAGGGAACATTAATAGTCAGAAGAAATTATTTGAGGGTTAGTCTAACTGGAGGGTGAAGTAAAGATCTGAGATGATTTCAGATCTTTGGGTGAAGTTTCCCTGCCTGAGTGTACTAAGGTATTGCAGCAGACCAAGGGTTTAGCTGGACCTAGTGTGTAATGTAACAATTGCAATAGAGTTGCTGTGCTGATAATAAACCTGCCAGAGAGGGTTTCCTGAGGTACGTATTGTGTAAAACCTAACATTTCTCAACTCCTCGTTAAGTGTTAATATTTACCTCAAGTTGTGTTTCCCTCCCCAGAAATAAACTTTGTTCTTGTTCATGTTCACTTTCAAAAGCAAACCATTTTGTGTCAGTCAGTTTTGCCTTAGTTATCGATAAAAGCTTGGGTGGGTTATACTCAGGTCCAGATCCTAGCCCCTCAAATCTGGTTCACTCTTTTTAATCTCTTGCTGGGAACCCTGGTACAGTGAGGTAAGTGGGAAGTTGTATTGTGACAGATGGGGAAAATCCTGTGGAGTGGTGGCTAGCCCCCAGCAAATCCATTACAGATGTTACACCTAAAAGACCAGTATCTCAGGCAGAACTGACCTTGATAATGACTCTTCCAGCAACTGTGAGGTCCCGATCAAACCAGGTGCTCCAGATACCACCTCCATAGGTCTCTACGCCCACCTGAATTGTGCCCTCCTGCCCACGCTTTGAGCGTCGCTTCACCTGGATGATATGCAAGCACAGCCACATAAGCAGATAGTTTCTTGATTTCTAAGGGAGGTGTAATGCAGCTCTATAGCAGTAGAGACACCATAGTTATGGGCACAGTTATGGGAGAGGATTAACTACTCACAGACTCTTGGCTATTGTCAGCAGAGTGGTGCAAACCCACTGTGGTGCTGCAGTGCTGAAAATCACAGCCAAAGGCAGAAGGGAGCAGCCACAGCCAGGCTGGATATTATCATCAAGCGATATGATGGAAAAAGAGCAAGTCCGCAGAAAGCGGATTGACAAGGAGACAGGTCACCCAGAAAGGAAAACAGCTAAAAGCACCAAGGAGTATGGCTAGACAGTGCTAAGCGGGGTGGGGCAACTACTTACTCTCAGGCATGGACTGTCTGTGTGGGCACCAATCAAGCTGAAACCATTGCCTGGCTGGTACTGGCCTCCCACAGCAAAAGCAATCAATGTTGAGAAGTTCCTGGTCACAAAGTACTATTGGAGAAAGGAGAAGAGAAGACATAAGTGTTTTGCCCCCCCCCCCCCCGTCCCCGGTGGCTGCTCTGGCAGAAGTCAGCCTAGGCCCCAATTCTGCTTAGCCTCCCCAGCAGAAACAGAACCAGCGCAAGTCAGCAAAATTATGGAGGGAAGTCCTGCAATCAAGTATCCATTTCATTTACCCACCTTTCGGTCAGGCTGGATATCCCAGTGTTCAGCTTCCTTTAATTCCTGAAAACCAGCCTGAAGAAGGCGATTCCGACACTCGGCAACCACTGTGGGGAAGAAGCACACAGACAGTTGAGTGGAAGGGGCTGTATGAGAGAGAACCCACTCCCACTAAGCCCCATCTACTTGAGTGGCAGGCCCAGTAGGCTCCAAAAAGCCATTTGGTTTGCCTAGTGTCAAAAAAAGGCAAATTGTTCAGTATGCGGATCACCCAAAAAGGAGCACTCGTGAGGCTCCCATTACAGAATTCCATGCAAGGCTGAGAGGACACCAACAATGACATGATGCAATTTCACCTGCACTCACCTGGCTATCAGACACCTATTGGGCTGTCCCACCATGACTGGGTTACAAATCCTACCGGGGCAAACTCAAGAATGGTTCTTGCAGCACTTTCAACAGCCAGATTTATTGAAACATAGGTTTTTGTGGACAACCGCCCACATTCCTAATGGTGGGAACTCCACCCCACAAATGCTTGTGCTTTAACAAATGTGGTATTTTTTTTTTGAAGTGCCACATGAGTCCTTTTTGTTTTTACCATGGTTTGGTCACCCCAGGAACAAGAAGCACCATCTCTGCCTTTGTGACCCAGCCCCTGCGGAGGTCCATTCTTGCTCCCAGACCCTCACAGAAGCTTCCAGGATTTTCTCCCCCATCATTCCTTTATTGGCATAAAAACATAATACAAAAAGGGTACAAAAGGAATGGAGATATTAAAAAGTGCCCTTTATGGCATAGTTAAAAGACAGTTACATCAAATAGCGCTGTTTGTTGATACTGCCATCTAATTAACCGTTTGGCGGGCTTTTAAAACAAACTTTAAAAACTGTGCTACCGTCTCCAATATACGGGGCGAACAATTGTTCAATAAATAGGAAATGTTAAAAGAATCTGAGACTTTCTGTCTATTAACCAACAGGGGGCTTAAAAGTTTGTTAATGAGATTCTGTGTAGAAACTACAATAAAATAAGACATGAGCAACCATTTCAATACAATTGTTGCCACAAGGGCAAAGCATGTCAGACAGAGGAATTTTCCGAAATCTGCCTTCAAGTAGAGCAGATGGCAAAACATTAAATCTGGCCAGAGAAATGGCTCTGCGTTGAAAAGGATCACACAGGTGAGATAAGTATGGGGAGGGCTGATAAACATCAAAAGGGACCCCTAAATTCAATGGGGAGCATGTTTTATTAACAGCGCTGTTTAGGTCTTGAAGTCCTATATCTAAGAGTCTGCATTTTATCGTTTGAAAAGCTTCTGCCTCAGTAAGCATAAGCAAGGAGTCGAGGTTAAAGCCAATAGATTTAATTTTGCTCTCAATATGTTGAAACCACTTAGAAGCATGCGACTCCATGAGCATATAGTAGATAAGGGAAGAGGAATCTGCCTTAAAATGGAGGCGTAACCAGAATTTTACAGTCACGAGCCACGTTCTTGTTTCAAGTAGCATTTGCCCAGTTTCCAAGCACAATGCAGCATATGGGACACAACAGGGCATACCCATTATTTTTCTGAGGAATTTTGCTTGGGTGCGTTCCAGTGGATAACCTAGGGAGCTAATCCAGACAGGAATACCATACAGCAATTGCGCGTTGACTTTGGCGTTAAAGACCTTAAGGGCAGCAGGAATATATTGGTTTCCTCTATTGAAAACCCCCCGATTAATCCAGGATTTGTTACTACTTCCCCAGAACCAGAGCACCAAGAGGCAGCTAAGCTCACTCTACAGGGAGCCAGCATGGTTAGGAGTGGTGGACTCTAGTCTGGAGAACCGGGTTTGACTCCCCACTCCTCCACATGAGCAGCGGACTCTGATCTGGTGAACTGGGTTGGTTTCCCCACTCCTACACATGAAGCCAGGTGGGTGACCTTGGGCTAATTGCAGTTCACTCAGAACTTTCTCAGCCCCACCTACTGCACAAGGTGTCTGTTGTGGGGAGAGGAAGGGAAGGTTTGATTCTCCTTAAAAGGTAGAGAAAGTCGGCAAATAAAAGCCAACTCTTCTTCCTTCTTCTTCAATATAACTACTTAAAGTATAGTTCTTTGAGGTTAATGTCCAGACGGGGGAAAATGAAGTTGATTAAAGAAACTAAAGTGACCATCTGAGATGGGGAAAAGCAAGACAGAAGCAAAAAGTGATACCCATTGAAGAACACATACAAAAACTACAGGTTCTTTTGAACATGGGATTCAGCTCTCTCCCAGATTCCATTTTTAATTAATTTTTTTAAAAAAATTCCCATACTAATGTCACTGCCTTTCTCTTGCCTTAGTGCTGTACTCCAGAATTAGGTGTAGCTACATACACACACTAGATAGACAAACAGATGTAAGGTGCAGATATAAGGAACACACGTCTTATTTTCAGAACACCCCAAAATAGAACCAACAACCCTTAATATCGAAAACAGTACTCCCAGTGAACAAATCAAGATGCATATAGATGGGTACAAAACATCTGCGTGCCTCCCTGGAATCTCCAGGAATGAGGAGGAAACAAGGAAGACAGAGGAGGGAGAGTAGAGGGACACAAAGAAACGGCACTGGAAGGAAAAGGAAAGTGTTGGTTGTCGGTGACTCCCTGCTGAGGGGTATGGAAAGTCATGTGTCCAGACCTGACCCCCCCTGGCCCAAGAGGTGTGTTGCTTGCCAGGGACGAAAATTAAGGACATTGTAGAGCAGATACCGAAACTGGTCAAACCAAAAGATCATTACCCATGTGTGATGGTCCATGAGGGAACCAATGACACGTCCACGAACACCACTGAAAACATTAAGGAGGACTATGAAGCTCTCGGAAGCTGAAGGGCATGGGGACACCGGTCTCTGAGCTTATTAAGATCTTGGGGTACGAGTGGACCGTAAGTTAAATATGAGCAACCAGTGTGACACAGCGACAAAAAAGGCTAATGTGCTCTTGTGGTGTATCAGAGGTATAACATCCAAATCACAAGAGGTTATAGTCCTGCTGTACACTGCACTGGTCAAGCCACACCTGGAGTATTGTGTGCAGTTCTGGAGGCCTCACTTCAAAAAGGATGTGGACAGAATGGAGCCGGTGCAGAGGAGAGTGAAGAGGGGCCTGGAGACCAAGCCCCACGGGGAAAGGCTGAGGGAATTGGGAATGTTTTGTCTGGAGAAGAGGAGGTTGAGGGGGGACATGAAGGCTCTCTTTGGGCGAAAACGCACGGTTGCTTTAGCCTCCTTTATTCCCTGTTTCAGCCAGGATTCAGCCAGGATCGGACAGTCGGCGAAACGTATGCATTCAATCCTGGCTGAAACAGGGAATATCCAACACTAGATATATGCTGCTCAAGATCAATTGATCAAGGAGCTTCTAAGGGATCAAAGGAAAGGAAACAGGGAATAAAGGAGGCTAAAGCGACCGTGCGTTTTCGCCCTTTAAGTATTTGAAGGGCTGTCACTTAGAGGAGGGAAGCGAGCTGTTCCTGTTGGCAGCAGAGGAGAGGACTCACAATAATGGGTTTAAATGGCAGGTGGAGAGGTTCTGGCTGGATATTAGGAAAAAGATTTTTACAGTAAGAGTTGTTCGACAGGGGAATCCGCTACCTCGGGAGGTTGGTGAGCCCCCCCTCACTGGCAGTCTTTAAGCAGAGGCTGGACAAGCACTTGACAGGGTTGCTGTAGGCTGATCCTGCATTGAGCAGGAGGTTGGACTAGATGGCCTGTGTGGCCCCTTCCAATTCTATGATTCTTGAAAGGCACTGCTGAGAGTAAGGGAAAGGGGGTTTGGTCAGCACAGTAACTAAGAGAGACTGCCTGACGGCTTTTGTCCGCACAAAAATGGATTCCGCCAAGCACTACTGTCAAAAACGCAAGTGAAGAGGCACCAAGTTCCATAGGCAGCTGTGGGCACACAGAGGAGAAAACAAGAAAAGCTTGTCTGGGCCGACACAAGATGAAGCAAAGGCAAATGATTCAACTACTAGTAGATTTGCTGCCCTGACCAAACCCATTTCCTTTTCAAGACTACACTGCCTTCTTATATCTGGGATTCCAGGGAGATAAAGAGAGGTTGTTCCACCCATTCTTGCCTGGTTTACAGGAAAAATGAGGAAAATCTACACTGTCCTTCAGTGTTACTCCTCTGAAGATGCCTGCCACAGCTGCTGGCGAAACGTCAGGAAAGAAAATACCAAGACCACGGTCACACAGCCCGGATAACCTACAAGAACCTATGAGGAAAGGTTGAAGGAGCTGGGTATGTTTAGCATGAAGAGGAGAAGAGTGAGAGGTGATATGATAACCATCTTCAAGTACTTGAAAGGCTGTCATATGGAGGATGGTGCCAAGTTGTTTTCTGTTGCCCCACAAGGTCGGACCAGAACCAACAGGTTGAAATTAAATCAAATGAGTTTCCGTCTAGACATTAGGAAGAATTTTCTAACAGTTAGAGCGGTTCCTCAGTGGATCAGGCTTCCTCGGGAGGTGGTGAGCTCTCCTTCCCTGGAGGTTTTTAAGCAGAGGCTAGATGGCCATCTGTCAGCAATGCTGATTCCGTGACCTTAAGCAGATGATGAGAGGAAGGGCATCTTGGACATCTTCTGGGCCTGGAGTAAGGGTCACTGGGGGTTTGTGCAGGGGGGGGAGGTAGTTGTGAATTTCCTGCATTGTGCAGGGGGTTGGACTAGATGACCCTGGTGGTCCCTTCCAACTCTATGATTCTAAGGTAGGCGAATATATTTCCAGTAAGGAACCAGGATGCTGCTTCCAGCTCAATCAAGCCAAGGATGAAATGTAGAGCTTTATCCAGCAACTGGCAGCATTTGATTAAGGAGGCTGATCCCCCCCCTTTGTGAAACTTCTTCCTCTAGTTCCAACATTCATATGGGGGCGGCATGTGTGCCCAGAACTCTTTGTAAATGCACATAAGTAAGCTGATGCCACCCCACCCTGGAGTTGTGTCATTACGTACTCTGTGGGTAACAGTATATTTGGCCTGTTTCCCACAGTGTTACAGATGGAGAGAAGTGTTTCACGAGCTGCTGCTATTCCAAGTGAATAAGGGGCTTTAGACTGAGCAGTAGCAGACGTGAGCGGGACGCGGCTACCTTAAGCAGACTTTCCCACAAAGACTACTATATTCTATGAGTATTTGGGAATTTTGAAATCAGAATTCTTCTCTTTTTTAGTCCAATATTAAGCCAATGATAGGCTTGTTCTGTGGTAATCATACATTATGGTCCCCACCCAAAAGAGAAGGCAGGTGGACACAGTTGCATTGCCTGTTCCATCAGCCTGTGTGGAGTTGCTTGGGGGGGGGGGAGAGGGGGCTCCTCAAAAGGACATCTATGAGCAGGGCCAGAAAAAGGGAATACACATAAAAGCAACAGAAAAAGGGAATACACATAAAAGCAACAGTTATCCTTATAACTCTCCCCTGCAACCAACCTAATATCTACCAGACACCAATCATTCCCTCCTTAACTTGAGGGTTAATCATAGCAGAGGGAATCCATCCGTCCATTTTCCCTGCTGCTATCACTACTGCTCCATGGGAATTTTTCTTTACATATTAAAATGTGCACAGGAACATACTGTGCATTTGAAGCGCACACACACAAAAAAACTGCAAAGACCCCCCCCCCCTTACAATCTCACACTCTAGACCAGTGGTTCCCAACCTTTTTTTGACCAGGGACCACTAGGACTTTTTTGTTCGGTGCAGGGACCCCAAGGTTCAAAATAAAAATTCGGAGAATTTGAAAATAAACTTTAATCATAACTGTTAGCTAAACATTAAACTTAGAATAATATTTGAACATATATTTTTATAATAGAGAACTTTTAATTGAAAATATTAATTTATTATGGGTTTATAACTTTGTTTCGAGGACCTTAATTTAGTTCTCGTGGACCCCTGGGGGTCCATGGACCCCTGGTTGGGAACCAGTGCTCTAGACTAAAGAGCCTACAGGAGCTCTTTCACCATTAGCAAAAAAGAGGATTCTGCAAGATTTCCATAGCAGGAAAAATGGGGGACATTGAAAGACGGAGCCAAACTTGCACCACACGTGTAGCCCCACCTACCCCTCTGTACCAGGGGAGGCCATAACGCTCCGTCCCTTGACCTCTGGGTTTTGTACGACTCTTGCAAAGGAAGCTCCAAAAAGTGACCCGAATCAGCCTATTACAAGGGGCAAAAGCAGGACCACGGGGAAGAAAATAGAGGCAAGCAACCATTTGGGAAGGCCACCAGCATTTCTTCTCCGGAACAAACAAGGGATGCCAATACCGGCAACAAGGCTCCTCCGTGGCCCTTTCTTCAGAGGACACCTACTTTGCACCCTGGGTGCACGAAGTCCTGCCAAACCCTCCTTCGCTCATGCGGAAGCGGCTCACACGAGCACACAATGCAACCATCAGCAGTGCTTAGAAGTCCAGCGGAGGCGGCCCCTTCCTCTCTCGGGTGGGACCCTGGCCCAGACTTCCGCGCCCCCCCTCCTCTCTCTTACCATGATACGGGGAGGGGCCCCGATGCACAAACTTCAGCAGCCCCTGCGCGGCCGCCTGCGCCGAGCCCGCCTAGGAAGGAAGGAAGGAAAAAGGGGGCGCGTGATGCAGGGGTGCGGGGGGGGGGGGTGCATGCGCTCGCGCGTGCCTGCCCCCCCCCCGGAGGGACCCGCAAGCCCGGCGGCCCCCGAGGAGCCCCTGGCGGCGCGCTCTGGACCTCGGCGGGGCAGCACCTGCATGACTCGCCCGCGCCGCGCCGCTCCCGAGTCCCGCCTGCCCCGCTCCGGCTCCGGCTCCGGCTCCGCCCCGCAGCGCTCGGCCTGCTGGGGAAGGGAAGCCCGCCCCGGAGCCCTCTGCAGGTCGTGCGAATGGAAACCCTGCGTTGCAAACTGGCTGCAACGTGTCCTCCTGCGGACGCGCCTCGGGCGCCAACGCCCGGCCGCTGGAGACGCCTCTCTTCCCTGCTCCGGCCAGGATCGACCGCACCGTGTTTTTTTAAAAAGGCTCTTAACACCTTTGGTTGCAGTTATGTCTTTCCCCTTCTATCTCTGCCACAAAAGGGCTAGAGACTGAAAGAAAGAAAGAAAGAAAGAGCTGGGCATTACATATACTATTATAACATTATACTGATAAAACAGTATTCAGTTGCCAGTAAAAAAAGAATAACTTGAGCGGAAATGGCCTCATTTGTATTATTAATGCTTCTTTCTGTGCTTTCAATTTTCCTTTCACAGTGATCTGAAGTTCACATAAGTAGGAAGCTGTTTAAAATTGATTTGATGAAATAAAGCTGTTTTCACAAGTGTTTTGCATTTTATTGATATTCACGTGGGATATGTGTGTGTGAGAAGTGCCATCAAGTCACAGCAGGCTTATGGTGACCCCTTATGGGGTTTTCATGGCAAGAGACTAACAGAGGTGGTTTGCCAGTGCCTTCCCCTGCACAGCAACCCTGGTCTTCCTTGGTGGTCTCCCATCCAGATACTAACCAGGGCTGACCCTGCTTAGCTTCCGAGATCTGACGAGATCAGGCTAGCCTGGGCCATCCAGGTCAGGGCCACGTGGAATATACAGCAGAACATTCAATACTGGTTCTGTTGCATTCTTTATACACATTCATTTGATTGAAAAGCATTCTGAGAACCGTGAAAGTACTCACACCATTCCCACAAATATTTCTGGTTTGTGTTCCCATGAACCTTGATCTTGAGAGGCAGGATAATGCAGTTGGGAAAGTATTGCATTTAGATCAGTGAGACATGGGTTTAAATTCCTACTCCGGCATAAAGCTCGTTGGGAAACCATGGGCCCGTCACAGCCTCTCATCCTTAGGCTGTTATGAGGATGAAATGGGAGGAAGGGTGCTAGAAACTTCAGCATCCTTATGCAGAACATACATTGTGAACTAGGCTGCGTTGTACGCTCAAACTAAAGTAATCTGGATTACTGTTCTGCATGGAACTCCTTTACCCAATGTGCCCCACTCAAGAGTTAAATGGTGGTAAACATTTATGTCCCCCTTTAATGTACATTTGTTATGGTTTTGTGGCCTTACCTCCAGCCCATTTTGGTGACTGCAAACCATGGGAAAAGGCCACGTTAGACATTCCAGATTAACTAGGGTAAGGGTGTGATCTTGTGCACATAGTATGATGGGGCTGTGTTACCTAAGCAGGAAGAGAGGACTACATAGGCTGCTGCCTACCACACTCTGAAATGCTAAATTGAAAATACGCCACAAGATGCTGCAAGCGTCACTTACAAAACCGCCATTCTTTCTTTCCCCCTGCAAACACACCCCTCTCATTTGCTTTCCTTCTGTGGATTGTGGAAAGCTGGTGTAAACTTAAACCTGCCTGTTGGTGCAACAAGCATCTCTACCAATTAACTCTCACTCTTCCTTTTGTCTCCTTTTAACACCATAGTGGCATCTCAGAGACCATATGCAGAAAGTTCTCACCTCTGCTCATGTCTTTTTATCTGACAGATCATGGTTTTGGTTTGGTTAGAAGAAGGAAAGGAAACAGTCAAGCAAAATCTGAAGTCACAGCCTTGTATGTATTTAGTACATCTTCCTCCAAGGAGCTCAGGGCAACATACACCTCCCCTCCTCCGTTTGAACCTCACAACACCAACCATGTGAGGTGGGCTAAGCCTGATTTGGATTAGAACTGTGGCATGGAGAGGGAAACAGTGCAGGGGAGTTGTTATTTGCTCCACCAGGGAAGCTTATCTGCTGTACTCATGCAGGTGTCTATACCCTGTAAGTTTTCCCATCAAAACAAATAGTGGCTCCCTGGGACTGTTGAAGTTCGGGAAAATGGCATGGGAGTGAGGGAAGGCTGAGGAAGTTCCTTTCCCCATCCATCCCAATCGTGATCTGAATTGCTTTTCCTCTTGCCTAGGAATTAAGTTTTACACAGAACTTGCAGTGCCTGTCTGACTGTCAGGACCCGGCCAGGGCTCAAGGAAAATATAATGTGTAGTTAAGCCAAATACCTCGTGTGCGGGAAGCATCAAGGAAATGGCATAGCCACAGGAGTGCAGAAGCAAAGATCCTGCCCTTGGTCTCTGCTGGTCTGTTTTCCCCCACTAGTGCTGATTTGGGTTCCTTTCCCACTGGGGGGAGCTGCTGCTTCAACAATAAGACTCTCCAGCTAATAAACTCCATGAATCCTACCCTCTCACCTGCTCTGTAAATCAACTGAATTTTGATTTCAGATACTTTACTGGCATAATAAAGAAAGTATACATGTTTTGACAAATTATATGGGAAGAACAAATCAATGGCCAGCTAGGACAGAACACAACAGCTGGCGGCAGGGGGAGGGGGGAGGCACTGAGAACGTATTACACCATAGCCCCAGGGTCTGTTCTCCTTTCTTGTCAAACAAAATTCAGGGTGCAAAGTTTGACCTGTAAAAGCTCTTATCTGCTTAGGGAACAATCTTCATTCAGCACATCTGCTAAGAATCCTACTCTGGTGTATTCAGTGGGTCTTAATACATGTTTTTAAAATCGTACTTCTAGGCTTAAGAGAGCCCCTTGTTCCATGTTCTGTGGCACTCTATGAAACCAACCAACCTCTTGAAGCAGTGGGAAATTCAGAGCAGCCTTTACAGGGCAAGGGTTCTTTTGTAGAAAGTGGTGGAGACTTAACGTGCTTTTGTGATTACTATTTGTGGGGGGGGGGGGATTAAGTAGTCATTATAGAATTGCAAAAGCGAATACACAGGTAAGAGATAACTAGTCACAAACCATCATTAGCACAAACTATTTCCCCCTTAGGGCTGCCAACTCCAGTTTAGGAGATTCCTGGAGTTTGGGGGCCGTGCATGGGGAAGGCAGCTTGGGGAGGGGATGGACCTCAGTGGGGATGCTATTCCATAAAGGCTACCCTCCAAAACTGCCATTTCCTCCAGGGAAACTGATCTCTGGAGATGAGATGTAATTCCAGGAGACCTCTAGGCCCTACCTGGAGGGTGGAAATCCTGTTCCCCCTGCCCAAAATAATATCAGGCATATAAGAAAACACACACAAACCTTGCTAACTAACCACTACTCATAGCTAAGATGGTAACTGGTTATAAATAGGGTTGCCAACCTCCAGGTACTAGCAGAAGATCTCCTGCTATTACAACTGATCTCCAGCCGATCTCCAGAGATCAGTTCACCTGGAGAAAATGGCCGCTTTGGCAATTGGACTCTATGGCATTGAAGTCCCTCCCCTCCCCAAACTCCGCCCTCCTCAGGCTCTGCCCCAAAAACTTCCTGATGGTGGCACAGAGGGACCTGGCAACCCTAGTTATAAACAAAAGACAAACAAAACTATTTAGCCCATTTTTAGTAAGTCATTATTCTTCCGAAAGCCCAGACAGGCCTCTGTTTCACACCAGAATTCCCAAAGCAGGAATGCAGAACAGAGGGAAACAAACTGTATATTTTTAATACAGACTTCCCTGGCAATTGGGGGGAGATTCTGTGATTCATTGCCAGTACCTTTTGGTCACCTATCAAATTTAACAGATCCTTGTGCCATGCAATTTGGACTTCAGCTAGGCATCAGGAAAGAGAGGATAGAAGGATTGAATCTATAGCCTTCAGCAGGTGGGCTGTGCACCAGTAAACTTACAAAATGCCAGGTCCGGTAGACTGGTTATAATATAAATGAAGTCAATAAATAAATAATTTCCATACAATTTTCCAGAGCAGCTATAATATGTACATATTTTAGAGATGAAATTTCAATGTTGTTATCAGACAAGATGAGACATATTGACAAAAGGGAACAGTTTAGTTTATGAAATAATCACATAACCAGGCTATATGTGACAAGTGTTCCTTCATCTCCTTTGTCTTTCAAAAGGCTCTTCTTAGATCTCTGGGCCTCAGCCACCTTTCTTCTCCTCCTCTTACAAATCCTTCCTCTGGCCACGCAGGAATTATAGAGTTTCTTTCTTGCTGTCCTTTCTCTTTCACATCTCTCCTGCATTCTTTGCCATTCCCACAGGTCTCCATTCTTCAAATAAGGCTTTGTGTGCCACACATACCTAGCAGCCCAGCCCTGCATGCCAGGGATTGTGAGATTCCCAGTGCAATAACTTGCCCAGAAGTCCCATGATGTTGCCAGATGCCTGACCCCTTGATGAATTGGGTTGCTAAATTCAAGCAGAATTCTTCTTTCAGAGTATAGATTGTTCATCTAGCAACTCTGAGCCCTCATGACTTCCTGGCCTGTGATTCCCAGGCCTCACCTGTGCCAGTCCTTACCTGACACCTGGTTCCCAGCACTTGCCTACCCACCTTCTTCCCACCAGTCATACACAGCAGTAGGCTTACTTTCAAGAGCCCCCCCCCCACTCCTCTCTTTACATCTCTAAAAAAAAGGTAAAGGTCTCCTGTGCAAGCACTGGGTCATTCCTGACCCATGGGATGATGTCACATCCCGACATTTTCTAGGCAGACTTTTTGTTTATGGGGTGGTTTGCCATTGCCTTCCCTTGTGATCGTCCCTTTACCCCCCAGCAAGCTGGGTACTCATTTTACTGACCTTGGAAGGCTGAGTCAAACTTGAGCCCTCTACCTGAAACCAGCTTCCGTCGGGATCGAACTCAGGTTGTGAGCAGTGCTTGGACTGCAATACTGCAGCTTACCACTCTGCACCACAGGGCTCCCTCTTTACATCTCTACCACCCTTTATTTCCACAAATTCCTGCTTTTGAAGCCACTGCCTAATTTTGTTCCTTTAGCCATCCTGTCTCCTTAGAACTCCCCCTCCCATAGCATCAAGCCCTCTGGGCTTAAATGCTGTGAACCCCTTCTCTGATTAGTCTCAGTTCTCATATTCCTTTCCCTGAAATCTCATCCTCCATCCAACCTTCCTTCAGATTCTTGTTTCTCTCTCTATGCCTACTTTGTACCTTTTGTCAACCTCCTTAGAATCATAGAATCATAGAGTTGGAAGGGACCACCAGGGTCATCTAGTCCAACCCCCTGCACAATGCAGGAAATTAACAACTACCTCCCCCCAACATCCCCAGTGACCCCAACCCTTGCCCCGCAATGCAGGAGGATCCCACAATCAAAGTACTCCCGACAGATGGCCATCCAGCCTCTGCTTAAAGACCTCCAAAGACGGGGACTCCATCACCCTCTGAGGCAGTGCATTCCACCATCGAACAGCCCTTACCGTCAGAAAGTTCTTCCTTGTGGAATCGCTTTTCTCTTAGTTTAAATCCACTACTCCGTGTCCTAGTCTCTGAAGCAACAGAGAACAAGCTAGTTCCCTCATCAACATGACATCCCTTCAAATATTTAAACATGGCTATCATGTCTCCCCTCAACCTTCTCTTCTCCAAACTAAACAAACCCAACTCCCTAAGTCTCTCCTCATAGGGCATAGATTCCAGACCTCTGACCATTCTGGTCGCCCTCCTCTGGACACGCTCCAACTTGTCAATATCCTTCTTAAATTATGGAGCCCAAAACGACGCAGTATTCCAAGTGAGGTCTGACCAATGCAGAATACAGTGGTAGTATTACTTCCCTTGATCTAGACACAATACTCCTATTGATGCAGACCAGAATTGCATTGGCCTTCTTAGCAGCCATATCACACTGTTGACTCATGTTCAGTTTGTGGTCCACTAAGACTCCAAGATCTCTTTCACATGTACTGTTGTCAAGCCAACTCTCTCCCATCCTGTACCTGTGCCTTATGTTGTTTCTGCCTAGGTGAAGTACTTTACACTTCTTCCTATTGAAATCCATTTTATTACTTATGGCCCAGCTCTCCATTCTATTGAGGTCATTCTGAACTCTGACCCTACCCTCCGGGGTATTAACTATCCCTCCTAACTTGGTGTCATCTGCAAATTTAATTAGCATGCTCTCTATTCCATCATCCAAGTCATTTATAAAAATATTAAATAGTACCGGTCCCAGGACAGACCCCTGTGGCACCCCACTGGTCACTCCTCTCCAGGATGAAGTCGTGCCATTAATGAGCACCCTTTGGGTTTGGTTGGTCAACCAATTACCAATCCACCTAACAGTAGCAGTGTCCAGCCCACATTTTACTAGCTTTGTTTCAAGAAGATCATGGGGAACTTTATCAAAGGCTTTACTGAAATCAAGGTACACTACATCTACTGCATTCCCTTCATCTATCATACTTGTCACTCTATCAAAAAAAGATATGAGATTAGTTTGGCATGACCTGTTTTTGAGAAACCCATGTTGACTGTCATTGATCACAGCATTTCTTTCTACGTGCTTACATACTGTCTGTTTAATTATCTGCTCTAGTATTTTACCTGATATTGATGTCAGGCTGACTGGGCTATAATTGTTTGGGATTTCTTTCCTCCCCTTTTTAAATATGGGGACCACATTAGCCCTCCTCCAGTCTGCTGGAACCTCTCCTGTTCTCCATGAATTCTCAAAGTTTATTGCCAGTGGTTCTGAAATCACTTCAGCCAGTTCTTTTAACACCCTTGGATGCAGTTCGTCCGGCCCCAAAGACTTGAATTCATCGAGAGTAGCCAGGTATTCCCGTACTATCTCAGATTCTATATTATGTTGTAATTCCCCTATTGCATCCTCTGCTCCATTATTCCCAGGTTGAGGACTATTCCCCTTTTGGGAGAAGACTGATACAAAAAAGGAGTTAAGTAATTCTGCCTTTTCTGCCTCCCCTGTTAATAACTCACTATCCTCTCTACTGACCTGATCGTTACCTTGATCTTCCTTTTGTTACGGACATAACCAAAAAACCTTTTTTTGTTTTGTTTTTAACTTCCCTGGCTAGTCGGAGCTCATTCTGCACTTTAGCCTTCCTGACTTTCTCCCTACATGTGTTGGCTACTTGTTTGAATTCCTCTTTGTTGATTTCTCCCTTTTACCATTTCTTGTACATGCCTTTCTTAAACCCTATCTCAACCAAAAGTTCTTTAGACATCCACCCTCGTTTCTTCAAACCTCTACCTTTTTTTCTCCTCGTGGGAATTGATTTAAATTGCGTCTTCAATATCTCCCTTTTAAGAATTTTCCATCCTTGCTTCTGCCCTCTCTTTTCTTTAGCTTTCCTGAAACCTAGGACATTTCCCCAGTTCTCAGCCTGCCTGTGTCAGTGAAATTTTAATCCTGGACAACTGAAAATTCCACGCCACCAGTTCAACCAATCCATGTCAGAGGCTTTATCACCATAAGTACAATGCAATATAGATTGCTAGGTGCATGCTCCATTTTCTTAACAGTTCTTCCCATTTAGTCTTTTATTACTATATTTCTGAGTGCTTCATTCAAGGAGCTAGTATATATAATGACTGCAAGATCAAAGAGCAAAGGCCGCATAATAACTTTTACTAGGATCAACCACAGTACCACAAGACAGTGTGCAATCTTTTGAAATATCCAGAATTCTTCATCCGGCTGGATGGCAGAAAAAAAGGGGGGTATTTCAAGCCCTGTAAAGCTTCTTGTTGGCATCTTGTGTAGAATGTCAAGCAGATTTGAATACATAGTAGTTCTGGGTAGCAATGATATCAGGTTGTATGTCTGGTCATCTGGGGGGAAAGGGAGAATTGCTTCCTTCAGTTGAAAATATTATAAGTAATTGATCAAATGTCTCTCTAATACTAAATGGAACACATGGGTGCCTTAAAAAGGCTGAGAGCAGAGGGAAAATACTAATAATTACAATGACAAAACCAAAGATTAATTTTGGATTATGCACTAGGTAAAGAGTAATTATATTTCCAAAATGGGTAATATTATTAATGGCCGGGAAACCCCATAAGCATAGTCTCTTCGTGGGTAATTTTCTTCCAGTTGAAGAATTATTTTCTTATCAGCTAGATTCATAGGGTTGCCAGGTCCCTCTTCACTACTGGTAGGAGGTTTTGGGGGGCGGAGCCTGAGGAGGGCGGGGTTTGGAGAGGGGAGGGACTTCAATGCCATAGAGTCCAGTTGCCAAAGCGGCCATTTTCTCCAGGTGAACTGATCTCTATTGGCTCAATTGTAATAGCAGGAGATCACCAGCTAGTACCTGGAGGGTGGCAACCCTATAGATGCAGGTTTTCCCAACTGAAGATTGCAAGTAGCTGCACTGGTTCCAAGCAAAATCCGAAACCAAAAGACATGATTGCATGCAAACTTTCCCTTACAAAGAGCATTCCCCCAAGTGCATTACTTTGCACTTATGAATATTTATTGGTAACTTCTCATAGTCTGCCTTGGACAGGCAGTTTTTGAAACAACAAAACATAGGATAATATCTCCTACACATTTATTGACCCCATCCAAGGATCCAAATAGTTTAGTGATGCATTACATTCCAGGATAATTTAAACTGGAAATTACATCTTAAAAATATTAAAGTCAAAGCGAAAGTTTCGAGAAATGCCTTGGTTCGTTTTTTCTATTTTAGAGGTGGGAATTATATACATGGAGCAATTAAAGCTTTTAATGCCAAGGTGACTTCCCAATTACGGTACAGTATTGGAGTCTTAATTGATGAAGGTATCAGTCAGTCACTAAGGCCATTTCTCTATTGCCAAACTGTGTTTCTGGGGTAGCCCTTAGAGCGGAATTGGGCCAGAAATCCCTTGAGGCTCTTGCATGGCAAAGAGTCTTTCTATTATACCGTAAGACGCTTGTGTGTAAAGAGGGGTTTATAAGCCTTATTGGAAAAGATCAATCAGTGTTCGCTTGGAAAAAAGTTATTGCAAATAGACTGCAGCGGCTGGGTTTTAACCCTAATGAGGCATTTGAGATGAATGAAATTAAATCTAGGGTAACATCTCTTGATTTTAGTAGTATGCAGGAAAGGGTGTGGTGAGTTTGCTCTGTGGCTACTTATGGTTTAATCCCTTCTAAGTCCATTCCACAACATGTCTTTCATTTAATGGTGTAGCAATATAGAAGAGTGTTTATGTTGGCTAGGCGGAATGCTTTCCTGTCCAGGGTTACCGAAGGACACTTTGCAGGCATTCCATGTTCAGATAGAAGCTGCATATGTGGTGATGGCCATATAGAGACCCTGGAACATATTTTGCTGTACTATTGTTGTTGGGATGATCTGAGGTGAAAATATTTAGGGCTTACCTTATAAATTTTATCTCTCCCCGCAAAATTTAATTCAATGGTTGTTATTTGGTACCAATAAAAGAATCACATTAACGGCTAAATTTTTACAGGTGGTAATTAAATGTAAAAAGGCTTAATTTGGAGGATTATATTAGTATGATGCTGCTTGTGACCTTTTGGCTGTTTAAGCAATATCATTTAAGTAAGTAAGATTAGTGAATCATGACTTGCCTTTACCAAAGCAATACTGATGTTTCTCTAATGTACCATTTTGTCTATGGGGCAACTCTACAATTAACAATAGTTTTTTTGGGCTGCCCAACCATAAGTGCCACTAGTAAAATATCCTCTGCTTGCTCCACAGTTAGCAAGCGTGCATAAAAGGCCACCTCACTCGAAAGCACAGAGAGCAAACAATTGCACCAGAGCCCACTGTAACCCCACTGCAAGCCACGCATCATGGAGAAAGAAGGGGAGGATTTTATTAACAGAAAGCTGGAGGCCCTGGATAGGGAAGGGGAGACAATTCAAAGGGACAACAGCCTGCCCTGACGAGACTCTTGAGAACTTTGCCGCATGCCCCCAAAGGTGTTGAGTGAGATGGCGCCGGAAACACGGCCAGGGAAAGAATCACAAACACAAGGAAGACAGAGGGAGGAGAATAGAGGGACACAAAGAAACAGCGTGGGACGGAAAAGGAAAGTGTCGGTTGTCGGTGCCTCCCTGCTGAGGGGTATGGAACGTCATGTGTCCAGGCCTGACCCCCCTGGTCCAAGAGGTGTGTTGCTTTCCAGGGGCGAAAATTAAAGATATTGTAGAGCAGATATCCAAACTGGTCAGACCTCAAGATCATTACCCATTTGTGATGGTCCATGTGGGAACCAATGACACAGCTATGAACTCCATCAAAAACATTATGGTGGACTATGAAGCTCTCAGGAGGAAGCTGAAAGGAATGGGGGCACAGGTGGTGTTCTCTTCAGTCCTTCCTGTCAGAGGAAGAGGAATGTGATGGGGACATAAGACAGTGGAGGTGAACCACTGGCTACATTGGTGGTGCAGGCAGGAGCGATTTGGATTCTGGGATCACAGCCTGGGATTTCTGGATGAAGGCCTACTAGCATGCAATGGAATTCACCTTTCAAGTGTGGGGAAGAATGTTTCTGGAAGAAATCTAGAGAGATTCGTCAAGAGGGCTTTAAACTGATACCGCAAGGGAAAGGAGATTATCAATGTAGGGATTTAAATGCAGGAGAGCAAACAGCAGAGACCCACTTGGAAGGGCCGGGTATAAAGGAGCCAAAGGTGAGGAGCTTCAGGTGTCTATGTACCAATGCCCAAAGCTTGGGCAATAAGAAGGAAGAGCTTCAGCTTCTAATGCAGTCAGAGGGATATGATTTAGTAGGCATTACAGAAACTTGGTGGGACGATTCCCATGACTGGAATGTAGTAGTGGATGGATATGAGTTGTTCAAGAACAACCGAAAGGTCAAAGAGGGGGCGGAATGGCAGTGTATGCGAGGTGAGGGTTTGCTTGTCACGAAATACCAGAGGAGGAGGGTGACACCCAGTGGAAAGTATCTGGGTGAGGATAAGGGAAGGAAGGATAACCAGTATTGTGGTTGGAGTCTGCTACAGACCTCATGACCAGGGTGAGGAGGTGGCCGCTGCCCTCCTTGAGCAGCTTGACAGGGTATCCAAACAACAAGAGCTAATAGTTATGGGAGATTTCAACTTCTCCGATGTGTGCTGGGTGACCAACTCTGCAAAGCTACCACAGCCATGCAAGTTCCTGTCAGCAAGGGTTTCCATTCGGGCCCCGGATAAGCAAGCTCCGTTCTCTCCCCCCTGCCCTGTGCTCATTCTTGCTCTCGCTCGGCATTAGCGTTTCAATACACAACCGCTGTGAGCTAGCTGAAGCCGCAGGACTATGCCTGGGAGCCCGAGAGATCACCCGGTCGTTTACTAATCAATTTCACCATTATTTCTCGTAATGGGTAATCACCGGCAAATACTTCCTTATTGTAAACTTGTATCCTTTCCCATTCAGGACAGCTCTGCTGCATCTCATCCTTTTGTGTTCCGCCATTACGTGTAATCAATTCTATTGTATGTTCCCTATAAAGATGACCAGTATTTCCCCCAACTGTATTCTGACCTTAAGTTTGTATGGACCTACTGAACTCGTTTTGCTTTCTTAATAAAACTTTTAACTCGCTGCACTGTCTGGTGTGAAGTTTACTATTACTGATATGCAACGAGGTACTGAAGTCCTGACAGTAGGTCAGAATCTCAGTTTTCCTTAGCCTTCCTTTTTATTTTTATTTTTTTTATTTGTCTAGTGAATAGCTAGTATTAATATGTCTGCACGATCCTCAAATCCACTCTCCGTGGGAGAGGACCTCCTTCAGACCGTTATTGATATTGATGTTGGCATGGAAGAAGCGACCCCGGAGCAGCACTCGCCCGGCCTTACCGATTTCCCTGGGATGCCGACGTGGACCTCCTTACCCAAGCAAGCCGAGCAGTGATGGAGAATCGGGGCCAGCGAACAGGCAGCGTCGGAACCTTGGGGCGGGTTGTACCGAGGACCGCTAACCGATTGGTACGGAGAGGGGGAAGAGCGGAGCCGGGAGGTCGTTCCTAGGGAATGGTTGGAAGGACCCTCGATCACCCACGCTCCAGTCACTCCAGCCCCCATCGCCACGGAGGAAGTCATCCGGCTACGCGGACAGAACCAAGCGCTTGCTCTACAGAACTGGGACCTACAGGCACAGATGAGCATTCTGCAGAGGGACTTGGCTGCAGTTTTGGGGGCAGTGAGGGATCTCAGACAGCCCTCACAGCAACCCCAAGCCAGCTCACTGCCCGCCGCTGAACCACCCATCTGTGGAGAGGTACCCCTTACCCCTTATGGTAAATATGGGTATTCGGCTTAGGTTTACCGAAAGAATTTGGGCCCATTATAGTCTATGGAGATTTTTTTCAAAGTGCCTGTGGGGGCATTTTTGGAGGTAGAGTCACCAAATTTGCAGTGTGGCTGTAAGGGACTCTCCTTAGACAGTCACTGAAGTTTGGTGAATGTTGGGACAGGGGGTCCAATTTTATGGGCCAGCAAAGAGGTCGCCCCAAAATCCAGGCATTTGTGAGCCGATCTGTCCATTGGTTTTCAGGTTCAGAAGTTCAGCATTGCCGAGGACTGGTGGAAAAAGCCAGTTGGCAGGCTGGCGCCTCAAAGTCTGGGGCCTCAAAGTCTGGGGCTCCCTTCATATCTGGGGTGCATAGCATGATGTCCATGCAAATTAGCTTCCAGACTGAGGGAAAAGGCTTAAATGCAAGAAAATAAGGCACGGAAAACATTTCTTTTGGTGGCAAATGACATCCTGTGAACAGTCATCAACAAACTGATGGTCACAGTGCAGGAAAACGAAGCCTCTACTCAAGGCGACCTTCAGTTTGAGAGCAGGTTTTTTTTTGGGGGGGGGTGATATTGTAGCCAGATGAAGTCTCGACCATGGGAGCTGTTCTGAAGGGGAGCTCATCCACACGGGTGAGGAAGTCTCCTTCGGAAGCCTGGTGGTGTGAGCAGCTGTTGAAGCTGGTTCTTTTTAGTTGGACGGTATAGCCCTCCAGACAGGACTGGGTGAGCCTTGTCTTTTAAATAACCCTTATGCTTGATCCAGATTAACCCACTGAAAGGTGATGGTTGGTCAGACCAAGTTTGCTCCAATTGCACAACCCCTAACTCAAAAGGGCCTCAACTATGATGCCTTAACAAAACCTGTCAAAGATAGAAAAATGGGAGAAAGCACAGAGCTGTGCCTCTGAGCAAAGGCAAATAGCCGAACCCGGAAAAGCTGGATAATTCGGGAATCGCCTATTCAGCTTCGGGCAGGTTCCCAGGTTTTGGTATTCGGTCTAACCAAAACCTGAATATTGCCGAAACGGCTAATTTTTTGTTTATTTTTTGGTTCGGGTTTATCGATATGCACAACCCTAGTAAACAGAGTTCCAAGGCAATTGTTTACATGGTATGGGTGTGGCTCATGGTTACACTATGTGCCCTAATAGGTGCATCCCAGCAAGTGGGAACCCACAGGTAGAGAGGGGAGCTCAGTAAACTGCCAGAGCTCCATGTCCAGATGTTCAGAGCCCGATTGCTGTTTGCTACTACTAAAGCTTCCAGTCTGATATTTGAATTGTCAAGAGAAAAACTGAAGCATGTTTTTGAACAAGAAACATTTATTTGGGAAAAATATGATCTGAATTTAGAAATATAAGAAAACAAAGTTACATAAATGCATGGTCACAAATGCGAAACCATGTTCGTTCAATATGTATCAGAAGAAATTAGCTGTCCTTTTATCTCTGCTAGTGGCAAAACCCTAGGAACAAATAATCACTGGTTGAGCTTCTTTTATGTCAAATATTTGAATCTGTTGAGCACACGTTGACTGATCATCTCAATATGCCCTTGGTCAGACATGGCTGAGAATCAGAGGAGACTCTAACATGTGATTGACAAGCCAAGCTGCCATTTGAACAGAGAGAGAAGCATTTCATCGAGTATGTTTGTCATATTATAAAACTCTCCCCATCCCAAGCCATGTGTAACTCTTACAGACCAAGCCAACAACAGGTGGAATGGGTTTTACCAGTCAATATAGTTTAAAATATATCATGTTTGGGGAGGGAGGGGTCAGCATGGCTATCAGATTTCCATTCAAGCGCAATTCAGGACAGGTGCTGACAGAATGAAAAGAGTGCTATAGCATCTGGAGAACACCTGTCCAATGGTTGTGCCTTATGCACACCAATCTATGACAGGCACTATGGGAACCATTCACGTTGTAGTGGTTAAGAGCAGAGGACTCTACTCTGGAAGAACTGGGTTTGATTCCCCATTCCTCCACATGAAGCCTGGCCTGCTGGGTGACCTTGGGCCAGTCACAGTTCTCTCAGAACTCTCTCAGATCCACCTACATCACAAGGTGCCTGTCATGAGGAAAGGAAGGAAATGTGATTGTAAGCTGCTTTGAGACTCCTTCAGGTAGAGAAAAGTGGGGTATAAAAACCTCTTCTCCTCCTCCTCCTCCTCACAGGGATTCAATAGCATTTTTCTGGACCCAAAGGCCAACAAAGGCAGCACATTTATCCAAAAGACAGTGGGAAAGGCTCCGCGCTGGGATGAAGAGGGCAAGCTACTGTGGGGAAGATCAGCAGCACACAGAGCCCAGGCAATTTGCCTCTCCATGCCCTGCTGGGAGTGTTTTAAACTAGCTCACCTGTCCCTCTCCATCATCATGAACCAGTGCCACAAAGTGGTTTAGCAACCCCATGAAGAATTCAGAGTAGCAGACCAACCCTGAAACCCAAGCCATTTCAAGATGGGAGCTGTGGATTCTCACTTCAGATGCTGGAGACAGCATGCCCCTCCCTCCCCGGGACACCCTTACTGCCACTTAAGCCAACAGCCCAGCTGCCAGATCTCCATGACAACTGCAGACAACCAGGGCAAACACCAAACAGAGACAGGAATAGG
Source organism: Euleptes europaea (assembly GCF_029931775.1). NCBI lineage: Eukaryota > Metazoa > Chordata > Lepidosauria > Squamata > Sphaerodactylidae > Euleptes > Euleptes europaea. Next base: position 107,209,272 of record NC_079317.1, on the reverse strand, counting down.
CCTAGCTGGAATGCTTGCTGTCACAGCCTAAGCAACCATCAAGTGGTTCCTCCCCCTCTCCAGAAAGATGGAGACAGACTGAACCACTGCTCTTGACTTCAACCTAGTCAGCACTGAGTGGGGGAGAGACATACCTTACTCCTTCTCTTTGTTACTGTAGCATAATCTTCCCTTGGGGCATTTTCAAATTTTCATATTTTGGGTATGTCTGCAATGTGGTTGTACATCATGTCCTGTGGTGGAGTCTCATTTTAGATTTGATTGGGGTCCCAGCTGGAAGGTGAGTTTATATTATCAATAAACGTTTACATTCAGATGTAATCCATGGTAAAATGTTGTGGTTGCGAACTAAAGTAGTCTGGAAAAGATGCCATTATAAAGAAATCATGCACCCAAGTTATTAGAAGCATAAGGAGCGGGGTGAACTGGGAGTGCAGAAAATGCTGCAATTCAAGCTTTATAATGCCAGTGTTTGTGGCATCGTCCTAGGGACAAAAGAAATTGAAATACTTATTTCTGCATAATCTAAGAAAACAATTTCCCTCTTTGTTACTTCTGACTAACCATCTCTTTGTAAGTTCTGATTTTATTCCCTCCATACAGCTACCCCAGGTCTCTGTAGTACGGGGGGCCTGAGCTGAGTTCTCAAGGCATGTGAAGAGCTTTAAGCCTTTTGTCACAACAGTTTTTTCATGTTATCTTTGGACTGGCTTTAGTGGGGCATAGCCCCTTGGCCCCATGTTTCTGGCCCTAATGCTAGCACATAGTCCTGTAGTACAACATGCCGCAATGTACCGCTATTCTGCTCCATTCATCACAGAGAGCCTAGCAAAGAACAACAGGTCTTTTAAACCACTGGTTCCATTTGACTACATGACAGACATCATAGTCAGCTCCTCTGACTATTTTGTGACACCCTTCTGATCAGAGATGCTTGTTCCAAATACTTCATATTGTCTGCCATCTTCTAGCATGTGGGGAATGTCCAACATGGAAGTCAGCAATCCAGAGTTGCTGCCAGAAGCATTCATAGTCCACCCACTGTCTTCAGGAAGAGATTAAGGCTCCTCAGCATAGTGAAACACCTACTATCCAGACCATAGAAATGGCCTTGCTGGATCGCACCAAGGTTCATCTGCCCCAGCATTCTGTTCCCAGCAGTGGATAGCCAGATGACAGAGAGAGAGAGAATAAAGGCTGATTTGATGAGGATCCATCTTATGTTGTTATTTCTTGGTTGCCTTTTTTTAGCTTTTCAAAGGTTTCATTATTGTTGACTGATGATTTGATATTATTTTATTGTACTTTGATGTAAATGGATAGCATATACATACTATTATTAAATACAGATATTGATAAGGGAATGACCATCTTCTATTGCCTTGCCATAATGGTTCCCAAAGATATACCTATTCTGAAACAGCTGTTTGCAGCTGACAGCCATTAATTTACCTAACCATAACTCTAGAGAATTTGTTTCAAAATGTTTTACTGTGGTGATCAAGTAATACAGTTTTGTATTTGCTCCCTCTATGTCAATTCCAATCCTTGACCTAGTACTTCAACCCATTTAGTTACCTGGATTACATTAAAGTCAGGGCCCACAGGTAGTGGCAGCTTGTTATCTCCCATTTCCATGAAGCTCATATATATGCAGTGGGGGAAGTGCAAGGGTAACCCCTGAAGAGAGAGTTCCAGAAAAAGGATTTTACTGTCTACCAATGTCTATTTAATGACTAGATAGGCTCGGATTTCTCATATATCACAATTTCAGTGGGAATTTCTATTTCCGGGACTCTCTTTTATCACTGCAGGGTGATTGGCAGCAGCTGCTGCAGCCCCTCCTTATACATCCACACAAAAAGGCCTGGGTGGTCACACCAGCAGCTATTTTGAGAACAGGCAAAGACTTATGGTCTGCCAAAAAAAGATCTTCTACTCCCTCTCCCACCGTCCAAGGCTGCGCCCCATCTGTTGCTGGTCCAGAATCATCTACAGACCTACACGGTGTCAGTCTAAATGATCAAAGAGAAGCTATCCTGTTTGAAATAAAATAAGGGGATCTTTCTTGACTGTGGGGAAATAAGACAGATCAATGAGAAGGTAATGGTAATGGTTCTAAAATTTGACTGAAAAATGAATTATATCTGGCAATTCTAGCTGTCAGGGTCACCTGCCAGACCTAGGATCCCTGGCATTCCCTGGTGAGGTGAGCAGGACCAGAGTGAAGATGCTATAGCAGGGTTCTGCTGTGCTGCCCGAAACAAGACGGAAGTATGCTCACACGTACCCCCTTCCCCTATCCACTTGCTTTGGCTGCTTTCATTGTAAATGTCTGGAAATGGAGAAGGTGGTGGGGAGAATGTCAGTAACTCCTTGTCCCTGGTATAATCTGGAATGGAAAAGAAAGGTATAAACTTTGTGTAATTTTTTACCTTCCTGCTGATCTTTTATTCCTAGTGCTCTGTCTGAAAACACTATGCTCAGTTACCATTTAGTTCCTGGTGCTTAAGGCTTACTCTCCCCATGCACTTCTATACATCTAAACTGTACACCTTTTTCTTTATGTGCCCCAGACATGCTCACCTGCCTACCCAGAACCATGACCCTCGCCCCTCTAATCAACAAACAGCACCACTCTGGTTATTCCCAGCACAAACCCACTAGTAGCAATGAGTATGCTGCTGGGATCTGTCAGAAATAGTTAAGATTTATTGATACCATAGCCCCAGAGATAACCAGATTAACTTCATTTAATGTTCCTTAAAGCACCGAGCGCTTGGTGTTTAAAATATAATAAAACAAGTCCAGAGAGCTTTATCGAAGAATTACAAGCTACAGATCACAGCTAATCCAATCCAAGTAAAGTAAAGTAGTCACATGCATCCCTGTTAGTTCAAACTTGGCTGAAATGGGATAAAAACAGCCGGAAAAGCCTAGGTAACATGCAGGGGTGGATTGGCTGTTAAGGGCAAAGGGGGAAAGCCTAGGGGGCCAATGGCTTGGGGGGCTGCCCCCCAGCCCCACCACTGCGAGCCATGTTCAAGGTGGGCAGGAGCAGCTGCAAGCTGGCAGCCCCTAGCTTGTGAGAGGTGGGTGCAAGCCTGCTCTTCCTCCCTCCCCTCTCCATCAGGGAGGCAGGACTGGGGGCAGGGCTCTTTTGCAGGGCCATTTCCCCCTTCCAGTCAGACCCTGCACATAGCAAACCTCAACACGATAAGTTGGTTTTGTGGCTCACCCTACATGGTCCAGGCAGCTTCTAACAATGACAACACAACTACTAAAAATTTGCTGAACCACTGAGTTACCCTCACACAAATGGCTTAATATGTTGAGTACCATCCACTGCTATACCATGACTAAGTGCATGTATGAAGTCAACCTAAAAATCAGGAAGCAGAGAGTATGACTAAATGAGCACAGTGGGGGGCATCTTAACCAAGAGCAGCGCTGCTTAACATGATCATCAATTATCTGGAGTCAGAAGTGAGCAGCAAGGTAGGCAGGTTAACAGATGACACCAAATTATTCAGAATGAATGAACTCCCAAGCATACTGTGGAGAGATCTCAGTGTAAACTCAGTGACAGGGCAACAAAATGGGAAATAAGATCTAATCTCAGTGAGAATCTTAAATTATGTAGATCCTGACCCTTCCTTTCTCAAATAGTCATCTCAGGGTCTAGACATCAAAAGAATCTAGGTTCCTTTGGCTCCATCCAGTGCCATGTTCCTTGACTGTATGTATGTATGAGTTTAGTGAGAGTGGATATCTCTCTGCTGCCTTCATGCTTGTCTCCTGTTCAGCCACCAGCTCACGCTCCTTTTACAGACATGAAACTACAAGAAAGATTTCCCTAAGTTGGAAGTTTCTCTGCTACACTATTTCCTTACACTCATTGTCTAAATATGAGATGGTTTGGGGCCAGGTTGGACCCAAGCAACAGTTGCTGCAGAATGTGTCTCATATTCTTGCTATGAGATCCATAGGAAAACAGTCCTTTACAAATCCAGGTCAACAAAATCAATAACCACATTAGAGGTACCAAGGAACATGCTGAAAAGCCAAACAAAGAAACTTAACTATAGTCCTCCTGTTCAAAACAAGATGGTAGCACTAAACCTTTCCAGAAATAATTGTATGTATTATATCCAGTTATTTCTATGCACATTTATGAAAGTAAGAAGTGCAACTCAGAATACTGCAACAGCAACTTCTGTGGAAAGGGATAATAGTGGCTACTAGAAAGTGCTGTGAGATTCCCACATTCCACTGTTCACATCAATAGCCCCTGATGTGACCAGTTAAAATGCACAAAAAAAGAAGCTCAATAGAACGAATTGGCTGTATCAGGTTGCCATTCTTACCATTCACCATGGACAGGTAAAATGGGCATGCATGGTGCATGCTGCCAGGAAGCTCTCTTTATAGAGGTGCATTATTGGGAACTTGCCAAGAGGTAATTCAGTTGTAGGAAATGCTGTCGTCATTGTCGTTGTCGTCATCAACATCATCATCTATATACCTAACAGTGAAGTCTGGCCCCCATCTGCGGATATCTAAATCCATGGATCAGGGCCACACTGAAGGTAAACAGATTTTCCTCCAAACTTGGGGGATCCCCCAGGTTTGCAGAAAAATCTGAAATGTTAAAAAAACACATTGTGGGGTTTAAATTCCCCTCAAATTTATAAAAAGCATGTGCAGAGACAACACACTTACCTTTCTTGTTTACAGCTGCTGCTGGTGGCATCTGGGAGCTGCTCTGGGCCTAGCTACACCAGCAACCAGGAGCCACTCCAGCCCTGGCCACAATGGCATCAGCATCTGGAACTTGGGGCCTGGAGGAGCTCCTAGAAACTGCCACCACTGTGGCTTGGTTCTACTACACTTGATCTTAGCCAAAAGGCCGAGAAGGCTTGGAGAAGCTTGGAGCCACGCCTGGCTCAGCAATGGGAGAGCTACTCCAGGCCAAGCTGCATCATCATTGGGGAGCTGCTCCAGGCCCGGACGCATCACCATCAGCATCCGGGAGTCACTCCAGGCCTGGCTATGCTGGCAGCAGCAACCAGGAGCTGCTCCAGCCCGGCTGCGCCCGTGGTGGTGTTCAGGAGCTGCTCTGAGCCTGGCCACACTGACGGCAGCATTCAGGAGACACTCCAGATTTGGAGCATCCCCCAGACAGTTAGGGTTGCCAGGTCCCTCTTCCCCACTGGCGGGAGGTTTTTGGGGCGGAGCCTGAGAAGGGTGGGGTTTGGAGAAGGGAGGGACTTCAATGCCATAGAGTTCAGTTGCCAAAGCTGTTGGAAAATCTGTCCTTCCTAACGGTGTCACTTGCCTACACATTAAGAGGGGGGACTGACCACAGAGAGTCAGATAGATAGACAGGACTCGGGAGGTATCTGTAGTTACACCTCACCCTCATTTCCTGTCCCCTTTGATGTTTAGAGATGTATTGTCAGGGAAACTTCCTCCTCTCTCTCTCTCTCTTTCCCTTTGCCCATCGTCCAAGCAAGACCTAGAGCCGGGCGTTCCGCGCGTCCAGGCCTTCCCACCCCAAGATGGAGTGGAAGGCAGATACCCTTTTATACCTAGAGAATTAGCAAGGTAGATCAGGATAGGGGACCCTTGTTTGTCCTTTCCTATCCAATGTGTATTTCAACAATAAATGTACTTTAGATTGATTAGAGCACACGACTGATGCTCCTTTTTATTTTCACACACACACGCATGGGTATGCTTCTGCTGAATGCTAAGCTTGAAGCACTCTGCTAAATACAGGAATATCTCCACGACAGATTTTCTCCAGGTGGACTGCATCTCTATTGGCTGGAGATCAGTTGTAATAGCAGGAGATCTCCAGCTAGTACCTGGAGGTTGGCAACCCTACAGACAGTGCTGTTGCCACTGCCAGCCCCAGAGCCCTGGAGCTGCACCTGGCTCAGCAATGTGGGAGTTGCTGCTGGCCCAGATACCATCACTGCCGTAGCTGGGCCCAGAGGTGACTGCTGAGGCCTGAAACTGCGCTGGCCCCAGAGATGAATATAAGGGGGGGGGGGAGTAAGAGAGATGGGGGAAGTAAGAAAGGGGATTGCCAGAGAAGGGGAGGGGGGAGAAATAGAGAAGGGGTGGATTTTTCAGGTAAGGGAGGGGGAGATTGACGGAGAAGGGGTGGGGGAGCAAAAGAGAGAGGTTGACAGATGAGTTGACAGATGAGTGGAGAGAAATAGAGAGGGGGTAAGTTGACAGAGAAGGGGATAGAAAGATTGATGGAAAACGGGTGGGGGACAAAAGAGAGGAGGTAGGTTAGATAAGGGAATGGAGAAAGAGGGAGAGAAATGGGAAGGGGGAGAAGGGGGAGAAAGAGACGGGGGAAGACTGACAGACAAGGGGAAGGGGGAGAAAGAGAGGTGAGGAATATTGACAGAAGGGGAGGGTGTGAGAAAGAGGGGGAAGATTGTTAGAGAAGGGGGAAAGGGAAGTAAGCAAAGGGGGAAGAGATGCACCCTCCCATGAAGTATCTTGTAGGTCCCCACTTTTAAATGTGGTGGTTTCCACACTTTGTATTCCCAGCGATGTATTAAGAGTTTGAAAATGTTATAAAAAACATCGCTTTAAAAGGGTTTTTGGATACCACGACTAATAAATGGTTGGAAAACGTCTTCACAGCTAAAGGGGCCAAACAAAGTGCGAACAGTATTTTTTATAACATTTTCAAACTCTTAATACATCGGTAGGAATATGTGCGGTAACCCCCAGTATCTAATTCTCAGCATGGCCAAAGCTGTGAATATTTAAATCTGGAGGCTAAAGCCATAAACAGACAAGACAGAAATTCCAGGTTTGCAGAAAAGTCTTAAACAAACAAACAAACAAATAATTGAGGAGTTAACTCCCCCTAATAACCTATGTGGGTGTGCCACAACATCTGATTGTCTTGGTGCACAACCTGTACTCTGGACAAGAGGCCACGGTTAGAACAGAATATGGAGAAACCGAATGGTTTCCCATTGGCAAAGGTGTTAGACAAAGATGTATTTTATCTCCCTATCTCTTCAATCTATAGGCAGAACATATAATTAGGAAAACTAGATTAGATTTAGATGAAGGTGGAGTGAAAATTGGAGGTAGGAACATTAACAATTTGAGATATGCCAATGATACTACATTACTGGAAGAAAACAGAGAAGACTTGAAACGACTACTGCTGAAAGTTAAAAGAGAAAGTGCCAATGCAGGACTCCAGCTGAACATCTAGAAGACAAAAGTAATGACTACAGGAGAATTACTCAACTTTAAGGTTGACAATGAGGAAACTGAAAATGTTCAAGACTTTCTATTCCTTGGCTCCGTCATCAACCAAAAGGGAGACTGCAGCCAAGAAACCAGAAGGAGATTGAGACTCGGAAGGGCAGCCATGAAGGAGCTAGAAAAGATTCTGAAGTGTAAGGATGTGTCACTGGCCACCAAGATCAAGTTAATTCATGCCATCGTATTCCCTATTAGTATGTATGGGTATGAAAGCTGGACATTGAAGAAAGCTCACAGGAAGAAAGTAGATTCCTTTGAAATGTGGTGCTGGAGGAGAGTGGATACCGTGGATACCGTGGACTGCCAATATATATATATATATATATATATATATATATATATATATATATATATATCAGTGGGTTATAGATCAAATCAAGCCTGAACTGATCCTAGAAGCTAAAATGACTAAACTGAGGCTATCGTACTTTGGTCACATTATGAGAAGACAAGAGTCATTGGAAAAGACAATAATGCTAGGAAAAGTTGAAGAGGAAGACCCATCAAGAGATGGATTGACTCAATTAAAGAAGCCACAGCCCTCAATTTGCAAGATCTGAGCAAGGCTATTAAAGAAAGGACATTTTGGACGGCATTGAGTCATAGGATTGCCATGAGTCGAAAGCGACTTGACAGCACTTAACACACGCACAATAACTTATATGCCTTTATTATTTCAAACTACACCTATAGCTTTAACAAACAAATGTTCTGTCAGTGGCCACTGTTGGGATTGCCAGGCAACCACAACAGTATTGGCACCCTTCAAGCCTTGGTTTCTGTCAGTAAAAGACAGGGGGGAGGGGCAGGACCCTTTTTAGGGCTCTTTTGGTCTTTCAGGGAAGACTCAGTGGAGTCAGCCCTGGTAGCAATGACCAGGCCATCTGATATCATGAGACCTGAATGACTCACACAGGCCTGGTTGCTTACTACTGTAGAAGCCAGTGTGATGTTGTGGTTAGAGTTTAAGGTTAGGATCTGGGAGTCCCAGGTTCAAATACCTACTCTGCTGTGAAAGCTTACTAGGTGACCTTGGGTTAATCACACATTTTCAGCCCAACCCACCTCATAGGGTTGTTGTGAAGATAAAATGGTGGAGAGTGTAATTACGTTAGCTGCTTTGGGACCCCATTGTGGAGAAAGATGGGGTATAAATGTAATAATAAATTTAGCTGAAGATGAGGGGGCAGATAAAAGGTAGAGCAGGGAAAAGTGAGGATATGTGAGCTGCCATTAGGAGTAAAAGGAAAAATAGTGTAGGAAGGGGGATACAGAGGAAATTGAGGTGCCCTCCACAAGTCCTTGTGGGTCCCCTGCTTGTAAATATATCTGATTCTCAATATGGTCTCAGGTATGGATCCTTAAATTCAGAGATTGGGACCATGGAAAAACATTCCAGATCTTTCTACAAATCTGAGAAAAGCCCCATGTTTGGAAAAAAACAAGAAATCTTTAAAAAAACATATTTGGGGGTTAAAATCCCCCTAAATGATAATAGCAGTACCAGTAGCTTTAAGAAACAATTGTCCTTAGTGGCTGTTGCTGGGCAACCACAACAGTATTTCCATTCTTAGAGCCAGGGTTTCTGTCAGTAAAAGGAGGAGGGGAGAGATTCTTTTCAGGGCTATTTTGGCCGTTGAGGGGGGACTCATTGGGGCCATACCTGCCAGCAATCACCAGTCTACTTGCTACCATGCAACTTGCATGACTTACTTATGCCTGGCTGCTTGCTACTGTTCAACAGCAGCCACCCTACAAAAGCCAGTGTGGAGTAACGGTTAGCATTTCAGACTAGGGCCTGGGAGACCCAGATCCTGATCCCCTCTGTGCCATGAAAGCTCAATGACCTTGGGTCAGTCACACACTCTCAGCCTAACTATCTCATGAGGTTATTGTGACAACAAAATGGAGGTGAGGAGAATGATGTAAGTTGCTTTGGTTCCCCACTGGAGAGAAAGGAGATTGAAAGAGGCAATGGTGCAGCCACTCTTGAAGAAATCATCTTTGGATCCTTCTGATCCATCCAACTACCACCCAGTATCGAACCTTCCATTCCTGGGTAAGGTAGTTGAGAGAGTGGTGGCGAAACAGCTCCAGGCGTTTCTCAAGGATACATCAGCTCTGGATCCATTTCAGTCTGTCTTCTGGCCTGGCCATGGGACAGAGATTGCACTGGTTGCTCTCACAGATTATCTCTGTAGACAGCTGGATTGAGGCAGGTCAGTGTTGTTATTACTCTATCTTACAGCAACATTTGACATTGTCGATTATGACCTTTTGACTCACTGCCTCATCATTCCGGTTTACGTGGGACAGTCTTGCAGTGGCTGGTCTCATTCTTCCAAGATCAGGGACAGAAGGTAGTGCAAGAGGAGAGGATCTCACCACAATACCCTTTGGTATGTGGAGTCCCTCAGGGGGTGATCCTATACCCAATATTATTTTACATCTATATGCTGCTCCTTGGCCAACTAGTCCAAAGTTTCAGGCTTGGTTGTCATCAATATGCAGATGACACCCAGCTGCATCTGCTGCTAAACGGCTGGCCGGATACCATCCCAGATATGTTGGCCAGTAGGGCTGTCAATTCGGTTCGGTCCGAACTGAAAATCAACCGAATTTCCCCTGATTCGTTGCTTTTTTGTTCGGACGGATCCGAACTCAAAACTGGCGGGCAACCGGGGGGGCCGAATTCAGCGAGTTCGGGAGTTCGCGAATAAATTCGGCCAATTCGGCCGTCAGTAAGCAGCATAACCGTCAGTAAGCAGCATTCTCCTCCCCCGGCCAATCGGTGGGCAAGCTGGGTCTTCTTCTGGCCAATCAGTCAGGATTGAGTACTGGAGGAATCAGCTGATGTGCGGCCCGGCCAGGGAGAGAGAGAGAGAGAGCGAAATCCTCGTGTGTGTGTGTGGGGTGCTTGTGCACATTCGCTCCTTTCTGTGGCTGCAGGGGGCGCATTTTTTTGGGTGCACACACAAAACTTTCACTGGAACTTCAGATGAAGCTTCTTAAGGTACCCCCCCAAGTTTTGTAAACATTGGGTCAGGGGGTCCCGAGATATGGGCTCCCCCCTTTTTCTTTCCATGGCTGCAGGGGGCGCATTTTTGGGGGTACAAATCCCAAACTTTGAGCGGAGTTTCAGACCAGTGTTCTTAAGATACCCCCCAAGTTTTGTAAACATTGGGTCAGGGGGTCTCGAGATATGGGCTCTCCCCTTTTCCCTCCCCCCCTTTTCCATTTATGTGGCTGCAGGGGGCACTTTTTTGGGGATATAGCCCCAAACTTTTAGCATAGCTTCAGTGAATTATTCTTAAGATACTACCCAAGTTTTATAAAGATGGGTTCAGTGGGGGCAGAAATATCGCCTCCCCCCTTTTCTCTTTCCATGGCTGCAGGGGGCGCATTTTTGGGGGTGCAGACACAAAACTTTCCCTGGAACTTTAGATTAAGCTTCTTAAGGAACCCCCCAAATTTTGTGAACATTGGGTCAGGGGGTCCCAAGATATGGGCTTTCCCCTTTCCCCTTTCCCCTATTGGGATGAATGGGGCAGCCGATCCGATCCTGTGTGCATCTCTCCAGAGCAAAACGTTCCGTGCCTAATTGGAATCATCTTGGATTACAGCCCGTCCTGATGGAACAGAAGACAGCCACAGTAAGACCCCTTTGGGGGCTTTAATCTATAATTTTTCTCCTGTGTATGTGTGTGTGTGTGGGGGGGAAAGCAGAGTCTGTGTGTGTGTGGGGAGGGAGCAGTTTCTGTGGGTGGGGGGGAAGCCAAAGGGGGCTTTCGTCGGTTCTGCCTGGGGTGTGTGTTCCCCCTCGAGTCTCTCGCTCCCTGGTTTGAGGGGGGAGGTTTCAGTTGTGTGTTGCAAAGGTGTTGTTTAACAAGGTTGTGTTTGCAGTTGTTTTGCTAATTTCTCTGCTGTTGTCGGGCTGGGAGCTTTGTGCGTGGGCGGCAAGCTCTGCTGAGAGATGCACAACATTAAGGGTGGGGGGGACCCCTTTCAGGGCCCATATCTCAGCCCCCCCTGACCCAATCTTTACAAAACTTGGGGAGTCTTTCAATAAACGTCCTTTGAAGCTCTGCCAAAAGTTTGGGACCTCTAAGCCCAAAAATGCCCCCCCAGAGCCGCGGAAAGGCGCGGTTGTGTTTTTAATGGCTTTATTCGGCCGAATTTGTTTCCGAACTTTGAATTCCCGCCGAATTGAACGGATCCGAAGTGGGGGAGTTCGGACTTCAGCACGTACCGAACCCACAAGGGCCAAATTCGGCCGAATCTGAACTGTACCGAATTTTTTTTTTTTTGACAGCCCTATTGGCCAGGTGCTTGGAGGCTGTGGTGAAATGGTTGAAACTGAGTCGGCGGAAACTGAATCCACCGAAGAAGGAGTTCCTGTGGCTGGACTGGGGAGATCCAGGAATCGGATTGGTACACCAACTTCCGACTCTGGACGGGGTGAAATTAACACCAGCACCAACCATCAGGAATCTGGGTGTGATTCTGGATGGCTCCCTTTCAATGGAGTCTCAGGTCACAAATGTAGCTAAAGTGGCATTTTCCCACCTTCCCAAGGCTAGGCAGCTGTTGCCCTACCTGTCTCACCCCGATCTAGCCTCAGTGATCCATGCAATGGTCACCTCCAGGTTGGACTACTGTAACTCGCTGGACTACTGTAACCCTTGATGCTGCCCCAGAAACTTCAGCTGGTCCAGAACGTGGTGGCAAGGTCCTTATGGGGACCCCATGGAGAGAGCACATACTACCGCCTCTCCTGATACACCCTCCAAAGAGCGTTACACTCAGCAAGTAATAACCTACTGGTGGTTCCTGGCCCAAGATGTATCCAACTGTCCTCAATCAGAGCCAGAGTTTTTTCAGCTCTGGTTTCTGCCTGGTGGAACTCCCTGTCAAGTGAGACCCTGGCCTTTGTGGTATCTGGCTCAATTCTGCAGGGCGTGCAAGACAGAGATGTTCCACCAGGCCTATGGTTGAGGCAGCGACGGTTCCATCTTAGCTGGCCTCCCTACCCCTACCCTTACTTCCTCAGTTGTTTTTGGTATTTTTTTGTTCTGTCTTCCCTTTCCTTCCCCTCCCTCCCCTGACTGGTTATCCCCATAATTGTATTTAATGTTAAGGGTGCCAATTGGAATTTTAAAATTAATAAGGTTTTTAATTAAACTTATTTATTTTATATTATGTATTTTTTAACTGATTGTATTATTTTGGTTGTTGGCCCCGCTAAGCCTGACTACAGTCAGGAAAGGGTGGGATATAAATCTGATAAAATAAAATTAAAAAATAAAAACAAAGGTGAAGTATATGTTAAGTAAATAAATAATAAATATAGCTGAAGATTGAGGGGCAGATAAGTAAGGTTAGTTGGCGGTTAGGAAGTAGAGAAGGGAAATCTGAGGATGTGAGGGGCTTCCAGGAGGAGAAAAAGAGGAAATAAGGAGGAGGAGATACAGGAGAGAGTAAGGTTGCCCCAACCCCCACGAAAGCTTACAGGTTCCCTATAACGCAACAGGGCTAGACTTTTTCCAGGGAAAGTCTGCCAGGATGACAGAAGGAAGGAAAGTTGAAGATGGGTGGCAGATAAAGGGTAGGTTGACTGGTGGGTGGGTGGGAAGGAGAGAAAGCTAGAGGGGCTTTCAGGGAAGGGAAAGGGGAAATCAAGGGCGAGGTGAAATAAGATGCCCCCCATACATCCTTGCAGGTTCCCAACTTGTTTATTGCTTACATTTATAGTCCACCCTTCCTCCCAGGAGCTCAGCGAGGCCACACATAGCCATGTCCCATTTTATCCACAAAGGCAATGAAATGTTGTTTCTGTTGGGTATGTATTTTGTATACACAAAGAAAATGGTTTCAGATTTCTCAATTTCTCTCTCTTCTATATGCAAGTTATAGAGATGGGAATCAAGAGAAGGGAGATTATGGTTTCAAAGAAAGCCATGTGTGTGTGTGGGGGGGGGGAACTTTGATGAATGCCAATGCTCTACTACACCTAGTCAGTATTGCCCACCTGTCATTTTGTCCCCCACACCTGACTATCACCAAGATGGACACATTTAGCCTTTAGTTTAGTCACTCCATAAATCACCCTTGTATGGAAAGCCCCTGCACTCTGTCTGGCATTGAAATATGCTGCCTGGATGGGCGTGGCTGCCTGCCTGCCCAACTCTCATTTCAATTCCCCCTTTCTTTTTCACCGCATCTTCAGTTCTCAATTTTCCAAATGCCAGCAGGGGAAGCTACTGTGGTTGCACTAGCTCACAGCTCTTTATGCTTCTGCCCTTTTTGTGCACTCTCTGTGCACTTTCTCTTTTGCTCAATGGGTACCGTAAACCCATTCCACCCCCCACGCCCCAGCATTTAAAGTCAAGCCACCTTGGAATGGCCGGGAACAGGGCAGCTATGGTGAAATGGTGGTGTGTTAGTGTTATCCAGTGGCCCGCAGTGATTACGCTTTATTTTATATCTGAGCCAGCTTCCAGGATCACTTTAATACAGCAGCTTCCAGCTTCCAGGATCACTTTAATACAGCAGACTTCTGATGTGCCATTTCAGGTGAAAAAAAGGGAACAAGATTCATAGACAGGGTTGAAGGCCTGCTCTTGGACATATTCAAGATTAAGTTGCACAATCCATACAGTAGTGAGGCCAGGGACAGAAGTGAGGCCAGGGACAGACAATGGAGGTACTTCTGCAAACCCCAGGTTTGTAGAAATACCTCCATTGTCTGTCCCTGGCCTCACTACTGTATGGGGGAGTCTCTAGCTTTGCATAAAAATCTTAATTTTGTTTTTTAAAAAAGGATGAATAAAAGAAAATTTTAAAAGTTTAAAATGCACAGATCTTATGAGATTACCTCATGAGAACTTGGCAACCATTTTTGATTGCTTAAACAAACATGGATGCCTAGATAATCCAAAATGGTTTCCACGGTTTCACTTCAGAAAGTGTAGGTGAAGGGGTGGGAGTCAGCAGGCAGGAAAGACAAGATGGGTGGGTGGTGAAGCAAGAATACTGGGTAGGAGGAAAGAAAAATGGAGAAAAGGGGAAGGAATGGAGGCTGGATGGAGGAAAGGAAGCAGGGAAAAGGGAGAAACTGCAGTGGCCATTAAAGGGAGGAAAAGAGTGAAAGCAAAGATAATGCAGGGAGAAAGACCACATTCCCCTTTATGAGCCCTCACGGGTCCCCACCCATATTTTGTAACATTTGGCATCTATATGGTGCTTTCACATGTTCAGTGCGTCCCGTGCTTATTCAGTGGTACCCCCATTTTCCAAAGGTCATCTAAATTCATGACAGACTCGAGCTTCAAGTCAGGGACTTTCTTATTCATACTGAAGTCTCTGAACCACAACACTAGATTACCTATTTCAATACTTTCATGAACATTTTCCTAGTTATTTTAAAAATGCCACATAATAACCATAAATATAGATGCTCCTAGTGTTAACCACAGGCAGTTTGAAACAGAAATAACTGAATGCTACCACCATCCTTCCTAAAATTATCCTTCCTAAGACCCAGAAGAGTTATGCAAAACAAACGGCAATGCAAAAAACAAACAAAAAAAAAACCCACCCACAAATGGAAGAATAGCAATTTGTTTAAAAGGAAAGACTCCACTAAAGTCCATATCAGGCAATGCAATCAATTCCAAGAAGCTGTGTCAGTTATATTCTTGGTAAAATACTGTGTCTACAGTTAAACAACTCCTTTTCTTTGATCTCTAGGTTGACGGCCTTTCTTTGCCTGAATGTTTACAGAGGATCTCTTTTTTTTCCAATTGAGAGCTGATTGTCCAGACATTTATGTATGCAGAAAGGCACGCAGCAGCACAGAAAGTTATGATTGTGGTGCACGATCACCAATCAATACAGTCATACATAACTCACAGTGAGAACTGCCAACACACACCAATTATCAGCCATCAGTAATATCTGCTTGCTGAGCTGCATCTCCTTGCTTCTGTGGGATTGAGTTATAAAAAACATGGAGTACAAGACTCCTTGCAACTATATAAGGATTTATTTATTAAAAAGCAAACAGTAAAATATCTTATCTGCCTCAGGTCTCACATATTTAACCTGTTCCCTAGCTGGCCCTCCTCTGAAGAGCCTTTTAATTCTCGAAGCAGCCTTTAAACCAGTGTCAGTATCCTTCTCAGTCTTCTAGCTCTACAATTCCATATTAGGGGCCTTGTGTTTTGGGAGCCAGAAATGGGGATGTGTTGGAGGAGGAGTCAGAAAGAGGACATGAGGCGGTCAAGAAGACCAGAGGGAGGTTGTGGAGAAGACAGGTATCATGGCTGAATGGGAAAGGGTGGGGGGTTATGGTAACTGTTTTCCAGATAGTATCCCTGCCTCCCACACAATACTAGGATGAGACAATCCCCATCTGGAAATACCTTCCCTTTTACAGTCAGGCAAGAAGGCACAGACTGCAGCTGTGAGATGAAACACACTTTACCCTGTGCTTGGAGGTGCTCCAGTCGGGCAATGGAAGCAGTGAAATTCGGCAGGCAATAAGCAGGGTCGTTGCTTCACGTGTTATAGCTGGGGGGACAGGGAGAATGTTAAGTGCTTCAGAGGCTTGGCTGAGGCATAAACTCCTTCACCCTGGCTTGCTCTTCCTTCATGAAAATGGTAGGTTGGAAGAGTCAGGGAGGCTGCACTAGCACGCCGTACAAAAGCATTGCTCAAGCCTGGGCCCTTTAGTTACTACAGGCTCATCTCCTGTCCCTTCTGTTTACTTCTGTTCCTTGTGTTTGTTGGTCAGAGCTCCAGCTAACAAAGCTGGGAGCAAACAACTCCTATAACACTTGTATACTAGCTTGGCAGCTTGGGACCCCACGGGGCCAAGGAACACCTAGAAAGGCCATCTCACAAGAGAGGGAGATACATGTCTTTGCGTGTGTGTATGTGTGTGTGTGTCTTGCTGCAGCCAGGATGTTGACCGTGTCACTCCAGTCTTGGCCCATCTACACGGGCTCCCAATTTGTTGATAGGGCATTCTCAGTCGTGGCACCAAAACTCTGGAACTCTCTCCCCAGGGAGATTCATCTGTCCCCTTCTGTTGCTGTCTTTCGCCAGCAGGTGAAGACTTTTTTGTTTCATTTGGCACTCCCTCAGTGGTCCCTCCTTCCTGCCCAGTGTTTTAGTTATGGTTTTATGTCTCTGTATGTATTTTAGCCCTGTGTTTAATAATGTGTATTTTTGTGTGTAGGGGGGTTTGTTTTAAAATATGATTTAATTTTGTAAGTTTTAATTTGTTAGCTGCCTTGGTGGCCCCTGGCCCTTGTGAGGGCAGAAAGGTGGGATATAAATTTTGTAAATAAGTTAACAACAACAACAATATTACACATACATGTAGGTGCCAGGATTCAGTTATAAACTAACGGCTAAGTGCCCAAAGACATGAAGTAAGCCCAAAAGGCAGAGGTCTCCCTACATGGCCTGATTTTTCTGGGCTGACTTTGCATCAACTAAACAGTCCTACTTCATGTTTCATGCTCTTTGATCAGTTGCATTTTTCTGAACCCTTCCCACATTGACAACCTAACAGTTTTAGCCTGTTAGGTTGATCTAACTAGATCAAACGATCTCAAACTATGTTCCATGGAATCCTGGAACTCCAGAGAAGCTGATCAAGGGTTCCTGAGGGAGAAGAACAGTAAGGGAGGATAAACTTCCTACAAAAATAGTATACACAGCACTGCCAACCTTATCCTGCAACATGCAGCTACAGGAAACTGCCTGTTGTGTTCTATGAAGTATTTTCATTTAATCCCTGACCAGTGTGCCTGGCTAGTACAACAAGCATGTGTGTGTTAAGTGCCGTCAAGTCACTTCCGACTCATGGCGACCCTATGAATGAAAGTCCTCCAAAATGTCCTATCTTCGACAGCCTTGCTCAGATCTTGCAAATTGAAGGCTGTGGCTTCCTTTATTGAGTCAATCCATCTCTTGTTGGGTCTTCCTCTTTTCCTGCTGCCCTCAACTTTTCCTAGCATGACTGTCTTTTCCAGTGACTCTTGTCGTCTCATGACGTGACCAAAATATGATAGCCTCAGTTTAGTCATTTTAGCTTCTAGGGTCAGTTCAGGCTTCATTTGATCTATAACCCACTGATTTGTTTTTTTGGCAGTCCACGGAATCCGTAACACTCTCCTCCAACACCACATTTCAAAGGAATCTATTTTCTTCCTATCAGCTTTCTTCACTGTCCAGCTTTCACACCCATACATAGTAATAGGGAATACGATGGCATGAATTAATCTAGTCTTGGTGGCCAGTGACACATCCTTACACTTCAAAATCTTTTCTAGCTCCTTCATGGCTGCCCTTCCGAGTCTCAATCTCCTTCTAATTTCTTGGCTTCAGTCTCCCTTTTGGTTGATGGTGGAGCCAAGGAATAGAAAGTCTTGAACAATTTCAATTTCCTCATTGTCAACCTTAAAGTTGTGTAATTCTCCTGTAGTCATTACTTTTGTTTTCTTGATGTTCAGCTGTAGTCCTGCTTTGGCATTTTCTCTTTTAACTTTCAGCAGTAGTCGTTTCAAATCTTCACTATTTTCTGCCAATAATGTAGTGTCATCAGCATATCTCAAATTATTAATGTTCCTCCCTCCAATTTTCACTCCACCTTCATCTAAATCTAATCCAGCTTTCCTAATTAGATGTTCTGCATATAGATTGAAGAGATAGGGAGATAAAATACATCCTTGTCTGACACCTTTGCCAATTGGAAACCATTCCGTTTCTCCATATTCTGTTCTAACTGTGGCCTCTTGTCCAGAGTACAGGTTGCGCATCAAAACGATCAGATGTAGTGGCACACCCATTTCCTTTAAAACCAGCCATAGCTTTTCATGATCCACACAGTCAAAAGCTTTGCTGTAATCTATGAAACACAAGCTGATTTTCTTCTGAAATTCTCTCGTATGCTCCAGTAACCAGCGTATATTTGCAATATGATCTCTAGTGCCTCTTCCTTTTCTGAAACCAGCTTGAACATCAGGCATTTCTTGATCCATATATGGTTACAGCCTTTGCTGTAAGATTTTGAGCTTCACTTTACTTGCATGAGAAATTAATGCGATGGTCCAATAGTTGCTGAAATCTTTGATGTCTCCTTTCTTGGGAATTGGAATGTAAATGGATCGTTTCCAGTCTGTGGGCCATTGTTTTGTTTTCCATATCTGTTGGCATATTCTTGTCAAGATTTTGATGGACTCCGTTTCTGTGGCTTGGAATAGCTCTATTGATATCCCATCTGCTCCTGGTGATATGTTTCTCCCGATTGCTCTCAATGCAGCTTTCACTTCACTTTCTAAAACTGTAGGTTCTTCTTCAAAAGATTCTTCTTGGAAAGAATCTTTTATCCTTTTATCTCTTCTGTAAAGTTCTTCAGTGTATTGTTCCCACCTTTTCTTTATTTTGTCCTGTTCAGTTAATGTATTTCCATGCTGATCTTTCAGCATGCCTAACCGTGCTTTAAATTTCCCTTTGATTTCTTGGATCTTATGGAACAGATCTCTTGTTCTCCCTTTTTTGTTGTTCTCTTCTATTTCTTTACACTGGTTATTATAATTGGTCTCTTTGTCTCTACGTGCGAGTCGCTGGAACGTTGCACTTAGACTTTTGATTCTATTTCTGTCACAACAAGCATACTGAGAATCAAACTACATCACACAGAGGCCACAAATTCCCTCAGTGTCTTTAAGAGCTCAGGGCCAAACTAGACCTGATAGTGCCCTCATGTCCGACACAGGGATGCCACCACCGTTTTAAAGCTCAGAATACTTGAGTCATGCTGCAGAAATGAGATTCCTAGACATCACAAATGACTGTGCACTGCAACGATTGGTCACAGAGCCAACCAAGGATCTTGGACTTGGTTCTCAGCATGCCTCGAGAACTGGGATGAGATGTAGATGTTGTTGCACTAGCTGGGAGCACAAGTGACCACAATGTCATTAAGTTCAGCATTTATATCAATGGAAAGTTACCCCCTAAAGACCAAAACAGTAACCTTTGATTCAAAAGAGGGAACTTTACAAATCTGAGGTGACTAGTTAGAAGGAAGATGAAAGGGAAACACAAGAGAGTCAATTCCGTGGAGGATGCTTGGAAGCCCAGATAGGATGCATTCCCCAGGTTAGTCTAAAAGGATGCCTGCATGGTTAACTACCCAACTCAAGGAAGCCATAAAAAGCAAAAAGGTTTCTTTTTAAACGTGGAAGAACTGCTCCAGTGAAGTGAACAGCAGGGAACATAGAGTGTGGCAAAAGAAGCGTAAGTTAATAAATAGGCACGTGAAAAGAGAATTTGAGGACTGGGGTGCTAAAAGCATCAAGGAAAACCATAAGCATTCTTTGGAATATATTGAGAGTGGGAAACCAGTTGGGCCTTTGGATGACTATGGAATAAAGGGATTGCAAAAGGAAGATGGGGAGATGGCAGAGAAGCTCAATGAGTTCTTGGCATTTGTTTTCACTGTGGAAAGTGTGAGTCATGTACCCATGCCACAGCCACTGTTTTCAGAAACAGAGTCTGAGAACTGAGTCACATTGAGTGATGAGAGTTGAAGTTCTGGACTTATTGGGGAAATAAAAAACCAGGAGGTCTCAAGGTCCTGATGGCCTAGACCCAAGAGTTCTTAGGGGTCTCAAATGTGAGATTGTTTATCCACTAACCAGTATATGTAACTCATCACTAAAATCAGCCACTGTACCAGAAGACTAGAGAGTAGTAAACGTAACACTGATTTATTGAAAGGGGTCTAAAGGCGAACCAGGAAATTACAGGCCAGTTAGCCTAATGTTTGTCCCAGGCAAATTAGAAGAAACTGTAATCAAAGACAGAATTATTAAGAACAAGACCTGCTGAGGGGAAATCAGCATGGCTTCTGCAAAGCAAAGTCGTGTCTCACCAACCTTTTGGAATTCTTTGAGAAAGTGAACAAGTACTTCACCAAAAACTCCTGAGTAAGCTTAGCAGTCATGGGATAAGAGAATGGGTCCTCTTACACAATAAAATAAGTTAAATGACAGGAAACAAAGAGTAGGTTGTTGTGAGAATACAGTGGAGGAGAGGAGAATGATGTTGGTTAAATGACAGGAAGCAGTGAGGAGGAATAAATTAACAGTTCTCACAATGGAGGGAAGTAAGCAGTGGGGTCGCACAGGGATTGGGGCCAGGGCTATTTAGTTTCTTCATAAATGATCTGGAACTGGGGGAGAGCAGTGTAGTGGCCAAATTTGCAGATGACACAACATTATTCAGGATGGTAAAAACCATGGCTGGTTGAGAAGAGCTCTAGGTGAGTGGGCAAGAATATGGCAAATGAAGTTCAGTGTTGGTAAGTGTAAGGTGATGCACACTGGAACCAAAAATCCCAGCTTCAAGTATATGCTAATGGGGTCTGAACTTTCTGAGACTGAGAGAGAAAGAGACCTCAAGGTTGTAGTGGCTATACCTCAGTGACATTGTCAGCCCAGTGTGCTGCAGTGGTGAAAAAGGCAAACTCTATGTTGGGGAATATTAGGAAAGGGATTGGAAATATAATGGCCAATATTATAATGCTCCTGTATAGATCTACAGTGTTGCCTAATTTGGAATACTGTGTGCAGTTCAGGTCACTGTATCTCAAAAACGACATTGCAAAGCTGGAAAAATACAGAAAAGGGTGATTTAAAACTGTGAGGGCCTGATCCTGATCAGACTTGCTGTGCAGAGGGACAAAGTGCCTATTTCCCTCTGCTGCACCTGTTCAAATGCTGAAAGAGTCATGGGGAAGGGGAGGGCTGCTTGACATTTTAAGAGGTGTGAGGAAGAAACAAATGTTCATTGCACAGTGCTGTGGCCCAACAGGGTTCTTGTGACATTTTTAAAGCACTCATTTTAGGCTTTGAAATGGCGGTGGCATCCCCATGTTGCCCACAAACATGCCATCCTGTCAAGTTTGGGCCTAAGTTTCAAACACAATGGGTAACAATTCAGACTGGGGAGAAACAAAGAGGGGAGAAGGGGCTTAACCTTTCTACCTCTGCATGATTTTGCCTGTCCAAATGGCACTCCTAAGGCTCCTATTAGTCTAATAAGAGCTTGGAGGGTTGGAGTTTGTATAGTCAAAACCACCCAGGGATGGAAGGATTAAATCCCATCTCCCCTTCCTAATCCAAATCAGGGCATGGCCTGAATTAAATTTAGCTTTTAAAGATGCTAGGATCTCCAAGCACCATGTCTGCTTTAACTTGCGGTGGATGCAAACAGCTCAATGTGTAGGGGCTGTCAGCTCTGAGTTCAGAAATTCCTGGAGGTTTGGGGGGGAGCAGAGCCTGGGGAGGGGGGAGTTTGAGGGGAGGAGGGAGCTTAGCGGGGATGTGGTGATACAGAGCAGGGGTCACCAATGTGGCCCCTACCAAGACCTTTCCTGGCACCTGCCAAGTGTTTTCAGAAAGTGGGCGGGGCCAGGGCCAGGTGGGGCTTTTGCCCAGCAGGACTTCTGGCTGGCCATTGACCATCTACAGATTTTATAAATGTTGCTTCAGCTGTCGCTGCCACTATAGCACAAGGATCCTCACTGCATTACTGAAGGTTAGATGTGTATATGCAAGAAAACAATATGTTTGTTTTAAAAGGCTTCCTGTTACACAGAGTTTCTACCTGAAATGTTGAAGAGATACTGTTAGAATTATGCAGGACCTTACTTCCTGACATGATGTGGTTGGCTCCATCTCTTGCAGCAGTCATTTAGTGATTGCACCCACCACTTTACATCAGAATTTCAAAAGTGCCCATGTGTGCAAAGTTGGGGACCCTTGCCATAGTAAACACTGTACCCTATAATTCTCCAGGGGAACTGGTCTTTGTAGTCTGGAGATTAGTTGAAATTCTGGGAGAACTCCAGGCTCTACCTGGAGGTTGGCTACAACAACCAGCATGTGGGTTCAAATTTAAGATATATAGTGTACATTTGAGCCCACATGCTGGTTGTTGTAGCCAACTTAGTTATTTCAGCATAGGTCATTGTGTTTTTGCTAAGTATCCACCTGGAGGTTGGCAACTTTACTCAATGGAGAAGGAAGTTTGAAACCACTGAACTAGATTGGCTAAAACAAATCAGTGGGTTATAGATCAAATCAAGCCTGAACTGACCCTAGAAGCTAAAATGACTAAACTGAGGCTGTCATATTTTGGTCACGTCATGAGACGACAAGAGACACTGGAAAAGACAGTCATGCTAGGAAAAGTTGAGGGCAGCAGGAAAAGAGGAAGACCCAACAAGAGAAGGACTGACTCAATAAAGGAAGCCACAGCCCTCAATTGGCAAGATCTGAGCAAGGCTGTCAAAGATAGGACATTTTGGGACTTCCGGATCTGTGGGAACGCCGCGGTGGCACGAACGATCGCGCTCCGGGCTTGAAGCTGCCGGGGGGCAGGGAATCCTCTCCCCTTAACATCTGGCAAGTGGCACCCCTTGAAGAAGAGGGGATGCTGATCGGGGCGCTGGTGAGCTCCCCATCCTAGGAGTGGCCATTGCCTCAGAAACGGCAACGAACGCTTGGACGGGTGAGCCGAGGAGCTGGCGCTATTAAAATCCAAGGAGCAGGGGAAAGCGGCGGAGAGACTCGGATCTTTACAAAATAAGGTTTTCTTTTACATTATATGGATATTAAAAATCAATAACACTGAGGTGTCTAACAGTAACTCTGAAGGATTAAAAAGCACTCTGGACTTTATCTAATACTCGCTAACAGATCCAAACTGAAACTTGGCGTTTTGTCAGCTGTTGTGCACTTGAAATTCAGTCCTGCCAGCCAAGCTAACCGTCAAAACAAATCTAATCAAAAACTTGAAGGTGTCTAAAAGCTGGCAAATGATAGCTGACTGAAGAAACAGATGTGCTAAGGTACTCTCCCAGGTCTGGTTTTTGAATCAAGTTAAAGTTCCAGTGGTAAATGACTTTTAAACTGATGATTTAAATAACAAGTTTCACCCCCTCTTTTTTTACTGGATTACAAATAACAGCCATTTTAAGCTTTTTGGGAATGGGAGACAAAGATAAAGAAAAGAAAGATACAGAAAAACATCCCAAACGACTTATTAAAGATCCTAAACAGCTTCATATTCAGCAAACTTAACCACCCCACAGAAGAGCCTCTGTTACCAGCCCAGCTGTTTCACCAGCCACCTCACCAGTAACAGCGGTACCTGTAGCTACAAAGATGACACTCAAAAAACCTGATGCTATCTTGAACTCTTTACAAAAACTGTTGACTAAAACTCTTCAGGAGGTGACATCAGTGAAGCAGCAGGTGACATCAGTGAAGCAGGAAGTGGAATTAGTGAAGCAAGAGGTGGAATCAGTTAAACAAGGCCTGAATCAAAACACAGCAGCTGTTGGACAAAATACAGCTGCCATTTCTGTGCTGCAAGACTCTATTTCATCTTTGACAGTGAGACAGGACAAGTTAGAGGCAAAACTTCAGAAACACTCAAAGGATAATAAAGAAACCAGAAAACGAGTTGATGTCTTAGAACTGTCAATGGAGGCAAGTCAAGAGAGAGAAGAAAAATGTGATGGCCATACAGCAATGTTAGAATTAAAAATAAAGGAGAGCTGGATCCGCATACATGGCCTCAAAGAAAAACTGGAGGGGAAAGACTTAAAAAATTATTTGAAATTGCTGTTGGCTGATTTTCTTCAGGAAGATGAAGCAAGTGTGGAAGGAATGATTATAACAGCCTATAGAGTCAACTCTGCTTATGCCACTAAAAACAAAGTTCCAAGGGATTGTTTGGTTCAACTTTTTTCTAGAAGTCATCGGGACCTGATTCTGAATAAGCATTATTTGAATCCACTTACAATAGAAGGTACACTGGTGAGGCTAATGAAGGAGATTCCCGGAAGACTACTGAGGAAAAGAAAGGACTTTGCAGAGATTGTGGAATGACTGAGATTTAATGGAATTTCCGCAAGGTATTTCTTTTCTCTTCAAAGGAAAAAGGTTTAAGATTACAGACACTGTCAAAGCTGAACAATTTTTAAGAAGATATGAAGGAGATCTGCGCAAACCACCATGTCAGCCATCTAAAGACTTAGTTGGAAAGGATCTCTCCGAAGAAGAAAAGGCGGCAGAAGCAAGTGGGGGGGCAAAACCATTATCGTCAGAGGAGGACTCTCAAGAAGATGGCTGCTCTATTTATAAGGGAAACCAAAAGGAGTTGGGGGAGTGAATTTAGATTTGGAAAAAAGTTTAACTATGGGGTTTGATTGAACGTTAAAATGTTACAAATATTGTCATGGAATGTTAATGGTTTGAATTCTCCTAATAAGAGGAAGAAAATATTTTATCACCTACAAAAGTCAAAAGTTAATGTTTTTTGTTTACAGGAAACCCATATTTTAACAAAGGATATTATAAGGGTAAATTGGGTAAAAATTATAAGGGTAAAAATTGGGTAAATTATTTACATCATGCAATGAAAAGAAAAAAAAAACAAATGGTATAGCTATGTATATCCCTTTAACACTAGAACCTAAGATCTTATATAAAGACAATGATGGGAGGATCCTGTTGGTAGAAATTGTAAGTGGTTTCCAAAAAATTTTGTTAGTTGGTATCTATGCAACTAATATTAATCAAAAATGTTTTATAATAATTTGACATCAATATTAGCTGACTATGCTAAAGAAAAAATGATTTGGATGGGAGATTTTAATGGAGTGATGGATCCAAGGTTGGATAGATCAGTAAAGAAGAAAAAGGGTAAATGTGAGGGCAAATTACCAGGTATTTTCAATCATCTTACAAAACAGTGGGAAATGTTTGATATATGGAGACTGGTAAATGGTAACAAAAAGGGATATTTTTTAATTCATCTAGACATTTCTCTCATTCAAGAATAGATATGTTTTGGCTTTCCAAAGGTATTACAGGTTTGTCTGAAAATCCTGAAATTTTACCCAAAATAATATCTGATCATAATGCAATTTTAATTAAAATTAATATGGGGGATAAGAGAAATAAACCTTGGTCTATAAACGAATACTTATTGAAAAATAAGAAAATAGTCGATAAGTTAAAAATAGATATACAGAATTATTTCTCTGAGAATGCAGATAAAGGAATTCCAGATGAAATAGTATGGGATACTGGTAAAGAGGTAGTCAGAGGATTATTAATACAACAAAATTCAAGATGGTTTAGAGAGAGGGAGATGCAAAAGAAGAAGATTTTAGAGGAAATTAAACAGGGAGAGAGACAGTTAAGAAAATTACAAGATAAATTATTTAAACAAGAACAGATGGATAGGTTAAAAAAACTACAACATCAATATGAATTTTTAATAACCTCAGAAATAGAGAAAAAATAATGTTTAATAGACAGAAATTTTTTGAACATGCCAATAAACCGGGTAAATTATTAGCTTGGCAACTTAAATATAAAGAGAGGAAATTACCTATATTAAAAATAAAGAGGGATGGTAAAACAATAACAGATAAGCAAAAAATTATGCAAACTTTCATAGATTATTATTCAAATCTTTACAGACAAAGTGTTGTTTCAGAGAGGGAAATAGAGGTGTACTTAAACAAATTTGATTGGGATGGAATTTTACAAGAACATAAAGATTTATTGGATTCTAATATAACTATGGAGGAATTAAAAACAGTTATAGGTAAAAGCAAGTTAAATAAATCTCCAGGCGAAGATGGATTTACAGCATTTTATTATAAAACTTTTATAGATCAATTATCTCCACATTTATTAAGAGTAATGAATCATTGCTTGCAGAATGGATCCATCCCACATACCTGGAAACAAGCAAATATAGTATTAATACCAAAACCAAACTCGGATTTATTGGATGTCAAAAATTATAGACCAATTTCATTATTGAATAATGATTATAAACTTTTTGTAGCTATTTTAGAGAATAGATTGAAAATTGTATTGAATCAGGTTATACACGAGGATCAGGCTAGTTTTCTTCCAGGTAGACTGATTAGTCAAAAAGTTAGAGTAGTATTGGATCTAATAGAATATGCAGAATCTGTTACTACACCTATAGCAATGATATTTTTAGATGCAGAAAAAGCATTTGATAATGTAAATTGGAGTTTTATGAAAAAAGTATTAGAATATATGGGTTTGGGGGAAAAAATTCAATCAGCTATTGGTAATATTTACACTTATCAAACGGCTAGATTGTTGATTAACGGTAGTTTGACATCACAATTTGAAATCCAAAAAGGTACAAGACAAGGCTGTCCCCTCTCACCCTTATTGTTTGTTAGAAATTTTATTGAGGAAGATTAGAAATAATATAGATATGATAGGTTGTCAACTTGGGAGAAATCATTTTAAGGTTAACGCTTATGCTGGTGATTTAGTTTGTTTTTTAACAAATCCTATTAGTCAAATTGGAGAATAGAACAAAATGGTTGAGGTTTATGGAAAGCTTGCAGGTTTTAAAATAAACAAAAACAAAACTAAATATTGGTTAAGAACATGACACTGTTGCAGCAGGAAGAACTAGCACAACGCTCAGGCTTCTCTATTGAACATAAAATAAAATATCTGGGTATTTGGTTAACCTCAAACAATCTTGATTTATTTAAAAATAACTATATTAAGATATGGCAGCAAATTATTACAGATTTGAAAAATTGGGAAAAAATACCTCTATCATCATGGGGTAGAATTTCTGTAATTAAAATGATGGTTTTACCCAAAATGCTTTTTTTATTTCAAAATGTACCAATTATAAAGGGGCCAAAATATTTAAAACTTGGAAAAAAGATATTTTAAACTTCCTGTGGGGAAAGGAAAGACACAGAATAGCATATAATAATTTAATTGAATTAAAGGAAACAGGAGGTTTAGGGTTACCAGATTTAAGAATGTATTATGAGGCATCCTGTTTCGCTTGGTTAAAGACCTGGGTTTTGTTAGAGAATACCAAAATATTAGAATTAGAAGGTTTTAACCTACGTTTTGGATGGCATGCATACTTATGATATGACAAGGAGAAGGTAAATAAAGATTTCAATATTCACATTATTAGAGTTGGGTTATTTCAAATTTGGTAAAAATATAGAAGGATATTGGAAAATAAGACCTCGGGATGGATCAATCCAGTAGAAGCTTATATGAAGAGAGGAATACATTTAAATTTAGAAATGGATATATATAGAGAAATTATTGAATGTAAGGAGGGAGAATGGGTTTTTAGAAGTAGAGAAGAACTTAATATTAAGGACTGGTTTTTGTATTATAAATTAAAAGATATATTCAATAAAGATAATCAGCTTGGATTTAATACAAATAAATCCAAACTGGAAAAATATTAATAAAGGGAAATAAAGGATTGATAGGAAGAATATATAAATTATTAATTAAAACTAATTTAGAACAAGAAAGAATTAAACCAGTAATGGTGAAATGGATGAAGGAGTTAGGATTTAATATCGAATTGGAAATATGGGAAAACTTATGGAAAAGATAATTTAAATTTACAATAACTAATGAAATCAGAGAAAACTTATATAAAATGTTTTATAGATGTATATAACACCTGTGATGATATCTAAAATGAAAAAAGGAGATATGGATTTATGTTGGAAATGTGGAAAAGAAAGAGGCACTTTTATGCACGTATGGTGGATATGTAAAAAAATTAAAAGCTTTTGGGAAAAAGTTATTAGGGAAACTAATAATTTGATTAATGGTAGGGTAAAAAGAAAACCTGCATTTTGTTTATTGGGAATTCCACAAAAAAATATGAGTAATAATGACAGGGTTATTTGTCAATATAGTTTTGCTGCTGCAAGGATTGTAATAGCTAAAGTTTGGAAGCAAGTGAATAAACCTTCAATTCGTGACTGGAGAGAGAAATTATGGATGTATATGAGGATGGCCAAAATAACTGAATTCCTTCATGGAAAAGATATGGAAGAATTTAAAAAAACTTGGGCAAAGGCTGTCACATATTGGGATAAACTGGCAAAAATGGATTTTACTACTTTAATTAGTGAGTTATAGAAACTAGTTTTAATGTTTTAAATTTTTACTGTTAATAGATATTTTTAAAACTGTTAAGACACTTCTTCGGAAGTCGGGTGATGGGTCACTCTTTTAAGGTGGGTGGAGGGTCGAAGGGGTATCTTTTAGGATCTTATAATTCTGTAACCTTGAATGTACCAATAAGTATATATAGATACTCTTTTGTATTTTCTTTTTTAATTTTTTTATATTATTATTATTGTATTTGTTTGTTTTGTTTTATGTTATAAAAATTAATACTTTTTTTTTTTAAGATAGGACATTTTGGAGGACTTTCATTCATAGGGTCAGAAGTGACTTGACAGCACAACACACACACACACACACACACAGAGAGATTGGCTAATCTTGTACCCTCATCTCCTTTAACTGTTCCAGCTTCTCATTATGGTTATCCTTCTCATCTCTGTCCTTGACACTATACTATAAACATGGTCCAAAGGGAAAGCAAGTAGCCAAGATCCTGAGAAGGGGAATGGAGTTCTCTGTTCTCCATAGTGTCCCCTGGCCTGGCCTTGCTTCCAGGGTCTCATTCTTCCCTCAGGACCAGATTAATACCTCATGTCTCTGCATAATAAGGACATAAAACTATGCTGGAGTCTGGGACTGAGGGGTATGGGTGGGAAACATGCATTAAAAAAAAAACAAAAACAGAGGTTCCCTGACGTATTTCCCCTGTAGGGTGTGCCTCAGGGGTGTTAGGTTCTCAGCCTGAATGGACAAAGTGATCCCAGGTTTGGATCCCAATTCTAGTCACAATGATTGACATCTCAATGCCTCAGTTTGCTTACAGTAAGTATTAATACCACTTGGTTATTACATAGAGAAAATGTTTTTCACATGGAAAAATTCATTATGGACCATGCTGATCAAGCGTTGTAACTTCCTGCCTTTTTTGTCCTCTAAAAAGTGACTCAGCCTTTTGAGTAATGTTTTTACACAAGAAGTAAATAACCTGCATGACATTAGTTCTTACAAGCAGGGAACCCACAAAGACTTTTGGGTTCCCCTTAGGGTTGCGAACCTCCAGGTAGCGGCAGAAGATCTCCTGCTATTACAACTGATCTCCAGCCGATAGAGACCAGTTCACCTGGAGAAAATGGCCGCTTTGGCCATTGGACTCTAGGGCATTGAAGTCCCTCCCCTCCTCAAACCCCGCCCTCCTCAGGCTCCGCCCCCAAAAACCTCCCACCGGTGGTGAAGACGGACCTGGCAACCCTAGTTTCCCTATATCGCCTTCCCTTGGGAGGCCTACCCCCTGCCTCTTACTGAATGAAACCAAGGTGTAGCAGTATTATTATGGTTGCCTAGCAACACCCTGCAAAGGCCACTGAGTTTTCAGAGTGCATTCATTTATTAAAGGGACAGGTGTTGCTTCTATTATTTGTGGGGGGGGGGATTCCCCCCATGTTTTTTCTCTCAGATTTTTCTGCAAACCTGGAGCATTTCTCAGGTTTGTAGAAAGATCCTTCTTGTCTGTTCATGGCTCCGATCTCTGAATGTAAGTATCCACAGATGGGGCCATGTTGAGAATGAGATATATTGATGCAATTGCAAGTTGGTGGTTGCACACATCCGTGTCTCACATTATAGTAATTACTGGGATCACAGCCATGGCACTTTAGTGGCTAATACAAGCTGAAATGCATAGTTGACTTAATTCACTGTAGCTTAACTTCTTGCTAGCTAACCTGAATAACAGACGAAACACAGACCTGCTTTGTCCGGATTTGTCAAGGCTGTGTGTTCAAGAATGTTTTTTGTAATAAGTTTGTGTTTATTTGGCAGTGGATATGGCAATGTTTATTACTTAGAATGCTCCCCTGTGGTCCATTGGGAGCCTACAGCCATCCTACATCATTCACAGCAGTAGGGCAACTTCAGTTTTATGGGGCGAAAATTTAGTTCTGAAAAGAATCTCCTGGGCCATGTCCGCACTTACCATTTGCGGCGCCGGCTTCCGCGGGCTTTCCTTGCATGTTCCCACTGCAACTCACCCGAAGGATTCCAAGGACGTCTCCAGAACGCAATTTCGCCGCGTTAAGCGTATCCGCTTATACAGCGAATAAAAAAAATAAAGCATCCTCCACACCCGGTGCCTTACAGTGGGAACATGCAAACTGTGTTCGATCCACTTCCTGCTGCCAGCCAACCCCCGCACTTCCCCCGCCTCCCTTACTCAAGCTGGACAATCGCCGTCCTTGCTTGGAGAAGCCGACTGGGCATGCGTGGGAGCATGCCGGTCTGGGCTTATCAAAAGCAGCGGATAAAGGCGGCGCGGTGGGAACAGAAATTTAAACTCGTCTTGGATGCTTTCGTACTAGAAGCGTGTAAACAGCGAGGTAAGTTGCGTTCACGGGCCTGGATTCACCAATTTATTTGAAATGTACCAACTAAGAGAGCATATCAGGATCTCTATGGTGTAACCAATTTGTGGTAAATTATCCTGGTCTTGTATTACTTAAGAACCTAACAAGTGTCTTGCAGGATTACACCAAGCCCCAACTGCTCCAGTATTTGTTTTGCAGGGATTACAGCAACCAATACACATATAGGGTCCACCATAAATTGGCCATAGGTCCACCAGATTAATAAAATCTACCTTCTGCTCAGCCTTGATTATACCATACTTCCTGCAGATTGTAGATGATCTCCCTCCACCTACCATATTCCTCATGTCACAATGCTCATGAACCCTCCTTTCTCACTCCCAGCCATCTCCTCTCACTTTACAACTTTTGGGTTTTCAGATGACCCTTCCTGCCATGCCAGATTCTAGAATGTGCTGTGATATCCCTGGCATATCACAGATATGGAATTTGACCTGGGTCTGAAGGGCATGATGTCATTTAGGTCAAGGAAGGTCATCGGCCAAAAAGGATACAAGAGCCATTCCTGTGCTAGAGGTCAGGGTTCACTAGAGGGATATCATTGCACACTGTGGGAGGCCCTATGGAATTTGAATGCTGCATGGATCCTTTGGTAATATATTCATTGTGAAGACAGAATATTCGTATGTTAGAATCTCTAGCTACAATAATAAATGTACTTACTAGTAAGTAAGACCCATTGATATCAATGAGACTTACTTCAGAGTAAACATGCTTAGAATTGCATGCTCTTTCACTTTTTTTATTTGCTTGTGTTTGCAAAACTAATTGTTTCTGTCTGGTCCCAATTATTTTACCTCTTTCATACAAATGTCTGGCTAATTTTGCTGCTCTTCTTGCCTTTCTCTTTAATGCCTGACCAAGGTCACTGCTATTAAGTACCTTAGCAATGAATCTCTAACACTGCTGGTGGATATCTGATAGGGTTGCCAACTTTCTGGTACTAGCTGGAGATCTCCTGCTATTACAACTGATCTCCAGCCGAGAGAGATCAGTTCACCTGGAGAAAATGGCCGCTTTGGCAATTGGACTCTATGGCATTGAAGTCTCTCCCCTCCCCAAACCCCGCTCTCCTGAGGCTCCGCCACAAAAATCTCCCGCCGGTGGCAAAGAGAGACCTGGCAACTCTAATATCTGATGGTGTAAGGCTTGCAGTACTCTCCAAGCATGACAGGAAACTGAGGAAGGGTAGGTGACAGACAAAGAGGAGATGCCGACCTGACGTTGGATTCCTGATGTTCATCAAAGAGGGCTGATTACACTGTTGCTACCAGTAATTTGTAGTTGCAAATTGGCCGTGGGAGTCCAAGTGGGTCCGTGTATCAAAGACCTCAATTACTTTGCTTCAGATTTGTCTTCTGCTGGTCATTTTACTGTACTTATTATAGCAAATTCCAAACAGAGGCCATGATCCAGCTTCAGTTAAGCATGTTAAAGTACCATGGATTTCAATGGAAAAATTATTTATTAATAAAAGCCTCAGAAAAGTGGAACTGGATGCTTTATATCAAGACTAGCATCCATCTGAAATAAGTTTTTTGTCCTGTGTGCCTCAAAATTTGGCTTCCAGCATTTTCAGTACTTAAATGACCAAAAAGTACCAAATTAAGGGCATTGTGTCACATTCTGTGTTGTCTACAGTATTACTGTCCCATAAAATATAATGTATGTGCCTTATTGCAGGCTTCCTCAGTCTAGAATATGCCTTCTCGGTCCAGCTAGAGTGAACTATGCAGAAAGCACAGATAGTGTCAGAGATGCAATGTCCAAGTCACACCCAACTACCTTCAAGAGACAGAAATGCTGACACTTTGGAGCTGCTGTTCTCCAGAAGCAGCAAAGGTTACCAGCCTTTTCGTTGCCCGTGGATCCCTCTTCCCTCCCTATGGCTTTGAATAGCACACTGACTGACTGCATAGCAGTGAGGCTATTTATGTTTAGTGGCTACCGCTTGGGAAATGCACAGGAGGAGGAAATACAGGGAGTATAGTGTCTGACATCACAGGCTGGCTCCATTCTGGGCACATGGATATGCAAGGTGACTCACTGCAGGCTGATGGGTCAGTGACTCAGCCCCCAAACTGGGATGGAAAGATAGTAGCCAAAATACCCCCTCTTTTCTGCCCCATTTTCCAAGGATATTTGGCTTGTTCTTGGTGCCTGGATATAAGCCAAAGAGATTGCAACACCCTTTGTGTTCTACCTAGGATGACTTGTGTTCTACCTAGGATGACTTGGCTTTGGTGATCTGGGAATATGTGTTCCCTTGCTTACCAGAAACAGGCATTCCAGCTGCTGTGGCAGACAGTAGAAGCCTCTTTGCTTTCCAATTGCACAACTGAAATAGGTGTACACCCCTAGCCTCACCCCACCCTGGGACTTATCTATTGTGTTCTATGGTTTAGCCCCCTATATGGCCAGTGGTATACTAGTCACCCTAGGCAGGGAATGGTCCAGCCCCCGCCCCATCTGCTTTATTTCTAGTACCTGCATTAAATAGTCTTCAATTAAGCTAAGAGATTCAGACTTGTTAATATAAACCTTCCCATAATTTGGCTTCATTCTCATCCCCGAGAATTTGTTTCCCTGCCCAAACACACACACACACACACAAACACACACACACACACATTTTTGCTTTTGCTGAAACTGAATGTAAATGTTCTAATTTGTCCTTAGCTTCTTTTCCCTCTGTTTCTAAAACACAGAGCGGCCATTTGCATATTACCAAGTAATTCACTCATGTTCCTCTGCTGAATCACTCCTATTCTTTCTCGAGCTGCCTTCTCCCCTGCCTTTCACTTTCCAAACCCAGCATTTTTTCATACCCACCACACTCCTCCTTTGCATCTCTTCATTGCCCCCAAGGTTGTATGCCAGGCCAGTCCCCAGCGGAGGCCTAGCTGTGGCTAAGCAGAAGAGAACTATTGCATCCCATGACTTGCTCACTGCCACCCCCCTGTCCCAGCCCCACAGCGCATTCCACTCACTTAGAGGAATCCACAGCTGTTCCAGGCTGGAAAGTGAAGGGCAGGGGGAAGTGGGGAGGAGACAGTTGGATGATGTCAGGGCAAAGGGATACAAATAGCCAGAGCTCCCATCGCCTTCCTGACTCTGCCTTGCTCACACAGAGCAGCTGTTGCCGTTCTGCCTTCGTCCCATCCAGCCATCACCATGAGCCAGTCCTATTCCTCCAGCCAGCGGCTCTCCTCATACCGCCGTACCTTTGGTGGTGGGGCAGTTTCACCGTCCTTCCCCCGTGCCTCCTTTGGCAGCAAGGGCTCCTCGGCCAGCTCGGTCACCTCTCGGGTCTACCAGGTGTCCCGCGGTGCCGCACCACCCAGCTTATCCAGCTTCCGCGCAAGCTACTCCGCTCCACTACGCTCGGCCTATCAAGGTTCCGGTGAGCTCCTCGACTTTTCTCTAGCCGATGCCATGAACCAGGAGTTTCTGCAGACACGCACCAATGAGAAGGTAGAGCTGCAGGAACTCAACGATCGCTTTGCCAACTACATTGAGAAGGTGCGTTTCTTGGAGCAGCAGAATGCACTCATGGTGGCCGAGGTAAACCGGCTCAAGGGCAAGGAGCCTACCCGTATAGCCGAGATGTATGAAGAGGAGCTGAGGGAGCTGCGGCGCCAGGTGGAGATTCTGACCAGCCAGCGAGCACGTGTGGATGTGGAGCGGGACAATCTACTGGATGACCTCCAGAAACTGAAGCAAAGGTGAGAATGAACTGCTTGTTCTTGCTGCTGCAAGCTTAAACGCCAGTCCCTACCTATCTGTGCTTCTCTGTATTTGGGGTTCTTTCCTAGCCCCATATAGCTTTTCTTCTCTGACCAGAAAGGGAGCAGTAAGCAGGACAGGGCAGTACAAGACAGAATCACCTCAAGTTAGGTATCATCTCCCAGCTGCAGCTTTCAAAAAAGAAAAACAGAGGTCCTTCTACCGTATGTCACCCTGGCATAACATTTCTTTTCAAGCTGCCAATTTCTGTGCCCTCACTGTCTTTGATCAGGATACCACTTACCTTTACACTAATCATTCCAGCTGAACTCTGGAGTTATGTCCTAGAATGATAGGCTTTTGTCATTTGGTACAGTCTCTTCCACACGCTGGCTTCAGGCCACACAACAAGCTACTTATTCCTGGAACAGAGATATGTGAGAGTTCAGGGTGTGTCTAATGATGGTTCTGTCTCCCCCCTGCCAGAACACCCCCTTGCCTCAGGTCTTCTGTTCTATCTTTATAAAGTCCAGATGGTTGTTCCAACACCAATGCTGAATTTAAAGAAACATGTTAGTGTTTAAATAAACTTATTTCAGCGTAAGGGGAAAAAGCAGTTTTTGAATCTGGATTAGAAAAATCTCCATGGATTTTACATTGGTTCAGGGAGTCATATGTTTTAAGGACAGAGTACTACTGAGACAAAAAAAAACCACCCTCCCTTTATATTTTAGTCCAACAAAGATGACTAAACTGTGTCTTTGTTCAATACCCCATCTTGATTTGGAGACAATTTTTAAAAATATGCCCCTACACACTTGCAGACATTCGTAGACAGTATGTCCTGGCAGTTAATTCTTCTTTATCAGTCCCCAGGATATGATTTCTCATGGGAAGGTATTTAGCTTGAATACCCAGCAATAGGTGCCTGCTGTCTTTTGGACAAAAAGAAAGCCCTTAAAGCCCTTCTGACACTCATCCTTCAAATAGCTGTTTTCCCTTTTATCAAACCACCTCTTGACCTTTCTTTTGATAAGCTGAAGAGTCTGAGCTCCTTGCTGTTAAGCTTGTCTCTGAATCCTAGAGTCAGCCTTCCTGCCTGCTGCAATCTGTCTACATATCCCAGCTCAGCAACTAACCCCATGACTTACTTCCACTGTATTGATCAGCCTTAAGCTTGTAAAATGGCATTGGGCGGTGACCTATCTCAAAAGGTTGGTATAGCAATTACCTGAGGTGGGGGGGGGAGGACACTGTCTCCCTTCCCACATACTGAGCTCCAGGGACACAGTAGGTTATAAAGCATTTTAAAAATAATCTGCTTCAAGATGGATGCCACAACCATCTGGCACACAAGCACATTTGTGAGATGTTAGTTGGATCTTTCTTCTGACGTCAAGCGTTGGAACAGGTACAGTTGTGACCATGTTCATTCATTCAATGCACCATTAGCTTTCTAATACCCAGATTTATTCATGGGTAGCAAGGTTTGTTTTGTGGGTGTGCTATAGGGTTGGCCGCCCTCCAGGTGGGGCCTGGAATTATAACTGATCTCTGGATGACAGAGATCAGTTCTCCTGGAAAACTGGCTGCTTTGGAGAGTTGACTATATACCATCTTACCCCACTGAGGTCCTTCCCCTCCCCAAACCCCACTCTCCCAGGCTCCAACCCCACATCTCCAGGAATGTCCCAACCTAGAGTTGGCAACCTCAGCTACAACTTCTGCCCTAGATCTTCAGAAGCCAGGACTTATGATAATCAGGAAGTGTTCCCTACATTTCATCTTGTTCTGCTTCCATCCCTGGGGCAGAACATCCTGAAAGACACCCCGCTATCAAGAACTGGTTCTTCGGGTGCAGATCACCATATTTTTTCCCAAGCAAATTCAGCAAGCAGTTTTTTTTCCCCTGGCAAAGAAACATAGTTATAGGGAAGGTCACAACTGTTGAATGTCTGCCTGTCAGGCATCTTTTGCACAGGAAAAAAAAAGATGGCAGCTCTAAGCTATTATCCTACAGGGCTCCAGATTGGCTAGAAGACTGCAATTACCCAAATGTCTCCCATCGGATTGCCAACTCTGGGTTGGGAAATTCCTGGAGATATGGGGGTACAGCCTGGAGACAGCAGAGTTTGGGGAGGAGAAGGACCTCAGCCAAGTACAATACCAATGAAGTTCACCCTCCGCTGCAGCCATTTTCTAAAGGGGAACTGATCATTACACTCTGGAGGTCAGTTGTAATCCCAGGAGATTCCCAGGCCACCCCTGGCGGTTGGCAACCCTACTTCCATGCCTCACAGCCCTCATTCTGGAGAAGAGGAATGGGAGAGAAGAATTAAGTCAACCACAGAGCTGGAATCAGGCCACAAGCTGCACAAAGCAGTGAGGTGGAGCAGCTGCCCCTCGTCCAGAGCATGAAACTGACTGCGGGGGGGATCACTAGTTGCATCCAGATGTAGTGTGGTGTAGTGTGTCCAGTTCCGAAAAGGCTTAGCTCGAGGGAGCCCTTCCGCTCCCACACACCTCCTGGTAGCAACAGATTTGGGTTGTTATCATGACGCTGGGGCAGCAGAAGGATTAAATAGCCCACCGGAAAGGCAGGCCCTTGTCGGGGAAGGAAACTGGCAGCTTTCTTCAGGAAGGATGAAGCAAATAACCGGACAGGGCTCGTCCCTGGCTCGGCGGCAGTGGCTAGCCTGGGGGAAACTGGAAGCTCTCGCTTTTCTCCCACTGGCTTAGCTCTTATGATGGACAAGGCGCAGCTGGGCCCAGCCAAAAGCGAAGAACCCTGAGCCACGATGACGGGAAGTTCTGCCATTTTTGAGGGTTAATACAAGAGAAATCCTGACGGAGACTCCTGGAGGGCAAAGACCTCTTTCAGTTTGCCCTGGACTAGCCTCATTGGTACTAAATGGTTAGTGGTTTACACTCTCCCATTGAGAGGCAGGTTCCCTCCGCACGCACCACTTCCGACGTCTCCACTCGTCAGCAAAGCATGCTGGATCTTACACTAACCCTTCCACGTTCTGCTGCAGTGGCCCAGCGAGTGAGGGAAAGGGCCCATTTCTGGTGTAGTGGTTAAGAGCGGTGGTTTGGAGCAGCGGACTCTGATCTGGAGAACCGGGTTCGATTCCCCCACTCCTCCACATGAGCGGCGGAGGCTAATCTGGTGAACCGGGTTGGTTTCCCCACTCCTCCACACGAGGCCAGCTGGGTGACCTTGGGCCAGTCATGCTCTCTCAGCCCTACCTACCTGACAGGGTGCCTGTTGTGGGGAGGGGAAGGAAAGGCGATTGTAAGCCGGTTTGAGTCTCCCTTAAGTGGTAGAGAAAGTCGGCATATAAAAACCAACTCTTCTCCTCCTCCTCCAGCCGCTGCCTCTGCTTGTCATCCTGTTGTATCAGGTCCAGATGATGCCAGAGTGCTTTGCAATGTCCTGGCCATTGTGTCAACGTGTGGCTCTTCGTAGAAAAACAGCAAGCTGGATCCTTTTGCCGGGAGGCTTAGAATTCACCTATAGGGCAGAGAACAAACACCTTCTCTAGGTGGA
This sequence comes from Euleptes europaea, assembly GCF_029931775.1. Classification (NCBI taxonomy): domain Eukaryota; kingdom Metazoa; phylum Chordata; class Lepidosauria; order Squamata; family Sphaerodactylidae; genus Euleptes; species Euleptes europaea. The sequence continues at coordinate 107,171,203 of NC_079317.1, read as the reverse complement.
GCCTCTGCAATCAGTTAGTTCCGTTTCGGGGGAGGAAGAGCTTGTAGAATAAACAAAGAGCCCCATAAATCTGTAATGGGGGGCACACTGTCCCCCTGCTATCTTCCTGCATTTGGGCCCCTGCAAAGGGATGGCAGAGATTGGGGTGGGACTGGCAAAATATGGAAGCTTGTCATTGCAACTGGAAGTCCTGGTACTGCAAAGAGCTGAAGCTGATCCAAGCAATAGTTGTGGGTCTAACCGTTGGTGGTTGAGGCCTTGCTGCTGCTGCTGCTGCTGCTTAAAGACTGGCAAAATGAGGAGGGCTTGGGTGTGGCAGAGCATTTCAGAGCCCCCCCACTCATGTTCTCCACAGCTTGTCCTTATTGTCCAAATCCACGTGATGATCTCATCCTTCTCACATGTCAAATGCTGGGGATACCACTGAGGGCTTTCCAGCACCTCAGTGGCATTCCACCTGTCTCTGCATCCTGACACCTACTATTGTACTGTCACTGTTCACTATCACTAGATTCACCAATAAGCAAAATGAGCACATGGTTAGGGCATCAAGGGAAGGGGGAGGGGGCACCACAGAAATCTTCCATTGCCGGATTTACCACGGACCGTATGGTGCAAAATTGCAAATGGTGCAGCTGATCCAGGGTCTAGAAAAAGTAGGAGAAAACTTTTCAAATATAAATAAAATGGAAGTATACAAAAATAAACACGATTTTCCATCTTACTGTAAGTTTCGTTTCATTTCAAAAATAAAATTTAATTTGATGGTTTATTATTGTTTATGTTTTGAATTACATATATGCCGGGGCATCAAAATCTTTTAAGTATTTAGGGCCTCTAAAAGTCTTAATCCGGCCCTGACTGTTCCTCAGTATACCCAGCTGTTCCTCACCCCCAGCAGCCCAGACTGAGGGTCCTCTCTTCCCCGGCACTTTCCCATGCTTCTTCTTAGCAAGACTCTGGCTTATGCTGCAGCACAAGTCCATGCGGCAAAGTTCTGCTACCCTAAAAGGAAGGGGGGAATAAGCATTGTCCATTGGTGAGCTCATGCCTTTGTGCTTGAGGCTTTGACTATAACAGGCAAAGGGAGGATTATGCTTCTGTCTGCTCCCAGCCTGGCCCTGAGCCAGAATCCACCCCACCCCCTGGAATGTAGGATAATTATGCATCTATTACTCCTGTGGGTTGGATGGAGTCACAGGTCAAAGGCTTGGACGGACCCCCTGGGGAGTGTAAAATGCAGTCCTACATCCAGGCCTCAGAGTGTCTTCTCTGGGATATCTGCTGCCTGACAGCTATTCTTTCTACTCTGCTCTCCCAGGCTGCAGGAGGAGATCCATCTTAAGGAAGAAGCAGAGAACAACTTAGCTGCCTTCAGAGCTGTAAGTCTAGATCTTACTAATGTTCCTTTTGCTGGGGGCTCGTGGGGGGGAGGAGAAAAAATGCCTTTCAAAAGAGGTGGAAAGTCATTGGGTCCACAGACTGATAGAGACTTGTAATAGCAGGATCTGGGAGACCAGGTTTCAAATCCCCACTCAGCCATGAAGCTCATATTGTGATGTTCGACCAATTATTCTCTCTCAGCCTAACCTACTTCACAGACTTGCTGTGGAGATAAAACTGAGAGAAACAGGCAGGATAAAAATATGCTAGATGGATAGACTTGTTTGGATTTTTGGCATTGCATTCCTCATGCCTCTCTTTTCAAAACTAAAACCCCTGCATGATCCTTGGGCCTGTGGCTGCTGGGTCTCTCTTTTCTATTTGTGCTGATGTTTTCAGCCATCCTGGACTCTGGGGTGCCTTTGGCAGAGTGGAGCATGGAGTGCTCATTCCTGGCACAAACTCATTCAGCGCACCCCTGCCACTCTACACTTCTCACAGTTGCTTAAACGAAAGTCACTGAACTTGGGACTGAGTGCAGAGGGTGTTCTTTCAACACAGGCATGGGTGGCCAGTTGCTTTCTCAAAGATCATGTGAATTGGCCCTCCATGCCTCAGCTTCCCACTCATTTCCTGGGGGTTTAGACCTTCCTACTTGGTTTTGATTGGCCAGACTCCCAGATGGGGTCACTTAGATATCAGAGGGCAGCTCCAGTGCCTTCACAGAAGCATGAAGTTTTAAAATAGCCACACTTAGCTAATTTGTTCTGCCCCAGCAAAGCTGTGCTCTTGTAGCAATACTGGCCCCTCTTGGCATCTGTTACCACTGAGATAATGTCCTGCTATCTTTGCCATCACAGGACGTTGATGCAGCCACTCTGGCCCGTATTGACTTGGAGAGGCGCATTGAATCCTTGCAGGAGGAAATCGCATTCCTCAAAAAGGTGCACGAAGAGGTAAGCACATACCCAAGTGTCTTTGAGGTTCTCCCTTCTTGTTCAGTACCTCTCAGAATGATGGCTGCCAGAAGGGGAGGAGTGTGGCTGCTGAACTGGTATGGGATAGAGTTGGGCATTGAACGGGACACAGCAACTGAGAATAAAGACCAGGTTTGAGCTGTAAGGGCAATCATATGAAAGAAAGTGGACAGGTGGGGGGGGGACATGGGGCAGCAGGGGGACTGGTCATTGATCTGCGAGACTCCAGTTCCATCTGTACAGCACCAGGGCTGATTTTATGCTGGCCTTGGCTCTTCAGGAAATCCGGGAGTTGCAGTCACAGTTACAGGAGCAGCAGATCCAAGTGGAGATGGATGTGCCGAAGCCAGACTTGACTGCAGCACTACGTGATATCCGAGCCCAGTATGAGACCATTGCTGCAAAGAACATCTCTGAGGCTGAGGAGTGGTACAAGTCCAAGGTATGGAGCAAAGGAAAACATTTGCATTGGCTGAGGGGTATGGGGGAGGCTTCTGGTGAGCTTCATTCATGGTACAGCAAAGGTGCATCCTCTGATGTTAATCAGCCTTCCTTGCCTGCTTCTCTGCATATAGGTATCTGACCTAACCCAGGCTGCCACTAAAAACAATGATCAACTGCGCCAAGCCAAGCAGGAGATGATGGAATTCCGGCACCAGATCCAGTCATACACCTGTGAGATTGACGCACTCAAGGGCACGGTGAGACATAGTGTGGCGGGAGAAGGTGTCAAATTCAAGACAACGGCAGGCATGAGGTTGCCTCAGTACTGAAAGATGTTCCTGTGCTAACTGGTGAAGCGTACTCCTAATAACTAGCAAACACTAGCAAAACATAAGATACTGCATAAAACAGATGCAAAGTGGCTGTCTGAGATGGCATTTCATGTCTCTTAGGAATGGCCTATAGCTCAGTGGTACAGCACATGCTTTCCATACCCAGTCCTGCATTTTCTTATGTTCAGCATATTGAAAGTGGGAGTATCTGTTTCTGTCTCCACCTAGCTACAAAGTTGTTTTGGGCTTGGGTGGAAATCTTGATTTTCTCCTCCTTACTCAGTGGCCATTTCCACCTCCCCATTTTCCCCCTCATTCGTTTGGTTTTGTTCTCGTGTAAAATGGCTACCGCCCTCATTCTGCAGTTGTCATTTTCACCATGTGGCAATCGTGAGAGAATAAGGAAACTGTAAAGAAATCTGTATGTGCCTTTAGTCCTCCTCCTTCACAAGCTCTGAAGTGCTGATTTTCTTCCTTTTCATTTCTAGAATGACTCCTTGATGAGACAGATGAGGGAGATGGAAGAGCGCTTTGCTGGTGAGGCTGGCAATTATCAAGACACCATCCAGAGGCTTGAAGAGGAGATCCGACACTTGAAGGATGAGATGGCACGGCACCTGCGCGAATACCAGGACTTGCTCAATGTCAAGATGGCTCTTGACGTGGAGATTGCCACCTACCGCAAGCTGCTGGAAGGCGAGGAGAGCAGGTAAGTGCTAGCTCTGTATGCCTACAAGGACCTAGTCGTGAGTGCACTGAGATTGCATGGCTGACAGCTTCATCCCTCAGAAATCTTGCTTTGAGGATGTTTTGATTAGTTGTCCAGGAGGGCCTCGGATCCTGCTGTGAGGCCTAAAGAAAATCCTTGTGCTTGGTAACTGGAAAATCATGTCAGGTGTTTGATGTGTCTGTGTTGATGTCTGGTGGAGTTAGCTGTCACCTGTGAAACAAACAGGCCTGACTGACTTTTTGGGTAAAAGGACATTTTGAAAAGAGAAAAAAGGGGGTTGCATAGGGTTGCCAGGTCCCTCTTTGCCACCCGCGGGCGGTTTAGGGAGGCGGGGTTGGGGGCGGAGATCAGCATCATCGACTTGATGACGTATGTCCGGCACCAACTGGGGCTGCGGATAAAAAAAAGCAGCCCCAGACGACCACCCCAATGCGTGAGCAAGGAAGGCAAAACAGGCTGGGAAAGTGCACCCTGTCCTCCTGCCTCGTGCAAAACAGCTGATTGGAGAAAACAGCTGATCAGCGGGGAGGCCCTGGGAGGAGCAAGGAGTGTAGTTCGAGGGGAGGAAACAAGGCGTTTTTTAATCCGCAGCCTCAGTTGGGCTCCTGAGGATGGCTCCCCCTCCCTTTCCCCACCTACTTCTGCCCGCCCGCAGCTGAGAGTGGGCGCCTGGGCGGGCAAGAGGAGCGATGGCCGGTACATTACCCTCCATAAGCAGACACTTGGGAACCCTAGGGCTGAGCATATTTTGCCCCCCCGCCCCCTTTTTATGAAGATGCTGAACAATGTAAGACGGTGTTGTTCTAAAAATGACTAGAAACAGTTTCAGCGACTAAGCAAAAGGTGCACAGTCTGTTCAGGGTCAGAAACAGAAAGAAGTCAAGCATCTTCCTTGGACGAGCAAGTCAGGGCAGTAACAGCCAAGAAATCCAAACAGAAACCAGTGACTGCATTGCTATTCCTTTTCTCTTTCCCCTGTAGAATTTCACTGCCTATCCAAACCTTTTCTGCAATCAACTTCCGAGGTAAGTGACACAGACCCCGGCCTCTCAGTGTGTGAGAGGAAGTCATTTATTGTATTCCACGTGAAACTGGATAGCCCAGTTTTTAAGTTAGGGGTATCTTATGAAGGAAGAACTACATATTACATGCAAATGTGTGCAGCCAAACACAGGCGCTTCATGTGGCGACAAATAAGTTCCGAAAGAGAATGAGTGCTTAACCTTTTCCTCAACTGCTACTTTTTTTTTGGGTTGATCATCATACTCCACCCAAGCTGTGTTCCCCCCATAAAATGAAAATGTTTTAGAGATACAATTATCAAAAGAGACCAAATATCATCCAAGATCATCATTATACTTTCAGTAGTTAAATCCATAACAAATGCTCCTATGTAACAGTATATTATGAAGGTCAAGATTCATTGTGATACAACAATTCTTGAACACCATCACAGCAGTTCTATAACTAGGGTTGCCAACCTCCAGGTGGTGGCTGGAGATCTCCCACTATTACAACTGATCCCCAGGTGACAGAGATCAGTTCACATGGAGAAAATGGCCACTTTGGAAGATGGATTCTATGGCATTATACCTGATTGAGGTCTCTCCCCTCCCCAAACCCTGCTCTCCTCTCGCTCCATCCCCAAAATCTCCAGGTATTTTCCAATCTGGAGCTGGCAACCCTATCTATAACAGCTCATCCCATATAATAATTCAGCTCTGCAATCCCAAATGGGAGAGGGGATCTCCCTCCAAATAAATGTTCTTTAGCGAGATCTTCTGTTCACAATAGGTTATGCAAATAGCTAATTAAGCAAAGGCTCAAACCCAAATCCTTATTGGTCCTAGAATCAAAGCTCTGTTTTGGCTGCTGCTGCAGCAGACCAAACTTGCAACCAGGCTTTGGGGGGTGGTTTGCTTTGGCACAGGTAGGACTGTGTTTGCTTGGGAGGGTGAATGAGGCCTTTGCTGTAAGCATATGCCATCTCTCTCCTCCCGGTGTTTTGGACTTCATTCTATATGAAAAAGTTGGAACTTTGAGAAAGTGTCTAAAGATGGAACAAATACATGTATGCAATTGTGTGTGAAATACTGGGAATTCTGTAAATAGAATTCCCAGCATCCCCCCCCCCCATAAAAATCAGGTGTGGGAGGACCTTGAGTCAGACTGGCACCATGGCACAAGGATTAGGGTTAAGTCTTCTCCCCTGTGCTATTTTTCTGACCTGAAAGAGCTCCATGGAGCCTCTATTTGCCCTGTTAGGGCGTACAGGCCCCTACGTTTCCCCAGTGGGACAAAAAGCAGCTCCATGGGGCCATTTCAGTCCAGAAAATTTAGGGGAGGAGGCAAGACCCCTCCTTCCCTCATGCTACAATTGGAATTGGGTTACGCATGCCTGATCTTTACAAGGGAGACCCATTCCCCCCCCCATGTCATGTGTAGCTGAGCCCAAAGTTCAAGATGTATGGCAGTCTATATACCAGTATTACTGTGAGTGTCTGTGTGAGAATGCATGCATATTCAAGGTAATCTATGTGTAAATGCACATATATGAGCATGCGGTGCAGCTTCTGTCTCTGGACTGGACTTGCACGGATCAAAGGTGACCTTACCTCTAGAATGAGGGGTTTAAGCATAGACACCTTTTCTTCAGGAGAATGATATGCTTTCCTTCTAGAAAAGGGCCCATAGCCCTTGTGCTCTGTTTCTGGTGACTTCGTCCCCTTTCTCCCTTGGCATACGGTACAGCCATTACTCACTAATTACTCTTTCTGTCCCTCAGAGACCAGTCCAGAGCAGCGGAGCTCTGAGCTCCATACCAAGAAAACTGTGACTATCAAAACCATTGAGACACGTGATGGGGAGGTAAGCGGGCAAGCCTAGGGCCACCAAGGAATGGAACCTTTGCCTAGAAAGCAATGTGGAAACCTGTGTAAAGGCCACTCAAAACTGGTGTGAATTCTGGTCCCTTCATGGCTTTTTGCTGATGGGAGCAGATAATCTTCCGAAACTGAAGACTGCTGGGTTTGTCAGGTAGAGGGGTTTAGGGCTGGCCTAGGACATGCTAACTCTTGCCCAGATTTCTCTGTTCCTGGTGGTTGGGATCGACTGCTTTCTCTACAACAGGAAATCATAGTAATGGGGAGCACTAGGACTGGATGGGAATGGAAGTGAGGATAGGGTCCCACTGGTTTAGAAATAGGCATGGGGCTACCCTGCTCTTCTTAACCTTTCCCTCTCTTTCTCTCTCTTGCTGTCCAGGTGGTGAGTGAAGCCATGCAGCAGCAACATGAAATGCTGTAGATCCAGTCATCCCTAGAGAGGCAGCTGGCCCATCTCAACCCTCTCCCTCCCGTGCACAAAGAGCTGGGGCTGTGGGCTCTCACACACTCTCCTGCATACCCATGTTGTGATTGCTCTGTGGGAGAGCCCCACACACAACCAAGTGTATGAGGCTTTCTCTTCACCCAGTCCTCCAAGGCCTCTCTCTTCTGCTTCCCTTCTGCTTTTCCTGCCCCAGAAGCTGGGGGGAAGGGAGGGGGAGGGCTGACAGAGAGGCCCAGCTCTGTGTCTGCATATGTCCATGTGCATGCATTGGAGGGAGGCTTCCTGCCACTGTAGGGTATGACACTCTGGCCACCACCTGCACATAGAACTTCCACCCATCCATACATGCATCATTCATGCACTGACCCATGTAAACCTGCCCTGATATAGTTTCACCCCCAACCTCAGCACAGACACAGGCCCCTGTTCCCTCCCTGGCACTGCAGGTAGTGGTAATGTTTGGTCTGCAGGCCATGAAGGGACAGGAGGAGGGGAGGGAGGGAAAGAGGTTGGAGCCCAGAGAATGAGGATGAGTCAACTGCCCAGCCTTGCCTCCGGGACCAAAGCCACAGAGCGGAGCGGGACTCCTTGCCTGGGGGTTGGCGGGACTTGCTTCTCTAGCTTCAGTGCCAGCTTCAGTCCATCCCTCCAGCTAAGCAAGTCTCTGTATCTTGACTTGCCATTTGGGATGAAGGTTGACCCTTCTACCTAACTAGGGCTTCCTACCAATGCAGAGGGAATATGAGGGATAGACCCTCCCCCCAGGAGAAAGTGTTTTTTTAAAAAATCCTTGTGAGTGGGGCTTGGCCTCAGACAGGATAAATGCTCCACTCCTGCTGCAAAGTAAAGCTCGTCGTCTGGGATATGGCCTGTGAGGGTCACCAAGGAGGAGGAAGAGGAGGACTCCAAGGACCTGATGCACCCACTTGAGGCTCCCATGTCTTCTCCCCATTCTCATCCCAGATCTCAAATCTGTCCTGCATGGGGTGTCAGAAGGGGTTGCTAAAGGGAGCTGGACAAGATAGAAGAAGGAACTGGCAGGTGACGGATGGGGGAGGAAAGAGAGAGGAATAGGTTATGGGTGTGAGAGAACGAGGAGATGGAGAGAGAAGCTGCTATGCACCTGACCCTCCCACCCCAGCACATACCTGGCTCTGCCAAGTAATTAATAAATCATGGAGCACAAAAATGGTTGTCTGTGTTTTCCCCCACTTGTGGACTAAGCTTGGTCAAGTCGTTTCACTCCAAAAGCAATAAACACCAATGGGCTGCCCTTCTCCTCAAGCCAGTCCGTGCTTTGCTTGTGCTCTGGTCTCCCCGCAACTGCCACTCCTGACATTTCCTGCTCTGTTATGTCTCCTTGTTGTTTGGGGGAAGGAAGGTGGGAATAACTCTCTAGGTTCTAGTATAGAACTAATGTGTATAAATTATTGGACTTGAACTTAGGGGATATATCCCTGACAAGTCATTAATTTTTGAAGGGTAGACATGAACGCTGTCTTGATTTGATAGATTGCTCTCGATCTATTGAACAACCTCCCGGTTTTATTATGCATCAGACAATGGATACCAAAGTTAATGAATAACAAAACAATAGGGTTCACAACAGAGTTTACGGGAAAACACTCTCAGGTAAAAGGATTAGCAGGCAAGGCAGTGAATGATTTACAACACTACTTGTGAGCTGTGACCAGTTCAAGAGGTGAAGTTTGGCCAGGAGCATTTCAGAGACCCAAAACTTGTTGCGGACCAATATTCCAATATGGCAAGGGCATGCCCAGTATCTAAAAGTGGACTTTGACAGGGATGTATCAAGAGGTGAGAAGCAGGAAATTGTTGCAAACAATGTCTTAGTGGCAAGGGTTTGCTCAGCTGCCACACAAAACCTGCAAGAGTCTCTACAAATTTTTATGTGTTTATTTTTTAAAATTGTATCCCACATAGGGCTGCTGAGAGGGGGATTGAGAGAGGCACGGGGTGGGGGCGGAAAGGTGCCACTGCTGAGGCCGAGCTGTGGCTTCTACCCAGCGGGGAGTCGACCCAGCACGGAAATGCACCAGCAAACTCCTGTGGCTGCTGTGACACTTCCATTTAAATCAAGCGAAAGGAGGAATGGGAAAACCTGGGGAAGGACCAGAAGGGTTAGCGTTGATCCTGCAGGCGGGAGATAAGCATTCGTTTTGCCTGCAGAGATTCACTACATTTGCAACAGTATCGCAGGACAAAACGGCCATGCATTAACGCCCATAAATTCATAAAAGGCTCTGGTCCCTCTGGTTCTCTCTCCCCTTCCCTGTAGTCCTACAGCCGCACTCTTTAACCCTTATGGTTCACAAGATAACATACAGTGATAAGAAAATCATACAAAATATAGTCTCAAATCTATACTGTCATCCACAAAACAATAAAAAATTATTCAGTATCAGTCAACTAGCTCTAAAAGAGAATGTGTGTGTGAGTGTGAGAGAGAAATCATGAGGGCCTAACTTCACAACACACAATCCCTTAGGTCAGATTCAGGTTTTCCATGAAGACTAAGACATGCAAGTGTGAGGTTCCCCACTGAGAACTCATTTCCCAGGCTCGTGGACCCCATTCAGCTCAGAACCGCAGCACAGTGGGAGAGGGTGCTTATGTCTTTTTCCCTCCCCCGTGCTGTTTTCCTGACTTGGTCCCAGAGGAGTACTATTTGCCCCATTGGGAAATCTTTGGGTACCCTATCAGTTAGGGCAGGCAGCCCTCAGCTGGCAACTCCGAGGAGGATTAAGGGTCAGGAACCACAGAAATCAGCACTGAGCAATGCCACATAATCACTTTTGTACCCGGAAGTGATATCATGGCATCACACCATGCTGTAGGAAGAGATTTGGGAAATCCTCCCTTCCCCCTTAGTTAGCTCCTGCTTCTCCATCGAGCCGCAGCAGAATCCTGCAATCTGGGGGTGGCCGGTTGCCTGCAGGGCAAAGGTAGATAAGAAATAAGCACTTTCTCCCTATGTACTGTTGTTCTGATCTAAATTATTCATGAGCCCGGAAAATGAGTTCTCAGTGGGGTATAGGGATGCCACCCACCAGGTGGGACCTGGGGATCCCCCAGATTTACAGCTCATCTCCAGACTACACAGATCAGCCCCCCTGGAGAAAAATAATGCTTTGGAGGGTGGACTCTATGGCATTGTGCCCCACTGAGGTCCCTGTCCTCCCCAGACTCCACCCTCAAATCTCCAGGAGCTTCCTAACCTGGATTTGGTAACCCTACCCCCCCCCGCCCTCCACCACCAGTAGTCGGGGGTCCTGTGGGAAAGTACATGAAAATGGTGTGGGTAGAGAGAAGCCCCTTCACCTTGTGAGCTACAATCCCATTCTGAATTAGTCCCTGTACTCTTGCGAATTTGTCAGAGCATATGGATAACCCAGACACAGGGAGGACCCAAGGAACAACATATCGTGTGGTTTTGCCCTCAACAAGTCTGGGCGAAGAAATTTTTTGCCTAGTATCTAAAGCTAGCCAGGCTAGGTGCCACATGACCCTCCATAAACATGGGGGTTGATAACAGGGCACCATTCTCAGATGGCCTGAGAGAAAACTCCCTTGGATTCAGGACCCAATCTAAAACAAGGGGATGTTTCTCACCACCTTAAATAATGGCTAAACCTGCCATCATTTGTTCCCCAGAAGCTTTCCATGCCTTGAATAAATTGTGTGATGCCAGTGGCTTGAAAAGTAGCAGAACTGAAAAAGCCAATTAGGTGCAATTGTAATTTAAGGAGTAATAATTCCCAGTATATTTTCAAATATAGGACATTTTGGAGGACTTTCATTCATAGGGTCGCCATGAGTCGGAAGCGACTTGACGGCACTTAACACAAACACATATTTTCCTTAGCTTTGTCTGGCAAAAAAGCAAAATACAGGTAAATGTCTGTATAATTTTTTTAAACATTCCAGCATCCCTCAATAAATAAGAATAAACCTTTTAAAAAAGTATCCATGCCATAATCTTATTATTGGAATGCAGTCCTGTAACAAGCACCCATGCCGCCTGGGATCTGGGTAGTGACCTTCCAGCCCACACATTACATTCCCACCACTGAGACATTCTAATACGGGTAAGATCACTTTCCTGGGAGTAAGCCCCACTGAAGGACTTGTGAGTAGACCTGCTTAGGATTGCTCTCTAAATCCATCTTAAATAACAAAAGGGTGTTTTTTAAAAGCACAGAAACTGCTCTCGTAAGGACTCACAGGTCCATTATGTATGCTTGGAAATTTTATCTTGGGTTCGATGCTCTGTTGACACACCCTTTTCAAATCCGAGTTCCCAAATCAACACACGCTGGAGCTGGCAGCCTCTGTTAAACCCCGAGGGGCCATTGCATTGCCGTCCTGAGGCCTAGCGCCCCAGCAGAAACACCCGGGAAGCGTGGGGTGGTGGTGGTTTGAGCCGAGCCCTCGGTGACTCACCACTCGTGCCTTCCCCCCCCTTACACCTGATTGGCTGTTGCTCTCCTAGCCATGAAATCTAAACATGACCTCAAACGGATACTCTATTTTTGTTTGCTCTATATATTGGACGAGCGTTTAATTTTTTTTTTGTTCAGCATAGACATCATGTTGATGAAACGATAAAGGAAAAATATTTTTTAAAAATTGGAACGCGAGCGTGGGCAGAAAAGCCCCAGGAAGAGTTTTTGTCTATTGCTTCAGTTTTCCCCGCTTCTCTGAGGACTGGTCATTGATTTGCCTGGCTGTTTCACGATGCGTGTCATTCATCATAACCCCCCCCTTTCCTCCCGGCAGGAATCTTTAATTTTGTTTTGTTACCCTGTCGGCCATTTTCTGTGCCTTGTGTGCAGGCTATTCACTTGCCTGGACTGGAATCAGAGGAACAATAGTGCTACCTGGCAGAGCAACAACAGCAATGAGTCCTTTCCAGGTGCTTTGTTTTTCTTCGGAAATTCCCTGGCAATCTGCTCTGCTTACTTCTTTTGCCTGCGATATCAGAGTCAAGCGGCCTCTGAACTGCTAAGATCAACCAGGCAAGGAAGGATTTCTCACCCTAACATGGCTCGTAGATTTTCCCATTGTGCATGGCGAAAGCGGTTTGCCAGTGCTCCGTCGCCACTGGGTGTATCCAAATAGCAATGATTGGCGGGATCACTGGGTGAGTGGTATCTGGGGCGACAAGCAGTGGCTCTCCAACTGCTGGATGACCAGAGGAACCTTCATGGAGATTGTGGATTCGCGGAGAGGCAGGCTGGAGTGAGAAGGGACCGTCATGCGGGAGCCAATATGTGTTGAGAAGTGCTTGGTGATTGCCATCTGGTACCTGAAAAATTCCAATACCTACCGTGAGGTTGCCCATCAGTTTGGTGTGGGTTCCACAGTCACTTTTTTAATGATACTGGAGATGGGAAAAGGTCCGATATACTTTTCACTGAGTTTTTTGCAAGGGCGGAGGGACTGCAGGTTTTTGGTGGATAGGTATACCAGATCCCCAACTTTGAATTCCCAACCAGGTGAACAATGCTTATCTGCCTGAGTCTTGTATTTCTGCTTGGCCCGTTCCAAATTCTTCTGTAACCAAGGCCAAGTGGTTTGAATAGCGTGGACCCAATCTGTTATTTTGGCACCTCCCTCCTCCCCTGAAACATCTACATGGCCTATGGATCCGAATTATTTCCCATGCACTATGTAGAACGGGCTAAAACCAGTAGACTGATGCACAGCATTATTGTAAGCATACTCCACAAAGGGTAAAAGGTCTACCCAATTATCTTGGTTGTAATTTACATAACAACGTAAATAGCACTTCAATACAGCATTGACCCGTTCAGTCTGTCCATCCGTCTGAGGGTTAAATGCACTTGACAACCCCTGCTCCACCCCCACCAATTTGAGAAAAGCTTTCCAAAACTTGGCCACAAACTGAACTCCGCGGTCACTGATTATCTTGCACGGAAAAGAGTGATAATTGAAAACATGTGACACAAATAGGCGGGCCAATTTTGGGACGGTGGGCAAGCCTGCACAGGGAACCAGATGCACCTGTTTGGAAAAGAGATCTGTAACCACCCATAGTACCGTTTTTTCCCCAGCTGAGAGGGAGATCAGTCATAAAATCCATGGCAATGACTTCCCACGGTCCTGCAGGCATTTCCAAAGGTTTTAATAACTCGGGCGGTTTCCCTGTGGCACATCTGACGGTGGCACAGGTAGGACAGCTGCGGATGAAGGAGTCCAAGTCCGATTGCATTCCCAGCTACCAAAATTGCAGGTGTAGTGTTTTAACAAAACCGAAATGTCCTGCAATTTTAGCCCCATGAGCGAGACTCAGCACCTCCCCCCTTAGTACTTCAGGCACATATAACTTGGCGTTCTTAAACCACAGCTCCCCCTGTCTAACAATGTCGTGGGGGTAGGCCAATTGCTCAGCTTGGTAGCCACGGACTAAAGCATCTCTGAAGGAACTGGGTAGTCCCTCCAGAACAGGACCTTCAGGAGCTGTGCTAGGAAGCCTGTTTGGCTCCTCCAAGTTAGGCTTGCAGGAGGTTCTCCTGACACTTCAGCCATCAGCTGCAGAGGGGGGGCGAGTGCTTTGGTTGGGTGCGGTACTTCAATGATCTTCGGGGACTGCCGTAACTGGGCACAGGTCTGCATGTCTAAAGTAGGTGTGAGACCTCTTTGTGCTGGAGTGAAGAGGGACTCCATGGGGCGCTCCAGTTTGCTCGGGTATTGGGGGAGCCGGGATAGAGCATCCGCCAGATGGTTTTGTTTCCCAGGGACATGTTTTAACACAAACTGAAACTTAGAAAAGAAATCTGCCCATCGTACTTGTTTGGCTGAGAGTTTACAAGTCCCTGTCAAGGCTTCCAAGTTCTTGTGATCAGTCCAGACTTGGAAGGGGGTGTCAGCTCCTTCTAGAAAATGTCTCCACACCGTTAAAGCGTGTTACACTGCTGCGGCCTCCTTTTCCCAAATGGGCCAGTTTAGCTGGAATTGGGAAAACGTCTTGGAAAAATAAGCACACGGGTGTAACTGGCCATCTTCCCCCAGCTGCAAAAGGGCCCCTCCCATGGCTACCTCGGAAGCATCCACCTGAACAACGAACGGCCACCCACAGTCTGGATGCTTTCGCATGGGCTCCATAATAAACAACCGTTTAAGAGTCTCGAAAGCCCTTTGACACTCCGGTGTCCATTCCACCCGAGCAGATGGCTGAGTTGCCGCACCCCCCTTCCCCTTGGTTTTTAAGAGGTCAGTGATGGACAATGCAACTTGTGCAAAGTTGTGGAGAAACCCCCTATAAAAATGTGCAAACCCAAGGAATTGCTGCACTTGCACAAGCATAGATCACCCGTCTTCTTTTGCACAAAAAAGGCGGGGGCGCAATACGGCGCAGTAGAGGGCCGGATGAATCCCCGAGCCAGATTCAGGTTTAAAAAGTCTCTGAGCATAGACTTTTCTTTGGGGCTCATTGGGTAAATCTTACTCTTGGGTAATTTGCCCTTCCCCACCACTTCAATGACACAGTCCATTCTGCGGTGGGGGAGGGCCGAACATCACATTCCTTCATATCAAAGACATCAGCAAAGTCCATGTATTTGGGAGGCAATTGGGGGGTACTGGGAACGCCACTGGGCTCCACCGCTGCTACCTCTCTTCGATGGTGGTCACATTGAGGCTGGGCGAACTCAATTGTCCTGGCTGCCGAGTCTATAGTAAGACTGTGCCCGCATAGCCAATTCGCCCCCAAGACAACCGAATAGCGAATGCCCGGTCCTATAGTGAAGTGTATTTGTTCCCAGTGATGGCCCACTCCCATCTGCCCCCCAAATGTCACTGCCATCCATTTGGGCAAACTGGATGGGTTGGGGCAGGCGCACCGCATTTACCCTTAGGGCTTTGAATGTATCTTCATTAATTAAGGTACGAGCACAACCAGAGTCTACTAAGGCCTTTACAGAAACTTGGGGACCCCCCTTGTAATGTTGCAAGACAACGTCCAGAAAAACAGTTTCCCCCACATCGCTCACCATTAGCGGAGCTTTGGGTTGCACAGGTGCAGTGGTCTGTGGTGGCGCTCCAGTTACTGCAGACCCAGTCTGTTTTTTGCCTGGTTGAGAGTTGGAACCAGATTCAGCGCCGAGGTCCCCCAGGTTCCCTCTTCCTCCGACAAAGCTGCACTGTCCTCGCTCGGGACGGCGGCATTTGTAATCAGGCACCCCGAGGGGTCAAGCAATGGAACGTTTGTAATCCGGGACCCCAAGGGGTCAAGTAATGGAGTGTGAAGACCCATTGGAGTAACCTCCACGTCGAGATTGAGAGCAGGGGGACCCTTGCATCCGACGGCGGCGTTGCATCCGTCAGCCGTGCTTTTTCAATGGCTGCCTCCACCCGCCTGAGCCGAGCTCTCTGGGTGGGGACTCGGGGCTGGCCGTTCAGGTCATGACAGGCAGGTAGAGGTGAAATGGCCCATAGCCCCACAAACGAGGGACGCTCCCCTCTGGAATCATTTGGCTCGGTCTGTCACAGGAGCAACTGGTCTCCATGGCGTCAGAGAGGGGACTTTTGAGGCTGTTCGGTCCTGCCGTGGCCCCACCTCTTTCGCCCTGCACCTGGATAGGGAGAGGAGTTGTCGACTTTCCACTTCTTTCGCAAGCAGTATCCAGTCTTCGAGGTTAGGCGGGTCTCTTTGCATGAACGCCCAATACAGAATCTCAGGGTTCAGCCCCTCATGGAAGTACTGTACTCGTGAGGCTTTGCTCCAATCTACGATTTTACTGGCTGGAACACATTTGCATATTCTCTGACAGACTTAGTGCCTTGGCGCAGTTGAAGAATGGCAGTCTTAGCCTTCTTGCCCCAGAATGGGTCCTCGAAGCGTCTTCGTAGCGCCCGCATAAAATCATTCAGAGTTTGAATGGATCGGGCCCAAAGGTAAAATTGTTGGATCATCCACTCCGCCGCCTCTCCCCCCAGCAGGGACGACATGTACCTGACACTACTGTCTTCCGTGGGGAAGGTCTGTCCCTGCTCTCTCATGAAACTGTCCATTTGATGTAAGAAGTAGGGAAGCCCTTCCGCGGATCCATCGAACATAGCTCGTAAGTCCCTTTGTGGAGCATACGGGCGAGGTGGAGGAGCAGGTGCACCTGGTTGCCCCAGCGGCGCAGGTGCAACTGGTCACCTCGGCAGCGCGGGCTGGCCCGGGGGTGGCCTCGGGGGTTGTGCTGGAACCGGTGGGACTGTTGCATGGGGCGGCTGAACCCATTGCAACCTCCCCAACTCCCGCCACAAGGAACCCATTTGATCTTGCACCTGAGCCAACTGTTCCTGCAAGTCCTGATTCCGGTACCGCAGGCATTGGATCTCGTCCTCGGCCCCCCCGGTACACCAAGCTTGGGACACTCGGAGATTTGTATTCCATTCTTCCAGATCTCCCTCGTCTGGGTACCCCCTGACATCCTGCGCGAAACTGCTGTGGCGGTCGGCTCCAGCCAGCCTCTGTCGGCGAGCCATCTCCTTAGTCGGGAGAGAGTAAATTGGGGGATCGGGGGAGAATGAAGGAAGCATCCAATCCTCCCCCTCCGTGTCGGGTATCCTCGCATCTTTGGGTCATGCTCCGGGCGCGGCCGTCGCCTGTGCGGCTCCAAATGCTTCAGCATGAGCAGCCTCCAACTTGGCGGCACGGACAGCGGCCACGTCGGAAAAAGTTTTTCCGCCCCCTGTTGCAGCAAGAGCAAAGGTTCCTCTCGGTTAGCGAGCAGCGGCAACGCCTGTTGTGCAAGGCCCATGGGAACAGAGCAGCCGAACTCCTCCTCCAACTTCTGCAGGACGATGGCTTCAGTAGCCGTAAATTGTAATTATAAAGGTATGGAGATGTAAAATGACTTCCAATGCAATAAATATATATATATATATATTTTAAAAAGTAGCGGTATCTGCCAGCACATCGAGCAGACGCAAGAGCGCTTTGGTGACGGCATTCTCTGCCTCCAGGCGAAAGCGGGGTCGATCGGGACTCGCCTCCCCCAACTGTTCCGCCATGAGGGAACAGGGTGCGGGGTTCTGAAGGGATGGACAGTCCCCCTCCAGTAGTTTCTCGCTCCCGCTTAACACACAGTCTCTGGTGACTAGTCGGGTAAGCAGAGTAGCGTCCTGCTGGGCTAGGTGCTCCTCTTCGAGGAGAACAGAGAGCCAACGGGTTTCCTCCTGGGCACAGTGCGCAGCCTCCCGTGACTCCACGGCCGCTGCAACCCATTGCGAAGCAACCAACCCCACCAGTCGATGGGACTCCTGATGAGCGCGGCGCACTTCCTCCAGGAGCAATCCCTGGAGGTCCTCCCCTGCGGCCCCTCCCAGGGCGCGGTCGCAGGAGGTACGGCAGAATGTTGAAAAGTTTGGGATTAGTATCCTAATGTCAGCTCTGGGCTACCAGATAAATCCCACAAACAGACTTCCAGGCAGGTCTTCCTACTAATGCTGGTTTATTAGGAAATATACAGCGAGTTTCAGAAATTGACTTGGAACTTAGCAAGGATGCTAATGGAAGGAAAACTATAGGAATGGGTGATATAAAGCTGAAAATAAATGTTCAGATGACTACTGGTTGCTAGGGCAACCCCCTAGATAACACTCTTTCCCAGGAACGATCAAAGACAACAGAGCTAGGGCTGAACAGTTAGACCTTGAAACGCCACCTGGCCTAACCACTGGGCACCTTTCCCAGGCCGGAGCCTGACAGATCTCTAACCTCATATGGAACATCAGCTGCTCTCTGTAATAAAAGGCTGTTATACTCACTAGGTGGATTGCAAGAGTGTGTGGCATTTTCAAAAGAATGGCTCTAATTTAAAAAGGCTCTGTGAGACCCGAACTACAGAGAAGCATATGGCTTTTGGGTCATTCTCTTTTTACTTAACTGTGTATTTTTCTTTTGTGGAAGGGCCTGAAGTATTTGAGTCTGTTATCTTGGAGAAGGCCTAGTGGTAACAATATTCTTCTTATGCTAGTAGAGTGAGATAGATTAGTAGTATTGTTTAAAGTATGTTTAGAAGGAAGTATGGATTTTCTGTTGGTTACAATTTGGTGCAGTATTGTTGTTGTTATGAATTGGTTTGGTATAAAAGTTCTGTATGATCCTGATGTCAAAATATTGTCGAAGGCTTTCACGGTCAGAGTTCATTGGTTCTTGTAGGTTATCCGGACTGTGTAACCGTGGTCTTGGAATTTTCTTTCCTGACGTTTCGCCAGCAACTGTGGCAGGCATCTTCAGAGTAGTAACACTGAAGGACAGTGTCTCTCCAATTTGTCTATATATGCTTATGCTTTTGCCTGTAAAGTTGTCAGCTTCTTGAACTTTCTTAGGAATAGATGCTTTCCTTTATCATGATCAATCAATAAACAAAAGAGTTTATGTATTGTGCTGTTCGTGTACGTGATGTATTGGTTCTGTATTATTAGTGTTTATTTTGTTATGTCTGTCTGTAAGTCCGTATGTTTATTTTTAAATGAAATCAAAATGTTAATCAAAAAATAAAAAAGAGAGTTTATACTCCAATTGTCAGTAGTGATTTGGACCCCTTATTTGAACCAGCTAAAACGTGTAATTTCCCCATCAAGTTCTCCTGGAATTATAACTGATCTTCAACAGTTCCCCTGGAGGAAACAGCAGCTTTAGAAGGAGGTCTCTATGGCATCATTTCCCCATTGAGTTCCCTCCCTTCTCTAAACTCCACCTCCAAACCCAATCTCCACATCTCCAAAGGTTTCCCAAACCCTGAGTTACCAGCCATCTGTATTCCCAATCATTCTTACAACAATTCTGTAAGGTAGGCCAGTATTATTTCCCACTTAGGGTAAAATGAATTCAAAGCTAGAGAGGGACTTCCCGGTCTGTAACAGAGTTTATTTACCTTTTCTAGAAGGACTAGGATAGAAGCCCCTGTACAGATAAGCCCCTAAATAGACCAGGATCGACCTTCTCCAAGGTCTTTACAGAAAGACAAGATCTTTTTTTTTACTATAAAAGTGTGATTAAGAACTTTTACTCAAAAAACTGTGAACATATTAAACTGCTTGATCCAATAATAAGAGGCCTTTGTTCATGAGCGTTTGGTGAGGTCAATGAATGCCTTTGTCCAGCAGGTGGTAGCATAGTGCAAACTTTCGCTTGGGCTGGCTGCATGTCGTGCCGCTGTCCTCCGCAATGGATTGCCAAAAGCAAGACAAAACGTTATTCTTGCATTTCCTAGTTAATCTATGATGTACATAGCAATGTGGGCTGCTACAGGCTCCTCCACTTCTTTAGAGGCTGTTGTTGCAAAGTGTGGAGCAGAAACCAAGGATGATTTTTTAATTTTTAAAAAGTTCTTCCCAATGTTATTTATTCACGACGGTCCTCAGGGTCAACGCTCATCCCTCCCTGGTCTTCCCACGTTTAGCTGACTTCCACAAAGTGTGAGGCCAGCCCTAGCTCAGTCTGGGCCTCCCCACAACCCTTTCCATGGTGTCTCTTGTCCTGCCACCTTCCTTTTCTTAAATTGCATTCTCAGAACTGGCTACATCCATCGGTGGCCCTTCTCCCTCTCATTCCCAGCCTGCCCATCTTTGCCTTCCTCTCTTTCTCTCCCTGGATGAGACTCCTTGGGCCAGACCGGATGTGTGACACTGGAGATTCATAAAGGAATCCCCAGACATGTATTTTAGCCATAAATAGCAACTGTTTTCACCACAACCTCCTTCTTTCCTTGCCTTCTTCATATTGACACCCTCTTCCCCATCTGGACACAGAAGAAAGGGAAATGCCGCTGATGTGGACAGGAGCAGGAATTCCCAGACTTTCCGATTAGGGTTGCCAGGTCCCTCTTCACCACTGGCAGGAGCCTGAGGCGGGTGGGGTTTGGGGAGGGGAGGGACTTCAATGCCAAAGAGTCCAATTGCCAAAGCAGCCATTTTCTCCAGGTGAACTGATCTCTATCGGCTGGAGATCAGTTGTAATAGCAGATCTCCAGCTAGTACCTGGAGGTTGACAACCCTATTTCCAATCCACATGCCTTTCACTCCAGTTTTGTTGTGATCTCTCCCAAAACATCACAGCAAAGCCGGTTGGGGATATACTGCAGGAAAGGCAGGTGAAAGTTGGCAGGTGCATGGAAGCACCACGATGCTGTGGGGAAGCAGGGGGAGAAACACTTCCCAAAAGCATCCATGCCAGGGCAAACAACCCACATTTAAGTAGAGTTGCCAACTGGGTTGGAGAAAAATGTTGTGTCCCTTTAATAGTGGCTTAATGGCATATTTACCAGGTAATATTAATCAAGGAGCCCCGTGGCACAAAGCGGTCAGCGGCAGCACTGCAGTCAAAGGCTCTGCTCATGACCTGAGTTCAGTCCCAACGGAAGTCGGTTTTAGGTAGCCGGCTCAAGGTTGACTCAGCTTTCCATCCTTCCAAGGTCGGTAAAATGAGTATCCAGCTTGCTGGGGGTAAAGTGTAAACATAGGTCATTTATATTGTTGAAGGCTTTCACTGTCAGAGTTCATTGGTTCTTGTAGGTTATCCGGGCTGTGTGACCGTGGTCTTGGTATTTTCTTTCCTGATGTTTCAGCTCAAACCCAACCCCTTTCTGACTATATATGACTCTTCCTACACACTTGACACTGAGAGACACTGTCCTTCAGTGTTACTCCTCTGAAGATGCCTGCCACTGCTGGCGAAACGTCAGGAAAGAAAATACCAAGACCACGGTCACACAGCCCGGATAACCTACAAGAAGGTCTTCAGCGAGAGAGGCTGATTATGAGGAGGAGGAGGGCTGCTTCACAAACCAGTGCTTTACAGCCAGGAAGCCAGACAGAGCATCATGGGGCATTCTGATGGATCCCAAACCAGAAGCAACTGGCATGTGCCAGGGAGCCAATATTTATGGCTGAATCCTGCCCTAGGGGCAGGCTGACTCAAGGGGCATGTGAGCAGTGGGGCACAAAGGTAAGATTGTTTCATGAGCGGTAGGAAATTGGGGAGTGAAAAGGTAAGAGCCAGGGTGATCCGAATATGATTGGATTACAAGGACTGTCAGATATCGATTGATTGCGGTATTGACAACCGGCAGGGACTGGGATGAGGGATAGTCAAGGAGACTGAATGAGAAAATGGGATTAGCATATAGTCGGACCATCCCAGAGAGGAAATGCAAAGAGGGGAGAAGAGGAACTGCCATGGTTCAGAGCCCAGAGTCGTTAAGCAGATCTTGATATGCTGGCTGTGTCTTTGGTTATGCAAAGGTGTCCAGGAAGGCAGCTGTACAAGGGTCGGGTCACAGGTGGGGAGAGGCAAGAGCAGAATCTGGAGTCCTCTGTTCTGCTTGGCATCCACCTCCAAGATGGAATCCAGGTCACGTCCCTTTCTCCGGGCCC
Organism: Euleptes europaea; assembly: GCF_029931775.1. Lineage (NCBI taxonomy): Eukaryota > Metazoa > Chordata > Lepidosauria > Squamata > Sphaerodactylidae > Euleptes > Euleptes europaea. The sequence continues at coordinate 107,149,589 of NC_079317.1, read as the reverse complement.
AGGTGCTGTGTGCCATTCGCAGGTTCCTGCTGGCTCAGTGCAGCGATGTCCGGTGGGGTGTCTGGGGCGTTCCTGTGCCTTGGAGTGTGGTGCTGTGTCTTGCTGTGCCTCCCCTGCCACTCAGCAGTGGTTCCAATGCATAAGTGTGGGAATCTGAGGGTGTCCCTATTATAGGCAGTCTGTAAGGGAAGTCCCGGGATTTGTGAGGGCTGGCAGCAAGGTCATCTCTAATAGAGGGAAAACTCATGCATGACTCCAAGGAACAACCAAGACAGACCAGGGGCGAACGTGAGTGAACGTACCCATGCATAAACTACCATAGTCTGCCTAGTAAACACTGTGATGTGACATCATCCCATTGGTCAGTATTGACCCAATGCTTGCACTGGGGACTACCGTTACCTTTTATAATATTAGTTACCTTCAAGCCCTCTGTTGTGGTTCGGTTCTTCCCGCAGGGTCAGCCCTCGGGACAATTGTTCCATTCCCCAGTGGATGAGCCAGCCCTGCCTGCAGTCCCTCCACCACATATACCGGAGCTCTGCCAAATCTTGACCTGCAGCCTCTTTGTTTTTCATCTCACGCGGTACACCTCAGAGAATTCTGGCTGTGCTGGGGGCATGTATGTCTGAGCTGCACCCTAATTTTTCCTGCGCTCCCTAAGCAACAGTGAGGAGCACATCTTTTTCCTAGCAGGCATTTCAGGTGTCCCTGATGTCTCTTCTGCAGGAATGAGGAAGGCTGGGCTAGATCAGAGAGGCCCCCTTCCCTCAACACTAATATGGAAAGCACCACCCACCCATGTCTATCTTTGCCAGGCGAGCTAAGCCGCCCCAGTCATATGCTCTGCTTTACTCAGCTTGGTCAAGGAATGTGACAACCAGGCGGCAGCTGCTATGGGGGGGGGGGGAGAGAGAGAAAACTATATGGAAGCTGGGGGCTCAGTTATGCCGCACAGAGGGAAAGGGGGGAACTCTGTGGTATGAGAGGGTGCTGAGCCCACCGACAGCTAGGAAGGATTTCAAAAGCTACAGGTTGGGGGATCAGTGCCGAGTGCGCCCAGAGGGACGAGCCATCAGCAAACAGCCTGGCCCTCTTGAAGTGCTGGGATGGGCTGACTGCAACCTGAGACCAGCCTAAAAATAACCCCTTGCCTGGTAGAGAAATGCCCTTCTGGGACTTTGGCTGGCTGGGTGGGCAGGCACCTGGAGCAGCGTCAATGCCCCCTGGCAGGTATCCAGCAGCTGGGGGTCACTCACAGAGAGGGTGAACATCAAGCAAGGGGAACGGCTGCTGGAGGGCTTTGCTGGGCCCTTCGGCTGGGGGGAGTGCAGATCCCCAGATGAGGGGCTGCTGTGGGATAGAGCTGCAACCACAGACTCCATAACATAAGTGACTGAGTTATCAGGCCTCAAGCATGAAGAAATCTCAGGGACTGAACAACCTCAGCCAGGCCGCAGAAGAGGCTGTGGGGAGAGGACGGGGCCAGGGGAGAGGCCCTCCAAGCCCTGCCATCCCTCCTAAGAGAGCCAAAGTTGCAGCTGAGCAGGGGGACCCTGCCGCCCCAGTCTTCCTGCAGGAGCTGAAGGACACAGCTCTCAGCCTCGGCCGCAATATTCCGCTGAGGGTGGTAGTGGCTGGCAGCCCCCGGCCGCATCTCAGCTGGTACAAAGAGAAGGTGCCTGTTGCCCCCACTGAGGAGGAGGAGGAGGAGGAAGAGGACAAAGAGGAAGAGGAGTATGGCAGCTTCTGGATCCGCAACAGCAAAGTGATTGATGGTGGGGTCTACTCTTGCATAGCCAAGAATGAGCATGGCGAAGCTGTCACCAGCGCCACGGTGACGGTCACAGATGTGGAAGGTATGGAAGATGTGGGTCAGAGGACCAGTGGTCGGTGTGCAGTTGTGGTGGGCAATGTGTGCGCATGCCCTGAAAAGCTACCTGGTCTTGGGAGAGCAGCAGCCTTTGCTTTGGCAGTCAGCAATAAAGTTCACCAAAGGGACCAGGAATTGCTGCTCTCCCCAGACGAGGTTCCAGGTCTTCCCGGTATGATTGTGTGTCTTAAGAGCCAGGGTTCTGTTCTGGATTGGAGCTTGTTTCCCAGGTAAATGGACAGCCCTAGAAACTGTCTAATGATGGTGGGATGCCTCTGACCATGTACAGGGTGCATTTCCCCATCAGTGAGTCTGAGATTAAGGAGGCAGAACTTCCAGGTCACGGGCTGCTGGTTTGCATGCGGGATTGTGTCACTCACACACAGGGCAGCTCTCTGTTGCAGGTAAAGGCATAGCACAGGTGGAAGAGGCTGGCTATCTCATAAGCATTTGACCCATTTTGCTTTCAGAGTTAGTGAGTATTGTGCTGGTGGGGGGGACGGGGGACGGCATTGCAAAATGTGTCAATATCAGGGCTTTGTTTGAATTTGTACCCTTATCAGTAGCCAGGTATGAAGCATTTCTGATCATGTGCAGAGTGCCACCCAGGGCTGCTGGGAGCCCTTCTCACCTTGGGGGCTCGTGGAGCCCCGGGAAGTAATATGATTTGTTGTCATATGATTCTGGGGTTGTGCCTCAGTAGTGTGAGAATCTTCATCTGGTGCTTCTTGGCAGCCCTGTTACCAGCCCTTTATCAGCCAGGATTTCAGGTGCGAGGCTTACAAGGGGACTCGAATCCTGGCATCTTTCTATCTAGAATCTTTTGGCAACTGTTGATACCTACTGCATGTCCCGAGTGATTAGATTTCTAGAAGTTGGAAGCAGGCGACTTAATTATGTGGTATTGTATGGAGGAGATGGTTCCAAGGGGTATGTCTTAGCACCAACATAAAACACGGCAGGGCCAGGGCATCAGCCGGGAATATCTTCCCCTCCCCCCTTGCACCCCACGTGAGCACAACAATTCTGAGCATCTGAAAGCTGAGTCCTTTCAGGAAATTAAAACGCTTCACACCCTGCCACACAGGTCACTTTATGGTACGCCATCTGAATCATTCACTTGTCCGTCACTGGGCATGGACTTAACATGACCAGAGGTTTAGAACAAGGGTTGTTATCTGCACCGGGTGGAAACTACAGAAGATGAAGGGCTTCTGTGCTGAAGTCATCGTTGACCTCACTAGAGTAATGGTGGTGGTGGTTTTGGTTCAAATGGGCCCACTGATAGGATGGAAGTGGAGACACAGTGCAGAGGGTAAGCCCGTCAGTCGGGATCTTCTGATGGGATGGAGCCAAGACTTCCCATTTCTGTGTGTCTCTGCTCAGGGCCAAACCACACATGACTTTGGAGACTGGTGACAGGAGCTCCAGAGGTGGCTTGCCCCTTAAAAAGCAATTATGGGGGTTGTCGTCTGGATCAGAGCTGTGGTTCTGCAGAAAGGGAGAGTTTAAATTTTCTTCTGGCATCATTTCTCCATTTGACAATGATCCCTGGGGTTATCTTTAATATACCTGTTGTATTGTTTGTTTGTTTTCCTTTCTGGGACTTAAATCCTTCCAGGGTTTTTTTCATTCAGGGAAACAGTGGAAGAATTAACTCCTCCTTTCCAACACTGTGGCCCAAATCCATATTCCCTGTACAATCTTTAGGGCCAAATAACACATCTGGAGAACTTCAGCTTTGTGAGTAACTTGGCCCTCAGATTTAGGGTTGAAACTCAGAAAGTGTTCCTGTAATTTTACATGGAGAAAGTATTATCTGGCATTGTTCCTCTCCCACCCCCACCCCATCAGTTTCAACGGACAAAAGAAGCCATGTCTGGGAAATTTCCCACCTTTGAGGTGGAAGTCAGGGTCTTGACTTGGCAGCCCTCGTCTTTGGTGTGCCAGGGCGGCTTCTGTGTTTGCAAACATTCCTCGCAGCCTTGGGTGTACCCCACTCCCAGTCCAGGGGAGAATCCTACATATGTTTTGCAGGTGCATTAGGGATTTCAGGATTGTGTTCCTAGCATGGAACCATATGACAGCTGTGACTTGGGAATGGCCCTGGCCTCCATTCTGCCAAGCAGCAGAGCTCATGTCATGGATCGATACAAATACTGCTGGGCTGGAAAATGCTTTGGTTTAGCAAACTAATTCTAACAGGTGGTGGTTTGTGTGGGGAGCCTTGCAAGTCTGCCCCTATGCCTAGCAGCTACTAGGCATATTTAGAATTGCCCTTTTCATACCAACAGCAGGAGAATGTCTAAAAAGCCTTTTTTAAGAGGCACATGTGTGAATTCAGTCTCAGCACATCTGAGAGCCTGTGAAGAGACTGGGTGGTCCCACTCTCTGCAGGACCCTATCCCCTTTGCAGGACTGTCAAGGTTCAAAAATACCATGCATGCACTGTCTCCCAGTCACTCTGTAGTGGCTATTTCAGATAGGTGCACGATTGTACCACTGAGGTACAATCGATTGTACCTCCTACACTAATTCCTCCCCATGAGGACCAAATGTCTGGGATAAGGGCAAGGCATGCTTCTCAGGGATTGCTTGGTAGCATATCAGTGCGCAAGCCAAGGCTCTGCCTCATTGTAAAGGATCAAAAGAGCCAAGGAACATCTAAGATGTAATGTTTGTTTCCAGAGAGAATATATACAGCTACCAGTCAATCAGGAGGCCAGTCTGTGACCTAATTGCAAGAGGCTTGTTGGTCTAGACACAAGATTCTTGGTATGGGTGCACAAAGGGTTCATATGGGTTCATATTCTGTACACCTCCATGTGGCTACAGAAAAGAGGGCAGTACCTTGAAAAAATACGGAGGAGGCATAGCTTTGCATAGATAGAACATACTTCACATGCATGGTCCAGTTCCCAGCAAGGCTGCTTTGGATCTCAGCAGTCAAGTGTTTGGACCTGGACCCTGGCAATCAAAGTTGTCAGTACTGGGCTAATCATTTGTCTCAGTGTGTGGTGCCTCCCTTCATAAGTTTAAATTTTCAGGCTGTAAAGAAAGGGGAATCCTTTCTTTCTTTCTTTCTTTCTTTCTTTCTTTCTTTCTTTCTTTCTTTCTTTCTTTCTTTCTTTGTGTCTTGGGCTGAAGGTTTTGGTTCTACTAACACTTTGTAAATGCAGGACAACCTCAGACTCATGGCTTTTCCACATGGTTTTTCTCCCCATAGGTTCTGCCCCCCCCCTACTGCTTCAGTTTTATGGCCCTGATTTCTGCCTGCATTTTTGTACCTTTAATTTTCACTTTGTTTTTTTTTTTGTTTTCCCCATGAGATTTTTCTGTCTCTTTTGAGACCACGTTTACCCCAATGCTTTTCTGGAAGCTGGTTTTGAATTGGCTTTTTCCTAGTGCCTTTGTCCCACCCACCTCCAGCCCCATTTTCAATTATTTCAATGTCATCATTATTAAACCACTCACTCCCCTCGCATGAATGATTTCAATTTTTTAAAATGGTCCTAAAATAGCGATGTAACGCTGCAGTGTTACAATGATATTTAAACAGGTTCTCTGAATTCCCAGCTTTCAATTTTTTTTTTAAAGTAAGTCTAGCTTCATCTCTCATGGAGATATGCATTTTTCTTATATCTCAATGAGGGAAAGGGATAGAGATTTTTATTTTTTGTATAAATGAAAGCTGGGAATTGAGGGAACCTCCTTAAACTGTCATTGTAAGACTGCAGCGTTATATCTCTATTTTAAAAGGTAAAGGTCCCCTGTGCAAGCACCGGGTCATTCCTGACCCATGGGGTGACGTCACATCCCGACGTTTCCAAGGCAGACTTTGTTTGCGGGGTGGTTTGCCAGTGCCTTCCCCAGTCATCGTCCCTTTACCCCCAGCAAGCTGGGTACTCATTTCACCGACCTCGGAAGGATGGAAGGCTGAGTCAACCTTGAGCCGGCTACCTGAAACCGACATCCGTTGGGATGACACTGATGACGGCGGCCCCCTCCCTTGAAATTCCTCATTATTTAAGGCACTTGTGGAAGAAAATTAACTGACTCCACAACTGTAAAAAATGCACAGGGGGAAGGGGAGATGTGCCAAAGAACCCTGCCCAAACCCATTCTAATGCTTATAGATTGACTCCCAAGAAAATCTGGAGTAACTCCAGTGTGCAGAAAAGGTCTCACCTGACTGAGACAGTCCCCTTCCTGTGGTAAAGGAATGGTCTCCCACCCCTTCACAACATACTAACATATTACACTGTCTATCCATACACTGACCCGATAGTAGGGTTGCCTCCTCCAGGTACTAGCTGGAGATCTGCTGTTACAACTGATCTCCAGCCGATAGAGATCAGTTCACCTGGAGAAAATGGCCACTTTGGCAATTGGACTGTATGGCATTGAAGTCCCTCCCAAACTCTGCCCTCCTTAGGCTCCACCCCAAAAACCTCCTGCCGGTGGCAAAGAGAGACCCGGCAACTCTGTTTGGGCCTTTGAGCACACAGGCCTCTTCATGGTTAGGGTTGCCAACCTCCAGGTAATGTATACACAAAGTAGCGTGCTGTTACAATAATAAGCAAAATAGAAAGGAATATAACAGCAGCACAGACCACAAACAACACGATTCTTAAATGCTACACTTTACTAGTACTATATCTCATCTAATACATAAATTTACAAGGCATTCATAAAGCAAAGTAACCCCAAACATATATAAATCAAATGCAAGTGGAACGGAGAATAATAAACAACTCAGCTTGACTCAAAGTCCGATGGAGTGCAGGAACTGGCTGCCCTTGCCGCTCAGTCATGCAATTAGTGAGTTCATGAGTTCGCAGACTCTCTCCACACTTCTGCTGGACACTCCTCCACTCGATAGTAAATCTTGTACCACAACGAGATAATCCTGTTCCAAAACACACCACAACGAGAGACTGTGAATCGGAAAGACTGAATCCAGGATACTCAGCACAAGGCTGTGAATGCAGATGCATGTTGGATCGGAGGAAGCTGATCCTGCATGCTCGACAGAAACTGACAAGCTCCGGTTTGCCTTGTTTTGAATTCTTCCTCAGAGTTCCATATTACATATAATCGGACCGCAAATTTCACAGTTCATGACATGACTCATATGTCAGAATGACCAGTAGAGCTCCCCCTCACTGGCAGTCTTTAAGCAGAGGCTGGACAAGCACTTGTCAGGGATGCTCTAGGCCAGTGTTGGCGAACCTACGGCACGCGTGCCAGAGGGGTCACTCAGAGCCCTCTCTGTGGGCACGTGCGCCGTCGCCCCAGCACAGAGTTCGCCTGAGTTCGTTACTAGAAAGCCAGAGGGACGCGGGGCCGGGCTGCTCCTCTCCCCCTCTCCACATGCGCCTGAGGGCATTTCTCACATCACCCGCCCCTCTGCACAGCAGCCCAATGGGAGCGCTTCCTCCCTCCCCTGTCACACACGGCAGGGTGGCTCACATGCGGCGTGAGGGTGCGGCACGGACGGCAGCCTGTTGAGTCTGTGGTGAAGGTGATTCCCGTGGTGGGGTTGGAGAGGAGTTAGGTTGGAGGGGAGCATAGCTCACAGCGTGGCATCGCTGGAGAGGAGCAGAGCACTGGGGCCACAGCGCGGGTTTTCCGGTGCCTCCCACCTTTCAGTGAAACCCCCTACTAAAAGAGGAACACCCACTTACCCAGCATGTAACTAACCTGTGGAACTCCTTGCCACAGGATGTGGTGATGGCATCTAGCCTAGATGCCTTTAAGAGGGGATTGGACAAATTAATGTCATTAATTAATGTATGTATGTATGTATGTATGAGTTGTTTTTTCTAAACTAAAACCTCAGTATTCAGGTTAAATTGCCGTGTTGGCACTTTGCGATAAATAAGTGGGTTTTGGGTTGCAGTTTGGGCACTCGGTCTCTAAAAGGTTCGCCTTCACTGCTCTAGGCAGATCCTGCATTAAACAGGGGGTTGGACCAGATGGCTTATATGGCCCCTTCTCACTCTATGATTCTATGTAGGAGTAAAGCTGATAAAGACATTGTATTCAAATCAAGCGCCAGAAATTTTGCCTGGAAGATAACACAGAGCCAGTAGAGTCAGTGGCGGACCTACATTTTTGGAGCCCTGAAGCTTGAATGGTTATGGGGGCCCCTTCACAACCAGCTACAATAGGGCAACATCCAACAAGGGCCAGTGGGCCTTGCTGCCCTTGCAAGGACCTTGAGTTCCAAAATGGTGGAGAACAGGGAGGTGGGGTGGAGTCCTTGAAAATGGGCCATACAGTTAGCCCCTTCCCACCAGCAACGAGGTCTGGGTAACCGCTGTTATCTTCTTCAATGGGGTTGTTCTAATGGCAGATCACCACAATTTATAAAAAAATTAACTACTACATCTCAGATTTTGATTAAAATTGCTGTACTGGGTTATCACACATGTCTGTCACTGGTGTGAATAAAAATTTCCTAGCCTTATAGTTTTCGAGTTATGGGGAGATGAAAATTAGGGAAACATTATATACATGCATGATGCATCATAGAATGATGAAATAAAACATAGCAAAGACCACACTTAATATAATCTTTTTATTTTAGACACCTATGAGAATACATACTACATGAAGCACATTTTACAAAATAGCTTTTTTCTGTTTTTTTCTAGCAACATATTCACATACAGTTTTGTCATATGAGCGCTTCCTTGCAATGCCATTTTCTAGAGACAATATGCATAAAGAATTTAAGCGCTCTTCAGTCATGGTAGACCAAAATTTGTTCTTTATAATGGATAGCTTTGAGAAATTCCCTTCTGCTTCACAGCTCATGATAGGCGTTGTCAAGTACAGCTTAAGCACAGTAGTAATATTATTGCTCACAAATAAGCTGAAGAACATCTGTGCATTGCATTTTAGATGGCGTGTTTCCTTCTGGGATTTCCCAAAGTGTAAATATTCTTTGAACTGATAACACTCATTTACTAATTTGCGGTCAATATCATCTTTATAATGCGATATTATAAGTTTAATACTGTCCTCATCAATTTCAGAATTGTTCACCAATTCTGAGAGGAACTTGAACTGTTGTAAAGGCATTACCCTCGACATGACCCATGTAAATGTTGAACTGTCTACAAAGAATTCTACCACTAGAAATACAGTAAATAAGAAATAAGCCAGGTCTGCCACTTCAAAAAAATTCAACTGAATAAGAAAAATATAAAAAATTTACGCTAGAAAACAGAAATATCTCAGCAAACATGGGAACTGAAGCACTAGTTGCTGGTTAACGAAACCAGAGAAATATACACATAAAAATATCATCCACACTAACTAAGGCTCAAGCTTATAAGCACACCTTGGCCTATACATCTTTAACACTAAACACTAGCAAAGATATTATCAAAAACTTACCAAAACCTAGAAAAAGAAAATTTGGAGGAACAAAAGTCACACCACCCAACATCAATGTGTGGAAAAAAGTATTGGTTCATTCTCTAAAAGTGTACGGTTGTTCTCAACAAGGGCCAGGGCTTTTTCGGCCCTGGCCCCAGCCTGATGGAAGGCTCTTCCGAGTGACATCAGGGCCCTGCACACCTTCAGAAGTTCTGCAGGGCCTGTAAAACAGAGCTATTCCACCAGGCCTACAATTGAGGGCAACCATATGAGTACCAGCTTGTTAACTGTATTAATTGTATTGAATGAATTTATTAATTTTAGTGATTACTTACGCAATATATATATATATATATATATATATATATATATATATATATATATATATATATATATATATATATATATAAATTTTTATTATTGTTGTTGTTACCTGCTGTCAGGTAAGGGAAAGGAATGGGGATCTTCAGTAGCTGCCACCACTCTGGTGTGGGCCTAACTCAGGAGGGCCCAGAGCACCCTCCCTGCCCATGGCTGCTGCTTCTCCCCACAGGGTATACTTTCTAGGTGACCAAATGAGGCGTGAGGACCCAGGCAGAGTAACAAACAGTTTATTAAAGAGGTCTAATAATAATGATAACTCAAGCCACAATAGGATGACAGAACCAGTAAAGGCAGGCAATCAAACAAATAAAAACCCCAACGCGTCTATCTTTACTGTCCCTAGCCGTCTCCTGGCACCAGGTCTCAGGCTAACTCACCCCTTCCTGGAGGAGGGATCCCTCCGTCTGCAGCAGCCCCTCCCCAGCCCTGCTCCCTAGGAGTGAACCCCCTCCCTTTTCAGGCAATGCCTTTTATTCCTCCTCCCCAGGCACCACTCCCTTACCCCTAGGTTTGCCAGTTCCCTCCTTGCAACGGGCAGGAGGTTTAGGGAGGCAGGGTTGGGGGCTGCAACCAGCGTCATCTACGTGATGATGTCAGGTCGGGTATGTTGGGGCATCCCCAACCCGGGCAGTGGAGAAAAAAGCAGCCCGTCCTCCCTGCCTCCCAGCCAAACAGCTGGTTGAAAAAACAGCTGATCAGCAGTGAGGTTCTGGGGTGGGGTGGAGGGTTGCTGGAGAGGAGGAAACAAGGCAAGCCGTAGCAGCAGCCACCCGGAAAGCCTTAGAAGCCAGCCCAGCCCTGTGTCTTTCTCCCAGTGAGACCCAAGTCCATGCCTTCCTCAAACTGGGTGCTTATGTGCAGCAAAACAAAGACGCCTGGAGGTAGCTCTGCTTGCCACTGAAGAGAGCCCTTGCTGTGTCTTCTGAAGCGGGTGATTTATTCAACCCTTTAGCATTGCACTGGGGGGATGCTCCAGCACTTGCAAAAAACCCTCTATGGAAACACTTCAGTGAGGACCTGACAAGGGGCAGGGTTCTTTCTAGGGTTGTTTGGCCTTTGAGGAAGGACTCAAAGGGGCTAGACCTAGCAGCAACCAACTGACTTGCTACCAGCTGATGTGAATGACTCAAATCAGGCCTGAATGCTTGCTACTGTTCTACAGCAGCCACCATCCCTTACCAAACTGCACTATGCGCACAGCAGAGGCTGGACACAGCAGCACCCAGGCACGCTCTGGCAGCACACTCCCCACAAAACCCACAAGTTCAGGTTATGGATATGTTACGGGTACCGTGTTATGGATACTGTGGGCTCCCCAAAACAAAAAAACAAATCAGTGGGTTATAGATCAAATCAAGTCTGAACTGTCTTTCCCAGCAACTCCCGTCTTTCTCACAATGTGACCAAAGCACCACAGCCTCCCTTGCATAAGGCCTCACCTTGGTGAGGGGCCGTGGCTCAGTGGTAGAACCTCTGCTTTGCATGCAGAAGGTCCCAGGTTCAGTCCCCGGCATCTCCAGTTGAAGGGACTAGGCAAATAGGTGATGTGAAAGACCCCTGTCCAAGACCCTGGAGAGCTGCTGAGTAGACAATACTGACTTGGATGGACCAAGGGTCTGATTCAGTATAAGGCAGCTTCATGTGTTCAACCCTTTCTCCCCAGTGGCCGCTCAGCCAGTCATAGTCCAAATCCTGGGTCTCTTCCCAACCCTGCATCCAAAAGTGGTCCGTCTTACCATACCGTCTTCATTCTGACACGTGTGAAAAGTCTCTGCCCAACCAAGGGCAACTATCCCCTCCACTGGGCCTAGTGCCCCGGGGTAATTCAAAAGCACATCCCATGGTCCTTGGAACTGCTCCAGTTTAAGTCTTCCCCAAATCTTGAGGGGGTTCCTCCATAGGAGACTCTTTCTCCTCCTTATTCTCCTCCTCCTGGTGTTCCATAATGAGGAAAAGACTAAACAAACACAAAAAAAGAAAAAGCAAAGAAAAACTGCTCAGGCAAACCTTGTCAGGATAATTCCATGCATTGGTTCTCTTACAGCCAGAAGAAAAAGATGATTAGAGTTTTACTGGGAGTCTTCCAGTTGTTGAGGCGATTTTTCAATAACCAAAGGCAGTAGCTGATCAGCAGTAACCAGTGGTTTACTGTAACTCCATGGAACAGTCAGAAAATCTCATCGCTCTGGTACAAGCATTAAAACTCCAACGGCATACATTCTCACAGGCTCAGGTTATAGACAGCACAGGCTCCCCTCCCCGTCATTTCCCACCCAGCTCCAGGTGGTCTCACTTTCCCAGAGGCCTCTGTTGCTATCTGTGCCTCTCAAGCTTTCTGCAGCGCTGTGAGAAATTAAAGAAACCTCCTCCACACACGCACTGACAAACTCCCCGGGAGCCAGACGAAAAGCTATGCAAAACAACATCTTGATCAGGTTACCAAAACAAACAAAGCAATACAAACATTATGGCAGGTATTGGCATTAACCAACCTGACACCCCCCACAAATCATAGAATCATGGGAGAGACTACCAGGGTCATCTAGTCCAACCCCCTGCACAATGCAGGAAACTCATAACTACCCACACTCCCAGTGACCCCTACCCCATGCCCAGAAGATGGCAAAAAACCTCCAGGATCCCTGGCCAGTCTGGCCTGGGGGGGAAATTGATGATTTGTTCAAAAACTTTTCCCTGTATAGAAATCAAGCTGATGGGTTGGCAGTTACCTGGATCCTCCTTTTTCCTCTACTTGAAGATGGAGACAACATTTGCCCGCCTCCAGTCTTCTGGCACCTCATCTGTTCTCCAAGAATTCTCAAAAATAATGGACAGAGGCTCAGAAACTACATCTTCAAATTCTTTAAGTACCCTTGGATGTAATTCATCTGGTCCTGAAGACTTTGGTCATTTATGCATGATCGCTGTAACCTCCTTTATTCCCTGATTCAGCCAGGATCTAACTTTTCAGAGTACCATTCGTTGGTAGCTCGACGCTGTTTCGACGCAAAACCAACCCCGGTGTTCCTGTTCTTCTGTTAATCCGACTTTCCCCTCTCCCCTGAGCTCAGCCCAGCTCAAAGCAACATTCAGATGACTAAACGGGGAAACACAGAAGATTGGCTTCTCTCACAGCCAATCACGAAGCAGTGTGTAAAGAGGCGGGTTTTCAAGTCCTTCCTGCTACCTTGGAGCTCTTTCTGAGCAAAAGAAAGGCTTTTTAAAAATGAGGGTTGGGTTTCTCCCCCCCCTACTTTCAGATTGCTGTTTTTTTGTTTTTTGTTCTTAAAATGCTTTTTAGGCGGCAGTTGGGTTGGGGGGGGGGAAATCTTCTCTCACGGTGAGCACTGGTAAGTTAGCCAATTACAAAGCAGCATTTAATGGCGTGGGACTTGATTTGAGCTTGGGAGACTGCTTTTCTGAATTCACGGCTCGATTAGCACACAGTTTCGTCCCTGATCATTCAAGCCAATGCATACAGTTTCGCCCAAATCAGGTTACATTAATGTGCAATGAACCCAGGTCCAACCAGGGAGATCCAACCCATGCATAAAAGGCCTTTGTTTCATTTAAAGAAACTAGGTGTTTGTGCACTACCCCAATGCCAATCCTCGGCTGCAAATCCTCATCATGCGTTCTGTTTATGCCATGTTGAGCACCGCTTCCCTCGCAAGAAAAGACCAAGGAAAAGTAGGAATTGAGGAGTTCTGCCCTCTGTTCTCTCCTGTTACAATTTCACTTTCCGGTCTCCATAATGGGCTTATCATGTCCTTGTTCTTATTCTTACGCTGTACATAGGAAAATAACCCTTTTTTGTTGTGTTTAGCATCTCTCTCTAGCCTAAGCTCACACTGAGCTTTAGCTTTCCTAACACTCTCCCTACAAGCACTAGTTATTCGTTTAAATTCCTCTTTGGTTATAAGGCCCTCCTTCCACTTCCTAAAGGAGTTTTTTTTATTTCTCAACTCCTTAAAAAGCTGTTTATGGAGCCACCCTGGCCTCTTTAGGCTCATCCCATTTTTCCTTCTCATAGGAATGGTTTGTGATTGTGCTTTCAGTATTTCATTTTTAAAAAACTCCCACCCTTCTTGAACTCCCTTCTCCTGAAGTATTTCTGACCATGGGATTCTACCCAGCATAAGTTTAAGCTTGTTAAAATTTGCTTTCCTAAAGTCCAACCTATATGTCTGACTACATACAGTTTATCCTTTCCCCAAGATTGTAAATTCCAACATTACATGGTCACTATTACCCAGGGTGCTACTACTTTAACCTCATCAACCAGTTATTCCTTGTTGGTGAGAATCAAATCTAAGGTAGCAGATCCCCTTGTTTCCCTCTCCACTTTCTGGAATAGGAAGTTGTCAGCAATTCAAGTCAGGACTTTATTGGACCTTGCATTTTTAACAGAGTTGGTCTTCCAACAGATTTCCGGATAATTAAAATCTCTCATGACCACTGTGTCCCGTCTCTTTGAGAACTTTGTAATCTGGTCTAGGAGTGTCTCGTCGAAGTCCTCTGCCTGGTTTGGTGGTGGATAGCAGACCCCCACCATAATATCACAGTTATTTCTTACTCCTTTTATTTTTACCCATAGAGACTGGACTGTCCATTCTCAGATTCATGTATTCCTTCACAAGTATACACATCTTTGAAATATAATGCTACTCCTCCCCCCTTCCTTATCTGTCTATCCCTTTTAAACAAGTCATACCCCTCAGTCTTAATATTCCAGTAATGAGTGACATCCCACCAAGTTTCAGTAATGCCTATTAGGTCAATATCCCCTTCCTACATTAGGGCTTCGAGTTCTTCCTGCTTGTTTCCCATACTCTGTGCATTAGTGTACAGACACTGGAATCCCTGGTTTATGTGTCCCGAGGTTTTTATTTCTGTACTTACCCACAAATTTATGTTTCCTTGCATATATGCCACTCCCTGCAAATCTTTATTGTTCTAATCTCCAGTTATTGTCATCATGCTAGCTTTAAGTTCTTGTCTCGCTCCCCCATAGGATTTAGTTTAAAGCCCTCCTTATCAGGTTGGCAAGGCTCTCACCAAACACATTTTTTCCTACCCTCGTGAGGTGCAAACCATCTCCTGATAGAAGAGCTTCATCTCGAAAGTGTAAGCCATGGTCCAAAAATCCAAACCTTTCTTGATGACACCACCTACGCAGCCAGTCATTAATTTGTAATATTGTTTTTTATCATACTAAGATGAAAAAACAACTTGCGCCCCCAGGTCCTTCACCTTCTTATCCAGAGCCGCATAGTCTCTTTTAATACGTTCTGGGCTGTGTCAGGCAATAGCATTTGTTCCCACATGAATGATTAAGAAAGGGTAATAATCTGTGGGCTTGATGAGTCTTCCTATCCTTTCTGTCACATCCTGGATGCATGGACCTGGTAGACAGCAGACCTGTCGAGACGACAAGTCTTTACACTCTACCCCTCTCAGTAGGGAATCCCCAATTACCAGAACATGCCCCTTTCTACATTGGGGAGCGGAAGATCAAGTCCTCTCATGCGCACAAGCCTAGGAAATTTCCTTCACACTTCGTGGAGGGGTAGCCCTTGTTCCACTTGTCCAGAATTAGTATCTGTGGGGAAATCCTGGAACCGATTTGCTGAGCAACAGAGGAAAAGAATGACTCCTGATTTTCCTGCTCCTGTGGGTCACATTCTTCCATGCACCCTCTTCCTGTGTTGCTTGCGCCTCCATTTGTTCAGATTCCTTACTCTCTTCCTCCTGTGGCCCCCTAAAGTGTGCTTCTTGAGTTCTGTCCATGAACTCTTCACCTTCCTTTATAAAGTGGAGTGTGGACAAGCATGCCTCAATTCCCTGTATCTTCTCCTCCAGCAGGGCTACCAACTTACACTTGCTGCCAGTGTAATTATTGTTTACCCTCAGGTAAAAATACAAACATGCCACAGACCTTGCATGCTACTGCCTCAGCTCCCTCACTAACCACACTGCTGTGATCCGTTATACATAACAGTACCATAATACATAATATAATAAATCACAATTAAAAACTTGGAATAAAATTCACTTAATCAACTTAAAATCAAAAATCCTGATGGTGACTATATTACTATTATTGGTGGTGGCAGGAACAAGGTGGAACAGGGAGGCCAGCTATGGTGAAACTATTGCTGCTTTCAGCCACAGGCCTGGTGGAACATCTCCATCTTGCAAAAGCCCTGCATAATTGTGACAAATCCTGCAGGGCTCAGGGCTCATTCAACAGAGAGTTCCACCAGGACGGAGCCAGGACCAAGAAAGCCCTGGCCCTGGTTAAGGACAGCCGGACATTTCTTGGGCTGTGGACCACTAATAAATTGGCATCAGAGGAGCGTAGCACTCTTTGAAGGGTATATCTTGAGAGGTGGTTCCACAGGTACAATGGTCCCAGACCATTTAGGGCCTTGAAGGTCAATACCAGAAACTTAAACCTGATCCGATACTCAACCTGGATCCAGTACAGCTGATGGAGCACCAGTTGAATATGTGCTCTCCAAGGGGTCCCTGTAAGGACCCTCGCCGCTGTGTTCTGGACCAGTTGGAGCTTCTGGATCAGCCTTAAGGGTAGCCCTACGTAGAGTGAGTTGCAATAGTCTGGCCTGGAGGTGACTGTTGCATGGATTACTGTAACTAGGTCAGGGCGGGACAGCTAGGGGCACCAGCTGCTTGTCTTGGCGCAGATGGAAAAACACTGTTCTGGCTTCGTTTGTTATCTGGGCCTCCATTGACAAGGAGACATCCAGTGTCACACCCAGACTCTTAATGGTAGGTGTCAGTGTTAGTTGCACCCCATCAAGTGTTGGGAGCCAGTGCCCCATCTCTGGTCCTCCTCGACCCAGCCACAGGACCTCCATCTTTTATGGATTTAATTTCAGTTGACTGTGCTTCAGCCATCTCACATGGCCTCCAGACAACTGGCCAAGGTATCCGGGATGGCATCCAACCAGTCACCCATCAACAGGTACAGCTGGGTGTCATCAGCATACTGGTGACAAACCAGACCAAAACTCCAGACTACCTGGGCGAGGGAGTGCATATAGATGTTAAATAACATTGGCGAGAAAATCGCCCCCTGGGAGACCCCTCACACCAAGAGGTGTCCCTTAGCACCACCCTCTGTCCTCAATCCTGGAGAAATGAGAGCAGCCATTGAAAGGCTGTCCCATGTATTCCTGTAACAGTGAGGCAGCGGTTCAACAGATCATAATCGACCATGTCAAATGCTGCGGTAAAGGTCCTAATAGTACCAGCAGCGCTGACCTGCTCTAGTCATCTAAGCTCCTGCTTTTTTTGCCAAAGCTCTGTGATGTACCATAGAGCTCAGTGAAGGTGGGGGGCAAAGAGGATGCTGGGGAGTGATTTCATCGATGGCTTTGGAAAGATGGCTTGCCAGTCACCCACCAGCTCATCTAAGGAAGTGCCGGGGTATCAGATCCCACAGAGCATTCTGGAAACCAACTGTATCCATAAGTCTCCGTGGGCAAGCATAAATCTGCTCGCCACCTAAGCAGGGAGGAGCTGGGACACCCAGCTGGGCCTTCAAGGCAAAGTGATCTGGCCATGGCACACTATCAATTGAAATCAGATCCACATCTATCCTGGTTGGCCACTGTGTGAACAGACTGCTGGACTTGATGGGCCTTGGTCTGATCCAGCAGGGCCTTTCTTATGTTCTTATCCCCATATCAAAGATCAAATCTAGTATGTGGCCCGCTTGATGTGTGGGACCTAAAACAATCTGGGAGGGGGGTCTCAGTGCCTCCATGGAAGACACTAGGTCCATAGCCTGTTAATGAGGCAACATCAGCATGGACATTGAAGTCCCCCAGAACTATCAGTCTGGGTAACTCCAAGGCCCAGCTCAGTACTGCCTCTAACAGGCCCAACAGGGTGTCTGCTGGTGCGCTACATGGTCGGTACACCAGCCAGATAGCTAAACTGTCCTCAGCATCCCACACCAGACCAACACAATCTGTGTCAGAGATCTTTGGGACAGGGAGTGCCCTGAAGGTGAAAGACTCCCGGATGAGTCTCCCTTTAGCATTCTGTTAATAACAGACATGGGTGGTGGTGGTGGACATTGGATTAGGACTGCCATGCTTAGAGAAGGCCCACTATTCCCCACACCAAATCCCAATGTAAACTGCCCCATCTTGGAGATGGTGTTGGCCTGAACAGGAAAACCTACATATGAGCATGGGGAGGGGATCAAAGAAGATGAGAAGCTGAAAGATCCATGACTGGATCTTCCCTACACAGTACAATGGTGAATGAAAATTTAAACCTCCCACCCCTACATGGTTTCAGTAATTATAACTGCTGGGGGGCGAGGGACGGTTAGCCCTTTAAAGGGAAAAGATAGGCAAAGACAAATTGCCTGCCTTTTTTCCCTTTAAATGATAGCACAGGAGTATGTAAGTGTTGATTTACTTGTGCCTTCAGCCTACCCACCCTCACAGGGCTGTTGTGATAAAATGGAATAACACCTTTGCATGCCATCCAAAGCTCCTTGGAGGAAGGGCATTGAATGAAAATGTGAGTAATAAATAGCTACAAAGCAACATATGAGACCAGGCTACAGATCTAATAAGATTTAAGCACAAATTAAGAGTCCAGCCTCACTTTAAATGACTCATAGATAAAACCTGTTTTTCACATCTCTCTCTTCTCTCCCCCCTGCCAGAATTATGTAGGCATAGCTTGATTTTAAAAAACCTCCCTCCTCCATCCAGTGAGATGCCCAATCCAGTTGAATTATCCCACCTGGGCTACAGGCAACCCCTTCCTGAGGGGAAGGCTGGAGGGAGCCTAAAGGTGGCTCTGCCCCCGGAATGCCCCTTGGAATGAGCCTGAGTCCCCGGGCCGCACTGCCACGGCAATGCTGGGAAGCCAGCATCCACACCCCAACAAAGGTGCCAGTGCTAGTTGCAGTGGCGCAAGTGGCCCAGGCGCCAGTGCAAGTTGTGCGGACACCAGTGCGGGCCCTTCCACGCCTCCTCGGGCCCTTCGCCCTCCCAGGTTAGGAATGGGCTGTTAGGGCTTTCATGGAAAGGTGGTTCCCCAATGGCCTTCAATAATACCTAGTATTGCTTTTGTATGTTATTCAGCCCAAAAGTCTTGTCTGTTCATGCCATGGGGAACTTCCTTTCTTTTCCTCACCAGGGGTGTAAGCAGGCAGGTGCCCTGGAATCCAACCGTAGTGGTAGGCAAAATGGCCCTAGAAAGCACTCCAGGGGGGTGTATTCCAGCCTTGTTGCGGTGATCCCTCAAATACTGACGTGGCACTGTCTGGTTTGCAAGCATAGGCTTTCATTAGGAAAGTGCTGCCCTCTGAACCGAGGCCTGTGCATGCTGGAGTTGCCAGTCTCCATTTCCGTGTGACGGCTCTGTCTGGTACAGCTGTCCAGTCAGTCAGCCTCTCGCTTGGGGCTTGGTGGCTATTTTTGCCATGGAATGTGCCAGCCCCTCAGATTCTAGCAAAGCAGCCAGAGCTTGTGTTACATGCAAGTCGAGGGCAAGTGCCAGGCCCACAAGGGGAGTAAATATAATCCTTGCACTGGAACATTGCACTGAATCTTCAGGCATCTTGGCTTTTCTCTGGGCTCTGCAGTGTCTTGTCTCCGAAAATGGCTGACTACTTTCCCCCTCTCTCCCCTCCTTGCCACCATTTTTAACATTGTCAGTTCCCTGAAGAGGTGGAGCTCAGACCCAGCTCAAACTATTGAACTGTCCCAAGCACCTGTTTTGCTACCACCTTGCCAGGCTTGAAGGAGGTAGTGCAGAAGAAATGCCTCTGCAGCCAACCTTGGATTAAGAATTCTGAGTGCACAGCAGCAGGTCAAGCCAAGGGACAGAGCAGAGGAAACTCCAAGTCAGGTTGCAGAGGCATTTCCTCTACACTGGCTGTGGCACAAAAGGAGTATGTGCCTTTCCTGCTGCCTTTCCTGCTGCTTCCGAGGCAGGCTGCAGAGGTGCTTCCTCTGCACCCCATGTTGGATGGATCCTGAGTGGACAGCAGTGACATGAGAGAAAGCAATGCACCCCCTTTTGTGCCTCTTGGGTAAAGTGCAAGGTGGTGCCCAGTTAAGAAGTGCCTCTGTAGCACCTTGGACCCTCAGCACCACCACCACCACTACAGGAGGCAAGAACAGGCACACCACACCAGTTGACTGCTGTGTTGGTGCCCCCCATTGGTTTGGTGCCCCAAGCAGCCACTTAGGTCACTTGGGCAATGCCCATATGCTAAACAGCAGGTAGAGACACCGGGAAGAATGAGATTCCCATTGATACTCCCTACTCCCTAATGATTCCATAGCCAAGGGAATGGGCTCAGCAGAGTCACTAGGTAAAGAAGACCCTTTTACATTTGCCTATAAGCCAGCACTCTGAAGAGGCAGGGAAGTGCACAGTGCTAAACCCAGAGGGCAGGATCTTACTCTAGATTCCACTTCAGAAGAATGGTGGTCTCCCAGTAGGGTTGCCAACCTCCAGGTGGTGGCAGGAGATCTCCTGCTATTACAACCAATCTCCAGCCGATAGAGATCAGTTCACCTGGAGAAAATGGCCGCTTTGGCAATTGGACGCTATGGCATTGAAGCCCCTCCCCAAACCCCGCCCTCCTTAGGCTCCGCCCCAAAAACCTCCTGCAGGTGGCGAAGAGGGACCTGGCAACCCTATCTCCAAGGATTACAGAAATGAAATAAGGTCACTGGGTCATACCTACTAAAAGGGTGGGAAAAGCTTCAAACTATTCCTTGTAAATTGTAAAATTCACAATGTGAAATGCAAACAAAGGCAAGAGGCCTAGTCAATATTTTGGGATTTTTTTTCCTTTTTTTTGTTGGCTCTGGCCTCATATTGTTTTGATTTATCCCCTGATTCCTGCACACATTTTTGTGCCTTTAGTTTTCACTTTTTTGAGACTTGCTTTTTAAAAAAAGAAAAATAAAGAAAGCAAGAAAGCTGGGAATCAGAGCACCTGATTGACCTATCATTACAACCGTATATTTTAGTGCCTTTAAAATTGTAGCCATGATATTAATATATTGATATAAGCATGCACAAAAAATTAAAAGGTAAGTGTGTGTGCTATGATGCCACCAATGACAACAATACGTGATTTCCCATGGAAATCCAGACTACTGAAGGTACATGCAGAAGAAAATAAACTGACTCCACAACTGTGAAAATGCAGACGGAGGGCAGACATGCAGAACAACAGCGCCGAAATCAATTCCAATATTTGTGGATCGACTGCCAAGAAAATCAGGAGTAAGTTGAGCGACGAGAGGAGGTCCAAAGGGCGCCGCGGCCCCAGGAACACCCTTGGGGAGGGCCGCACTGTGCTGCGCCTCCGCGGCTGGGCCCTGGAGCTCCCGAGGGCCACTGAAAATGTCCTCAGGGGCCGCTTACGCCCCCCGGGCCGGACGCTCCCCATCCCTGCCCTAAGCTATTGAAGGTAATGGGGCCCTTTGTATGTCCAGCTGTCATTTGTCAACAACGAATTGTCGCTGTTTGTTGTGTTGAATATATGCTATAGGGTAATTTATGGACCTAATAGGTATCTAAAGCCATTTGCACATAACAAAATATGCAGGCGGGGGCCATTACTTACATCATAGGAGCCTACACAACACAAAACACTGTTGCTGTATGTAGGTTTTATTTTATTTGTTTTTTATCTTATATTTTGGAAATGTACATCCAGGGTTTTTTTTCCTTTAAATTTTTTGGGGGTCCCCAAGAGAGGGAGGCCCTAAGCTTATACGTAAATCTGGCACTGTTTGTGTCTGATCAAAAGGAAGCAATGCTGGTGTCAAGATTGCCATTTGTATTTCTGATAGGCTCCTGGGTGGTATCAAGTCATCCAGATATTGCTTCCAGGCCTAGGGCTGCCAATCTCCAGGTGGGACCTAGAGATAGGGATGCCAGCTCCAGGTTGGGAGATACTTGGAGATTTTTGGGGTGGAGCCTGAGGAGGGTGGGGTTTGGGGAGTGGAGGATCTCCCAGAATTACAACTCCAGACAACAGAGATCTGTCCCTCTGGAGAAAATAACTGCTTTGGAAGGTGGACTGTATGGCATTTTGTTTGGCTGAGGCCTCTCCCCTCCCCAAACCCTGCCCTCCTTAGACTCCACCACAAAATCTCCAGGAATTTCCCAACCTGGAGCAGGCAATCCTAGACCTATCCCAATGAGTCCTCCCTCAAAGGCCAAAAAATAGGCATGGAAAGGGCCCCTCCCCCTCCCCCTGCCTTTTACTGTCAGAACCAAACCTGCATCTATGGTTGCCTAGCCACTGTGGAAATCCATTTCTTAAAGCTACAGATGCTCCTTTTTATCATTTTTGGGTTTTTAACCCCCCATGTATTTTTTTTTTAATTTCACATTTTTCTGCAAACCTAGGGGCCTTTTCAGGCTTGTCAAAAGATCTGTCTTGCCTGGTCACAGCTTCAGTCACTGGATTTAAGTATCCTCAGATTTGGCCAACTTCACTATTAGAATATAAAATGATTATTTAGGTACAAATATGGTAAAAATGTAGTAGATATTATATCTATAAAATATAGTGAGAGAGGCTGCAGATAACTTGCCAAATCAGAGGCTCATGTCAGCGTGTCTCCCCCATGACACTGTGTTGGCTGTCACTGCAGGAGGGAAAACTCCAGCCCAATCTCATATCCCCTGAAGGTAATGGAACTGCAGGGAGAAGAGAGTGTGCTGTGACACACACCTTCCCCACTCTTAGGTCTTTTGGCTAATTTCCCCCATGGCAAGTTCATAAGCTGCATATTTGAGTTTGTCGCCATCACTCCCCACCGGGTTTTCCTGTGAAACTTACAGCTTAGGCTCCAAATTGTAACTACTGCAATTCATCTTCCACCTCTTCAGCTTTTTTGGGGGGAGGCGTTACCACCACCTTTCTTCCCCCCCCCCCTTGTACAGTGGTTAAAAAAATGACAAAGTTTGATCTGCAGGGAGGAGATTGACGCTTGCAAAAACATTTACAAACATCAACATCACATATTTAGATAGGGGGAAAGTAAGCTTTCAGCAGAGACCTGAGGGAGAGTAAGCCAAACCCCCCTCTCAAACTCTGGGGCCATTTCAAAACATTTATCCAGCTTTTTGAAGGAGACCAAACAGGACCATGCAAAACCATTTTTTGGACGGTAATTACAGATATACTCTTTAACTATGAGAGGTTTGATGTCAACAAACATCTGCAAAATAATGCTATTGTAATGTGTGTTTGTTTTTAAATTAAGCCAGGAATTTTTAGTGTATTACCAATGGGCAATTTGGAGGAAGGCAGGGGAGGCTGGAGTGTAGATGCAAGGGACAGGGAGGCAGGGTCTTGTTGAATAATGACAATAGTAATTTGTGGGAAGGGAGGGGGTGGAGTGTCAGCGTGACATTGCGGTGTTGCTCAGACATCAGCAGAACAAAATACCTGGAGATTAAGGAACTCCATACTAAAAACCAAGCAAGTAGAAATTGACCCCCCAAAAAAACCTTTCTGCAAAAAGCACATTCAGAACAAGTGGGGAATCCCTCAATTTTCCCTTGCAAAAGCAAGCAGGATGAATCTGGATACCTGAACAAAGTGCAATGATATAAAGGGCCGGACTCAAAGAAAATAACATGTGTGGAAACAGTCTCAGCCTGCCTTGAATAAGTCTCACTGGGGGATTTTTCACTCAAAAATTTGCTGCTGCCTTGTGTCGGAGCAAAAAAACACACAAACTAAAACGGTTATTCCTGAATGCGATTCAAATCAATTAACCCCGACGCAGTCTGGGTTATTCATGAAGCAAAGCCCGCAGCACTTAACGGCGGTTCGCCGTTTCAGCCCTCCTCCCTGCCGACAAGCTAACTGTTGATGCATGCCCCCCTTTTCCCTTAAACGAGGCCGCGGACGCATTTATTAAGTTGGGCACTAGATGTCGCTCCCTCTCTCCTTCGCTGTGTCTCTGGGGGTGGGGGTTGATGTGCAGGAAATTCGCCCCCACTCCCCTGGTGATTCCTACTCCATGACCAGAATGACCTTGCCTGGCAGAGCATTGCTTCCTAGTGACAAAGTGGAATCAAACATTGGGCTCCCCCTTTTCAAATTTTTTTTATAGATCCATAGTTCCATTCTTTTACAAGGTCGGGGGAGTGAGCAGGGAAGGGGGCGACCGGCGTGATCCTGTGTGCGTGTGTTGTTGGGGGGGAGGGCTTCTGTGCATGCTGCTCTTGCCGGGGTGCCCCTGCTTCTTGCACCCAGGCTACCCTTTTCAAAGCACAGACACACCATTCCCCACCCCCCCATTTCCATGAGGAGCGTCCTGCTACGGGGCAACTCCAGGGCATTTTTGGTTGGTCGCTCTGTGGAACATGGACCCCCTCCCTCCCTTTGCTTTCCTGTGTCACCCCCCTCCATAACCTGATATTTCCCAGTCTCATATGAAGAACCAGTCCCTTTTTGGGGGGGTTTCAGTGAGCCATTAGCATTGCATGCTTGCTAGTGCTGGATTACAGTAATCTTGAATTGCTGTTCCACATTTCAGCCACACACCACCTTATGTAGCTTTACATGATCATGCCCCCCCCAATGTGGGTCTCCTGGTTGTGTTGGTGATTGTGAAGTTTTTGACATTTTGAAGCTACTTTTCCATTTCTGCTGTGAGATTTTATTAATCAGTTGAACATAACATCATTGATTCCTCCCTCTCCCCCTCCCCAAGGTTAAAGCTGGCTAAAACTTCAACAAGCGCAATGAGTCACACAGCTACAGCTTAAATTTCCACAACCTCCCCCCCCCACCTGCATTACAATAGCAATGTAACAAGTTCTTTGTTTGAATTGAAATTTGATCTTTGCAGCACAATGCCTGTGTCTGGGGCTCCACAAAAGGTTGGCAATCACCTCGCGAACTGCTCTCCCTTCGGGGAGATTCTGGTCTTCATGTGGGGGGCTCTGTGCACACTGCTCTTGCGGGGGGGGGGCTGCTTCTTGCAGCCAGGCTGCCATTTTCAAAACACGACTATGGATTCCTGACTACTTTGTGCAGTTTTTGGAAAGACATCCCCCACTGACCTCGGGAGGATGAAACTCTTTTGATTTAATTTCAACTCATTGGTTCTGGTCCGACCTTCTGGGGCAACAGAAGACACCATCCTTCCTCTATTTTTACAGAAAAAAATATATTCTCTGGCAGCTGGATTCTGCATCAACTCTCAAATTATATGTCTGCATACAGTTCTCATAGAAGCGTGAAATGCTGTATGTTCAAAGGCTGACCCAACACCAAAGCGCTAACCCACCCCCCACCCCTCTTCTTCTTTCCTCTGAGCAGCACTGGGTACATTGATAGCCTGGCCCACATGAGAAAGAATAAACTTTCAGCATTTCCAGTAACAGATTCTGTGGGGTTTTCTGTGCAGTGCTGCTGCCATGCATGTTTGGCGTTCCCTTGGTGAGAGCTAACCCACCCCCACCCCTAACCATCACTCTTGGGCCAACACACACCAGGTTTTGATAATCAAGCCAGATAAAGTACTCTGGATTAAAATGGGAGGGGAGAAACATGCGAGAATGAGCCACCCTGGGTGGAAATGTTCCCCCCTTCTGTTTCTGCACAACTATGTTTCGGCCGCACCTCTCTATTGACCCGCAATGCCACTCTGAACTGCTGGGGAGGGGGGAAGAAAAACATGAGTCTGAGCTATACCCTGCTCCAACACACAAACCCAGCAGGGTGACCCAGGGCAAGTAGCAGTTCTCATATGAGCGCTCTCAGCCCCACCTACCTCATAAGAACACAATAACAGCCCTGCTGGATCAGACCAAGGCCCATCAAGTCCAGCAGTCTGTTCACACAGTGGCCAACCAGGTGCCTCTAGGAAGCCCCCAAACAAGACAATTGCAGCAGCATTATCCTGCCTGTGTTCCACAGTTCCTAATATATTCGGCATGCTCCTCTGATCCTAGAGAGAATAGGTATGCAGCATGACTAGTATCCATTCTAACTAACAGCCATGAATACCCCTCCCAGAGGAGGAAAGGAAGGGAAGGAAAAGAAGGCTAGGAAGGAAGGCTCGGGTTGCCAGGACTCCAGCCACCAACTGGAGAGTGGAAACCCTAAGAGAGGCTTTGCAGAGGAGGGAGGGAGGGAAGGAAGGAAGGAAGGAAGGAAGGAAGGAAGGAAGGAAGGAAGGAAGGAAGGAAGGAAGGAAGGCAAGGGTTGCCAGGTTTCCAGCCACCACCTGGTGGCAACCCTAGGAGAGGCTATGCAGAGGAGGGAGGGAAGGAAGGAAGGCTAGGAAGGAAAGCTAGGGTGGCCAGGTGTGCAGCCACCACCTGGAGGTTGGCAACTTTAGGAGAGGCCATGCAGAGGAGGGAGGGAGGGAAGGAAAGGACGGCTAGGAAGGAAGGCTAGGGTTGCCAGGTCTCCTGCCTTACAACCCTAGGAGAGGTTATGCAAAGGAGGGAGAGAGGGAAGGAAGGAAAGAAGGAAGGAAAGGAGGCTTCCCCCCCACACACACACATACACGCCTCCCCCCTCCACACACATACACACGCAGGCACACACACACACAATGGGGAAGGAAGGAAGGAGGCTTTCCCCCCCACACACACATGCATGCATACACGCCTTTCCCCCTCCACACGCACACACACGCAGGCACGCACACACGCAATCAGGAAGGAAGGAAGGAAAGGGAAGGAGGCTTCCCCCCCACACACACACGCATACATGCCTTCCCCCCTCCACACACACACACAGGTACGCACACACGCAATCAGGAAGGAAGGAAAGGGAAGGAGGCTTTCCCCACACACACACACACACGCATACAAGCCTCCCCCCTCCAAACACACACACACACACACGCAGGCACGCACACACGCAATCAGAAAGGAAGGAAAGGGAAGGAGCCCCCCCAAAACACACACACACTCACCGGGCCACGCTAGTGGCATGGAGAAGCCCCGAGGGAACCAGAACGGCTTCTTAAGCTGGGCGGCGCGGCCAAGCTGGAGGTGTGTGTGAAAGTGTGGAGGGGGGAGCGCTTCCCCCCCTCCAGACTTTCACACATGCCTCCAGCTCTGCCGGGCCACCCGGCTCCAAGAAGCCGTTCTGGCTCTCTTGGGGCTTTTCTATGCCACCGGCTGGGAAGGAAGTAGGGAAGAGGGCAGGGAGGAAGGAGGATGGCAGCAGCGGCTCCTCTTCCCTCAAGCCAAAATAAGACCCGGGGAGGGAGTCCACACGCGCCAAACAGGCCAGCCAAGTTGCTGGCCGTTTATGCCTGGGAGGTTTTGCCTTGGATTTGCCGCTCAATAGATGCACACTTCCCCCACCCGAATTCTCAAAACTCTGCATGGGGGCTTCTTTTTGAGTTTTGAGAATTCAGATGGGAAAAAATGTGCATCTATTGAGCGGCAAATCCAAGGCGAAACCTTCCAGGCATAAACGGCCACAGGCACGCTCCAGGCCAATCGGGGTGAAGCCTTCCCGGCTTCTCCCCACAAACACACACCCAGCTACACACACAGGGGCCCACTGAGCCAGTGGCGCAGCCAGCGCGCAGGCCAGCGAGTCCCCGGCGGCACGAGTCTCGGTCGCCCCCTTAGCGTTATGCCGTGGTGCGGGTGTGTGCTGAGGGGGCCGCTGAGACTCGTGCCGCCGGGGCCTCGCTGGCCTGCGCGCTGGCCGCGCTGCCAGCTCGGTGGGCCCCTGTACAGCCCTTCCCCTGCTCAACCCCCCCGGCCGCAAATCCCCTCCGCCATTGGCCAACTGGGGGCATGTGACCTGGCCGCTTGATGCGATTGGCTAGTATCCGCCAGCAATCAATGGGGACTTTTGAAACAAAGGAAATAAATTACAATAATCACCCAACACTGACCAATCCCGATGCTGTGGAACGCAGTCAGAAGACTGACTGAGGAAGCGACACCTGTCGGCCGCCAAACAAATTGCTGCCAAAGGGGCGGTGTTCTCAACAAAGCACGAAACCCCCCAGCCAATCACCGTTCTTGGGGGAGGAGGAAGTAGCCGTAATGGGCGGGGGCAAGCGAACCGAAGCAAAAAAATTTTCATGGAGTTCTGAGCCAAAAACTGCGCAGCATCAGGAAAGAACGGCTCAAAACAGGTTTGGGTTGATGCGGGGAAAAAACTGCTTTTGTGGTTCAAATCGGATCAGTCATGAATAATCAAAAATTTGCACCGAGGCAAACCAGACGTGAGACCGCAGCAAAGCTCCGTGAAAAATTGACTACTGTTAGTTTTCTGAGCAGACAGCCAGATGCCAAAGTAGGAGTCAAATTGCAGTCCCTCTTGTTGTTCCTCCTCTTGCTTCCCAGGCAATGATAAGGCTGTCAGTCAACACTGATCTGTTCTTGCCCCCTCGGTCAAGGACTGGGCACACTGTGACACAAGCCTCAGCCAAATGAGAGCCCTAGACATGATGACATTTCCTAGGGGAATCTTGGCATGGGCAGTGTGCCTGATCCTCCTCTGTGCAATGAGGCACCTTTATAATCTCGTCCAATGAGATCATTGCAGTGGTTCTCATTATATATGACAGGCCATAATCCCAGGTGGGAAATGTTGGAAGAAATGAGCATCTGGTATAGACGCATCCAGTAGATAAGATGGGCTCCAATGGTCCCTATTTACCAAGGACTGTCCCTATTTTACCTGTTCCCACTGAGAATGTTGTGCCTATTGAAGAAATTTAGAAAACATCTTTTTGAAAGGTTGCTAACATGAGTTGCCAGCGTTGATGTTCTTCAGGCTTCATTGACTTCCTCTAGTCCTTACATGGGATTCTAGAACATCTTGCCCCTAGTGCACATGCCTGGCAATTCATGTACATAGAAACCAAATGCCAGTATGCCCTTTCCTTTCCTGCCCCTATACCTGTCCATCCAGAAAGTAAAGGTTATTAATGTGTATGGCAGCCATTGTATAAATTCAACCAGGCCCATTCTGGGATTCAGGGATAAAACTGATGAGATACTGGAAGATACTGTGTGTGTGTGAAACTATTGCCTCTGCCTTTGTCCCACCCACCCTGACCTGAATGGCCCAGGCTGGCCTGATCTCATAATATCT
The DNA here is from genome assembly GCF_029931775.1 of Euleptes europaea. NCBI lineage: Eukaryota > Metazoa > Chordata > Lepidosauria > Squamata > Sphaerodactylidae > Euleptes > Euleptes europaea. The sequence continues at coordinate 107,120,814 of NC_079317.1, read as the reverse complement.
CAAAAGCTAAGCAGGGTCAGCCCTGGTTAGTACTTGGATGGGAGACCACCAAGGGAGTCCAAGATATCTATGCAGAGGCAGGCAATGGCAAAACACCTCAGCTCAGCTCTTGCCTTGAAAACCCTATGGGGTAGCCATAAATCGACTGCAACTTGACACCACTTTCTACCACCATATCCCCCACAGTTTGCGATGCAGGTCAACTACTTATCTGTGGGGAGGGGGCAAGCTATAGCCTCTGCTGCAGCTCCACCCGTTGTAATGTATACAAGAAACCTCTCAGGGGTGAGTTTCTGCTTTGCGTGTTTGTTAGTTTTGGCCCTGCAGGGCTCCTGTATGGAGGAGATGGCTGAGGCAGCCAATGGAGAGGCTGACTGACAGAAGGCTGAGTGGAAAAAGAGGCAGCCGGAGCACTTAAATAAAATCCCTTCTTATGTTAAGCAAAGCTGGTGTGCGTCCTGTGTTCACGACACTGAAGTCTCCGTCTGCAAACTAGGCTATAATGTCTCTGTTCCTTCCTGTTTAGCATGTGTAATGCCACATAATTAGGGTTGCTAGGTCCCTCTTCACCACTGGCGGGAGGTTTTTGGGGCGGAGCCTGAGGAGGGCGGGGCTTGGGGGACTTCAATGCCATAGAGTCCAATTGCCAGAGCAGCCATTTTCTCCAGGTGGACTGCATCTCTTATCGGCTGGAGATCAGTTGTAACAGCGGGAGATCTCCAGCTAGTACCTGGAGGTTGGCAACCCTAATGTGAGCTCCAGGCTTGGGAGCGCAGCTAGTTCCAAGGTTAAGTTGCTCAGAAGTTTGTTATGACTGCTTGCGCTCCGTTTGCGTGATAACTGTAATCTATCATGGGAACCAGGCTTGGCCTGGTATCCAACTGTGCCTTTGTGACCTGCCCGCTCCCCCCCCATTAGAGTCCTCGTACCTTTTCCTGTAAGTTGCTGCGATACACCTTATGCTTCCCAAATAAACTGCTTCTTAGATGACTCTGCCTGGACTAGGGCTGTTGATTCGGTTCGGCCCGAACTGAAAAACAGCCGAATTTCCCCTGATTCGGTGGTTTTTAGTTCGGGACGAACTGAACTAAAAAATGGCGGGCAACTGGGGAGCTGAATTCAGTGAGTTCGGGAGTTCACGAATAAATCCGGCCAATTCGGGGTGTCAGTAAGCAGCATAACCGTCAGTAAGCAGCATTCTCCTTCCCCGGCCAATCGGTGGCCAAGCTGGGTCTTCTTCTGGCCAATCAGTCAGGATTGAGTACTGGACGAATTAGCTGATGTGCGGCCTGGCCGGGGAGAGAGAGAGAGGGGGAAATCCTCGTGTGTGTGTGTGTGTGGGGGGTGCTTGTGCACATTCGCTCCTTTCTGTGGCTGCAGCGGGCGTATTTATGGGGGTACAGACCCCAAACTTTCAGCAGAGATTCAGACAAGCCTTCTTAAGAGACCACCCAAGTTTTGTAAACATTGGGTCAGGGGGTCTCGAGATATGGGCTCCCCCTTTTTTCTTTCCATGGCTGCAGGTGGCGCATTTTTGGGGGTACAGACCCCAGACTTTCAGTGGAGCTTCAGATGAGCCTTCTTAAGACACCCCCCAGGTTTTGTAAACATTGGGTCAGGGGATCTCGAGATATGGGCTCCACCCCTTTTCCCTCCCCCCTTTTCCATTTCTGTGGCTGCAGGGGGTGCTTTTTTGGGGATACAGCCCCCAAACTTTCAGCATAGCTTCAGACAATCCTTCTTAAGATACCACCCAAGTTTTGTAAAGATGGGTTCAGTGGGGGCAGAAATATTGGCTCCCCCCTTTTCTCTTTCCGTGACTGCAGGGGGCGCATTTTTGGGGGTGCAGATCCCAAACTTTGAGCGGAGCTTCAGACAAGCCTTCTTAAGAGACCACCCAAGTTTTGTAAACATTGGGTCTGGGGGTCCCGAGATATGGGCTTTCCCCTTTCCCCTTTTCCCTATTGGGATGAATGGATCAGCCGATCCTGTATGCATCTCCAGAGCAAAACGTCCCGTGCCTAAATGGAATCGTCTTGGATTACCCAGTCCTCCCCAGCCCCTCCTTATGGAACAGAAGACAGCCACAGTAAGACCCCTTTAGGAGCTTTAATCTATAATTTTTCTCCTGTGTGTGTGTGGGGGGGGGGAAGCAGAGTCTGTGTGTGTGTGGGGAGGCAGCAGTTTCTGTGGGTGGGGGGGAAGCCAAAGGGGGCTTTTGCCGGTTCTGCCTGGGGTGTGTGTTCCCCCTCCAGTCTCTCTCTCCCTGGTTTGAGGGGGGTTTTCAGTTGTGTGTCTTCAGGTTTTCCCTCATTCATAAGAGCGGTTAGGTCTATTTGGATGCTTGCTCAAAACTTGTTTTCAAATGGTGACTTAAAGAATGCATTTGGAGTCCCATGCAAAAGGGGAAATTCCACCCCTCCTGCTCATTATGCATAGCTAACTGCCTCTGTCCCTTTCCATGGTTTGCAAACTCCCAGGTGTCAGGTGTTGCTTTGCACAGTTGCAAAGGTGTTGCTTACAAGGTTGTGTTGCTTTTCAGTCGTGTTGCTTTGCAGTTGTGTTGCAATGCTTTGCAAACTTCTCAGCTGTTTGTCGGGGCTGGGAGCTTTGTGCGTGGGCAGCAAGCTCTGATCAGAGATGCACATTAAGGGTGAGGGGATCCCTTTCGGGGCCCATATCTCAGCCCCCCCTGACCCAATCTTTACAAAACTTGGGGGTTCTTTCAAGAAGCGTTCTTTGAAGCTCCGCTGAAAGTTTGGGACCTCTACCCCCAAAAATGCCCCCCCAGAGCCACGGAAAGGCGCGGTTGTGTTTTTAATGGCTTTATTCGGCCGAATTTTTTTCTCGAACTTTGAATTCCTGCCGAATTGCACGGACCCGAAGTGGGGGAGTTCGGACTTCGGCATATCCCAAATCTAAACGGGCCGAATTCAGCCAAATCCGAACTATACCGAATTTTTTTTAATTCAACAGCCCTAGTCTGGACGTCTGGTGACTGGGATTCAACAGGTGAACTCAGACCTTACATTAGGACTCTAATCCACAAAAGTTCTTGCAGAGAATTCAGAGTAGCATCAGGTTTTTTAAGTCATTTTGGTAGCAATGGTTGTCCCCGTTACTGGTGAAGTGGCTGGTGAGACAGCTGGGCTGGTGACAGAAGGTCTTCTGCGGGGTGGTAAAGGTTGCTGGATCTGAAGATGTTTGGGCTCCTTAATAAGTGTCTTAGGGTGCTTTTCTGTGTCTTTCTTTTCTTTGTCTTCTTTGTCTCCCATCAAAAAGCTTGAAATGGCTGCTCTTTGTAGTCCAGGAGAAAGAGGAGGAGGAAGGTGAAGCTTATTATTTAGCACATCTGTTCAAAAATAATTTGCCACTGGAACTTTAAGTTGCTGTAAGAGTCCTATCACCCGAATTATTAACGAGGTAACGGTGGAATTGCAACTTCCTAAGACGTTAAAAAGAATCCATCCAGTGTTTCATGTCAGTTTACTAAAACAGTATGTGCCAGCACCTCAGTGGCATCCAGAAGAGCCTCCAGAGGTTCCCGAAATGGGTGGGGGGAGAGGAATACTGTGTAGTTTCCAAGATTCTTGATTCCCGCATTCATAGGGGGGGCTGGAGTACCTAGTCCGTTGGAAGCATTTCAGTCCCGCCCATGACGAATGGGTTAAGCATCGTCATGTCTCCGCCCCTCACCTACTACGTCAATTCCATGCCTCGTATCCAGATAAACCCGACCCATCGGATGAGGAGGGGAGGGGGGAGCCCTAAGGGGGGGGGCAGAATGTGAGCTCCAGGCTTGGGAGCGCAGCTGGCTCCAAGGTTAAGTTGCTCAGAAGTTTGTTATGACTGCTTGCACTCCGTTTGCGTGATAACTGTAATCTATCATGGGAACCAGGCTCGGCCTGGTATCCAACTGTGCCTTTGTGATGTATATGTTCCAACCTGCCCGCTTCCCCCCATTAGAGTCCTCGTACCTTTTCCTGTAAGTTGCTGCAATACACCTTATGCTTCCCAAATAAACTGCTTCTTAGATGACTCTGTCTGGACGTCTGGTGATTGGGATTCAACAGGTGAACTCAGACCTTACACCTACACATAATAGATAATGTTCAAGCAAATAGGACCTGTGCTTACATGGAATCACAAAGCCTCCCCGAAGGTGCTGGCCCAATGATTGGTAGAAAGGAAGGTCACTGAACATCCCAAGATTCCAAGCAAGAAACATGGACCAGCAGGAAACCACTCAGTTCCCTTGTTGCCCCAGCTTCTTCTACTGCCCTGGAAAATGAAACCAATCAGCACCAGAATAATGATCAGTTTTCATTGCTTCTGAATGTCAGAACTAGTTTTATGCAGCTGATGAACATTTTCTATATTTCCTAATGGGATGTAGTTCCTGTTAGATTGTAGTTAGCTAAGTTTTGACCACTGATCAATAGCAGGCTTCACCCCTTCAAGCAGTTTAACATATTATCCTCAAGCTGCAGCAGCTCAAAATCACCCATACAATTAGCAGGGCTCAAATGCCAACCGGTTTGGTTCACAGTCTGTCATCAATGGTGATCGAGGAGCTGATTTCTTGTCAAACAGTTTGGCTGTTCATAAACAGTCTGAGCCTCTTTGTCAGGTTACTTTTCACATATTCCAACTGAACAGTACAGTAGAATCAGCAGTGCTTCATGCATGCATATTCCCTACAAACAATGTCTTTCCTCTTCTTACTGGAAACTCTGGTGACCCTTTCCTGAACACTGACTTGTCAGAAATCTTACTATTGAACTTCTGGCCCGGTTGACTCTACTGATAGTCTGTCCAGTCTTCAAAGCACTCACCCTATCTAGTGAAAGACCTTGTAATCCATCCATTTGTAATGGAGCCCTCATGAATTGGACTCAGGGGAGTCTGCACATCAGTAGTTGCTTTGGAGATACCACCTCTGGTGACTCCACTACTTGCCTCACAATAACATATCTCATAAGATTCTTATGTGCATGTGAGAATTCAAAGAAAATATTTGTTAGTTCTTCAAAAGGAAGCAATTTGTGAAAAATTAAAACAATGAGGCCCTAGTCTGCACATAAAGCAAAATTAGGAGGTCAAATCATGAGGTCAGTCAGTAGAGCATGAGACTCTTAATCTCAGGGTCGTGGGTTCGAGCCCCACAGTGGGAGCCATTATGTTATGCCTAGAGAACATTACCCCAGGTAGATCTGATCAAGGATAATGCACTGGAAATTAGGAAGTACTTTTACAGCTGTGCTATTTAATGGTATACCAGTTTAACAATACAGACTGGGTAAAGAACATAAGAACATAAGAAAGGCCCTGCTGGATCAGACCAAGGCCCATCAAGTCCAGCAGTCTGTTCACACAGTGGCCAACCAGGTGCCTCTAGGAAGCCACTAACAAGACGAGTGCAGCAGCACCATCCTGCCTGTGTTCCACAGCACCTAATATGATAGGCCTGCTCCACTGATTCTGGAGAGAATATGTATGCAGCATGACTAATATCCATTCTAACTAACAGCCATGAATACCCCTCTCTTCCATGAATATGTCCACTCCCCTCTTAAAGCCCTCCAAGCTGGCAGCCATCACCACATCCTGGGGCAGGGAGTTCCACAATTTAACTATGCGTTGTGTGAAAAAATACTTCCTTTTATCCTTTTTGAATCTCTCACCCTCCAGCTTTAGCAGATGACCCAGTGTTCTAGTATTATGGGAGAGGGAGAAAAAATTCTCCCTGTCCACTCTCTCCAAACCATGCATAATTTTATAGACCTCTATCATGTCTCCCCTCAGCCGCCTTCTTTCCAAGCTAAACAGCCCTAAGCGTCTTAACTGCTCCCCATAGGACAGTTGCTCTAGTCCCCCAGTCATTTTGGTTGCTCTTTTCTGCACCTTCTCAAGCTCTGTAATATCTGTAAGCTCTGTAATATCCTTTTTTAGGTGTAGTTCAAGTTTCCCCAGCCGCAAACAAAAGAAAGAAGAACACTTGCCGTTCTCCAAGCATCAAGCTTTATACATTTCTAACAATGGATTTCAATACAGTACAATCCTGCTGTTCCCATGGATGTCATTCTTGGCAACTGAGATCAACAAGTAATTCTGCAAACCAAAGTCTTTTGCCGGGACACGAAGGTCTTTGTAATAGATAACGCTCTAGCAAAGTACAGGAAACCGATGTTTTTTGGGAGGTTGCAACATTGAGGAATGTTAGTGTATTATGTGCTTTATGCAAACTAACTAAATTGAGAGAAAGAGAAGAAAGAGGAAGGGTTTTTTCTTGACACACATTTAATTGCATGGGTGTCATGTCTAAAAGGAGGAAACCTGCATTTTCTTATGTACACAGGGGCAGTCTATAGTGCCACAGGTAAAATACCTTTATTTGGGGCACTTCAGCTGTAACACTAAACACTATAGGGAGAGTGACACTCTTAGTGTTGCGTCATGTACAAACTCCCTACAAATTAAAAAAAGTACTTCAGGAAGACAGGGTCTAGCCTAGCCCTAGTTCTAACCTAGCCTAGTTCTAGTAATAGTTTGCTACTTATGGGGAGTCATTTGTAATGTAGGGGAACTTTGAAAAGATGTAATCCTTCACAAGTACTCTGAAGTGGTACCATCTCTGAACTGCAGTTCTATCACCTCAGAACTCTGCCACCTCCTCGCCTCCTGATTCTGCTCACTGCACGCGTAGATTGGGCCTAAGAATGACTGCATAGGTGGGCCCAGGCTATCATGAAGGGTATGCGACCCAGCAACCTTTCTGCTGTTAAGGAGGTCTTGGTCTGATCAGTGCCTGGATGAGGTCCATCCAGGGAGCAACCTCGAGAGCTCCAAGAGGGACCAGTGATTAGATATAAATGTAATAATAACTATCTATCAAAACTCATAATGCTGGATAAAACTCATAAAACTTCAGAACTCATAATGCTGGATTATATAAAAGTGGTTTACTATGATATGATGTGGACAGAGAAAGTTCTAAAACAGAAAGACTTTTACAAAGGCACGTGTCAAGAGTCATGCCAAGAGTCATGCTTATTTCTGTTCAAGTGTATCTATTGGTTTTGCTGTTCAAGTGTATCTAGTGTTTTTGTTTCTCTGAGATGTTTAAGTTGTCAGGAGTCATGCTGTCCAGGCAGGCTCTTGACATGAGTTAGGCCCATTTCTGTTCAAGTGTTTATCCTTTGGTTTTGTTTCTCTGAACTGTTCAAGCTGTCCCCGCTCTGACCTTGAGTCTCTAGCAGGCAACTTCAGTATTATGGCTCGCTCACTCCCTACTTCCTACCAGGCACCATTATCTCCTAATTCTCAGGCCACTTGGTTTTGCACCTGGGATGACTCTGTGCTTAAAGTTATGCTTTGTAGTTTGGTTTGTCATTAGCAGCTTTGAACCTGTGGATTGCTTATGCTGTACCTGCGGCTCCTGAATAAACGTTTACCTGCTTTAGACCTGCCTGTCTGAGCGAGTGACTTTTTGGGATTGCCGAGGTTGGCTGGAGAACCTCACAGCATGTTTGCAGTTCCCTTTCCTTGATCCTGCCCATGTGACACCATCACTAAGAAATCACTTGTGTCCAGGCACTGGATTCCTATCAGACATACGGTAACTCTTTCTTCTCTTTTTAAAAGAACAAATTCTGTTCATTCTTTGCGGGGGCTGACATGATCGTCTTAACAGAAGCTTTAAGCTGTTCCTTCCTGCCTGCACACAGGTATCTGGAGACACGAAGATATGTTTACCCCCTGCATGAAATGACGCAAACAGCTGCTCCCTCCCTCCCCAGTCACAGAGTGTGGCCTTGTTTGTTTATTCAAGTAGAATCCTTGATTTAAGCATGTGTTGCTTCTGAGCCACTGAAACTTCATAATTTCTAACTTTCCTTCCAACCATTATCTGCAAATATTATTTCTAGGAAGTGTGTATGTAGGGATGCCAACTTCCACACGGAACCTGGAGATTCCTGTAAGCACTTGCTCTTGTTGCACTCACACAAGCAATACTCGCAGACAAGCAGTCCAAAGAAGAGTTGACTTTAATGGAGAACAAACAAGTATTCAGAGCTTGCAGAAATAAAAAGGCAGGAATGGATCAAAAGGGACACACAACAGAATATATGGGGGAATAGTTCTAAACACGATAGCACAGGTTGGTATGGTAACCCTTCAGTCCGACAGGGCCGGCTCCCACGAGCTCCCTCGAGCTTCAAAGGGAAAAGGAATGCGATCGTTAGGGAAACAGTCCTTGGACGGGAAGTCTGTGAGAAAACAAAACTATCTCTGGGCACAGAGAGCAGGCCTGACACTTCCCCGGAGTTACAGCTCATCTCCAGACTACAGAGATCAGTTCCCCTGGAAAAAAGTGGATGCTTTGGAGGGTGGACTCTATGGCATTGTACCCCACTGAGGTCCCCGCCCTCCTCAGGCTCAACCCCCAAATCTCCAGGAGTTTTCCAATCTGGAGCTGGCAAAACTAAACCCAGACCCCTCACTGGTGGCCAAGGGCGACCTGGCAACCCTATGGGTGTGTTGAAATCAGTGTGTGTAGAAGAGAAGCAGGAACAAGTGAGCTGGCCCCACCCATCACCTCTATGGATGGGACCACCCAGGGCTGAAGAGAGGTCTAGTCTAGGGTTGCCAACCTCCAGGTGGTGGCTGGAGATCTCCTGGGATTACACCTGATCTCCAGGCGATAGAGATCAGTTCACTTGGAGAAAATGGCCACTTTGGAAGGTGGACTGTATGGCATTATAACCCACAGAAGTCCCTCCCCTCCCCAAACCCTGCACACTTCAGGCTCCACACTCACAATCTCCAGATATCTCCCAACCTGGAGCTGGCAACCCTAGTCTAGTCTAGGCATCTGCATTCAGGAAGAAATGAATCAAAATCCAGCCCAAGTATGCCTTGTTCATTAATCTTGGAAGGTTAACCGAATTTGAATGAAATGACCTCTGAATTTCTGATCCGAACTGATTAGGGCAGATCTGGCCATTTTTTTTGGTTATGCTACAGTGTCTACAGCTGTATTTTGTTTTGCGTCTCCCCTTTTTTATGCTATAGTTACAGGGCAGCTCATAGGGTTGCCAACCTCCAGGTGGGGTCTGGAGATCTCCCTCTATTACAATAGATCTCCAGGCGACAGTGATCAGTTCCCCTGGAGAAAATGGCTGCTTTGAAGGAGGACTCTAAGGCATCGTATCCTGCCGAGGTCACTCCCCTCCTCAAAGCCCAGCTTCCCCAGGCTCCACTCTCAAAATCTCCAGGGATTTCCCTACCCAGAGCTGGCAACCTTAACAGTGAAGGGAGATGGTGATTCAGAACATATATGGCTAATAGGCCCACTATCCAACCATAATGATTGGCCTGTAATTATGCCATACAGCATAATCATGGAGAGGCATTTCTGTGAACAGTATATGTAGGGTTGCCAACCTCCAGGTGGTAAAAAAACAGAGCAAGCACTGATGATGTTCAAAAGAGTTGTTCATTAAACATACACTATAAGTAGTACATAGGAAAAGGCATTACAAAATCAATAGAACCACACAAGCGTCCTTGTATGTTACAAGAGACGCAAGCCGGAAAAAAAGTTGTCCCGGCAGGCTTCCCTGCTCCTGATGGTAGCGCAAAGCGGTTGTTGCAATGTCCCGGAAAAGATGTTCCAGCGGAATGGAACCGCGTGAGCTGCCGGGAAAGGATTAAGCTGGTATAAGCTGTTGTTCCCAAGATACACAAAAAAGTTGTGAGTCTGCTTATCCCGAGATAGGAATCTGGTATAGTCCTATTTCGCATCAGCTTTATCCATTGGGAGAATTAAAGAGTACCAGAGATGAAGTTTCTATCTCATGGTGCCAAGTCCATAACTCATGCTACTGATAACTCCTAGCTAGTGGACCGGCGACACTTCAGAACGAATTGCATTCTGTGTGGCCGGTAAGGACCGTCATGCTAGGATAAATATGTCCTGAATACAAATTGTAAATTTGTGCATAGCTTCCTCCTAAGGCGCCGGTCCGTTTGAATATTATATTGAGCTGAAGAAGCCTTCCGAAACAAGGGTGTATGACTAGCCACACATACTCCAGCTGCAAGTATTCTGGACCTTTGCCTTCGGGCGTGTTGGACTATGCTTTTCACCCCTGATTGAACTCTTTCTGCATTGGGTTTCCAATGCTGTTCGAAATTGCGGGTGGGGCATTCTTGTACTTTGAGGTTATTGGCTTCTGTTTTTGCATATATGCAACTGTGCTTCACTGTATATAAATGCACTCCATATGTTGTTGTCTCATTGTATATATATTTGCATTGTCATTTTTTAGTTAGCATGAAATGAATGTCTAACTGTACGCATTTTGGAATTTTTGCCTTATTATTTTTGAGCCCTCGTGCTGCCATTCTCTTAAGTTATCTTAATTCTGGCACAGGTAATTGTTTTGTTTGTAACCTCCAAGTGGTGGCTGGAGATCTCCTGCTATTACAACTGATCTCCAGCTGATAGAGATCAATTCACCTGGAGAAAATGGCTGCTTTGGCAATTGAACTCTATGGCACTGAAGTCCCTCCCTTCCCCAAACCCCTCCCTCATCAGGCTCCGTCCCAAAAACCTCCTGCCAGTGGCAAAGAGGGACCTGGCAACCCTAAGTATATGGCAAATCGGGCCAGCAACCCATCACTCCAGACTGTTGCCAGACAGCAGTTTTACAACCAACAGGTTGTAAAATTGGTGTCTTTTAGTCCAATTAAGTCACTGAGGCAGAAGAAAGTTGAAAGATTTATTATTCAGCTGAATAACAGGTTTTAGTCCAAAGCAGAAGCAACCACTTTCAGTCCAGCATAAGATTATATACCTGCCAAGATGTCAGTCATTACAAATGTCATGTCTTTACATCATTCTCCCCCCCTTAGACATAGAAAGTCATGTTAAGCCCATAACACACTCTTTCATAGGATGCATGTTCACAAAATGGAGGCAATTTTGCCTTTAAGGTGGGCAATCCACTATGCTCATGAAGCAACGCCTCTTAGGTTTGGCCTTGGCCAAAGCAACTACCTCATTAGCAGGCTAATAGAACAATCGGTGCTTAGAGCAGGGCAGGGGGAGACTGTGGGTAGGGTACACTGCCCTTTCTTATCTCTTGCCTCCTACAACCGCATCAGAAATCAGTGAATCCACAGCTCCTTTCGACTACTTCAGAAAGCTGATCTCGTTATTTTCATTAACCCTTAACTCAGGCCCACATACTGCCTGCTTGCCTAATTAATAGATTCAGGCTGTATGCTTCACTGACCCCTACCCTATCACCTGCCACTCCTTCTGTTTCCACTGCCAGCACTCATAGCTTTTCTTTAAACCTGCACCTCCAAATATGCAGTATTCACTTCACTTAAGCTCACTGTGAAATCCCAGGGTCAGAACAAATAATTTCCCAAATGGTCCCTTGGTAAGGGGGTAATTAGGCATGGGAAGTGAACAAGACACTTGGGGAGCACAATCCTGAGGGCCGCTGGGGTAGAGGCAGCTGGCCACCAATGCAACAGCAGCACCACCGGTCCATTCCATTGTGGAAACCACACAGGCCGGAGGCCAGGCAAATGTCCCTGCAGAGGGCCCTCATGGGCAGCAACCATGCCAGCATCCCCAGCAGCTGCTCCACCGTCACATTCACAGCATGTTACGGGCATGATGGCCCAGCTGTGACAGACACTGGGCAGCAGCCATGGAGAACCGGCCCCAGGGACATATGAGGCAAGGATGAGGTGGGCCCATTCAGCATGCAGATCATGCCCACCCACCCCATACCACCACCTTAAAGTAGGCTTGCCAACCTCCAGGTGGTGGCTGGAGATCTGCTATTACAGCTAATCTCCAGGTGACAGCAATCAGTTTACCTGGAGAAAATGGCTGCTTTGGAAGGTAGAATCTATGGCATTATACCCCATTGAGGTCTTTCCCCTCCCCAAACCCCACCCTCCTCAAGCTTTGCCCCCAAAATCTCCAGGTATTTCCCAACCCGGAGCTGGCAACCCCACCTTAAAGGCTCAGGCTGTCACGGTCTCTGACATAATTATGGTATTTTGTGTACATGTGCAGAATTAATTCCATGTAGAGCTTGCACACAACATACAAACTGAACCACAAACTGCAGAGGTTTGTGTAATGAAGAGCCTGGCAACAGCTTGCAAAATGCAAATGTCCTTAGAACAGGCTGACTGAATTCTCTCAAGGTCTGAATTCTTTCAAGAGCTAACTAACTTACCCTGGTCTTGTCCTTGAAGGGAGAAGAACAGTCATTCTTCACTATCTGCCAGAAAGGTGTATCTGAAATTACCCTTCCTGATTCAGCTGCCAGCTGCCAGCTGCTCATATCTCAAGAGCAGAAAAGTCCTGCTATCCTCAAACCTTCAGGTCTACTCAAAGACCTCAAGGCTATAAGTGCAGTAAGCTTCTTGCTTTCTATAACCTTGCTGAAGGCTATGTTTCCTACTGACCAGATGGTTACATGTTACAATGTGAGCAATAATTGTGTTTTATGATTTATATAGTTATATATTGTATTGTAGATTTCTAAATAGTCTCATTTAATGCGTATTGTACTGAAGATGAGAATGGTATGAAAATTGAGTGTATGGAGTGATCATGGAGCTCAGAAATCATTGTTTATACTTTAAGCAAAATAGACTGAAAGGAAAGGAAGCCCATATTTGGTCATGGGGAGAAGCTAATAACCTGAACAGCTGCAACTAAGACATAATTGCACTGCTCATGTTATCTGAAAGTGGGGAGAAAGATATCCCTCCTGATGGTAAAATCAACACTCTTAATGAGTCTGAAACAGTATAAATACAGCCACAGTAAGCCCAGAGAATCAGAACCTTCCAAAGGCTCTCAAGAAAAGGCTGACTGGTATGTATGGCTTAAATACATTACTCTAGACTTTATGAATTAGATACTTTGAACTAAATCAGAATAATTTGACTGTTATATTTTAGAAGTTGGATTTTGAAACTGAATAGTATGTAAGACTTGCTTGCTTTTACTTCATACATTGTAAATACATGCATTGTACTTTGACAAGAGTTTTTATAGAAGTGTTAAAGACTTGATAATCTGCATTTACACATATTTTACTAGAAGTATATCAATAAAAAGACTTGCTTTTTAAAAGTAGGTAAAGTTGTTGAGTCCTGCTTACTCGATGACTGGCTGATTCTAAGAGCCTGTCATCTGAACAGCACGACCCGCTTCAAGGCCTTCACCAAATAGAACAGGGGCAGCAGCTCAAAAAGGGGGAGATGGCACCAGCACCCTGCACACCATCACCCAATGCAGGCCTGCACCTCCAGGCCCAACTGTGCCCAGCCCATCCTGTCCCAGAAACATGGGGCCAGTGATCAACTGTAGGGGCACCTCACAAGACCACAGGCAGGTTGGCAGGTCCAGCCCTGAGCATAGCCCCTCAGCCACTGCTGCTGCTGGAGTAGAAAGGGGGGGGGGCGCAGGGGCAAGGGCTGGTTTGAGACCATGCAATGAGACATGTCCTCAAGCAGCCCCTTGATGAAGCTTGTTCATTTCCCAAGCAACAGCCCCCAGCCACTTGGGATGGTCAGTAGCTGCCTCCTGAGCTACTGTCCAAGTACTGCCGACCCCAAGTCACAACATCCCAGCACTGGCCCCTGGTCTGAACCCGCTCCCTCTCAATGGCTGCCCACAAGAATGGTGTGTGTGTGCTGTGCAGGCCATGGGCCTCATACCTGGGGGCCAGGCAGCAGCTTCCAGTCCCCAGCCCCACCAGGGACCACACTAGCCTCAGCATCCAGGGCTGGCTCATGGCAGAGCACCACCTCACCACCCTCCCCCCCCCCACCAGCAGCCCCCACTCTCTGTGCTCTTGTTGTCCACTTTCTCCTCCCTGCTTGCACTGCAAGACCTGCCTTATCTAATTGTGCTCTGCTGTTTGCGGCATTTAATTTTACCAAGGAACCCTGCTGGCTATAGCTCCTGGGAAGTACATCAAGTTACCCATGAATGAAGTTCGTGTAGGATTCACATGAATGTGCAGTGTTTAGTACTCTTCACTGTTTCTGTTTAAAATTCAGCCTTGCTCACACCTATGTCAAGATCTTTGCGTTGGAAGTGCAGGACTTTGAAATGTCTTCGACCAGGGGTGTCGAACTAATTTGTTAGGAGGGCCGGATATGACATAAATGTCCCTTGGTCGTTTCGGGCCATGTGTACCAAATAAATAAATAAATACTATAAAATGTAATGCCAGATACTGAAGATACAAACTTTATAAAAGACACAGGCAAAGTCAATTAATGATAATTGGTTCTCGTAGGTTATCCGGGCTGTGTAACCGTGGTCTTGGTATTTTCTTTCCTGACGTTTCGCCAGCAGCTGTGGCCGGCATCTTCAGAGGAATAACACTGAAGGACGGTGTTACTTCAGTGTTACTCCTCTGAAGATGCCTGCCACAGCTGCTGGCAAAACGTCAGGAAAGAAAATACCAAGACCACGGTTACACAGCCCGGATAACCTACGAGAACCAATGAACTCTGACCGTGAAAGCCTTCGACAATAATTCATGATAATGTTTTTTTACTTAAAACACAAACAAGCTTACAACAACAACATTCTTACAGTATTTTCTTTTATTTAACAGTTTTATTGTTATTGTTTTAAGTATGTTTGTATTTTAATTTAAAAAGTAATATCATTAATTGGCTTAACGTGTGTCTTCTATAACGTTTGCATCTCTAGTCCCTGACATTAATTTTTTTTAAAATTTTAAAGGGGGGGGGTGGCTGCCTTGGCTGGTGAGCCTGCAGCTCCCCCCCCCCCAGTCTAGAAAGACAGGGAGAAAGAGAGAGGAGAAAGAGAAAGAAAGAGGGAGAAAGAGAGAGACAGAAAGAGTAAAACTGATGTCAGACCATTGCTGGTTCAGGCCTGGCTCTGGCTCCGTGTCAAGCGACCTTGGTTCACATGCCTGTAACTACTGTGTATACTTCCCTTCCTGCAGCTGCCTAGTTGTTTGGTCTACGCTTCATGGAACTGACGAACTAATCGGGGGGCTGCTACCCATTCGGCCACCCATTCGTCATGGCCCGGACCTAAATGTTTCCAACGCACTAGATAGTAGAGCGCCCCCCTTTAGAATGCGAGAATATAGAATATAGAATCTAAAGATAGATAGATGAGAAAGAGGGAGGGAGAGAGAGAGAAAGAAAGGGGGAGAGGGAGAGGGAGGGAGAAAGAGAGAGAAAGAGGGAGGAGAGAGAGAAAAATAGGTAGAAAGAGATAAAGAAAGGCATAAAGAGAGAGAAAGAGGGAGGAGAGAGAGAGAGAGAGAAAGGGATAAAGAGAGAAAGAAAGAGGGAGAAAGAGAAAGTGATGGGAGAGAAAGAAACAGAGAATGAAAGATAGGGAGAGATGATTCACATGATCTTGTGAATTCTGCCTTAAACCTCTCTGGTATTTACCATAGAGCTTTATTGCTACCACCAGATCCCTAGAATTGCTTTCTGTTCCGGTTTAGGGATTTGCTTTGGAGAGAGTGCTTAGGAAGGCATACCTTAAGGCAGGTCTATGACTCACCATCATGTGGAGTCTTTCTAATCTCACTCTCTTCAGACCAGTATCATAATAAGCTGTGTAGACACACTGTGGTCATTACTGAGAATGCAGAACTGTACCAGCTTAGAACATTTAACCAGTGGCCCTCTAGGGCAGTGGCCCACTGGAAAATTTCTCTGTAAATTAAATGGGCAGTCTGCCTCTGTATGTAAGTTTGTTAAACTGGTTCAAAGATCCAGAAAGCTACTTAGCTAGAAAATGCTCCCATTTTGATATGAAATATGATGGACAGCATCATTCCCAAGATAGGCATTTCCTTTTCTCTAACTCACCGTAGGAAAAGTCTGGGGTGTTTTTCCCTCGAAAGGACAGTTTTGGAGGTGAAACTATAAAATCTGGGCAGTTGAATAGTTTCTGGGTATGTCGCTTCTTACTCTGGGGAATTGCTATAATTTCACCCAAGTACTCCGCAGTTACATCCATGTTAGGACCCAAATAGATGGGATAAAGATCGCAGATCTCTGCTTGTCTGTGAAAAGCCAATTGCAAGCACACATGACCTGATTCTGATCAGGAGCACAGAGGAAGAAGAGAAGGGGTTTAACAACTCCTGGATGATTTTGCTAATCAAAATTAGGCCTCTCGCCATGTTTTTATTAGCCCTTGAAAGGGAAAAAAGACATATTTGAAAACTGCTCTGTCTTTTCTCCTTTAAAAAGATAACAGCAAAGGAAGGCCTTAGATTAATGAAACGGAAACTGTGCATGTATGGCCCTGATCTGAATTGGGACTGTGTGTGCTTTCCATTTGCCATTTAAAGATGAACAGAAAGCTCATACCCTGCCAGAATTTTTGTTAGTCTTTAAGGGGCTACTGGAGTCTTTCTCTTTTCTAGGATCATATGTGTTTTGGCCCTCTGACTACTTCTTAAGATGTGAAAATGAACCACGTGATGATTGGTTTGCCAGCTTTCTAGAGAAACAAAAAACTTTGCCCCCTTAATAGAGGCTTAATAGGGTGCCATTTCCCAGGTGGTATTATTTACTTCCATTACACAAAAAGCTTCAGCTGCCCATTTCCACACATTAAGCTTTTATTAAAGGGACAGGACATTTTTCTGCAGGTCTTTTGGCAACACTGTGATGACTGAAACTGAATGGGGCTGAAGGATTAGATTTCTTCTCCCACTGAAGCTGGTGGGCCACAAGGAGCCACAGACGAAGAGGACATTTTGGAAATGTCTCCCTTCAGTATTCTATAAACTGTCAGGAACATGATCAGGCTGATTCCCCCCCCCCCTTTTTAAACTCTCTCCCATCCGCTCTCAAAATTCTGTCCCTCCTTGGTCCATCCTCCTCAGGCCGTTTTTTTGGACTTTTTGTTAAAAGTCATATTTTTCTGCTTAACTAAGAAGTATCCTGACTATGCACAAGCCCTCACTTTGTGTGGGGGTGGCTTGATTTTTCTGCCTGCATGATTGTAATGGGGACCAGCTTCTTTTCTATTAGAAGGAGTGACAACTTGATTTTAAAATGCCTCCGGTGCTGAAATCAAGGAGTGTGATATAAAATATTTCATGAAGGAAACTTAAGAAATGTGAACAGGGTGTGAAGAACACCACTGTGTTCCTACACTGCCAGAAAGTTTTATTGTGTATAAATGTGATATGAACATGTTAACTCTGCTGTACAGTGTAAGAACAACCATCACATGGAAACCCTAACTGTGCCACAGTCTTGGTTTAATTGTCATTCCATCCCTGCAGGGAAGCCTGCCAAATATAGTTCTGTGAAGGGGACTAGAGAACTGTAACAAAATTCTCAACATTATCACCAAACTACCCAAGATTCTTTGGCAGAGACCATAATAGTTAAATTGATATTAAAAACATTGCAAGTTTATAACATTTGCTCAGATTATAGATACACCCTCTGCACTAAGTAGGAGGCATAAAGGCCCAGCCTGCTTGAATGGTGCCAATTACAAGTAAAGATGCTATACGGCGGAGACCCCCTGCCCGCCCTATTCAGGGAAACTGACTATTTGCGTAAATGGAAGTTGTAGAGAAACAGAATGTGTGGGGAGTAGAGCCAACTCAAGAATACTTGACGCTGTGTTTCAGTGGTAGATCTGGAGAAGGGGGGGGTTCTGAAAGGTGAAGGTATAGTAACAAGCTTTATGAGGTGCCTTGGATTCTATTAATGAGTACTGACCATGATAACCAGAGATGCAGCCCTCCCCATACAGAGGAGGTAGGCTTCTTTTCAGAATGAGCCACTGCAAGAGTCTGAGTCAACATGGCAACAACTGAGTCAGCATAACAATGAGAAATGCTCCCATTGCTGCTTATGCTCCTTGTGCAGGAGTTATAGTGCCCTGAATTGGCCTTCCGTGTGCTGAATGGCTGTGCTGGCAAAAAGGCACCATCTATAGTTGGAAAGAGATGGCTGGATGGGCATCGCTGTGTGTGGTTCAGCTGCACCTCCCAAACCTTTTACACAAGATTGCCTGGAAGTCAGTTGTGGGTGGTTCATGCTTTTGGATCTGTGGAATGAATGGCTTGGTGGCTCTAGAAAGCAAGAGTTGTGGGACGCATCAGGGAGCTAGAAGGTGTGGCATGTGGATATTGTGGGGTGAGGGGGATAGAAGCTTTGTGTCCACCTTTTGTAGCCTCGCGTTATCTACCATATGATTCTCTCAATTCAATAACCTTTAATAGGCACAGTACAAAAAACCAGCTCATTATGATTCTCTCCTAACTCTGTTATTCCTGATGAATCCCTGCCATACCCACGTACCTTGCCCTGTTTTACCCATTTCATGTAAACTGCAAATCCTTTGGGCTGGGGGTTTTGCTATTCCCATGTTGTTCTACTCTAGGGCGCTCCTGGCATTCTATATTGGTGAGGTGGCAAAGGATGGTTGGTGCCAGGGATGAGTAATATGCCTGCTGCTGTAGCTGGTTGTACTGGCAGATTTTAAACACTTAATTGCAGTGCGCTCGTGTGTGTTCAACAGAGAGCATAAAAAATTGGCCTCCTTGGACCCGGCGGACGTTCCAGCCTCCGGTAACGGCCAGCCTCCGGGAGTCTCACAAGTAGGGCCTGAAGCCCACAGCTCTTCCTGGTTTGTTTGTCCCTGGGATATACTGCCTCTGAGCGTGGAGGTTCTGCTTAGCTGCCACGGGTCATAGGTGCCCATAGATCTATCACCGCCGGCAGGAGTTTTGCTGCAGGGAGACCCCGCAGAAGTAGCAGGGAAGTCCTGAGCCATTCAGAGGGGTGCCGACGCCCCATCTCCGGGTCTCTGGTTCGCCCTTGCCGGGAAGAGGACCAGGGATGCCCAGGGATGCCCGGCCAGCGATGCTGGGGCGGGGGCGGCGCTCGGCCGGGCCCCCCTCGGCCCCCCACCCCCCGCACTCCCCCCCGAGCCCTCCCTCTCCGCGGCCCCTCCTCCCCGCCTGCGCTGTCGTGGTGTCGGGCGGGCGCGGAGATGCCCCTCCTGCCTGCTCCGCCGCCGCCGCCCCCGCCGCCGCCGCATCGCGCTGCCGTCGGGGCGGGCAGGAGGGCGATGAAGAAGATCTGGGTGAAGAAGCGCCTCCAGGTAAGGGGTCCAGGCGCGGCGGCGGGGGGCGGGGAGCGCCAGCCCCCGTGGGATGCCCAGCAGGCATCAGGGAGGGCGCGGAGCGCCAGGGGCGAAACCCCACCAGGTGCCCCCGGCTGGGATTTCCTGGGGTGAGCTTTTTTTAGGGGGGGGGGCGAAGTGTCACATCAGGGTGTGCGGGAGGGAAGGAGGGAGGCAGGGAGGGAGGTGTCAAAGAGTGGTTCTGGGTCCTCTCCCCAGCAGGCAGGAAGAGAGGGGCGCAGGTAGCAGGAGAGGAAGGAGTGTACGGAGGGGGTTTTAAATGCAAACCATGGCTAAGCTATGGAGAACAAGCCCCTTCACCAAAGATGCCCAAGGAGATGGGGGGGGGGGGCTTGCATTATCCTCCCAAGCCCAGAGCCTGGTGGTCACAGAAGCTGAGCATCTCTGCGTCATCTGGCACTACACGTCAGTCCCGGGCAGAAGCGTTGCTCCTCGTGGCGTGGACGTCACTCTGGGGCCTCCAACCGGAGAGGGAGACTCCCCATTGCAACTGATTGGGGGGGGGGGATAGCAGAAAAGCAGGCTTTGTAGGACATGTCCTCCCACTTCATCACCCCAGCACTTTTCAGCCAGCAACATGGTTCCCTATCATGACTTACCTTCTTCAAACCAAGTGTGGTGTAGTGGCTAGAGAGTTGAACTAGGATCTGGAAAACCTGGGTTCAGATCCCCATTTGGCCATGACACTGACTGGGTGACCTTAGGTCAGTCACTGTTTCTCAGCCTAACCTACCTCACAGGGTTGTTGTGAGGATGAAATGGGGAGAGAACTGGATGTGCCACCTGAGCTAATGAGGATAGAACCATATGTGCCAGGTGAGATTCTTGGGAGAAGAGTGGGATTAAAATGTGTTGATAGATTGGACTGCTGTGTCAACCTTGATGCCTGTCAATAAGGATTGGGGAAGAAGAGGTAGCAGTTGTTGAAGATAAACTGGGGAGGGCTTTCCAGCTTGCTTGTGAGCTTCCCAGAAACATCTGGCTGACTATCGTGGGCAACAGAATATAGGACTAGATGGGCCCTCTCTTCATGTTATGTAACAGATTTAGCAGCATGAGTGGCGACCAGGCAGGCAATGAAGGGCTTGGTTTAAATGTTCTTAGGGGAGCGCTGTACTCCTCTCCCCCTTCTAGACACAGTATAAATAGAACTTGGCAGAGAAGGATAGGTCCTGGCTGGTGGAAATGAACCCTGGAAAGGCCCTAGGGCCTAGACAAGGCCATCTCAAGCAGACTCTGGAGAGAACAAGATAGGCATCCTTTAAATAAATAAATGAGTTCCCACTCCCTTGTTGCTGGGTAGGGAGGGATCTGCCTCAAAATTACATCCAGCTCTTTGATTACGGCACTGCTGTCCTAGAAGGCCAAGCCCACTTCCATGCTTTGTACTTGTCTCTCCTACCAGGCTTTATTTTTCTTCTTGTTATCCTTGGAGAGATCTATTGAGTAGCATTGCTGGTGGGGCAGCCCTCAGATGCTTTGGGTCGCTCCTGCTGTACCCTGTTTCTTGTCTGCCTAGAGGCTAATTTTCTTGCCGGTGCCATTCCCCTAAGTGGCAAAGCAGCTTTTGTGCTGCTGGAGCCGGTGCTTTGCCCTCTGCCATCAGCCTGCCTCAGAGGGATGCCAGCCAGCTACCTGTTAATGGTCCTCGATTGCATTTTCATTCCTTAATGGGGGAATTATCCATTGACAGTGTATCTAATCTGTTCATATATCATCCTGGTCTGGCACGTGGGCTGCCAGCCAGAGCCAACATCACTGGGCAAGCTGGCTTGGTCAGAATACAAATCTACCTGGAGCAGATCTCATGCACTGGAGAGCATTTGCTCCTTCAGGGCTCAGTCTGTCCATTGGATTTGCCCCCCCAGCAAAGGCATCCAGTGCAAAAGAGAACCAGGCACTAGGAGGGGCCCCCATCTCTGTTATGCCGGCACTCTGCCTTACTCTTTCTCCCACTTGCCATCATACAATGATGCTATCATTCACCTGGATTTACTGCTGCATAGTGTGTGTGTTTCACCACGCAACCCGCCTTATATTTGGCACTGTGGAAATCTAGCTGCTGAAACAGATTTGCTCAGAGAGGGGACAGCAGGAAAGCTGGGGGTGAGGAGTGGGTGGCTTTTTGCCTGAGCTTGTGTGTGTGTGTGCACATGCATGCCTTGCGCATGTGAGTACAAGCACACACAGTGAGGGAAAAAAGTATTTGATCCCCTGCTGAATTTGCCCGTTTGCCCTCTGACGAAGAAATGACCAGTCCATAATTTTAATGGTAGGTCTATTGTAGCTGTGAGAGACAGAATAACAACAGGAAAATCCCCAGAAACCCAGAAGACAAAAGTCAGAGATTGATGTGCATTATAATGGGTGAAATAAGTATTTGATCCCTTTGCAAAAGATGACTTAGTACTTGGTGGCAAAACCCTTGTTGGCAATTACAGAGGTCAGACGTTTCTTGTAGGTGGCCACCAGGTTTGCACACATCTCAGGAGGTATTTTGTCCCACTCCTCTTTGCAGATCCTCTCCAAGTCAGTAAGATTTCGAGGCTGATGTGTAGCTACTCGAACCTTCAGCTCCCTCCACAGATTTTTGATGGGATTAAGGTCTAGAGACTGGCTAGGACCTTAATGTGCTTCTTCTTGAGCCACTCCTTTGTTGCCTTGGCCGTGTGTTTTGGGTCATTGTCATCCTGGAATACCCATCCTCGACCCATTTTCAATGCCCTGGCTGAGGGAAGGAGGTGCTCACCAAAGATTTGACAATACATGGTCCCGTCCATCGTCCCTTCGCTGCGGTGAAGGTGTCCTGTCCCCTTAGCAGAAAAACACCTCCGAAGCAGAATATGTCCCCCTCCATGTTTGACGGTGGGGATGGTGTTGTTGGGGTCATAGGCAGCATTCCTCCTCCTCCAAACACGGCGAGTTGAGTTGATGCCAAAGAGCTCGATTTTGGTCTCATCTGACCACAACACTTTCACCCAGTTCTCCTCTGGGTCATTCAGATGTGCATTGGCAAACTGCAGATGGGCCTGTACATGTGCTGTCTTGAGCAAGGAGACCTTGCGGGCTCTGTAAGATCTCAGTCCTTCACGGCGTAGTGTGTTACCAACTGTTTTCATGGTGACTATGGTCCCAGCTGCCCTGAGATCATTGACAAGTTCCCCCCGTGCAGTTCTAGGCAGCTTCATCACCGTTCTCATGATTTATTGTCGAAGGCTTTCACGGTCAGAGTTCATTGGTTCTTGTAGGTTATCCGGGCTGTGTAACCGTGGTCTTGGAATTTTCTTTCCTGACATTTCGCCAGCAGCTGTGGCAGGCATCTTCAGAGTAGTAACACTGAAGGACAGTGTCTCTCAGTGTCAAGGGTGTAGGAAGAGTCAGAGAGGGGTTGGGTTTGAGCTGAGTTCTGTCCTGCAGACATAATGTGCTAATCATTGTCCTGTAAGTATCAAGATAATGTACTAATGAGAGTGTGGTATGTTAATATGGAAGCATTGTATCCTGAAATGATCTGGTAATGTGTGAAATCTGCATGGCTATTGTTGACTGTAGCCTTTGTTAGTCTGGAGGTTTTTCAGGGCAGGAAGCCAAGCCTTATTCATTCTTAAACTCTCTTCTTTTCTGTTAAAGTTGTGTTGATGTTTATGAATTTCAATGGCTTCTCTGTGCAATCTGACAAAATAGTTGGTAGAATTGTCCAGTCTTTCAGTGTCTTGGAATAAGACCCTGTGTTCTCAGGTTGGCCAAGTCTGCAGTATCTTTCATGTTCTTTTATCCTTGTTTGTATGCTGCGTTTTGTGGTCCCGATGTAAACTTCTCCACAGCTGCACAGGGTCTTATTCCAAGACACTGAAAGACTGGACAATTCTACCAACTATTTTGTCAGATTGTACAGAGAAGCCATTGAAATTCATAAACATCAACACAACTTTAACAGAAAAGAAGAGAGTTTAAGAATGAATAAGGCTTGGCTTCCTGCCCTGAAAAACCTCCAGACTAACAAAGGCTACAGTCAACAATAGCCATGCAGATTTCACACATTACCAAATCATTTCAGGATACAATGCTTCCATATTAACATACCACACTCTCATTAGTACATTATCTTGATACTTACAGGACAATGATTAGCACATTATGTCTGCAGGACAGAACTCAGCTCAAACCCAACCCCTCTCTGACTCTTCCTTCACCCTTGACACTGAGAGACACTGTCCTTCAGTGTTACTACTCTGAAGATGCCTGCCACAGCTGCTGGCGAAACGTCAGGAAAGAAAATTCCAAGACCACGGTTACACAGCCCGGATAACCTACAAGAACCAATGTTCTCATGATTATTGCAACTCCACGAGATGAGATCTTGCATGGAGCCCCAGACCGAGGGAGGTTGACCGTTAGGGTTAGGGTTGTCATCTTCTCACCAAGCTGCTTGGCAATAGTCTTGTAGCCCAGTCCAGCCTTGTGCAGGTCTACAATTTTGTCCCTGACATCCTTGGACAGCTCTTTGGTCTTGGTCATGGTGGCTAGTTTGGAATCTGATGGATTCATTGTTTCTGTCGACAGCAGAACCCTAACCCTAACCTGGCTGGTTGATAGGGGATCAAATACTTATTTCACTCATTATAATGCACATCAATCTCTGACTTTTGTCTTCTGGGTTTCTGGGGGTTTTCCTGTTATTCTGTCTCTCACAGCTACAATAAACCTACCATTAAAATTATGGACTAGTCATTTCTTCGTCAGAGGGCAAACAGGCAAATTTAGCAGGGGATCAAATACTTTTTTCCCTCACTGTAAGTAAAGCTGCATTACAAGATCCTGAACTGAGAGAACTGCCTTTTTCCTCCAGAAGGCATGACTGATCTGTTGCCTGGAGAGTCAACCACGTAAAGAGGTTAGGTGTAGTTGAATTCATGTGCCAGTAACCTTTTCCTGCAGGAACTCTGCATGGTTTGGTTCCTGCTGGAAGCTACTTTAGATGGGGATCGCCTATAGAGAAAGGGGTCTGGAGAGCCCTTATTAGTGACAGTCCTGCAGGCTGTGGCTGTTTAGTGGATCCACTAGTTATCCTCATAGTTGAAGTTATCCTCATGGTTCACAGCTGTTCATGACTTATATAACGCATGCACCCCCTTTCCACCACTTCAATATCCCATTCTCTCAGCCTGGCCGTATATGCTGAGGGAAAAGCATTGGCCTGAGTGTATTTGTGAGGAGATTATTTTCCTTCTCCTCCAGTCCCACACCCGTATTTACCTCAGTGAGAAAATGGAGACAAGAGGCTTTTTAACTTAAACAGACAAAACAGGGAAGTTTATTGAACAGAACTCACAGAGATTGGTTTTCAAGAAAAAGGCAGAATTTGGGGGGGAAACTCAGAGTCAGATTTATATACGCAAGATTACCTCAGAGAAATAGCTTAGATGTTTTCTTCACTCAAGTTCCCTCAGTTCTTAGTTTTCACGCTTAGTTCTGTCCCTCAAAGCTGTTATTCAGATGCAGACGCTCAGACTCTGTCCCCAGCCCAGCTCACAGGAGCGAAGGAGGTCTGAGTCCCTTTCCCTCCTCAGAGAGCTCACAGACGTTTGGGGAAATATCCAAAATCCCTCTTCCAGCTATCTCTCTGACTACCCCACCTCAGTGGCTGTGATCCTCCACGCCTCCCTGCTACCGGAACGGCTCTACCTCAGAGACTCATTCCCCTTTGTGACTTGAGAACGGGCCCTCAGTCTCTAACCCCATTCTCACCCCTGTCACTACCACAGGGGTTGTGTGTGTGTGTGTGTGTGTGTGTGTCAATCGCTTTGGCTTTAACAGAACCCCCCTCGGGTTCACAGAGAGTACAGACTCGCTTCTTCCTCTACCCAGCTCTGAATGCTTTCCTGCCTCTCAGAGCTCAGGGTGTCCAGCTGCTCTCTCTGGCTCTGCCCACTCTTGGCTGCAGATTGACCCCCTTATCGGTCACAACTTAATGAGCGGACCACTATTTTTCCAAAGCGTGTGTGTGTGTGTCTGTGTGATCTGCTTAGGAATTGGCTCACATTAAAGGGACTGAATCTGCTTCACCTGGGGCAGTGCATGGCACCATGAGAATGACAAGCGCTCAGGCGCTTCCACTGGGGATTTTCCCTCAAAATGTACGCATGACCCTGCGCTTGGCACCCATCTCTGTTGGCTCTCCTGGAGGAAACACACAGATGCCTGGTGGTGTGAGGTGTGAGGTATGATCTGTGGGACTTTTGTAGCATCTGCCCTGAGAAGGGCCGTTCTCAGGGCAGTTGAGAAGCAGAAACAGCTCTTCATTTTAAATGGACTTTTCTTTGATACTGCTCTCTTGCTGGGGTTTCACTTCCCACAGAGATTGTGTGTGTGTGTGTAAAGTGCCGTCAAGTCGCAGCCGACTTATGGCGACCCCTTTTGGGGTTTTCATGGCAAGAGACTAACAGAGGTGGTTTGCCAGTGCCTTCCTCTGCACAGCAACCCTGGTCTTCCTTGGTGGTCTCCCATCCAGATACTAACCAGGGCTGACCCTGCTTAGCTTCTGAGATCTGACGAGATCAGGCTAGCCTGGGCCATCCAGGTCAGGGCCCCACAGAGATTGGCATATAGTAATATGCCGTAGGCCCCTTGTTTGAAGTGTATGCCTCCATCTCAATCTACCCATCCTGTGGTAACCCTCTTTTCTTTTTCCTTGCAGAAAAGTGGCCACTCACGGCGTTTTGGGCGCTTCACGCATGGTGCGTTGCATTACTTCTGCCCCTTCTTACCTCATGCCATCCCCTGAACCAAAGATAATAGAATTGGGGTGCAGCAGAGCAGAGAAGGATGAGTCCCGCTGGGGTTAGAGGCATGCAAATGGCCTGACCATTGCACTGTGCTCCCAAACACCCATGCTCTATGGGAGAGGTGTGTGCATGCGCACAAGTGAGCCCCATGCATGGTTAGTTTACAGAATTTAGAACTGAATTTATACAACTTAGAAAAGGATGACTATACTCCCAAAGAGGCTGAGGTTTACGTCCCTTTATGAGCATGTTTTGCTGGTGCAGTTTCTCCTGTGGTAATGCAATTATGAGAGAAACTGTGCCTTCTCAATGGTGACCTGCCACTAGGGCTGTTGAACATAAACAAATTCGGTATAGTTCGGATTCGGCCGAATTCGGCCCGTCTGGATTCGGTACACGCCGAAGTCCGAACTCCCCCGATTCAGATCCGTTAAATTCGGCGAGAAATTAAAGTTCGGCAAAATATTCGGCCGAATATTGCCATTTAAATTTTAAACAATCATTCTTGGCCTCCCGCAGCTGCGGGGGGGGGGGGGGTTAGAGCTGGACGTTCAAAACTTTCATCATTGCTTCTTGTGACCCTTATTGAAAGGACCGCCAGGCAAGGGTAGCAAAGGCAGTAACAGGGACTAGGCCCCCTTCGCCCTTCTCAAGCCAACCTGGGGGGGAGGGCTAGCCAGGACCGTGGAACCCCAAGCAAAGCAACCACCCGCACAACTCAAAGACCACAAGACAACCAAAAGCCAAAAGCGCTGGATGAACTCAAGTGGCACCCAAGCACCGGGGGGTGGGGGGTGGGATGGGAACGCGGGAGCCCCGGCGGCGAGAGGGTCCTCCTCGCACCTCCGCACGGAGACCGCTCGCCCTTCTCAAGCCAACCTGGGGGGGGGGGAGGCTAGGCCGGACCGTGGAACCCCAAGCAAAGCAACCACCCGCACAACACAAACACCACAAAACACCCTCAAACCAGTTCCAACTGATGAACTCGGGTGGATCTCTCAACCGCACCAATTCTGCTGGCTGGATCTCTCGCCACCAAAATGGAAGACAGTGGGGAAGGGAGGGATGGGCGGGCGTTTTAAACTTTCTCTTGGCCAGTTCAAAACTTCAAATCAATGCTCTGATTGGCCATGAGAAGAATCTGCTGGGCTACCATTGGCCGCGGGAGAAAGCAGATTGCCAACGGGCGGATCAGCTCCTGCGCATGCGTCTCCGCCGAACCACCGAATTCGCCGAATTTACTTGCCGAACTCGCCGAACATGAAGAGTTCAGCCTCCCGGATTTCTCCCATTTTGGAGTTCGGATCCGTCCGAACAGAAAAGCGCCGAATCGAGGAAAATTCGGTTGATTTTCAGTTCGGGCCGAACCGAATCGACAGCCCTACCTGCCACCAGCTCTTAAGTGAAAGAAAATCCATCTTTTGGGGTAATTGTACTGGAGGAAGTCAAAAGGAGGGGTAATTGTACTGGAGGAAGTCAAAAGGGAAGATAGATTATGCTATCGGCGGTGCATATTTTCTTGAAATATGCTGGGCCCGGGATGAAGAGGAAGAAAACAAAGGTGCAGATATCTTAGAAGCACGTAGTGCACTCCTAAGCAGAGTTACACCTTTCAAAGTCCATTGAAGTCAATTGGCTAAGAAGAGTTTAAACCTGTTAAGGATTGCACTGTTAATGTCACTTTATGTAAGGTGGCAATGAGTGCTGTATTCAGGTTTTTTTAAAAAATTGATTGGCTTTTATTAGTCAAAACTTAAGTGAAAGATGGAACCAAGAAAATGGTTGACGAAACTCCAAAATTAATAGTCTCAGTAATTGGGTAAACATGATAATGTTGTTAATATGCAAAAGTAAGATGAAAGAGCCCCAAGCAATTATATAACACAGACGTTAAAGTATTAGCATCAAGTTCAAAAAATGATTAAATAGCTTTAAAACTCATTTGCTATATAAACAGAAAAACTTGTCATTAATTAGTCACCCTTGCTTCATGGAATAGTTCCCAGTAAGATATATAATATATAGTATTAATTTTAAAATAGAATTGGGTGCATCGTCTAAGAAACCACTGGGTACATAGTTTTGGGTAAATAGTTTAAGGAACTATTGGGTACAAGAATTGGGTATATAGCATAAGAAACCATATAACATTATATAATAAGTTTAACATCTTAGCACTGGCTGTTTTGGATTCCGATATTCTTTACATAATTCCAGTTCTTGCCAAATCTTTGTATGTCCTTCTTTGACTTTCTCATACCCAAGTGGCACAACTTCTGTGGTGGAAGAGTCCTGCTCTTACCTGCAGGCACTCTTCCACTGTGCCCGCCAAGGTTTTTCCAATATGTGGGGGGGATTTTCTGTCTCTCTGTTCAACCGCTGCTGCCACTTGGCCATAGTAGGAATTGCCTACCTGGAGGGCCAGGGCACCTAAGTTCTGAGGCCTTGCCTCTGTGTTTCCTGGTATCCAGCATCTGGTTATCACGGGGGCAGTGAGCTGCCTTGTGCACCACTGGGGTAGTAGCCACTTGCCATCTGACTGCCCCTTCCCTTCCTCCTGGTGCTTTAAAAATAGTGTGTCCAAGATGGTGGAGGTCTGTGTGGAACAGTGAACCACTACCAGTATCAAAAGTTATAAAGTATTTATTAAAAAGAAAATGTTCGGAAGCCAACTTTCAACAAAGCACCAGACTGAGCAAGGGATTCAAAAGAAAAGAGTAAAACGCAACCCACCTATCCCTCCCTCTATTCAAGCCCTAGCGGATGTTAAATATAAGGCAGTCTCCTAAGCTTAGAAAGTTGCAGATGTTCTACAGGGGTTCCATTACCATGAAACCTCTTTCAGGCCAGCACCTGGCAGTAGCTGCATCCTAGAGAGCTCAGTGAAGAGTTCTGTCTGCCTTGATGGAATCAGCACAAAAAGAGCCCCCCCTCCCCCGGCTCCCAGCAGTTTTATCATCTTTCTTTCTCCTCTCACTGACCAGGTCAGGCCAAGTCAGAGAAGCTTTTCCTGAAGTCTCCTGAAGTCTTTCTGGAACTTAATTCCTCCAAATCTCTGTTCCCTGCTAGATACCATCTGTCTAGCTGAAGGGGGGGGGGGGGGCTGGAAAAACCTATTGTCTCTTGCTAAGACCTATTAACATTTCTAAAAGGGTGGCTGAGGTGAGGCTGCAAAGCAACTGAATTGACTCCCCCCCCTCCTGCCCATTCTCAGCCAAGAAAAAATGTTTGTTAAAACACCAGGTTCCAGTTTTGCTCAGTTCAAACCTCCAAAGAAAAATGCATTTCTCCACAACTTCTTTAACTCCTTTGTCACGGTTTAATTTCTTCCAGTCAGGGAAATGGCATTGGGGGGGGGGGTTAACCACCCCCTTTACTCCATGCCATATCCTGGATTCATATATTCCACTTCTGCAGTTATTTTTTAGGGCTAAAATTGTACAGCTAGTGATTCAACCATATTGTGTGCAGCTTGGTGCTCAGGCAGAGGCATCTGCATCCTGTGGGGAGAGTACCAGAGGCAATTTGTATGGAGGGAGGGAAAATGGTGGTAATCTCAAGTGAAGCTCTCTCAAAAACACTCACTGATTATTGAAAAACTGTCTTGTCACAGCCCAACCAGCCCTTGGCTCCTGGGTTCATTGACTTCTCTGGTCTGTTTTGCTCAGAATGAGCCTGATTGCCACATATCTCCTCCTGCCCTGAACCTTCTGGTTCCAATGGCAGTATTTTTGCATCTTCTGTCCTTGGGTCTTCTATTGTCATGCGTGTGTGCCACACCCTCACTCTCCTCCATATGTATACGTACATCATCCCAAAGTTTTCTGGGCCTTACTGGGCAGATACTTCCCCTTCCCCAGCATCATATTTTGAGAGATTCATGGGTCTGGATTGGTTTGGGCAGTAACACTTTGTTGACGTGTCTCTCTCTCTCTTGCTGCCCCTATGGAAGCGAAGTTTTCCGCTCCTGCAGAAAGCAAAGTTACGGTAGGAATAATGCTGGCTTATGTTGCTTTTCCCTGGTTCCGTCTATTCATCATCCCACCTCCATGTCCCCCCAGTTCTTTCCATCGCCATAGGTCTTGCTGCTCTCCGATGTGTCATAACTTTCACCTGTATCCCTCTGGGGTAGAGTGGTAAAGGGAGGTCATCTACATGTGGCCACATAGTATGACAATTTCCCCTTTCCCACAGCTTCCCTGCACAAGTTTATGATGGAAAGAATTTGTATCTCCTTGCAATACTTACCATCAATTCAGATGACTCTATTGCTGACCATTGGCAAAAATGACTCAGTTAGGTACATGTTTTTCCTAACTTTCAGCAAAGACCCAGTGAAGGAGAGGCTAATTAACATTTTCTTTTTTTAGACTTTTCTGCACTAAAATTGCTCCTCAAGATGTTTTTGTGTGTGTGTGTGTGTGTGTGTGTGTGTGAGGGTCTTCTGGAAGAAATTGTATGGATACACTATGAACTTAATAGGCTACTCTGGTCATCTTTGGAAGCCCTGCTTCGGGTGCCAACTCCATCGGAATCTAGATAGGTGGCAACTCAAGAAAGGTCCAAAACTGTGGATCTCTCGCCCTGTAGAGATTCATCTGTCCCCCTCTATCAGTGCTTTTTGCAAGCAGGACTTTTTTTATTTTGTTTGGCATGCCCCCAATAACTCTTATTGGCCTCCTCCCTGGTTTTTGGTACTATGTTTATATGTATTATTGAATTATTGTATATATACATTATTTTAAATGTTTTTAATGCTGAAATGTATCAGTGTTTGATGTCTGCTGCCTTGGGGACCCTGTTTGGGCAGAAAGGTGTCATAGAAATGTTTTAAATAATGTTTTTTAAAAAACTACACACCAAAATCTCACTCTGAATTACTTGCAGATCACTTTGTATAGTTGTTTCACTGGTCTTTTCTCAACCTGCTGAGCCTTTCCTAGCCATATCCTTTCCCATCACCTGCCTCCTTCTGTTGCCTGGAATTTCCTAGCTGTGCTTTTGCTTCTGCACCAAGGACAATTCCCCATGCTGCTCTCCTTGCTGCTGCTGTTGCTTCTGCATTCACAGAGACAACATAACTTCTGCAGGGGGATATTCTCTGTGGTGTTTCCTCGCACTTGCTACTTCTGCCACCACCCCAGCCACTGGAGGGCTTTTTGCTGTTGTCGTTTTTTGTTTTTTTAATCAACAGTAGGTATATTGTCAAGTTAGGATCCTATCATGATATATCTACTACTGGCAAAAATAGCTGGCAAAAATCTTGCTTGTTATTGGGAAGAGGAAATAGTGGAGAGGGAAAATGGTGCCAGATGTGGGTGGAGGAGCTGTGAAAGTCTGCACCTAGCTGTCCACACTTTCCCCAAACCAGCTTTGGATAGGGTGTTTCGGGGGGGGGGGAGTTTGGGAAAAACTGCAGCAGAGCCAGGGAAAACCTGGAAGGTAGATGACTGCATGACAATGTCGTGCAGAAGCCCCTCCCCCCCCCCCGAAAAAATCTCTGCAATTTGGGAACAAATGTGGAGTAAGAAGGCGATGTAGAAGCTTATCTGAGTTCTGGAGGCAGACTCCAGTGGAAGGCAATGAGTGCAACGGCCAGAAAAACTATCAATCGTTGCCTTAAAAAAAAAAAAAAAAAAAAAGACAGGATCCACCTTACCAGAAAGGGATGGACTCCTCAAAGCTCTGCAATTCATTCAGCCTCAGATGGTCTCTCAACCTTGCACGCAGAAAGACGTACTGATTTATATTATTATCCTGTTCTTCCTTGAGGATGTGCAATGGCCCTTCTTTGCCCTGCCTATACCTACAGATCATGACTCCACTAAATGTCCCTGAGATTACTGTTGTACCAAAAGGCAAACTACATGCGGCACACAGTTGCACAGGTCCCTTTCATGTAAGTGCAATCAGGAGCAGAAGAAGGGCAGGTGGAGAGCGCTTAAGCCTTTCTTGCTGCCTTTCCACTCGCTGCCCCTTTCCAAGATGCAGGAGAAAAGATATATACTGTAGGCCTCCAAATCTACTCTCTTCCTCAGTGCTCAAGAGGAAAAGCTGGGGTTTCGGGGGGGGGGGGGTTGAGCTGAGAAATTACTAACAGGGAAAGGGTTACGCACTTTCCCCCCATCCATTTGTCCTCCTTCAAGTTTACAGTCTCCTGTGGCTGTTTATTTTTTTAAACTATGAAAACAGGATGAAAGTCATACACAGTTGCACATAATGAATGGTTTTGTCCTGATGTCCCCTTTGCCCCTGCAAAATGTCCTCAGACCTCAGGAGAAAATGCAAGAGAGAATGGTTTGCTTAGTACTTCCCCTGTGTTTCAGACTTACCCTGCAACACAGATCTGGAACAGCATGGGGATAAAAGCAAGTGTGGGGAAGAAACTTGCAGGGGAGAAGGTGACTAGCTGGAGAAGCATTAAGTCCTTCTTCCTGCTCTGTTGGCAACACCTCCTCCTGAGGACATTTTGCTCGGGAGACAGAGCCCTCAGTGCTTCCTTACACACGGCTGCAAAGTGCCTGAAGTTGATTCTGTGACCCAGCCAGCCCTAGATACAAAACATGGCAGGGTGTTGGTTTATCAAACTGTTGAAAGCTGCTGTGCAAGCATGCCTTTGGATTTGTAAGGCATCAGGTAACCGGCAGGTTTCCTTGTACACAACTTGAGATAACACAATTTAGCATTTGTGCCTTTCCTTGAACGTGGTAGACTCCAAGGCAGTGGTGCTGGATATGCTACACAATTAGGGGAGCTTTAAAGGGATATGAAAACTCTACCCCTCCCTTATGTACCCCTTGTACAACCACATCTCTGCCTGAGCAGTACATCTTACCCAATTTTGTGTGTAGCTTTGTTTTTGAGAAGCAGTGCCTGTCGTGGTGAGACGTGCCACTAGTTCCCTGCTTGCCTGTTGAGGCTTCCATCTAGGTGGGCTGGCCCCGTTCCATGGTATTCCCTAGTCCAGACGTTCAGAATCCTAAATTGGTTTCCTGAAATTGGCTTGGTAATCATGAAATCCGAGAGTGCGATTAAATATAAGAGTTCTCATGATTTACCACCTGTGGCCTCTCGAATCAACTGTTGATTCAACAGTGTAGATCAACTGCTTGTCTGCCCAGCTGCAGGGTCTGGAAAAGTACATGTGTAATGATGAGAGTTGAATTTTCCGAGATTCTTCTCAGGACTTGTAAGTCATGTTGGGTCTGTCTGTGGCTCTTCTGTACATTTGGGATGAATGGGCATGGGCAGCTCCTGAGGTGAGGATCTGGACTGTGATGTGTTCAACAAGGCCCTCCCCCTTTCCCCTTTCTCTTCTCTCTCTCACTTCAGACTCGGAGACGGGAGAGGATGATGCCGGCAGCACACAGGTGACCCAACGCAGCCAGCTCCAAGATGAGACAACCTATAGCTCCCCTACAGGTGAGCCAAAGCCTGGCAGGGGATGAGGGGTCTGGCAAAGTTTCCCAAGCATTTAAGTCTAAAGATGTTTCCCCTGATTTCCTGGTCCTCCTGCCTCATAATGGCCTCACAATAGGGTTGCCGGCTCAGGCTTGGAATATACCTGGAGATTTGGGGGGTGGAGTTTGGGGAGGATGGGGTTTGGGGAGGGGAGGGACCTCAGCAGTTTATGAAATGCACCCTCCAAAGCAGCCATTTTCTTCAGGTGAACTGATCTTGGTTCAGCTGGAGATCAATTGTAATAGCATAGGGCTGCCACATCCTTGCCAGGGATGGGGGAAACCCCACTTTGGAGCCTTTCCCTGGTGCTCTTCAGCCGGCCAGTGGGGGCACTTGCCAGAAACAAACTGAGGCCGAGGCCTCTGTTGCCGGTGACGCATGAATGTCACTTCCGGTGCTCCCTGGCAGTGGTGTCATCATGTTGCCAGTGACATGGGGACACTATGGTATTTGGGCAAAAACTTTATGGTAAAGACAGAAGTGACATCGATACATTGCCAGTGACAGAGGCCCAGGTCTCAGTCTGCTGCCGGTAAGTTCCTCCCCAGCCCCCACCGGTTGCCAGGGGGTGTCTGGCAAAAAGGGGGTACCTGGCAATCCTTTAATATCAGGAGATCTTCAGGTGCCACCTGGAGGTTGGCAACCCTAACTCACAATTCCATGCAATCTCTATCTCCCATGGGTCCATTACAAAGGCAGCCTGTGCCTGTGACTCTAACATGGTTCCTATCTCTTCTGGGTTAGGAAGACAGCCCTTCGGATGTCCCGCTCTCTTGTGCTGTGTCCAAAGAGCTTTCCCTCCCTTCAGGCTCCCCAGATTCCTGTTGCCAACAACCCCCACTGGAGCATGGGAATGACTGCTCCCTCGAGACAGAGACAGCTTGATGGAACCCTCTCATGAAAGCCGGCACATATTAACTGGCACAGAACATTAATTTATCAAAGAGGTGTTATTAGAGAAGAACTCAGCAAAGCATGAAGGTCATTGAGATTCTACAGAAATAAAACTGGAAAGCTACAGTCTTTAACCAGCTCCCCCACCTTGGCTCCCTTAAGTGGACGGTCACCTTAATGGCCTTAAAATGCCTTCCTGAGGGTGACAAAGCAAATGGACAAAGTGTGCTGCAGATCACACCTCCAAATCAGAAATTAGGTTTTTAACAAGGACCACAGTTTAAATGAGCTTTGCAGAGAATGGAGGCATAAGTGCCTACCAGGGACTGGGCTTTGCTTATGTTACTCTGAGGGGTCCTGAAGAATGGTGACAATCTCACAGAATAATCTGTCTGTATCTAGATCTATTGAAAAACCAGTTCCCCAAACCCCATCTCATTCAAACATGACCGAAGATGTTACCATATAAGTTACTTGCCCCAGGTTTGATGCTCTTGGGGAGTGCTCTTTTTCTGCTTCCCTATAGCATCGCAGTTTGATGCTCTTTTCCTGCTTCCCTATAGCATTGTGGTGCATTTGTGCACCTCCTGGGGTTTCCCTGGCTTTCCCCTGTTTTTTTTCCCAAACCTGCTCTGCTGTGACATTTTGGGAAAGATTGTAGCAAAGTCTGGATGCCTCTGCAAAGTGAGTGGGGGAAGTTTGGATTTTCCTGGCCCCATTCTAGGGTTGGAAATGATAAAATCTTATAAAATATATTTATTAAGTATATAAAATAGATATGATAAAAACACTCGGCCTGGAATACAGGCTACATGTAAAACCACCGGTGTAAACTGTTACAGAAATATTCAACACAGTTGATGATATACATAATATAAATGACCAATAGACTGTAAGCATTTCGGCCTTCCTCAGTGGTCATATATAAAAAAACATAATTATTAAAAACACATCTGAAAATTAGAAACCCTTAAGAGGGGGGAGAAAAAAAGAAATCCAAATTAATATGACAATTATTATAACCAAATTTTAAAATATGTTTTGAGAGGGAAACCATATATACCTTCTGTGGCCAGATGTAAAGTAGTAGCACCAATCATAGGTCTTTAAGCATGGTAACTTTCTCAAACAGAGTAGTAAAGCTACAGTACTGCAGTCAAAGCTCTGCTCATGACCTGAGTTTGATCCTGATGGAAGTCGGTTTCAGGTAGCTGGTTCTATGCCACTTGCACCATGCAAATTGGCACATGGACGCTGACGTAGGGGCAACTTATGCTGGGCTCCCTGCACCACTGCTGCTGCGCAGCTCTCAAATGCTACTGGCACGGCGTCCTGCCGGCTTTTCCCCAGCATATCTCCCTGCGCCGGCATCTGGGGTGTATGTGTCCGGGGGTGTGCCCAGGGGGGGAGCTGCCTTTAGGGCTCTAAAAGCACCATTTTGCAGGCATCAAGTTATGCCTGCAAAATTGTGGCGCAGCCCCGTGGGACTGAATGGGGAGTTCCGTGGGGTTTTAAGAATAAGACAGATTTTATTTCTTTTTTGGCTTGCTGCATTGGCAGCAAGCTGGTCTGGAGGCGGTGCAGCGACGCTCCCTCCAGCTGCCACAGAACCACCCCCACCAACTCAGAAATGGGCTCTAAGCTTTACATCCTTCCGAGGTCAGTCAAATGAGTACCCAACTTGCTGGGAGTAAAGTGTAGATGATTGGGGAAGGCACTGGCAAACCACCCCACAAACAAAGTCTGCCTTGTAAGCATCGTGATGTAATGTCACCCGACGAATCAGTAATGACCTGGTGCCTTTACCTTTATGCTCTATGCTAAAATAAACAAACAAAAAACTACACCTGTGAATTCCAAATTCTGTAGCGAGAAATCTGAATAAATGAATCAAAGTTGGTAATATGCATAATTCATGTAATTTTTACATCATTTCTACAATTTTTACTGCATTGCATAATTAGTTCTACTAGAGATGGGAAAAGACAAACAGGCCGTGCCAACTCTCTTTCAAGCATATCTTGACCAGAAGAGTTATTCACTTTTGTTTTGTTTTTGGTTTTTTTGTAAATAAAGTGGCAACTTAGGCTCTCAGGATGCTTTGTTTTATTCCAAGTATGGTATATCATACTTTTTTTAGAACTCCTGAAGAATTAAGGCCCAAATCTATAAAGCCCCCAAATAGCTGGACTGGAGATGCTCTAGAATAGATACTGCCTTTCTGTGTCAGTGGAAAGAATCCTCTTTGCTGTCTGTCCCTGCACCAGGTTTGAGCAAGAAAAGCCCACGGAGTAGAGAAATTATCTTTCCCAATTTCTCATTTGATCATTTGATCATCCTTGTACCATCTGCTCTAGTTTCCAAGCTAGGCAAAATTATGCCAAACGAGATTTTGTTTAGTGCCTGCTGCCAAGAATGGTTCAGAGGATAGAAAGTTTATTCCATTGTGTTCTACTTCCTGCTCAGCAATAGATTTGGTAGGTGGTCTGCAGCAAGCTATTCTCTGTAAACTGGGGGCTTTTCTGTGCACTCAACTTACTCCTGATTTTGCTGGCAGTCAATCCATAAGAACTGGAATTGGTTTGGGCAGGGTTCGTCCACACATCTGCCCTCCCTCTGCCTTTTTTGTTGTTTATTTTCTTCCGCATGTGCCTTCAGTAATGAGGCTTTTCAAGGGAGGGTGCTGGTGTCATCAGCGGAATCGGTGGTGGTGTATCAGCACCTTCTTTATATTTTGTGCATGCTTATATCGATTTATCAATATCATGACTGCATTTTAAGGCACTAAAATATTTATGTATCGATATACTGCTGTAATGATAGGTCAAGCAGGTTCTCTGAATTCCCAGCTTTCATTTTTAAAAAGCCTCGAGCTCCTCTTGCAGAGTGATGCCTTTTTCCTTATCTCTCCACATGGGAAAGGGCTAGAGACTTAGTTGTTTTATATAAAATGAAAGCTTGGAATTCAGAGAACCTGTTTAAACTATCATTACTCCAGCAATTAGACATTTCGTTAATTTAGTGCCTTTAAAAAACTATTCTTCAGGGTGGGGGGGCAAGGAGAGGAAATGGTTTGATAACAGTGCAATCAACAAAATGTGGGCTGGCGGTCTGTGGGAATGGGCGGGACAAAGAAAACTGACAGAAACATTATGCACAAGGAAAAAGGTGATTCAAAATTGGTTTCCAGAAAAAAAAAATTGGGTAAAAGTGGTCTCAAAAGAAATAGGGAAAAAGCCCGGGCAGAAAAAAAAAAAAGTGAAGGTACAAAAACGTGTGCAGAAATCGGGGGATAAACCTAAGCAATGTGGGGCCAGAACCATCACCACCACCACCAACAGAAACCATGCAGAAAAGGCCTTGGAATAATTGGGCCAAATGACATTTGTAACGAGACGCTTCACTCCCGCATCCAATTAGAGGATCTGAAGTAAACACTTTCCAAAGGCAGCAAAGTTCTCTAGGATTTATCTATTAAAGGATGAACAACATGTTGTGTGAGAGATCTTTTTTCCAATCTCCTGATGCTCTCTTTAAAATTAAAAAATCAGCCAAGGGTGGAGGAGAATGATATAAATCAGGGCTCTTGTGCTGGCCAAGTGGGATTTAACCTATCACAAACCCCACAAACCCCATGCAGTTTCCCTGGTAAATATCAGAATTCTTAGCCATGGCAGTGAAAGTGGGTACAATGTGAATATCATTCTTCTTTTCTCTGATGGAGCTTATAGTAACTCTGGCAGCGGAGATGGTGGCAGTAGGGAGTGTAGATTTCTGTAGGGGAACACTGTGTGTGTGTGTGTGTGTGTGTGTAAAGTGCCAACAAGTCACAGCCGACTCATAGTGACCCCTGGTGGGGTTTTCAAGGCAAGTGATTAAGCAGAGGTGGTTTGCCATTGCCTACCTTTGCAGAGTCTTCCTTGGAGGTCTCCCTTCCATGTACCAACCCAGCTTAGCTTCCGAGATCTGATGAGATCAGGCTATACCATTCCATATCCCTGTAGGGGAACTAAAATGCTGAAAAAAGGTTCTTCCAATGTCCTTGTCCCTGGTCCACATCAGGCTAACCACCAGCTGTTTTTTAAATGATAAAGAAAGCTCTGGCAAATCTATATTGCCATCCTAAGCAGAGTTGCAGCCTTCGAAGTCCACTGATGGGCACAATTGCACTTAGGATTGTCTGTCAGGAATCTCCTATGTAACATGTTGCTTGTCTCATAATGACCTACTTTACAGGGTCATTGTGGGGGCAAGCACAAGTGTGATTGTTGTGCGCTGATATACATTTCAGTAATTGTTAATAAGAAATTATGGATCTTGCCTATTCCTACCGCAGATGCCTGACCTCGTGTCTTGTCTTTGGTCTGGCTGCTTCATCTTGATGGCTGAGGTGCTCAGGTCTTTGTTCCTTTTCCTTGTCCTTTCCAGCTGATGAATCCCCAGTGGAGAGCAAAATCTTTATTCTTAGTACCCAAGAGCATGACCTCGCATTTAGACATGATATATTCATTGGCACTGCAAGCTCCAAGAAACGGGTATTTTACAGCCTCCAGAATTAAGCAATGTCTATAAAATTGTGGAATATTATAGGCTGTTCTGAGAACCGTCCCTCCCTGATGTGGAATGCTTCTTATAGCTCCCCTAAAACTACCAATAAGTGTTGTGCCATCAGCCCTATTTCTCCACTCAGTAATGTCTCTCAGTCCTAACACACAGCCCTGCTACGTGGGGAAGAGGCAGGTTCCAGCCTCCTCAATTAGTCCCTGCTTGTGTTTTTGCCAGGGGAGTCGGACACGCTGGTGGATGCCTCCATGAAGACAACTCCGACCTCGGTGCCAGGCCTGTCTCAGACAGATGAGCACTCCAGTTGGTCAGGGAGCCAGACAACGGTGTTGGAGAAGGATCCAGATGCTGGCCCCACGGTGAAGGGACCCTACCTGCACCCCAGCATTCCAAGGCAAGCACCTGCCGAGGCCCGGCACCTGGGGGTGGAGCCGCTGGTGCGGGCATCACGGGCGGAGCTGATTGGCGTGGCCCCGGGGTCCGAGGACAGCCTGTCTCTGGGGAGCGACCCCTACGGCAGTGCCTTCAGCTTGTACCGGGGCCGTGCCCTCTCCCTGCACGTGTAAGTAGCTGTGGGGGCGTGGAGTGGGGTGCAGGGCCATTGTGCTGGGACCATCATTTCCTTCTACCCCCCCAGTCATAATACCACACAAATTCTTCACCTCTAAGCCATTGATCCCAGTGCACCAGTAAATCTCTCCTGAGCCCCTTCATCATAACCCCTAAACCCTGACATCATAGCCCTTTCCACCCAGAGCACCCACTGCACTTGCAAACCCTTGAAGCCACCCACACTGTCTCACCATTGCCTTTCCTACTGCTCCCCCTGTGGCAGTATCTTTCCTCATTATCACTTTCACAGCCTCCTGACATAATTTTCATGATTATTGCATTGATGTAGGTAAGAAACTATCATCATAGGTAGGTATTTGTCCTTCCCCCTAAGATGGAATCTAGTCTATCAGCATAGGGAACACACTCACTGTGATGTCTCTCATTCTATGACTTACTTTCTTCCTTTGACCTTGAGGGGACTCCATGCCATAAGACAGGAACATTCAGGGCTGTATGGTCCAGTTACAGGCATTATGTTGAATACATAATCATCCCCCCTCACTTGCGAAACTGTTTATGGACCCTGGTGTATTTGTTGTTACAGATGCATTAAGAGCACTAGCATTTTATTCTAATCTGAATTTGTGTGGTCTTCTGAATTTTCTTGAGCCACATGGTGGTAAAGGTAGACGCGTTAGTAAATTAGTTGCCATGGTCAAGAAAGCATCAAAACCCTATTAATTCTGGATGCAAAACAATCCAAACTTATAATATGAGTGCAAGCCAGCCAATATTAAGCAGGTTTGAGTTCCATTTATTTCAGTAAGATCATGAAGTTCATGTTACACAGTGCATCCCTAAGCAGTTATACGCTTTTATGCCCATTGACTTCAGGAGACTTAGAAGGGTGTAACTCTGTTTAGAAGTGCATTCTAAATCTACCCCAATGAAAACAATGGAACGTAAAAATGTTCCACTTTGGCTGGATTGTGCCAAATGTACAGTAGCAAAATTGATATTTAATCTGAATATGTTATTCAAGATGAAATGGCAATTTCGTATTAGATATTTGATTCCACTGAAGATGTAAAATTTCCAGAAATTTTGAAGCCATGGAGAAAGAAAGGTGTTGTTTAAAAAAAATAAAACTGAATTTTTGGGAGAAATTACAATATTGCAAAAATATGCAATACTTTCCTATCAAACATAACTTGTTTTACTGATTTGAACAACATAAAATGATTTATAATGAGCAGCCCATTCCTAAGGGGTGGTGGTAAAAATGCAGCAGCCGGGAGCGGCCCCACCGTGCTTCCTCCTCAGGCTTCCCAGCCACCAAAAAGAAAATTAAGGCCATTTCTAAATTTTAAAAAGGAAAATGCCTCCATTGACTACAGCGAGGCTACACCAGCAAAATAGCTGGCGTAGCAACGCCGCAGCACAAGGGGGCGTTCCCAGGGTGAACAGGGTTAGGAAGCTGACTAAAGTCAGTTCTGCCCCTGTAAATGCCTCGAGAACATCCCCACGGACACCAGTGCGGGGAGATATGCCAGGACAACACCAATGGGAGGCCACACTGGTGCCCAAGCCCCCATGCAGCTGTGCGCTTCCCAGGGGCCAGTGCAAGTTACCCTGGCCGGCGTGCCAGTTTGCACAGCACAAGTGGCACGGATGCTGGCGTAGGGGTCATGCTGGATGCTATGGAGCTTCGCCCCCCCCTTCAGGATTGCATGGTTAGTTAGCATATAAAATTGTACTATTAGGAATATTTATGGAATTTAAAAGGATAAATATTTTAGTTTTCTATAAACAAAGTTGCACATATGCCCAATTCTTAAAAGAGGGTTGTGAACTGCTTCACCCGATGCTACTGAGCACATGTATCTTATTTTTTGTCATCTGAGAGCTGGGGGGGGGGATTAAAATTGAAGGTAGAAAACAAATTCTGCAGTAAACCAAAAATATTATTATTTAGACAGAAACTCTTCATCTCCTTTTACAGTTTCACTTTCCAGTC
Organism: Euleptes europaea; assembly: GCF_029931775.1. Lineage (NCBI taxonomy): Eukaryota > Metazoa > Chordata > Lepidosauria > Squamata > Sphaerodactylidae > Euleptes > Euleptes europaea. Next base: position 107,079,305 of record NC_079317.1, on the reverse strand, counting down.
CTTGCAATGGGTTTATCTTGCCTTGTTCTTATTCTTACTCTGTACATAGGAAAAGAACCCTTTTTTGTTGTGTTTAGCATCTCTTGCTAGCCTAAGCTCATACTGAGCTTTAGCTTTCCTAACCCTCTCCCTGAAAGCACTTGTTATATGTTTATATTCCTCTTTGGTTATAAGGACCTCCTTCCACTTCGTAAATGAGTCTTTTTTATTTCTTGACTCTTAAAAAAGCTGTTTATGGACCCACCCTGGCCTCTTTAGGCTCCTCCCATTTTTCCTTCTCATAGGAATAGTTTGTGATTGCGCCTTCAGTATTTCGTTTTTAAGAAACTCCCACCCTTCTTGAACTCCCTCCTCAAGTATTTCTGACCATGGGATTCTACCCAGCATAAGTTTAAGCTTGTTAAAATTTGTTTTCCGAAAGTCCAACCTGTATGTCTGACTACGTACAATTTTTCCTTTTCCCAAGATTGTAAATTCCAAGATTACATGGTCACTACTACCCAGGGTGCCTACGACTTTAACCTCATCAAGCAGTTCTTCCATGTTGGTGAGAATCAAATCTAAGATAGCAGATCCCCTTGTTTCTCTGTCCACTTTCTGGAAAAGGAAGTTGTCAGCAAGAGAAGTCAGGAATTTATTGGATCGTGTATTTTTAGCAGAGTTGGACTTTCAACAGATATCCTGGTAATTAAAATCTCCCATGACCACCACGTCCCGTCTCTTTGAGAATTTTGTAATCTGGCCTAGGAGTGTGTCATCCAAGTCCTCTGCCTGGTTTGGTGGTCAATAGCAGACCCACACCATAATATCATGTTTATTTCTTACTCCTTTTATTTTTACCCATAGACTCTCGACTGGACTTTCATTCTCAGATTCATGTATTCCTTCACAAGTATACACATCTTTGACATATAATGCTATTCCTCCCCCCTTCCTTATTTGTCTATCCCTTTTAAACAAGTTGTACCCCTCAATCTTAATATTCCAGTCATGAGTGACATCCCACCAAGTTTCAGTAATGCCTATTAGGTCAAAATCCCCTTCCTTAAGGGCTTTGAGTTCTTCCTGCTTGTTTCCCATACTCTGTGCATTAATGTACAGACATCGGAATCCGTGGTTAATGTGCCCCGAGGTTTTTGTTTCTGTACTTACCAATGAGCTTATGTTTCCTTGCATACATGCCACTCCCTGCAAATCTTTATTGTTCTCGTCTCCAGTTATTATCATGCTAGGCTTTAAGTTCTTGTCTCGCTCCCCCATAGGATTTAGTTTAAAGCCCTCCTGATCAGGTTGGCGAGGCTCTCACCAAACACATTTTTTTCTACCCTCATGAGGTGCAAACCATCTCCTGATAGAAGAGGTTCATCTCGAAAGCGTAAGCCGTGGTCCAAAAATCCAAACCTTTCTTTTTTTCTCCTTTTTTTTCTCTTTTAAATCCAAACCTTTCTTGACGACACCACCTACGCAGCCAGTCCTTAATTTGTAGTATTGTTCTTTCCCTTACTAAGCCACAACCTTTGACAGGAAGAACTGACAAAAAACAACTTGCGCCCCCAGGTCCTTCACCTTCTTACCCAGAGCCGCACAGTCTCTTTTAATACGTTCTGGGCTGTGACAGGCAAATTTGTTCCCACATGATTGAGCAAGAAGGGGTAATAATCTGTAGGCTTGATGTGTCTTCCTATCCTTTCTGTCACATCATGGATGTGTGCACCTCATAGACAGCAGACCTCTTGAGATGACAAGACCTGTCGGCACACTTTATACTCTACCCAATCTCCAGAACATGTCTCTTTCTACATTGGGGAGCAGAAGATCGAATCCTCTCATGTGCAGGAGCCTGAGAAATTTCTTTCAAGCTTTGGGGGGGAAGGGAGCCCTTGTTCCACTGGTCCAGAATTAGTATCTATGGGGAGATCCTGGAACCAATTGCTGAGCAACGGAGGAAAAGAATGACTCCTGAGTTTCCGGCTCCTGTGGGTCACATTCTTCCATGCACCCTCCTCCTGTATTGCTTGCGCCTCCATTTGTTGAGACTCCTTACTCTCCTCCTCCTGTTGCCCCCTAAAGAGTGCTTCATGTGTTCTGTCCATGAACTCTTCACCTTCCTTTATAAAATGGAGTGTGGACAAGCGTGTCTCAAGTCCCTGTATCTTCTCCTCCAATAGGGCTACCAACTTACACTTGCTGCAAGTGTAATTATTGTTACCCTCAGGTAAAAATACAAACATGCCACAGACCTTGCATGTTATAGTTTCAGGTCCCTCAGTAGCCACACTGCTGTGATCCATTGTGGAAGTTGTTCAGTGACTTTCCTGCATTTCCCTGATAGCTCCCCCGACCAACTGCCTCTCAAGACACCCTGCTTGAGAAGCAAAAACACTCAACAGATATAAAATGTAGAAACTTGTCTGCCTACAGGGCAAGAGCCCTTGTGCTCTCACCTTTCGGCTTGCACCTCTGGTGAGAGGAGCCTTCGTAATGAAGAGCTCTCAGTCCCACCCCTCAACAGCAGAGGGCGGAGCCAGCAATTAACCCCAAACACACTAGCCCTCCTCACTCAGGAAACAGCAACTAAACAAAAGAACAAAGGAAACCACTCAGAAACTCCTCTCCAAGCACCCCCGCTCACTCACGCTCACACACTACCCTCTCACACACACCAGCTGGAGAGAAAAAAACGTGCACTGACCTCTTTAGAACTCTGGGTCCTGCAGACTCTCAGCCCAGCTGCCTCAGCTTCTGCCTCTGGCAAGAGGAGCCTTCCTAATGAAGAACTCTCAGCCCCACCCCTCAACAGCCAACAGCAGAGGGCGGAGCCAGCAATTAACCCCCAACACACTAGCCCTCCTTACTCAGGAAACAGCAACTCTTTAGACTCAAACCGGCTTACAATCGCCTTCCCTTCCCCTCCCCACAACAGACACCCTGTGAGGTAGGTGGGGCTGGGTGAGCTCTAGCAGAGCTGTGACTGGCCCAAGGTCACCCAGCTGGCTTCATGTGTAGGAGTGGGGAAACAAACCCAGTTCTCCAGATTAGCCTCCGCTGCTCATGCGGAGGAGTGAGGAATCAAACCCATTTCTCCAGATCAGACTCCACTGCTCCAAACCACCGCTCTTAACCCCTACACTTTATAATAACCACTTTATAATATTGAAAGCACTGAACTTTCAAAGTATTATTTAAAGTACTATAATTAAACACATTATAGCGTCTTAATTGGTGCCAAAATTATTCACATTTAACAACAAACATATTATTCCTGATAGGTTGTATCTGTCTACAGTATACATCTGAATTGTTTTAGATTTAAAAAAAAACAATCATACTGCGCATTTTGAGTAAAATGTTGCCTTAAAAACATTTCACTCATTTCAGAAGATACTTCACAGGAGGTTTTTTTCTTCCCCCTATTTTTTAATTGGAAAAATTGAAAAACTCGTCATACTTTTTCATACTGTATATTTTGAGTGAGAAAAGCATTGTCTTAAAAATCATTTCATTCATTCCATTGGTTCATAGGAGTCCCCCCCCCCCAGTTTTTCCCAAATTGTCCCTATTTTTCCATTGAAAAATTGGGGAAAAGGTCCTCAGAAAAAAGTGAAAAACCCTGTTTTGTTTCCATATTTTTCTGGTTTTTTCCCTCCTGGGTCTTCATACCTCTAAATTTCATACAGACACATCCCTCCAAAAGTACAGGAGGGAACAGTTACAAGACAACAAGGGGTAATCAGTGTGCCAATGTGGAAGCTCACCGGATGACCTTGGGTCTCAGCCTAGCCTACCTCACAAGGTTGTTGTGAAGATAAAATGGAGGACAATGCTTTGGGTCTCAATTGGCTAGAAAGGTGGGATGCAAATGAATTAAATAAATAAATAAAATCAGTAGGGTATAATAATTGTCATAGACATAGACTTGATTGAAGCAGAGTAGCCACACAACCTTCCTATTCAGTCCAGAACTAACAAGGTAAATACAACAGGAGAAATGAAGAAGCTCCATCTCAAGGGGCTCAAAGTAGAAATCAAACCATTGTACCACAATTCTTCTTATTATTAAACAGCATCATGAAAGTAGCCAAATTTGGAGAAATGCCGATAAGTGCTGAGATGCTGAGGCGCCCATAGAGGTTAAAAGGGCCTTCTTCTATGGTCCTCCCCCTTTTTTACTCTAGCTTACCATAGTGTGTTAAACCACCACCAGCACTTGTCCATTTCAAGCAACAGGTTTTATTTGGTCAAAATAATGTTCAAGTAAAGGACAAGTGGTATTTTCTTAGCCTTTCTTTTTTCCAGGAAACAAATGCCAGGGAGTATGGGATGGTGATGTTATAAAAGTAATGTCTTTTTTAAAAAGACCAGGCAGTAGCTGATGTGAAAGACCTCTGCCTAACATCATGGAGAGCCACTGCCAGTCTGTGTAGATAATCCTGACCTTAATGGATGGTCTGGTTCACTATAAGGCAGCTTTACGTGTCCATGCCCATCTCTCTTTTAGCCAGCCCTTACAGGCCACTGGGTCAAGTGCCTGCTGAATTATAACACCATAATAACAATAAAAACTATGGGTTAGACATTTTTCTGGAAGGATCTGTATACCAGGATTGGGAATACTCCAGGTTCACCTGCTCAGGGGCCAAGAGGAATGTAGTCTGAATGAAAAGGTGGACCTTGGGCAGGAAGTCTTTGATGCACCAAGGAACATCCCCACTTGCCAAGAACATCTGCATTTCTTTTTAGCAAACGGAGTGGAAGCTGATTGCTGAAGGGATTTAGAATCTCACAGATATTGCGATGGCCTCTCTGCTAGCTATTGGAGTGATGGTTTTGGTTACCATCCATGTGGCTTTGTTATAGCTAAACCCTGAAATATAATCCTAGGACCAACCCTATTTCATTGCACGAATATAGAAAAGGGGGGGGGGGCATTTGGGTCCCAGATAAGAAGCTCAAGAGTGCTGAAGCTCTCTTTCCCAAGCATCTCATCTAGCTTCTAAGCCATTAGCTGCCACTACCCACACATTTTAATTCTTTTTCCTCCCCTTTGTAATGACAAACTTGACATCAGTAGGTTTTTCTTGAAAGTGAAAGAAAGCTGAGACTTGTCATATTCTGAAAATGTCAGCCAACCCCATGCTGGGGCACAGCGGCAGTGAGTGTGGCAAGAATCTGAAGGAGAGTGGGTGCAGAGGTCCCCGAGGGAGCCTTACAGACTCCCCACCCCCACCCCATATTCTTTCCTGAGGTTGCTTCCCCCTCCCATCCTCATACAGCTCTTCCATGCTTCCTGTTGCTAAAGAATGGAGGGAAGACTATGGTATGTGAGTAAGCATACACATACACGATTGTCTCCGTGTGGGTTTTGGTACATGTGCAGCTGAATATGTGCACCCAGTTTTGGGGAGGGGGGAAAGAAAAGGGTTGACATTAGAATGAATGTGCATGCCAATTTGTATGTACAGTGTGTCTTATGACTTATACCAGGAGGAAGAGTATTGTGTTTGAGCTGCAGCTGTGTGCTCTCCTCACCTCCCTATTCTGCTACACATTGGGCTACACTAGGAACTCTACCATGTCTGCCTCCCCCAGACTAATGCAGCCTTCTGGCATCCAGCCTGATTGGTCCCCTCCCACAACATTTCTTCCGTTGGCCTACTGTGACAGCCCAGCACAACTCATGTAGTAAGTAAGACAAACAGTGGGATCCTGTGGCCATCCCCCCCCACACACACACACACAAACATTAGGCAGAGAAACTCAGTGAACCTATCTAGCCAGACTTGGAATCACAGTGCTGGAAGGGAACAGAAGGCCTGCTAATCTAGCCCCATATGCTATGCAGCGGGCATACAAATCATGTATACACTCACAAATCATGCAATCCAAACCACAACAAAAGACAGGTGTGTTGCAGAATATTGTATGCAGAGCTCCAAAAGAACATTACTGGAGAAGGTGAAAATAAACTGTTCCAGTCCCACTACCCCCCATCCCATGGGCTAATGTGACTGGGGAAACAGTTGCCAGAACCAAGGACCAAATTGGATTTGAAGCTTGGAATTCTATGAATGAATGAATGATCTCACAAACATCTTTTTCTTTTAAAAAGCAAGCTTGTGGGGCCCTATTTCTGATCAGGACTGTGATGTATGTGTGTGTGTTTGTGTGTTAATCCTTCACACTGTGCCACTTTGCTGACCTGAAACAGGTCCACAGAGAGCTGCCATTTTCCCTGACCTGGATGGCCCCGGGCTAGCCTGATCTTGTCAGATCTCAGAAGCTAAGCAAGGTCAACCCTGGCTAGTATTTGGATGGGAGACTTCCAAGAAACACCAGGGTTGTGATACAGAGGCAGGCAATGGCAAACCACCACTGAACGTCTCTTACCTTGAAAACCCCACCAGGGGTTGCCACAAGTCAGCTATGACGTGATGGTAAAAAAAAGTTAATGTTGCCAATTCACACATTTACGTAGTGCACAGGTTGAGCCCAGTTGATATTTGGCCTATTCAGAAAACCTATGAGTTTACACTCCCAAGACTATTTCAGGTCAGGAAAGTTACACCAGGGATGAGGGGAAGTTGAAGCTCCTTTAGTTTATTTATTTTTACAGCATTTATATCCTGCATTTCCCCATGGCATTCTCCATGTGCACCACAGTTGTGATCCAAATCCACACAGGAGTTGAGGAGAACCTGTAGTTCACAAGTGACTGTTATACAGGACACAGAGTTGGGACCCCAGACCCAAGCTGTGTGCTCTGTAATGTATGGATCGGCTTGAGGTCCTTATGCAGGTCCTTATCTGGATGGGTATGTTTACCCTAACAGAGCAATTGACAGCAGATCAGGAAAATGGTGCAAACCCAATTGCAGTCCTAATCTGAACCTGGGCTTCCCATGCCCTGTTTTGGGGGTGGGGGTGGAGGGTCTTTCACAGATTATGTATAGTCTGACCACAAAACTTTTGCACAGGTGAGAGGATTTGGTGTAAGATGGATTCACAATTAGTTGTCTCATGTCCTCCTGAAAAAAGTGAAGAATCTCTCTCTTACATAAGAGATTACATGAGAAATTTTCTCTCTTTTACATAAACAGTTAGTGCCCTTGAAAGTAACTATTCTCATGCCCATATAGTGTATTGCCCTTGTAGGTATCTGCAGCTCACCACCCCTGAATGTTCAGGTCTCCTGCCTTAGCAAACCATGCCATGCCTTGTTTTCCAACTGCAGTAATCTCCCCCAAGGTGGGTACCGAAGGGATGATACCACCACCACCAGCAAAACCAGCACAAATACCCTCCATCCACCTGCACAGAAACCTCCTCTCCAGCGGCCTGTGTCCCCCCGAGCAGGGCAATGTCCAGTCCAACCACCTGGAGCCAGCCGTGGCCCCACACCCCCGGTGGCTCCTCGCAGGAAGCTGCTGATGCCTCCTGAGTTCCAAGACACAGCATCAGAGGAGTTTGATGAAAAGCTGAAGCGCCCTAAGTCATCTGGCTACTCTCAGACTGGCACAGGAGAATCACGGCCCCAGACACCACTGAGCGAGGCCTCCAGCCGTGTGTCCGTCCTCCGCCCATCTCCCAAGCTGCCACGATCAGGTTCTAAGATCTTTGACAAGCTCAAATTCTTTGAGGAGCGTAGGAAAAGTCTGGAGCATAATGAGAACCCTTTTGCCGACCACAAGTGGCTACCACTACGGAAGACACGCTCGTTCGATCAGGTTGGCTTTGATGATGTAAGTCCCTTCATGCCAACTGGGTCTCAGGAGGACTTGCAAGAGGATGCCTGCTCAGAATGGGGAGGTGTGGCCTGCCGGCGCCGTGCCTTCCATCAAAAGGCAGCTTCCCTGGATGAGCGTGGCCGCTTCTCCCGCCATGTGTTTGACCTTGAGCACAAATTCACTGAGGAACTTGGTCGCATCAAGCGCACTGTGTCTCAGCAACAACTTCGACGATCACAAGAATTGTTTCGATCCCCATCTCCACATAACTCCATTGAGCCTCCTGCCCCCCGAGTTCCACCACCACGAAAGCTGAAACCACTCAAGGCTTTGCCACCTACAGAGAATGCACATGGTGTGCAGCAGCTGGTGTTGTCCAGTGTGGGATTAGTGGGACCCAGAGATGAGCCCAAGGGGATACAGAAGCCTCTGTCAAGAAGTGGGGCAACAGGTGAGCTGACTGGAGGACAGGACAGAGGCTGTAAGGAAACCGAGATGAATGGACAGGCTCTGCGGCAGAAGGTGGAGCAATGCCCACTGTCCTGTGCTGCCCCATTGAGACAGAGGGACCCATCACAGACTGGGCCTCTTGAGGTCACGGATAGCACAGATGGGGGCTCTGTGAACATGTCAAAAGGGAGTCATGAATCAAAGGGTCCAGGTGAGGCCTCCCATGTCCGCAAACGGGAATCAGGCCAGGATGGACATTCTCTGCCCTGGACCAAGACTGGAACAGAATCAGGCACAGATAAAAGCAGGACAGGAACCCATGGCACGAGCAGAGAGTCAGAGAGAAAGGCTGGGAAAGTGTCAGAGAAAAAGGACAATGCATGGCAGCCTCAAGAAGGGAAGAGCACACGGAGCAGAGGAAAAGGCCGCCGGTCCCACAGAATGTCACCTGAACCAGGTATGAAATGAGGGCAAGAGCTGCTGGGAAAGAATAGGGGAAGGCCAGGAAGAAACACATGGCTTTGTGCCCTCGCTTTCTCCCCCAAATGGAGAGACCCCTAGTGCTTTTTTCTCCAATCTAGGCCACATCCTTCAGATTCAATCCAAAGTGCCTTGCCCAGCTAGTGTTAAATGGGCTCATCAATGGGACTTTGGCAAAGCAAGGTCCTTTGCCTCCTCTGACTGCTTTGTACATGGCTGCTCGCTTATCATTATTTGGGATATGATATGATCTCAGCCAGACCCTTCCTGGTCACCTGTGCTTGGTACCGGGCAAGGAAACAGTGGGAGCTATGGGCTGGGGAGCTGTACCAGAATTAGTGGAGCAGAGATTGTGGTTGGAAAAATGCACAAAAAGGGTATGAAAGCCAAGGCCTGCATTAGAGTAAGGGATTTGGGCTCTAATGAGTGGGCTGAAACAAAGCCAGTACCCCCCCCCCCACCATGTGCTTTGTCTGCCCATTCACACTACACAATACTTCTGAATTTTTTACTTGCCATTTGCACCTCAGCTATTTGTTTTGGAAGGATTGACGGAGTGTTGTTGCCAGTGGCTGTGGCCTCCTTCCCTGAGCAAGGATAAAATGCCATACGGGCTTCCTTGGATGCTGACTAGCTCCTGACAAGCCTACCTCTGTATGCTCTAGCCGAGGTTACCAGATCAGGATTGCAAAAACAGGGACACTATGGAACTCTTAGGTGCATCCATTATGCCCTATGCGATGTTCCAGATAACGGACCCTTGGGCAAGCCTGACCTGGGCTCTCCTGATGTATCTGCTAAAGCAAGCATTAAGGTCGATGGATGCAAAAGGAATGTGTGAATTACTCCAGAGTGAACTTGGCCGACTCATTCATCAGTCGATCTCCATCTTGTGAATGACCACCCCTGACCCTCCTCATGCAGTCAGTCCTGTGAGCGTGTGGCAAAGCCAATTTTATGATGTTTGGATGTCAAAATATGAGTATTTTAAAAATATTATTCAACAGTTTGCCAGTTTCCAAGGATTCAGGTTAACTTTTCTTATCCTACTGGCATGCTTTCAAACATTTCCCAGAGCTTCTCCAACCATTAATTGGGGCATTTCAAACATGACAAAACTTTTCTTAGAAAACATTTTAATATAAAAATCAGCATGAATCTCATGTGAAGATTGTTACATATGATGATCGCACATGTGTCTGTTTCACATGGTATATATGCACTGGTAAGTCACAACCAATTGCAGCTTTCTAGTCCAAATATATGTAGTGTGCAATTGTCGCATGTGACAATGTACACATGGTTTTCGCACTAACTTCAGACTGAAGTGCTTTTAGTAAGTAATTCTCCTTGTGGGTTTTTTTCCTATGAGGATAGGGAGTGTGTATTGCTGAACGCCAGAATCCTTTGGAATTGTTGAGATTCGTATAAGAACATAAGAACATAAGAAAGGCCCTCCTGGATCAGGCCAAGGCCCATCAAGTCCAGCAGTCTGTTCACACAGTGGCCAACCAGGTGCCTCTAGGAAGCCACAAACAAGACGACTGCAGCAGCATTATCCTGCCTGTGTTCCACCGCACCCAAAATAATAGGCATGCTCCTCTGATACTAGAGAGAATAGGTATGCAACATGACTAGTATCCATTCTAACTAACAGCCATGAATACCCCTCTCCTCCATGAATATGTCCACTCCCCTCTTAAAGCCCTCCAAGCTGGCAGCCATCACCACATCCTGGGGCAGGGAGTTCCACAATTTAACTATGCATTGTGTGAAAAAGTACTTCCTTTTATCTGTTTTCAATCTCTCACCCTCCAGCTTTAGCAGATGACCCCGTGTTCTAGTATTATGGGAGAGGGAGAAAAACCTCTCACTGTCCACTCTCTCCATACCATGCATAATTTTATAGACCTCTATCATGTCTCCCCTCAGCCGCCTTCTTTCCAAGCTAAACAGCCCTAAGCGTCCTAACCGCTCCCCATAGGACAGTTGCTCCAGTCCCCTAATCATTTTGGTTGCTCTTTTCTGCACCTTCTCAAGCTCTGTAATATCCTTTTTTAGGTGTGGTGACCAGAACTGTACACAGTATTCCAAGTGTGGTCTCACCATAGATTTGTACAGGGGCAGTATGAGATCAGCAGTTTTATTCTCTATTCCTCGTCTAATTATGGCCAGCATGGAATTTGCCTTTTTTACAGCAGCCGCACACTAGGTTGACATTTTCATTGAGCTATCCACTACCACCCCAAGATCCCTTTCTTGGTCTGTTGTTTTCTCATTAATGTACAAGGGTACAAAGTAATTCAATTTCTTTCTTTAGTCTTCCATTCACTCCACACACTATCAGAGTTTGCCAAATTTCAGTAATATTTTTGCCAATCATATGCATTTTGGCTACATTTCAGATAAGATAACTAAATAAACAGATTATTCATCTTTGCCAAAAGAAAAACGGTGATTGATAAGCACTTAATCACAAAATATTTACAGGAAGTGCTTGACAGAATACAATGGATGTGAAATCTTCACAAAGCCCACACAACTAGCAAACAAGATAGCCCAATCTAGTAGACTGAATGGAGACCCACACAACCCTGTGATTTCTGAAAGACAGAGAAATATAAGGGATTCAGCTGCAGAAATTCATATCCTTAACAACAGGAGTCTGTGAGAGAGAGGAAGGAAAGCATTCACAAGTCAAACAGGAGATCCACAATCAGTATCGCCAAAGGCAGTAGAGGAAGGGGGGCAGTTCGGGTCAGGGCTACAGTATAGGGAGGACTACTTCTCCACCCATGTAATTTTCCTGTTGCAAATCCTCCTCCCCATGAGCTGTTTGCTCCACAAGGAGAAAAATACAGAAGACAGGTACCCACATGTCTAACACTATAGGGCAAACAGCATGTTGAGTAGAAGGGAATGTGCATCAGGGAAAACTACACAGAGGAAAATATTAAACCCCCCCCCCCAACAATCTGGCTGCAGTCCATTTTGTGCCTCTCTGTGAGTGCTATTAATATTTCTAAAAAACATGCAAGTTCTGTGATTGACTCTTCCATCATCATGCTGAGTGGCAGCTTCATAGATATAGATTAGACTCCAAATAGCTAGAAAATTCAAGACACAGTGTGGCGTGTTCAACAATTAATTGGTTCACAGTTGGCTCACAGGGAACTATAATCTTGAAATGGCTTACTTGCATTTTATGAAAGTAATTTCTGTGCACAAATATCTACTGGGTCAGGAGCCCCGAGATCTGCTCTTTGAATTCATGTGGATTATTTTTCCATTTACCTAGCAGCTTCCTGAAGAATTCTAACAACAGCCTTGTAAAGTAGGTTAGCATGATAATTTCCATTTTGCAATTAGGGGCTGAAACAGACAGATATAGGCGTCTGTAGTGGATGGCAGCAATTTTCCTGATGCATATTCCAGGTTGCTGCTGTAACAGAGAAACTTCCGCCATCTCTGCTGTAGTTGTCAGAAAGGCCATTTTGTGAGAGGCCAGTAGGCCAGAAACCCCAATTTCTTTCATTAAAAGCATGTCGGATAAGCTCCAATTCTGTTGATTATTACCAGAGAGGAGACAGTAAAGAGACATATGGATCATTAATAGCCCCAAATTCCCCCATTTTGGCACCTCTTTGAACATTAAGAAATGGGTACAATACCCACCTGATCACAGGTACTTAGTTTCATTTGCTAGGGATTAAAAAAAAAAACACGTTTGCAGATAACCTCTCCACACTTCCTGGTGGTCAAGATCAACCCCCTCCTTTCCACTGAACCCCTAAAATAATGGATGGGGAGAAAAGGCCTTTCTCAGCCTTTTCAAAACCTGTGGAAGCCTGCCCCACCTTTCAAAGGAAGCGTAGAGAATTGGAAAAAATGTGTGTTTGGGGAAAACTGTATTTTTATTTTCTTTTTTTAGTATTTCTCTTCTTCAGTTTCCCTTGTTCCTATATCTCTGCTGGTGTCTAGAATAAACTTTTAAAAATTTGGAATCATAAACTCTGAGAGACATTATCTTGGCTAACTTTCCCCATGGTTGAGCATCTCGGCCTATTGCTACCCAAAGATGTCTGCCTTGCTGCGCAGAGGTAATGAACGTGTTCTCGGGTCTCTACCAGTTGATGGAATAGTCTTTCAACGGTTTACTTCTTGAAGCATAGGGATGTACTGAAGAGGGCTGTTCAGAGCAAAGATTCTTCAGCTAGTGGCAAATATTGATCCCATGGAGGCACAGGAGCCATGCAGGGGCACACTCATGCACTTGAACGACTCACGCTCTATTACAGCTGCTGCGCAAGGGTCCCTGGCTCATAGGGATTTATGCCTGATTAGACATTGCAAAGAATATGGCTTTCTTCCTGGACAGCCTGGCCCAACAAGCAGTCACTCAGTAACACTTATGCCTGATGTTGGCTTTGAATCTATCTAGCTGTAACTGTGGTTTTGTGGAACTTCATTCTAAACACTTTCTCCCTCAAAGGAAGTGGTCCCTTGTTTTCCTCAGAAACCCATCACCTTGATGACTGGCATCAAGAGGGCAAAAAAGGTGGGGAGCTTTGCCACTAAGGGCCAAACCAAAAAAGAGACACAATGCTCCATGTCCAGAGCATCCAGCAGTTTTTAAAAATTAGTTGTCAGGCAGGTAGGAACCCAGTTCAGATTGTGACCATGGCATGACCTAACACAGCCCTGGGAAGCCACTTTTCATCTCAGTGGGACAAACATATGAGTATCTGTATTCTGTATGGTTTCCCAGCAGGGCAAATAACAGCTCCCCAGGCTGTTTTAGATCTGGAAAACGGAATGTGGGGAAGATGTAAACATCCACTGCTTGTGCAGCATTCCCAATCCTGGATTAGTAATCTGCCCTACTTTGTATTGGAAAAGATGGAGGGAGATCCAGGAAGATAGAGATGCTATGGAACAGGCTGTGGCCACCTGTAAATGAAAGAAGAACTCTCTCTGGGGTAAACCCTCCTGACAACATGAAAAGGAAGAGGTGTTAAGTTTTAAACACAGTCTTATCCAAGTGGGTTGAGGCCCCTGGCCTTCCATACAGTCCCTGCTGCAGCTGTTCTTTCTTCTTCTCTGCAGAATCCTCTGATGATTCCTACATCTCAGCGGGTGAGGACCCACTGGAGGCACCCATCTTTGAGATCCCTATCCAGGATGTAACAGTCACAGCTGGAACTGAGGTGCTGCTCAGATGTATAATCACTGGCAACCCTTCCCCAGAAGGCAAGTGAATGGTGTACCAGATGGAGGGTGTGTGATGGGTGGGGAATATGCACAGAAAAAAACACGAGCCTTTATGGCCTTAATATTATTTATTTGAAACGTTTGTATCACACTTTTGTACCAATGTAGGCTCCCAAAGCAGCTTGCAACTAATTATTCAAAGCATTATCCATTACAATAACAACAGCAACAAAACTGAAACAGCTCATAAAGCATAAGCGTGGGGCTGTGGCTCAGTGACAGTGTGTCTCCTTTGCATGCAGAAGGTCCCTGGTTCAGTTCTTGGCACCTTCGGTTCAAAGCAACAGGTAGGAGGTGATGTGAAAGACCTCAACCTGAAACCCTGGAGAACCTCTGCCAACCAGAATAGACAATACTGACCTTGGTGGACTCTAGAGAAAGCAGCTTCATATGTTCCAAACATTAAAAATTCAAAGCTGGGCAAGTAAAAAAAGATAGCATAGGTAGCTGATGAATGTGCCTAAAAAGAGTATTCCATAATCTGAGTGCCACCAGTAGCCATTAATCTTGCCTCTGAAGTTGGGGGCAGACTGAAACAGGGGCTCTGCAGAATAGCTGGACAAAGGTTTACAAGCAGGTAGTCCTTAAGAGATCCTGGTCCATGTTGTTTAGGACTTTAAAGATAAAACAAGAGTACTTATATTGCCTCAAAATACAGAGCAGCTGTTTAAGCAGTGGTGATATGTGATTGGGTGTACAGATTCCTGTTAATAACCTGGCTGCTGATCAGTAGAAATTTCTAAACATTCTTCCTAGGCAGCTCTAGATATAATGCACTGAAGTAATCTTACTTGGACATTACCAAAGCAAAACAAGATCAAATATGTCTCCATTACTGTGGATCGAGAGAATACTTTCCTTCCCATAATGGGGATCTACCAACTCCATGGTCTTTTTATTTTGTTTTCTGTGTAACTGTATTGCATTGCCCAATTTGAATCTACAAAAAGTGTTGCTTTTGAACTTGGTCTTGGGTCCTAGTGGCAGAACTACAAAAAATCCTCAGGAGGGAGGAGGGTATCAGGAGCAATCTACAATTCCAGAGGCAGCCATCCATCATTGTCACCAATGGTGCTCAACAGTTGAATGGGTGGGGGGAGCAGAGCTGCCAATCAACCCCCCCCCCCCGCAAATGGCTTGGCAATGGTTGTGTGAGGGGTATTGTCAAAGCAAGCGCAAAGGTCTTTCCTCTTCAGTATTTTTTTGCTGCACATTTATTTGAACAGACCAAGTGTGCTCTGAGCTCTGTCCTGGAATCCAACAAAAAGTACCAGGTTCCTCCTATATAGAGGGTTGCCAGGTCCCTCTTCGCCACCCGTGGGAGGTTTTGGGGGTGGAGCTTGAGGAGGGTGGGGTTTGGGGAAGGATTTTAATGCCATAGAGTCCAATTGCCAAAGCGGCCATTTTCTCCAGGGGAACTGATCTTTATCGGCTGGAGATCAGTTGTAATAGCAGGAGATCCCCAGCTAGTACCTGGAGGTTGGCAACCCTGCCTATATACCAGTATTCTTCTTTAAAATTCAAGAGCTGACAACCCTTACTAGGCAGTAATTTCCCAGCAGTGACATCTGCCCAAACCTGGCACCCTGAAGCACCATCAGTGTGTGGCTTTGAGTTAGGACTGGGAAAAGATTTAGTAGTAGTAGTAAATTTATTTGTATGTGGCCATAGGCCTTCACAAAACACCATCCACAAAGTAACACATTGTAAAAAAAAACATGTAAAGGAAAATAAAATCTGAAAGAGTTAACATTAATATAAACCATCAAAAACAACATCATGTAATAAATGATGCCCTAGAGCTATCTACCTTAGCCCTTTTTTTTCTATCTAAAAGAGCAAACAATGAGGTTCTATAAGATATATACTCGTTGGAGTAGGGAAAGGATTTAGAGAAAAGGAATACGTAGCCATAGATATGATTAAAAAAAAACACCATGGAGGTTGCCCACTTCAGGAAATTTGGGAAAGGCAGCATTCATGCAGATAGATTTTGGCGATGACACTACTCCAGCTCTCAATGGAAGCTGTGGGGTGGGGGGCTATCTCCTGTGGTCTTGTGTTCGCCTAGGCGTCCAGGTTAGGGAGAGGTCCCCACCCTCTCTGATCCCTGGCCCACCCCCTTCTCCACAGTGTCATGGCGGAAAGATGGGATCCCCTTTCGGAGCAGCGCCCCTCGCCCGATCAAAGCAGAGGGCGAGCGCCACACCCTGCTGGTCAGGAGCGCCCGCGTGGCTGACGCCGGCCTCTACTCCGTTTGCGCGACCAACGAAGTGGGCGAAGCCTGCTGCAGCGCCATCCTGACCGTGCGAGCAGGTAAGCGCAGGTGGAGCTCCGGGGAGGCGGGGCCGGCTTGTGGGGCTGCAGGGGGCGTCCTGCTCGGGGCGGCTGGAGGCCCCCAACCCGCTTGCAGAGCCCGAGGCTACGCGTGGGGGGACGCTCCCCCTGCCCGCCCGGCTCCCAGCGCTGCCGAGAGAAGCCGGCGGCCGCCTTTACCCTACAAGGCTCGGTCGGGGCTGGCTCGCCTGACCAGCAGCCAGCAGGCTCGAGGGGGGCTTCGAGGGCCGGCTTTGCTCGGCCCGGGGATGGAGGGGGGGGCGCAGAAAGGTCCGTCCCTTGTCCGTCGGTGTTTTGCCCCCTGCCCTCCAGCGAGACCAGCGGGGCTTGGCCACTGTTCCGCAGCGATAAAGGCTCCGCAAGGATGCGCCGGAGGGCACGGAGGGGGCGACGTGAAACCTGAGCCCCGGCGGGGCGGGCTGGCCGGCCGTCCGCCCCAAGCGCCGGCGCCTCCTGCCGCCGGGGGCTGCGGGCCGCCCCCCGCCCTCCTGCGCCGGCTCCCCTTCCCGTCTGGTGAGTGGGGTCTGCCCGTCGGACGCCCCCTCCGAAGAGAACCTGGTCCTCCGCCGGCGGCGGGGAGCGCGCGCTCGGGCGGGCGGACCCCGGAGGAGCTCCCGCGGCTGCCCCGACGGCCGGAGTCGCCTTCTGTCCGCTGGGGGCTTGAGGTCGCGGGCATGTCCAGAGGGGGGCACCAGGACTGCCTCTCCAGCTGTGAGCTGGGCATGGAGTTGGTGGGGGAGCGCCTCGGCCACGCACGGGGCAGGGGGTGGTGGGCGGGCGGGGGGTCGCTTGTGTTGCTTCCCCCTTTGCACGCCCTTCTGGCTGGTGTAGAGAGAAGAGCGACCCAAGAGCACGAAGGACTCTCCCTCCAGGTCTGTAGGGCAGGGCCGAAGTCTTCCTGCCTCTAAGGAAGCTGGAAGCCGCCGCGAGGCAAGAATCTCCTTAGCGGATAAGTTCCCAAAGCAGTATTTTATTTATTTCGCGAATGGCAATGCCCTGGCCTCTCCAGGGGAGCTCGAAGCAGCCTCAAAGTATTCCTGGGTCCGGCTCTTGGATAACTTAATTTCTGAACTAGGATTGATCTTATTGGGTGGGGGGGGCAAGACAGGCCTCCAAATGTCCCCATCCAACCCGTGCAGGGAATCTAATCGAATCTTTGAGTATGATGTGGATGCTTGAAAAATTTGGGGGAGGGGGCAGTCATCTGCTTCCCGAGCCACATCTGTGCAAGGGGGTAAGAACCTTCTTTGAAATGTCTGTTATGCATTGACTTAGCATTCGCGTGCCCCCTCCCTGCCTTGGCAAAGGCTGACTTTGATTGGCCTCTGCCATTTTGAAGGGTAGCGTTGGGCAGTATAGAAATAGGTGCAATTAAATAAGTTACTCTCCGCCCCCGTCTCCCCCAGACCTGTGCCATTGACTGTATCTGCAAATCCTAGAGCGTGGACTAGATCTGTCACAGGCCCTCCCCAGCATGCATACTTGGCAAGTTTTTCATTGTCCTAGCCACTAATGTCACCTTGGCCCCTCTCAAGGAAAGCAAGCCAGGAATGCCACTGCCAACGTGAAAAGATAGTGGAAGTAGTAGTATCCAAGCCTGGAGCTACCCAGCTCTGCCCCTCACTTGCTTTCTTTGCTGGTATTGCTGTGCCCAGTATCCCTGAATGCTCTCAGGACTCGGGCACAGGCAGAAGCAACATTGGATTTGTTGTCTTCTGAAACAGTAAGAAGGAAAGGGTGGGATTTGTGCTGCTGCTGGTTCCTCCTGTTGCCTTTTGGTATGTGAGGAGGTTAGATTTAGGCAAGGGGCTTCCATTTATTGCAAATCAGATTTCACAGCTCCAGCAACCAGAGTCCTCACATCACCATAACCAATAAATTACCGTAAGCAAATTATACCAATTATGCAAATTACACTATTTGTACAGCTGATATTTGATCAAATCAATCCATCAGATATTATTTATTTGGATGATTTACATGTCACCTGAAGTTATGTTCTCATGGTGACTTTATCATATCAGACTCTCACAAGAAACTATTTTAAATAATTTCCCTGTACACCCTCATGAAAATTGGCAGCGTTATAATTTCAAATAGAAACTTTAAAAACTAGTGTTTTCTCTGGTAATTTTGGCAATAGTCACATGATAGGGGTAATTTTGGGCAAAAGCATCCTTACAAAAAACTGAGCTGATAAAGTCCCCATTTAAGGACTGCTGCCTCAGATATGAAGCCAAAGATCATATTCATAATTGGCGTGTGGTGTTTTGTGTCTATATTGCTTCAGAAGCCTGGGGGAGGGAGTTCTGTATTTGAATGGTCTGCTATTTTTATAGAAAACATTTCTCCCCGCTTGAGGAAAACTACCAGATCATGACGAAAGAATCTACCTGAGACTTCTTTGTGACATACTAGTTTTCTGCCAACTGCACTCTGAAATGATCAGAATTAGGAGGGTTATACCACATGATTTTTCTTATTGTGCAGGGTGTTTCTCCCCCACCCCTCTAAATTAGCCTTTAGGCACCATTCAGCAAATGTAGCAGTAGTCTAACTGATGCAGTGTTGTTCATACTAGCCTAACAGCAAAATAGGGCATACTGGAACAGCCAAAAGAAGAAAGGAGGGACAAAAGTGATGGGGTGTTGGGCTGTAATTAGGGGCAGGGAACTGGGAACTGGCGTCCATTGAAAGGGACAGTGGAGAATGAAGCTGATATCACTCTTACCCCTTGCCCATTAACCATTTATTGCTTTTATTTGTATTGGTGTTGTATTTGTATTTTCTTCTCTAGCCATTTGGAAGATGCCAGAGTATCCCAGTGGTCTTTTGCCATTATTCTTCATAGTATCTCTCCTCTTCATGTGCTCCTTAAAAAACAGAAAATAGAAGTTTTATCAGAAAACAGTGTGCCAAACTAAGATAGCACATAGGAGGCCAGATTCGGTAATGTATTTCTGTGCCTATGATCATGTAGTAGAAATGAGCAAGAATCCAGTAGTATCTTGAAGACTAACAAAACTTCTGGCAGGGTATGAGCTTTCGTGAGTCACAGCTCACTTCTACAGATACTTCCTCAGTTCATGCAGTCCTTTGAAGTAACTGGGTGGAAACATCCCCATTAAATGGACATTCCCTTGGCATTCTTTCCTCCTTGGGCTAGAGTCCCTGCCGTGTTCTGTGCATGTGCAACTCCTTACCACCCGCTTCTCCTGTCTAGCTCCCCCAGACAGCCACAGTCGACTGGCACCTCCCCATGAACTCAGCAGCCCTGTCACATCGGATGAAGAGTACTTGAGCCCCTTGGAGGAGTTCCCCGAAGCTGGCACTCCTCGGCATCACCGTGCCATGAGAGGGCAACCCCGATCTGAGATCAGCCCAGCCCCTGTGCATGTGGGCATCAACTTCAAGGCTGCCCCATCCTTTGAGGTGAGGGGGATAGTTAAACTAGGGAGGCTGATGTGGGGGTGGGAAAGAACCTACAGCTTTGTGCTGGCGCTCTACCAGCTGGAGGGAGGGGACTGGGGCTTTTGACAAGTGCTACAGGATCCCACTTGCCCAGGCCCTGAAAACAAGTAGCACCTCCTGTTAAAAGGATCAGGCAGTAGGTGATGTGAAAGACCTCTGCCTGAGACCCCGGACAGCCAATGCCAGTAAGAGTAGACAATACTGTTACCTTGACAGATCAAAGTGTTGGCTCAGTATAAGGCTGCTTTCCACGTTCACTTTGTTCTGGTGAAAGTGTTGCAGCTGCCTGTGCTGCTCTAATTGTCTCTGCTCCACCTGCAGCCTGACCCAAAGAAAACCTAATTTCTGCTCCCTTCATCCATTGGCATGATCTTGATGCTCTCTCCTGCAGGTGGCACTGAGTGACCAGACAGTACCAGAGGGACAAGATGTAGTCTTGCGCATTCAGGTGCAGGGGGAGCCCAAGCCCATTGTGCACTGGTGAGTGGATTCTGAGGGTGTGCATGACTTCAAGAGCAGCCACATTGTCCAGACAGGGTTGGGATGTGGGGGTCTTTTCCAGGCTTTTAAATAGCCACCAACCCAGTTGCCTCTGGTGGGTAACATCAGCATTAAATGAGCAGGCAGCCTTGTAGCAGTTTCTCCATATGTGTCCAGCAGGATTGAAGATGGTGGACGTTTCTCTTTGAGCTCAGCATGAGATGTTTTCAAGTTTACCGAATCTTATCCCCAGTCTCTTCGAAGCAAATGATCAGGCAGAGAAGCTCCTGTAAATTGAGAAGAGCGTTGGTTCCTTTTTGTTTTCTGGCTTTCAGGTTGCCATTGTAGACTGTGCTGGGTAATGTGTAGACAAGCAAGATATTAAAATTGCTTACTAGTAAAACTGGTGGACTGATTTGCAACATTGGGATTTCCTTTCCAGCAGGCATCAGATCCAGACTGGGAATGGTTAGTTGTAGGTATGCAGTGGAATGGAAGATCCTTGGGCATTTATCCTCTATAAGGTGTTTGATAAGATCAGAGATGGAGTGGTTTGGATGGGTTAGGAGAGAGCTGCAGTGGGGACAAGTGGGGTCTCTGATGAGCTGGAATACCTTGTCTGTATTATACAAATAGATGCATATGCAGCAGCAACAGTATTTGGGGGTGGCCAAGGGAAGGACCAGCCATGCAGATGGAGTATTTAATTTCTGCAGTAGGCTGATGTGGAAGTAAGGTGAGAAGAAACAGCCTCCAGTAGAAGGGCTGAAGAAGAAGATCTTGAGTTGGGATGGGGGTACAAGGTCTACAGGCTCTCAGTCCCTCTCTTCTATCCACTAGGCTGAAGAATCGACACCCAGTAAAATATGGGCGGCGCATTTCTGCTGTGGAGGAGGGTGGCTCCTTTTGCCTACATATCCGAATGGTGGAGTGCACTGATGCTGGCTATTATGCCTGCAAGGCCATCAACGAGTATGGCACCAAGCAGTGTGAGGCCAAGCTTGATGTGCAAGGTACTTTTGTGTATGACAGAGCATGGGGGATAATGCTTGCCTGCTGAGGGAGGAGCTCAGAATATCATGTTTGCATGCTTACTTATTTTTACACCTCCTTCCTGTTGCTCCCCCATGTACGCATGCTTCATTTTTGCCCTCACTTCACTTTTCCGAGCTGTCATCCTTTTGCACATTAGTAGTTTATATCTCCATGGCTTCTTGTCCCTCTGTGTATTGTTATCCTGCCTTCTGCCTCTGGAACACATGGCAGAACCTGGCTTGGTCCTCTTCTTCCTGATCAGCCTTAGGAATTGAAGTTCAGAGCTCCATCCAGATCTCAGGTTCTTGAGAGGCCTAAATGAAGGAACCTTTAGGGTCACTTTGGCTAAGGCTCCATTCAGGGGCATATAGGAAATGAAGGACATGCAGGCTAGAAGGGTCAAGAGTACTCAGATAATATAATATTTTGAATATACAAAACACTCTCATACATTATCTTGGCCATATTTACATGAGCCCTGTAAAATAGGCCAGCATTATCCCCATCTTGCACTTAAGGACTCAGGCTGCGGGACAGTGGATAGCCTAAAGCCTCCTTATGAGTTTGGGGTAGAGCAAAATTTGGACCAGGAGGTCTGTGTTCACATCTCAGTCTGTTTAGTTGGTATGTCCCTTCCTGCTAGGCAGGGTGAAATAGTCCACTTTAGACAGCAGATACAGAATATCATTTGAAAGCAGCAACCATTTAATCTGTTATTACACTTCTATTCACGTGGGGTACCATTTGTTTTTTCTGCCTCAGGCACCAAAATGACTTAGAAAATCACTTGTCACAGTCTCCCTCAAATAATCCTGGGAAGAATAGTTTGGTTGAGGTGCTGAGAATTTTCTGGACAGGTCCTAGGTCTGTCTCATGGAACGGAGATTCCAATGGGAATGGGAGTGAAGCTAGTTTTGTGTTTCTTCTCTTGACGGTTTGTGTTTTTGATGAAAAGCAGCCTTGGTTGCTGAGATTGGGAGTGACAGAGGAGCAGAGAAGAGAGCCTGCTTAACCCATTCCCTCCAGCAATTTGTCCATTAAAAATGGCCTCCATCAGTGGAGGAAAAGATATCCCTGCAGGTAGAAAAGCAGCTGTCAGGAGCCTGGCAGGCAAACCACTGGAGGAATATCCCATGCTGCTGCTTGCTCCCATTGGCAACATCTGAGGCTGCTTTTCATTTTTTATAAAAGCCAGAGAAAGAAAGAACTGTGGATATGCCTTAGCCAGTAGACTGGACACACATTTGGTTCTTCCCCCAAAATCAATAACTTGTCACCATTTAGTTATAAGCCCTTTCTGTCTGACCAGGCACACTTGTCGCCTCCTTGTGCAGACTGTTGGCAGGAATACAGCGAAGGCCTTCTTGGCAGCCACCACTAACCTTTGGATTACAATCCTTCTTTCAACTTTTTAAAACATTTGAGGTTCTTTTAAAAAATCACCTGTTCCAGAAGACCTTTGAATAGGATTTCTTTTGTCCTTGGGTATTCTTGTATCTTTTAGTTTTTGTGGTGTTTACTGGTGTTTTTATGCAATGTTGTATTTTATATATATTGAATCACCCTTGAGTGTGTTTTATAGGCAAGAAAGTGGAATATAACATATCTAAATAAAGAAATAAATACTGTTGCTTCACCTGAGAGGGAAAGAAAGATAATCATAGCTTCCTTTTAGGAGCTTAAATGGAAGGTACTTGCACTGACCTCTAAGTTCATAGAAACATAGAGTTGGAAGGAACCTCCAGGGTCTTCTAGTCCAACCCCCTGCACAATGCAGGAAATACACAACTACCTCCCCCACACACCACCAGTGACCCTTGCTCCATGGCCAGAAGATGGCAAAAAACAAACAAACAAAAAACCCTCAAGGATCCCTGGCCAATGTGGCCTAGAGGAAAATTGCTTCCTGACCCCAAAGTGGCGATTGGCACGTAAGAAAGGGCCACAAGAGCCGAGCACTGACGCAACCCTTCCTGCCCTCCCTCTCACTATCTGCCTTTCACAGAATCAGCATTGCTGTCAGATGGCCATCTAGCCTCTACATAAAAACCTCCAAAGAAGGTCTGCAAAATGTTCTTCAGAGGCATGCTTACGTAAGGCCAAACCTGATGATATGCTGAGAAATCCATGTCTGGAGCTCCCAATCTTTCCTTAAACTCAACTATCAAGTGCTTGAGGGTGGAAGAGCTGATAAGGATCAGGACCATGGCATGAGGGGGCATTTAGCCTTTCCGCCACAATATTTTCCTGATCTGAAATGGCCCTAGGAAGTCAGTATATGCCCCATTGGGGAAATGTATGAGTACTGATACAGGTACCCTGATTGCCCCAAAGGAACAAATAGCAGTTCACTGGGGCCATTTAACATTGAGAAAACTATGCAAAAGGCTTAACCCCCCTCCCTCCTCCCCCCGTTCCTCCTGGCACCATGATTCTGATCCAAACAGAGCCCCTGTGTGCCTGATGGTTCTGTTTGAGAAAAGCCTTTGGACACAGACCACCACCATGGCATCTGACAGCCCTCTAGAGTCAGAGAGGACCCTGGCATGCCCTGTGATGGACTCTGTCTGGTTTTGGTGTAGAGTTGGTTGGCGTTGGAGCAAGGGGAGACTCTCAGGCAAAGTGTGTGTGTGTGTTAGGCAATAGGACATTTCCATGTGTTGTTGCTGTGCGCCCCCTTTGCGTAGACCGGGCATGTGTGCATTTGTCTGTGCTTTGCTTGTATGTCCACCATGCTACACTAACCCTTTGCTTGCTGACTGTGTTTTTGTCTGTACAGGGAGAGTGAGCTAAGGTGCTGCTGGCCCCCGGGCCACTCTAGCCAGGCACCTTGGGCAGTTGCCTCTGCTTCCAGCGCGATTGAAACAACCAGGCCGGCAAGGCTTGGCTCCTGCCCCCCACCCACTGGATGGCCAGCACCGAGACTCGGCTGAACCCACAGGGCCTGATTGCAGCTGGCGGGGAGGGGATGCAGTGGGCGGGAGAAGAGCTCTGGGCTCCCTTTAGCCACGTGAGGCAAACCCATTTGTGGCATCTCCTTAAAGCTTGAGTAGGCACCCTCTATTAAAATGGGTCTCCATGGGGGCCTGCTGTAGGGTATATCATTGCTGTATGGTGCACTGTGCCTGTGTTAGCGGGCATTACACCCCCAGGTGCCCATGGTGTGCCATCCCTGTGCCAGTATCCATTTCTGTCTGGCCTGAACTGTTGCCAGTGTGTGGTGCTCTCTGTTTTCTCCGTGTGTCCATGTCTCCCTGCCCTGTGGCACACTCCTGTTTTCAGGGGCCTAGGACAGAGCACTAACTCAGCCACCCCCTTGCCAGCCTCCCTAGAGGCTTATGCTCACCATGGGACCCATACACTCAAATGAGGTAGCTTCAGAAGCAACAGGTTAGGTCTGACCTTGCTTCCCTCATGTCCAAGAAGGCCTCTGGGGGCAGAAGACCACATAGCTCAGCCTCCTGCAAGAAGTCTCTGGACAGCACAACTGACAGGGAAGGGACCATTGCCCCAGTGTTTTATGGGGTAGAAGGTGGCTCAGGGAAAGGCAGAGAGCCCACTAGGCTTGGGCCTGCTGGGCTATGCAGCATTTCTGATGGAAGAGGCCAGGAACACAGCCTTCTGCCACCATTGTGCCCCCCGGGAGGGTCTTGTAGGAGCTGGGTGACAGCGAACCCCTATTTTGTAGATTAAATAAAGTCTGTTTGTTTGGTAAAAGTGCTGTGTGGTTTGTTCCTAGCACACATCCCTGTCTCTCCCTTTCCCGTGGCCCCTTCTCACCCCCATATCCCGCTCTTGTGTTCTCCACCACCCACCATTTTTCCATTCAAGTTTAATTTGCTTCGGAATATGGCTGCCTTCCTTTCCCACATTATTCATTTCCTGTTGCAGTTATTATTGAGTTGCCGGGCTGGGTGGGGGAGGCTATGATCAGTTGTAGCACATCTCAGTAGTTCTTCTTTCCACCCCCTGTTCTTCCAGGATGGGAAAAACAACTTGAATATTTTCTTGAGAACCAAAGAGTAGAGTAAACATAGAAGTATTTGCTATAATATGCCCTAATCTGCTAAATTTGAAATGAGTGGAATTTACTGGCTTGTCTCCTGTTGGGTAGAGGAAATAGATGGATGAAAAATTAAGATATCCCCTCTATGAAGGCATATTGCACCTGTCTTCCCTTGACAGCTAAAAGCAATTGCAGGAGGGGGATGTTAAAAGTCTCCCCCAATCCTGTTGTTTTGATACAAACCAACCTCTTTTAGCCTTAAAGAAAATGCTGGGAAAGTCAATCACAGATCTCCTGTGTAAAGTGGTATTTGTTCCGTGGTGAAGCATCCTGGTGCTGACGACCCTGGAGCTAAAGGATGAGGTGTTGAGCTCTTTTTTTGTTGTTGTTGCCTCATTCACCCTGTTATATATGGCTTTGCACATCTGAGATGCAGGGGAAACAGGAATTGCAAGTTATGTCTGTTTCCTCTCCCCTGCCTTTTCGAACATCCAAAGTCTGTTCTGGTGGAGGTGACATCAGTTTTGCCAGTGAACTAAACATCTCTTGCTGGAAGTTAGGTATCTGAACCTCCGACCTACCCTGGGAGTTCCAGGGTCCTGCATTTCCATGCTCATCCCATTGCAGAATAGACCTTATTGAGTGTAGCCAGAAGTCTGATGTACCCACAGCCTTCACTCTTGCTGTCGTTGGCAGTCAAGATACCAACCAGCATGGCAACCTTATTCAGGCACCAGCTCCCTCTGCACGTGTTCCCCACCTGTGCCCTGCATCCTATCCTTGTTTTGTTCCATTGCTCAGAGATGCATCTTTCTCTCTTTTTCCGTTTCCTCCTCCCTCCCTCCCTTCCTCCTCCTCCTCCTCCCCAGTGCACCCTGAGACCCAGTCCCTGGCCGTGCTGGCACCCCTGCAGGACATGGTGGTGGGGGCTGGGGATGCTGCTATCTTCGAGTGCCTGGTGTCTGGCCCACCGGATGTGGACGTGGACTGGCTGTGGCGGGGGCGCCTGCTCCAGCCTGCCTTGCTCCAGTGCAAGATGCATTTCGACGGGCGCAAGTGCAAGCTGCTGCTTACCTCTGTGCATGAAGATGATAGTGGTGTCTACACGTGCAAGTTAAGCACGGCCAAAGGTAAGGGAGGAGGAAGTGGGTCAAAATGTCCCATACGAAGGAGGCTGTGCTGAGACATGTTGGGAGATGTTTACAACAAGTGTTACTAAGTTTTCAACCAGCCACTGTAGCTATCTGTTTAGCACCAGCATGACATGCACATATTAATAGGTGATAATGTTTTATCTCTATACCAGGCTTTACCTGCCAATTCCTGCATATCAAACTACTATTAAAAATTCAAGATCAAGGGTGAAGGTAACTTAAATTTCTGACCCGTACTCTCGTTCTTGGGGTCTCAAAGCAGAAATTGGGAGGAACCACTTTGTAACTGCTTTGTAACGACACTCCGTAAGGGCCTACACCCATTTACTTTCACCATGTTGAACAGTAGGCCTAACCATTTTTTCCTAGTCGGTTGCCAACTCTTGTTTGTAACAAAGGGCTATGCTGACATCATCTAGGGAGGTATCTTAATGTGACGCTGATTCCTTGAAGTTTAGCCAATGGAAATAGGCATACATACACAACAAGTGTTACCAGCTATTTGGACTGCAAGTAATTCTTTGTAATAAGGTAGAAAGCTACTGCCATAGACTGGATTAATCTGGAATCCTTAACTTCAAAATGAATATTTTCCGGTCATCTAGAACATATTCACACAGATACATACAGTTATACCTTTCTCACTGCATCACAGAAATACATATGCCCATATTGCAAGCACGTATATCTGTTGAGCTGCTGTTGCCTCAGGTCAGACAGATTTTATAGGTA
Source organism: Euleptes europaea (assembly GCF_029931775.1). Taxonomy (NCBI): domain Eukaryota; kingdom Metazoa; phylum Chordata; class Lepidosauria; order Squamata; family Sphaerodactylidae; genus Euleptes; species Euleptes europaea. Next base: position 107,052,165 of record NC_079317.1, on the reverse strand, counting down.
ATTGGAACAATGCAAAAACTGGGTAAATCAGGCAAAAAAGAGGGGTGAGTGTAACCAGAACATGTAGTGAATGCAAAGGAAGGCAGAGGGCCTAGGGTAGCCAAAGTATGACCTTGCAGTGTGATCCCTGCCTTTAGCAGCTCACATTAGTCAAGGCAGTTTTCTCCCATCTCTATTTCTGTGAGTGGAAAGACTGCACCCGCCAAACTTCTCCGTGACACACAGTTATGAAGGGTACACAAACACTCTTTGGAATGGAGGGGTGACTGTGCAAGACATGAGTGAACCTTTGTGTATGAAAGAAAATTTATCGGGTAAGCCGTTGGTCAGACAGGATGAATACCGAAGGAATTGATGGCTTTGCCTCTGTATAATGTGCAGAATGGCTATGAAACAGAGCCTGTTGCACAGGGCTGCTACAAAGAAAGACTAGACATGAGAAATAAAATGCAACCTTGTTTGATGTTAAGAGCTGTGACAATCTTGCAGTTTACATTGGGGAGATGGAAAGTAGCATGACGTTCCTTAGCAAGTATGTTCTGAAAAGTACCTATAGTTTAGAACTGGGTCCCAAAATGTGCAGTAAGTTCAGAAATAGGTTCCATTTCAAAATGTTTGAGAACTTCTGCTTTAAGGGGATGGGACCTGAAATGCAGTACCTGGAGGATGTTATAGGAGTAAACACAACACATCTAAGCCTCTGGAACCCATTGCTACCCATCCACCCTGAGCTGTAGCTATAGATTCAGATTCCCTCGATGACCTGGGAGTTGCTGTATGAATCCATGCCAAGGGAGTAAACTAATAAGAATAATAAGAGTTGGTTTTTATGCCCTTCTTTTCTCTACCGAAAGGAGTCTCAAGCAGCTTACAATCGCCTTCCCTTCCCCTCCCCACAACAGACACCTTGTGAGGTAGGTGGGGCCGAGAGAGTTCTGAGAGAGCTGTGACTGGCCCAAGGCCACCCCATGGGTCAGTAATGATGCAGTGCTTGCACAGGGTCCCCTACCTTTACCTTTTACCTGGAACCAATGTATTGTGCTGGTGGTAGAAAGTGTCGTCATGTTGCAGCCGAATTATGGGGGTTTTCAAGACAAGATGTTCAGAGGTAGTTTGCCATTGACTGCCTCTGTGTAGCAACCCTGGACTTCCTTGGTGGTTTCCCATCCAAATACTAACTACAGTCAACCTTGCTTAGCTTCTGAGGTCTGATGAGATCGGGCTGGCCTGGGCCACCCAGGTCAGGGCACATAATATACCATGGTATTACCCATTGTCATACTATGTAGCACCCAAGACGACAGCCAGTCCCTCTGTTCCCCACCACCTATGCTTAGCTAGGCATCAGAATTCTAACCCCAACAGAGAATGAATGCAGGTCTACTCAGAAGTAAATCCCATGGTGTTCAATAGGATTTACTCCCAGCAAAGTGTGCATAGGACTGCAGCTTAGAGCTACCTATAGCTCTATTTCAGGTTGTTCATACGTTGTGGTAGGAAAACCTCAGACCCTTTTGGAATATGTTACTGTAGAGTACACTCTGGCTACCAGAGAATTTCTGTGTGGGCCGGGCACTTAGTCAGGGCTACAGTATCTTCACTTGTCACCCCTCTATTTCTTCTTCCCAGTTTCACCACTGGGTAACCACCTTTCTTGTTCCAATGGAGCAGCAGTAGAAGGGTCTGGTTTAAAACACTGAACCAATTGTAGCTGATGAATGCCAGCCATTCAGCATACATGTATCTGTACAAATGTACCTGTTGCAAGGGAGGAGAGGAGGGCAGGAATAAGAGCAAAGTGGCAGCTGCAAATGAAATCTTTTGCAGCAGAATGTGAGGGGACTGATGGGGGCAGCAGAGGAACAGTTGGCTGTGGAAGGAAAAAGATCTCTTAACCATCATTTCACCTGTACCCTGTCCTGACTCTCAACTGGCAAGTCCCTTGTAAAGTCAGTACTAGTATACCCCAGTCCACATTACAGGTGGTCCAGTAAAGTTCACCTTAATTCGGCATCTCTTGACACAAGACAACACTGTGCTTCCATTTTAAATACAAACAAGAAAAAGTATTGAGAAAAAAAATAGGGTAATCTGGGAAGGCATAAGGTAAGAGGGAAGTGACAATAGTTGTGCCATTAGAAATGAAATATAGTATTCCTTTTATTGTCCAATGTTTAGATTTCGGACATGAAGCTATTGAAGGCTGTGTATATGAAATGAATCATTTTGACCGCTCAGTGAACCAGCTTGTACTGGGAAAGCAGCAACAAATATAAAAGATAGTTCCCACGTCATGTTTTTACATCAGCAGCCCTCCTTCTTCCCCCTTCTTTGTATAGCTTCATTTTTTTACTGCAAAGTGTATGGAAAATTACTCTCCCTGCTTTCCTTCTCATTCTGCGTGGTTCTGGTCTGATCGGCATGACATCAACTTCCTTTCCTCTTCTGCCCAGGAAATTATCTCTCTGTCCTAGGCAGTGAATCAATTAGGAGGCAGAAAATAGACAGGTTCCAAGAGTGCCGTGACTGGGGCACTGGGTAATGGAGCTGTTAAATGTGTCTTCCTGGATGATGAGAAATCCTAGGAGGTTAGAGCTTATAATTTAATTGGGTGGAAATAGATTGCGAAAACATCATTTCTCAAAGAACTGGGTGTGTATTCTTGCTTCTTGCACACTTAATACCACACATACACACACCCTGTCACATCTTTGTACACATTAATAATACATTTTTATAGCATTTTAGAGTTTGATGCTCATGGCATACCTAGTCTTGGTTATCTGTACAATTTGCCCTATGTGTGTGTTAAGTGCCGTCAAGTCGCTTCCGACTCATGGCGACCCTATGAATGAAAGTCCTCCAAAATGTCCTTTGACAGCCTTGCTTAGATCTTGCAAACTGAAGGCTGTAATTTGCCCTGTATGGTAGACAAATTGTATGAGTTGTGGTTTTGAAAAGTGCCAACAGCAGTCTGATGGGACTAGACTGAGGCCCTAATATGGGGAGGAGGGGTTCTTGCATGCCATTTTTCTATCCTCAGTTCTGACCCCAGAACTGCTATCTGCTTGCAGATGAAACATAAGGTGCTCATATAGAACCTTATGCTTCCCCATGCCCTTTGGGAAAACAGCAGCTCAGAGTTGGGGAATGGAGGTCAGGAAAAACAGGACAGAAAAACAGCACACAGTGGTCCTAATTGGACTGCTCTCCCCTCCCCATGGCTATATATGCTTTAAAAATGGGAGATCCAATAATTCATAGTAGATGCGTACATTTTTTAAAATCTAGTTTTTATCTCGTTCTTCTTTCAAAAAGCTCAGGCGATTCTCTTTTCCTCAGTTTTATCCTCATAGCAATGTTATAAGGTGAGTGACTTGCCCAAGGTCATCCAGAGAGTCTCATGGCTGAAGGGCCAACAGCAGACACATCTTCCCCAGGTCCATTTTGAGGTTGAGTTGACAGGCAGGTTGACAAGCAGGTTTCCGGAGTATGTCTCCCAGGTGTGGGCAGGCCCAATTCAGCTTGGAACCATAGTGTGCAGGGAGGGAGAGAGGGCATAAGCCTCCCTCTCAATACCATTTCCCTGACCTGAAACAATCTCAGGGGATGCTATTTGGGGAAACTTGGGGACACACATGGCTTCCCCAGCAGGCCTCATAGCACCCACTTGGAACTCTTTCAGGCCAGGGAAATGGGGCAGGGGTGAAGGCTGAAGCCTCTTCTCCACATGCACCACATTCCTGATCCTAATCAGTAGAGTTGCCAGCTGCGGGTTGGAAAATACCTGGAGATTTTGAGGATGGAGTCTGAGGAAGGTGGGATTTGGTGAGGGGAAGGACTTCAATGAGGTATAATGCCATAGAGTCCACCTTCCAAAGCAGCCATTTTTTCCAGGTGAACTGATCTCTGTTGGCTGGAGGATCAGTTGTCATAGCAGTAGATCTCCAGCCACCACCTGGAGGTTGGCAACCCTACTAATCAGGCAGCATACATACATAGGATTGCCAACCTCCAGATGGTGGTTGGAGATCTCTTGGGATTACAACTGATCTACAGGCGACAGAGATCAGTTCACTGGAGAAAATGGCTGTTCTGGAAGGTGGACGGTATGGCATTATACTCCACTGAAGTCCCTCTCCTCTCCTCTCCTCTCCTCTCCTCACCAAACCAAACCCTCCTCAGGCTCCACCCCTAAAATCTCCAGGTATTTCTCAGCTTGGACCTGGCAACCCTACAGAAGTTTAGAGAGTCCTCAACTGATGTGTGACTGTGTTACATCTGACATAGGGTGGGGACCCTGGCCCATCCTGTGTACTTCATAATGTCTGATGAGATAGTAGTGAACGCTGTACATGGAGACAAATAGGCTTTTTTGTAGGATGACCATTTTCTTGACATGGGGGAAAAAGTGATGAGAAAAGTCTTGCCTGCTTCGATTCCAGTGTGCCAGGGCTGCTGTTAAATGCCAAATTAGGAGTATTAGGACCCAGGAAGGAATAGTGTGACTCCGCACCTAGGATGGATTCAAATAACCAACCGTCAGCTTCTTCCCCCAGCCTCATGCCAAGGTCACTGGGGAAGAAAAGACAGCCCGTGGCCTCGTATCAGTAGCTGACCATTCACTGTGACTTACAGATGAGCTGACCTGCAGTGCCAAGCTGACAGTATGGCCTTCACACCAGCCCCTCTTCACCCGCAAATTGGAAACCGTGGCTGTGGTGGAGGGACGGGCTGCACGATTTGACTGCAAGATTAGTGGGGAACCCCCACCAACTGTCGTCTGGACTCGCTTTGGTAATTGCCCCCATTTCCTTCTAATGAGATTTGGAAGTAGAGAAGACTTCTAACGTCTTGGCTAAGTTGGTAAAGAAAACTGATACTATTCTCTCGCTCATGCAAGTCTTGGAAATCCAAAGAGAGAAGGCTGCAGAGAGCCCAACGGCCCATTGTTTCCTTCTGGGGTGTGGGCAGTGGGCACGGGCATTCCCTCCCCTGGTAGTCACATCTTCTTGTAAGTCTCTTTCCTTTACTGAAGGCCAGAGACCTCCATTCCTGTCGGTTGGGGTCTCCATTCACACAACTTGTCTATGTGCTTGCTCTCCTTCTGGACCAGGCTCTTATTGTCGTGTGTCTGATGCAGGCCAGCCTGTGCAAGAAGGGGAAACCGTGCGTTTGCAGCAAGATGGGGGGCTGCACTCATTGGTCCTCCTACACGTGAGCTCTGAGGATGAGGGTCAGTACGGGGTGAGTGCCAGCAACAAGCACGGCCGGGCTGAGTGCACTGCAGAGCTGTACGTGGAGGAGCCCCGTCCTGCAGCTAGCTCCCAGATGTGAGTGTAAGCAGGGAGGGAGGGAGGGAGGAGGAAAGGCTGGCTGGCTGTACCAGTTCCTAGAAGCTTCACTAAATGACAGGATGCTAGATGTGTTGTGGGTGCTTGGAGTCTCTTCAGGGCATGGCTGCTTTGGCTATGCCAGAGTATCTATGGGCTCCTAATTCAGTTCACATCATACCTTGGCACAGCCTATTCTGAAGTACATTCAATATCTGGACCTTTTACAATTATTCTTTTTAGAAGAACTGGGGGAGATCTTGCCTTAAGTTTTTTGCTTCCCAGTTACCTCTCCCCCTCAGCTCTGTCTTAAGAAACAAACAAATTGGCCATATAAAATACTTATGACTTACAAACACACTGATCAATTGACACATGTAAATGAGCAGTGGCCATTTCCTCCTCCCTATCCTCGAGAGAGACGCAGTGGTTCTTCTTGGGAATGACACTTCTGTATCCCAGAGTCATGAGAAACAGGCCCGGCTGCTGCTCTCACTGTCCCCAGAGTCGTGGGCAGTTCCCTGGAGTGCAGGCTCCACTACGCCTTGGCTCCTTGCCCAACTAATGAGCCTCGTGCAACTTACGCACACCGAGTGTCATGGGGGCATTTGAGAACCATGATCAGATATGCTGCTTCTAACTTGCACCCCTTATGGGAATTGGCTTTACTTTCAAGTGCCACAGGCTTCCTCAGCGTACTCTGTTGAGTCATCAAGCGCCAAATGAACTGATTACATGTAACATCAGAGAGGACCAGGAAAGTTAATCACTTGTTAAAGAGAATTAAAGATATACCAGATGTGTAAACATAGTTATTTGGCTGTCCAGGACAGTCAAAATATTATCCTGAGCATTTTTTGTTTGATTGCAAACAGCACAGTTTTCTGCAAAGACAAATATTGTTATTTGTTGTAATTAGGGACAGTGATTGCAGTGTTATGGGTTCTAAGCAATATTCCCAAATTTAATGCAACCAGGAGCAGCAGCTGTTGCTACAGAATACTACTCTGAAATAGGCTGTAGTGCAGGGATGACGTTGTTAAATGTGCCTCTTTGCAAAGCTGTGAAAAACCTTTGCCTGACTGCGTTCTGAATTGACTTTGCCTGATTGACTCTGCCTGATTGAGTTCTGAATTCTTTGTTACTTGTCTTTGCAGAAAAAGTGGTTGAGATCCACACTTTCCTAGCCCAAATGCCCATACTGCCCCTACAGGATTTCTGACCTAGTATTGTCTTTTTTCAATTACTGTATAATTATAACCCAAGTCTGTTTCATGCTTTTACAGTCCCGTTGGAATGGTTTGATTTCCCATGCTTAGCTATTGAAGGTCTTCCAAAATTATTTTGCCTTGTGCTATTTTATCCTGGGGTGCATTGGCAGGAAACTAGTTTTCCACCTTTTTCTGGTGTGTATTTTGTTTAGAACTTTGCCTAAGGCCTCCTGTGAGCCATGGTCATGGTTTGCTGAGGGAAGTGGGTTTTCTTGTTCTCAGAGAGTGGGGGTGACTGATGTATCTGTGGTTTTGACCACCTTATGTAGGCAGTGGGAACCCTGTGAGCAGTACAGATCTGTGGCTGGGCTGCATGCTGCAGTTTAGATCCTTCTTCTGTTCCTTTCTCCTGGCAGCTCCAAGCTGGAGAAGATGCCATCTATTCCAGAGGAGCCAGAACAAGGAGAGAGTGAAGTGGAGCGTTTCACCATGCCTGACTTCTTGCGACCACTGCATGACCTGGATGTGGTAGACTCCAAGGAAGCTGTTCTAGAGTGCCAAGTGGCTGGGCTACCCTACCCTTCCATCACCTGGTTCCACAACGGCCGGCGCATTGAGAGCACAGATGACCGCAGAATTATACAGTGTATGCCCCATCCTTTGGGTTTACTATACACATATGGGAACTAGCACATGAAAGCACCAGCTGGTGCTTGGGGCCCCCGCTCAGCCATTCTCCCATAGTACCCAACTAAGACAAGGCAGGGTCAACCTATGATGCATTGATGTTTGGAGTGAAATATCCAAATGGTACCCCCCCCCCTTCTCTAATTAACTTGGGAACATTCAACCGGGGATTTTTTTTTCCTGGAAGGGAATAGGAGCTGGTCTCTTGGGCAGTTCCTATTTATTTCAATGAGGCATGTGCAGGAGACCTTCCTAGTGGATTGTGCCCAAAGGATCAGATAAGTTTGTTTTCATCTGTGATCCCCTTGATGGCACTTCAAAGCTATTGTCTGTGGTGGCCACCTTGCTTCCTAGTAGGGTTACTACTGAGAGAAAGCTGGGATCCCAGTAGCCGGGAGTGCAACTTGGAACCAGTGCCTCTGCCAGTCATCCCCACCCACAACCACTGCGTCTGTGAGAATGCATGGTCTTAACAACAGCATCTGTAAGATTCCCCTGCTGTACCTATTATTATTTCCTCAGCAGCATGCCAGTGCCTCTCTGCTCGTGTTGGCTTTTCCTCAAATATTAGATTGTAATCCCATTCTCTGTTCCTCCCTCCCTCCCTCCCTTCCACCTCCCCATCTTCTACTGTCCCTTGTAGACAAGGATGTACACCGCTTGGTCTTCATTTCTGTCAGCCATGCCCATGCTGGGGTTTATAAAAGCGTCATTGCCAACAAAGTGGGCAAGGCCACCTGCTATGCACACCTTTATGTCACAGGTAAGGACTGGCCACAGAGAGCTCCTATGTAGCATCAGCATGCTCTGACTGTGTGTCTACCTTCTCAGCTGCAGGGAATATCACTCTAACATTTTTTATTACTGTCCTCCACAACAGCATGGATGTGCAAATGAAAGATGTAACAATTTCCTATGTCAAGGCACCATCTGATACAAGAATATAACAGAAAAACATGAGAAGAGCCCTGTTAGGTCAGACCAGTGGTCCATCTAGACCAGCATACTGGTTCATATAGTGGCCAATCCTGAAGGGCCAACAAACAGAGCACAGAGGCCAAGGCCTTCCCCTGATATTGTCTCCTAGCACTGATAGGCAGAGGTTTACTGCCTTTGAACGGGAAGGTTTTCTTTAGTCATTATGGCTAGTAGCCATTGATGGATATAGCCTCCATGAATCTCCTTACAAGGCCTTCTATGATCATGGCCATAATTACATCCACTGACAGTGAATTCCACAAAGTAATTATTTATTGAGTATGAAAAGTACTTTTTTTCTATCAACAGAAGTATAGTGTCCAGATCAGGCGAAGTGATGGTATCGCTTTACTCTGCTCTGGTTAGACCTCACCTAGAGTACTGTGTTCAGTTTTGGGCACCACAATTTAAGAAGGATATAGACAAGCTGGAATGTGTCCAGAGGAGGGTAACAAGGATGGTGAGGGGTCTGGAGACCAAGTCCTATGAGGAAAGGTTGAAGGAGCTGGGTATGCTTAGCCTGGAGAGGAGAAGACTGAGAGGTGATATGATAACCAAGTACTTGAAGGGCTGTCATGGTGCCGAGTTGTTTTCTGTTGCCCCAGAAGGTCGGACCAGAACCAATGGGTTGAAATTAGATCAAAAGAATTTCTGTCTAAATATCAGGAATAATTTTTTAACAGTTAGAGTGGTTCCTCAGCGGAACAGGCTTCCCTGGAGGTTTTTAAACAGAGGCTAGATGGCCATCTGTCAGCAATGCTGATTCTATGACCTATGATCATGAGAGGGAGGGCATCTTGGCCATCTTCTCAGCATGGAGTAGGGATCACTGGGGATGTGGAGGGGAGAAGTAGTTGTGAATTTCCTGCATTGTGCAGGGGGTTGAACTAGATGACCCTGGTGGTTCCTTCCAACTCTATGGTTTTATGATTCTATTATTCTTTTTGTCCATCCTGAATCTATTTCCATCAACTTCATTGGCTGCCCCCAAGTTCTAGTATTATGGGAAAAGGGGGATGTGTGTTGCTGCCTGAAGCTATGAGTGGAAACAGAGACAGAGGATGACTCTTTCATGTAGAGATCCAACTGGAGACCAAGCACAAAAACAGGCAACAGAGCTGCTGTTCTGACATCACTAGAACACTCGCTTGTATATAATTTCAATGCCATTTGCACATTAAATGACAGCAAACCTGAATTTGCCACCAAGTATACACTCAACAAAAAACTGCAACCAATCCTTGTGCTCTGATGGGTGATGGTATGATACACAGTATTTCCATATATGTATTTGTCTCAGTCAAACATCACATTTTAGGTATACATTTTAAAAAATGTGTGAAGGAGCAACTCTCAGGTAAGCCTGATGAATCCTTCCCCGTACTGTTTGTTTATGGATCTAGCTTCATCTGGAGCAAAGGATTCAGCTGTGGAGGGCTCCAGAAAATCTTTTTACTTTCATTTCTTTAAGCCTTGGGAGGCTACACAACCCCCTTGGGGTCAATCCACTCCAGAAACTCACTCAGCAGGATGACTCAAGCAGTCACTAATATTCCAGCCTCAGATTCTGCTGGTAAAGGGTGTGGTAGGAGATTTTGGACAGGAAGCAGGGCAGCCTGGTTTCTCTTTCTCCTTGATCTCCACAAATCTTCCGCCTCCATGTTTGGCTTTTGCAGATGTGGTGCCGACCCCTCCAGACGGGCCACCCACCGTAGATACTGTCACTGGCCGAGCTGTCACACTGCAATGGAACAAGCCCAAGTGGCTGGACTCCGCTATTGGTAAGCAGGTCGAGAAGGCCTCTGTGCGTGTGTGCGTGCGTGTGTGCATGCGTGCGCTCGTGCACACACGTGCACAAGAGAGAGAGAGAGAAGATATTGGGCTTCTGTGGGCTTCTGTGCTCCCAATGTATTGCTTTGATTGCAAATAAACCAATAGCTTCCATTGGCATTTTATTCAGACCGCTGTATATTGTGTGTGTGTGTAAAGAGGTATTACACATTTGCATAACTTAATTGGAAACTGTGTTCATATTATGACTGGATGGTAATTGTCAGGGCTGTCCTCTTCACTGAAAAAAATAATAATTAAAATCTGCGCCAAGCAAAACAGAATCCTGCAGCCTGTATAAATCATTCTGATTACAGGCACACAATTTCCTTTATTATATATAACTCATTCTGCAATGCTACATCTTTTTTTTTTTTTGTTCAGCTCATCACTGAAAGGGGCCAGGAGCTATGCAGATCACTCACGACTCATTCCTGACCACCAGAAATCTTATTCAGCTGCCTCTCTGGCTTCTGAGATTGCAATAGGCAGTGCCCCCATACACCCAACAATATCTCCCCAGCCATAAAGACTAGAAACTTTTTTGTTTCTTTACTAGATTATAGATGTTTTGTGCACGGTATCACATTCTGCACTTTTCCTAAAGAAACACAACATACAAACATAGCCCTAGTTATTGTTTCTACTGAGAAAATGACATCCAACAAAGGGATTGTTAACTAAACTATAAGGAAAGAGGTCATGTAGCATCAGGGCCTCTCAACCCTATAGGGACCTATAGAGGCTTTGTTGGCTGATCCTATAGGCTGGCTTTTCCCAGTGCCTTGTGAGCTGATCCCGACTCCCCAACACTGAAGTGCTGGTTTGGAGAAGGGCAGGAGTCAAGTATGGTGCAGAAGTAGGGTTGCAAACTGCCAGGTAGTGGCAGGAGATCTCCTGCTAATTCAACTGATCTCCAGCCGATAGAGATCAGATCACCTGGAGAAAAATGGCCACTTTGGCAATTGAACTCTATGGCATTGAAATCCCTCCCCTCCCCAAACCCTGCCCTCCTCAGGCTCCGTCCCAAAAATCTCCCGCCGGTGGCGAAGAGGGACCTGGCAACCCTAACTGCAGAAGTTCTAACTGTGAACACAGTGTCCAGACCCTCCTTGGTTTAGTATGGGAATGCCCTTCTTCTTCCCTACAGATCCTGCCTCTGTCACCTACACTCTCCAACAGCAGATCCTGGGCACCAGCCACTGGACTGTTTTGGCCACGGGCGTGTGTGGCACCAGCTATACCATTCTGGCTCTGACCAAGGGTATCCGGTACTTGTTCCGTGTCCTGACATCGACAGCCAAGGCCAACAGCAAGCCCTCTCCTCCCAGTGACCCAGTGCAGCTCCTTGACCGAGGTAAGATGGCATCACAGTTGAGAAAAGGGAAAGGTGGATATGACTGGGAGGAGGGAAAAAGAAGAGAAGCAGCCCCCTCCCTTACAACTGAGGACAAGTGACCCCACAAGCAACTGCTGCGGGGTGGGCAGGAGGAAAGGTCAGGGCCAAGGACAGATTATTTGTGTGTTATCGGCTGGTTTTGTGAGTGTAATCTGACAGCATGAGAAATAAATTACATTAAAGTTGATGGGAGCAGAGAGACAAACTATACCTTATGCTGCTGCTGTGTTTAAAATAAACCCAAATGGCCCACATGTTTTTTGCAAAGTGCCCTTCAAAGTAGGTGATTAGCATCAGAGGCATCATCAGAGAAGAAAATGTTGCATTTTTAACCTCTTGCTCCTGTCTACGCTATTTTTATAATTAGAATGCTGAGTTTACTTAAGTTGCAGTACAAAAGATTAAAAGTCCAACCTACTAGCTGTCACTGTTTGTCCAAATCCCATGGCAGAGAGCCAGAAATGCCTTCTCTCTCAGGGGAATTGCTTGCTGTCTACAGCATTTTTGAGGCTACACTACCGGTACTTCTCCGTTGAAATGTAAAATTGCTTATGATACCTAAATCCTTCGGTGCCTCCTGCCTCTCTGGCAGTTTTCCTTCTACATGGAAAAGGACTGGAGCCTATGGGACTGTGACATTCTGGAGGGTCTCCTGGAAATGTTAACCCCATTCTGGTGTCCCTTTCCTAGGCTAGCATCTTCATAAGGATTAGAATGTTTATCTACTCAGTAGCTTGCCTGAAAGACCCAGGCCTCCACACAGGGTGAAGTCGGCACAAATTAAACAAAGGTTTATAAAATAAATTGTTTCTTTAGAATGCTAGAGGAAATCCTATAAGCAATCAAAATTTTTTAGTAACACTTGCTGTCTGTGGTCTGAATTAGGGTTGTTAAGCACGTGCCTGTAACCCCTGGGAGACTGGGGGCATTGGTGATGCGTTGACGTCATATCCAGTCAAAACCTGTGATATCACTCTCCATGGTACCCCCCCCCCAATTTTCTCCTACCACTCATTTGAGCACCATCAGGGAACAGGGGTGCTTTGGTGGAGGTTTGCCCACTGAAAGCAAGGAAATGGCACCATTTGGCAAAATGTTTAACCTGGTTCTGGAGTTGTAGCTTAGAACCCACTCACTAAATGCAACCGATCAGGAAATATACAGGAACATCCTCTGGAAAGAATCTCCCAAGTAAGGATGCCAGATCAATGGTCTCTAATAAAATCTAGTCTAGAGAGCTGGGAACTGGGAAATCCCCTCTTCCCCCCTCCCCTCCTGCCAATTACATTGCTCTTTTGATTGCTATGGCGGCTGTGCTTGCAGGCCCCTACCTAGAAGAGGCTCCCGTGGTCCTGGACAAACCGGATGTGGTCTATGCTGTAGAAGGGCAACCAGTCTACGTCACTGTAACTCTCAACCATGTAGAGGCTGCTGTCACCTGGAGGAGGTAGGACAGCCCCCAAGTTACACTCCCATATCCATGTAAGGGTCTGTAAGCTTTTGCTTTGTGTGCTCCCCCCCTGGGCTCATAAAAGCAGTCCAGGCCTTTTGCCTTTCTTTGGTTCAGGCGCTGCGTCCAGCAGGCCCCAGGTTGGAATGTCTCTTCCCACCATCCACCTCCCTTGCTCTCTCCGACTCCCTCCCACCAGCTATGGCCTTGGTGTGTAGATAGCAATAACGAGCTTCCTGAGATCTTTGATGTTCCTGTACCATGCACAATTATCTCGTAGATTCCCATAACATGCATTTGACATCTGCTTCCCTGTAGGGGTTATAATTCTGTCTTTGTGAAATTGCTAGCACTTGCAACTTTGCCATTGTAGGGCCTATACTAACCTGAAGCTTCCAATAAAGTTCCTTGTTTCTGCATGACCGTCTGAGCAAGTGATTTTATGGAGTTTGCACAGGGAGGTTGGGAACCCTCACAATCCAGTTCACTGTTCCCCTGGCAAGCTGTTGGGCAGAATACCCAGTTAAAGTGGTATCAAAGAGACTGTATGATCTGTCATGATGTCAATTGTTAGGTAACAATTTGAAAAGGGGAAGGAAAAGACCCAGAGAGAGACATGTCCCAGAACAGGCTGCAGAGAGAGCTCCTAGCTATATATGTCTTTCACTTTTGTGCATAGCCTGTCCTGCTCTGTGAGCTCAGGGTGAGTTATAAAAATCTCATTCAAAATGTTAAATTCAGTATCCCTAAAGGGCTCACAATCTACACATTCATGTTTTTAAAGAGTTTTAAGGACCCAGACCCCAGCTATTTTCCCACTTGGAGTTGTTTCCCCATTTTTGCTGCTCCACATGGAGTATTCTGTGCGCATAGAGCAGCAAAAATGGGGAAATAGCTCCCCCCAGCTCTCTTTTGGCCCAGGAAAATGGCTTGGGGTGGGAGGAAGGAACCCCCACCCCTATGGTGGCATTCCAAGCCTGTTTGAGCTCTTTTTAATTTTGTAAAGGCCATTCCCTGCAGCTGCTGTGTGGCTGGGGGAACCTGACTTGGGTGTGGGGAATTTGGACCCAGCTCTTTAAAAACATGAGCATGTAATTTGGCCCTAAGTGTACACTTAACCGGGAGGTTTGGGAAATTGTGGCTACCTTGTGAACGCACCTCTATGAAACACATGGCTGCAAACATGTTTGTCTAATTCACATTAACATTCTAGGTGTAACAATAATATAATATGTGAAGCAGCCTTCAATAATGATGATGTGGGGTTTGGAAAAACGAAGACGAGCAGAACAATTGGCAACATATTCTCCAATGTTAACCTTACAGAATATATAAATCTTTATTTTACAAACCGTTTATATCATATAAATCCCACGTCAGGTGGTCTGCAATATCTTCTCATGCTGCTAATATTTTTGTTTCCATGTTATCAAAATGGCTAAAGAGCCATGATATGACTCCCCAGGGTTCATGAAATATGAAGTACTTCTCCGCTAGAACTTAGTAATAAGATTCTCAACAGATGTTAGCTGTGTTCTTATTGCTGAGGCATCTGGCTTTGATAGGAAGGGCCAGTTGGTGGTGTGTCTGTTCCTCAGAGAGTTAACAGAAGGTTAGTGGGTATTATTAAATTAGTGGAGGAAAGTAAGCAAGAACGCATTCTATTGTTTTTAGATACAGGGGGAAAAACTTTTGTCTACATGGTATGATCCTTTTTACTGTAAACTCTGGATCATTATAACATTGGAAGTAATTTTAAATAATGGTTTTCATTAATTGAAAAGAACAAAAAAGGGAAAGGGAGAAAATGTTATAAAGCCACGGAGGCAATTGCCAATGCAAAGTGGTAAACAGCTGATTATAAGAACATAAGAAAAGCCATTCTGGATCAGACCAAGGTCCATCAAGTCTAGCAATCTATTCACTCAGTGGCCAGCCAGGTGCCTCTAGGAAGCCCACAAACAAGACAACTGCAGCAGCACTATCCTGCCTGTGTTCCACGGCACCTAATATAATAGGCATTGCTCCTCTGATCCTGGAGAAAACAGGCATGTATCTTATGACTAGTATCCATTTTGACTAGTAGCCATGGATAGCCCTCTCCTCCATGAACATGTCTACTCCCTTCTTAAAGCCTTCCCAGTTGGCAGCCATCACGACATCCTGGGGCAGGGAGTTCCACAGTTTAATTATGCAAGAGTTACATCAACAGGTATTGCAGTGGTAGTCATCTTTATCTTTCACCTACATGCTGTTCTTTTCTGTCTCTCCTAGGTCTGGTGTGGTGCTGAAAGACAATGACCCCAACTGGGAGATGAGTATGCCTGATGATGACCAGCATTCATTGAGATTCTTCCGGGTTGGCAAAGGTGATGTAGGGGAATTGACCTGCGAGGTGAGCAACCAGCATGGATATGACCACTGCTTCATCAGCTTGGAGCTGGCAGGTATGGGATGCTCAGAACCACACCACCACTGTCCATTCACCTTCATCCTTAGTCTCTGTTCTGAGTACAATGTGTCTTCTAAAGATTGTGCTCCAAATTCTTATCTATGAGATTAGAGACTCACCTAGGCATTTCAAGCATTCTCATAATCAGTAAGCAGGACTTTTCACACAAGCCACAATCTTTATTTATTTATTTCATTTATATCCCAACCTTTTCCCATTATGGAACTAGGTTCCCAGGAAGAAGGGCCTCTGCCATCTAGGTGCTGACCAGACCCCCAGACCGGCTTAGCTTCAGCAAGTTTTCCGTTTCATGTGCCTTCCAATAATTCCTTCAGCCCCCCATGCATTATGAGAGTGTGAAGTCTGTCACCGCAGAAGCTTCTGCCACTCTGGAGTGGGGCAGTCCAAGGCTTTTATATAAGGCTAGGAGAGAGGACTGGAGATCTCCATGAGAAGAACCAGGATAGGCAGCTGTTGCTAGCTAGCTGGATCATTTTCTTGGGTGGTTTAGGGGCCTGAACGGATCTTCCTCTGTTTCAATAGAGGGACCCTGCTTTGAATCGATCATGGAAGACATTGAAGTCGGGGTGGGTGAGACACCACAGTTTGCCGTGGTGGTAGAGGGCAAACCTCTTCCAGACATCATGTGGTATAAGGTGAGTGTGGGCCAAGACTGGGGCTACCTGTGGCTGAGGAACATTCTTAAGCTTCAGCCATGCCTACCTTGTCACTGCCCCCCTCGGTTTTGTCCTTTGGATCCCCTGTATCTCAGCCATGCCTCTCAGTGGTGCTAATGCCCATCAGTCCTAGCCCATTCTTAGGTCTTTTATGCATGGGTTGGATCTCCCTGCTTGGACCTGGGTTCATCGCACATTAAAGTAACCTCGGTTGGGGGAAACTGTATGCATTGGCTTGAATGATCAGGGACAAAACTGTGTGCTAATCGAACCATGAATACAGAAAAACAGTCTCCCAAGCTCAAATCAAGTCCCACCCCTTTAAATGCTGCTCTGTAATCGGCTTGCCTCACAGTGCTCCCCGTGAGAGAAGATTTCCTTCCCTCCCCAAACCCAACTGGAACATAAAAAAAAATTTTAAGGAAAAAAAAACAAAAAACAGAGCTACCTGAAAGAAGGGGGGGGGAGAGAAATCAAGCTTCATTTTAAAAAAGCCTTTCTTTTGCTCAGAAAGAGCTCTGAGGTAGCAGGACGCAGGAAGCACTTGAATTCCTGCCTCTTTACACACTGCTTTGTGATTGGCGGTGAGAGAAGCCAGTGTTCTTTCCCCCCCTGTTTAGCCATCAGCATTCTGCTTTGAGGAGGGGGTTGGAAAAGGGTGGGGCGTGATGGTGCGGGTACACTCAACCCAAGAACGGAGTATGCACGCTCTGTGACTCCGGAATGAGCCAGGATGAACGGTTTGATTTGGGCCAGAAGAGGAATGGGAAAAGCTGGGTTCATTTTGCATCGAAACAGCATTGAGCTTCCAAGGAATGAGGTATCGTGCATACTTAAAAATTTGATCCTGGCTGAAACGGGGAATAAAGGAGATTAAAGCGACCATGCATAAATGACCTTAGTCTAAGTTTTCTTGGCCCTCTGTGATGTAGTTAGGAGTGTTCTTGAAAGTGGTTGTGCACATTCTCTACTGTGATGCTGATCGACAGGCTATGCTATTACCCCTGCCAGGCATAGGGTTGTGGAAATCGTTCCCGGGCTTTTCTGACATAATCTCCCCTGTATCCAAGACCACGTTGGGCTATTAAAATGGCCCTGGAGTCTGCCAAACTGAGCGGCCCATGAGGAGGAGCTCAGCTCAGATCCAGCAATGACACGTACAGACTCACCCATCACATACTCCCATGCCATGACCAGCTAGGTCTGAGCTAAGTGGCCCCTGCACAGGGCAGCTTGGCTCAGATCTGGCCAGTGGCAGCGACATGTGTAGGCTCATCTATTGCCTCCTCCTATGCCACTGCCAGACAGGTCTGAGAAAATAGCTCCAGGGCCAGTCAGCAGCAGCATGAGGTCCAAGTGGCTCTCCAGGGCAGGAGTGCACAGGTAAGCCAAATGTCATGATTTTTTCATGAGTAATGGAACTAAGTGGAGAGGTTCTAGAAGGGGAAGAATTTGGGGAAAAGGGTTAGGTAGCATTGGGCGGGTGTCTCAAGGGCAACCATACAATGGAACATAATAAAAGATCTTTCCTCTAACCTTATGCCTGCCAATGCTTTGTCTTAATGAAATATCCTCTGTAGGATGAGGTGCTCCTAACTGAAAGCAACCACCTGAGCTTCGTGTATGAAGAAAGTGAATGCTCACTGGTTGTACTGAACACCACAGAGCAAGATAGTGGGGTCTATACATGCATTGCACGCAACCTGGCTGGAGAAGTGTCTTGCAAGGCCGAGCTTGTCGTTCGTGCAGGTACGTGTCATACTACTAGCCCTAAGGAGTGCAGGTTTTAGTGTAACCCAACTTGTGGGAAATATCGGATAGCACTCAGAACTACCCCAAAAATCTTTGTCAGTTGCATTATCTCTGATTCTCTCCCCCTTTGAAATCTGCTTCAAGTATAAAGAAGACAGCGAGGCCCCAGAATAACATATTTTAATGAATGTCATTAGTTTTACTATTAGTTTTCCTAATAATAATGACAATAACAAATGTGATTTTTTATTAGTCAATGAACAAATGTACATCACTTCTGCTCTCGCAAGAACAGTAGGCCCGGCCTCATGTATGTAGTGTATGTACTATCCCTAGTCAGTCTAGAGCTTCATACTACCTTCCAGACATATTGCCTTTATTGCAGGTTCCTGACACTTTTGAAAATCTCTGAAGTTTGAGTGCACCCAGTCCAAAGGTAGCTCACGAAGCTAAGTCTCAGCCTCATACCATGAGGTTCTTCGTTCAAGCTCCAGAATCCCAGATAGTTGAGTTCCTTTTCAGGAGTCATGGAATTCATTCTGTCATACCAACATGAGGCAAAATATTTCATTTGTTGGGAGTCAGATCTAAAGGTGCATAAGTAACTGTAAGTCGGGGGGGGGCAGGTAGGTGGTGCAGGGCTTGTCCAGTGAATATTATTCGTTTCTCCTCCCCCTGCTCCATGTTGCTTTCTAGCTGCACCAGATGCTGATGCCGCACTGGCAGAGAAGGAATCACACACCACTCGTCACCTGGCTGACTATTATGATGTGCATGAGGAGATCAGCAGGTAATGCATGCTGGGGAGGGTTGGGGGAGAACAACATGTATCACTGTTTTGGGCTGAGACTTTTTTTGGGTGGGTGGAGAATGGCCCAGCAACTACATCTTGCTTCCAGGATATGTGTGGGAGTTAGAGTGAGATTTACAAACGTGAATTCAGTGATGGGCCATATCATGCAGCTTATTGATCACTGGATCTGTCAGGTGTTCAGCACAGGAAATCTGCAGCCACAGATGTGGGGAATTTGCACATAGAGACAGTGGTGGTGTCCTCTTCCTTCCCTGCCTTTCTTTGTGTACAAATATGATTATTTTGAGTTACCTATCTCCCTTCATGGGGAACACCAACAAGAACAGGGCTTGCCTGTATTCCCAAAACTATGGGTGATGCTTCACCCAATAAGATGACTTGACTGGAGATGGTGGTGGCAGCAATTCCACATTAGACCACTATATTTGTGTGAGATATACAGTTGCCCATCTGACCCCTTGTGCATCTTTTTGGCCGAGTCCGTCCTTTACCAACAGTTAATGTGGTACAATGGGAAAAGCCTCTTCAGTGGAATCCTCTCCCTCAGTTCCCTCAGAAAGAGATTCCTTGTGAGGAACAGAGAGTGTTATGGGCTGGACCATTTTTCCAGGCAAATGCCCCTCATTTTCCCCATCATACCCTGCTCTTCCCTTTGTCCAGCTGGGTCAAGGCAGGGATGACTTCATTTCAGCTAATCGAGTGGAGAAGCAAGAGATATGGTTTCTCACTCAGTGATCTGTGCCCGTGTCCCAGGGGAGCTTTCTCATATGTTCGACGAGTGTCTCAGAAGAGCTCTGGTTTGGCCTTTGCTGCCAAGTTCATCCCTTGCCGTGCCAAGGCCAAGAAATCAGCGCGCCGTGAGCTGGGCATCCTAGCTCAGCTGGACCACGAGCATATCGTCTACTTTCACGATGCCTTTGAGAAGAGGAATGCTATCATCATTGTCATGGAGCTGTATCCTCTGTCTGTGGGACCCGGTAGGGACCTTGGGATTTGGTCTGTGGAATTATTTATTTGTTTGCATCCTACACCTCAGCCCCAAAGTTTCTTGGGGCAGTATACGTGCATTACCATACATAAATAAATCCTTCCCCCCACATTTTCAGTAGAACAATCTATAAACCATAATGATACAATCTGAACTATCAGCTACTATGCTCTATATAAGAACAAATGGAAGCACACATTAGAGCACAGATAAAACACCAATAAGAGCAGATAAAAAGCATATGCCAAATAACAATTATGCATAAGCCAAATTATACCTAGCAAATATGCTGTTTAAAAATTTCAAGATATGAGTTAACTAATCAACTTCACCACTCAAATGAAATCCACACTGTAAACCAACCAATCATTTAACTAAACACCTAGGTGAATAACAACCTCTTTATCTGATGCAAGAAATGCATCAATCAGATCTGGCATCAGGCAGCGAGTCACACTTGGGGTGCCACAATTGACAAGGCCCTGCTCCTAGGAGCAGACAAACTCATCTCTGCAACTGTAGGAAGTCAGAGCAGGGCCAGCAATGAAGATCTTACTTGAAGGTCAGGAATGTGTGGGCAGTTCCTACACTTGGGATTCCTGGAAGGACACCACTGTAAGGAATTTGGTAGCTTTAGGGTCCTATAATGCACAGGGTTGGAAAGTGCTGTTGCTTCTCTATGCATACTCTTTTCCTTGACAGAATGTGCAGCTGCACAGGAGACGAACTGCTGGAGCGGATAGCAAGAAAACCCTCCGTGAGCGAATCTGAAGTGAGTGACTATAGTAGTAAACAACCCAGACTCTGGCTCCATCTGCTCACAATCTAGCTTGCACGTTTCAGACAGGAGCTGTAGGTGGTCTAAGGAAGTATAGCAGCCATTCATTGTAATGACAGCTGGGAGAGGGCTGGGTACCCAAGGTTGGGTGAAAAGAAAAAATATATAGGTCTACCGTATGTGTAAATATTGAAAGTATAATTTATTAGAAGCTCTGTGTAAAATTTAAAATTCTTTAAAAGCATTAAAATAGCACAATGGCATACCCTGATGACTGTAACCACATACCAAACGCGTTTCGGCCTATGGGGCCTTCATCAGTGGTTAATTAAAACACTTTCTTAAGCCTGCACACATACACAGAAATACAATAATGCATACAAATACAAACAGTTCAAACCCAACCAGGCATGTGTATATGTTGTCTGAAAAGAGAGAACAATAATGGGTTAGTTACCATTATTTTTAACTAACCCTTTTTTAACTAACCCTTTTTAACTAACTCTCAGGATATGCCATTGTGCTATTTTAATGCTTTTAAAGAATTTTAAATTTTACATAGCGCTTCTAATAAATTATACTTTCAATATTTACACATAGACCTATATATATTTTCTTTTCACCCAACCTTGGGTACCCAGCTTCTGTTTTTAGGTTGGGTTTTATTCCCCCTTTTCTTCCACAGTTGGGGGAGGGCATCAGTTTTCCCCAGTCAGTATATGTGAAGCTAATTAGGTCTCTTTATAATCATAACTTACTATGACTTTTCCCCCTGGATTATTTCTCCTGCAGATACGCTCCTATATGCGGCAAGTCCTGGAGGGCATCAGCTACCTCCACCGTCACGGCATCCTGCACCTTGATATTAAGGTGAGCCCATCCCAGCATGTCCTGGGCCTTATCTACATTTCCTGTCTGTCTGGCTCAGCCGGGCTGTAGATTACCCTGTTTGTTGCCTGGGACCATTATGGTGTTACAAGAGCAGCACAATAAATACTTCAGTGCTTAACTATAAACTATAACCAACCCGTTGGATTCATGTGATGTCTGGCTATTGATGTTATCACTTGTAAGAACCTGCTTCAGGTCCACACATTTCAGGGTTGTGGGAGACTTCAACTAATAGCTGTTTTACTTGGGGCACTTTCCTTACTGCTTCTGCACTCTGCTCTTCTCTGCAGCCTGAAAACCTGCTGCTGGCTGAACCAGGCAGTGATCAGGTGAGGATCTGTGACTTTGGCAATGCCCAGGAACTGACTCCAGACGAGCCACAGTACTGCAAGTACGGCACCCCTGAATTTGTAAGCCCTGAGATCATCAGCCAGAGCCCCGTCTCCAGTGTCACCGATGTTTGGTAAACCGAGGAACCCGCCTGATGTAATATGTGTCTGTGCATGTACCTGAAGTGTCTCTGAATGAAGGTATCAGAAAGGAGCATGCTAAAGAGGGGGGGACCCCTGAGTTTGGGTATCGAGCATGTTCAGAGAATAAATATTATGAGATTATGGATATGCTTAGCTTGTATGTGAGAAAGTGTTCTAGGACTGCTAAGGGTAGAAAGACAGGGCATTTATGTTGGACTTTTGACTGCTGGCTTGCATGGAGAACATTAGGCACATGTGTGCCCACTTGTCAAAATAGAGGTGTCTCAGAGGCACAGATTATGTGGCCTACTTCACGACTCCAGCAGATCAGGATCTGCCACTTTCTAGAGGACAACACACACCTAGTTTTTTGTGTGAGGCCAGTTGGGGCATGAAGGCATGTCACATTACCCTCTTAATATCCCCTAGGCAAACCCAAACAGTGCAGGCACTAGAATGGCCTGACATTGTGGACTCACCCCCCAGAAAATCTTGTGGTCTTACATAATCTTCTAGCCAGAGGCATCTTCTCTTGTGATTGCCAAGCATAGGTTCCAAAAAATCTATGTAACTTGGCTCCTAGGATGTGTCCTGTGTGAACCCTGAAATTCTGTCTCTCCTCTTTGTTACAGGCCAGTGGGAGTCATCACATACTTATGGTAAGTCTCAGATTTGGCTAGGCTTGTCCAGGCCTTTCCCATACCCTCCAAATTACATGTTACAGGTCCCACAAAGAGCGAGGCCGCAGTCTTTTTGTTCCGCCCCTATGCACCTGCCACAGTGCTGTGCACAGAGCCTACCGCCACTGAGCCCATGGTGGAAACTGGGGTTTTGGGAAGCCTTGAAAGGCTGTCCTTCCAAAATTTCCACACCTGCACCCATGCATGCTGGGCACAGGATCTTCAGAGGATGTGCCCCCAGACTTACCTACTGGGTGTTCTGCTGAGAATTTTCTGACTGTTTCCCCCTTCCTAGCCTTACAGGAATCTCCCCATTTGTGGGTGAGAACGACAAGACCACACTCATGAACATCCGCAACTACAACGTAGCTTTTGAGGAGAGCATGTTCACAGGACTGACGCGAGAGGCAAAAGGCTTTGTTATCAAAGTGCTGGTTAATGATCACCTGTGAGTAACTGGGTTCTGTGAAGTTCCTCCTGGGGCGGGATGGGAGCCCTCCATCGGCTGTGACTCAAGGAAGATTCCCACCTGCCTCCTTCTCACCCTCCTGTGTAGAGCCAGGCAGAAAGCGGAACTCAGGCCTCTGGCGGGGAAGAAAGGGAAAGACGCCTCTCAGTGGGTCACAAGTAGAGGTCCGGTCCTCCGTCTCCTCAGATGGAAAGAGATTCGATTCCCCCAATTCCTTGCGGGCAATGCTCCCCCAGTCATCAAATACCCTCACCCTGACTTCTTTGCGTATGATAGCAAGTTCCTTGGAGATATAATCTTTTAGGAAATATATAACTCTTTAGGAAATAGGTCAGTAATACCACTCTGTCCAAACAGTGAGGCTATCATCCTAAAAAAAACACCAGAAAATTGCTCTTTGGGTCATATGATTAGACTCTGGAGAACAAGGTGTGTTGGGAAAAAAGCAGGAGTCAGGCCAAACAATTCTTCCTATAGAGGAGACGATTGAGAGAGTGGGAGCCGGAGGGGGAAGGTTTGCTGTTGAGGAACAATGGGAACCTCTAAACATATCTTTCTCTTAGACTAGTCTAGTGAATGCCACTTGCACACCCTGGTTTCTTCTTGTCTTTTTAAACAGGAGGCCCAATGCAGAGCAGACCCTAGAACATCCCTGGTTCAAGGTGAGTCCAGTGGGTGAGACTCACATTGGTTTGGAGAGGAGGAAGATGATTGTCTGGGCAGGAGAAAATTGGAGGAGTTGGGGGGTTGGGTTCCTTCCAGCTCAGCTTCCTGCCACATTTACTTAGAACAAAAGCTGCTGTTTCTGACTGTCTCTGCTTCCATTTTCCTTCCTTCCAGACACTGGCAAAGGGCAAGAGCATCAGCACGGATCATCTCAAGCTGTTCATATCCCGTAGGAGGTGGCAGGTAAAGTTGAAGCTGGAGATGGAAAATCCATTGGCTGGCAGCAGTGGAAGAGTTTAGATTCTATGGGTGGTGGTTCATAAAGAGAGTGATTATTTAGAAAGTTATAGGTTTTATAAGTATTGGTCGATGTTTGTTTGTTAAGAAGGTTGTTTTTTAATGTTGTATTACTGTACATTTTAATATATATATACACACACACGCACACACACACACACACTTCCTGCTTCCTCTGAGCTCTTTCTGAGCAGAAAAAGGGCTTTTTAAAACCGAGGCTTTGATTTCTTCCCCCTCCCCCACTTTTTTCAGATTGCTCCGTTTTTTGTTTTTTTGTTCTTAAAATGCTTTTTATGCGTGGGGTGGAATCTTCTCTCACAGTGAGCACTGCGAAGTAAGCCAATTACAAAGCAGCATTTAAAGGGGTGGGACTTGATTTGAGTTTGGAGACTGCTGGGGCAGAGATTCCCAAATGAAAAGTGTGGGTCTAGCCAGCAACGAACCTCAGGTAAAACTCCCATGCATAAATGATGAGAGACGTTTTGGCGGGGGGCCAATTTTGGCACAATAAGCATTTTGGAGGGCAAGCAGTAGCACATAGGAAGGGGGCCTAGATGGTGAGGAACTGGGAGCTGTAGCTATGTCTCAGTCTATGGTGGGATAAACTAGTAATGGAGCGGGGGGGGGGACAGCTGGGTGCTTGTAAAGGAAACCAAATCGTGGAAGGGAGCCTAATGAGGTTAGATGATGGGTAGTTTTAGAAAAGGTGAAGTACAAATAAAGTAAGTAAAATAAAATAGGTTTGTGTAATCAACCAGGGTGCTTGGTTTCAACACCTAGTCCTGATCCTGCTCACAAAGTCAGATCTTCCATATAACTCTTAGGATATTCTACACATTTTTTTTTAAGAATAAGTCATTCAATTTTACCTTTAAATACTCATATGCCAAACTTTTGATATACAAGAGGAGCCAATATTTCAATAATATTTCAAGTTCTTATTTATCGCACTACCACTCCTCCTCCTATGCATTATTCTTTTATGATTTTGTCCCAGTTTCCCATGGGTCCATGTGAAAGACCATAGTTTTCTCATTTTCTGCAAAAAAAAGAAGCAATGTTCCTTTATGGCTTTGAATGAAAGGATCCTTACCCTGTGGTTGAAACCCCCCCCCCCACACGCACATACATACATTCTCCTGAGCCTAGCACATCATACTGCCTGTGTGCTTCCTGGCCCCTACAACAAGGGATGGCAGTGTCCTTGGATATGTCAGCAGAAGCTGAGAGGTCAACGCCTTGTCATAAAAGGTGGGGACGTGATGGGGGCTTTCATCCCAGCCCGTTTCTCCCTCACCTCAAATATGCTTTCTCTCCCCAGCGCTCCCAGATTAGTTACAAGTGCAACATGGTGCCACGGCCTATCCCTGAGCTTCTGGAGGACACATCTAGCCACTTGTCCATTGCTGTGCCACGCCTTCTCAAGGAGACTTCAGTGCTGTCCTCATCTTCTGACTCTGATGACCCAGAAGAATTGCCCTATATCCCCATGCCCCATCAGCCTGAATTTTCTGGTTCTCGCATGTCTCTCACTGAGATCCCCACAGATGATGAGCCTCTGGGCCCAGATGGTGCTCCAGTGGATGAAGAAGGTACGTCCATGGAATGGCAGGATGAAGGACAGGGAGTTGCAGTGGACACCAAGAGAAAGGAAGAGGTGGAGTCTTCTGTCAGGAGGCAGAAGGGTATGTTGCCACGAAAGCGCTCCACAGAGGCTGAGGAGCTTGGCTGTTCTGACGAGGAGGCTCGTGACACCAGGAAGAGATCTGAATACCCCAGGAAGGCCCTGAAGAAAGGTTCTAGTCTGGATTCCCCAGAAGCATCAGACAAGACTTCACACAAGAGGGAGCTGCGTCGTGGCAGTTCTGCCGATAGCGCCCTATTGCTTAGCCTTCCCTCAGATGAAGCCGAGTATCAGTCTCATTCCCGTAAAAAACTGATCAAGGCAGCCTCCATGGAGTTGCCCCATCGGAGCCCCAGCCCTGGAACATTGTGCCACAGGAAGGGTGGTTTGCCTGAGGAAGAATACACTCAGCGTTTGGAGCTTATGCGCCAACGCTTGCTACGTGGCAGTCCTGTGGATGGCAAATTAAGTGGATTGCGTGGACCCCTGCTAGAGACACTTGGCCTTGAGAAGAAGGTGTCGAGGCCTCCCAGGCTGGAGAAACAGCTGTCCCCTGGACATAAGATGGTGCGTGCAGCGTCTAGCGAGGCAGCTCCTCAGCAACTGCCCCCTGAGGGGCGCCTCCTCCAAAAGAGCAGCTCCTTCAGCCAAGGTGATGGGGAGCCTGTTATCCTGCACCGCCGCTCAGGAGCACCACTAGAAATCCCCTTGGCACACACTGAGGCCCAGAGATTAAAAGAGACACCGTCACTCTCAGCTTTGAATGAGTCCAGACCACACACACCGCATGAGGTTCCCTCCAAGCCACCCACCCCTGAGATGGAAGAGTCAACAAAGCCTAGTACTAGGCCTGGTTTGAGGAGACCAACAACTAGGGGCTCTGAGGACAAGCCATTGGCCAGACTCACCAAACCTGATACCCCAACATCTGTAAAAGCCATAGTTCCCCGAAGGGAATCAATACCACTTGCACTAGTTTCACCCACTCCTTGCAGCTCAGCACCCAAACGTTCTGCCTATGCCGAGGTTATGCAGTCCATCATGCTTCCAGCTCACAAGGAGGCAACAGACACTTCTGTTGCTGCCCCAGAAAGTGTACCCCAAAGTTCCTCAGCGGCTATGCAATCCCACACTGCTGTCTATGCCAAGGTGGCAGCTCAGATGTCTGGCAAAGAGTCATCTGTCCCAGCTCACTCCTCTAGTACTGAAAACATCCTGGACATTGATTCTGAAGAGGTGTTTGAAGCCAAGTTCAAGAGAAGCCGGGAAGGCTCCTTCAGCAGGGGCCGTAAACTACTTTCCAGGTCAGAGGAGCGGCAGCTGGCTGGGCCCCTGGTGCGAGAAGAAGGCATCTATCGGCCCAGTCCAGTGGGTGCTCCACTCGAGCTGTCCAAGACTGTGGCCTCTCGGCGCCTGGGAGAGCGCTCTCGCTCGGTACAAGACCTGCATGAGGTGGAGAAAGAAACCGGTTTCATTCGCAGGATGTCAATGCGACTCCGACGCACGCCCCCCACTGAAAGAAGGAAGATCAAGGAGGAGGGAGGAGGAGGAGCCACAGTCCAGGGCCAGCGGCTTCCCAGGGGCCTGATGTCCAAGGACAAAAAGGACTCAGACAGCCCAGGGTCAGAACCAGGATCCAGTGAGTCACCCGTCATGGCTGTACGCAGGAAGATTGGCACCACCATGGGGCGTCTCTCCACACACCTACGCAGCCATTCGCAGCAGCATGCTGATGAAGACCATACAGCCGTGGCCGGTGACCATATCAGACAGCCTGAGAAGAGAATTCCTTTGCTCTCTCAGCTGCGTCGGGCAAATTCTGAAGGTGAAAATCTACGCCAGGTGGGCATCCCACAGAACCAGCTGGCAGCCCAATCTGCCACTGTCCCTTCCACAGAGTCCTTCCAGTCTGAATCATCCACAGGCAATGGTGAGCACTGGGGCAGGGGGCAAACTGAATATACGTAAAGAAGATGGTGCAGGGGATTCATCACCTCGGGCTTCTAGCTTTAAAACTAAAGCAAGTGGGAAGGAGCCCCATGTGATGCACCACATTGCTGGCCTCTGCCATTTTAGACTACAAATGGGATCAAATGTTTAAATCTTTCCTGACCTGAAATACTCTCAAAATACACTAATCAAATATGAAAGGGAAAAGGCTGACAGAGAACCTCCTTGGGGAGGGAAGGCGGCATGGTAGAGCCCAACCTTGCCAGATCTCAGAAGCTAAGCAGGGTCAGTACTTCAATGGGAGGCCACCGAGGAAGACTCTGCAGAGGAAGGCAATGGCAAACCACCTCTGCTTCTCACTTGCCTTGGGAGCTCTTTGCTGGGGTCTCCATAAGTCTGTTGCAACTTGACCGCACTTTACACACACACACACACACACACACACACACACACACACACACAGAGAGAGAGAGAGAGAGAGAGAGAGAGCCTCCTTGACATGCTAGTTTTGTATATACAGGAAGCATTCAAGCATTTGAACTCCCTGCTGTCTGAAATGGTATAGTCCAACAATAGGTACATTGCAAAATGTTTCTGCTCATTGACTTTACTGTTAGACCAATCCATCTATAAATTTGGGGCAGAAAGGGCCTGAGCATTTCTGCAAAATTACTGCCATGATCTACAGTGGGGGAAAAACTACTGTGTACTGCAAAGAAACTGTTCAGCACCCCTTTATGCCATTTCAGAGCAGACCCAATTAGGCAGGCAGGTTCATGGAGCACTGGTGGTCAAGTCTACCATTATGTGCTGAGGGTTGGAGCCCCCCCCCCCCACATCAAAGTTGAGAAGGGAGAAAAATATAATAAAAAAAACTGTATCACCTTCTTTACTTATTTTGGGTTTCTTAAAAACAAATCTTAATCTCAAATTCAAACCCACAGTCAGGTGTTTGGAAGGGAAGCTTGTATATGATGATTCAAGTAATATGATGATTCAAATTACCTCATCTGTCTGTGGAATGTAGACCAAGCTTTACTTGGTGGGAATCCGTGTCGCCTATTAGCTGCCCATTAGCACTCTGCATTTCTGCAAAGGCAAGGATGGCCAATACCCAGGTGAGGTCTGGAGATCTCCCAGAACTACAGCTGATCTCCAGATAGGGTTGCCAACCTCCAGGTACTAGCTGGAGATCTCCTGCTATTACAACTGATCTCCAGGCAATAGAGATGAGTTCACCTGGAGAAAATGGCTGCTTTGGCAATTGGACTCTGTGGCATTGAAGTCCCTCCCCTATCCAAACCCTACCCTCCTCAGGCTCTACCCCCAAAATCTCCAGGTATTGCCCAGTTTGGAGCTGGCAACCCTGTCTCCAGACTACAGCAATCAGTTCCCCCTGGGAAAATGGCTGCTTTGGAGAGTAGACTTTATGGAATTATACCCCATTGAGGTCCCTCCCCTCCTAGGATTGCCACCTCTGGGTACAGAAATACTTGTAGATTTGAGGTGGCACCTGAGAGAGTTGGGGTTTAGGGAAGGGATGGACCTTGGTAGGGTATAGTGCCATGCAGTCCACCTTACAAAGCAGCAGTTTTCTCCTGGAGAAGAGGAATAAATAAGTGATTTATGTAGTCTGGAAATCAGTTGTAATTCCAGGAGATCTCCAGCCCTCACCTGGAGGTGAGGCAACCCTATCCCCAGGGAAGGGGGGTGGTCACTTCCACGGCATTGAGGCAGGGAAACTGTGGGGAAAACTGCCATGTGGAAGCCCCATTGCTGCTGCACTTAATCTGCAACTACATCAGCAACAGGGAAACAACAAAATCCCATCCCTGTGTAGAAGACACCAGATTCTGCCCTCCATAGAAGTCATTCTCTCCAGGGAAACTGATCTCTGTAGTCTGGTAATCAGTGGTAATACCAGGAGATTTCCATGCCCCACCTGGAAGTTGGCAACTAGAGTTGCCAACTCGGGGTTGGGAAAAACCTGGAGATTTTGGGGGTGAAACCTGGGAAGGGCGGGGTTTGGGGAGGGGAGGTATCTCATCAGGATACAATGCCATAGAGTCCACCCTCCAAAGCAGCCATTTTCTCAAAGGGGATTGATCTTCATCATCTGGAGATTAATTGTAATAGTAGGAGATCTCCAGGTGCCACCTTGAGGTTGGCAATCCTATTGGCAACCCCACCCTAGCACCTCACTGAAGTTGAGTGTGAAAGCTGGTTTTGTTGCCAGGCTGCAACCCAAACAGAGAGGAGGCAACATGGGGCATCATTCAGACTGCCTTCCCTTTGCACCTGAGTTTGAACTCATTGGTTGAGACTGAGCCTTCCTTTCATCTCGGCTGTTTTTTGGACTTTTTCAATACATGCTGCTTCTGAGCTTTTCAGAAAGCGTGTGATTCTTTTGCCAGGCAAAAAGGGAGGTATTCCTTTTGGCTCTACTCCTGTAGCAGCCATTGTGGGTTTAGCTCCGCCTCTTTGGCAGCCATTTTGGGGTGGCAGTTACCACCTCCTCTAAAAAAATCCAAAGATGTTTGTAGGCTCAAAATGTTGGGGAATAAACTTGCCTCGCTTATTCCTAACTGCACATACACAGTCTGAAGCGGAGCAGCCATTTCTGACCACTTCAAAATTATACCTCATTCTGCTGCGTGTGCAAGATAGGCCTGAGTTTCACTTTTTTGTGAAGGGGGTAGTATTTTGCCACATTACTTAACATTTTTAGAAAAATGGCACACGTGTGAAGTAGGCAATGATGCGACCAAGCCCGTCCTCCATGGCAGACAATAAGCCTCATTGTGGCTTACTTTGCCAGGCCAGCCTTTTTATGGGTCTGTTCGAGGTAGGGTTGCCAGCTCTGGGATGGGAAATATCTGGATATTTTGGGAGTGGAGCCTGAGAAGGGTGGGGTTTGGGGAGGGGAGGGACTTCAGTGGGGCCTAATGCCATAGAGTCCAATTGCCAAAGCAGCCATTTTCTCCAGGTGAACCGATCTCTGTCATCTGGAGGTCAGTTGTAATAGCGGGAGATCTCCAGCCATCACCTGGAGGGTGGTAAACCTACTTTGAGGGGCTGTTTGTCAGTGAATTTCTAAAAGTAAAAACATGATTATTGAGCCTCTCTCGGTGTCACCCAGTTTTCTCTTCTGTCCTTCATCAAACCTGGGCAATGTTCCCAGACATTTGGAGGCTAGTTGAGATTACTGGCCTTAGTGAGGGGTAGTATTCTCTAAATGGTCAGAGGTTATTTAGCTTTTCATGACTGAGCTGTAGCACCAAAAGTAAATTATTCTAGTGCTAAATTCTGGTGAGGAGCCCCCTGCTCAAACGAAACAATTTATCTGTGTCCGCAAGGCTGAAATAAATGAATTTTCTAACTTTATGGAAACAAGTGGTTCCATTTTTAGGAGGCTGAATGGTTTTTAAAAAGGAAGAACTACATACAACTCAATTGATGAATTTTTTTCCTTGAGGTTTTGGTAGTGAGTTTCCCTTGAATGTCTATGAATTGAAACATTTATTCTATACGGTAAGGACATTTTATCTACACAAGAGGTGCTGGGGTTCAACTATCTTAGATTCTAATAAATCTAATCTAATACGCAAGAGAACAAGAGGGAAGAATGAACTGGGTACCTGGAATAGGCAAGAGGCCTTGGGAGATGGAGTTACAAGTGTCTGATCTTGCAAGGGAACAGATAGCAAGGGAAAGCCAGCATGGTGTCAAATGGATTTCATCCATTTCATAGACCAGTTTGGGTAGGGTGAGAATGATCCCTCCCTCACGTGTTTCTTCCTGCAGTTCCCAGTGATGGCCAGCGTCGTGGTTCTCGCTGGGAACGCTGGAACATGTCCCGAGCCAAAAAAGACAAAGTTGCATCACAGCCCAACATTCCTGCCAGCCTGCTGAGAGGAGATGGCGTGGTCATTGTGAGCCAACCCTACATGCTCAGCGAGTCAGGTAAGCCTCTTGGATGGGACTGTGAGAGAGTTTTGGCTCAGTGGGAGGACCTATCCAGCTTTTCTAGAGAGTTACAACTACTCAGGAAATTGGAGTGGGCCATTCTGGGGAAGCATTTGACGAGAGTGATGAAGGCTTGATCCAGCTCCCCAAAGAGCTTCAGGTGTCCTCTCCAACTTTTTTTCTCCAGGGCTACAGTATATCTGTAGCCTGCACCTGACCGTTCAAAGGATCATTCTCCCCTGAAGCTATGAAAAGATGCCTACCAAATCTTTAATTACCGTACCATCTTTGCGATATCTCACAGCTTCCTCCCATTTGTAACTTCTACCTTTACTTTCTTATCCAGACTTCCCTCCAGTTTTCCACATAAAATTGAAGGACCAGGTATTGCTGGAAGGAGAAGCAGTGCAACTCTGCTGCCTTCCTGCTGCCAGCCCTGCCCCCCGTATACTGTGGATGAAAGGTAGGCTGTGCATCATGAGGAGAATTCGGGCACTTTCACACATGCCAAATTATGCACTTTCAATCCACTTTCAATGCACTTTGAATCTGAGTTTTACTGTGTGAAGTGGCAGCATCCACTTGCAAATGATCGTTAAAGTACATTGTGAAAGTAGATTGAAAATGCATTATTTAGCATGTGTGAAAGCACCAAGAGTCTCATAATTCCTGGGGGTGAATTTTTGTCTACACCCACCTTTGTGGCCAAACAGGCATCCTGTCAAACAACCATACAGAAATATTGCTGAAGGTAGACCAACACAGAGCTAAGAATAAACTTAAGTGACACGCAGCCTAAAGCTCCTGGACTGAATTTAAAGATGTCATTTGAATAACAGGACCATGACAAAAAATAGGTGGAACCACTCTGTCCTTGAATCTCTATGGTGCAGGTCCTGTATGTTTGGGATTACCTGCCACCCAAATAGCTGCAAGTTTTTGGAATCCAGAAGTGCCAATTTAACTGCATTGGGGTGGGGACATTGTGGGTTTAACCAGCACAAAGATACTCCTGCTTCTTTTGAAGCTCACATGGTTGAGCAAAAACTACATAGAAAGGGAGTAGCAGAGTTCAGGATGGAACATTGTATAGTGGGCATTGTATGAATGATATTGGTGTGTCCCATATGGCTGTGTTTGCTGAATATTCCTCTGTCTCACACAGATAAGTGTGCCCTTGTGTCAGAGGGTGTTCTCAACATTGTGGCATGTAAAGACGGCCGCCAGCTGCTCACCATCTCTAAAGCCTCTAAGAAGGATGCAGGCCTGTATGAATGCCATGCTACAAATGCCCTGGGCACTGCCACCAGCTCCTGCACAATATCTGTTGCACGTAAGAGCACAAGGAGGGTGTCTTATGATACCCCCAGACATCTCTGGGTGTATCTTTCCCTATCTTGTGTGCTATCAATTACATCAATTACTTTGTCTTTTTTCATACCCACTCCAAACAGGGCTTCCTGGGAGACCAGGCACTCCAGAAATCCCCCAGAAGTACAGGAACACAGTTTTGGTTCTTTGGAGGCCAGCAGATAGCCAGGCACCCTGCACATATATGCTGGAACGCAAGATGGATGGTATGCATCAGCTAGATGTGGCAGTAATTTCCATTTTCTTTACAGAGACTAGTAGTTATGTAGCCTAGTCTGAGTTCCTGTCTCTTCTCTTTTGCTCCCTTTTGGGGCTTTACGAGACGTTGTGCCTAACACTGCTCCTTTGGAAGTTATTCCTTTCTCCTCCCATCAAGGTCTTGAGTGGTCATTGTACCCCACCCTGGGCAGATCTATGCATCTGCACATTTCTTCAGGGATTATATAGGATACCATAAGGCCCCTTGGCCTTATGTGCAGTATTCCTCTGATTAACCTACAGTACAGCCAATACATGTCACATGCTACCCTATTCACTGGATGGCTGACCACTCCAAAACAGCCCATGGTGCATCGAGACAGTAAAAGAAGGCCCTCTGCTCTCCCATCCCATCCCAGATTCCTTGTGTTCTACCCAAGTAATGTATGGAGTCAGCCCAGATCTGAGAACAGGAGCCAGCGGTCTTCATCTACCTAGACAGGTGGGAGTACTCAAGACTTGATCCACTCTACCCGAAAAGAGCAGTTTCTTACATGCCACGACCACTGAATCCCAAAGGCACATATCGAACACCAGGCCCCTCTCTCTGAGGAATGTACATCCCACTGATACCCTTCTGTTCCTTACCCAGGGGAGCATGAGTGGAAAATAGTCAGCTCAGGCATTGCTGACTGCTACTTCAATGTAACGGATCTTCCAGTTGGGAGCAACATCAAGTTCCGCGTTGCCTGTGCCAACAAGGCTGGACAAGGGCCCTATAGCAACCCCTCAGGGAAGGTGTTCATTGAGAGTGCAGGTGAGAATTTGGTCTTAATCCTGAACCCCCAGCTCAGTCTCAACATACCAGATGATCAGACTGTTATTTGCAGGAATGTGCTTGCCACGTAGTATAAAGCCCAGATTTTCTGCAGTCTGGATTGCTTCCACACTAGCCATTTTGTCTGGAATTGACATCATTTGTTCATGCAGCTATCTTGAAGAATCCAATTGATATCAAACCATAGCAGCCCACTGTTTTCCATGTTGTACTCCTATATTTTTCAAAACCGATTTGCAGTGATACTTTTTGTCTCAAACTTGTCCTTAGTGTTAACCTGTCCAGTGTAATCTGACAAAGTTCTATTGGTGCACCCATCAGGAAGAGTGGAGTAATACCTCTGACATTTCCTGGTTGCACTGCCACTTTTAAGGGACCTGCAGTGCAGTCCCTTGTCCGATTCTTTTTAAACAGCTCCAATTGCATAGAGATAATGAAATCAGGAAACGTTTAATTAAAATATCCATTACAGCAAGGAGGGATGGGGACATGAACACATTCTTTTTAAAGAATTGCTTGCTAGTGTAGACGTTTTTGAAACATGATTAAATTCCTCTGCAAAAGAGGAACATCGCCACTAAAAGATTGGTTAAAAATTAAAGAGCAAATTGTGGGATCTTTAAGAAGAAACAAGATGATAAGATTATGAATTAAAGAGCCGGGATGTGTGAGCTCCTATAGAATCTAAGATGTTGTATTTTGCTTATTAGTACCTGCTTGTAAATTTCACCTCTAATAATGAACAGCAATGAAAAACACTGCTAGTGTCACTTTAAAAAGGTAGGTGTTACCTAGTGCTACCGAAAATTGCCTCTAGACTCTAAGGCCATTTATGCTCAGTACTTTGCCTCATGATCCCCATGGCACTGCTTCGGGGCTTCCTTGGCATTATTCATGGTTTTTGCAACCTTCAGGAGTCACTTTGCAGCCACCTTGCTCTTTCCTCAGCATTTCAAGAACCTGTTTTAGCACGAATTTACAGTTAGTCCCAATCCCAAAACAAGGCTAATAGAGGCAACTTCTGTGACTAATTGTAGCTTCGGGTTTCTCTCTCCACACCCATGATTGCTTGTTCCTCCCTCGTCCATATTCTTGTCTCCCACTTGCCTTTCCCCTCTCTCCAACTCCTCCCCTCGACTGGCGTGAGTGTATGTGTGTGTGGGGGGGTGTCTGTCTATTCCTTTGTTCAGCTGGTATAGGGTGTAAGGCATCTAAAAGCACAATCTTTCTGTAAGCGTCTCTGTGTGTGTTTGTGTGTGTGTGTGTGTGTGTGTGTGTGTGTGTGTGTGTGAGAGAGAGAGAGAGAGAGAGAGAGAGAGAGAGAGAGAGAGAGAGAGAGAGAGAGAGAGAGAGAGAGAGAGAGAGAGAGAGAGAGAAGCTGCAAGGATGCTGGTTTCCAGCATAGGCATATGGGGTGAGAACGACATGGGGGGGGGGGGGGAGAGTGAGTCCTGAAACCAACAATGAGTATCAGCTTTTCTCTCTGCATTTGAAAGCAAACTAATCACACAGCAGTATTTGCGGGTGGGGGTGGGATAATGTGTATGCCCAGGCAAGTGCTTTTTTTAAACTAGCGATCTAGCCATCTATCGCTAGAGCCCGTGGGTGAACAAAAAAAGGGGGAGCCATTTAAAAACGGCTACATCAGTGACCCCTCCCCCATTAGTTCTGAAGAACTTGGGAATTTCTTCGGGGGGAACAGCCACCCATGCATAGGGCTTTTAAGACCCGGGGCAGAAAACTGTGCGTCTGCAGAGCAGCAAAGCATAAATGGCCTAAGAGAAGCTAGCAGTATGGCTAAAACTGACTGACGAGAAGGTTGCCTTTCACATCTGACAAGCTGTGGGGGGAGCAGGGGGCACAACAGGGAAGGGAGCAAGGCAAATCAGCAGGCTTCCTAAGCTGGCTTACTCAGTTGGTGTGCCAACCACTTTTGCCTTTGCACGTGGATGGAAGATGCAGGTTTCTAACAGAAATACAAATGCTAGGTAGAACCACACATAACTCTGCTTTCACCTGACAGTAGAAGAGCAATGCAACAGCAATGCTAGAAGACTGTAGAGTGGAAAGGAACCTGGTTGCAATCCCAGCCCATGGCATTGCTCCACAGCTTCCCTCAAGAGGGAAGATATTACTTGCTTCAGTTGGCTGTGTCAGAGTTTGAATTTCCACTCTTCTGTGGCTGAGAAGGGCCTGCCCCAGAATACATTGTGCATAAGGGTTCTGCTTGTTGTGGCTGTCCTATTCTCTTTTCTCACATGCAGAACTCAAGGCTGCCCACTCAGCTGTCACTGCCAAAAAGAGTATGACTGCCCAAGAGAAAGTGTCTTCCACCAGATCCACTCAGACCTCTGCTGACCAGCTTCCCCAGCCAACACTCAAAACCACAGAACCCCTGCCTTCCACTCCTCCAAGGAAGCAGAAGGGATCAGTGCCTAAACTAGGACAGGCTCAGGCCAAGGAGGAGAAGTCTCTGGCTGCAGAGAAAGAGAAGACCACAACCGTGCCACATCCCTCCAAAGATGCATCTTCTGAATGTCCAGCCATCACCGTGTCTTCTCCAGAGCCAGCACTGAAGCCTTCCAGGACTGCATTGTCTCTTAGCACCCGCAGTGGCTCCACGACCGCCAAGATTCCACCTGCCCCAGCAGCCACCCCTGGCTCTTCTCTCTCCAAATTCTCTCCTATCTCCCCTGCATTACCAAGCCCCATGGCACACTCACCTGTGACCATCTCCCCCAAAGCTCTTCCTTACGTGGCCACTTCTTTTGTCTCTAACCCACCAGCAGCACCCATGGAAGTGGCATCCAGTCCCCTGACAACCCCCACTACCGAGGATGTGCCTTCCCCTACACGTTGGGTGAGTCGGAACGCCACTCCTAGCAGGGACACTGGGAGTGGCGCCCATGGCTGGCTCACCTCATCTGCAAAGGATGACTCATCCTTACGCCAGGGGGTCCCTCAAAAACCCTACACCTTCCTGGATGAGAAAGCAAGGTAAGAAACATGTCAGCTCTGTGTGGGGATTTCTCAGCATTAGGAGCAGTGTTGCAAGGGATCATCTTGGACCCTAAATGCCACAGAGTGCCCATGTTGTTGTAGCAGCAGCATTCCCACCCCACCCCCCACCAGAGGTTTGGACCCCACTTCAGAGGTGAGCAGATTAGGTTACCTTGGGTAGCAAAGGAAGGGCTCACCCAAGGTCCCTTTGACTACTGGATTCCATGGACCTGCTGGCAAAGGGACTCTGAGAAGGCCCAGCAACGTACCTCAAGAACTTCTTGAGTGTTGCTTGCCTCTCTTCATTGCCTTGTCCACAGGGTGCACAATTCATGGGAATGGAAGGGGAGGGGAAGAAAACCTCCCTCTTTTTTATGCCCTACCTCTCCCTCAACAAACGACTTCCTTATGAATCCTCAAATGCAGGGCCGGATTTAGGTTTGATGAGGCCCTAAGCTATTGAAGGTAATGGGGCCCTTTATATGACCAGCTGTCCTTTGTCAACAACAAATTGTCGCTGTTTTTTGTGTTGAATATATGCTATATGGTAATTTATGGACCTAATAGGTATCTAAAGTCATTTGCACATAACAAAATATGTATTTTATCAAAGTAATTGTTGAACTGAAATACAATTAAGAAGAAGTATATTAATAGTGAAATAATTATTAAGCTCTAACTTAAAATGATTTTTTATTCATAACAAACTTAATAATGCAAACACATTGGCATTTGGTAAAAACAAAAGTTTCTTTAAAAACACAATTTACAAAGACTCATAATCTAGTCTCTAGAAACTTGCTATAACATGAAATAATAATAGGTGTAAATATATGATGCAAACTACTAATAATTATAAATAGCTTTATTAATAGGAAATTAAGTTGTCTACACTGTTCATTGGGACAGCAGACCTTTGTACCCTGTTACATTTAGTGAGTGTAAAAGACGGTATTGATGATATAAATTACAATACTTTCCTTCTTGCCTTTGCCAAAGCAAAGTCACTGATGATATCATCAAATGATAAACTGCATAGCTTGTCTCTTTCTATGCACATGAGGCTGAGGTTACATAATTTATCTTGAGACGTTGTTCTAAATTCATTTTTTATTCTCTTCAGCTGAGAAAAGGATCTTTCTCCATGGCAATTTGCAATCATCATACAAAGGAACATTCTCAGAATTGCTTCTACATTAGGGAATGCTGATTGGACATGGTCATTAAATATTACTTGGTACAGATCCTGATGTGTCAGATTATCATGTTCATGGCTTTGACTATATCTAGCATATTGATGAAAATGCTTGAGTTCTCCAACAAGGTTCATGTCCACATCTTCAGGATATGTTTGGCTTAAAGCATTAACGTCTTCCCGAATCTCTTCTTCTGTAGCATCTAATTTTGTTAAGAATGAAAAGATTTTTGCAGCATCATTGTATACTGATGCCCTTTGTGCCAGATTTGATTCTAATGCATGCATCACAGGTATAAATGCTTTGATTCTGAACTTGTCTCTTGGCTCAAGGTTCTCTAAAGCTTCATCTTCATCTTCACCTATATGCCTCCTTCTGGATCTTCTTCTGGTTTTCTTGTAATCAACATCAGGCAATTTGCCCTTTGCCTGTTCTTCAAAATGAACAAAAAGACCTCTGGAACCTTTAACAAAATCAGAAAGTGAAGCATACTGTTTACTACATACATATAGGCTAATTTTGAGGTCTTGCAGTGATTGACTAGCCTTGTGAAATTTATCCAGCAAATAACTCCACAAATATAACATTACCATAAATTCAAGTTCCTCAAAATGTTTCTGGCTTGATTTCTTGTTTCACCCTTCTCTCTGGTATCAATATGCAACTGATGCAATGCAGAAATTATTTCATCATAACTGTCAAGTATTGCACTTGTGGCCCTTGAATGAGCTTCCCATCTAGTCTTTGACAAAGACTTTGGAACTTTTGAATCATCTTTGAAGAATGACAACAGAACTGCCCATCTATGTGTAGATGATGAAAAGAAATCATCTATTTCTTGAACAATTCCAAAAAAGTTTACTGCATCTAAGCAACAGTTAACTGCTGCTCTACCAACAAGATTCAAGGAA
This sequence comes from Euleptes europaea, assembly GCF_029931775.1. Classification (NCBI taxonomy): domain Eukaryota; kingdom Metazoa; phylum Chordata; class Lepidosauria; order Squamata; family Sphaerodactylidae; genus Euleptes; species Euleptes europaea. Next base: position 107,013,286 of record NC_079317.1, on the reverse strand, counting down.
TGACCTGCACATGGAATATACATAGCATACTTATTAATCTTCAATATTATTTCTTGCATACCCTTGTATTTGCCAGACATATTGGCAGCATTATCATATGACCCTTGACCCTTACTAAAATCTATTTTGCATTCATTTGTAAGGTAGTCATGCACCAACTTAGCCATACTTTCCCCTGTGTGGCGACCCATCTCTAGAAAGGTTAGAAAACGTTCAATAGGGAGCCCATCATCTGGTGAGACATACCTTACAATAACAGTGAACTGATCAACATGGGACAGGTCTGGAGTGGAAACTACAGATAAACTGAAGTACCCTGCAGTTTTTAAATCATCCAAAATTGATTCTCTTACTTTAAATGCCATCATTTGGATAAATTCATCAGTCACATATTTTTTTTAGAAAACAAGGATGTGACACCTGATCCTCTATTTCCAAATTCTTTTATATGGTTTGCTAGAAAAGGATCAAGTTTTGCAATAAGTTCAAGTAATCCAAGGTAATTGCCATTGTGGGGAGAACCAAATATTTCCTCATCTCCTCTGAAAGGTAAATCACACTCTGCCAGAGTTATTATGACTGCCACAACTCGTTCAAGAACATGTTTCCAGTATTGCCGTTCGTTATGTATCTGTTCTGCTAGTTGTCAGTCAATTGTTGAGCCACGTTTTCTTCTTGTAAGATATGCTACCGAAGCTGTTCTATGGTCTTCAGAGTTTCCATGACTTTGAACTAAATAGGTGTTGCACCAATCAGAAAATCCATCTGATGATAATGGTGTGGAAGAATCTGAAAAGAGTTTGCACACAAAACAGTATACACGACCAGTTTCTGGTGAATATACTAACCATTCTCTGCAGTATTTTTCACCATTAGCCCATTTGGGATAGAACAAGCTCTTTGAACAATATCTGTCTTGGTATGCAAAAGACCTCTTTGACTTTTCAAATGAACCATCTGAGTGCTGACACTCTGACGGACCTTTTTCTACTCAGTATACAATGTCATCTTTGCTTAAATCACCCCATAGCACAACATCATTCTGTTTGTATTTTGATGTTGAATCTTCTGTGCTTGTACTACTCTCTGGTTGGTCAATCTGAATATTTCTTGCTTCAGTCATTGAAGCAGATTCTATAGAACTAGATGTACCAGGTTCTGTATCAGGAATGGGACAAATATCACATGACTGACTCGCTGTGGTATAGGCTTTGGGTTCATCAGGCCCCTTATCTGTCTTTGTAAAGAAGCTACCTAATTTTGGCAATTTGCTAAGCTCTTCTTCAGCTTTCTGCTTCTCCTTCCTCTTTTGAGCTCCACTTTTGTAACTTCTGGTTGACATTTTAGAAACTGTAAGAAAAATATTTAATATAATTATAATATTTATATACAGTAATACTAGCAAGTGGGGGTAATAGGGAACTGTACTAGTAAATAATAATATAGGCCTACTACTACATAATAAAGATGAATATTTTTCTAAAGTAATTTTATAATGGGATCAAAATAATGTATTACATGAAATCAATCAGTAGGCATAAGACTCATAGCCTTAGTCTATGCTGCCTGATCATCAGTCTACAAGCACTCTTTAATATTAGATAACAGGTACAACAGCTTGACCTACATTCAACTGTGCTGCACTGCAGTCTGCAGCTGCATGCTACATGTTGCCATGCAAGCAGTCCATGCAGAATGTAGGCACCCTATATATAGAAATGAGCAAACCAGTGATATTTTAGAAAGCAGGCTAGCAGGCGGGGTCCATTACTTACATCATAGGAGCCTACACAACACAAAACACTGTTGCTATATGTAGGTTTTATTTTATTTGTTTTTTATCTTATATTTTGGAAATGTACATCCAGGTTTTTTTCCTTTAATTTTTTTGGGGGGGCCCAAGAGAGTGGGGCCCTAAGCTATAGCTTGTTTAGCTTATACGTAAATCCAGCACTGCTCACATGTATACTGAAGATGGGATTTGAAGGTAAAGGTCCCCTGTGCAAGCACCAAGTCATTCCTAACCCATGGGGTGACATCACATCCCGACGTTTACTAGGCAGACTTTGTTTGCCAGGTGGTTTGCCAGTGCCTTCCCCAGTCATCTTCCCTTTACCCCCAGCAAGCTGGGTACTCATTTTACCGACCTTGGAAGGATAGAAGGGTGACTCAACCTTGAGCCGGCTACCTGAAACCAAGTTCTGTTGGGATTGAACTCAGGTCATGAGCAGAACTTGGACTGCAGTACTGCAGCTTACCACTCTGCGCCATGGGGCTCTTGGGATTTGAAGAGGGCTATATAATTTATGTGGTTAAGTACATTGCATCAGTAGCTCTGGACCTCACTTAGTCCTGGAGGAGTTTCACCAACCTCAAACTCCCTACTCACTTTTAGAGTGTCAGCTGTTCTCAAGATCCATTGGATGTTGCAGCATAGGGCAGGAATCGAGGAGCATGTATTAGCACTTTCTGTTCTCTGGGCCTCTTTGTAATGTTCCAAGCAGAACTAGTACATTTCCCTTCCATGGAGAGAGAAGTCTTCATGAGGGGAGGCGTACATATTCTGCTTTGGTTGCCACAAAAAAGTATGGTGGAGAGGAAGTGTGTGTGGCTTCACGTTTTCCCCATAAGTTGTTACCATGGTGCTGGAGAAAGACGCCAGTCACACACCAGTTGGAACTTCGAGGCTACAGGCTAACCAGTTTGGATGGTGACCAGAGCACTTGACCAACAGACCCAGGTAATGAGAAGCCAAGCTGCTTGGGAAGTAGGGAAGCCATCAGCTCTGCATTGAAAATAGTATCCCGCCTCTCTCCTTTACTTGTGCTTTGTCAGGGGATTGTGGCTTAGCCTTAGTTGGACAAGCTAAGCAAGCATCCAAGATATGCACTGAACATGTTCCTTATGTATGTTCAGGGGTCGGTTTGGAGTGATCCGAGAATGCAAAGAGAATGCCACAGGCAAACGCTTTATGGCCAAGATTGTGCCCTATGAGGCGGAGGATAAACAAAGGGTTCTGCAGGAATATGACCTTCTTAAGGGCCTGCACCACGAGCGCATCATGGCATTGCACGAGGCCTACATCACACCCCGCTATCTGGTGCTCATAACCGAACACTGCACAGGGAAGGAGATCCTCTACCACTTTGTTGACAGGTGTGTTGGGGGCTCACGGCATGAGAGACAAAGCTGTGTTTGGGTCAGCATGGGACAACAGAGGAGTTGGGGAGGTAAAGTCACATACAATTACAGACCAGGACAAAAGAGCTTTTACAGAATCTCTCCAGCATCACTTTGGTCACACACCTTGGGATCTCTGTATATCCAAATCATAGAATCATAAAGTTGTAAGGGACCCCCAGGGTCATCTAGTTCAACCACCTGCACAATGCAGGAAATTAACAACTACCTCCCCTCCACATCCCCAGTGACCCCAACTCTCGCCCCTCCATGCAGGATCCCACAATCAAAGCACTCCTGACAGATGGCCATCCAGCCTCTGCTTAAAGACCTCCAAAGGCGGGGACTCCACCACCCTCCGAGGCAGCACATTCCACCATCGAACAGCCCTCACCGTCAGAAAGTTCTTCCTAATGTTTAGGTGGAATCGCTTTTCTCTTAGTTTAAATCCATTACTCCGTGTCCTAGTCTCTGGAGCAACAGAGAACAAGCTAGTTCCCTCATCAACATGACATCCCTTCAAATATTTAAACATGGCTATCATGTCTCCCCTCAACCTTCTCTTCTCCAAACTAAACAAACCCAACTCCCGAAATCTCTTTTAGTTGAGCTAGAAATCTGTGATGGGAGTTGATAATTTGGGTTGCTTGGGGCAATCAAAGAGGATGAGTCACAGAAGAGCAGAGCGGAAGTGAAATGAAGGCCAGCCAGTCCAGTCATCTCCCTGTTGCCCAGATATTTAATAATATTAACGGAGACAATCCAGACTATAATATGACACAAAATGAAGGCAGCAACATTAAGTTGTCCTCTAGAGACCTTGTAGGGACACATTTAGCATAGCTCCAGCAAGGAAGCCATGCCACATGCTGTAAGGGCTCAGGAAGACAGAAGAGCAGCTGTGGAAGGAGGACCATTTTTCACATTATGATTCCCACTCACAGGGATCTATCAAGTCCCTTGGGAAAGATAAGCATGTGCGAGTCATTCCTACACTGTGACCTTCATCATGGGAAGTTCATGAATGGGTTCCTGTGAATGTGTTGCTGGATGTACTCATGTTCATCCCATGTTTCCCCACCACTCTTTCTTCTGTCTGTGGGATAGTGGTTAGAAAGCTGGACTAGGATCTGGGAAACTCAGGCTGAAGTACCCCCTCCCTTAGCCATCAAGCTTCCTGTGTGGCCACCAGTAACTTCCTTTAAAGCCTAACCTGCCTGACAGTATTGTTGTGTGGATAAAATGGGGGTGGGGAGAACCATTATGCTGTTCTGTACTCCTTAGAAGAATAGCTGGATAAAAAATGGTTTCCCATCTCCTTCCCATCATATGTTTTAAGCTCCTTGAGGCAGAAACCTGCCTCTATGTTATTCTTGTGTTGTTTAAGCATCACAGACATTATTTATGGTGCTGCATAAATAAATCATATGAAATCATCATGGAAATTTGTCCTGAGTGCTACCAAGTGTCAGGAGACCCCAGGAGCTCTCTGCCAATGCTTCTAACACTTATTTTACAACAGAGGCTCTTATTTCAAAGTATTCTCTATGAACTAAGAGCTTTCCAAAGCCCCTCATTTTTATTTTGTTTTATGCTGGCAGGCAAATGCTTTGTTTCTCTGGCCTGGATCTAGCACTATTCAATATTAGGATTAACGACTTCAAAAGAATGTTACATTTTTGCTGATGTTACAGAACTAGAGTAGGCAGGGGAATTGCAAAATCTTTAGGCTGTGATTCAAATTAGAACGATCTCCATGAGATGGAACACTGGGCAGGCTGGGGGCAAAGCAATAAAATCCAATAAAGGGAGTGGATAAAGAATAAGGCACAAAAAAAGACCTCCCCACCCCCTGTGGATAGATAACAGAAAATAGATAGCTGAACGTTCATAGAGGCCTGTTTTTCAGATTACATACGGTTATCCTCAGGAGAATCTAATGATTAGGAGAGACAAAAAAAGTAACCATTACAAATGCACAACTTTTTTTTTTTTTTTTTTTTGCAATCTACCACCAATATCACATACATATAAAATGGGGCCAGACCAGCCATGGTTGCTAACACATACCAAAATACCAGGAATGTCTTCCTCAGGTATGTCAGTATCATGTCAGATACTGCACTTTTGTATTTATCCCCCTTCTCTGCACATGTTTATAGATGATTTGAATCTATATAGTGGTGGTGCCCGGAAAGCTGTATTTGACCCAAGTTGATTAACGTAGACCACAACAGTGTGATAAATTACTAAAATTACAGAGGAAAATCGCCAAGTAGTGTCCTGGTCAGACTTTGATTGTTTAGTGTTATGTTATCATGCTGCTCAGCTGGGTGTGGGGGATGGGGAGATGCCTAAATTTTAATTCACGAAGGGCAGCAAAAAGCATTGAGCCAGCCCTGAATGGGGTTGAATATACAAAAGAGCTTTAAGAAAATATTATCTCCACACATTTACATAATACAACTGTTACAGAACATACAAAAGAGCGTAAACGAGCCATCAGAGGTCTTTACCATCTACCTCAAGCTCACTAGTGGTCTTGTTTGGGGCTAATGGCAAGTCGTTGAGGCTACTGGTACAAGTGTGGGGACAGGAGGGTGGACTCATGGGGTCTCTTCATCCTCTGATTTGTCTGTTGACGCCTACAGGTTCCGTTACTCTGAGGATGATGTGGTGGGCTATGTCACACAGATCTTCCAGGGGTTGGAGTATCTGCATGGACGGCGCATCATCCACCTTGATCTCAAGCCTGATAACATTATTGTCTCCTCCTTAAACACAGTAAAAATAATAGACTTTGGCTGTGCCCAAAATTACAATCCCCTGGTACTGCGCCAGCTAGGGCACCATGTTGGCACAATAGAATACATGGGTAAGTATATTTAAGTGGTTGGCATATCATAGGATTGATCAGGAGGATTCCCAAAGGAGTGCATGAAAGGCAAGTTGAAGTAGATATGCCATGGTACATGATCTCTAGTGAAAGGGAATTACATGCCAGTGAGTTGGTGGGAGAACTGAAAAGCCTGATTGTGGAGGTAGCAAGTGAGAATCCCTCCCCCAGTCATGTCAAATGCTTGGCTTCTGTCACAACTCATCTTTTCTGCAGGGTTAACATTGGGGAAAGGAGGAGGGATCTGTCTTAGAATCTTTACAAACATGCTTCTAGTGGATTTTTCAAGTTACTGCCTGGGATTAGAATCCACAACACTGAGCAAGGCTCACAGGCTCTTTTGAATATCTCTCAAATGTTGCATCCTCGTGGTGAATGTTCCCTGGAAGGAATGATAAGAGAATGACTGGGCAGCATTACCATCTAGAGTTTACTCCCATATTGCTATTTATGTGGTTGTGCAATCAACCTTTCCCTCTGTTTCTCACTAGCCCCAACCAAGTATCCTTCCCTTGATTCTTTTGCTACTCCCTCTCCCTGTGGTCTGAGCATTCTTTGTCCATATGAGATACACCACATCTTTCTTAATGAACCCAATTTGATTTATCATAGTACTGCAACCAGGGGGTCCTTTGCTGCCAAATGCCTGTACTCTTGGTACACTCTGTGTTTAAGGAAGAGAGAGCCAGTGTGGTATAGTGATTAAGAGCGGTGGACTCTAATTGGGTGAACCGGGTTGGTTTCCCCACTACTATACATGAAGCCAGCTGGGTGACCTTGGGTTAGTTACAGTTCTCTCCGAACTCTCTCAGCCCCATCTACCTCACAAGGTGTCTGTTGTGGGGAGAGGAAGGAGATTGTAAGCTGGTTTGATTCTCCTTAAAAGGTAGAGAAAGTCAGCATATAAAAACCAATTCTTCTTCTTCTTCCCCCCATAGCTCTGCTTTGCTCTCAAGGAGCTCACCTCACCTCTTCGGCTAGGCCGCTGGAGATTAACAAGCACCTTTCCCTTGTAGCTGAAGGGCCCCAGTCAGGTTCAGAAACAAGAGTCTCTGTAGCACAATTAGCAGAAACCTCTCTTTGTACCACCCACAGTAATTTTGTGAGGGTTCTTTTCTTCCTTTACAGCTCCAGAAGTGGTAAAAGGCGATCCAGTTGGTTCAGCAGCTGATGTCTGGGGTGTGGGAGTCCTCACATACATCATGTACGTAACTGGCTGTGGAGGCTAGAGAGTGTGTGTGCAAGAATCATACCTGCAGGAGAGCACAGATGGGAATTAGAAGTGTATATTAGGCAGAAAGCATTAATCTCAGATCTTTTTCTGCCTCGTCTGGCCATATCCACTAAAGGGACAGGGGCAGGCCATCCTCCTGCAATTTCTTGGATATTCTCCCATCAGCTGATACACCTTAGCTCTGATAAATAACTGTGCAAAATAGCACTTCCTATAGAGGTGCACTTTTTCATCTGTAGTTTGCAGAGCTGGCTGGATAGATGAGCAATATCATAGCCTTCCTGGGGATGACTTTCTACCCATCTGCTCTCTCATCTTACTATCAGGCTGAGTGGTCGGTCACCATTCCTTGAAGCGGATCCCTTGGAGACAGAGAGCAAGATTCTGGCAGGGCGCTACGATGCCTTCAAGCTGTACTCCAATGTCTCCCAGAGTGCTGCACTCTTCATTCGCAAGGTCCTCTCTGCCTATCCATGGTGAGTGGTAGAAAAATAAGGGGAACAATTCTAGGGGCGGCATCGCTACAGGTGTAGCAGGGCAGAGTTGCCATATGCAGACAATTTCAGACCAGCCTGATCCAAGATTTAGGAGAACTTCAAGCCAGATCTCAGGTACTAGAAGGGAGTCTCTCTTCATGAATGATTTTGTGCAATAGAGTTCTGCAGCAATCATAGGGCTGGCTCCAACCAGCTTTTCCACTGGCGAGAAAAGAATGAGAGGGTTCAATCTGGCCACCAGGAAGGCTATGCTGGGCATCTTGGGACCTGCATGAGTGAAAGGCTTGTGAGACAGAAACTGGTATAAGGAGGAGAATTCTGTGAGACTGAGTGAAAAAGCTGGCTGGATCCATCCCACAGTTCCTGTGATAAAAAGCATGGCACTGCCTGGCAATAGGGCTGCTTAGTTCAAACACTAGGGAAGGAAACCCTACAATCCTAGGATCCCCAACAATCCTATCTTAGGATAAAATCCTGCGAGCTGCTATGGTCAAGATGGCTCTCAGTCAAATCAACAGTAACACAGCGCAGTCTGAAGCCAGTCCTGATCCAGCATCTCTGCAATCATCCTCACTTGATTCTTAAAGTGTCAAAAGATGATGACAAGTATCCTACCACGTCAATGAGAAAAGTTTAAAACTTTCCTCCAACGTAAGGGCCTCTTCCTCCCACAGAAGAGCCACTTAAGTTGGAGGACAGCTTCGCGTACATGCCTCAGGCACTGTAGAACAAGAATCATTAATCACAGGGCCCCCACTGCAGAGCCAGGTGAGCCTGTGGGCACTGTGGGCACTAAAGCAGGCTGAACATCAGAATTCCTCGCAAGAGGGAACGGGGAGGTCCTGGAAGACAAGAGGGCCGAGTTCTGACCACAGTCCTGCTACACTCCAGTCATTTGACACTTTTTATGGAATCAGTTTCCCAGTCTCCCTGTCGTTTGCTCCTTCGGAGGGTGGAAAGGAAAAGGGAAGGAAACAGAAAAGAACTGTCTCTGACTGGCATCTCTTATCCTTGCAGGAGCCGCCCAACTATCAAGGATTGCTTTGCCAACCCCTGGCTCCAAGATGCTTACCTGATGAAGCTGCGGCGCCAGACCCTCACTTTCACCACTAGTCGCCTGAAAGAGTTCTTGGTGGAGCACCAGCGTCGGCGCAATGAGGTGGCCACCAAGCACAAGGTCTTACTGCGCTCCTACCATGGCGCCAGCAGCCACATGCCCTAGCCGTCTGCCCTGCCGGAGGAGCCACAGAACATTCCAGCAGGGGGCGTGGTGGGCCAAGCACCCGTCCACCCAGCCAGGGTGGGACTGGTCGATATACCTCATGGATCAGGAAGAGTCGTCAGCACTGGCCGCTGTTCTTCACTCCACCCACCAGACTTGGCAGTAAGCTGCCTTAGAAGGAGTGAATCAGTGCCTGATGACAGAAAACGGCAGATTGACTAAATTTCCCACGGTGGGGATGGGGTCAGGGAGGGGTGACTTACTCTGGGAAGCGTGAGGGGCTTTGGAGCAAGGACATTACTAGGCCAAGGCAAGAAAGCCACCTCATCAAAATAGCACCTCTCTTGGACCTCAGACGTTCCCTTGCGTGTTATGCCTAAAGTGCTGCATCTACACCCAGTGTAAATCAGGTACCTGGAAGCAACCAGTCCTTTTTGTTAACAGCAGACACAAAATATGCCATCTGCAGCCCTAAGAAGTGGGTCATCATTAACTGAGCTGGGAAAAGGAAAAGAGGGATCAACCTTGGAGCCTGCAATGAAGGCTTAGCACTGGGAAAATTCAGTCCCCGTCTGTGTAGCTGACACACAATATAGGGATGGAATGCTTCTTCAGCTAGGGCAAGGAGGATAGGGTGTCCACCCCAGTCCCACACTTAGGAGCAGCCAATAACCTGCAACCCCAAGGGAGGGAGAAATCCAGAATTGGAAGGAAATTTCCTGGGGTTTCTCACCATCTACATCTGCTTAGTCTCTGGAAAAGGCTGGCAGTATGAGGCACCTACCAGCAGTTTCTCCTTATTCACTCCTCATCTTCTACTCTGCAGATTTGTTCCTGCAGCATGTACTTTTATGTCACTCACAGGTTACAGACTCAATAGTCCTCTCTCGTCCTTCAGAACTGATGATGCACATACAGACACCTTATCTCCCTGCATGCCTCTTAGAAGTTCCCACTTCCCACTTGCCCTCCTTCCCACTCCATACATGCACACTCCACTCCCTGGGTGCTCTTCTGCCCACAGCCCATCCTGGTGCCTGCAAAACACTCATAATGAACCCCCTACAAACAGGCACAGGGTCTCCAGACATATGTCCTTTTCCTTCCGCAGTCAGGCAAACATGTTCAGGCTTCCCAGGACACATAACTGTGCTTCTGTCGTTGGGGGGAGTGAGCTGGATTTCACTGTTGAGAAAGAGATGGGAGGGTCTCTTTAGCCTTTCCTCCTACTGGCCTTGGGTGACAGCTCCCTGCCTTTGCAGAAGCTCAGTATTGCAGAAACACATGGAGTAAGGGGGATCATTCACCCACCGGGATGAGGAAACAGGCCTGGGTCTTCCGGTTTTGCCATGAGTCTTGGGCTGCGAAGGGTCCGTACCAAGCCAGACTTGATATATCTCACTGAAAATGGTAGAAGCCATTCTGAAAACCAGATCGAGAAGTTCTGTCAGCCACATTCAACAGCAAGTGGGGACATCCAGGAGACGGAGAAACACAGACCTGGATTTGGTGAGAATGGTACTGATGAGCTGAGCGGGAGGCAGGCCCAGGAGTCTGGCCAAGGCCCTATCGCATGAATGCAACTATCCTGTCCAGGCTTGGCTGTGTGGAGCCATGACCACAATTTCCCGTCGTTGTCTTTTTATCCCCCACTCCTCCAGTGCTCCAATGTGTTTTGATTGTGGAGATGCTAGTTTCCTTCTGGCGTGGAGCAGGCAAAGCAACCAAGAGTCAAAATAAAGGCAGTGGATAACCCCAGTGGCTGTGAGTGATCTATGGGAAGCTAACAGGACAAAGGGATTTATTATGTCTGCAGAAAAAAATGAGCCAGTTTATTTTCCCCAAACACCACATCAGAGACAAAAGGGAGCATCACCAACTGGGCCATATTGGGTTATGTACAGACATAAAAAACAACTAGGATTGCTATGGAGACATGCAGTCTCAATCTGTACAATCGGGGAAGGTTTTATATTGGATTCTGCTGTATCTGTGCATTATATATGACATCAGATGGCAGTTCACTGAAGCCCAGAAAACTTCCCCTGTGACATTGTCTAACACTGCAGGACAGATGCTTTCTGGAAGCCATTTGGGAACCCTCTAACATACTTTTGAACTCCTTTGACCATTCGAGCTATTGTATATCCTTCAGATTTCACTTCTGAGCTATCTATTATACCAGAATAGGCAGCAAACAGTCTATCCTGTTTTACTATTCAAATTCTTTATTTTATTTATCCAACAAAATCTATAATAAACCTATCAACATTTTTATCCCACCCTTCTTCCAAGATGTTTTATGGTTGCATATGTGGCTGTCCCCTACTCCATTTTATTCTCAAAATAGCCCTATGATGCAGGTCAGCCCAAGAGAGTGACTCTGGCCCAAAGAGGGTTGCCCAGCCTGGAGCCTGGAGAAAATGGCTGCACTGTGGCATTGTACCCTTCTAAGGTCCTGCCACTCCCCAAGCCCCGCCCTCCCCAGGCTCCACTCCCCAAATCTCCAGGTATTTCCCAATCCAGAGCTGGCAACCCTAGGCCCACATGGACTTCATGACTTGAGGGTAGGCTTGCCAACCTCCAAGTGATGGCTGGATATCTCCAACTATTACAACTGATCTCCAGGCGACAGAGATCACTTCACCTGGAGAAAATGGTGATTATACCACATTGAACTCCCTCCCCTCCCCAAACCCTGCCCTTCTCAAGCTCCACCCCCAAAATCTCCAGGTATTTTCTGACCTGGAGCTGGCAACCCTACTTGAGGGGTCTAATAGACATAACACCAGGAGCTCTGTAAACAGAATTCCTAGCATTTCTTTTTATCTAAGCAAAAGGTTCACAGGGGGCTCAATTTGGATCAGGACCACTGTATCATGGGAGAGCCTTCCACGTACTATTTTCATCTGGAAAGTCCCTGGTGAATTTTAAACCAAGAAAACAGTGCAGAGGGAAGGTTTAACCGCTCTCTCTTACACACTGCAGCCCTGAACAGAACTGGACCACCACAAGCCTGATTTTCAGAGCAAAAGAAATGCTCATGTACTCCCAGCATCATGTCTGTTTGAGCCCTTGAGTGGGGATTTGAACCTGAACCTCCCCATTAATGGTCTGCCACTCTAACTGCTACACTTCACTGGATTTCAGAAGCATCACAGCCAATAAAAACATAGTTGGGATGGCCCAAACTAGTATAGACCAGAACTCAAATTCAGGCTAATTTGACAGAACGTTGTTTTCAGATCTACCATTCATGCCTGTCTCCAAAACAGCAGAACATTCCCAGCATTATTATTAAGTACATAGATGACTTCCCCTTCTAAAACGTGCCCCCCTGATCTATGTGGTGCCATTTCCACAACATCCTATCCTTGCAATGAAATCTTTTCCCCCAGCTGGATACCCAGAACATTACCTGGGCGCATGCATGGCTTGTTTGACTGGCCATCTCATTTCATTCATTGATGCAGTTATTGCTGTGTTGCATTTGGTTGTGGGGAAGTAACTAGAATTTGCTGGAAGTTTTGTGTGTGTGTTTGTGATCTAATTCATGATGAATACTGCAGGTACCCCAGATATAGTCTATTAACTTGATTTTAAAATTATTCCCCTTTTTAAAAAAGGTTGGTCATAGGTGCTTGAGCCATGCCTATAACTAACTTCTGCCCATTCTTCCTCACTATCCTTTCCCCTTCTTGCTCACTCACACTTCTCCCACTCAAACCCACTCCCAGTCCCATCTGTCTAGTTGTCCCACATTATTCTTCTTACATTTCCCTCCTTTCCTCTTAACTTTTTGATGCAGAGGTGCCCAAGCCAATAAGAGGATCCACACTTGGCTTCTTCTGATATAGCAGCCTTGCTCTGTCATGAGACATTATGGGATTCATTCACAGCCAGTTGTGTAACTATAATTTCTTAGAATCATATAGTTGGAAGGGACCACCAGGGTCATCTAGTCCAACTCCCTGCACAATGCAGGAAATTCACAACTATCTCCCCCCCCACACCCCCAGTGCCCAGAAGATGGCCAAGATGCCCTCCCTCTCATGAACTGCCTAAGGTCACAGAATCAGCATTGCTTAGTTGGTGCAAGGCAAGAAAGACTGGAAATAGTCACACTGGGCTTGTCCTGCCTCTGACTTCAAACTCCATTGTAGAGACTTTGCCTGGATGCAAATTCAAATACCAAGAATATGTGAAATTGGGAGCAATACTGAACATGAGCAAATTACATTTGCCTTCCCACTAGGCTTGGCAACTCTGGGTTGGAAAATTCCTAGAGATTTGGAGATGGATCCTGGGGTAAGTAAGATTTAGGGAGGGGAGGGACCTCAGCTGGGTACAATGTAGGCTTCCCAACCTCCAGGTGGTGGCTGGAGATCTCCCAGTATTACACCTGATCTCCAGGCAACAGAGATCAGTTCAATTGGTGAAACTGGCCACTTTGGAAGGTAGACTCTGGCATTATACCCCACTGAGGTCCCTCCCCTTCCCAAACCATGCCCTACTTAGCCCCCCCCCCCAATTCTTCAGGTATTTCCCAACCAGGAGCTGGCAACCCTAGTACAATGCCATAGACTCCATCCTCCAAAGCAGGCATTCTCTCCAAGGAAACTGTAATCTCTGTAAACTGGAGATCAGTTGTAATTCAGGAGATCTCCTGGCCCTATCTGGAGGGTGGCAACCCTACTTATCACTGAGGATTGATTCACACACTGCATGTACACTTGATGACCAACAACTCCAAAACTCAGTTGTGCTTGTACTGAAATTATGTGCCACAAAAGCTGGGGCAGCCAATTCATGCAGGAAAGTCACCAGTTCATGTTGACACAACGGAGAGCTGCATGTGCAAAATCTTGTCTTTCCCTAATGGGGAGTAGGGCTGTTATAGAATGCTACACAGAGGCAGGCAATGACAAACCACCTCTGAACATCTCTTGCCTTGAAAACCCTATGGGGTCACCATAAGTTGGTTGCAACTTGACGGCACTTTCCACACACACACATACACCAAGCACCCATGTACTAAGCTCGGCTCACATCCATTCAACCTACACTTTCAACATGCCTGTTTAGTTGTAAGGACTGGCCTCTGCAGTACCACAAAAAAGCCCAGAGGTCTCCTACAGAAATGGCCTTCAGCCCCCCATGGGGTCATGGGCTCCCTATAGAGCTGCCTTTTGTTCCTGTCTGGAAGGACCTGCTGCTAGTGTGCATGTACAGAGAGCAAGGACACCATGCCCCTGCCTCCCTTGCAAGCATGACCCCCATGAACTAATTGGTTTAGCCCACTAGGGGGGGTCAGTGAGTGGAGACTAGCGGTGCAGGAAGAGTTTTTTTGCTGGGCAGCTGCATAAAATTATGAGCTCTTATCACTTTGCATAAGGTAGTTGACATTTATATTGTTAACAACAACAACAACAACAACAACAATATTTTATTTATATTCCTCCCTCCCCCTGCCAAAGCAGGGCTCAGGGTGGTTTACAACAGAGGATAAAAACAAATTCCTCAATAATCAACAAAAATGACAATAACATAAAAACTGGGTAAAGATAACAACTCTAAAATAATGGCGCCTAATTTGCCAAACCCCGATATCGTGATGCCTAGATTGTATTTTAGACAGCATAAAGGGGGGGGGGGTCACAACAAACCCAGCATGGTTAAAAACAAAAACGGGGAGGTTGGGGGAAGAAACTGGAAGAGACAAGCGAGTGGGAGGGAGGTATAGAGGTCCCGGCCAATAAATAGAATACCATAGATGTAGAACCATTACTGTCCTCAACCATAGGCCTGGCAGAACACCTCTTCCACAGGGTTGCCAGGTGCCTGTTAATGGTGGGCAATTGCCTGCCATTTAACAGGCCTGCCTGCCGCCCCTCAGCTGGACGGTGGGGGAAACAGGCCATCGAAAGGGGGTGGGACAATCCCCAAACTGGTGCAGTGTGGCTTGGCACAATATTATCCCTTCTGAGATAAACCCGGAAGTGATGGGGATGCTCTAGCACACTGATGGCAAACCTTTTAGAGACAGAGTGCCCAAACTGCAACCCAAAACCTACTTATTTATCGCAAAGTGCCAACACCGCAATTTAACCTGAATACTGAGGTTTTAGTTTAGAAAACTCTCTCTCTCTCCCCCCCCCCCCTCCAGTGGATGGCTTTTCCCAGGGGCCAGGTCTACCAGCTCGGATGACCTGGCCTCCAGTGGATGGCTTTTCCCAGGGGCCAGGTCTACCAGCTCGGGTGACCTGGCCTCCCGGAGCAGGACTGGGGCGGGGCTTTGAACTGCTCAGGGAAGGGGGGAGCGGTTCAAAGGCCCCCCCCCTGCCCAGCTGCTCCACTTATCCGCGCGTGCCGGCAGAGAGGGCTCGGAGTGCCAAGTCCGGCACGCGTGCCATAGGTTCGCCAACACGGCTCTAGCACATCCCTCAGAAAACTCTATGGAAACCATAGAGTGTTTGGAGGCATAGGCTAGAGCAGGGGTGTCAAACATGCAACCCGCGGGCCAGATGCGGCCCGCTGAGGGCTTTTCTCTGGCCCGTGAAGCCGAGGCAGGCAGCCCCCCCCCAACCACTTCTGGGCTTCCCAGGGTGCTCCGGCCCCACGAGCCCAGCCAGCAGCCCTCCCCTCATCCCTCTTTATCTTTCTCTCCCTCCTTCTCTCTCCCTCTCTTTCATGCTGTTTCTTTCTCTCCCTTCACTTTCTCTTTCTCCCTCTCTCTCTCTCTCTCTCTCTCTCTCTCCCTTTCTGCCTCTTTTTTCTCTCTCTCTCTCCCTTTCTTTCTTTTTCTCTCCCTCTGTCTCCTATCTGTTCCACTCTTTCTGTCTCTCTCTTTCCCCCTTTCTATTTCTCTTCTCTCTGACTTTCTCCATCTTTCTGGACTGGGGGAGAGCTGCAGGCTCGCCTACCAAGGCAGCCACCCCATCCCCACCAGATCTGGGCTGGCAAGTCCGCTGCAGGCTCATCAGCCAAGGCAGCCACCCCCCCCCCCATTTAAATCTTTTTTAAAAAATAATGCAAACTCTATAGAAGACGCATGCAAAATCAATTAATGATATTATTTTATACTTAAAATACAAACATACTTAAAACAATAAGACTGTTAAATAAAAGAAAATACTGTAACAATGTTATTGTTGTAAGCTTCTTTGTGTTTTAAGTAAAAAACAATATCATTAATTGACTTTGCCTGTGTCTTTTATACAGTTTGCTTCTCCAGTAACTGGCTTTACATTTTATGGTATTTATTTATTTATTTGGTACACATGGCCCGGCCTGACCAAGTGACATTTATGTCATATCTGGCCCTCCTAACAAATGAGTTCGACATCCCTGTGCTGGAGTGTCCCCATCACTTCTGGGTTTGACGGATGCTCCAGCATATTTGTGCAAAAACTCTGTGGTTTCCAAACTTTATAGATGACACATGCAAAGTTTCCATAGAATTTTTTGAAGGACGTGCTAGAGCATTCCCATCGCTTCTGGGTTTACCCTGGATGGGACATATTTGCATGCGTGGGCTGGACACTTGAAAATCCCCCCCAGAAGCTCCCGCAGATAGCAAGGGGAGACCTGGCAACCATAATCTTACAGGCCCTCTGGAACTGGGAGAGGTCTCCTTGGACAGAGAGGTCTGCCAGGCAGAGGCCACAGCCATGAAAAACATGGCCCTGGTTGGGAACAACTAGATGGACTTTGGGCCAGGGGTAACCAGGTAACTGTCAGAAGAAGAGCACAAAGCTCTTTGGGAGTTATAACTGAAGAGGCGATCCCACAAATACAAAGGCCCCAGACCATTTAAGGTAAGTACCAATACCTTGAACTTGATCCAGAAGTTGATCTGAAGCCACTGCAGTTGGCAAAGCACAGCTTGAATGTGTACCCTACAGGGGGTCCTGTGAGGATCCGTGTAGCTGCATTCTGGACCAACTGTAATTTTCAGAGCTGTTTCAAGGGTAGCCCTGTGAAGAGTGAGTTACAGTAGTCTAGTCTGGAGGTGGCCATTGCATGGATCACTGTGGCTAGGTCAGAGTGGGACAGAGGTAAGGCATGAGTTGCCAGGTCTGGCAGAGATGGAAAAATGCTGACCTAGCAACATTAGTGACCTGGGCCTCCAGAGAAAGGGAGGCATCCAGGATCACCCCCAGACTCCTGGCAGAGACAGACGATGTTAGCTGAACTCCATTAAGAGTTGGTAGAGAATCTGCCTGATCTGGTCCGCTCCGGCCCAGCCACAGGAGGACCTCCGTCTTTGATAGATTTAATTGCTTAAGCCATCCCACCACAGCACCCAGGCATTTGGCCAATGCATCTGGGACAACGCCCAGCTGACCATCCATCCACAGAAAGAGCTGGGTGTCATTGGTGTACTGATGGCATCCCAGCCCAAAATTCCACACATGTTAAAAAGGGGGTGCATGTTAAAAAGGATTGGAGAGAGGATTGCTCCCTGATGCACCCTGCATACTAGGGGATGCCAGGTAGAGGTCCTCTCCTCTAGTGCCACCCTCTGTCCCCTAACCATGAAAGAGTGAGATCAGCCATTGAAGGGCTACCCCACAAAGTCCGATGTTGGCGAGGCGGTGGGTCAAGAGAATTGGAAAGGGGGGTACTTTTAACATGACTGGTATTATTATTGGAATTATGTTGTTATTGTACAGGTGTATCTTTCCAGCTGAATTGTGAAGCATGGTTTCTGTGATGTCCAGTTTGTTCTTTTTTGCAAGAGAACTATAATGGAAGACTCTGGCACTTCATGAAACAGAAAAGTTGAACTTTGCTCACCATGAAATTATTATCGAGCATAACCAGTTACTTCACTGAATTCAAAGACATTATCTGCTGCACATTTCTGTTCTCTGTTAAACCTGTATGTTTATTTTTGTGTGTGTGTGTGATGCCATTCTTCAAGGTTTCTTAATTGTTTGTGTAGGTTAAGAGATCTTTGTCTTTTTTTATTTTGGAAGTTACAGCAATCAATTTTCTTCTCATAAAAGCCTTACTGGTTTCCCAGGTTGTAACAGGAGACATTCCAGGGGTATTATTAATTCTAAAAAATTATTATAATTCTTTCTGGCAACTGGACCCAACTTCTTTACTAAGGAGTATATTATCGTTCAAACGCCACCTTCTGAAACCACGTTCTCCTGAATGCCACGAAATTTGAAGTGGTCTGTGGTCTGCAAAGGTTTTCGGTGAGATCTTTACCTGGTCCAAGGAGAGTTTTGGAAATCCAGCACATGTCAATCTGTATCTATTGGAATAGAAGGTGAAGAAGTCTTTTTCAGTAGGGTGTTTTACTCTCCAAGCATCTAGTAGTTGCCAGTCTTCAAGAAACTGAAACACAATTTTGGGGAGTTTGCCGCCTTTATATTTCCTCGACTTGTCTAGCTGTATATCCATAACCCCATTCATATCTCCAAGAATCACAATTTCTCCTTGATGGAAGTCTTGTAAAACATTGGGAAAAAATTTCAAAAAACAATTTCTTTTGCATTATTGGGAGCATAAATGTTGGCAATTGTTCATTTCGTTCCATTTGACCCTTGAACCAGCAGAATCAGAAATCTTCCATCTTCATCTTGCACTTTCTGTATGTTTAGTTATACAAATCTTGCTGTATTGTCCTGAATTTTGGAGAGTTTTGGCTTAAAGAAATTAGTAAGCTTACATTGTGTTGCCAGTTCTGTTCCTAATTTAGCCCCATAGAACTCACACAGGCAGAGGTTATACATGGATGCTGGCAGAGCAGCAGGGCAGTGAAACTCAGCAATGGAGAAAACTATTTTATAGTTCTGCTAAGTTCAGAGAGTCTGGCCCATGACTCTGATGCCACATGCTTGCAGCTCAGTGGGTCCCACATTTCTGCCTGGGGGGGATAGAGGTGAGTCTCTGGTACCAGCGTCCTACAGAATCCTTTGTTTCTGAAATCAAGAGCAAGTTTGATTTAGTCTCCTCTCCCCCCGGGAGGGGCCTTGTATTTAAAAGGGCTAAATACCTTTCTGTTTCAACTCCACCATGCCACCAGGAATTCTGTGAAAGGAGTTCCCAGTGTATTTATATCTCTAAAAATCAGATCCCTATTCAGATTGGAACAATAACACGAGGTTTTCCTTTCCCCCCCCCATGTATTCTGCTGTGATTTTGTTCAAAATTGGGGGGCTCACCCAATGCCTAATTGCTAGAGGAATAAAAATGCTGGGAGCTCTATGCACTGCAGTTGAGGGATAGGATTTTCCACAGGAGACAGGCTGTACTTGAGTTATACATGAGAAGTTATTTGTAAAAGGCACTTTGAGAGTATTGTGTGTATTGGACAAGAGAGAATTTTTCTTCCTCTCTCATAATGCTAGGTCACTCAATGAAATTGATTTCCTGTAGATTCAGGGCAGAAAAAGAAAGTACTTCTTCATGCAATGCATAATTGTGAAATTCATAGCCACAGGGTCTGGTGGTGACGGCTACTGCCTAAGATTACTTTAAAAGAAAACTAAACAAATTCATGGAGAACAGCCTTATCAACAGATATTAGCTATGACAGTTAATGGAAGCACCGTGATCAGAGGCAGCACAGTTCTGAATGGCACATGCAGGGGGAAGAGGAAGGACGACTGATTTCATGCCCCGCCGGTAAGCTTGCCAGCAGCATCTAGATGGCCACTCTGGGGAACTAAATAGACTACTGGTGTGATCCAGGCTGGCTCTTCTTATGAAATCGTTCACTGTGAAGTACAGATGGTTCTCCCTCAGCTGCTCCGTGATTGCCGTGCTTGTATCCTTTACCCCGACAGTACAGTATTCACCCTGCTGAGAAAAGCTCTCCTACTCACCAAGGCCCACTTTTCACAGAAGATTTTGATGCTCTCTTGCCCCGGACCAAAAAAACACACACCCCGATTTAAATGTTTTTTTCATGGCCGCAATTTAAATCCGTCAATCTCGATGTAGTTTTGGTTTTTCATGGGAACAAAGCACGCTGTATTTGACAACGGTTTGGTCTGTCCCTTTTGCAGGAGGCCTCCCCTTCCAACAAGCTCATTGTTTATGCCCGCCCAGCAGATTACCTCATGCGGTTCACCTCTGTGGGCACAGCCCCAGCGCAAAAAACAAGCACCAGTCCCCTCTGGTCTCCTACATTTTTCTTCCACCCTCGCTCTGTTCTGCTTTTAGAACAGTCAGATTCCAAATTGGGTGGGGGGACAAGGCAGCGCTTTCCTCAAAGCTTCCCTCTATTTTCCATATGTGTGGAACCCATTGCCCTTTAATGACAGACAGGATTTGGGGGGGGGGGGCAGGAATTGCATCCATGTGCCCAGAGAAGTGTTTAGCTGAAAGTGGGAATGGAGCAGCTCCAACCTGTGCCCATTCAAGAGGAGTGCCTTGGATTTGCCGCTCTCTAGATGCACATTTTCCCCATCCTAATTCTCAAAACTCTTCTTGGGGACTGATTGTTGAGTTTTGAGAATTTGGATGGGGAAAAGGTGCATCTATAGAGCGGCAAATACAAGGAAAAACCTCCCGTGCATAAATGGCCACTGTAAACCTCTTGCATTAAAGCAATTTCCCAGAGTACGTCCCCCCCAGAAGGCCCCTGGCTTGCTCGCCGGCCCTGATCTGGCCCCAGTGCATCGTGAGAGAGAGGAGGGCTCCTGGCTGGCGTGCCAGTCCCGATCCAGCCAGTGTGCATGGGGGGGGGGGGGGGGAAGAGGAAAGAAGGCTCCTGGCTTGCGCGCCGGCCCCAATCCGGCCCCAGTGCATCGTGAGAGACAGGAGGGCTCCTGGCTGGCATGCCGGTCCCAATCCAGCCAGTGTGCATGGCGGGATGGGAAAGAAGGCCCCTGGCTTGCGCGCCGGCCCTGATCTGGCCCCAGTGCATCGAGAGAGAGACCCAGAGCAGACTGGCCGCCCCTCTTCAGAAGAGTGACGGGAGGGAGTTTTGCCTTGGGTTTTCCGCTCTCAGGATGTACATTTTTCCCATCCAAATTCTCAAAAATCCCCCCTCCCTGCTGGGGTAGGGGGGCCAACAGCCCCTTCTCTTGAACATCCCCCCCACGGGTCCAGCTGCCCTAGACCAAGCTGCCACCACCACCACCCCCAGCGTGCGAGGCGCACATGGCGTGGCCCCGCCGGTCTCCCCCTGGAGCTGTCCGTCCGGCGTCCCCCTGGGCTTGGAGGTGTGGGCCCAGCTCCAAGGCCCATCCCGGGCGGGGAAGGAGTGCTGTCTGCCCGCCCACCAGCCTCTGGGATGGAGGGAGAGAAGTGCCAGGACTCTAGGCAGGCAGGCAGGCAGGCAGCAAAAGGGGCAGTATTCTTGTCCGAGCAGTATTCTTGTCCACCAGCCAATCGCCGTTCTTGGGGGAGGAGAAATTAGCCAGCATGGGCAGGGACACTTGATCCGAACCAAGGAACAAAGGCATTTTTTTTCATGGAGATCTGAACCAAAAACTGCGCAGCAACAGCAAAGAACGGAGCAAAACAGGTTTGACTTAACGCGGGCATGAAGCGGTTTTTATTCTTCAATTCGGATCAGTCATGAGAAATCAAAAATTTGAACAGGGCCAAAACAAAAGTGAAACCGCAGCAAACCTCCGTGAAAAAATCCCCCAACTGTTTGGATAGCCTTTTGTCCTGCAGCCTCTCTGCACAGCGTGTGCACCGCTGATAGCAACCCAGGCGGCAGGGGGCTCAGCCTGCCACTCCCCCTCTTGTCCTTCATCAAGAGGGCAGGAATGATGCAGCTGCTCCATCTCTGTCCCCCTGGGCCAGTCAATGTGATTACACAGCACCGGGCTGCAATCAGCGCGGCCCCAATTCTCACAGGTACCTGGCAACAGGCTATATAAGGGAGTGCCCAGGATTCCCGCTTGGGCAGGTGGTACACACACACACCCTTGCCAAAGAAGGAGACGTCAAGGCAGGAATGCAGCTGGGGACATGAGCAGGCCTAATATCTCCCCCCCCCCGGTGATATAAATGTGGGTGGGATGAGGAGCCTGTGGCCTTTCCCATCACAGCAGAGCTGCCTTGGTGTTATTAACGGTAAGAGATTCTGCAGTGTGGACAGAGACGGGCCCCTTAGAGCACCTGCTACAACCCAGCCAACACACACACACAGATTCCCTGACACCTCCCTGCCTGGGAGCTTTCCCCAGTGACTCAGGAAGCTACATCTTAACTACCTTAATCTTCACCCTGAGGTGGCTACAATCGTGCCCCCACTAGTGATTTCCAGTGGGACACGTATTAATTCTGTCTTATGGAGTTCTAAATTGAGGTTCTAACAAAAAGAGGATGGTAACATCTCCTCACTCTCATCGGCCTCCAGTGGGCCTGGCTGATTTGCCTTCACAGGTTCTGGATGGGTGAGAGATGACACTGGCAGAAACTCCTCATCTGGGTATAAGGCAAACAAGAATGGGTAGGGGGAAAGCAGGAAGGAGGGCTGGAGTCTGCAGCACAGGGGCATCGGTGGTTTCTCTCTGTGATGCTGAGCCTGCTATTCCCCACAGATGGCCCCCAAGAAGCCTGCAGCCCCTCCTCCACCAGGCTGCTCCCTGGACATTAATGATCCTCAGGTGCAGGATGCTGCCATTCGCATTCAGGCTTCCTACCGTGGGCACAGGTAAGAGGGGCAGGGCAGCTGGGCAGGATGCACCTAGGCGGCTGGATTTGTTTTGTGCTGTTTTGATAGCCTGTTTTTTTATGGCTTGTTTTGGTATTGATAATGCTGGTGTTGTTCTTTTGATGATTTAATGTATTGCTTCCACTTTGTGAGATGCCTCAAGCAGGTTCCTGGAAAGGGGGCAGATAAATTGTCTAAACAATTATCATAATGAGCAACAAGGAAAGGGAAATTAACTGGGAAAGCATGGCCTAGAGGGGTTATTTCCAGGGAACAGGGTGAGGGGGGAACCCTGGATGCTCTGGCAGTTAGAGGTACAGCATAAGGGAAGTGAATGTACTGAGAGGGGGAAGAGCTGCCTCAGACTGTGCTGAGAGGGGGAAAGGGTCCAGGGTGTATGCTGAGAGCAGGGAACCCACAGCACACTGGGCTAAAACATGAGATCGAATGTATCAGTCTAGTGGTGTGTCAAGTCAGGAGGGTCTTAGAAGGGTAAGGAAGAGCAGACTGAGGGGTGTTAGGGGGTGTGGTAGCATTAGGCTATGGCTGGACAGTGGGGGTTGGCCAAGCGGACTGTAGCCATGGGATGGAAGAAGAAAGTCACAGAGATGAGTGAGAGAAGCAGCCATGAAGACTCTGGGACAGAGGAAAAGCCAAGGAACAGGTTGGACAGCTTTAGAAATGTCTCCAGTCGGAAAACTGGCAAGGGGTGGAACAGCTCACTTTTGCTGTTTCCCTTCCAGCTAGAAGTGCTTTGGAAGTCAGGACAACACAAATCTCCCGAGTTTTTATGGTATGCTGATATATGGCTGTTGTTTTACAAGGCCAGTTCCTAGGTTTTCTCCACAGAGAGTTAATATTTCCACTATAGCAGTCCTGGCAGCACCCTAAATGCCTCCACCTACCCACACAGCCCAGCTTCTCTGGCCAATTCAACCCTTGGACTGGTCACCAGTTGCCAGCTGAGTGCCTCACTCAATTCCTGGCTATTCCCATTTGCCATATAATCATCTATAAGTTTTTTAAAAAGGTTGTTCAGTTCAGTATAAGGAGGCCACTACCAGAAGAATCTAAACTAACAAATTTTCCCATTGATATTTTTATTGGACGTCAGTTATGGGGAGAGTGGGGAAAGGGGGCTAATAAGAAAGAAGAATTCACATAGTTTGTCTGATTTTTGCAATCAATCAGATTCTATCCATTGATATTCAAAACATTTACTCTTTAATAAACAATTAGGTACACATTATTAAAGTACTCTTTTGTTTGTTTGACCAGTTGATGGAATTCTCATTCCAAGTGTATTAAAAGTTCCCTGCATAATTGTGTCCTGTGTGGCTCTTTTACCAAATAGCAGTCATCCCTTCCTGTTTTCATGGTGTGGCCTTGGGTACCCTTCAAAAAGGACCAGCCTGGTACAGACTAAAGTTAAACGGAAGGGAACCTGCAGGATCCCAAAAAGAGTCTTGAATGCCCATCTGTCTTCCTTCCTTCTTTCCACTCTCAGGTCCCGCAAAGAGATGAAAGAAAAGGGGCCCCCACGGGTGCTGGAGAACCTGAAAGATGTGGTGCTGATTGAGGGAAGTGCAGCCAAGCTCGAATGTCGCATCAGCGCCTTCCCTGACCCATTCATCCGCTGGTCCAAAGATAATGTGGAGCTCAAGGATGGGCCGAAGTACCGCTACATCTTTGAAGACCCTGATATTGTAGCACTGGTCGTTCGTGATGGCACTCTTTCTGACCTGGGCAAGTACACCATCTCTGTGAAGAACCCTTTTGGAGAGTGTTCTGACTCAGCACGTCTCCTTGTGGAAGGTAATGTGGCCCATTTCTCCTTCTTTACATAGCCCCACTTCCTCCCTAAACTTAGCCACAGGCATCCCTTGGGCAACCAAACCATTCTGGTGAGGCGCCTCTTTTTGGGAGTGTTTCAGTTTGGCATCCCTCATAGGGGAAAGTGATACTGCCTGTTCTGCTCCTTCAAGTTGTAGCCCTGTCCAATTCTATTCATAGCCTCATGCCTTGCATGGCATGGGGGGTGGGGTGGGAGGGGAACTAGTCCCATGTGCATCAGTTAAAGAAATCCCCTTTGTCTTATGAAGTATCAACAGAACTCTTGTCCACCAGGCTACGATCCCAGATATGCAGAGAACTCCCTTGATATGAGTTTGACCATTTTGGGTATCAGGGTAAGGGACCGACCCCTGACACCGGCACCCAGGAGGGGCTTATCAGGGCATTCTGTATCAGGGCATTCCAAACATTCTGGGATGAAAGAGGATGCTTTCTCCAGAAATAGGATATTTCTTCCCTGGTGCGTTTATTCACAGCATTTGGTCCATTCAAGCACTGTAGCACCAATACAATGATCCCCAAATTATTGCAACAAGTGTGGGAACTGCACAGCATAGCAGCATTTTGCCCTGGTGATGGATCTTTGGACTGAACTGCAACTAAGAGAGCTCCCATAGGGATGTATGGAAAAACAGGGGCTGTTTGGTTCATGCCAAGGAACATATCCTCCCATTTTAAATTCTACAACATCCCAACTCTGTACACCCAGAGAATAACCCCCTCCAGATTATGCTGTCCCAATCATCTGTCTCCTTAAAATAAATGGATAGAAAAAAGGCAGCATGGTTAAACAATGACATGATCTCTAGAAATAGCAAAAAGAGCTGTACATTTAGTCAGCACTAAAGTCCCAGCTTAAGTCTAGGATCCAACTACATCTAGAATCCTCTCTTGTCCTCCTTGGAGCACTCCCTGTGAGACCACTTACAACTCATATACGATTTTCACCTTGTCATCGCCTAAAAGAGGGCATCCTTTATGTTAGGAATGGCGTAGCAATTTGTAAAGCAAAGCAAAGCAAAACAGTGCTTCAGCAGTGAGGGGTAAGATAAAGGGCCCCTTAATGAAAGCCATAAACCCCACTCCTTGAACCCCACAAGTGTTTCTCCTCCCATTCTCAGTATCTTTCTAAAAATAACAGATGCATGGCCACAGGATTCCTTTGATTCAGCAGGATCGGTGTTCTAACCTCACCACCTCTCCTTCACAGTACCCGCCAAGATTGAGAAGGGCCCAGACAGCACAAAGGCCAAGAAGGGCAGCACAGTCAACCTGACAGCCCACATCAGCGGGCAGCCAGCACCTGATGTGGGCTGGGCCAAGGATGGGGAGGATATTGAAGAGGATGATCGGTGAGCAAAGTTCACTACTAGAGTATTGAGCCTGGAGAGTGCCTCCCATAGCACCAATACAGTGTGGGCAGATGTGAAGCAAGGAAAAAGGAATAGTGCCAGTTTTCCTTTTCCCCTTTCTTGCTTACCTGTTCACACCAGGTAATAATCAGGTGGTCTAGATGGCTGTTGCCCTAGCTTACAACAGTATGTCTAATGCAGAATCAAAATAATTGAACTGTCATTCTTTTTTAGGAAGGTTTTTAGTCCCCATTATTATGGAGAATTTTTAATGTGTACCAGTTTCTACTAAATGCACAGGAAGGAATATGGGGTTTGCAGCAGTAATCAGGTGGTGTGAGAATTCTTCTTTTAACGTAAATCTGAGGCCTGTCCCTTATCCTCTCACTGCCTGGTTGTAGTGAACCTAGGTTACTTTACATGGAGCAGCCAAACATGGTAGAGCTATAAGCAACTAAGGCCTTTTATGCACGGTTTGTTTCCATTGGATATGCTGCTGTCTCAATGCACAATATTTGCAACCAAATTCTCATATCACTCTGCACAGCGGTCTGAAACTGACCAACACTCACTGTGAAACTGACCAAAAAAGCAGCCTCATAGGTCATTTATGATTATTTCAGCATTCTTGCTAGTTGCAAAAAAACCCAAAAAACTGTTGGGTCAGGCTGAGGTCTGAAACTGACCAATACTCACTGTGAAACTGACCACAAAAGCAGCCTCCTAGTATTCCAATTTCCAGGGGAGGGGTTGGATGAGCGGGAAAGACAAGTGAGAGGGAGAAGTGGGAATGGGCGTGGGAAGGAAACCCTGAATTGACAAGTATTGACAGGACCAGCTTTTGATTTACGATCAAGGCAGACATTAAACTCGAGATAAAACAGCATCCACAAAACACCGGGGGGGGGGGGAAGCGAGGGGAGAGCAAAGTGACTTTTAAAGGTCAGGAAATAAATACATAATGAAAACATAGCCCCGAAATACTGGGGGCTTGACAGCAACGGAAACAACCTGTGCATAAAAGGCCTAAGTGTGAGTATCAGAGTTCACCTTGAAGCTTTATATCAGGGTAGGAAGATAGTTTGAAGTAGCAGAAGTACTTAAGGTGTCCCCCAGCTTTGGGTACACTCAGGCTACTATTTTAAGAGCTTTATTTCTCTTGTTTCTTCAGCGTATACTATAATATCGGCAGTGACTCAACCACTCTCACCATCAAGAAGGTAACACCGCAAGATGCTGGAAAGTATGAGGTCTTCGTAGAAAACAGCCTGGGCATGGACCAGTCCTTCGCACGTGTGGATGTGATTTGAACCCCTGCCCTCCATCTGTATGGTTCCCTCCCCCACTAAAAAAACCCTCTCTGCATTCATCAAATATAGCCCACTGCCTGACCCTGGAATCTGACTGACCATGGAAAATGGCACTGCAAAGCCCTTAGAGCTGGGGAAAGCAAATGGGACCCTCAATGGTGCTGCAGAAGTATGGTATCCCCCTCAGATGACAGTACCCTGCTGTTTCTCTCACTGCCCCCTTCAATTCTCTCACCAATGTCATTCTGCCTCAGCAGGCACACCCTCCCTGGCAAGAATTCCCCATCCTACCCCAGGGCTGAGTCCATTCATTGAGCAGATGGGTCATGGCTGGCTAACAGCATTGCCACAAGCATATGATGGGTATGCACTAAATGTCAGTACCCTTACACTGTACCTCAAAGACCATTAATCATCTCATAAGTTTCCAGATTTCTCTTACCTGTTTTATTGCTATATGAACTAAATAAAACCAGCGGATAATACAAAGGTCATCTGTGTTGTACGTGTAGTTTCTGGCCCAGAAATCGAAATTCTAGGAATTAAGTATATTGGGGAGGGTAGGTTAATCTCCGTAAGTAGAGGTTTCTGGGGAGGTCTTTTATGAGGAACAGTGATTCTGTACCCCACCTATTTATTTCACACAAACATAAAGTTTCATACACAAATACAGGTTTGCTAGATACTGAAAGTTACATTTTATACTACACACAGTGATCTTGTGTAAAAATACTGGCAGCTTTAAGGCACAGCTGAAAAGGTGACGGGTAGGACTGTCCAGGTCAAGAGACGAGGACTCTGTTCAACTGGACACCAGCTATCCCTGGAACTATGTGAATACATAAACAATGTGATCTCAAGCACCAAACCCAGTTTTGCATGGAGTGACTCAACAACATCTCCTACCTGGCCAGCCTTTGCTTCATTAGGAGATAATGCTTTCAGGGGATCAATCTGTTGTGATGAGCTGTCATGATACTGGGCAACCCGGATCCTATGATCACCTGTCAGAATTGAACACTGTCCCCAAAATCACTGTTTAGAGCACTTTGCTCAAAGTATCTGGAAGGCACTCTGGTTTAATGACCTTTCTGCATTGCTTCCATTGCTGACATTTTGATGGCCCCACCCATCAGGAAGATCCCCACATGGATCCTACTGAAAATTCCCAGTGATGTCCCACACTGCCTTCTCTCTCCCAGAGAGAAGGGTGTCACTGCTGGAGCCAGTAATGGGTCCAAGAGTGTCACCGGGTTCAGGAATCAAAATTAATCTCTGGTGCTGTTCTCACCATTTCATCACAATGACTTCATACAAGGTAGGTGGGGCTGTGGCTCAGTGGTACAGTGTCTGGTTTGCAAGCAGAAGGACCCCAGTTCAAACCTGGAATCAAGCTTGATAGTTAGAGTAGACAATACTGACCTAGATAGACCAATAGTATGACTCAGCTTCATGCGTTTTAAAGTTTGTCAGTCCAGTTGGAAGATGCAATACTCCCTTCCTGTGTGTGTTAAGTGCCGTCAAGCCGCTTCTGACTCATGGTGACCCTATGAATCAATGTCCTCCAAAACATTCTATCTTTAACAACTTTGCTCAGGTCTTGCAAACTGAGGACTGAGGATTCCTTTATAGAGTCAATCCATCTCTTGTTGGGTCTTCTTCTCTTCCTTATACCTTCAACTTTTCCTAGCATGATTGTCTTTTCCAGTGACTCCTGTCTTCTCATAATGTGACCAAAGTATGATAGCCTCAGTTTAGTCATAGAATCATAGAGTTGGAAGGGACCACCAGGGCCATCAAGTCCAACCCCCTGCACAATGCAGGAAATTCACAACTACCTCCCCCCTCCACACCCCTAGTGACCAGAAGATGGCCAAGATGCCCTCCCTTTCATCATCTGCCTAAGGTCACAGAATCAGCATTGCTGGCAGATGGCCATCTAACCTCTTCTTAAAAACCTCCAGGGAAGGAGAGCTTACCACCTCCTGAGGAAGCCTGTTTCACTGAGGAACCGCTCTAACTGTTAGAAAATTCTTCCTAATGTCTAGACGGAAACTCTTTTGATTTAATTTCAACCCGTTGGTTCTGGTCCGACCTTCTTGAGCAACAGAAAACAACTTGGCACCCTCCTCTATATGACAGCCCTTCAAGTACTTGAACATGGTTATCATATCCCCTCTCAGTCTTCTCCTCTTCAGGCTAAACTGTGAGGGTCTCTGTCTTTGTGTCTCTGCTTTCCATCACCTGCGGTGTTATCAGTGAACTCGTAAAAGCAGTTCACACCTTCTGGTCTCAGGCGCCAGGCCTGATGGCCCATGTATCTTCCCCCCCGCTGTTCTTCCTGCCAGTACTCCCTCAGGCCGGTGCGGCCTTGGAAGTGTGATAGCCGCACCAGACTTCCTGGGATCCGTCTGATGTTTTGTATTATGCCAAGCTTGTAACTTCCCATAACAATAAGTGTGAACCCCAGTGCCCCAGTGCCCTGGAGTCAATATATTCTGTAAACCCGTATAGCCCCTCACTTGCAACTTTCTACCTGTGCCTGTCTCATCTCCTGAAGGCTTCAATAAATCTATTGTTTCTGTATCAACGTCTGAGCAACTGATTTGGAGAAGCAAACTCAGAGAGGGGGATCTCTCACATTAAGTTGCAAGTCCTTGCCTCTCGGACTGCAGCTGTACCGCTTTGGACAGAATGTCAGCCGACGAGGACACCACCCCTAACCCCGATGCCCCCAAGGAACCGGACGAGCCGGAGAAGCCGGACCCGAAGGAGGAGGGAGCCAAGCCAAAGAAACCGAAGGGTCGCGCCCCCGACCAAGATCGGGACGGACGTCCCCGGGGGCTTACTTATTGGCTGGACTCTCCCAAGGGCTGGTCGCTCTCGCGGACTGCGGCGAAGGATCGCCGGTTGGCCTTCCCCAGCACGGGACTCGAAGGGGACCCGGCCCGCAAAGAGGCCCTCATGGAGGAAGAACGAAAGCAGTGGCAGGAAGACCGCCGGGCTATGCAGGAGCAGATGGAGATCATGCAACGCGTAATGGGTGAGATGGCCACGACCCTAGATGCGCTGAAGTTGCAACCTCCAGCCGGTGCTCCCCCAGACGGGGCGCCGGTAGTTCCGCCCGCAACCCCTGCCCCCCCGGCCCGTCGGGACCTGAAAGTCACGTATGACGGGTCGGGAGACCAGTTGACCTTTTTTATGGTCCAAGTAGACATTTTTATGCGGGAACAAGGCCGAACCTTCGTTTCTGAGGAGTCCCGGGTGCAGTACGTGGCTTCCTTACTGCAAGGGGAGGCGGCTGCCTGGATGGTGTTGCAGTATGAACTCCGCTCGCCGGTGCTGCGAACCCTGGACGAGTTCATGGTAGCACTCCGAAACCGTTTTGAGGACCCGACTCTGGGTGAGCGGGCTAAAGCCTCCCTGATGCAACTGCGCCAAGGGACTAAGTCGGTGGCGCAGTATGCAAGTGAGTTCCAGTCACTGGCTAGCCGAATTCTGGACTGGAGTGAAGCTACCTTGGTACAATGTTTCAGGGAGGGTCTCAACCCAGACCTCCAACATTGGGCCTTCATGCAAGGGAACCCCCCGGATGTGGAAGGTTGGGTTCGCCATGCTGCTGACATCGAGAATCGCAAACAACTCCTGAACTTGTCCAAGCAACGGCTTGGGCGAGACCCCAGACCCCGAGGTGACCGTGGCCGGGAACTCCGGCAAGGGGGTGGCGGGGGTCTCTCGGCCGCGGAACGCCGCAAGCGGTTCGAGGCCGGCGTCTGCCTGATCTGCGGGGGAAAGGGTCACTTTGCATCGCAATGCCCCTCTCGCTCAGGCCGTCCGACCCCCCCCCCGCCAAACCCAGGCCGAGCCGACGAAACCGGCCGCCGACAGCCAGCCTCGCCGCAGAAGTGGACCACTGAGCCGGCGCTCCGGCGCACCCTCCGCTCTCCACGCGCGCCCCCAGGATGGGGCATCCGACTCTACGGTCCCATCGGGGTCCCGGATTACAAATACCGTCTTTGATTCGGACGGCTCCCCGGAAGTCACCACCCCGTCCCCCTCTTCCAGCGAGGAGGAAGAGTGGGAACAGCCGGCAAAAAACGCCGTCGGTCTGCTGTAGAGGGGGCTCCGCAGCAGACCGTCCCTATCGTTGTGCAAGGAGCTCCACCGATGGTAAGCGCCCAAGAGGACAATGTATTTGTGCGTGTTCATCTGTCCCTACCCAAAGGGGGTCCCCCGTTAGAGGTCCCCGCGTTGGTCGACTCGGGGTGTGCCCGCACCATGATTAATGAGGAAACTGCCAAGAAGTTGGGTGTCCGGCGCAAGCGGCTTCCGGGACCCCTCCGTTTTTCCCAAATGGACGGGAGTGACTTTAAACGGGGCCCTGTGACCCACAGAACTGCAGCCGTGATTATGTCCGTGGGGGAACATTGGGAACGGTTGTATTTCACCATCGCCCCTATTGTAACCCCTGTGGTGTTAGGGATGAACTGGTTAAGGGGACACAATCCCTCCATTGATTGGGTTAAACGGGTGCTTTCCTTCCCCGAAAACCCCTGTGGGTTGCATGACAAGGAACGGGTACTCAGAACTCCAGCCACCGCACTGGTAGGGTCCCCCGCCCCAGTCTCTCCTCAATTACCCTCTGAGTACTCGCAGTTTACTGATGTTTTCGATGTTAGAGAGTGCGACGAACTGCCTCCCCACAGAGAAACGGACTGTGCCATCGAGATTGTAGGGGAAGGCAAACTGTCTAAGGGAAAGGTTTACCCCATGAGCCCTAGTGAAAAGACTGTATTGCGAGACTATCTGGATGTCAATCTGGCGAGGGGTTTCATACGCCCCTCCAAGGCTCCTTATTCAGCCCCAGCTTTCTTTGTAAAGAAAAAGACGGGAGATTTAAGACTGTGTATTGACTTTCGCAGACTGAACGCAGTCACCCAGTCTAATGCTTACCCCCTCCCTCTTATTCCTGACCTTCTAGCACAATTAAAGGAGGGCCGAATCTTCACCAAACTGGACTTGGTAGAAGCCTACCACCGCATTCGCATCAAAGAAGGAGACGAACCCAAAACGGCCTTTTCCAGTTGTTTTGGGATGTTTGAGTACCTGGTCATGCCGTTCGGACTTTCGGGGGCTCCGAGTGTCTTTATGCAATTAATTAATGAAGTTTTGCATGATTTACTGTTTCGGGGGGTGGTGGTATTTCTCGATGACATTCTTATTTACTCTGAGACCATGGAAGAACATGTGCGCCTAGTGCGAGAAGTGCTCCAGCGGCTGCGGGAGCACAAACTGTATGCTAAGGTGTCCAAGTGTGAATTCCACCAACCTTCTATTACATTTCTGGGGTATGTGATTTCCCACCAAGGGTTGGAAATGGACCCCGCCAAGGTCCAGGCGGTGCGGGACTGGGAAACCCCCACTACCCGCCGCCAACTTCAACAGTTTTTGGGGTTTGCCAACTTTTACCGGAATTTCATTCCCAACTTTGCCCAAGTTGCGCTTCCCCTCACTGCCCTGTTGCGTACCAAGGACAGGGGGGCTAGCGCCGCACTCCCCTCAGCCCGTCTGCAATGGTCTCCCCAGTGCCAGCAAGCTTTTGAACGTTTAAAGCTACTTTTTTCATCCGAACCCGTTTTGGCTCACCCGGATTGCACCAAGCCCTTCGTGGTGCAGGTGGATGCCTCGGATGTAGCCATGGGCGGGGCCCTATTGCAGAGGGATGAGGGGGGACGGTTGAGGCCATGCGCCTACTTCTCCAAGAAGTTTTCCCAGTCCGAAATCAACTGGGCCATTTGGGAGAAGGAGGCAGCAGCGGTCAAACATGCCCTTACCATATGGAGACACTTCTTAGAGGGGGCCGAGCTGCCTTTCGAAGTGTGCACAGATCACAAGAATCTTGAGGCTCTCAAGGGAGCTAGAAAACTCAATGCCAAACAAATTCGGTGGGCCCAATTTTTTGCAAAATTCCGGTTCACCCTCAAACATGTCCCTGGCAAAGAAAATGCCCTAGCTGATGCTTTGTCACGACTTCCCCAGTATCGCAACGATTTCGATCGCCCCGTCGACTCCCTGTTCACTCCCGAACAGCGAGGGGAAGTCCCTGGCTTGGCCGTCACCACCCGATCCCAAGCCCGCCAACCGGAGACCCCCCCTACGCTCAAAGGTATCCCGGAAGCATTCCAACAGCGACTCCGGGACGCCTCCTTACAGGAGGAGGAGCACCATCTCCTCCCCACTGGCTTGGAACGAACCAACACTTGGTGGGTGCAAGGGGGGAAACTATATGTCCCATCTTCCCTTCGCAAAGAAGTATTGGGACTTGTACATGGGGCCAGGCTAGCGGGTCATTTTGGTTTCATAAAAACGCTTCACCTGGTTCGAAGGCAATTCTGGTGGCCCGGTATGAGATCTGATGTAGAGTTGTATGTGCGCAGCTGCCCCACCTGCGCCACAGCCAAGAAACGGATGGGAAAACCCCCGGGGCTTCTCAAACCGCTTGAGAACCCCTCCCGTCCCTGGGAAGTCATCGCCATGGATTTTATCACCGACCTACCTCCAAGTCGGGGGAAAACGGTTCTCTGGGTTATCACAGACCTCTTTTCCAAACAGGTTCATTTCGTTCCATGTGCAGGTCTTCCTTCAGCCCAGGGCTTAGCTAAACTGTTCATCACGCACGTCCTCAGGCTACACTCGATCCCGAGGAAGGTCCTCTCCGACCGGGGGGTCCAGTTTGTTGCCAAATTCTGGCGGGCTTTCCTAAAGTTAATGGGAGTGGAGGAACAGGGCCTTTCTTCCGCCTATCACCCCCAAACGGATGGTCAAACGGAACGAGTAAATGCGGTAGTAGAATGTTATTTGCGTTGCTATGTAAATTTCCACCAGGACGACTGGGTCGACCTGCTGCCATTTGCCGAATATGCGTACAACAATGCGCCTCATTCCTCTACCGGCTTTAGTCCCTTCCAAGTTATATACGGGACGGATTTTGGCCCTTTCGGTTCTGCCCCCGTCTCGCCAGAGCTCCAGTCTACCCCTGATCTTCAGGAGTGGATTCAGGTGGTTAAATCCACCTGGCCATGGTTGCTCAAAAATCTGGAAAGGGCAAAAAGCAAGTACAAGGAACAAGCAGACAAACACCGGTCTCCGGGATGGGAACTCAAGGTGGGGGAGCAAGTCTATCTGTCCACCAAAAACCTCCGCTCTCTTCGCCCCTGCAAAAAACTGAGCGACCGTTATGTAGGACCTTTCCCCATTACCAGAGTAATCAACGAGGTTACCGTGGAACTGAGTCTCCCTAAGACTCTCAAGGGAGTTCATCCAGTCTTCCATATAAGCCTCCTCAAACCTTATGTAGCAGCTCCCCAGTTCCACCCCCCTCCCGCTCATGAGATTCCTACCGTAGTAGGAGGGGATACCCATTTGGAAATATCCAAGGTTTTAGATTCCAAATGGAAGAAAGGGAAACTGTTTTACTTTGTTCGCTGGAAAAACCTTGGCTCCGCTCATGACGAATGGGTGGCCGCACCCCACATGGCAGCTCCTCGCTTGGTCCGAGAATTCCACCTCGCTTATCCCGATAAGCCTCGTCCTCTCGGAGGGGGGCCTTAAGGGGGGCAGAATGTGAGGGTCTCTGTCTTTGTGTCTCTGCTTTCCATCACCTGCGGTGTTATCAGTGAACTCGTAAAAGCAGTTCACACCTTCTGGTCTCAGGCGCCAGGCCTGATGGCCCATGTATCTTCCCCCCCGCTGTTCTTCCTGCCAGTACTCCCTCAGGCCGGTGCGGCCTTGGAAGTGTGATAGCCGCACCAGACTTCCTGGGATCCGTCTGATGTTTTGTATTATGCCAAGCTTGTAACTTCCCATAACAATAAGTGTGAACCCCAGTGCCCCAGTGCCCTGGAGTCAATATATTCTGTAAACCCGTATAGCCCCTCACTTGCAACTTTCTACCTGTGCCTGTCTCATCTCCTGAAGGCTTCAATAAATCTATTGTTTCTGTATCAACGTCTGAGCAACTGATTTGGAGAAGCAAACTCAGAGAGGGGGATCTCTCACATAAACATACCCAGCTCCTTCAACCTTTCCTCCTAGGACTTGGTCTCCAGACCCCTCATGATCTTTGTTGCCCTTCTCTGGACATGTTCCAGCTTGTCTACATCTTTCTTAAATTATGGTGCCCAAAACTGAACACAGTACTCTAGCTGAGGTCTAACCAGAGCAGAGTAAAGCGATACCATCACTTCGCGTGATCTGGACACTATACTTCTGTTGATGCAGCCCAAGACTGCATTTGCCTTTTTAGTTACAGCATCACACTGTGCTGACTCATGTTCAGTGTTTGGTCAACTAAGACCCCAAGATCCTTTTCACACACACTACTGCTCAAACAAGTCTCCCCCATCCTATAATTATGCATTTGATTTTTCCTACCTAAATGCAGAACTTTACATTTGTCTTTGTTGAAGTGCATTTTATTAGTTCTAGCCCATTTATCCAGCCTGTCAAGATCATCCTGCACCTTGGCTCTGTCTTCTACTGTATTTGCTACCCCTCCCAATTGAGTATCATCTGCAAATTTAATAAGCATCCCCTCTATTCCTTCACCCGAATCATTTATAAAGATGTTGAACAACACAGGGCCCAGCACAGATCCCTGAGGAACTCCACTAGTCACTTCTCTCCAAGTGGACGAGGAACCATTAACTAGCACTCTTTGGGTATGATCTGTCAACCAGTTGCAGATACATCTAACAATAACAGGATCTAACCCACATTTTCCTAATTTGTCAACTAGAATACTATGTGGAACCTTATCAAAAGCCTTACTGAAATCTAGATAAACTATGTCTATAGCATTCCCGTGATCCTCCAAGGTAGTAACTTTCTCAAAAAAGGAGATAAGTTTAGTCTGACATGACTTATTCTTGAGAAACCCATGCTAGCTTTTAGTGATCAGATCCATCCATTCTAAATGCTCAAGGACTGACTGTTTGATGATTTGTTTGAACACTTTTCCTGGTATAGAAGTGTTATTTTAGCTTCTAGGGTCAGTTCAAGCTTTATTTGATCTAACACCCACTGATTTGGTTTTTTTTTGGGGGGGGGCAGTTCACGATATCCATAACACTCTCCTCCAACACCACATTTCAAAGGAATCTACTTTCTTCCTATCAGCTTTCTTCATTGTCTAGCTTTCACACCCATACATAGTAATAGGGAATACAATGGCATGAATTAACTTGATCTTGGTGACACATCCTTATACTTAAGAATCTTTTCTAGCTTCTTCATGGCTGCTCTTCCCCGTCTCAATCTGATTTCTTGGCTGCAGGCTCCCTTTTGGTTGATGATGGAGCCAAGGAATAGAAAGTCTTGAACAATTTCAATTTCCTCATTGTCAAAGTTGAGTAATTCTCCTGTAGTCATTATTTTTGTCTTCTTGATTTTCAGCTGTACTCCTGCTTTGGAATTTTCTCCTTTAACTTTCAGCAGTAGTTGTTTCAAGTCTTCGCTATTTTCTGCCAGTAATGTAGTATCATTGACATATCTCAAATTGTTAATGTACCTCCCTCCAATTTTCACTCCACCTTCATCTAAATCTAATCCATCTTTCCTAATTATATGTTCTGCATACAGATTGAAGAGACAGGGAGATAAAATACATCCTTGTCTAACACCTTTGCCAATTGGAAACCATTCTGTTTCTCCATATTCTGTCCTAACCAGAGTACAGGTTGATTATCAAAACGATCACATATTGTGGCACACCCATTTCCTTTAAAACCAGCCAGGTTCTTCTTCAAAAGATTCTTCTTGGAAGGAATCTGTCATCCTTTCATATTTTCTGTATAGTTCTTCAGTGTATTGTTCCCACCTTTTCTATATTTTGTCCTGTTCAGTTAATGTATTGCCATGTTGATCATTCATCATGCCTAACCATGTTTTAAATTTACTTTTGATTTCTTGGATCTCATGGAACACATCTCGTTCTTCCTTTTTTGTTGTTCTCTTCTGTTTCTTTACACTGGTTATTAGAATAGTTCTCTTTGTTTCTACATGTGAGTTGCTGGAGCACTGCACTTAGACTTTTGATTCTGTGTTGGTCACTTTTTACTTTTGCTTTTCATCTCTCTTTAGCAATTTTAAGAGTTTCCTCAGTCATCCATCGAGGCTTTTCATTTCTTTTGGTTACAGGAATAATCTTTGCACAATTTTCCTTGATAATATCTCTAGTTTCTACCCATAGTTCTTCTGGTTTACATTCACTCATAGGCATAAACTACTGGGAGGGGGGCTGAAGGGGTTGAGCCCCCCCTAACTTGGCCACTGTGGATGCTAGTTACTTGATATTCTCTCTTCTTTACTTGAGATTCGTTGATGACATCTTCGTTGTCTGGACTCATGGCAAAGAAGCCCTCAAAAATTTCACCAGGCTTTCAACAACTTCCACCCCTCCATCAATCTAACTATGAATTTCTCTGAACAAGAAATAAACTTCCTGGACAGCACAGTACATGAGGGATGGACAAGCACCACATTATACTGGAAACAGACAGATCAGCAAACATATCTACATGCTATTGTCGAAGGATTTCACGGTCAGAGTTCATTGGTTCTTGTAGGTTATCCGGGCTGTGTAACCGTGGTCTTGGTAGTTTCTTTCCTGACGTTTCGCCAGCAGCTGTGGCAGGCATCTTCAGAGGAGTAACACTGAAGGACAGTCTCTCTCAGTGTCAAGTGTGTAGGAAGAGTAATATATAGTCAGAAAGGGGTTGGGTTGAGCTGAATCATTGTCCTGCAAAAAGTATCAAAGGTAATGTGCTAATCATTGACCTGTAAGTATCAAGATAATGTGCTAATGAGGGTGTGGTATGTTAATATGGAACCATTGTATCCTGAAGTGATCTGTTAATGTGTGAAATCCAAGGCTAATCTGCATGGCTATTGTTGACTGTAGTCTTTGTTAGTCTGGAGGTTTTCAGGACAGGAAGCCAAGCCTTATTGATTCTTAAACTCTCTTCTGTTAAAGTTGTGCTGATGTTTATGAATTTCAATGGCTTCTCTGTGCAATCTGACAAAATAGTTGGTAGAATTGTCCAGTCTTTCAGTGTCTTGGAATAAGACCCTGTGTCCTGTTTGTGTCAGTCCATGTTCAGCCACTGCTGATTTCTCAGGTTGGCCAAGTCTGCAGTATCTTTCATGTTCTTTTATCCTTGTTTGTATGCTGCGTTTTGTTGTCCCGATGTAAACTTGTCCACAGCTGCAAGGTATACGATATACTCCTGCAGAGGTGAGGGGGTCTCTTTTGTCTTTTGCTGATCGTAGCATCTGTTGTATTTTCTTGGTGGGTTTAAACACTGTTTGTAGGTTATGTTTTTTCAAATGTTTCTCCATCCTATCAGTGACTCCTTTAATAAATGGCAAGAATACCTTTCCTATGGGAGACTGTTTTTCCTGAGTTTCACCAAAACGTCCTGCTTTGATTAAACAGTTTCAGCATTCAGAGAACATGAATCTGAGACACATTTGCCCCACTAAGTGGACTGCAGAAGCAGGTGTCCATGGTCCAGCCTTGGGCGCTCCACAATAGTGAGGACTCCTCGGAGGAAGAGGGGCCCCGTGTGGCCAGCCCAAGGCTGTCAGCAGAGGGCCAGCAAGAAGGCCAGACCCAGGCACTCTCGGAGGGGCAGCAGCCACTAGGCATCCCACAGGCACCTCCCCCACCAGAGGCAGCAGCCCCAGACCCTGGCCCCAGCTCTCCAGGGTCACCAGCCCCCGTGGAATGTCGCCACACAAGACTGCGCATGGAGATGCATGAACGCCGGAGCAACGAGAAATTGGCTGCCAGGCATAAACTACTTGGGGGAAGCTCAGATGAAGAGTGTTGGCAGGATGGTTCCTAGAGGCAGGCTTCAGCTATAAAGCTGCCGGGAAGGAGTTGCAGGGAGTGGCTGCTGACCCCGTTGTGTAACCTGCTGACCCCACCGTGATTGATTCCTGAACTTACCTGACCTTGGACTGATAACCGGCTTTGGCAACTCCTCTGGCTCCCTATTGACTTTGGACTGTTTGACTTTGCTTTTGAATTTCCCCAGCCCTGTTCCTGAGAGACTCTGTATCCTGACTCCGGCCGCTGATAAGCCAGGTAGAACAGCAGCTTCCTTACAGTCAGTAGCTTCAAATTATAGCGAGTTGATTCAGTTCCTTGAGAATGTATCATAAGAAAAGAACATAAGAAAAGCCATGCTGGATCAGACCAAGGCCCATCAAGTCCAGCAGTCTGTTCACACAGTGGCTAACCAGGTGCCTCTATGAAGCCCACAAACAAAATGACTGCAGAAGCGTCCTGCCTGTGTTCCACAGCACCTAATATAATAGGCATGCTCCTCTGGTACTGGAGAGATTAGGTATGCATCATGGATAGCCCTACCCTCCATGAGCATGTCCACACCCCTCTTAAAGCCTTCCAAGTTGGCAGCCACCACTACATCCTGGGGCAGGGAATCCCACAATTTAACTATGCATTGTGTGAAGAAATACTTCCTTTTATCTGTTTTGAATCTCTTACCCTCCAGCTTCAGCAGATGACCCTACGTTCTAGTACTGAGAGGGAGAAAAGCTTCTCCCTGTCCACTCTCTCCATACCATGCATAATTTTATAGGCCTCTATCATGTCTCCCCTTAAGTGCCTTCTTTCCAAGCTAAACAGCCCTAAGCGTTTTAACCGCGTCGCATAGGACAGTTGCTCTAGCTGCCTGATCATTTTGATTGCTCTTTTTTGCACCTTCTTAAGCTCTGCAATATCCTTTTTTAGGTGTGGTGACCAGAACTGTACACAGTATCCTAGGTATGATCTCACCACAGATTTGTACAAGGGCAGTTTGACAGCAGCGGTTTTATTCTCTATTCCTTGTCTAATTATGGCCAGCATGGAATCTTCTGAGGAGAGAAGAGATCCTGGGCCAAAAGCAGAGGGATATGCACAAAGCTTGTTGAGATTTGCTATTTACTTCATGCTATAGTTACTGCTTGAAGTATAGCATGAAGTAAACAGCAAATCTCAACAAGCTTTGCTATTTACTTCATGCTATAGTTACTGCTTGAGCCCCGTGGCGCAGAGCGGTAAGCTGCAGTACTGCAATCCAAGCTCTGCTCATGACCTGAGTTCGATCCTGATGGAAGTTGGTTTCAGGTAGCCGGCTCAAGGTTGACTCAGCCTTCCATCCTTCCGAGGTCGGTCAAATGAGTACCCAGTTTGCTGGGGGTAAAGGGAAGATGACTGGGGAAGGCAAACCATCCTGTAAACAAAGTCTGCCTAGTAAACGTAGGGGTGTGACGTGACCCCACGGGTCAGGAATGACCTGGTGCTTGAACAGGGGACCTTTACCTTTTATAGTTACTGCTGCTTGTGTTTGGTCGTTTGGACACATTAAACACAGCTCTTCAAAAAAGTAATCTACAGTTCCATCAAGCAGAGCTTCTTATTGCTTATGGAAAGGAGAGTACAAAGCAACTGCGGAACAACTTTGAACAGTTCTGGTCATAGACAGTCATGACAGGAAAAAACTTAAGATTTCGAGAGTCCTACTTTTCCTAGGTGCAGAAAGCCTGCACGGCTTGTTGATGCTGTGTGTGATCCTCACCAGTTTCAATCTCCTAAGGATTTCTACAGGAAAATCTTTTATGAAGTCATTGATAATATCTACAGCAGTTTATGCAGTCGCTTTTCCTCAGATGTGTCCCAACACATGAGCAAACTTGAAAAGTTTGCTATAGGAGAGGATGATAGTACATACATTGTGAACTTTTACAAAACTGACTTGGCTGCTGCCCAACTACAGCTTCATCGGGATACGTTTTTGGATATTGCAAGGGAGAGGAAAGTCAAACTTTTAGCTCTTTGTGATGTGATTGTTCTATTCAGTGGAGAAAAGTAAAATGTCTGCAACAGCTACTACCAGAATTAGCTAAACTTATCAGAATAGCCCTAACCATACCTGTTTCCGCCAGTGCCTCAGAAAGGTCTTCATTGAATAAAGACCTTTCTACGATCAAGCATGAGACAGGCAAAGCTCAATCACACAGCTCTTTTTCATGGACATAAACAGATCTCTCAGGAAATTGATCTCAATGTTATAGCTAATGAGTTCATTCAAAGAACATCAATTAGAACAAACACATACAGTGTCATTTAAGTACAGGGTATTTTGAATTGTTACATCTTAACAAGTGGGTGGTACCTAGATGACCCAATCTGTATAGGTTTACCACTACTTATACCAACACATGCCAAGTATTGGGGTGGGGAGGTGAAGGGAAATTGGGAAGGGTAGGTGGGATATGTCAGGAGAGGATGCCTGTGGGAGCAGCAGAAGGGGTAATAGGGCATTAAGAAAATATTTGATTTTACTGTGATTTTAAAAATGTAAATAAACAGTTTGCATTGTTAATTAAAAGTTAAAGTTGTATTTCAGCTGCCTGAAGACCATTTGTTGAAGTCCCCTTAAATTTCTGGGAAGCCCCTCCCTAAATACCCCATGGCCCTGCCTCCACAGATAGTGGCAATGGAGGCCCCTCCCTGTGATGTCACTGGCTCCTCCCTATGATGTCATAGCAATGCCTCTGACCCAGCTCCCCTTGGGAAATTCACTTGAACTTAGTAATGCAAATCTGTTCTTTACATGGTCTTTAAACTCTTCAGGAATGTTGCTTAGATTGTATTTTGGCGCTATGAATGTTCTGTTTTTCTTCAGCTTTATCTTGATTTTCAATATTAACAATTCATTATCTGTACCACAGTCAGCTCCTGGTCTTGTTTTAGCAGAGAGAATAGAGCTTCTCCATCTTCTGCTTTCAATTATGTAATCTGATTTCTATACTGGCCATCTGGTGACGTCCATGTATACAATTGTCTATTTGGTTGCCTGAAACGTGTTTGCAATGAACAAATTGTTGTCTTCACAGAATTCTGAGTCGTTCTCCTGCTTCATTCCGTGCTCCTAGCCCAAATCTGCCAACAACATTTGATTCTGCTTTGTTTCCTACTTTTGCGTTCCAGTCACCTATGATTATCAGCATATCTTGTTTAGGTGTGTGATCAATTTCTTCCTGAACACTGGCATAAAAACTTCCTCATCAGCATCTGTAGTTGGGGCATAAACATGAATGATGCTTATGTTGATAGGCTTTCCCAGAAGCCTGATTGATATTATTAGGTCAGACTTTGCGTTATAGTTCCTGACTGCCTTTGCTACATCTTGCCTCACTATTAAAGCA
The DNA here is from genome assembly GCF_029931775.1 of Euleptes europaea. Lineage (NCBI taxonomy): Eukaryota > Metazoa > Chordata > Lepidosauria > Squamata > Sphaerodactylidae > Euleptes > Euleptes europaea. The sequence goes on along the minus strand of NC_079317.1, from coordinate 106,970,826 downwards.
ACACCGTTTCTTCTGTTTTTGTCATTCCCTGAGTAAAACACTTTGTGATTTTCTGATTGAAAATGTCATAAGAAGAACATAAGAACATAAGAAAGGCCCTGCTGGATCAGACCAAGGCCCATCAAGTCCAGCAGTCTGTTCACACAGTGGCCAACCAGATGCCTCTAGGAAGCCCACAAACAAGACGACGGCAGCACCATCCTGCCTGTGTTCCACTGCACCCAAAATAATAGGCATGCTCCTCTGATACTCGAGAGAATAGGTATGCAGCATGACTAGTAGCCATTCTAACTAACAGCCATGAATACCCCTCTCCTCCATGAATATGTCCACTCCCCTCTTAAAGCCCTCCAAGCTGGCAGCCATCACCACATCCTGGGGCAGGGAGTTCCACAATTTAACTATGCGTTGTGTGAAAAAATACTTCCTTTTATCTGTTTTGAATCTCTCACCCTCCAGCTTTAGCAGATGACCCCGTGTTCTAGTATTATGGGAGAGGGAGAAAAACGTCTCCCTGTCCACTCTCTCCAAACCATGCATAATTTTATAGACCTCTATCATGTCTCCCCTCAGCCGCCTTCTTTCCAAGCTAAACAGCCCTAAGAGTCTTAACCGCTCCCCATAGGACAGCTGCTCTAGTCCCCTAATCATTTTGGTTGCTCTTTTCTGCACCTTCTCAAGCTCTGTAATATCCTTTTTTTAGGTGTGCTGACCAGAACTGTACACAGTATTCCAAGTGTGGTCTCACCATACATTTGTACAAGGGCAGTATGAGATCAGCAGTTTTATTCTCTATTCCTCGTCTAATTATGGCCAGCATGGAATTTGCCTTTTTTACAGCAGCCACACACTGGGTTGACATCTTCATTGAGCTATCCACTACCACCCCAAGATCTCTTTCTTGGTCTGTTGCTGCCAGTACAGATCCCTTCAGTGTATATGTGAAGTTGGGATTATTTGTCCCAATGTGCATCACTTTACACTTACTCACATTGAATCTCATTTGCCATTTTAATGCCCATTCTTCCACTATGCAGAGATCCTTCTGGAGCTCTTCACAGTCCGATTTTGTTTTAACCACCCTAAATAATTTGGTGTCATCTGCAAACTTGGCTACTTCACTGTTTAACCCCAACTCCAGGTCATTGATGAACAGACTGAAAAGCTCCGGTCCCAACACAGATCCCTGAGGCACCCCACTGCTCACATCCCGCCATTGTGAGAACTGACCATTGATTCCTACTCTCTGCTTCCTATTTTTCAGCCAGCTCTCAATCCATAAGAGGACTTGTCCTCTTATCCCGTGACTATGAGGTTTGCTTAGCAGTCATGTCTCCCCTCAGCCGCCTTCTTTCCAAGCTAAACAGCCCTAAACTGTCCTAATCCAGTCCACTTTAGTTCACTTATCCCAGGATTGAAATGTCCAAATGTTCCATTTCTTGTTTTACAATTTCAAGCTTACCCTGATTCATGCTTCTCACATTCCATGTTCCTATTATATGCATACAACAGCTTTGGACTTTCCTTTTGCATCCATTCACGTCAACCACTGTGAACGTCCTTTCGGCTTTAGTCCAATCGCATCATTAAGAACAGCGCTACTTGTTCTTGTCCTCTGCTCTTCCCCAGTAGCTGACTGAGTGCCATCCGACCTGGGGGTCCCATCTTCCAGCACTATATCTATTTTGGATTGTCTCATCATAGGGTTTTCAAGGTAAAGGTTGGTCAGAAGTGGATTACCAGTGTCTTCTTCTGCGCAATACTAACCAGGGTCAGCTGTAGTGGCACTGCCGTTGTCTACGAAAGATCCTCTGCCAGTGTCACCTTCCACTACTGCTGCTGCCCAGTAGCTAGCCTTCAGGGATTCCTCTGCCCCCACCACCATTGGAACTGCCTGTTCTCTTCTGCAGATGGGGCCATTGATCCCTTAAGGGGGTGGATGCATCTTCGTCTGGTATCTCAACTGAGACCATTGCGTCTTGAGTGACTCTGCTAGGAGTTTAGTCTCTTGACAGAGTCTAGACCCCATATGGCATTGCTCCCAGCTTCGCTGACACACACAAATCCCCTTGCCACGTTAAGGTGTGCGTACTAGGTGCTTTTATGCCCCATTTTAATTGCACTTTAGAATTATGTTGTATATAGGCACTGGAACTATCAGAAAGTGTAACTGCTTGTAAGCTTACTCCTTCCATATTGTCCAAATTGTCTGCATCTTGTACTGCTACAGCTTCCGTCAAGCAAAGAGTAACATGCTGAGCCTCCATTTCTTCTTTAGAAAATCCTGTCATTCCCTGAGACTCTCGATTTATCTGGGCTAATAACATTGTCTACCTTGCTGAAAAATTTTCCAACAATTCCTCCATTCGACTACCATGCACCAGGACAGGAAACAGCCATCCTACCCCAGCCTCCCGCCCTCCTACCCCAGCACCGCCCACAGCTGTGCAGGTAGGCCCCGCAATCAGCACCAGTATAAGGTTCCATTGGACTCCCTTCCTACATCAACCTTTTCTCAAGGTGTCTACCTCCTGGGTAGTTGGGCCTTCTGCTGAGCACAGCTGAACAATTCCCCCTGAAGGAACTCCCTTGTGAGGGTCCATCTATACCCGTCCTGCATTCTGTTCCCAACAGCATCACTTCCCGAAGATAAGCGCCTCTGGGTTCTCTGCAGGGCCAGGGCTTTGCCCTCATTCCCTTGGCAATGCCGCCTCCTATAGGCGCTATGGGGCACCACAGGACCCCCCCATCCCCCTCACCTAGGTTGTTGCGCAAAAGATAAAAATAGTCCTTACTGACCATATCAGGGATTGTTTGGACCCTACAGCTGCTCCCCATCCTGCCCATGTGACATGGGTGGGGAAGACAGGGAGCACAAGAGTGGTGTACAGCCATGTGGCTCTATCACAGGCAAACAGCCCCATGCAAGGTTCTCCTGCCCCTCCTGCATGGCTACAGGATGGTTCACACCCTCTGTCTGCAACACTCACAAGGCTCCTTTTGGACTGGAGCTCAGCCTCAGAACAGACTCTGAGTTCCAGAACTCAACTCCAGAGCAATGTGAGTAATTGGTACCAAAATACCCCTCAGCACGTGTAAAGCGCATTCCTCTTTAAAAAAAGAAAAAGAAAAAAGAAACAACTTCCTCTTGGTTACCTCCCTCGCATGAGTTTTTGAGAGAGGTCTTCCAAAAGGGATGAGCCAGGCTTGAGCCCCCGCGCCTACCATTGGAGGCCTTCGTTTTAGAAAAGTCTGGAAACTGGTTCTCTTTCACTCATTGCTCAGGGTAGCTCCCCACCCAAGAACACTTCTGGGGGTCCCAGGGGCTTTCACTCCCCTTGGGGATCTGTCATCCCCACCTAAGAACACTTCTGGGGGTCCCAGGGGCTTTCACTCCCCTTGGGGGTCTGTCATCCCCACCTAAGAACACTTCTGGGGGTCCCAGGGGCTTTCACTCCCCTTGGGGGTCTGTCATCCCCACCTAAGAACACTTCTGGGGGTCCCAGGGGCTTTCACTCCCCTTGGGGGTCTGTCATCCCCACCTAAGAACACTTCTGGGGGTCCCAGGGGCTTTCACTCCCCTTGGGGGTCTGTCATCCCCACCTAAGAACACTTCTGGGGGTCCCAGGGGCTTTCACTCCCCTTGGGGGTCTGTCATCCCCACCTAAGAACACTTCTGGGGGTCCCAGGGGCTTTCACTCCCCTTGGGGGTCTGTCATCCCCACCTAAGAACACTTCTGGGGGTCCCAGGGGCTTTCACTCCCCTTGGGGGTCTGTCATCCCCACCTAAGAACACTTCTGGGGGTCCCAGGGGCTTTCACTCCCCTTGGGGATCTGTCATCCCCACCTAAGAACACTTCTGGGGGTCCCAGGGGCTTTCACTCCCCTTGGGGGTCTGTCATCCCCACCTAAGAACACTTCTGGGGGTCCCAGGGGCTTTCACTCCCCTTGGGGGTCTGTCATCCCCACCTAAGAACACTTCTGGGGGTCCCAGGGGCTTTCACTCCCCTTGGGGATCTGTCATCCCCACCTAAGAACACTTCTGGGGGTCCCAGGGGCTTTCACTCCCCTTGGGGGTCTGTCATCCCCACCTAAGAACACTTCTGGGGGTCCCAGGGGCTTTCACTCCCCTTGGGGGTCTGTCATCCCCACCTAAGAACACTTCTGGGGGTCCCAGGGGCTTTCACTCCCCTTGGGGGTCTGTCATCCCCACCTAAGAACACTTCTGGGGGTCCCAGGGGCTTTCACTCCCCTTGGGGGTCTGTCATCCCCACCTAAGAACACTTCTGGGGGTCCCAGGGGCTTTCACTCCCCTTGGGGGTCTGTCATCCCCACCTAAGAACACTTCTGGGGGTCCCAGGGGCTTTCACTCCCCTTGGGGGTCTGTCATCCCCACCTAAGAACACTTCTGGGGGTCCCAGGGGCTTTCACTCCCCTTGGGGGTCTGTCATCCCCACCTAAGAACACTTCTGGGGGTCCCAGGGGCTTTCACTCCCCTTGGGGGTCTGTCATCCCCACCTAAGAACACTTCTGGGGGTCCCAGGGGCTTTCACTCCCCTTGGGGGTCTGTCATCCCCACCTAAGAACATGTCTGGGGGTCCCAGGGGCTTTCACTCCCCTTGGGGGTCTGTCATCCCCACCTCAGCACGGTTTAGAAACCTTACTGGGAAATCCATTCCGCGTTTTCTTTGCAACCGTTTTTGTGCTGTAATGTCTTTCAAGGGAGTCAATGCAAGTCAACCGACACTCTCTTCTCCCATTACCTTCAATGGGCTGTGCGGCCTCTCCCGTGGCTTCCAATGGGCTGACTTGTCATTCCTTTTAGTACATCCCAGCTTTGTCTTGGGCTGCTGCCCGGAAGTCACAGTCTCTGTTCTGTGTTCCATTTCCCCAAGCCCAGAGCGTTGTTCATATGACTCGGGCCGTGAGAGAAGGCATCTGTACATGCTCAGAAACACTCTCTTTAGAATCACGTCATAAGGCCGACGGCTGAATAATCGAAATTAAATTTAGTATTTACCACGACGACAAATCTTGATTCTAATGTTGATTCACCTCAAAACCTGGTCACGCCACAGTGGTGTTTTTTTATGGGCCCCTCCCCCTCCCCAACGGTGCGTGGCTAGCTTGTCTGAGCGACGCGTCCTCCCCGCCACCTGACCCAGCAAGCCCCGCCCCGCGCCACCTGGGCGGGGCGAGAGCGCCCCCCCCACCCCAGAGTGAGCCCCGCCCCGCTCCCCGGAGCCCCGCCCTGCAGTGACGCCCTTGCTTTGGTGTGACGTGGCGTTCTCGCGACCCCGGAAGTGGGATTGGGCGCTCGCCGAGGGGGAGGGGCGGGGCTTCCGGCGCCCGGCGGCCTTGTCCGTTCGAGGCCGCCCTTGCTGGAAGTGGGGACGATGCTGAAAGCCGTGGTGCTGATCGGGGGTCCCCAGAAAGGTGAGGCTAGGGCTTGGGTTGCCAACCTCCGGGGACTAGCTGGAGATCTCCAGGCGACAGAGATCAGTTCCCCTGGAGAAAAATGGCCACTTTGGCAATTGGACTCTACGGCACTGGAGTCCCTCCCCAAGCCCCGCCCTCCTCAGGCTCCGCCCCCAAAATCTCCAGGTATTTCCCAACCCGGAGCTGGCCAGCTGGCCAGCTCCGGGTTGGGAAATACCTGGAGATTTTGGGGGCGGAGCCTGAGGAGGGCGAGGCTTGGGTTGCCAACCTCCAGGTACTAGCTGGAGATCTCCTGCTATTACAACTGATCTCCAGGCGACAGAGCTCAGTTCCCCTGGAGAAAAAGGGCCGCTCGGGCAATTGGACTCTACGGCACTGGAGTCCCTCCCCAAGCCCCGCCCTCCTCAGGCTCCGCCCCCAAAATCTCCAGGTATTTCCCAACCCGGAGCTGGCCAGCTGGCCAGCTCCGGGTTGGGAAATACCTGGAGATTTTGGGGGCGGAGCCTGAGGAGGGCGAGGCTTGGGTTGCCAACCTCCAGGTACTAGCTGGAGATCTCCTGCTATTACAACTGATCTCCAGGCGACAGAGCTCAGTTCCCCTGGAGAAAAAGGGCCGCTCGGGCAATTGGACTCTACGGCACTGGAGTCCCTCCCCAAGCCCCGCCCTCCTCAGGCTCCGCCCCCAAAATCTGACAACCCTAGGTGAGACCCACCAGCCCCCGGGGCTACCCAGACGTGCCCCCTCCGGCTCAGTTGGCCATTAGACTTCCGCAGTCATCTCGCGGCGCCCCATTTAAATCCTCCGGCTCTGTTGAGAGCAGCTCCCTTTTATTTTAAAATGGATGTTTCCCTTTGCTCGATCTGCAGACGTGTGCAGAAGAGCATGCAGGGTTGGGGGAAGGGGGAGCACCCAACACGCCTCTTTAGAGAGGAGAACATGAGAAGGGAGGAAGTAAAACTGTCCCCGTGGAGGTCTGTTCCCAGAAATGTGTACGGGAGGCTGACTCTATAGAGGGAGGGAAAGGTACTCTGTTAATGTTCGGAGGCAACCTTCTCCCAATGTCGTTTCACCTTGTGCAAAGGTTGGATCTTGGCACCAAAAACAAGCTCCAGGGCAAATGAATCGTGCTTTGTACTCTCCCAATCCTCAAGCCTTTGTACCCACCTGCTCCTCAGGAACCTTGATGTGATGCATCTTGCTTTCTCCTTATGGCAGAGTAGTCCACATAATCCAAATTATGACCTGTGGTTTTCTTGTTAAAATTGCATCCAGGTATTTTGTTTCCAATCAACATTGGCTCTCTAAACTGTTCTGAGCAATGATATGTGCGTGTAGGAATATTAAATATTCTGTGGGAAGGGGATTCTCCTCTGGAGCTGGATCTCAGTGAAATGGAAGGGTGCCTGGATGCTTTTTGCCTTTGAGTCAATCAAGGAGGGAGTCCTTGATTGACTCAACAGTGACAATTGGAGTCGGGGGTGGGGGGAGTTCTCCCCTGGAGCAGGATCCAGGCATGGCAGAAGAGGTACGTTTGCCAGCTAGTTGCTCCTGTCTTAGGGCGGAAGGGTTGAGTTGAGTGAATGTCAGCCCTCTGACTGTGTGACCTTTGCCCCTGCAGGGACCCGCTTCCGACCCTTGTCCTTTGAAGTCCCCAAGCCCCTGTTTCCCGTCGCAGGGGTGCCTATGATACAGCATCATATTGAGGCATGCACTAAGGTAATGGTATTAAAGCAAGACTGGGGGTGGCAGAGGCATTTGGGTCATTAGCTCCTCTTCAACTCTAAAACACCATAAAGCAGATAAAGAAAATGAGGTAACCTCTTTTGGGCAGGGTCTGAGACAACTGCTGGTGTTATTTTGAAATTGCTTCTTATCCCCTGTAGGTTCCTAATATGAAGGAGATTCTCCTGATTGGGTTCTATCAGCCCAATGAAGCTCTCAGCCGCTTCCTGGTGTCTGCCCAGCAAGAGTTCAAAATCCCCATCCGGTGAGTAGTAACCAGAGGGCTGGCCCGGCGTAGGGATCAGAGTGTTGGACTAGGATCTGGGACAATAGGGTCTGAATCCCGGCTCTTTTGTGGAAGCTTGCTGGGTGCCCCTGGGCCCATCATAACCTCCCAGCCTAACCTACATTATGAGGATAAAGTGGGGGAGGGGAGGACCAAGTGGAAAGCCGCTGTGGGTCCCAATCAAGGAGAAATGCAGGATATAAATAAAAATAAGTATATAAATTTGGTGCAGCTAAAGGGAGGGCAAGAAGAGATCCAGCTTCAAAATGAGCCGCTCCTATCCTGAATTTGCACAGCCTGATTTTGTTGCAGCTGCCACTTTTAATTTGTCAACCCGTTAGCCAGGGCATAGGCTATTCCTCCTGCTTTAAACAAGGCCATTATATCCTCCTTTGTAGGTATCTACAAGAATATGCAGCTCTTGGCACAGGTGGTGGCATCTACCACTTCCGGGACCAGATCCTCTCGGGTAACCCTGGGGCCTTCTTTGTGCTAAATACCGATGTCTGTTCCGAATTCCCTCTAGAAGAGATGCTAACCTTCCACCGGGAGCGTGGCAATCCTGATGCCTTCCTCATGCTAGGCACCACGGTAATGGGACAGCCTTGGCTGGAAGGACAGTTCTGCTGTGGGGTTCAAGTCTATAATACAAAGCACTTTACACATTAGAAAGTGCTCTATAATCTTTAGAACAATCTGGGGACCATGTGGTATAGTGGTTAGAATATGCCATTAGGACCTGGGAGACCAAGGTTCAAATTCCCACGGCCATTAATCTCACTGCATGACCTTGGAAAGCCATTCTTTCCCAGCTAACCAAACTCTCTGAATTATTGTGGTAATAAAATGAGGAAGGCAGAGCAATACAAACTGCCCTAAGCTGCTTGGAGGAAAGGGGAGGGGGAATTTTGTAACACAGGTATTATTATTATTATCCCTCCTTTGCAAATGGAGGTCTGAAATTACCTTGCTTGATGTCACCTTGTGAGTTCGTGGCAGAGGCAAGACTCAAACTAGGGTCTTCCAAATGAATAATTTAATCCCTGAGATCAAATTTACCCACACTTTGTAAATTGAGGGTTGAAATGCAATTGTAAATCCCCTGTTCTGTATGGGCATCAGTTAATTCAGAATCCAAGCACATTTAAAACTGCTTTTCTGTTTTTCACACTATTCGTTTTGATATTTATACCCTGCTTTTCTCCCCAGTGAGGACCCAAAGCAGCTTATGACATTGATCTTCCTTTCTCCATTTTATCCTCACAACAGCTCTGTGAGGTAGGTTAATCTTAGAGAGAGTTTCTGGCCCAGTATCACCTGGCAGACTTCTGTGGCAGTAGCAGGATTTGAACCTGGGTCTCCCAGATTCAAGTTCAATACTCTCCTCGGCATGCTGGCTCTCACGTGCCTGGGCATGGGGGTGAAAAGCACTTCAAGTGGTATATGCGAATTCTGTCTTAGTGTATACGCTACACAAGCTCTCAGATCACTAAAGACCACATCTCTGTTATCCTAGGCAGACAGTACTGTCTGGGCTACAGATGGCAATCCCTTACAGGCTTCTGGTCAGCAGTGCATTATTGACCACCTAACTCTCCCTTCTGCTTCTTCGAGCCCACCGTACTTCTCCTGTGACAATGATTTTATTTCTCTGCAGGCCAACAGAAAGCAGTCTCTGAACTATGGCTGTATCGTGGCTAATGCTGACTCTCATGAGGTATGTGGGGGACAGGAGGGAGGACTGGGCAGAGGGCATATCCCAGCGGAGAGCTGCACCCCTGGGCATGCCCTTCCTGGTGCCCTGCCTGCTCCTTTCTCAGTCTTGGCTTAGGATAAAGCAGTATCCAGCCGAGTTTGGCCAATTCCCAAGAGGTCACCTTTCTTCTCCAGGTCCTGCACTATGTGGAGAAGCCCAGCACTTTTGTTAGTGAGCTCATCAACTGTGGCATCTACTTGTTCACACCTGCAATCTTCCAGCATATTGGGGCGGTCTTTCAGCGGAACCAGCAGGAACTGCTTCTGTGAGTATCTTGCCCAGCCTGTGCCTTTGTGCCCTTCCTGCTCCCAGGCAGAAGCAGGTCACTCATCTGCCATGTCTTTCTCTCTTCCCCCTACCCGTCTCTCTCTATTCTTACATCTCCTTCTTCTCGTCCTGCCATCATTTGCCCACCTTCAGGGGCTCATACGTTGGGTAAGTTCCAGTCTCTCCCTTCATCTTGCATGGTCTTTACTAATGTGTCAGTGGAGCTCTGCTATGTAGGCCTGAAGCACATAGGCTTAGAATAGGCTTTTTGAATCCCCTGTCACTAGGAGAAGCTTGGCAGATTTTACCCTCAGTCCCCAGTTTGAGAATTTCTATTTAGCCAGCCGCCTTTTTTCTGCTAGCTAAGCATTCTTCCCCCTCCCATTTTCCCTTTCCAGTGAGCAGCACTGCCTCCCTCATTCTTGCTTTTTCCCATCCCCACAGAGAGGAGAATGCCAATGGCTGGCAGCGAGCTGAGGCCATCAGATTGGAGCAGGATGTATTCACAGCACTCGCTGGGCAGGGACTCCTCTTTGCTTACAAAACCGAAGGATTCTGGAGCCAGATCAAGTCTGCCGGGTAAGGAGAAGGGAGAAACTATCTGATACAAGTTTGGATGCTTTGTGGCATAAAGAGGGTGCAGAAGGTAATCCTGAGCAAGTCTGTATGTCTGTGAGATTTATTTATTTATGGCTGCCAACTTGGAAGGCTTTAAGGGGGAGTGGACATGTTCATGGAGGAGAGGGCTATTCATGGCTACTAGTAAAAATGGATACTAGTCATGATGCATACCTATTCTCTCCAGGATCAGAGGAGCATGCTGTAGAACACAGGTGGGATGGTGCTGCTGCAGTTGTCTTGTTTATGGGCTTCCTAGAGGCACCTGGTGGGCCACCGTGTGAACAGACTGCTGGACTTGACGGACCTTGGTCTGATCCAGCATGGCCTTTCTTATGATCTTATGCGCCTGCATTTATATATCTTCTGTCATGGTAGCACCTGGCCTTTGGAATGCTCTCCTTGTGGAGGCTCACCTGGCATCTTCCTTACTCTCTTTTAGGCTCCAAGCCAAGCTTTTAACTAAGGAGTTCCTTCTTTTTTTAGTTGTCTCATGTTTGGCTCCTAGCCTGCAGAATGATTTATCAACATAATTTTAACTTGCTGTGTTAAGCGCTTTTATGCTCTGGCTTGCTTTTATGGGCTGTTTTTATTGGTGATGTTTTCAGATGATATTGTTGATTTTGCTTCTGTTGCTATTAATATGATTTGTATTTAGTGTTTTAATTGTGAGCCACATCAAGCAGGTCTGGAGAGGTGGCATACACAACTTCTAAATAAATAAAACCCAAAGCACGATGTCCATAGGGTTCCCAGGATTTCTCCTATTCAGGCTCTAACCTGACGCAGTTTGTTTAGCTGGGTTGCTGCGTCATTGACCTTCTGCATCATACCCTAGGATTGTGGTGCAAGCATAGAATCAAGTACCTTGCACAGAGATTTTCATCCTATGGACCCTGGCTTCTTTTTCTTTAGAAAGCTCTAGCCATTATGGTTGGGATAGAAATCTGCAAAATGTATTGTTGAAAAATGGTGAAATTGCAGAAACCAAAGAAAGAGCTGAGCATTAGTTCCATTATCAGTCAGAGGGGTAGGATGGTGCCGGCTGATCGAGGACACTGATCACAGGTTTTTCATTTATGATAATGCTCTACAGCCTGTAAAGCACAACCTGTTCTTCTTTCGATTTTTCCCAGATCTTGCCAAAAAGAATTCCAGATTGATAAAAGGGTTCTGAAAAGCAGAATAAGTGGACTTCATTCATTCTTATCTTATTTTTGAGTGTCAAAATTGGGTTTCATGGTTAGCAAGAATTCATTCTGGAAGAAAAAATAAAAAAAATGAGTGCCTCTTGGTTCAGAGTTGGGGAGGAACATGGTAGGATGGGATTAGGGGAACTCTTTCTGCAGGGTAAAATAGATGCTGTTTGTTTTAGTTATTAGCTGTCTTTTGGCTAAGGAATCCATTCTCTCTTCTCCGCCCCCATACAAACCATATTTGGTGGTGGTGTCAGGCATAATGTTTGCCTTGTCCATTTTGCCAGGTCTGCCATCTATGCCAACCGCTTGTACCTGAGCTGCTACAACCAGTGCCATCCAGAGAGACTGGCCCAGAACCATCCTGGTGGGCCCACTATCCGAGGTATTGGTCCAAACCTGCCATGAGACACATTCTGTTAGCTGGACAAGATACACAATTTGGACTCCAAAATGAAAAGGAACAATCCTCCCCTTTGGCAATGCATCCACAGGGCTGCTGACGCCAGAGCCCAGATTTGTGACTCAGTTTCCAGGGGTCTGGGGCCATGCCTATCCATTTCAGTACTAGTGGCCCATCACTCCAAATGATATGATGGCCGTTATTTTAAGTTTGTGTGGCTCAAGCACTATTCCTGTTTCTATTGCTTTTGTGTCAGTGCTTCAAAAGATTTAACAGATTTCATTGGATTGATTTAAAGGTTTTCTATCATGCCTTTCCATTTAAAATAAATATCAAAAGAAGCTTACAAATTGAAAACTGCTCTGTAGCCACTTAAAACTTCAAAATGCAAAGAACATTAATATGTGTAAAGAAGCAGTTCAGATTATCAGAAACAAAACCCAATTTACAATGGTGAACAAGGTTATTCCAAGACCACGGTTACACAGCCCGGATAACCTACAAGAACCAAGGTTATCTGGTGTCTAAAAGATGTTAGTGAGGATGTCAGGCACAAATCCTTGCAGAGGATGTTACCACAGATAAGAAGCCACAACAAAGAAGACCCTGTTTCTAGGTTAGAGACCCATCAACTCCAAAGAAGGAGGGACCTAGCTTCTGAGGATGGTCTTCGTAGATGGGCAAGAGGTCCTTCAGATTAGGAAACTCCTCTTTTATGGGTATTTGAGGCACTGGAAAACAAAAGGGATGCTTCTGTGTTTCCCTCTTCCCTCTCTCCAGTCATCCTTTCTTCTCTGAATTGGGAGGGATAATTATACTTGGTGCAAGAACCTGCAAATCTTATACTTGGGGAAGTATAATATGTTGTCCCTACAGGGAGGCTGTGCTGTAAAGTAATCTGTAGCAGCTTGGTCCAGGAATCTGCAATAGGGGAAGGGATAAGGTGATCCTGAACTGAACATGCACAGAGAGAGCCCCGGAATGGAACAGCAGCTGTAGCTGGATGCCTGTGTGGTTGTGGAAAACCAGAATGCTTTTTGCAGAGATTTTGGAGGGCCTGAAATTAACCCTCCCCATCCTGCAGTAGAGAGAAGAACCAATTCTGTCGTTGTTTCTTTTCCACACAGGGAATGTCTATATCCATCCAACAGCCTCAGTGGATGCAACTGCTGTGGTAAGTGTAGTGGGTATAATGAGCCCAACACATGGGTTGGGACCTCAGGGTTGAGTTTGTTAACTTGAGTGTGGTCAGGGGCATAGAGACTGTGCCCTATGCATAGTAGATCAGGTGGATGAAATAATGGACTGTGGTCCAGTTCACTTGATACCCTTTCCACTGCATTGTATATCAGGGCCTAGAGTTGAGTTTTAAAAAATTAGGGAAACAAATTCCCCAACAAAAGTGACACAAGTGGAGATACTGGCCCCTAAGGGTTACTTTGAGGCTGATCTCAAAATGGGGGAAGGGAATAAGGGAGATGACTAAAGAAGACATCATAAATGATTGTGCACTGGAACTGTGGGTCACAGAGCCAACCAGAGAGGCAGTGATCTTGGAGTTGGTTCTGAGCAAGGCTCAAGACCTGGTGTGAGATGTAGATCTTGTTGCACCAATTGGGAGTAGTGACCACAATGCTAGTACGTACAGCATTCATGTCATGGAAAGTGACCCCATAAGTCCAAAACAGGTATCATTTGACTTCGAAAGAGGGAGCTTGACAAAAATGAGGGGAATAGTTAGAAAGCTGAAGGGAAACACAAGAAAGTCAAATTCCTAGAGCATGCTTGGAAAGTTCTTTAAACCACACTAATTGAAGCCCAGATAGAACGCATTTCTCGGGTTAGGAAAGGTACTGCCAAGCCTAAAAGGTTACCTGCATGGTTAATGACCCAAGTCAAAGAAGCCATAAAAGTCTTCTTTTTAAAAATGGAATGTCTGCCTCAGTGAACAGAAGGGACCACTGAGTCTAGCAAAAGAAGTGTCAGTTCATAATTAGGCATGTGAAAAGAAAATATAAGGACCAGCATGCTAAAAACATCAAGGCAAACCATAAGCATGTTTTTAAATATATCCAGAGCAGGAAACCAGCCAGAAAAGCAGTTGGGCCTTTACATGACCAAGGAATAAAAAGGATTGCTAAAGGAAGATGGGGAGATGGCAGAGAAGCTAAATTAATTCTTTGCATCTCTGTTCACTGTGGGAAGGGTGGGGCCACAGCCACTGTAAGAAAGTCTGAAAAACTGAATCAAATTGAGGTGACAAGATAAAGTTCTAGACTTATTGGGGAAATTAAAAACCAATAGGTCTCTAGGTCTTGATGGCATACACCTGAGAGCTCTTAGGGAACCTTTTCTGGCACCTGCCAAGGGTCTTCAGAAGGTGGGAGGGGCCAGGTGGGGCTTTTGTCCAGTGGGGCTTCTGATTGGCCACTGGAGATTTAATTAGCTGTGCTGTTTTTTCAAAAGTTGCTTAGGCAGCAGCTGCCACTGTAACACAGGGGTCTTTACTGTGTGATTGAAGATAAGCTATGTGTATGCAAGAAAATATTTTTAAACAGTATGTTAATTTTAAAAGGCACCTTGTTAAATGGAGCTTTTGCCTGAAATATTGAGGAGTTATTATTAGAGTTATGCATGGCCTCACTACCTGGGATTTTGTGGCTGGCTCCATCTCTCATGACAGTCATTCTGTATTTGGAGCTGCCTTTTGTGGCAGCCATTTTGTGGTTGTGCCCACCATCCAGTGTTAGAATTCCAAAGGTGCCCTCTGGCTCAAAAAGATTGGGGATCCCTGGTCTATGGGGTGGCCTCATTTGGAATATTGTGTGCAAGTATGGTCACTGTATTTGAAAAAGGGCATTGCAGAGTTGGAAAAAGTACAGAAAAGGACAACCAAGATGATTAAAGGGTTGGAGCACCTATCCTTAAGGAAAGTGAGGAATCTGGGACTCTTCAGTTTAGAAAAGATTACTAAGGGAAAACATGATAGTTTACAAAGTTTGATAAAATATGCATGGGGCAGAGAAAGTAGAAAGTGTATTCCTCTCCCAAAATACTAGAACTTGAGGGCATCCAATGAAGCTCACGGACAGTAGGTTCAGGATGGACAAAAGGAAAATACTTCTTTACTCAGTGAGTGATTAAAAGGTGGAAGTTGCTGTCAGATGTAGTGATGGCCACAGGCATAGACGATTTTAGAAGGAGATTGGACAGATTCATGGACGATAGATCTATGGTGACTAAAGGGAACCTCCGTATTCAGAGGCAGAAAACCTCTGCATACCAGCGCCAGGAGGCAACATCAGGGAAACCTCGGCCCTGTTGGCCCTCCAGAGTAACTGCTTGGCCACTGTGTGAGATACTGTCCTATATGGACCACTGGTCTAATCCAGCAGGGCTTTTCTTATGTGCTTATCCTACAGCTAGGTCCCAACGTCTCCATTGGAAAAGGGGTAACAATTGGGGCCGGAGTGCGTGTGCGTGAATCCATAATTTTGCATGGGGCTTCTCTCCAGGTAGGTGTTAGTCCCAAGAGAGTGTTTTAATCTGTGGGTGAAGATCCATTTTTAGCATAGTAAAAACCGTTTTATTGCTCATTTATTGCTGAAGAGCCAGAAACCTTCCTTCAAGCTACTGCTTCTGTAGAATTCAATCAACAGTGTTTTCCCCTGGGAAGTTCATATAAGAATGGGATGTTATTGCCACACAGGAACTGGGTTGGGGCTAGGACTATACCAGCTCGGAGGGTATGTATTTCCATATAGATCTTAGAAGGTGTTTTTTCTTTTCCAAATGTAGTTTCTGCAGAGAAAATAACACTGGGAAGAGGGACTTTTAAACCATTTCCTCCGTGTCAGTTTTCCACTGAAAAAGGTCACTCCCACCTGCCTTTAAGGGGGAAAAAACCTTTTCTTTGTCCCTGGGAAGGGTAAAAACAGATTAGGGGGGTGCCAACAGGCAGACTGCATGGGAGGAAAGGCTTGAAAAGCTATCTCCTTGCGGAAATAGCAGCCCTGGTGGCTGCAGTTATGTGGGTGGGGGGCAGAGTGAAACTACTACAGTGTGTACTTCTACTTGAAGAAGAAAACCAAGCAGGGAAACTTGCTTCTTGGAAAGCTCTAATTGTTTGTTTCATGCCCAGCAGGTGGCACTAGAATACTGTGAAGGTTTTTTTAACGTTCTTGTTCAAGGGTTCTAACTAAAAGGTTTCATGCTCAGCGGTCAGTGTGTTGATTTGAATGCAGCTGAGGCTGTATATGTGGCTCAGTTTCTAAGAATGGCCGGAGATTTGCAGACTCTGAAGGCTTAGTTCATCTTTTTTTTTAATGCAAACATTTGGTGAAAATAGAAATGGGATACATTAAAGAAAAAACACATCTAATTTTCATCAAATGTTTGCATTACAAAAAAGAAGAAGAACTAAGGCTTCAGAGTCTGCAAATCTCCAGCCATTCTTAGAAACTGAACCGCATTTACAGCCTCAGCTGCATTCAAATCAACACACTGACCGCTGAGCATGAAACCTTGCTTTCCATGAAATAATAATTTGTGTAGTCCAATTCTAAGCATGTTTACTCAAAATCTCACTGAATTGAATGGGACTTATTCCTCAATAGGTCTGTCTAGGATTGCAACTTTAATGCTATTTTAAGTACTTCAAGTGCTCCCCATATGGTGGAAATCCTCACTAAACCTTCAGTGCATTCCTAAGCAGAGCTGCATGCTTCTAAGTGCTTTGGCGTCAACAGACTTAGAACAGTGCAGAGTGAGGCCAACTCTGATTAGGGAAAGCATGCCCACCTTCCTCAGTTTACTATGGCAGAAAGTCCTTGATTATATATAGGTGCATCCTCTTATCTATTTCCCCCCTTTCCTTAGGACCACACCTGTGTGCTTAACAGCATTGTGGGCTGGGATAGCACCATTGGACGATGGGCTCGTGTGGAGGGCACCCCCAGTGACCCCAACCCTAACGATCCCTATGCAAAGATAGACAGTGAGACGCTTTTTCGAGATGGCCGCCTCACACCGTCCATCACCATTCTGGGTAAGCTTCTTCTGTCTCTTTCGCCACAGTTCCCAATAAGCCCCCTTCCCGTCCACTCGGTGTCAGATGGACTTTCCTGCCTTTTTTTTTTTAATCCTGCTTTCCAGACAAAATTGTCTCATGCAATTTAAATTCATTAACAGGACTGGTGGCAAGCATTGTGCATAAATACGAAATAAGACCCTGGCCCCTGCTTACAGCCTGAAAAACCACACACATTGGGGAAGAGGAAAGGGAGGGTGGAAAGTTAACTGGCATTTGGATCCAGCTGAGGCCAGACTGCTCTTCCGTTGCTGCTTTTCTTGTGGGAGAGGAGGCAGTATAGTTACCCACCAGACCTTGGTCCTGTGGCTGGTGACAGAAACAAAAATGTCCCTCCTCTCTTCTCTACTATTATAAACAACTAGTCATTGGGAGGAATGGGGGAAGCCAGCCTCCTTTTCCTGCAGCTGCTTGTTCTTTGGATGATTCCTGGGGCCAGGCGGTCTTCCCTTGCTGAGGTGTTTTGTCTGGAAGAAAGTGGAGGTAACAGCCGAGTGCCCCTTTGTGCAGATCCAGCAGCTGACGAAATGTCTTGCCAATGAAGCCAAAGTATGCAGCCAGCATGGCGTTGGACTCTAATCTGGAGAACCTGGTTTGATTCCCCACTCCTCCACATGAGCAGTGGATTATAATCTGGTGAACCGGGTTGGTTTCCCCACTCCTACACATGATACCTTCTGGGTGACCTTGGGCTAGTCACAGTTCTCTCCGAACTCTTTCAGCCCCACTTATCTCACAAGGTGTCTGTTGTGGGGAGAGGAAGAGTAGGTGATTGAAGTTGATTGTAAGCCAGTTTGAGACTCCTTAAAGGTAGAGAAAAGTGGTATAAAAACCAACTCTTCCTCTTCCTCCTAAGTTATCTTGCAAGGTGATATTTTCTCCCTTTCCCACTGATGCCTCTTATGTTTCTTCCTCAACAGGTTGTAATGTGACCATCCCTGCAGAAGTAGTCATCCTGAATTCTATTGTCCTTCCCCACAAGGAGCTCAGTCGGAGCTTCAAGAATCAAATAATTCTCTGAAGGGCCCAGATGTAGCCCCAGGCAGCCGCCAGAAGGAAGGGCAGAGCACCTCTTAATGAGGTAGCATGTGACGACATCATCAGATCCACTCTCAAGCCACATCCTGTCTTTCTGCCTGGACATGCTGCTCTGGTGTCTGTAGAGATCTCCTTCTGGGCTTCCTCATGGAGCAGGGGAAGGGAATTTCTCTCTTGGGCTGTGGGCATTTGAAATGAGTCACCTTCTCTTCATCCTAGAACTGCTGCAGGCTCTCCCCTGAAAGAAGAAAACCAGCCATGGCCCAAGGCCATGATGCTGTCTCAATATGATGGAGGAATTAGCGGGAAAGGGGTGTGGAAGCACCCAGGTTGTGGCTTTCTCTCAGTATCTAGATCACTAAGATACCACAGGGCGTATCTGTGTGCACCCCTGGATCTTAGGGGTGCTTGTTCAACACACCCAATTCCCACCAGCCACACAGCACCCCTCCTGGTTCTCCAGAGTAAGATGTCGGAAGAACGGAGCCATTTTAGGGTCAGAGCAGGTGGTGTAACCCATGGGGTAGAATGATTGGCCAAAATGTCACAGTGTGGGACCCTTTGCCCTCCTTTTTTGGGCACTGCTTCAGTAAGGCCCTACACCAGGCTCAAAGGAAGTTGCCAAGCAGATGTGACCTAATTAGACTATTGGCCAGTAGCTGCCTCCATGTGGGGTCAAGGAACAGGTTCCAACCCCTAGGAGGGTGGGTCTGAGAGAGCCACAAGCCAGGCCTGCCTTCACACAGCTTTTCTTCTGCTGCAGGGTGAAATTTTGATCTTAAGGCTCCAAAGGAATGTGTAGAAATGGTAGGGGGACCAACAACAGCTGGATACAGTATGCATTTCTAGAGGAAAGTGTGTGTGTTAGCTTTTCATTCATTTAGAATAGCTTCCCATGAGGACTGGAGCTTGTGTTCAGCAGGTGCTTTGGGGATCAGCATGCAAAAAAATATCCCCTTTGCAGTTAGGATTTGAAGGTTCTTGCACATTTCAGCTCTGGGCTGAGGAAGTCCTTTACCATCCATCTTTTGTATAAAAGGTTGCAGAGGTAGAGATTACCAACAGATTAGGGCATTTTTTCTAATTTATAATCTTTACAAAACCTATTAAAGTAGTAAACCCAGTTTTCTCTGCCAGCATGATAATGTCTTCTGTCATGTGCCAGCTTTGTGACGCGTCTCCAAAGTGATAATTGCAGAGCTATTCCAGAGAAAAGCCAAAGACCCATCCTGTATCACAGCAACGTAGAGAGGGCTGTGGTGAATGCTAAGGTTCAGAATATGTCGGTGCCACAAGATAAATAAATTTATTTTACTAAAACATCTGTATCCAGCCGTTCCACCTAATTAGGGCCCTCGAGGCAGTGCAGTCAAAAAGACATGAAAAAATCCAACTTTAAAAAACGTCACAGGTCAGAATAGAAAATAATGATAGAGGGGACAAATGAATCTCCCTAGGAAGAGAATTCCATAGTTTGGGTACCATGACTGAGAAGGCCCTTACTTTGGTTGCCACCTGTCTAGCCTCAGCAATTCCCTTTGCTGGGATTCAAGAGGGGGTTTTAGGACTGTGTTCCCTTTCCATAGGCTGGCCTCTTGCATTCTCAGGAATTAGTGCACACCGGTGAACTAACAGCAGCAAGGCTCAGTAGCTCAGCCTCTGCCACAGAGATCACTTGGAGGCAACAATGGGTATCAGCTCACTGGTTGACTCCTCCTGGACTGTTGCTGGTTGGTAGAAAAGGAAACATTGGGCCACCCAACATATGTTATTGATACCACTGGCTGAGTCTGAGCTGAGTGGCCTTTGCAGTGGTGGCTGGGAGGGCCACAGGGCAGCTTGATTTGGCTTTTGCCCTTGGGCCGTTTTGACCCTGGTCTACCATATTAAGTGTACATTTCAATAGTTGGAGTTCAACTCTGCAGTTCCAGGCCTGTGTGAATGGGATCATTAGTGGCTATCTTAGAATCAGAGTTGGAAGGGACCACTAGGGTCATCTAGTCCAACCCCATGCACAATGCAGGAAATTCATAACTACCCCCCACACCAAGAGTAACAAGTAACTCTTGTTACTGAGTTGTGTGGTTAGAGAAGATGAGGATTGCAAAGAACTTCATACATTGACCAGATTAATTGTGAACATCGATTAAGTGTAGAAGAGCTGGTTTTGTCCTGTTTGAGCTCTCATGACAATCTTCTGACTGTATCCTGTAGAACAGTGCTATTATGAATCAAGCTTGTCCCTTCATCTGCATAGCCCCACCCTTGATTCTGTTTCCTGATATTTAATTATTTTGTTTATAACCTGCATTTCACGCTGAGACTCAAGGAGGACTGCACAGTTTAAAACAATGCAATCAAATGGCACCAGGAATCCAATAAGCAATGCAACAGTACTATGTTAAACAACGCAAAATGGAATTACAGAAAGCAGTGTAGTAACAGCAGGATAGCAGATACAATAAACATAGTACTGTAAACAGTGGCATAGAATACCATCCTGATTCCTTGTATAAAAGCATCTGCCTGACCCTTTCTGTTATACTATGCCTTTATTCCCTCCAAAAAATACTCTTCAGGCAGGGCCATTCCAGAAGGTGGGTGCCACAGCAGAGAGTGTGTCTGTACGGGCTACTCTTGACTACCCATTTGCAGGCTGGTATTTTCAGGCTTTGATCTGATGAGCACAGTTGTGGAGCATAGCAGGAAAGATGGTCCTATCGATATCAAGGTCCAAGGCCATGAAGGGCTTTCTTTGCGGTAGCCGGTACCTTGAATAGAAAGTGGTGATTGATAGGTAACCAGTGAAGTGGCTGGAGTGCAACATGCATACTTTGCCTAGCTCCCAATAGTAACTGAGCTGCAGCATATTGTACCAACTGAAGTTTCCAAGTTGACTTCTAGGGCAGACCTGCGTAGAATGCGTTACAATAATCCTGAGGTCACTGTGGCATGAATCCATGTGGCCAGATTGGCTGAGTCAAAGTAAGGAGCCATCTTCTGAGCTAAATTTCTTCCTGGAGAAAATCTAACATGTTAGAGAAGAGTTAGATTAAGGAAATCCTGCCTCACAACTCGAAAGAGAATGTCAGTATGTAAGTGGAATAACGGTTTGTGTAATTAGAATTTCATAAAACAGGTTGTAAAGTCCTCCATCAAAAGCCTTCTGTAAAAGGTTAAGTAGTTGTGGCATAAGCAGAGGCATCTTTTTGTGGATTAACAAGTGACTGAATGATAGGAAATAGAAGGTAGGCATAAATGGTCAATTTGCACAGCAGAGAAAGAAACTACAGGGAGCCTCAAGGATCTATAATGGAACCTCTGCTTTTTAACATACTCATTAATGACTCGGGGAAACAGATTGAACTAGGGAGCAGCAAAATTTGCAGATGATAAATTATTCAAGGTAGTTAAATCTAAAGCATATTGTAAGGAGTTCCATGGGGATCTTATAACAGTGGGAGAGTGGATAATGAAATTCAGTCTGGGTAAGTGCAAAAAAAAAAAAAACACGGGGGGGGGGACCCCTAGCTTTACATACTTGATTAGGGATGTGGAATTGGCTACCTTCATTCAGGAAACAAACAATTTGGATCTATTCATGTTTATCCAGACTGACCTTGGCTAGTTCCAACAGGTACCAAAGTGCACCAGTTGTTGGGGCCCCTCTGCAGCCAACAGGACCACTAAGGAAGCCGGGCCAGGGCTTCACTAAAGTGCTGCCCTCTTAACTAGTTTATTGTTGCCTTGACCTGAATTAAATGGATACCGAATGTATCTATAATTCAACAACAACAATACTGAGTTTGGCATGTAGCTTGGTTTGCTACATGAGTTATCTAGGCGGGGATATCTGACGTGCTCCTTCAGTTGGTGTATCCCACCTCCACTTCTTTTTCAAGGAGCCTACAACTGGTCTCTCTGGCAGGGTCCCCCTAAATTCCGATGGTGGCCTCAAATTCAATGTGACTTGCTTCCCTGTAAGTGTTCTTAGGGTCATTGGATATAGCTCCCTGAAATTCTCAGGGCTGTTCTGTTTTTAGTAGATTTTTACTCCCTCCTTCCTCCAAGAAGCTCAGGGTGGCACCTGCTGAGTGTAAAAATTTATTAGAAAGAGGAACAGGTGGCTGTCCATATAAGTCAAAGTGGTATCCAAACTTTGCATGAAGGTGTGGGCAATTCCAATCAACTCCAGGCTGAGCATCAGTGCATGGTCAGCTACCTGCCAGGCCCATAAACAGAGCCCCGGAAGTGGCTGCAACAGCGAGGAGGAACAACAGCAGTGTTGGCTTTTCCTTCCTAGCAACTGCTCTTGCTCCTTTCTGAGGGGCATTTCTTCCTGTTTGAAGATCTCAGTAGCAGACCAGGCAGAAAGGACAAGGGCTGGTGCACTCTCATGCGCTTATGCACATGCCATGAATTTCCACAGAGTCCATGCACCACAACAAAACGGCTGCCTCTGTTCAGCCCCATACTCTAACTGGAAAGCACTTTACCCTCCTCGCTTGCTACCAGCCCATTGTAGCAAGGAGCATCAGCAGCCACTGCCAGCTGCTTACCCGCCCTCTCCCTCTGGGTGTTTGTTTTCTGTAAAAACAAAGCCCAGAAGGAGAAGGAGGAAGCAAGAACAGGGGGGCAACAACTGCTCCCAATAGGATGTGTTGGCTGTGGCCAATCATGCGAGCAGGGCTTAGGATCCTTCGCCCAGGACTCAAGCTCCTGGGCTTCCTTCGCTATGGTCTTAACTGATGCCCATACATTACATCTATCATCTCCCTCTAGGTGCAAGGAGGCGGAGCTGTCCCTGCCAGGGCTGGAGGGGATGGGGTATATGCTGCCTTGCCTAAGGGATTCCCAACATCCAGCAGTTAGAAACAGGCGATTCACCTTGAAAATAGTATCCTGGCGTTGTCAAAAGGACAGAAAAGGCCAAGTAAAAACCATGCGCAAAACTATGCACTTGGGAACTGTGTGAATCAGAATTCACGGGCTATGGCACAGACTTGTCCTAGCCTTTAGTGCTGAAATGATGCCTGCTCCCTCCCTCCCTCCTTCGCCAGGTGCCACTGGACTCTTAACAGAACCAGGAAGGGTATCATGTCCCTAGCAGGCCACTATATGAGCTGATGGGTTACATTTGTCTTGGAGGGTCACAAATGGTACAGGCCGGGACTAGAGTCAAAACTACTCCAAGGTATTCTGTCACACTTGACAGAAATAGTGTCCAGCACTGCTTTATAAGCATCTAGAAATCTGAGATATCCTTGGGGATCTGGCGAAAGGCTTTTGAGCACTAAATTCTCTAGCATGACTTGAGCAAAGTGGGTGTAGACCTGAGCATGGCCTGGATAGATCCATGCAAACTGCTCTGAATGTCAAAAGGAAAAGTGGGATACAAATACAATATGGAAGAGGCCTACAGAGCCACATGGTATGTTGATTTGAGCCTTTTGAGTAGGCTCTATTTCCTTAATGCAGCTTTGCGCTTAGGGTTGCCAGGTCCCTATTTGCCACCGGCAGGAGGTTTTGGGGGTGGAGCCTGAGGAGGGTGGGGTTTGAAGAGGGGAGGGGCTTCAATGCCATAGAGTCCAATTGCCAAAGCGGCCCTTTTCTCCAGGTGAATTGATCTTTATCAGCTGGAGATCAGTTGTGATAGCAGGAGATCTCCAGCTAGTACCTGGAGGTTGGCAACCCTATTCAAGCTTCATGCTGTGTTAGGCCATTTGTGTGTGTATGTGGAACAAAATCATGCTGAATTGGGTGTTTGTGTGCATTTGACCTTCTTGGACTTGTGTTATTAATGTTTCAATACATAGTTGCCAGAGTTGCATAAACAATGTCTCTTGATTTCTTGTTATAGCAGGAGGTAAATATAAATTAAAAGTGAGGGAAATAATCCCAAGGGTGCATTTTCACATGAGATACATAGCAACTTTTAAGAACAGCATCCCTGGGAAGAGAAGGTGGTAGTGGTGAGAAAGTCTCAAAGTTTGGAATGGGGAGAGTGGTGTTGGGGAGTGGGTGGAATAATGAGTCAGGATCAGTCTCTTCCAGGAGGGGGCATAGAAAGAGGAGGCCGAGGGGGTACCGGCCAAGAACGGGCGTCCAGCTCATTTGTTACGAGGGCTGGATGGGACATAAATGTCACTTGGTTGGGCCGGGCTGGGCCATGCCTTGCCAGCCCCGATCGAGAGTGGGGGTGGCTGCCTCGGCTGGTGAGCCCACAGCAGGCTCACCTGCCCCGATCGGGATTGGGGTGTGTGAGACTGGCTCGCGGGCTGGATAAAAACTGTCAAAGGGCTGGGTCCGGCCCACGGGCCTTATGTTTGAAACGCCTGGCGTAGAAGAAAGCAAGGCTCTTGACTGGGGCTCTGCACTAGGGTCATGCAAAAAAAAAGAAAAAAGGTAAATTTCAGGTTTATTGGGCCCGACTTTTTCAGTAAACCTGGAATAAGCCAAATACCCATACCGGTGGTCGTTTTAGTCTGGCCTTTGCCGTAAATAAATGTATTCAATACCCATACTGGTAAAGGGGTATTTCAGTTTTATTTCTGGGTTTACCAAAAAAATTCAGGTCCATTATAATCTATGGGGATTTTTTTTCGAAGCTCCTGTGGGGGCATTTTTGAAGGTAGAGTCACCAAATTTGCAGTGTAGCTGCAAGGGACTCTCCTTAGACAGATACTGAAGTTTGGTGAATGTTGGGACAGTGGGTCCAATTTTATGGGTCCGCAAAGGGGTCATCCCCATCCTTCAGGCATTTGTGAGCCGAGCTGTCCATCGGTTTTCAGGTTCAGAGGTTCAGCATTGCCAAGGACTGGTGGAAAGAGCCGATTGGCAGGCTGGCGCCTCAAAGTCTGGGGGCTCCCTTTGTATCTGGGGAGCACAGCATGATGTCCATGCAAATTCGCTTCCATACTGAGGAAAATGGCTTAAATGCAAGAAAAATAAGGCACGGAAAATATTTGTTTTGATGACAAATTACATCATGTGAACAGTCCTTTATTATAGTAATCAAAAATCTGATTTCAAGAGATGGTCATGGTGCGGGAAATGAACCCTCTACTCAGGGCGACCTTCCGCTTGAGAGCAGGTTTTTTTTTGGGGGGGGGGTGATATCGGAGCCAGCAGAAGTCACGATGATCAATGCAGTGCTTGTGAAGGAGATGGCTCATCCATGCGGGGGGAGTAGTCTTCTTCAGAACAAAGCCTGTTCAGCAGCAGTTGAAGTTGGTGCTTTTTAGTTGGGGGGTCTATCCCTCCGGACAGGACTGAGTGAGCCCCGTCTTTTAAATGACCCTTCTGCCTCCAGACTATCTTGATCCAGATCACGCCACTGAATGGTGATGGGTAGTTTGGTTAGACCAAGTTGGCTCCGATTACACAACTCCTACCTCAAAAGGGCCCTAACAAAACAAGTCAAAGATGAAAAAAATGGGAGAAGGCACAGAGTTTTGGTATTCAGTCTACCCAAAATCTGAATATTGCCCAAACAGCTAATTTCAGGTTTATTTTCGGTTCAGGTATATTAATATGCACAACCCTACTCTGCACAGAAACAAAATGCAAAGAAGACATTTGTGTTCCCTTCCCTCTTGAAGTCAAGCAGCTGCTTTTCCCCCCCACACAGGGATGGGTGGGGAAATGCCACTCCAGAAATCATATTAGGTGTGCAAGAATCCATTAGTCCAGCTCTGAGTCATTGCCTGGCTCTTGGTACCATTCCCAGGCTAGGAAGCGAATGGCATAACATTATTTGCTGGTGCATGACCGAATCGCCTTGCCATGGCCTGAAGAGCTGCAGGAGGTGGGTAACAGTGTGGTAGGCAGAAATCCAATAGGTAAAACTTTCCTCATCACTGCTTCTCTTTGCCAGGAAATGCTGCATTATTGAATTTTTGCCTCTTATGTTGCTGCTAGGCATTGGAGCCCTGCCAGAAAGGAATGGCAATTTTACCTCTCCCAATCATAAGTGAGCAGAAGGAAAATAGGTTTAATTTTTAAAACTGAAATATCTATTTATGTGAACTTGGCTTGCACATACATGTGTATATCCTCCCTGTACTGAGGTGGAGAGGAATTAACTCTGGGCACAGCAGCCCCATTCTGGTATTAGTTTGGCTCATGGGAGATGACAGACAGGAATTAACACTTTTAGCACAGAACGCAACAAAGGAGCGTGGTAGTTCAGGCAGCCCTGTATGGCATTATGCTGATGAGTTGTACTTTCTTTCAGGAGAAGGAGCTTTGGGGAGCTGCGGAGGGGCTCTTTTAATCTCTTCCAAGTGAACCAGATGAGTGTTCCCTCACCAAGCATACCAAACCTGCTAATGAACCACAGAGTTTGCCCAACATGCCCACGCTCCCTTGTGTCCCTGTTGTTTTACACTGTTACATTGCTTCTAATTTAAGTCTTAACAATTCCTTAAGTGGTCCTAGTCAGGCATGAGTCACTGCAGAAAGTTGTAACATCTCTCCCAGTCCGATATCCTTTCCTGCATGCTGGGTGCCACTGTAGGGACAGGAGAGCAGGCTAGGGTATATAGGGCAATCCGCCCCCCCCCCAACAGATATTCTTGGTAATAAAGCTGTTACCTGCAGTTGCTTACTTATCATACTCCCCCACCTCATGCCCAGGTTTTGTTTTGAGGCTGATTTCAGTTGTCAGGCTCTCTGTCATGGCTTCTGCCAAGCAACCCCAGGTAAAAGTAAACCCTAAGCATTGGCTTTCCACCACCAACCAGATGAGGTTTGTCTATATGATTAGTCTACCCCTAGCTACTTGATGCCTCTTGGTTCCTTCCCTGCCAGTACCCTCAGGTTCAGAATAAGGTCTGGGCTGGATTTGGGTTAGCAGTTTAGCTGCATGGCAGCAGAGGGCAGTGTCACCGTGCTAAGATTTTCACTATCAAAGATGCTAAAAATTGAATTTCCTGTTGAGTATTACTTACACACTCACATAGCACAAACATCATGTTTTGGTCTGTTTGTCTCTCATTTGTGCACACACAAAGCACACCCTTTGACATCTGATCCTCCGTCTGTGGCAATTGGCTGGATCACTCCAGGGTCTCCCCTAGAACACAGGCAGCAATCCTCATTGTTCCTAGGATATGTCCTCAAAATCCCAACAAGATTAGTTACTCCTTAACACACTATAATCAGCCTGTCATACTCACAATCAAGGTGATTAAAGAGTACTGGAGAACTGAATTTCCTACCCTTTGAACACATGCTTCTGGGTAAGGGGGGGGGGCTCAAATCCATGCAAATGATTCTGAATGCCAAACCGGGGTGGTATTAACCTGGTATACTTTAACACAGGGACCAAGAGCACGCCTTTGCATACAAGATGCCGGAGTTTGGGGCAATATAGATGGAGCTGTCAAGCAAGCAGTTTCTGAACTGTGATTGTAGGGAAGTGCCCTTTCCAAAGCCTTACTACCCAGCATGGCCTGGGCATGTCCAGTAGAAGGTGTGCAGCAAAGTTGAGCCCCAGCATCTCCCAGCAGAGGGCATTGCAGTGTCTGAGGGGTTACTCTTGTGGAATGTAAAGAGACAAATGCCCTTGCCTTGTGTCTGGAGGAGATGGTGTCCTTGGGGCTGAGTGCCGTGTTGGCTGCTGCACAGAGACAGTGCGTGCTGTCCCATGTGAGGCTAGTATCCCTGGGACAGGCGTTCCTCTGCATGCTAAGTGGCCAGGTTGCACAAGAGGATGGCAGGACAGTGCAGTGCAGGTACATCCATGGGGAAGGAATAATTTAGCTGAGGCCTGGGAATAGTTTAGCTGAGACTCTGGCATCTTCACCCCACATACCACATATTCTGTATTTACTGCTGGTTCCACAATACTGCTGGTTCTCTCTTAGGCTTGCAGTGTTCGGGATGGGATTAATCAGTGGGGATGAGGGGGAGCTGTCAAACACTTAACAAGCCACAATACGTGGCTGGTAGTCTGTGTTTGGCTTGGTGGGTTGCAAGCTGCACATGCTATCTTTGCTCCTGGTTAAGGGTTTCAGGCCAATTGATCAGCGGAGCTCAGTCCCATCACTAACCCTTTTGGAGTGGCTGATCAGAGCCCTTTCCCTCTGTCATCTAGAAGTGATTCCTCCTTCCCCAGTGCTTTGTGCTTGGTCTCAGCCCCTATGTGCTATGAGGGGGGGATTCTTTCTCCCAAGCAGAATCCACTTTCTTGCTCACTCGCTCTCTCTTTGGAGATGTCTAGGGATGCACCACCCTTCATGGCAGCCTTGGCTTCAGTCCTCCAGTTTGTAAAATGGGAATATGAATAGCCTACCTTGTAAGGATGGCAAGGGCATGGAAATGTTTAATAGATAATAAGGTATATTGTATGAAGACAGAAATAATGCCCAAAGCTATCAATTACTTCTGTCTCCACATGCAAGAGATTTCAGCCAAAAGCCTGAGGCAACAACTTGGACACTGATGCTCTCGCTGCGGTTCTCTGATCTCAGCCTCGGTAGGGCTATGATGCCTCATCTGAGGCTGTGGGGGGCTCTCAGGGCATGGTGCTACTTTGGTCCTTTGGCTCTCCTCTCACCTTTCATGTTGGGAATGGCAGGTAGCTAGAGAGAAGAACTGCAGCACTACCCAGGATGGAGAAAGCAGAGGGAGAGAAAAGCCCTTCTCCATCTTGGGGTCGTAAGAACATTAGAGATCAACCTCCAACTGATCTTCAAAAGACTTTATCCCTTATCCACCCAAGCAATGTGTATTGCCAGCTCACTTCTGCTCCAGGAAGGCTCTAAGAATATCCTTTCTGATCCAACAGAGGAATGAATTCTGACTCTGCCCTTCTTGGCAAATCACAGATCTTTCCCTAGTAGCTGGTCCTCCTCGTAGCTGCATCATGGAGCTGTTTTCCACATTACACATTTCCTACCTGATGTAAATCACTTCTGTGAAATGTGCATGAAGTGTGACAGCGCATGAAGTTTTCACTGCTGTGCAACTGGCAGGATCTTCCTAGCATGTGAGTGAATGCAAATGTAATAAGCACATAGACATGCAGTGAAGTAAACTTGCAATTGTCACAACTTCTGGTTTCTTGTTATTTCTTATACTGAATTGCTTTCTGTGTCGGGAATGCATAATTGCAAGGTGGGCCTCAGTCCAAGGCACAAAGAAATGAAACACTCCCTTGCCCTTTGAAGTTAAGTAGCACCAGGAAACACACAGGCAGATCTGCCCACCTGGCACAGTTGTACCACTCAATGATATCCCGGACAGAAGAAATGGGTTCCAACAACAACAGACCCAGGTGTCTCCAATTACACCTTGGTTGTACAGCTTGTGTCCCACAAGCCACAATCACATCCCTGAGAGACCCAGGAGCCTCATGTTGCCTGGAGCTCAGCCCTCCTCCCTTGTAAGCACAGGGAAGCTAGGCTCTGGTATAATGCCTCTCCCTGTCTCTGCAGGCCAAGGGAGTTTTCTCACACACACACTCCACTGCGCAAGGCTGAATTTGAGTAGGAGTTTGGAGCAACCTTAATTACTGCTAGATCGATAGGCTCTGTTCAGCAAAGCAGAATTCAATAGCCAGCCCCAGGGGGCTGCTGAGGCTGCTGCTAACTGGAGTTGAAGGCTTGGGGAAGCAAGGGGGCCCCTGCCTCTGTGCAGCACAGGCCCTGCACCTGCCGCTCATGCCAGGGCACTGGAGTTAATGTCAGAAGGTGGAGAAATGCCCTTTCGTTTTGCCTGTTTCCTACTCACAATGGATAAAAGTGGCCACGTGGCTGGCACTGGAGGGGAGAGGAAAGAGCACCCTAGTGGTTGCACAGCACCCTGAATGCTCCTTAGGGTTGCTAGGTGTCAGGCTGCTATCTCGGTTTCGTTATTGCCTCTGTCTCTGTGCTGTATTGTCTGCCCCCCAAGGTCGCATACCTAGGCCTGGGAACTCAGCTCCTGGGAAACTGTATTCATGCGTGTAATCTCCCGCCTTTCCTGCCTTATAATATCTCCCAGCTAGTGAGCCTCTCATAGCTGTCATTTTATTCGTTTGCACTGTATGCCTATTTGATCAGTAAAAGCCATCTGTTTGGACTCTATATGACTTTGTGGTGATTTCTGGTTCTGTGGGCCAAGGGCTGACATTATGACAGCTATCCCTCATCTTCACCGTTCTCCTAGCCAGGCTGGAGCCCAGGGGGGTTCGCCTGCCACTTGGATGGGAGCTGTGCAGCTCTCCAGGTGATCTACTACCCTGGAGCCCTTCTCAGAGGACCCTACTCTGTTACAAGACTTAATCGCTGAACTTTTCCGGACGACCCGAGAGGTTTGCCGCTTGAGGGGACTGGTACAGGCGCAGTGGCAATCTCTTACAGGACGTCTCTGGATGTTAACATCGGAGGATACTGATGCTCGTTTAGATCTTCAGGACTTGGATCAATTACTGGACGATGCCCGATTGGCGACTGAGGATTTACAAATATTAACTGGACTTTTGGATAATCTTATTTCTCGACAAACTCTTTCTACCATGGCGGGAGCCCCGCCGGAGGGTTTTTCCCTGATCCCGGATGCGGCCAGCTGCCAGGCTGAGGCCAAGCGAGTCGCTATTAGCACCGCTCTTCTCCTTGTGGAATGTACAAAGGACACCCCGGTAGCCACCTTGGCTCAAGTTTTGACCCCGACGTTTGGAGCCGAGGCATCCGCACTGGCGGTTCGAGTACAACCTCTGCTGGGCGGGGAACCTGACCCCATACTCTTGCTCCTCGAGACAGAACTTTTGCCGCGCATTACGGCAGAGACTGCCCTAAGACTTGAGAACGCCAAAGTTCTTGCGGATCAGCAAGCCGCCGAAGCGGCTAGGGTCGCAAGAGAGAGAGAGGCGGCGGAAGCAGCCAGGGCGGCTGCAGCAAGGATTAGGAATCAGGCGAACGTGGACACGCGCCCCAAGGACTATGTACTGGGACTATCAGGTCTAACTTTTTCCCCGGCGTTTGTCCCGTCGCGTGCGACCCAACGCGCACGCCGTTTGGCTGACCGACGTCGAGACTCAGATGAGTCTGAAGACGAGGATTTATATGGGGATAGCTCTCAATGGGCCACGAGCTTCCGAACCAGTAAGCCTCATCTTACTGGTGGCCCAAGTGAGGAGGTTCATCTTTTACGAGCCCAGAATCGGGAGCTCTCCGACCGTGTTGATCAACTCCAGGAAGTAATGGAACTTATGCTTCAAGAGAACAGGCAATTACAACAAACCCTGATAGCTCAGAGACAGCCCGTTCCGATACCGGGTCAGGGGGTACCCGTACAACCACCCGCTAATGTGCCTGCTCCACCCTTACCTCCTGGAGCTCCTGTTGCTCCTCCGCCCGGACCACCCGTGCAACCACCTGCTAATGTGCCTGCTCCACCCTTGCCTCCTGGAGCTCCTGTTGCTCCTCCGCCCGGACCACCCGTGCAACCGGGTCAACCCGCGCCCGGCCCTTGGAAGCAACTCAAATTGAGGATTACGTATGACGGATCTCTTGAGACTTTGCCTTGTTTCTTGCATCAAGTGGACAGTTATATGCGAGAACAAGGTCAACTTTTCCCCACGGAAGATAGCCGGGTGCGGTACGTAGCTTCCCTCCTGACAGGCAAAGCGGCTGACTGGATGGTCCTCCAGTTTGACACCCGCTCTCGTGCGATTCGTTCCCTCAACAACTTCATGACTGCCCTGAGAAGGAGGTTTGAGGACCCCTTCCTGGGGGAAAGAGCCAAAACGGAACTCTTACAATTAAAACAAGGCTCTGCTACAGTTCGGGAATTTGCCGATGAATTTCAGCGACTGGCAAGTAACATTGTAGGTTGGCCCGAGACCACCCTAATCCATCATTTCAGGGAAGCCTTGCATCCTGACATTCTGAACTGGTCTTACATGCGGGGCGATCCCGATACCCTCGAAGGCTGGATCCTATTAGCCGAGGAAGTGGAAAGCCGCCGCCGCTTTATTTCTCTCGTCCGTCAAAAGCACAAGGAGAAGGGCACCCAAAAGCCTCAACCCAAGGCACCACTGCTCGTCCCACGAAATCCCCCACGTCCGCTCCAGGAACGTGAAGCCCGATTTCAGAGGGGTGCCTGTCTTACATGCGGAGAAATGGGCCACTTTGCAGCCGTTTGCCCACGCCGCCAGGAATTATTTCGTCCCAGCACGACAACCCGCGCCCGAGGTCGTCCACCACGCAGAGGCACCGCGGCCACCCGCAGCGCAGCTCCGGGAAGGCCCACACCCTCTGCACTCCATGCCGGGGACCCAGCCTCCCTGCCTGCTTCCAACGACCCCGCCGGGTCTCGGATTACAAGTGCCCCATTGGGGGACAGCTTTCCCTCTTCGGATGAGGAAAACCCTTGGATTTCTCCAGCCTTAAACCTGGAATCTCCCCTCGACTTGTCAAAAAACGGCTCCGGTCTGTGGTGAATGGAGCATCTCCACAGACCTCTCAGGATCTTCCTATCAAACCGAATGCTCCTACCAAAATCAAAGAAGTGGACTCCACCGTCTACGTGGATGCAGTTTTACAACAACTTAACGGAGGTCCACAAATCCCCGTCAAAGCACTAATTGACTCCGGTTGCTGTCGCACTCTCATAAGCGAAGCCACGTTTGCTGCACTCAGAGCCGACTCAGAGGCTTTACCCGCCCCCGTCCAATTTGCTCAAATGGACGGGAGCCAATTCCAGGGGGGTCCAGTTGATCACCGCACCATAGGGGTGGCAATGGGAATTGGTTCCCACTGGGAACAAATAGACTTCACTATAGCCCCTATCCGATTTGAAGTGGTCTTGGGAATTAACTGGATTAAAGGACATAGTCCCAGTATTGATTGGGAAACAAACACTATCTCTTTCGCTAGTCCCACCTGCGACCAGCATCGGCAAAACTTTGCTCTGCCATTTCCGCCCGTTCCAGCATTAACCTCTACTGCCCCAGTACCACCGGCTCTACCCGCTGTATACCGGGACTTTGAAGATGTCTTCGACCTTAGGGAATGTGATGCCTTACCCCCCCACCGGGCCTCAGACTGTGCGATTGAAGTAGTAAAGGACTGCACATTAACCAAAAGTAAGATTTACCCTATGAGCGCTTCCGAGCGCACCGTCCTCCGGGACTTTTTGGACAAAAACCTCGCCAGAGGGTTCATTCGCCCTTCGAATGCCCCAAACTCGGCCCCCGCGTTTTTCGTCCGGAAAAAAGAGGGCGACCTTCGCCTGTGCATTGACTTCAGAAAGCTCAATGCGGTTACCCAGACCAACGCCTATCCTATCCCATTAATATCGGATATTTTGGGACAATTACAGGAAGGCCGTGTGTTCTCTAAATTAGACTTGGTGGAAGCCTACTACCGAGTCCGTATCCGCGAAGGAGATGAACACCTCACTGCCTTCTCTAGCTGTTTCGGAATGTATGAATTCCTTGTAATGCCATTCGGATTAAAAGGGGCCCCGGGGGTCTTCATGCAACTCATCAATGAAATCCTACATGACCTTCTATATCGTGGGGTGGTGGTCTACTTAGATGACATTCTCATTTATTCGAAAACTGTGGACGAGCATGTGACTCTGGTCAGGGAAGTTCTACAACGCCTGCGTAACCATCAACTGTTCGCTAAACTAGCTAAGTGTGAATTTCACCAAAGCAAACTCACGTTTTTGGGATACATCATCTCCCACCAAGGTCTTCGCATGGACCCCGCCAAAGTCCAAGCCGTCCTCGATTGGACTCCCCCCACCAACCGTAAGCAAGTACAGCAATTTCTGGGATTTGCAAACTTCTATCGGGGATTCATCCCTAACTTCGCCCAAGTGGCTCTACCCATTACGGACCTGCTGAAAACTAAGGGAAAAGTAAGCTCGGCTGCCTTGCCCTCCGCAAAAATCCTATGGACTGAGCAATGCCAAGCCGCCTTTCTGGCCCTCAAACGCCTCTTCACTTCGGAGCCGGTGCTACGGCACCCAGACCCAAATCAAATGTTCATTGTGCAAGTCGATGCTTCCGATGTAGCCATGGGAGGGGCTCTCCTCCAGCAAGGACCGGACGGTCTTCTTCACCCTTGCGCTTACTTTTCAAAAAAATTTGCGCACGCTCAATTAAACTGGCCCATCTGGGAGAAAGAGGCCTCTGCAGTTCATCATGCACTGACTTTATGGCGGCAATTCTTGGAAGGGTCTAAAGTACCCTTTGAAGTTTGGACCGATCACAAAAATCTAGCTGCCCTCACGGGGTCCCATAAGCTATCGGCGAAACAACAACGGTGGGCGGAGTTCTTTGCTCAGTTCCGTTTCACCCTGAAGCACGTCCCTGGGAAGCAGAACGTTCTCGCGGATGCCCTCTCCTGTTTACCACAATATCCGGTAAAACTCGAAAGACCCACCAACTCTCTGTTCACCCCTATGCAACGTGGGGCCCTACCTATGCTGGCTGTGCAAACCCGATCCCAGCATCAGCACACCTTCCCTAACTCGCAAGCTCCGCCAGCCCAACCGGCTGCCCAGCCGCCACCGCAACAGACCGGAGTTCCCGCCCCTCCTACCCCTCCGACCGCTCAGCCGCCTGCAGTCTGCGCGCCGCCGCACGTAAGCACTAGCCCTATAACTGTTTCTCAGATCTCCATGACCGACGGGGGGGCTCCCTCCAAAATCCCCATCTCCGAATCCTTTTTAACTGTCCTTCGGGACCAGTGCCTTTTAGAACGTTCCGCTCATGCCCTACCTCCTGGTGTTTTGGAACAAGGGGGGTCCTGGTACAAAGACTCAAAATTGTATGTACCCAAAGCTCTCCGGAAGGACGTTTTACATTTAGCTCATGGAGCCAAAACAGCTGGGCACTTTGGGTTTCTGAAGACCCTTCACTTATTGCGCAGACAGTTCTGGTGGGGGGGAATGCGTTCCGACATTGACTCCTTCATCCGCAGCTGTCCCGTTTGTGCCGCTGCGAAACGATCGCAGGGCAAACCCCCGGGACTGCTACAACCTCTTGAAACGCCCAGCAGACCTTGGGAAGTGATTGCTATGGACTTCATGACTGATCTCCCTCTCAGTGGGGGTAAAACTGTGTTGTGGGTTGTTACTGATTTGTTTTCTAAGCAAATACATTTGATTCCATGCGCAGGGATCCCCTCTGCTCAGAAACTGGCCCGCCTCTTCGTGACGCATATCTTTCGTTTACATTCGTTTCCGCGTAAAATAATTTGTGACCGCGGAAGTGGTTTCGTTTCTAAGTTTTGGAAAGCTTTCCTCAAGTTGGTGGGGGTGGAACAGGGATTGTCTAGTGCATACCATCCTCAAACTGATGGTCAAACTGAACGTGTCAATGCTGTACTTGAATGTTATTTGCGTTGTTATGTTAACTACCACCAGGATAACTGGGTGGAACTGTTACCTTTAGCAGAATATGCCTACAATAATGCCATGCATCAATCCACAGGTTTTAGCCCGTTTTTTGCTGTGTATGGACAAGATTTCAGTCCCATCGCTCCTACAGATGATGTAGAGGGGGAGGGGAACCCCGACATTGCCTCCTGGGCACACGCCCTCCGTACCACTTGGCCCTGGCTCGTTAGCAACCTCGACCGGGCCAAACGTAAATACAAAGCGCAAGCTGACAAACATCGCTCCCCCGGGGGTGATCTGCAAGTGGGTGCTTTGGTTTACCTTTCCACCAAAAATCTCCGTTCCACCCAACCGTGCCATAAGCTCAGCGCCAAATTCATTGGCCCTTTCCCCATTACTCGGGTCATAAACCCTGTCACAGTGGAACTGGCTCTCCCCAAATCCTTGAGGCGTGTGCATCCTGTTTTCCACATAAGCCTACTCAAACCCCATGTTGCTTCTCCACGGTGGCATCCGGACCCACCGCCTGCGCAACCCATCATGGTGGGGGGGGAAGAACACTTCGAAGTCTCCAAGATCCTTGACTCCCGTATTCACCATGGCAATCTGCAATATCTAGTTCGTTGGAAACATTTCCCCCCTGCCTATGACGAATGGGTGCGCGCACGGGATGTCTCCGCCCCCGACCTCGTCGACGCCTTTCACATTGCTTACCCGGACAGGCCAGCCCCCTTGCGAACTGGGAGGGGGCCTTGAGGGGAGCAGAATGTCAGGCTGCTATCTCGGTTTCGTTATTGCCTCTGTCTCTGTGCTGTATTGTCTGCCCCCCAAGGTCGCATACCTAGGCCTGGGAACTCAGCTCCTGGGAAACTGTATTCATGCGTGTAATCTCCCGCCTTTCCTGCCTTATAATATCTCCCAGCTAGTGAGCCTCTCATAGCTGTCATTTTATTCGTTTGCACTGTATGCCTATTTGATCAGTAAAAGCCATCTGTTTGGACTCTATATGACTTTGTGGTGATTTCTGGTTCTGTGGGCCAAGGGCTGACACTAGGTCCCTCTTCGCCACTGGTGGGAAGTTTTGGGGGCGGAGCCTGAGGAGGGCAGGGTTTGGGGAGGGGAGGGGCTTCAATGCCATAGATTCCAATTGCCAAAGCGGCCCTTTTCTCCAAGGGAGCTGATCTCTATTGGCTGGAGATCCGTTGTAATAGCAGGGGATCTCCAGCTAGTACCTGGAGGTTGGCAACACTAATGCCCCTTCCTTAACTCTTTGCTGCATGGCATTCTATGTAGAGTCATGTTGGCCTCTCTGTAGCAGGAGGTGCTGATTTCCCATTATATCACTGACAGACCTTTGCGGAGATAAGGGGGAATCTGGCAGGCCAGCCCTCCTCCAAGGCAGAGGAAGAGGCATGGATTCAGGTGCGGCCTTCCAAAGGCAACCAACTTGCAGTTTCAGGGCAGCGCTTCCTCCTTCCCCCCAAACTGCCTTAACAAAGGCCTGCCCATGGCTGCGGGCAGGGGGAATGGCAGCTGCAGTACGGTTTCAGGCAGGGATAGTGGGAAGAAAGTACGGTACTTAGACGAAGCTGCTTTGCCATTGGGAAGTGGCTGGTTGGGACCTAAAGCTTTCGGGACCGAAGCCGGATCAGGCTCGCCTGGCTGGCTGCGCGCTGCTTTGGGTGACTCCTCCTGAGCGCGCGTGCCTCCGACGGGAGGGTGAACGTGCGCACGGGGTTACTGCGGGCGAGCAGTCGGGGCCAACGCGCGCCTTCATGTATGCGAGTGCGTGTGGCCATTTATTCATGGAAGGTTTTGCCTTGGATTTGCCACTCTATAGATGCACATTTTCTCCATCTGAATTCTCAAAACTCTGCAGGGGGGCTTATTGTTGAGTTTTGAGAATATGGATGGGAAAAAGTGCATCTAAAGAGTGGCAAATCCAATGCAAAACCTTCCATGAATAAACGGCCTGTACAGTGTGTCTCCGTAGCAAACGCCGCGTCTCCCAGCGGCTTCCTCCTTATCAAGACGCCGCAGCCGCCAGCGCCGTCCAAGCCGGGCCGGGCCGGGGAATGCTAAGGAGGCCCCAGCCGCGGCGTTGATCTCCCCCCCGGGAATAATTGGGGCGCGCGCTCGCCAGTCGAGTCCGCCGGCCGATAAAAGCGCAATTCCCGGCGGGCGCGTGGCGCGGCATGCCAATGCGTTGGATCCTGCGGAGCCGGGCAGGGAGCTGCCGGGAATGCCTGCCTGCCTGCCTGCCTGCGCCGCATGCAGGGGCTCTTCCAGCGGCAGCCCCTTGGCTTCCCTGTTGGCCACCTGCTGCCGCTTGGGAGCCGCGGAAAGGCTCCTGTGCCCTTTCTCTGCCTGCCTGCCTGCCTGCCTGCCTGCCGGGCAGCGCTGGGCTGCCTCTCTTGGCTCCCAGCGGGACAGGTAGCCAGCCGAGCAGACGGCTCCTGGTGCTGGCAACGAGTCGGGGCGTTTCCAGGCTGGTTGGCGGGAGATGGTCCCCGTGGCTCCCCCACCCCAGAGCGATGGTTTGGTGTTGAGCCCGCTGCTGGCAGGAGCGCGTGAGCATGGCAGCAGGCGGGGGGCATCCGTCTCTGCCCGGACCAACCGCGCTGGTGGGGCGCTGGAGTGGGGCTGCGGCTGCCCATGGGGTCAAAGCGGCCAGTTCGCCCGGGGCCGGGCGGGGCAGGCTCCCGACGCCCGAGGGAGCAGGAGGAGCTTGGGGGGCACCAGTGCTGCTTCCCTTCAGTAGGGGCCCCAGCCCCCGGGAGGATGGGAGGGTGGGGGGCGTGTCAGCCAGAGATTCCCTTGAAATGTGAAGCCCGCGAGGAAGAACGGACTCCCAGTTTAAACTGGGCTAGCCTAGTGGGCTGCTAAGCCTGAAATCTCCCCAGCACGCAATGCTGGGCTTGATTTAAATGTGACGCTGGCAGGAAAATATCACTTTCACGTAGGGTTGCCAACCTCCAGGTACTAGCTGGAGATCTCCTGTTAATATTACAACCGATCTCCAGCCGTTAAGAAATCAGTTCGCCAGGAGAAAATGGCTGCTTTGGCAATTGGACTCTATGGCAGGGGTGGGGAACCTTTTTTTCCACCAAGGGCCATTCGGATATAACATCATTCGCAGGCCATACAAAATTATCAACTTAAAAATTAGCTGACCAAGCCCCCAGCAGGCAGCTGCCCCAGATGACACCCCCCCCCCGC
The DNA here is from genome assembly GCF_029931775.1 of Euleptes europaea. Lineage (NCBI taxonomy): Eukaryota > Metazoa > Chordata > Lepidosauria > Squamata > Sphaerodactylidae > Euleptes > Euleptes europaea. The sequence goes on along the minus strand of NC_079317.1, from coordinate 106,932,452 downwards.
ACGGGCAAGCAGGCAGGCATCCAACCAGTGGCACACTCGCCCACCTGGTGGCACAGGATGATCTGTTGCACCAGCCGGGAATAGCCGTCCAGCCGCACGCCAGAGTTGCTCCTGCTCCACATAGTCGGGGTTGGATTCTACAGCCGGCTCCTGCTACCTCTGCCTGCAGGGGTGAAATGAGGACACACTGGCTAAAAACTTGACCCCTCCTGCGCATTCTGGCCCTGCCTCTTTTAACCTCTCATTGTCAACACTTCCGCCCCCAGCCCTCTTATAGTACAGAGGGAATACATTTCTCCAGACCCGGGTGGGAAAGGGTTAACACAGTTTCTTCGGCGGTCCTAGCAGCTCCATAGCTAACGACTCTTCTGCAGGGGAGGAGGGGGGAAGGTTCATTTTCTCAGCAAAACAAACTCACATCTGCCTTGAATAGAGGCTATTCCTGTCCGCAGTAGGGGGTGGATCACCAGTCTTAGATCCTTCTGAGCTAGAGATCTTCCAGGACCCACGAAGAGCCTGACCAAATGATTTTGCGGGCCTTAAACAGCCCCCGGGCCTGACGTTCCCCACCCCTGCACTATGGCATTGAAGTCCCTCCCCTCCCCAAACCCCACCCTCCTCAGGCTCCGCCCCAAAAACCTCCCGCTGGTGGCAAAGAGGGACCGGGCAACCCTACTTTCACGTGGAATGTTGCACTCACAGACCATTTAAACTGGCCTACGGTCTCTGCGAAGAAAGTACGCGTTGGTTTGCATGCCAGTTCAACGGTCCCCGGGCTGATAACCTGTGCTGTGCTACAAGATCACAGTATGAGCAAGAAGTGTTTTTTTGCCTGGCCAATGTAGCAGTGCATCACTGGCCTCACTGTGCATCACTGGCATGCCGAACATTACACACGTAACAGGAATCCCGTTTAAACAAGACGTTCAGCGCAACATACAAGATGCTGCCTCGTGTGGAAGGAGGAGAAAAAATTCTTAAAGGAGAGGTGCTTGGGCCAGAGGGATAGTGGAGAGAAGCCTGCCTGCAGAGGTCGATGCCAGGCCCGGGGTTCCTTGGTTGGCAGGCTGCCCGAGCAGTCAATCAGTGGCTTAGTGCGGCCTCTCCAAAGTTCTCAGCACCCAGCTGCGTGCCAGCCCGCCTCTCGCAGTGCCAATCTGCCCGCATGCCCCGTGCTTGCTGCTCAGATGGAGTCGTTAAGTGAAGAGCTCTCATTTAGCGTATGCACGTCTGATACCTTCCTTGGTGCCGAGAGGAAACACGGGCTGTTACAAGGGCCGTTGTCAGGGCTGGGCCGCCCAGCTGGAAGGAGAACTCAGTGGGGAAGGGCGAGTGGGAGGGGGGTGTCTGTGGAAGGAATTGGATTAAGGGGAAATGATGAATCCACACTGGAAAGGAGAGACTCCCCCTCTCCCCCCCCCCATGCCCTCTTTCGCAAAGGCTATCGCTGCTGCATGGTTGACGGCTTTTGCAGGCAGGGACTGAATCACTCATAAGGGAGAGCTGAGGTGAACAATTTCAGAGATAAAGAGCATACTTCTCCCCCCAGGAGTCAGCACTTGCCACCGACATTAGATTCCTTCCCCCCTCAGTACTGTGGCCTTTCCCATCATACACTTGCAAGTTGAAACCCAGGGTATGGGTCTCATGCAGAACTGACTTGGAGGTGGGGGGAGAGTACTGTATAGTAGTATACTTTGCATATTAGTTAATTCATCCCTGCCTGCAGCTCCTCATAAATGCCACTCCAGGAACAGGAACTAAGGAAGGGTATAGTTGTTTCAGTAAATTAAAAAAAAAATTATATATGTCCTGGTTTTTCCTCTTGCATTTTGAAAAATGAAAAGGCAGTTTATAAACCATATAGTTCCATTAAAATCAAAGCGATCAACAGCAATTTAAAACATAATACATTAAGTTTCCCTACCCATAACAGCCTGCTGAAATAAAGGCTTTTTAAAATGGTGGTTTTTTAAAAAAAAGATTCATAGTGTTTGTTATTGGGAATAGGATTCCTTGGGGAAGGAGTTCCGTAGGAGGGTGCCATAACTTATTTATTATTATTATTATTATTTACAAAATTTGTATTCCACCTTTCTGCCCTTACAAGGGCCATCAATAGGCTTACCAGGTCCCTTTGCAGCGCGCCCCCTGCACAATGCGTGCCCGCGCGATGCACCTACGTCACTTCCAGGTTTCCATAGAGTTTCTGCGGAGGTTGCTAGAGCGTTCACGTTGCTTCCGGGGAAACCCGAGAGTGACATAGGCACATCGTGTGGGCTTGCGTGCACAAGTTGCCCGCCGGCCCTCAGCTGGTGGGCAGGCAGCCTAGTTGATTGGTGGGATTTTACCCGCCACCACCAGGCACCTGGCAACCCTAGCCATCAAGGTGGCTAACAATTTAAAATATATCTGATAAAATACATTGTAAAACCAGTAAAATTAATCGCCCTCCCAAACATACCTCATTAAAACAACTTTTTAAAAGATTTTAAAAACTCAGTTAAATACGTATAAAACAGTTAAAATACATACAAAACATAAACATTAGTTAGGAAGGAGGGATCACTGAGGGAATGCCAAACGAAACAAAAAAGTCTTCACCCGTCGGTGGAAGGTGGCAGTGGAAGGGGGCAGATGACTCTCCCTGGGGAGAGTTCCAGAGCTTTGGTGCCATAACCGAGAAGGTCTCTCCCAGGTTGTCACCTGCCTAATCTTAGCCAGCAGGGGCACCCAAAGCAGGGCCTCCAAAGATGACCATAGTGGTCAGGCCGGTATATAACAGAGTAGGCGGACCTTCAGGTATGCTGGTCCCTAATCATATCACGCTTTGAAGGTCAAGACCAGCACCTTGAATTGTGCCTGGAAACAAATTGGAAGCCAGTGTAGGTGGGCCAAGAGTGGAGTGATATGGTGTTCTGTACCAACTGAAGTTTCTGAACGCTTTTCAAGAGCAGCCCCACGTAGAGCTCATTGCAGTAACCTAATCTAGGTGTAACCAGGGCATGTACCACAGTGACCAGACCTTTTCTGCCCAGGAAAGGCTGCAGGTGGCTAACCATTCAAAGCTGGTGAAAGATAACTCTGGGGCCACCGCTGTCACCTACTTATCCAGCAGTAGGCCTGGGTTCAAGAGCAGCCCCCAGACAGTGGACCTGTTCCGTCAAGGGGAGTGTGCAACCCCATCCAGAATGGGTGACACCTTAATTCCTGGGTTAGACCTTCCACTTACCTGTAGCACTTTGTCTTGTCAGGATTAAGCTTCAGTTTATTAGTCAGCATCCACTACAAAACTGCCTCCATACATCTGCTCAGGGTTTCTACAGCCTCCCTAGGATCAGCTGGAAGTTATAGACAGAGCTGAGGGTCATCCGAGTATTGGTGACAACCCAGCCCAAATCTCTGGACAACCCCTTACCCAGCAGTTTTGTGTAGATATTAAAGAGCACAAGATGGAACCTTGTGGGACCCCATAGTCCAAAGGCTAAGGGGGATGAGCAGCAGTCCCCCAGCACCACCTTCTGAAACCTACCCTCTGGGTAGGACCAGGGCCACTGAAGAATGGTGTCTCTCAATCCCAGATAGGCGGTCCAGAAGGATACCATGAGTGGTAAAGAAAACCACTGAGAGATCTAGGAGAATCAACAGAGTTTCACTCCCTCTGTCCATCTTCTGATGCAAGTCACTCAGAAGGGTGACCAAGGCTGTTTCAGTCCCATAACCAGGCCTGAAACCACATTGGAAGGGATCTAAACAATTTGCCTTGTCCAGGAAGGCTTGCAGTCGTCCAGCCACCGCCCATTCAGTCACCTTGCTCTTTCCTGACCCCCCATCACCAAACAGTTGCTTTCTCAGGTCTTTATGGGCCTCACCCCTTTGGAGCAGCACCTGAAGTTCATCTGAGACTGTGATAAAACCGTGTGGAAGGCAGTAATTTCCAATAGAAAAGCTTTCCAGCTCCCTTGGTGGACATAGCAGACCATGGAGCCATTTTGTGTTGCTGGGGACAGGATCAGGGGAGAGGCTGTGGCTCAGTGGTAGAGCCTCTCTGCTTGGCATGCAGAAGGTTCCAGATTCAATCCCCTGGCATCTCCAGTTAAAGGGACCAGGCAAGTAGGTGATGTGAAAGACCTCTGCCTGAGACCCTGGAGAGCTTCTGCCAGTCTGAGTAGACAATACTGACTTTGATGGACCAAGGGGGTCTGATTCACTATAAAGCAGCTTCATGTGTTCATGTGATGCCCGTAGCACCTGAACGGTGGTTGAATGTTGTTTCAGCTTTATCACAGATCACAGTGTAGGGGGTGGGGATAAGCTTCAAGCGGCAGGGAGAGGGAATGAAGTAAAGTATTCTCCAGAAGATTGGTAATTTGTCAGCAACTGGGTTCACAGGGAATCCAGACAAGATGGAGGTGATGCCAATTGAAAAGGCTGATGTTTTGGATGTTGTTGTGCTGCCCATCCTGGATAAGGTAAGTTTACCTCTGTTAGAGTTGCTTAAAAATTTAGGGGTGGTGCTGGATCCTGCTCTCTGGTTAGAAAAGCAAGCTCATGAACTGAGTTTGATCCCGGCGGAAGTTGGTTTTAGGTAGCTGGCTCAAAGTTGACTCAGCCTTCCATCCTTCCGAGGCCGGTAAAATGAGAACCCAGCTTGCTGGGGGTAAAGGGAAGATGACTGGGGAAGGCACTGGCAAACCACCCTGTAAACAAAGTCTGCCTATGTCAGGAGACTGGTCTCTCCTCTCGTGGTCTTTGGGCTCCCCGGAACCTGGCCTGCCCCGGGAAGTAGCACACAGGCAGCGACTCCTTTGCTCCTGACCCCCAAGAATATGAGGAGGAGGAGGACTTGTACACAGTCCCGCCATAGACTGGGACACTGGGACTTTAACGTTCAATAGCCCATTGTGTGAATTACACCGACATGACATGGCCGTTAAAACCGTAGTCAAACCAACCCCTGCTCTAGCCTCGGACCCCTCTGGTCCGACCCACTTGCCACCCGACTATCAGGACTTTGCGGATGTATTCAATGTGCAGGAATGTGATGTTTTACCTCCCCACCGCCGGACTGATTGTGCTATTGAGGTGGTGGGGGATGAAAAACTGCCAAAGAGTAAGATTTACCCAATGAGTCCTACAGAACGGACGGTGCTCCGCGAGTTTTTAGACAAAAACTTGGCTCGCGGTTTCATCTGACCCTCCACCGCGCCCTGTTCGGCACCAGCCTTTTTCGTGCAGAAGACAGGGGATTTGCGTTTGTGTATTGACTTCCGGAAACTCAATGCTGTTACTCAAACAAATGCCTACCCCATCCCCCTCATTTCTGATCTCTTGGGACAATTGAAGGAAGGACACATTTTCACCAAGTTGGATTTAGTCGAGGCTTATTACAGAGTCAGGATTCGGGAGGGGGATGAATCTCTGACAGCCTTTTCCAGTTGCTTTGGGATGTTCAAGTTTATGGTGATGCCGTTCAGATTGAAAGGGGCTCGGGGGTCTTCATGCAACTCATTAATGAGATCCTCCATGACCTGCTGTTCAGAGGAGTGGTAGTTTATTTAGATGACATTCTTATTTACTCTAAACCATGGATGAACATGTTGCTTTGGTCAAAGAGGTGTTGCAACGTCTTAGAGATCATCAGCTCTATGCCAAACTATCTAAGTGCGAGTTTCACAAGAAGCAATTAACTTTACTAGGGTATGTCATCTCACACCAAGGACTATGGATCCAGAAAAGGTGCGTGCTGTGCTCAGTTGGGACCCCCCCCCTCTACTCGTAAACAAGTCCAAAGATTTCTCGGGTTTGCAAATTTTTACAGGGCATTCCTCCCTCATTTCGCTCGGATTGCTCTGCCCATCACGAATCTCCTTAAAACTAAGGGGAATTCGGCCACCTTACCCAACGCCCGGGTAGAGTGGACCCCCCAGTGTCAAGCCGCCTTCGATAATCTAAAGCAGCTTTTTACGTCCGAGCCGGTCTTGCAGCACCCCGGCTGCACTCAGCCATTCATAGTTCACAGAGACGCGTCCGATGTAGCGATGGGGGGTGCACTTCTGCAACTGGGGGAGGATGGACACCTGCGTCCATGCGCTTATTTTCCCAGAAGGTTCACCCAATCCGAGCTCAATTGGGCTATTTGGGAAAAGGAAGCTGCCGCTGTAAAACATGTCCTGACAGTATGGAGACAGTTTTTGGAGGCTTCCACGGTGCCTTTTGAAGTGTGGTCCAATCACAAAAATCTAGTCGCCCTAACAGAGGCTCGCAAACTGTTCGCGAAACAAGTGCGTTGGGCGGACTTCTATGCCCAATTCCGATTCATCCTGAAGCATGTACCAGAGCAGCAAAATCTACTGGCTGACGCCTTATCTAGACTTCCCCAATATCCCACCAAGGTTGACCGGCCCACAGAGTCGCTCTTCACCCCTGCCCAACGAGGTCTAGTGCTCACTCTGGCTGTACAAACCCGTTCTCAGACTCAATCCCCACCGCTGCCGCTGCCAGAGGGGACGGATGCTCCGTGCCCGGCCGAGCCAGTAACGCTGCCCATCTCACTTCCTCCTCCCTCAGAGCGATCTACAGCCACAGTTCCCGAGGCACGGGGACTCGAGCACCCTGTTCAGCTGCCCCCTGCTCCAGTATCAACCCCATCCCCGGTCCAGCTGCCCACTGGCACTACTCCGGAGGGGGTGGAAGGTCTGTCTGAGTCCTTTAGGGACACTCTTCTACGCAGTTGTCAAGTGGAACTTTTCTCGCAAACCCTTCCAACTACTCTAGTTAAACGCAGGGAATTTTGGTACAAGGATTCTAAGTTGTATATTCCGGAGGTGTTGCGGGGGGGAGGTTTTGGGTTTGGTTCATGGTGCCAAGACCGCTGGACATTTCAGGTTCCTTAAGACGTTGCATTTACTAAGGAGGCAATTTTGGTGGGCGGGCATGTGATCAGATGTGGACTCCTTCATCCGCAGCTGCCCCATATGTGCAGCAGCCAAACGGGCACAGGGAAAACCACCCGGACTTTTGCAACCGTTAGAGACCCCCTCTAAACCTTGGGAAGTAATTGCAATGGACTTCATGACGGATCTACCCCCTAGTGGGGGAAAGACTGTACTTTGGGTGATTACTGATCTGTTTTCAAAACAGGTGCATCTTGTGCCCTGCGCAGGTATCCCTTCTGCCCCGAAATTGGCCTGCCTCTTTGTGTCACATGTCTTCCGTCTCCCTTCCCACGCAAGATAGTGACAGACAGGGGTTCAAACTTTGTGGCAAAATTCTGGAAGGCTTTCCTCAAACTGGTTGGAGTGGAACAAGGACTGTCTAGTGCCTTCCATCCCCAAACGGATGGTCAAACCGAATGGGTAAATGCGGTCTTGGAATGTTATTTGCGCTGTTATGTTAACTACCATCAAGATGACTGGGTAAACCTGTTGCCTTTTGCCGAGTATGCTTACAATAATGCGGTTCACCAATCCACAGGCTTCAGCCCGTTTCAGATTGTTCATGGTAAAGAGTTTAATCCTGTGGGCCATGTTGATGTTTCTGAGGAGGAGGGGGGAGCTGACGTGGCCGAATGGATGCGTTCCATTCAAACAACCTGGCCGTGGCTGGTTAAAAATCTGGAGCGAGCCAAACGAAAGTACAAAGTTCAGGCTGACAAACATCACTCTCCCGGTAAGGAATACAGGATGGGGGATCTCGTCTATCTGTCCACCAAGAACCTACGATCCACCCGCCCGTGCGATAAACTCAGTGCCAAGTATGTGGGTCCGTTCCCCATTTCCCGGATTATTAATCCAGTAACTGTAGAACTCTCCTTGCCCAAGTCTCTACGGAGAATTCATCCTGTGTTCCATGTTAGTCTTTTAAAACAGTACATTCCTTCCCAAAAATGGCATCCTGAGCCACAACCCGAAGTGCCTGAAATGGGGGGGGGGAGAACATTTTGAAGTGGCTAAGATACTGGATTCTCGCTTTCGCTGTGGTGCTCTTCATTACCTGGTTTGCTGGAAACATTTTGGTCCCGCCCAAGATGAATGGGTGCATGCCCGTGACGTCTCTGCCCCCCGCCTGGTACAAGAATTCCATTCTGCCTACCCTCACAAACCCTCAGTGGGAGGGTGAAGGGGGGTCTTTAAGGGGGCAGAATGTCAGGAGCAGGCCATGAAGACGGTTCATGGTTTTTTTTTTTTTTATAAATATTTTTATTAGTTTCTAATATTGAGTAGGCATACAGGAAAGGGAAAAAAAAGGGTAGGGGAAAACCTTAACAAGAAAATACATATTTTTACCCCCTTAACAAGGTTCGAATTGTCGTCATTATTAACATAATATATTTAATTGTCAACTTCACTTTTATAACGTTTGTAAATTTTTTTATTGTTTTTTGGTTTTAATATATTCATAAGACGGTTCATGGTTGTGCTTCCAGGTGCTGTTTTGAAGTTCTCTCCAAGGCCAGCCTGTGCCCTGTGTTTAGACTTCATAGAGTCCTTCATAGATTCCTTTAGTGTGGGAATTGCCAAGTACTCCTTCCTGCCTCTGGGGGAGGGGGGGTTGCCTGGACTACCGGTTATCTCCTTTTGCTTTTCCATATATGCCATGTACCTTGCCTTAGCCCCTTACTAGTGTCATTCTGAATATGGCTTCTGTAACCTGTTGATGTTAACCAATAAAACTGCTTTCGTGGGCTTGCCGTCTGCTGGAATCTGTTTATGGGTTTGCCGCAGGGCTAGAGCTTACAGCCTAGTAAACGGTGGGATGTGACGTCACCCCATGGGTCCGGAATGACCTGGTGCTTGCACAGGGGACCTTTACCTTTAAGGTGGGGAAAAGTGCTTTTTCTTCCCAACATAATTTGGTGGTGTTGGCCATTACGTTTAAAGCCCTTCATGGTCTGGGATTCACATGCTTGAAGGACTGCCCTTCCTGGCAGGAATCACTACATCAAATCTGTTTTTTTCTAATCAGTGTTTGTTTGTTGTGCCGTCCTACAGGCTTGTTCAAATGGCGAATGTCTGATCTCAGATATTTTTCGTAGTGGCTGCCACGTTGTGGAATGGCCTTCCTGAATATGTCACGATGGAATGTACCCACTCTGTTAATTTTCTGGAAACTGTAAGGCAGAATTGTTTAAAAGGGCCTTTGCAGATGGATGACGAAATCTCTGAGAGTTTTCTTTACAGCTGATAATGATTTATGATGATGTTTATTTGTGGTGCTGGTTGTTTTGTTGGAATGGTTTTATATTTTTAATAGCTTTAAATATCATTGTATGTCACTTGGAGTCCTTTGTTGGAAAAAAGCAGGCTAAAGATATCCTAAATAAATACATCTGCCATGTTATTTCTTCAGCAGCAGAGCAGGTATTGGGAAGAGCCTTGAGGCAGGCCTGGGTCCCAGGCTGAGTCCTCCTGACAGTAGAGTACCCTTGGCTGAGTCTGCGGGAGGTACATCTTCTTGCACAGAAATGGGGGATGGCGAGCATCCCCCACAACACCTATCCCTGGAGCGGAGTCCTTTGGGGCTCCCCTCCCCTCCCCCAGTGTCTCTGTCTCTGCATCAGGAGCCGCGCTGGGAAATGTCAGCACTTGACCTTTGCAGCTTCTGGATTAGCCTTTCTAAACAGCGGGAATGCGTTTTAGCAGGGAACAATTACCGCTGCTATCGACTGATCCCAGCGGAGTTAATGGAGTGGCAGCCAGAAAGGGGGGGTGAGAGAGAATTAGAGAAGGGAGGCTCCCTGCTTGGTGTCACACGTCACATATACTTTCTTGCTGTCCCATGACTAGGGCCTCCATCATATGCACCAGCAGTGGTGCGGATGCTGCTTTCCCTGGTTGAATGCCATGGCCAAGTGGATGAGAGCAATCATGTGAGCCTTTGCCATCCAGCCACCTCCTCTTTCTACTCCCGACCCTGTCCAGGGGTGGCAGAGAACCATGCTAGGAACCTGCGTGGAAGCTTTCGGCACACCCACATGAATACTCTGGCACCCTTCCTGTGCACTTATAGCCACATGGATGGTGTTACTGTGGAGGAGTATGTTCATGTGTGTGTGAATGAAACAACCGCATGAGGGAGACAATTACATGAATTTAGCCCTCCCTCCAGTTTTCTCTTGGTTGGGAGCAGCCTCCTTCATATGCATCTGTGGGAGCCACTACTGTGGAGGGAATATGTGAGGCATCAAAGGTTACTACTGCCTCTGCACTGCTCTGTGCTGTCCTAGAAGTATGTACAGCCCTCCATACATGTGGTGGCCCTCAACATGATGTTTACATTCCACACAGGTGACACCTCCCCCTCCACCTGAAGCCCATACATGTTCATGGACCAACATAGGAGCCACCACACTGACAAAAGCATATCTGGAAAAAGATGTCAGGGTTTTTTCCCAACTATCCATCCTTCCTGTGAGGTAGGCATCAGAGGGAAGGACAGCCAAACATATGGGAATTTTGCAACAGGCAGCATCCCAGCCCATCAGGACAAAGTGTGTAATTCGTACTTGACTGACAGTGCAATCTTAAGGAGAATTACATTCTTCTGTGAACTTAGAAGGGTATCTGTGTGCTTAGGACTACGCTGTTGGTCATGTAGGAGACAATGGACAGTATGAGCTGATGATACTTCCTTATATTGAGTCAGCATTAATGGCGTAATTGGTCTCCTTCTGTCAGTCTGTATGAGGGAACAGGGCAGTGAATGTTGGTTCCTGGACCCTGGGCAGCTGCTTCTCTAAGTGGGTGCCATATGGGAAAGGAGTCATAAAGCTTTCTGGCTGATCACTCTGGGAAGAAACCATCCACAGAAGTCTCTTGAAAGCACACGGACAGGGGGTGGATTGTGAAAACTGGCCACGGCTTTTAAGATCACCACATATATTAAGTGGTTCCACTGCTGATCCCCAGGATCCTAGGAAGGATTTGTGTATAGTAGTCTACTCCTGACTGTTACTGAGGAGAAAGCTTTGACCTGCCAGGGACACAGATGTTTGGGGACACAGCTTCCAGTTATGTCACAATATGAGAGAGCAACCTCCCCCCCCCCTCCACAATCCTGTTGGTTTTAGGTAGCTGGACATGCTGGATCAGACCAAGGTCCATCAAGTCCAGCAGTCTGTTCACACAGTGGCCATCCAGGTGCCTCCAGGAAGCCCACAAACAAGACCACTGCAGCAGCTTCCTGCCTGTGTTCCATAGCACCTAATATAATAGGCATTTACTAGTAGCTACTAGTAAAAATGGATACTAAAAATGGAAAGAGGAAGACCCAACAAGAGATGGACTGACTCAATAAAGGAAGCCACAGCCCTCAATTTGCAAGACCTGATTCACAGGGTCGCCATGAGTCGGAAGCAACTTGACGGCACTTAACACACACACATATGGCAGTTGCTCTACCCCCTGATCATTTTGGTTGCTCTTTTCTGCACCTTCTCAAACTCTGCAATATCCTTTTTTAGATGTGGTGACCAGAACTGTACACAGTATTCCAAGTGTGGTCTCACCATAGATTTGTACAAGGGCAATATGATAGCAGCATTTTATTCTGTATTCCTTGTCTAATTATGGCCAGCATGGAATTTGCCATTTTCACAATCCATTCCATATGAGGGGCTACAAGAATCCCAAAGCTGAGAATTCAGGTTTTTTGATTTCCTATCAAGTGAGGCTTTATAGGAAGCATTTTCTGAGTAGTAGAAGCTCTTAAAGGAGCTAAACCAGGTCTAAACCTGGAGGCTTTGCCTTTAGTTTTAAAAGCTAGGCAGCTCACAGGTGGGATTCATGTTGTTCTTGGCCCTTCAGTGGTCAATCTGCTTAGCATTGTAAGGCACTCTTTTTATTTTATTTAAAATAACCACTGGTGCAGCTACAACCGGGCTTCTCTGTGGTACTGTAGGGACAAGTCTTTGGAGCAGAAGTCCAGGGCTCCAGCTCACAGGCTCAGCAGGACCACCCCCTCTCCTGCAGAAGCAAGCATTTAAAAATATACATTTAAATATATTTCAAATACATAAAGTCCAGAGCCTCAAATGACCGAACTGCACCCCTGCCAGTTTTGGCAACAAGTGAGAGAGAAGTGTGTATGGTGGGGGGAAATGAACCACCAAGCTGCCCAGGCAGGAAGGACAGACTTTATAGTGTATTTCTACTGTACTGAGGTTTATGATTTTTGAACAGTGTAAACTTAAAGTACACAACCTCTTCAGTGATACAAAGTCTGAACAGTTTAACAGGTTAAGATCTAACCAAACTGAGGAAGAGAATATAGGGTAAGGGAGGGAAAGGGTAGGGAGGAAGGAATGCAAAACACTTGGACTTAAAATGTTCATGTTTGTTTCAAGCTGAAAGGTTGATCTGGTTATCATCTCCATCAGAGGTGTGCAAAGATGTATGGGTATTCCGTCTTGTTGAAGCTGGAGACACAGTTTTGGGGTCTGGGTCAGCAACTACACAAGGCATTTTAAAACACACCAACCTGGGAAATTTCCAAGTGATGAGCTATGGCAGGGGGGCAATTTGCCTGGGGTCCTATTCTATAGTCCAATTAACCTTATTTGTAATTCTGTCCCATCTCAAGGGGGAACTAACTTCATTTTCTTTCCAGGGAACTAAGTGCCAGATGAGCCCAAGAAGCATTGTAATAATGAAAGCACTCAATAAAACTGAGCCAGGTGAATTCGCATAGGTAACAGATGGACTAATTAGAGACTGCAACTCCTTCATGTCGAACCAACCAATTGACTGAAGTAAACGGGCCTGACTGTGCAAAGTGTGGCGGGAAGCAAACTGTGCTTCCCAAAGCAAGCTGCCCAAGAGCCTCATCCTTCCTGAGCAATCTGCAGCCAGCTGTAAGCACGAGAGAGCCAGGGAAGCCCCAACAGGGAGAACATTTGTCTACAATAAACATGAACATGAGCAAAGCCCCAAGGAGCCTTCCTCCAGGGGCCTCCAGTCCCAGGAACTCCTGCATTTCATCACTGTTCTCACACTGTCATAGAAGCCTAAAAGCCATGCAACTTACAATAAGCCATGTGAATCTCCTATTTCCATTTCAAGACTTTGTTCCCATCCTCTTGGATGCAAAAGCACAAAAATGTTTCAGAAAATATTTCAGAAACCAAATTTGCTTCCTTCCTCTTTGTCTTTGAAAGAGGAAGGAAGCAAATTTGGTTTCTGAAATATACCTCATTTCAAAATCAAACTCTTCCTCCCAAGAACCTACCAAATCCCCGTTTTCTCCATCATAAGCCATACTTTTTCTTTTTTCCCCAGAACCTAAAAAAGGATGAAGAAAAATTAAGCTAAAGTTGGAAAGATAAGCCTGTTTAATCTAACCAAGAGAAAGAATATATATATATATATATATATATATATATATATATATATATATATATATATATATATATATATATATATATATATATATATATATATCTGAGTGCTTAGTGGATTGCTTGGATATAAATTACTTATCAATAAACCTATCTGAATATACCTTTAAAACTGCAACCCAGTGCTTGCTTTAGGCTGAAGAATAGGTAGCTGTTTGTTCTTTCTCAGAGAGCTGAAGGTGATTTGAAGGAAGGATTGCTGCTCATAGTATATACAACCATTGTCTCAGGTAAACAGATTTGATAGGTTTTAGTATTGTTTCAAAAACCTGCAACTCTATTTGACAAGAGTTGAAAGTGAATTAAAAATTACAGATATGCATAACAGCAAGCAATGTCTACTTTTAAACCACTTTTAGGTTTTGCAAATTAGCTTTGAGAAAAGTTAGCTTCAGTGAATTCAGCGTTACTCCCACATAAACATGTCAAGGCCTGGGCTGTTCACAGTTTTTGAAATTTTTTATTCAACTTCATAACACAAACATGAAAAAGACCACTACCATTTTAAGAGTGGAAAATTGAGGGCCTTACTACATGTTATGCTGGTGTGGATTCATCCAGGCTTCCCAGTGTGGTGTAGAGGTTAAGAGTGTGAGGCTAGTGTTTAGGAGTCCTGGGTTCAAAATCCGTACACATGTCATGGAAGCTCACTGGGTGACCCTGGGCCATTCACACACTCTCAGCCTAACCTACCTCACAGGGTTGTTGTAAGGATAAAATGGAAGGGGAGGAGAACAATGTGAGCCACTTTGGGGCCCCATTGGGGAGAAAGGTGGGGTACAAATGAATTAAATAAAATCCTCCCAGGAGCCTTCCTCCAACTTAAGTGGCTCTTCTGCTGGTGGAAGGCTCCTTAAGCTGCAGGTAGGCTTCAAAATTTTCTCAGTGGAGTGGCAGAATAGGGGCAGGATCTACACCACTATCTACCGGTCTGCCCTGCATCCACCCAGGTCCTGCCAAGCAGATGTGCACTAGGAGTTCTCAGTTAAAAACTTAGATTCTCTGTCTCATGGGGGTCTGATTCAGACAGGGACCATGGCGTACAGAAAGAGGGGCTTTAAGCCTTCTTTCTGTGCCATTTGCCAAACCTGAAAGGGCTCCAGGCAGTGGTTGTTTCCTCCATTAGGTAGCCCATTAGTACACTTGCCGGTAAGTTTCCCCAGTTGGGCAAACAGGAGCCCCTCAGGGCTGCTTCAGATCAGGAAAATGATGTGAGTGGAAGGCTTAAGCCCCCTTTTCCTGTACATTTTGGTCCCTGTCCAAATCCAGCCCCCATAGTCCAGATAATCTAAATTTCAGCAGGGAACTCCCAGCACATGAAAGCTTGACAGGACCATGGGGAAATATGTAAACAGTGTAACATGTAGTTAGGCCCTCAGGCTGTGTGCTGAAAATTAATCCAAGACCTGCATTGGAATTCGAATGCAGGAATTTACTGGTTGAAGGAATCTTTGCTCATCTTTAGATCTGACAAAGTGGACTGTCTTTCGCAAAAGCTTAAGCTAGAATAAAAAAAAAATTAAGGGACCACAACAATCCTGTTTATTTCTGTTTGTCTGCTGTCACATCTGTTGTGCTGTAGGCCAGATACTTGCCTTTGAGGCTGAAGTTTCGCTAGCTTCCTGTCCCATACTAAACTGATTAGAGTCTCCTGACTTAGCATGAAGCATAGAAAACTCTGTTTTGCATTTCAGCAGAGCAATACCTTTGTCTAGCTCTCCATACTTAAATTGATTCTCAACTGGGGAGAGATGAATTAATTTTGGCAAGTAGAAAAAAGGTGAGGTTATGGGTTAAAGGTTCAAGGGATGAGTGGGTGGGAAACTGTCTTGGAAATGTTCTGTCATTTAGAACAAAGATTACAGGAATAAAGGGCTGCTACTGTGGTTTGTGTGCTTGAACTCCGCAAAAAGCTGGTATGAGGTAGTGGCTAAAGAGCTGGACCAAGGTCCACATTCCCACTCTGCCAAAGAAGCTTATTGGCTTACTTCGGACTGGTTGCTTCCATCCTAATCTACTTTACAGGACTGTTGTTAGGATAAAATGGAGGGAGGGGGACATGTTGTAATCCACTGGGTCCCCACCGAGGAAAAAAGAGGTGTTTAAAGAAAATTACAACTCCCTTCTAACTTGCCAAGTCTTCTGCACACAAATAGTCCAGTCTGGAAACCTTAATAGGATGTTCACTCCTGGCTCCTATGTTGTTTCTTACCCCCATTTGCTCAGGTCTTGTCTTGCTTCTAAACACAACTCCCATAAAAAAAAAATTGTGTGTGTGCTAAGTGCCATCAA
This sequence comes from Euleptes europaea, assembly GCF_029931775.1. Lineage (NCBI taxonomy): Eukaryota > Metazoa > Chordata > Lepidosauria > Squamata > Sphaerodactylidae > Euleptes > Euleptes europaea. Next base: position 106,916,764 of record NC_079317.1, on the reverse strand, counting down.
GTCACTTCCAATTCATGGTGGCCCTATGAATCAATGTCCTCCAAAATGTCCTATCATTAACAGCCTTGCTCAGTTCTTGTAAACTGAGGGCTGTGGTTCTTGTAGGTTTCCGGGCTGTGTAACCATGGTCTGGTATTTTCTTTCCTGATGTTTCGCCCTCAGCTGTGGCAGGCATCTTCAGAGGAGTAACGCTGAAGGACAGTGTCTCTCAGTGTCAAGTGTGTGTGTGTGTTAAGTGCCATCAAGTCTCTTCCGACTCATGGCGACCCTATGAATGAAAATCCTCCAAAATGTCCTATCTTTGACAGCCTTGCTCAGATCTTGCAAATTGAAGGCTGTGGCTTCCTTTATTGAGTCAATCCATCTCTTGCTGGGTCTTCCTCTTTTCCTGCTGCCCTCAACTTTTCCTATCATGACGGTCTTTTCCAGTGACTCTTGTCGTCTCATGATGTGACCAAAATACGATAGTCTCAGTTTAGTCATTTTAGCTTCTAGGGTCAGTTCAGGCTTGATTTGATCTATAACCCACTGATTTGTTTTTTTGGCAGTCCACGGAATCCGTAACACTCTCCTCCAACACCACATTTCAAAGGAATCTATTTTCTTCCTATCAGCTTTCTTCACTGTCCAGCTTTCACACCCATACATAGTAACAGGGAATATGATGGCATGAATTAATCTAGTCTTGGTGGCCGGAGTCACATCCTTACATTTCAAAATCTTTTCTAGCTCCTTCATGGCTGCCCTTCCTAGTCTCAATCTCCTTCTAATTTCTTGGCTGCAGTCTCCCTTTTGGTTGACGGTGGAGCCAAGGAATAGAAAGTCTTGAACAATTTCAATTTCCTCATTGTCAACTTTAAAGTTGTGTAATTCTCCTGTAGTCATTACTTTTGTTTTCTTGATGTTCAGCTGTAGTCCTGCTTTGGCACTTTCTCTTTTAACTTTCAGCAGTAGTTGTTTCAAATCTTCACTATTTTCTGCCAATAATGTAGTGTCATCAGCATATCTCAAATTATTAATGTTCCTCCCTCCAATTTTCACTCCACCTTCATCTAAATCTAATCCAGCTTTCCTAATTAGATGTTCTGCATATAGATTGAAGAGATAGGGAGATAAAATACATCCTTGTCTGACACCTTTGCCAATTGGAAACCATTCCGTTTCTCCATATTCTGTTCTAACTGTGGCCTCTTGTCCAGAGTACAGGTTGCACATCAAAACGATCAGATGTAGTGGCACACCCATTTCCTTTAAAACCAGCCATAGCTTTTCATGATCCACACAGTCAAAAGCTTTGCTGTAATCTATGAAACACAAGCTGATTTTCTTCTGAAATTCTCTCGTACGCTCCAGTAACCAGCGTATATTTGCAATATGATCTCTAGTGCCTCTTCCTTTTCTGAAACCAGCTTGAACATCAGGCATTTCTCGTTCCATATATGGTAACAGCCTTTGCTGTAAGATTCTGAGCATCACTTTACTTGCATGAGAAATTAATGCAATGGTCTGATAGTTGTTGCAATCTTTGATGTCTCCTTTCTTGGGAATTGGAATGTAAATGGATCGTTTCCAGTCTGTGGGCCATTGTTTTGTTTTCCATATCTGTTGGCATATTCTTGTCAAGATTTTGATGGACTCCGTTTCTGTGGCTTGGAATAGCTCTATTGATATCCCATCTGCTCCTGGTGATTTGTTTCTCCCGATTGCTCTCAATGCAGCTTTCACTTCACTTTCTAAAACTGTAGGTTCTTCTTCAAAAGATTCTTCTTGGAAAGAATCTTTTATCCTTTCATCTCTTTTGTATAGTTCTTCAGTGTATTGTTCCCACCTTTTCTTTATTTTGTCCTGTTCAGTTAATGTATTTCCATGCTGATCTTTCAGCATGCCTAACCGTGCTTTAAATTTCCCTTTGATTTCTTGGATCTTGTGGAACAGATCTCTTGTTCTTCCTTTTTTGTTGTTCTCTTCTATTTCTTTACACTGGTTATTATAATAGGTATCTTTGTCTCTACGTGCTAGTTGCTGGAACGTTGCACTTAGACTTTTGATTCTATTTCTGTCACCTTCTACTTTTGCTTCTCGTCTATCTCTGGCAATTTTAAGAGTTTCCTCAGACATCCATCGAGGTTTTTCTTTTCTTTTGGCTACAGGAATAGTCTTTGCACATTCTTCCTTGATAATATCTCTAGTTTCCACCCATAGTTCTTCAGGTTTACATTCACTTGAACTTAGTAATGCAAATCTGTTCCTTACATGGTCTTTAAACTCTTCCAGAATATTGCTTAGATTGTATTTTGGTGCTACGAATGTTTTGGTGTTTTTCGTAAGCTTTATCTTGATTTTCGATATTACCAATTCATGATCTGTACCGCAGTCGGCTCCTGGTCTTGTTTTGGCCGAGAGAATAGAGCTTCTCCATCTTCTGCTTCCAATTATATAATCTATTTGATTTCTATAGTGGCCGTCTGGTAATGTCCATGTATACAATCGTCTATTTGGTTGCCTGAAACATGTGTTTGCAATGAACAGATTGTTGTCTTCACAGAATTCTACGAGGCGTTCTGCTTCATTCCGTGCTCCTAGCCCAAATCTGCCAACAACATTTGATTCTGCTTTGTTTCCTACTTTTGCGTTCCAATCACCTATGATTATCAGCACATCTTGTTTAGGTGTGTGATCAATTTCTTCCTGAACAAGTGTGTAGGAAGAGTAATCTGGCCAGATACAGGCCTTTGAGGCTGAAGTTTCGCTAGCTTCCTGTCCCATACTAAACTGATTAGAGTCTCCTGACTTAGCATGAAGCATAGAAAACTCTGTTTTGCATTTCAGCAGAGCAATACCTTTGTCTAGCTCTCCATACTTAAATTGATTCTCAACTGGGGAGCCTCCTCGGTCTCAGACCAATCCAAGGGGGAGTCTGAGCTGGACTCTCCCCCGGTGGATGCCAGGGTGCCGGCTAACAAAGCCTCAGCAGCTTGCGAACTCTCCTCCCCGGCCTCCGCTCCCAACTGGCCTTAAATAGCCTCCCAGCCAGCCTAAACCCTTCCCTGGCTCCTTCCCCGGCTCCACCCCCCCCCCCGAGTCTATAAAGGGCCTTCAGCTGAGAGCTTCCTTCAGCCCTCACCCAGCCCACGTGTAGCTGCACATTGTTCGGAGGCCTTATTCCTGCCCCACCCTCACTCTTCTGCCCGTCAGCTGTTTGGCGGCGGGTGGGGCTTCTACAGACGGCGGGATGATGCGGGGGAGCTCTCTCGTCTCTGCTCCTCCCGGCCCATCAACAGACGGCGGCAGCAGTGGCGGCTCTCCCCTCCTGCCCAGGTCGCAGCTGGCTCCCCCTGAGAAGAGAGGAGGACTTGGTGGGCTCGAGCTTTCCTGTGTCGACAGAGGCTTCTGGGACGGCCATCCTGGAGGTGGGATGCTGCTGGGAGGCCACGGCAAGGCCGGTAAGGTCCCCAGGGGTGACGGACTACCGGTCGTCCCGGGACATTCTCTTTTCCTGCTGCCTTCAACTTTTTCTAGCATTATTATCTTTTCCAGTGACTGTTGTCTACTCATTTAGTAATTTTAGCTTCTAGGAAGAGTTCAGGCTTGATTTGATCTAGAACCTACATATTTGTTTTTTTGGTGGTTCACGGAATAAGAGGCTACTGTTAGGACAGAATATGGAGAAACAGAATGGTTTCCAATTGGCAACGGTGTCACACAAGGATGTATTTTATCTCCCTATCTCTTCAATCTGTATGCAGAACATATCATAAGGAAAGCTGGATTAGACTTAGATGAAGGTGGAGTGAAAATTGGGGGGGGAGGAACATTAACAATTTGAGACATGCCGATGATTCTACATTACTAGAAGAAAATAATGACGACTTGAAATGACTACTGCTGAAAGTTAAAGAAGAAAGTGCCAAAACAGGACTACAGCTGAACATCAAGAAGACAAAAGTAATGACTACTGGGAAGTTACTCAACTTTAAGGTTGACAATCAGGAAATTGAAATTGTTCAAGATTTTCTATTCCTTGTCTCCATCATCAACCAAAAAGGAGACTGCAACCAAGAAATCAGGAGACTGCGACTGGGAAGGGCAGCCATGAAGAAGCTAGACAAGATTCTTAAGTGTATGGATATGTCACTGGCAACCAAGATCAACAGAAGTATAGTGTCCAGATCACGCGAAGTGATGGTATCACTTTACTCTGCTCTGGTTAGACCTCAACTAGAGTACTGTGTTCAGTTTTGGGCACCGCAATTTAAGAAAGATGTAGACAAGCTGGAATGTGTCCAGAGAAGGGCAACAAAGATGGTGAGGGGTCTGGAGACCAAGTCCTATGAGGAAAGGTTGAAGGAGCTGGGTATGTTTAGCCTGAAGAGGAGAAGACTGAGAGGGGATATGATAGCCATCTTCAAGTAGTTGAAGGGCTGTCATAGAGATGATGGTGCCGAGTTGTTTTCTGTTACCCCAGAAGGTCGGACCAGAACCAACGGGTTGAAATTAAATCAAAAGAGTTTCCATCTAGACATTAGGAAGAATTTTCTAACAGTTAGAGCGGTTCCTCAGTGGAACAGGCTTCATCGGGAGGTGGTAAGCTCTCCTTCCCTGGAGGATTTTAAGAAGAGGTTAGACGGCCATCTGTCAGCAATACTATGACCTTAAGCAGATGATGTGAGGGAGGGTATCTTGGCCATCTTCTGGGCATGGAGAAGGGGTCACTGGGTGTGTGTGGGGGAGGTAGTTGAGAATTTCCTGCATTGTGCAGGGGGTTGGACTAGATGACGCTGGTGGTCCCTTCCAACTCTATGATTCTAAGTTAATTCATGCTATAGTATCCCCTATTACTGTGTATGGGTGTGAAAGTTGGACAATGAAGAAAGCTAACAGGAAGGAAAAAGTAGTATGTTGTTACTGTAACGTGCCTAGGGTATTTTCTGAAAGTGGAAGGACAGTGTATGCATCAGGGCTGGTTTCAGGATTGTGTGGGTCCTGGGTGAAGGAGTATAACTGGCCCCCTTTCCTCTTTGGTGACATCACATCACAATGTTTAGTAGCCAGACTTTGTTTATGGGGTGGTTTGTCATTGCCTTCCCCAGTCATTTGCACTTTACCCCCAGCAAGCTGGGTATTAATTTTACTGACCTTGGAAGGATGGAAGGCTGAGTCACCTTGAGCCGGCTACCTGAAACTGACTTTCGTTGGGATCGAACTCAGACCCTGAGCAGAGCTTTTGACTGCAGTTCTGCAGTTTACTACTCTGCACCTCGGGGTCCTATAATCTATACAGATAATCTATAATCAACTATTAGAAGAAAATAAAATTTATTTTTAAAACTGAGAAATGCATCGTTTGGTTACAAGAGAGTTACATCTCTGACACAACTAATTTAATCCTTCAATAAATATTGAAATCCTTCAATAAATATTGAATCCTTCAATAAATATTGAAATATCCAAATCTTTAATTGTTGGTTTTATACATATGTTTTTAAATTTGATTTGTATTATATTATTTTATTTTTCAAATTTATAACCCACCCTCATCCCCAGCGAACCAGGCTGAGGGCGGGTAACAACAACAATATTGTTTAATTGTTGACTACCTTTACAGCCCTAATTGGGTACAAAGATGGTCAAGTAAATTTTTCCCTGTGTGTACCCATAATGATCAAGATGTCTACCATGAGAAAGCACCTCTAATGTATTGTTTAGTTGTGGCAACTGCTACAAAACTGATTTGACAGCATCTACTTCAACATGTAGCACTCCAAGATGTCTCAGACAGAGTTTTCAGGGTCAATTCTGGCAAATGCTGCAAGGCCACTTCCCAGCATTATGTTGCTCCGGAAAATAATGAATAAATGTGATGTAATATTACAAAACAATCCTTTACCTGGCCAGAAGTGTCTGTAGCATGCACCAACACAAGATTCCAGTTGTGGGAAGAACAAGGTACAAAGATTGCCTTGGGATTTGGGGATTTTTTTGTAGAACAATGGCTTGCTCTCTTTTGGCACCATTATCACAGTATTGGCTACAAATATTAGACTCCAACAATCCATACTTTTCTCTCACCTTCCGAACACTGTGCTTGCAAGACCATTTTCCTGCTGTATCTGTGGCATGCAGAAATTTCAAAAAATTCTCCTTGGTGTCCACTGATTTGTTGTTAAAGACAGGGGAGGGTGTGTCATTAGAGTGGGCAAGTCATCCCTTGGCACCTTTGTGAGCGCTTAGCATCCATCACCATAAAGTAATAAAGATGCCATTTTTCACTTTACTGTGGTATGAAGTTTGCAAAGTAAGAAAAAACCCCCACAATTATTTCACAGCAGCAGCTCTCATTATTTTCCACCTGCGGCTCTCATTGGTCGGCAAATGACTGGCCATTTATGCATGGCTGTTTCCCTTGCGGTCACCCCTCCGACGACTTTGGGTCTTTGTTTTGATTATGCCTGGCGTTTCCAACAGTCAGAGGTCGCCTCGCTCTCCCCCTGCGTTTCTGCCTGTTTTGGTTGCATTTTCAGGGACCTGTTTTATCTTGAATTTGAAAATGCTGGGAAATGCAGGGGGGGAGAGAGAGAGGTGGCCTCTGACGGTCGGAAACGGCCAGGGGCGTAATCAAAACAAAGACCCGAAGTCATGGGAGGGGGGTGACCGTGAGGGAAACAGCCACGAACAAAAGGCCACTGACTAAGCCCTGTTTTGAAGCCGGGCCTGGTATGCATTGACAAGAGTGAGTATCACGCTAGAAGATGTTTAACTCTTCTGCCTCTTTTCACATCATCTCAGATTGCCCAGTTATTTGGTCAATACTTTGCTTATGTTACTCTGTGTTGGTCTTGTCCTGTTGCTTTAGACCGTGAGCAGTGATATTAAGAGATGTTGCAGGACAATCTGGCTATTGCAGCTCACAAGTTCTAAATGTCTCTGTGGTCTGATGATGATGGTCAGATGATAAGACTGGATCTTGGCAGAGATGAATTCCAAATGAGAAGTCAGAGCTAAGGGGGTATTTGCCACTAGATGCAGAGAAACTCCAGCTGAGCTGGTGGTGTCCCAAGAGGAATAGCCTTGCAGCATATTTTCACCGGATGATACTCAGGTGATTATGTGGGGGCTATTTGAGGGTGTATTGGGGAAGCACAGGAGGAATCCGTGGATCCTGAGTGGTGAAAAGGACATATAACACCTAAGCTTCTCTGACCTGGGTTCAGTGCTATATATAGACTAGGGCTGATGCTCGGTCTATACAGGTAGTATGTTGGAATATAGTAGAGTGATGTGACAGAATGCTGAAGTGGCAAGACGAAATGTATTTTATTTGTTTATTTATGTTAAACATTTATTAGCTGCCTCTCCATACTACGTTAGCCTACAGGTGAGGGATACTACTTTGGAATTCTCTTTTGTACTTATTTTTAAAATAGCCCCACAAATTCCACTGATAGAAAGCTAACATGTTAGGGCTAGCCCAGCCTTTGCATGTGCTGGCTTTTTATTTGCAGGGATTTTTTAAATGTAGAGGAGCATTTAAAAAATGTGACTCCCCCTGCATATAAATACAGTCTTCTAGAACATGCCCCCCCCCCGGCAACATCCCACCACCTCATTCTGCAGCATCTGTAGACAAGACCTTAGATGGAAAATAAGGAAAAGGCTTCTAATTATCAAAGGATTAAATCTAGTCATCATTCTCATCCTTCATGGTTTCAGTGCCCCCTTTTCGCCCATATTTTCTGCCCTCAGACCTCCTGCCCTCACTGGGCACCTAAATGATTCCACTTTCTTACTATTGTTCCCTTTGTGGGGTTTTTGTTTGTTTTATTTGTTGCTTTCTATCCCTCTTAAGGATTTGCCAGCACCACCTTCAAGATCTACAATCACCACTGTCTTGGTTGCAGACTAGGTTCAGAATAGCTGCAAATAAATTTGATCTTCATGGTTTATTTTATGTGAAAACATGTGTGGGTTTTTTGGCATGTAGCACACCAAGCCCCAACAACAAATCCCTTCTTGTTACACAAATGAATTTCCCAGAGTTATTGCACGGTGTCTTATCACACATGGCCGGGCTCGATAGCCTTCCTGGTGACTCCAGCCCTCCCATTTCCTTTGCTCTAAGTTATCCCGACAGAGCGTTCCAGAGAGGGCACTTCAGCACCTGATAGCTCAAAGGATTAGAGACAGTTCCATATGGTCCTGGCATGGAGACCCTTGCAGGATATACATTATACACAGGAGTAGCCTGCGCACGGACAGACTCAAGACTACTTGAGGTCAGAGGAAATGAAGCCTCCAAAGCAGGAGGCAGGGGAAAGGCCTCTCAGAAGGGTTTCTGTTTGTGGGTAGAAAAGAGCCAAATGAGTGGGACCTGAAAGAAGAAGCAAGTGGTGGCAGCAGGCAGCTGTCTCAGCTTGGTGGTCCCCTGGGACTGGGCCTTCTGTGTGCCAGGGCATCTCTCACCCCAGCAGGTGTTGGATTATCTTTGACAGAGACATGCTGCCTGGCTTGTTTGCTTTGGCAGCTCCAAGACAGGCAGCCTCATGGGGGACAGAGCCCAGTTGTTTGTGTCTGGTTGAAATGTCTGTTTGCGAAGGGCACCCGTCCTTGATTTGGAGTCTGTGAATCATGGCACATCCTCCACTCCCTACTACAGCTTGTTCCAATGGCTAATCTCCTGCTCTGTTAAATGGTGAGTGAAGTGTGTGAATGTGTGTCTAAGAGGGGACCTAGTTTTTTTAAACACAAAATGCATCCAGCTTTTTGGCTTTCCCTCCCAACAGCGGTTGGCATTCTTCCTCCATCCCCAGAGTTGCTGAGAGTTAGTGGCTATAGATGCTGGTTAATCTGGGGCTCTTAATGGATACATAAAAGCAGGATCAATGTTCCCCTTCAAACCTAATCAGTTGAGGCATCCCTCAAAGCCTGACTTTGTTGGCAATTCAGGCTTCTGCCTGCCACAAGGTATCCTGTGAGCTCCCAAGGTCTGCATTGTCAGGACTCCCTTCAAGGCTCTTTTGATCTGGACAGAGAGGGCCCAGCCCCTTTATTCTTGATGGTGCCATCACATCAGGTCACCACTCAGCTAAAGAGGAAAGTTGGACCCTTTGATACGCAAAGTCCCAAGGAGAATTTGCTTAGCACTATTTTCACTAATGGGGAGGTGATTCTGTCTTCCAAGGTGCAAATTCACATAGAAATTGTGCAGATCAAAAAAACCTATTTCATTAATATTTTATTTCTCTTCCCCACCCCTCACCTCAAGTTTTTAAAAGGATGAAAATATCTCTTGTATCCAGAAAGGGCCCTAAAATTAGTACTGTACATTCACTTCAGAGTCAGATAGGAAATCAGTGCCAGAAAGAGTTTTGAGCAATGGAGGAGTGATCCACCCCGGTGGACACAAAAGAGACCTCCCTGTAATCCTCCCTTTCAATGTCAAAAGTCCGCACTATTTATAGAAAACATAACCTCCTGAACCCTGTCTCTGTAGCAAACCTTTCAACTGCCTCGCGATTATGAGACTGAAAGGGGTTTGTTTATTAACCAGGTGTATCTATACCGGTGATATTCACTCCGTGCCCTAAGGGGAGCCACGTGTAGCCTTCTGACGCACCACTTATGGCTCTTTTGAGCAGTGTTCCTCAATGTGGCACCTGTTCCCAGGGTAAGGACTTTGCCTAGTATGGCTTGTAATTGGCAGGTGTTTTCCACTTTAGAAGCAGCCACTGCTAGAGGAATGGGTAAACTGCAATCCTCCCTGAGGTAGAGGCCTAATACCAGGGATAGAAGTAAATGTGGCTGTTCTGGTTGATGGTAACTCTGAATGTTGCTCTCTGTGAGGTGTGAATACAACTGATCTGTACTTTGGGGGCAAACAAATATTTGCCCATAATATTCTTGTTGACATATTGGGAAAATGGATTCAGATCCTATTACTGTTAGGTGGATCCATAACTGGTTGACAGATGGCACCCAAAGAGTGCTTGTTAATGGTTCCTCATCCACTTGGAGAGGAGTGAGTAGTGGAGTGCCTCAGGGATCAGTCCTGGGCCCTGTGTTGTTCAACATCTTTATACATGATTTGGATGAAGGAATAGAGGGGATGCTTATTAAATTTGCAGATGATACTAAATTGGTAGGGGTATCAAATATGGTAGAAGACAGAGCTAGGATACAGGATCATAGAATCATAGAGTTGGAAGGGACCACCAGGGCCATCAAGTCCAACCCCCTGCACAATGCAGGAAATTCACAACTACCTCCCCCCTCCACACCCCTAGTGACCAGAAGATGGCCAAGATGCCCTCCCTCTCATCATCTGCCTAAGGTCACAGAATCAGCATTGCTGACAGATGGCCATCTAACCTCTTCTTAAAAACCTCCCGAGGAAGCCTGTTCCACTGAGGAACCGCTCTAACTGTTAGAAAATTCTTCCTAATGTCTAGACGGAAACTCTTTTGATTTAATTTCAACCCGTTGGTTCTGGTCTGACCGTCTTGAGCAACAGAAAACAACTCGGCACCCTCCTCTATATGACAGCCCTTCAAGTACTTGAACATGGTTATCACATCCCCTCTCAGTCTTCTCCTCTTCAGGCTAAACATACTCAGCTCCTTCAACCTTTCCTCATAGGACTTGGTCTCCAGACCCCCCACCATCTTTGTTGCCCTTCTCTGGACACGTGTTGCGTACAGGCAGGTCTGAGTCTCTGCTTTCCACACAGCAACGTATCAATGCTGAAGGAAGCAGAGCCTGACGCGTATTTTACTCTTGCCGGGAGGGGCCGGCAGCTCTTTAATAAGGACAGGAACAGTATACTCACAATACAGGAACAAGATCACAGACAGATACAAGCTCCTCGCCCTAAAGGTTTTGGCTGCAGGCACGGCTTACTTCCAAGTTCAACATCACGGCAAACCGGACTCCTAAATGAAGCTTCTCAAGATAAGAGACAGGAGGCATGCAATAACATTTGCTCCCACGAGGCACTTAATGGTCAGTCTTGCTTATATTGCCTTTGTGACTCTCCAGGTGTTTCAGCTCAACTGTCGGCTTCAGACTGATTCCTCCTGCGCCAACTTACGTCTTTTGTCCAAAAGCCGGGCCGACTTTCTCCTTTGCTGCAATGCCATTCTACCTTTTACTCTTCTCTCCACTGGTGGAGGAGACCCTGAAGGTGAAAGGCTTTCTCTTCCCTGTTCTCTTGTTTCAGCCGATCAATCTTCTGGCTCAGAGGCCCCGTCTTGCTGTTCTGGTGTTATCTCTTCAGAGGGAGTGAGGGCTTGTTCTGCCGCCTCTTCTTCTGAAGAGTAATTCTCAGGCTGACTCACGACAACACATTCCAGCTTGTCTACATCTTTCTTAAATTGTGCCCAAAACTGAACACAGTACTCTAGGTGAGGTATAACCAGAGCAGAGTAAAGCGATACCATCACTTTGCATGATTTGGACACTATACTTCTGTTGATGCAGCCCAAGACTGCATTTGCCTTTTTAGTTACAGCATCACACTGCTGACTCATGTTCAGTGTTTGCTCTACTAAGACCCCAAGATCCTTTTCACACACACTACTGCTCAAACAAGTCTTCCCCATCTTATAATTATGCATTTGATTTTTCCTACCTAAATGCAGAACTTTACATTTGTCTTTGTTGAAGTGCATTTTATTAGTTCTAGCCCATTTCTCCAGCCTGTCAAGATCATCCTGCACCTTGGCTCTATCTTCTACCTTATTTGTTACCCCTCCCAATTTAGTATCATCTGCAAATTTAATAAGCATCCCCTCTATTCATCCAAATCATTTATAAAGATGTTAAACAACACAGGGCCCAGCACAGATCCCTGAGGAACTCCACTAGTCACTTCTCTCCAAGTGGACGAGGAACCATTAACTAGCACTCTTTGGGTGATCTTCCCTAGCTGGTTTCCTACTCCTAATATAGTTAAATAATTTCTTATTGTTTGTTTTGATGTGTTTAGCAATACGCCCCTCAAAATCTTTTTTTGCATCTCTAATTATCTGCTTGCATTTCCTTTGTGCAAGTTTGTGTTTGCTTCTGTTCGCCTCATTTGGGCAAACCTTCCAGTCTCTGAAGGAAAACTCTTTTTCTCTAATTGCTTCCTTCACCTTACCTGTTAGCCATGGTGGTGACCTCTTGGACTTATTACTACCTTTCCTGACCTGTGGTATACAAGCTAGCTGAGCCTCTAGTAATGTGGACTTGAGTAACCCACAAGCCTTTTCAAGAGATTTAACCCTCCTAACTGTTCCTTTCAACTTCCTCTTTACCAGTTTTCTCATTTTAGAGAAGTTCCCTCTTTTAAAGTCAAATACTAGAACATGGGGTCATCTACTAAAGCTGGAAAGCGAGAGATTCAAGACAGATAAAAGGAAATATTTTTTCACACAACACATAGTTAAATTGTGGAACTCCCTGCCCCAGGATGTGGTGATGGCTGCCAGCTTGGAGGGCTTTAAGAGGGGAGTGAACATATTCATGGAGGAGAGGGGTATTTATGGTTATTAGTTAGAATGGATACTGGTCATGCTGCATATCTATTCTCTCTAGTATCAGAGGAGCATGCCTATTATTTTGGGTGCGGTGGAACACAGGAAGGATGGTGCTGCTGCACTCGTCTTGTTAATGGCTTCCTAAAGGCACCTGGTTGGCCACTGTGTGAACAGACTGCTGGACTTGATGGGCCTTGGTCTGATCCAGCAGGACCTTTCTTATGTTCTTATGTTGGAGCCCTTTCTTGGTGGATGAACAGATATCTTCTAGTACCGAGGATATGCCTCTGAAGGGAGGGGGCTTCTTGTAGTAGGAGAGTCAATCCTTAGAAATGTAGACAGCTGGGTTTCTGGCAGGCGCATAGACCGCATGGTGACTTGCCTGCCTGGTGCAAAGGTTGGGGACATTACCCGTCATTTAGGTAGTCTGGTAGATAGTGATGGGGAGGAGCCAGTGGTCATGGTACATGCTGACACTAATGATGTGGGGAAGTGTAGTTTGGAGGTCTTGGAATCCAAATTTAGGTTGCTAGGTTGGAGACTAAAAGCAGGGCCTTCCAAGTTAGCTTTCTCTGAAATGCTACCTGTTCCACATATACGACCAGCTAGGCAGGCACAGTTGGTGAGTCTCTATGTGTGGATGAGACGGTGGTGTAAGGAGGAGGGCTTTAGATTTGTTAGGAACTGGACAACATTTTGGGACAAGCCGGGTCTATACAAAACAAATGGGCTCCACTTGAACCGGGATGGAACCAGACTGCTGGCGTGTAACATAAAAAAGGTGACAGAGCAGCATTTAAACTGAACCTGATGTCATGGGGCAGTCTCTGGGGAATGAGTCATCTGCAGAGGAGGAACTCTACCGGGAGAATTCAGCCCCACTGGAGCTGCTTCTGACCTCGCAGCCCAAAGTGGGGCCAGACTCAGCACAGCCTTGCAAGGAGATTGACAGCCCTCAAGCTGTTGGCTCCCCAGAGCCTGCACAGGACTTGCAGTCTGAAGTCGTGGCAACACCCTCTGCAAGCACATCTGTAGCTGTAAAGATGCCCCCCAAACCAAAACCAGAAGTGACATTCAACTCCTTGCATGAACTTTTAACCAAAACAGACCAGGAGGTAACAGAAATGAAGCAGGAATTGAGTAAAAATACAGCTGCAATTTCCCAAAACTCAAAGACTATTGCACAAAATATAGCTGCAATATCAGCTATGCAAGACTCAATTACCTCTATGAATGTAAGACAAGACAAGATGGAGACCAAGCTTTCAAAAAATGCACAGGAGAATAAGGATCTCAAAAAGAGGATGGACACTGTGGAAATGTCACTGGAAGCATCCCATGAGAGAGATGAGAAACAAGAGGACCAAATGGCAATGATTGAACTCAAGATTAAGGAAAATTCAATTTGTATTCGTGGCTTGAAGGAAAAGGCAGAAGGAGGAGACCTAAAAGGATATTTAAAAGTACTTTTGGCAGATTTTCTACAAGAAGAGGAGGAAGTGGTTGAAGGAATGATTACAACGGCTTACAGAATCAACTCTACATATGCAACTAAAAACAAAGTACCAAGAGATTGCCTAGTTCAATTCTTCTCCAGGAGTCATCGTGATTTAATTCTCAGCCACCACTACAAACTTCCACTGACAATAGAAGGTACACCTCTGAGATTGATGAAGGAAATTCCAGGAAGATTTCGAAGAAAAAGAAAAGATTTCTCAGAGATTGTAGAACGACTCAGGCTCAATGGGATCCAATTCAGATGGGAATTTCCTCAAGGCATCTCTTTTTTATTCAAGGCTAAAAGATTTCAAATTACGGATACCAGCAAAGCTGAACAATTTCTAAGAAGATATGACTCTGAGCTTTTTAGACCAGCTAAACCAGACACACATCCGCCTGCTAAAGAAACTGAAGAGGAGAAGGCTTCAGAAGCAAGTGGGGGGGCCCTGCCAACCGAATTAGCTGAGGACTCCCTGTCGGATGATAAAGAGGGCTGAACAATTATGAATAGATCTTAAGTGAAACAAGGGGGGAGGGAGGGGGGTATGGGATACAAGTTGGATTTATATGGATAATATTTTTGGGATTAAAGAATGTAAAATTAAAAATGGGGTTAACTAAATTTTAATATGTTACAGGTACTCTCATGGAATATTAATGTTTTGAATTCTCCTAACAAGAGGAAGAAACTATTTTATCATCTCCAAAAATCCAAAGCTAACATTGTTTGTTTACAGGAAACACATATTTTACAGAAGGATATATTTAGATTGGAACAATCAAGGTTAGGTAAACTATTTGCAGCTTGTAATGAGAAAAAAAAACTAATGGAATAGCTATTTATCTACCTTTGGCATTTGAACCTAAAATTATTTTTCAAGATAAAGAGGGAAGAATTCTGTTGGTAGAAATAACTTGTGGTTTTCAAAAAATTATATTGGTGGGAATTTATGCACCTAATACAAATCAAAAATTTTTTTATAATAATTTAACTACAATTTTGGTTGAATATGCTTCAGAAAAAATAATCTGGATGGGGGACTTTAACAGGGTAGTGGATCCTAAGATAGACAGGTCTGCAAAGAAAAAAAAGGGGAAATGCGAGGGTAAATTACCGGGTAATTTTAATGCTCTTACAGAACAATGGGATATGTTTGATGTTTGGAGACTGACCTATGGTAACAAAAAGGGATATACATTTTTTTTCATCTAGACATCTTACAGGTTCCAGAATAGATATGCTATGTCTCTCTAAAGGACTTATAAATGTATCAGAGAATCCAGAGATTCTACCTAGGCGGGTACTATCAGACCATAATGCTGTAACAATAAGAGTCAAAATAGGGGATAGGATAAATAAACTGTGGGTATTAAATGAATTTTTATTAAAAAAACAAAACAAAAAGATAGTGAATAAATTAAAGATAGATATACAGAATTATTTTCTGGAAAATATGCATAAAGGAACCCGGGAAGATATAGTATGGGATGCTGGTAAAGCAGAGATAAGAGGATTATTAATACAACAAAACACAAGATGGTTCAAAGAGAGAAGGCATATAAGAAAAATATTTTAGACGAAATCAGACAAGCAGAAAGACAGCTTAAAAAAGTACAAGATACACTATTAAAACAAGAAGGATTGATAGGAAGGATTTATAAGCTATTAATAGAAGTGAATTTGGAACAAGAAAGAATAAAACCAGTTATGGTAAAATGGATGAAGGAGTTAGGATATAATATAGATCTAGAAATATGGGAAAACTTGTGGAAGAAGGAATACAAATTTACAATCACTAATGAAGTAAGAGAAAAGTTGTATAAGATGTTCTATAGATGGTACATAACTCAGATATTGTTAAGTAAAATGAAGAAGGATGATATGGGTTTATGTTGGAAGTGTGGAATTGAAAAGGGTACATTTATGCATGCATGTGGTACTGTAAGAAAATTAGGAGATTTTGGAGATTAATAATAAAGGAAACTAATAATTTGATCAGTACAAATGTAAAAAAAGATCCTGCATTTTATTGGGAATTTCTAAGAAGAATATGGATAAATATTATAGTTATATGCCAATATAGTTTTGCAGCAGCAAGAATTACAATAGCAAAAAAATGGAAACAAGTAAATAAACCTTCAGTTAAGGACTGGAGAGAGAAATTGTGGTTGTATATGCGGATGGCCAAACTTACAGATCCTTTACATGGTAAAGATATGGAAGAGTTTAAAAAAACTTGGTTAAAGGCCATCGCATTTTGGGAAGAAATGGCAAAAATGAATTTTACAAGTATAGTTAATGAATTATAGATAAAATGTAATTTAGTTTATATAATATTAGTGTAAGGTAATTTTTAATACTGTCAGAATACTTCTCCGGAAGTCCAGTGGTGGTGGGAGTCACATTTAAGGTGGGTGATGGGGACGGGCACTGTTTATTCCATAATATTATAATAGAAGATGTAAAACTCTAGAATAAGTGCTCTTTTTGTATTTTTGTATTTTTCTTTTTAGTTATTTGTTTATATGATTTATAATTTGTTATGTAATTTTTTTCTTTTTATTTTTGTTATTTGCAAAAAACCAATTAAAAAATATTTTTAAAAAATGAAGTCATGGCAGAATCACCCCCACCCTGCTCAGAGCCTGGACCCAGTAGCCCAGCTGTTAGCCCACAAACTACTGACTTATCAGAGGCAGCATCAAGGGCTGACAGGTGGAGGCAGCGACAGAGGAGAGCTTTGGTGGCTAAAAGACATAGTGCTTGGCTGGAAGCATATTGGCGTTTGCTAGAGCAGCAGGACAGTGAGTGTTCGCAGGATGAGGATTGATGTAGCATCAACACGGCAGAAAAGGAACATCTGAGCAGCCCAAAGATGAGGAAGCAATGCAGTGCATACCTGGGCAACCTGCTGACCCCCACACCTGAACGGCTCTCTGTGGCCCTCGACCTTGGACTGGCTATTTGGACCTATGACTCTCTGTGACCCTCGACCTTGGACTGGCGATCTGGACAATGAACTCCAGGATCAGAGGAGCATGCCTATTATTTTGGGTGCGGTGGAATATAGGCAGGACGGTGCTGCTGCCGCCGTCTTGTTTGTGGGCTTCCTAGAGGCACCTGGTTGGCCCCTGTGTGAACAGACTGCTGGACTTGATGGACCTTGGTCTGATCCAGTATGACTTTTCTTATGTTCTTATGGTAAAGCCACTAATGTGTCTCCTCCTTCCTCTCTCAAGCAGTTTTTCAGTGTTCAAAATACTGGTGTTTTTTCCCCAAAGGGCAGAAGGAACATAGGAATGTATATTTAACTGAATAAGTGTATAAGTGGTGATTTAGAAATGAAAAACAACCTGAGGCAGGCAGGAAGGGCCAGACATGAGTGTGTGTGAAAAGTGTGAGTGTATACTGGACGCACGCACACACACCTGTTTACCTCACCAGCACTAAAGACCATTATGGATTGCTGACAGGGCCAGTATCTGGAGGCACCTCTGTGTCTCCCTTATGGTGCTCTCCTTCACAAGATACTTCCAGGAAAAATCTGCAGCTCTTTTCCCTGCAAAATCCTCTGCAGGCCAGCAGCAATCTAAAGTTATGCTCTTGTATTCAAAATGGGGAGAAGGGGGGACAGGTCACTCTGGTCTGTCCCAGGAAAGTATTTGTGTTTGTATTTGGCAGTTCCAGTCCCATGCATTTAACTGTAGCATCTCTGTGTGTAATTCTACAAATTCTGCATGTAGCCGAAGGCCACACAGCCATAATCAGCTGCCATTTTAACTAGTTAAGCTGATCCAAATTCATTTTTTTCAAGAGGTCAAAAGCCCCTCTCCTTCCCCCCTGCCCCGGTCTTGCAAGAGAACCAGTTTACTGATTTCCTGTATTTGAGAAAAGGGCCAAGACAAATGAGGTACTGGGAGGCCCATTGGCCAGTGTTGTGTGTTTTATTATTGATAGTATGCATACTGAACCTTGATTCAGACTGAGGCTAAAACTCAAAGGAAGGGTGGTTTAGGCCACCGCACCTTGACATAATTTTTATGATTGAAAATGATCCTGCAATACTGCCATTTGCCCCAGTGAGGAAAATAGCAGCTCTGGGGGCCATTTCAAGTTACAGAAGTATGGGGGGGGGGGAGAGAGAGGGGGGCTTAACATGCATACCCTCACACCATGGTTCTGATCTCAAGGAAGTTCTGCATGCCAGCTATTTAAAAGAAAATAAACACTTGGAAGCCCTGTGCATAGAGTAACCTGTCTGGTTTGGCCCTGTACTGCGGCAAATGTCCTTAGTTTAAGCATTGCACTAATGGATGAAAATGTTCCCCTTCCCTGCTATTGATAAGTGCAAATGTACAATAATGTGACTCCATCAAAGGGATGGACTACAGGTCTGTGGTCTGGAATTACACCCACACACATTTCTTCTGTTGTGATTGACTGACTTCATTATCTCTTTTGCTCACTAAACTATACAATTACCGGCCACTCCAAACTCTGTGGGATTTGAATCCCCCTGAAATACATAAAGTTGGCTTTCTGGTTAGCTTTGAAGAAGCAAGAAACTTGAGACAATGGTTACAAAGATGGGAGCTGGTGAGAGAGAGAGAGAAGATGAAAAGCTGAGTATGGAGGTATTGCTTTTTTTCTTGGAAGCAATCTTTAAAATAATTCCACACGAGTAGCCGTGTTAGTCTGTTGCAGCAAAAATAAACAGGAGTCTTGAGACTAACACATTTTATTCTAGCAAAAGCTTTCATGGACTAAAGCCAAAGATCTACTGTAAGTAAGCTCTGAACCCTACCTGAACTTCTGTCTGGCACCAAGTGATATAGGAATGCTGGTAGCTTTCTATTTTTATCCCTTTTGCAATCTTTTTTTGGTTGTAGTTTTCTTCTTTTTATCTTTCAAAACGTCATACAACTTTCCGATTTCCTTTGATAATATCTTCCTTTCTGAATATAAAACTGTGCCTGTGGTCTCCCTATTCTGCCTACTGGCTTCTCTAATCATAGTATCAACATTTAGTTCCTTGTCCTTTTCCTTTATTTAGTGGTGCTATGCTGCCATTCTAAGCAGGCTTCCATTGGCTTCAACAGATTTAGAAAAGTGTAACTTGGCTCAGAACTTCACTGTTAGTTTCCTAAAAAGAACTGGCTGGTGGCAGCTAATGCTAAAAGATTGGTGTGTGTATGTTTGTAAGGTTTTAGGAAATGGCGGTCAACCAGAAAAGCAATCCTCTCAAGACTCAAACTGCCTTGCTACTTCAGTTTAACCACATTCTGCATTCCTGCTTAAATGCTTCTTGTCCTGCTGCACAGAAGAGCTATACCAGGGTAAAGTGACCTGACACAGATTGGACTAGTGTAGGTAGTAGATGGCTCTCATTGGTACATGATTGTCATGACTGCCTTAGTACCAGGTCCAAACTCCTTCCAAAACTGCTCAGAGAGTAATTGTTCCAGTCACCCTTCTTCTTCACCCATCATCTGATATTCCTTACAGAAAGTGATATCTATGTATATATCTCCTACCTGCTCTATAAATGCACATGGGGGAGGTTAACTGATGACTTGTCATTCCAGTGTGTGGTCCAGCTACACATGGTACACACACACGCACACACACACACTCCCAGAGGCCTGTGAACTGGAATAGGTTAGCGGCTTTGAGCCAAAATGTGGGAGATCCCCGGTTTGAAGCTCTGCTACAAACTCACTGGGTGGCTGTGGTGAGATGAGGGGCATGGGAGTGGGGCAGGAGATGGAAAGCAGTCCAGGTGTCTTCATGGCTAGAAGAAGGGGGAAAGATGCTCTTTGCAGGATACAGGGCATCCTCTCCCACTGGGAGGGACAACATGCCAGCCCTTTGATGTGTTGATACCTCTTGACTGGAGGGTCCGGGTTTGGTGGAATGGAGCCCTAAGACTTAGCACCCAGATTGGCTGAAGACCCCAGAGCACACGTGGGAGTAAGGTCTGAAAGGGGGATCCTGGTTTCAAGCTCTTGCGGGGGGGGGGGGCTCCTGGTTGGGAACTCTTTGGAGCATGTATTTGACCATGAAGGATGACAGAGGAGAATGATGCTAAAGAAAAAGAAGACTTGGTTTTTATACCCTACTTTTCTCTGCCTTAATGTACTGGCCGGGCAGGCTGGAGGGGCTGCTACAGCATGGTGCAGAAGGAGCTGAGAGCAGGTGTGGCAGGAAGCGGTGGAGGGTTCAAAAGCCAAGGCTTCTGCAGCCTGGCGGCTGCACAGAAACAGTGGGGTCAGCAGGTGTATGGCAAAGTCTAAGAAGCAGTCCAGAAGTCAGGCTGGGGTCTCTTACGTATCACAGGCTAGGCAGCAAGGGTCATCGTTAATCAGTCCAAGGTCTGGGACACAGGCAAGGCAGTAGGCGTCATCTTTAAACAGTCCAAGGCTCAAACAAGATAGAAAACGGAGTGGCGCTTGGCTGAAACTGGAATTCAGTAAGTTGCTTCCACGCTGAGGCTGATCTTTGCTGCTCCTTAAATCTGGCCAGCTATCAGAGTGAGGTTGGTCCTGTTATCACTCGCTGTCATTCTCTACAGCTGGAATGCCTCTCTGGCCCTGGAGCGGTGCTGAGCATCTTCTTTCATTCAGCAGAGCTTGGAGTTTCTGTCTTTGATAAACCAGGGGGGAGGATTCTTCTTCCGATCGATCGCTGGCTGGCTCTGGCAGTTGGGCTTTGAAGGAGGGCTGGAATTCCTCGGCCTGGCTGGACGTAAAAGCGTCTGATGGCCCCTTTAATTCAGCATCTGGTTCAGAACTTCATCAGCTGCATTCCCAGGAGGGTCAGCTGCCGATGGGATGGCCAACTGCTCCAGTTCTGCATCCGAGGCCTCGGACTCAGCCACGGGGGATCCATGACACTTAAGAAGTCTCAGTGGCTTACAATTGCCTTCCATTCCCCTCCTCACAACAGACACCTTGTGAGGTAGGTGAGGCTGAGAGAATTCTGAGAGAACTGTGACTAGCCCAAGGTCACCCAGTTGGCTTCACGTGGAGGAGTGGGGAAATGAACCCAGTTCAACAGATTAGAGTCTGCTGCTCATGTGGAGGAGTTGGGAATCAAACCTGGTTCTCCAGATTAGAGTCCGACGCTCTTAACCACTACGCCACATTGGCAAATGCACCAGAGCAGGGGGTTCTGCAACCCTCCAACTCAGATGCAACATGGATTGTAATTACTTTAGTTAGAACCTGTCGTTTTGTTTATTTTCCTTATTGTACCTAGATCCTGCCCTTGAGTTTGTGCCTTGTAGAAATAAAGTTTTGTTTCACTTGAGAAAGTCTGCACAAGTCCTTACCCACCGGCCTGGCTCCTTGCCATGCTACTGAGCGATACCCCTGTAATGTTGGCTTCGGGCAGTCATGTGAGGAAGGGCTGGATTTTACCTGAAGTGGTGGTGGTGACCAAAAGGGGGGGGGGCACAACAGTGGTTAGTCTTGCCATACAACGTGACAGAGACCTTAGGCAAGCCCTTCTGATTCAGCCTCCAATTGCAATACAAGAATACTGGCCTGCCTTACTAGTAGTGTTGGATATATTCAGTGCAAAATTTGCAGCATCCCTAATTACGAGTGGATTTCTTTTTCTGAATTAATGTGGTTGGGAGATCTGGTTATGCTATCCTTTCTAACAGTGAAGA
Organism: Euleptes europaea; assembly: GCF_029931775.1. Lineage (NCBI taxonomy): Eukaryota > Metazoa > Chordata > Lepidosauria > Squamata > Sphaerodactylidae > Euleptes > Euleptes europaea. The sequence goes on along the minus strand of NC_079317.1, from coordinate 106,895,079 downwards.
CCTTGCACCAGCTTCTAAAGCAAACCTGCTTGCTTGTATGGTGTCATACCCTGTTGCACTTTTAGGGGCTTGAATGGCATGTCTCTCTGTGTGAGAGAGTACACATGTGGTTAAAATAAATAAATGCAGCTCCCTGGGATTCACATAGCTAGCTAGTCCTACAGTTCAGATAAGCGAATACACTGATTGATCCTATGGAAGTATCTCTAATTTCCATATGCGGTAAAGGCTTTGGGGAGAAAAAAAGCAACCATAAAGCTGCCTTTATTACTTCAAAATCATTTTTAGCAGTCTTGTTTAGGCAGAAGCATAGATTAGTACAACATGTTTCTCTTTCTGCAACTTTTGTTCTCTCTGTAATTACAGACGATGCCCTTAATGATGTTGTTGCATTGGCCCCTCTGAGTTCTGTTGATGCTTGTTGCCTCTGGATCAGGCCTGCTCTCTGTTGAGACAGAGTGTGTGTGTTGTGATTCCGCCAGGTGCGTCCCAAGGCCGAGCCTGGTAACTGCCAAATTCCTTTCCTCTGTGGGAACTGCTCTCATGGGGGGGGGGGGTTTGCCATGGCTGCCTTCACTATCTGATATGACCAATGCTCTTCCATATAGGCCTTTAGCCGTGCCTTTAGTTCTCATTCGTGCCAATTTACCTGTTGGCTCTGTATACCTGTAGGTTTTCTAATAAATCAACTCTCTTTGGGACTACTCGTCTGTGGATGTTGTTTATGGGATTACCACGGGGACAAGTGCTCACATTTTGGCACGAATCCCTCTCTATTTTTTACCTGCCTGGCTGGAGCCCTGGAGGGATCGCCGGGGTCTCGGATTGGAGCAGGGAACGTGCTCTCCGAGTGAATTGCCTATGGCTGGAGCCCCGGAGGGTTCGCCTGAGTCCCGGGTGGGAGTAGAGACAGTGCTCCCCGGGTAGAGGGTTTCTGGCCGAAACCCTGGAGGGTCCTGGATCTTGGTACCCCTCTGTTGGGACCGTCGGACGAGTACCCCGACGACCCTTCTCTGCTGAATGACATTCTTGCTGAGGCGCTGTGGACGGATGTGGAGATCAATTGCCTAATTGTACTTATTCGAGTTCAATGATGTCGCCTGGCTGACACGACCCCCTGGACGACCCCCGACGCAGATCAAAGTGCCCAGCACGACCTCCAAACACTGGATAGTTTGTTGGAATACGTTCGGCTGGCGCAGGAGGATTTAGCAGCCTTGACCCGCTTATTAGCAGTCCAAACCCGATTGCAAACCCGGCTCCCGCCACAACCTTCACATGGGGGGGCACTCCAAGCCCAACCTCACTGGTCAGCCCGACCGCACCGTCCCCTTGCCTCTGTCGCCAGTTCTGCCGGCACCCGATCGCCCTGACAGTCCAGCCATCCAAACCCCCTCGGGGACATCAGCTTCCCCTCCCGCCAGCATGGAGCCCACACTGCCAGATTGGGTGGGTCTAACAGACTCTTTTTTGACCTCCCTTCAGTCCAATTGCCAAGCCGAACTCTCTGCGCAAACCCTCCCCGCCACTCTGACTGAACGTGGAGGTTTGTGGTACAAAGATTCTAAGCTATATGTGCCTAAAGGACTATGGAAGGGAGTACTACAGCTAGTTCATGGAGCCAAGACCACAGGACACTTTGGATTTCTAAAAATGTTACATTTGTTACGGAGACAGTTTTGGTGGGTGGGCATGCGAACTGACGTGGATTCGTTCATCCGCAGTTGCCCAGCCTGCGCTACTGTTAAAAGGTCCCAAGGAAAACCTCCCGGATTGTTGCAACCGTTAGAGACCCCCACTAGACCTTGGGAAGTAATCGCAATGGATTTTATGACTGACCTCCCCCTCAGCGAGGGAAAAACTGTACTTTTGTAAGCTCCTGACCCTTCGAACCAGAAATCACCACAGAGTCATATAGAATCCAAGCAGATGGCTTTTACTGGTCAAAAAGGCAATACAGTGCATACAGGGAACTATGGCAGCTATGAGAGTCTCACTAGCTGAACGATAATATAAAGCAGTAAATGGCGGGAGATTACAAAGCATCAGCAACGCATAAACAGAGTACACTTTCCCAGGAGTAGCATTCCCAGGCCTTGGTATGTGTGGTTGACTTTGAGGCTAGACAGTACAGCACAGACACAGAAACAATACTGAAACCGAGATAGCAGCCTGACATCCTGCTCCCCTTAAGGCCCCCTCCCAGTCTGTAAGGGGGCTGGTCTTGCCAGGTAGGCAGTGTGAAAGGTATTGACGAGTTTGGGGGCGGAGACATCTCGTGCGCGAACCCATTCGTCGTAGGCAGGGGGGAAGTGTTTCCAACGGACTAAGTACTGTAGGTTTCCATGGTGAATATGAGAGTCAAGGATTTTGGAGACCTCGAAGTGCTCCTCCCCCCCCACCATAATGGGCTGTTCGGGAGGCGGATCGGGATGCCACTGTGGAGAAGCAGTATGGGGCTTCAGGAGGCTAATGTGGAAAACGGGATGCACACGCCTCAGGGTTTTGGGTAGAGCTAGCTCCACTGTGACAGGATTTATGATCCGTGTGATGGGGAATGGGCCAATGAATTTAGCATTGAGCTTAGGGCACGGACGGGTGGAACGTAGATTTTTAGTGGAAAGGTAGACCATTTTACCCACTCGCAGGTCACCCCCGGGGGAACGATGTTTGTCGGCTTGTGCTTTGTATTTGCGCTTGGCTCGATCGAGATTGCTAACGAGCCAGGGCCAGGTGGTACGGAGGGTGTGTGCCCAGGAGGCAACGTCAGGGTCTCCCTCCCCCTCCCCATTATTTTCGGGAGTAACAGGACTAAAATCCTGTCCATACACTGCATAGAATGGGCTAAAACCTGTAGATTGATGTACAGCATTATTGTAGGCATATTCTGCAAAAGGTAACAGTTCCACCCAGTTATCTTGGTGGTAGTTGACATAACAGCGTAAATAACATTCAAGTACAGCATTAACACGTTCAGTTTGACCATCTGTTTGAGGATGGTATGCAGTAGACAATCCCTGTTCTACCCCCACCAACTTGAGAAATGCTTTCCAAAACTTAGAAACAAAACCACTGCCGCGGTCACAGATTATTTTGCGCGGAAACGAATGTAACCTGAAGATATGTGTCACGAAGAGGCGGGCCAATTTTTGAGCAGAGGGGATCCCTGCGCATGGGACTAAATGGATTTGTTTGGAAAACAAATCAGTAACAACCCATAAGACAGTTTTTCCCCCGCTGAGAGGGAGATCAGTCATAAAGTCCATAGCAATCACTTCCCATGGTCTGTTGGGTATTTCCAGAGGTTGCAGTAGACCTGGGGGTTTGCCCTGTGATCGTTTCATTGTGGCGCAAACAGGACAGCTGCGAATAAAAGAATCAACATCGGATCGCATCCCCCCCCACCAAAATTGTCTGCGCAATAAGTGGAGAGTCTTTAGGAATCCAAAGTGTTCAGCTGTTTTTACTCCATGAGCTAAGTGCAAAACGTCTTTTCGGAGTGCTTTGGGTACATATAATTTTGAGTCTTTGTACCAAGAGCCCCCCTGTTCTATTACACCAGGGGGTAGGGAGTGATTAGATCGTTCTAAAAGGCAGTGGTCCCGAAGGGTATTTAACAAGGATTCGGAGATGGGAACCTTGGCGGGTACCCCCTCCCCCGCTACAGTGGGCTTAGGAACTGTTATGGGGGTAGTGCTTACGTGCGGTGGTGCGCAGATTGCAGGCGGCAGGGCAGCCGGTGGGGTTGGAGGGGTGGAATCGGTTCGTTGGTGTTGTGGGGGCGGCTGGGTAGCTGATCGGGTTGGAGGAGCTGGAGAGCTGGATCTGGGGTGCTGTTGCTGAGATCGAGTTTGTACGGCCAGTACAGGAAGGGCTCCCCTTTGCGTAGGGGTGAACAGAGAGTCAGTTGGCCTCTCAAGTTTTATCGGGTATTGCGGCAACCGGGAGAGGGCATCTGCGAGAACGTTTTGTTTCCCAGGAACATGCTTTAGGACGAAACGAAACTGAGCGAAGAATTCCGCCCAACGTTGTTGTTTCGCTGATAGTTTATGGGACCCCGTGAGGGCAGCTAGATTCTTGTGATCGGTCCAAACCTCGAAGGGGATTTTGGACCCTTCTAAGAATTGTCTCCATAGAGTCAATGCATGGTGAACGGCCGCTGCCTCTTTCTCCCAAATGGGCCAGTTCAATTGTGGTGCGCAAATTTTCTCGAAAAGTACGCGCAAGGGTGAAGGAGACCATCCGGACCTTTCTGGAGGAGGGCCCCTCCCATAGCTACATCGGAGGCATCGACTTGCACAATAAACATTTGGTTTGGGTCCGGGTGCTGTAGTACGGGTTCGGATGTGAAGAGGCGTTTGAGGGCTACAAACGCGGCTTGGCATTGATCAGTCCACAGGATTTTTGCGGAGGGTGAGGTAGCCGCGTTTGCTTTCCCTTTGGTTTTTAGGAGATCAGTGATGGGTAGGGCCACTTGGGCGAAGTTAGGGATGAACCCTCGATAAAAGTTCGCAAACCCCAGAAACTGTTGTACTTGCTTGCGGTTGGTGGGGGGAGTCCAATCGAGAACGGCTTGGACTTTGACAGGGTCCATGCGAAGACCTTGGTGGGAGATTACGTATCCTAAAAATGTGAGCTGGTTTTGATGAAACTCGCATTTAGCCAGTTTTGCAAAGAGTTGGTGGTCGCGCAGGCGCTGCAGAACCTCTCGGACCAAAATTACATGCTCTTCCATGGTTTTTGAATAAATAAGAATGTCATCTAAATAAACCACCACCCCGCGATACAGTAAGTCATGAAGGATTTCGTTGATAAGTTGCATGAAGACCCCCGGGGCCCCTTTTAACCCGAACGGCATTACGAGGAATTCATACATTCCGAAACAGCTAGAGAAGGCAGTGAGGTGCTCATCCCCTTCTCGGATGCGGACTCGGTAGTAAGCTTCTACCAAGTCTAACTTGGAGAATACCCAGCCCTCCTGTAACTGTCCCAAAATATCAGAAATTAATGGGATAGGATAGGCGTTGGTTTGGGTAATCGCATTGAGTTTTCTGAAGTCAATGCATAGACGAAGGTCGCCCTCCTTCTTTCGGACGAAAAACGCGGGGGCCGAGTTCGGGGCATTCGATGGGCGAATGAACCCTCTGGCGAGGTTTTTGTCTAGGAAGTCCCAGAGGACAGTGCGCTCGGAAGCGCTCATAGGGTAAATTTTGCTTTTGGTTAAAGTGCAGTCCTTGACCACCTCAATTGCACAGTCCAAGATCCGGTGGGGGGGCAAGGCATCACATTCTTTAAGGTCGAAGACATCCACAAAGTCCCGATATACGTTAGGTAGGATTGGAGGTGCTGGGACCTCGGAGGTTAATGCTGGGACGGGCGGATATAACAGCGCGAAGTTCTGCCGGTGTTGGTCGCACATGGGACTAGCGAAGGAGATAGTGTTTGTTTCCCAGTTAATACTGGGACAATGTCCTTTAATCCAGTTAATACCCAAGACTACTTCAAATCGGATAGGGGCTATAGTGAAGTCTATTTGCTCCCAGTGGGAGCCAATTCCCATTGCCACCCCTATGGTGCGGTGATCGACTGGACCTCCCTGGAAATGGCTCCCGTCCATTTGGGCGAATTGGACAGGGGCGGGTAAAGCCTCAGATTCGGCTTTGAGTGCAGCAAAGGTGGCTTCGCTTATGAGAGTGCGACAGCAACCGGAGTCGATGAGTGCTTTAACGGGTAGTTGGGGGCCACCGTTAAGGTGTTGTAAAACTGCATCCACGTAGACGGTGGAGTCCACTTCTTTGATCTTGGTAGGAGCATTCGGTTTAGCAGGAGAATCTGCAGAGGTCTGTGGAGACGCTCCACTCACCACAGACCGGAGCCGTTTTTTGACAAGTCGAGGGGAGATTCCAGGTTTAAGGCTGGAGAATTCCATGGGTTTTCCTCATCCGAAGAGGGAAAGTTGTCCCCCAATGGGGCACTTGTAATCCGAGACCCGGCGGGGTCGTTTGTAGTAGGCAGGGAGGCTGGGTCTCCAGCATGGAGTGCAGAGGGTGTGGGTCTTCCCGGAGCTGCGCTGCGGGTGGCCGCGGTGTCTCTGCGTGGTGGACGACCTCTGGCTCGGGTTATCATGCTGGGACGAAATAATTCAGGGCGGTGCGGGCAAACAGCTGCAAAGTGGCCCATTTCTCCGCAAGTAAGACAGACGCCTCTCTGAAATCGGGCTTCACGTTCCTGAGGCGGACGTGGAGGATTTCGTGGAATGGGAGGTGGTGCCTTGGATTGGGGCTTTTGGGTGCCTTTTTCCTTGTGCTTTTGACGGACTAGGGAAATAAAGCGTCGGCGGCTTTCTACTTCCTCGGCCAATAGAATCCAATCTTCAAGGGTATCGGGATCACCCCGCATGTACGACCAGTTCAGAACATCAGGGTGTAAGGCTTCCCTGAAATGGTGAATCAAGGTGGCTTCGGGCCAACCCACAATTTTACTTGCCAGCCGTTGAAATTCATCGGCAAATTCTCGAACTGGAGCAGAGCCTTGTCTTAGTTGTAAGAGTTCCAATTTGGCTCGTTCCCCCAGAAAGGGGTCTTCAAACCTCCTTCTCAGAGCAGTCATGAAGTTGTTGAGGGAACGTATAGCACGAGAGCGGGTGTCGAACTGGAGAACCATCCAGTCAGCTGCTTTACCTGTGAGAAGGGAAGCTACATAGCGCACCCGGCTATCCTCCGTGGGGAAAAGTTGTCCTTGTTCTCGCATATAACTGTCCACTTGATGCAAGAAACAAGGCAGAGTCTCGAGAGATCCGTCGTACGTAGTTTTCAATTTGAGTTGCTTCCAAGGGCCGGGCGCAGGCTGACCCGGTTGCACGGGTGGTCCGGGTGGAGGAACAACGGGAGCTCCGGGAGGCAGGAGTGGAGCGGGCACATTAGCGGGTGGCTGGGCGGGCACCCCCTGACCCGGTGTCGGAACGGGCTGAGCCTGGGCTATCAGGGTTTGCTGTAATTGCCTGTTATCCTGAAGCATACGCTCCATTAGCTCTTGGAGTTGATCAACACGGTCTGAGAGCTCTCGATTCTGGGCTCGTAAGAGGTGAACATCCTCGCTTGGGCCCCCAGTAAGATGAGGTTTACTGGTCCGGAAGCTCGTGGCCCATTGAGAGCTGTCTCCATATAGATCTTCGTCCTCAGACTCCCCTGAGTCTCGGCGTCGGTCAGCCAGGCGGCGTGCGCGTTGGGTCGTGCGCGACGGGACAAACGCCGGGGAAAAAGACAGACCTGATAGCCCCTGTACAGTGTCCTTGGGGCGAGTACCCATTTTCGCCCGATCCCTATCCCTTGCTGCTGCCGCCTTAGCTGCTTCAGCAGCTTCTTTATCTTTGGCGACCTTAGCCGCTTCGGCGGCTTCCTTATCCGCAAGAACTTTGGCGTTCTCAAGTCTCAGGGCAGCCTCCGCCGTAACGCGCGGTAAAAGTTCCGTTTCCAGGAGTGTGAGTATGGGGTCGGGTTCCCTGCCCAGCAATGGTTGTATTCGAACCGCCAGTGCGGGCGCATCGGCTCCAAAAGTCGAGGTCAAAGATTGAGCCAAGGTGGCTACCGGGGTGTCCTTTGTACATTCCACAAGGAGAAGAGCGGTGCGAATAGCAATCCGCTTGGCTTCAGCTTGACAGCTGGGCGCATCAGGTATTAGGGAAAAACCCTCTGGCGGGGCTCCTGCCATGGCGGAGCTAGAGGAAAGAGTCTCTTGAGAAATTAAATTGTCCAAAAGTCCAGTTAGTACTTGTAAATCCTCAGTTGCCAACCGGGCATTGTCCAGTAATTGATCCAAGTCTTGAAGATCTAAACGAGTATCAGTATCTTCCGGCGTCAACATCCAGAGAATCCCTTTTAGAGATTGCCACTGTTCCTGTACCAGTCCCCTCAAGCGGCAAACCTCTAGGGTAGTCCTAAAAAGTTCAGCGACTATGTCCTGTAACAGGGTGGGATCCTTCCGAGAGGAATCCAGGGTAGTAGGTCACTCGGAGAGCCTCCCAGCTCCCATCCAAGTGGCAGGCGAACCCCCCTGGGCTCCAGCCTGACTAGGAGTACAATGAAGAAGGTGAAAGGTGATAGCTGCCATAATGTAAGCTCCTGACCCTTTGAACCAGAAATCACCACAGAGTCATATAGAATCCAAGCAGATGGCTTTTACTGGTCAAAAAGGCAATACAGTGCATACAGGGAACTATGGCAGCTATGAGAGTCTCACTAGCTGAACGATAATATAAAGCAGTAAATGGCGGGAGATTACAAAGCATCAGCAACGCATAAACAGAGTACACTTTCCCAGGAGTAGCATTCCCAGGCCTTGGTATGTGTGGTCGACCTTGAGGCTAGACAGTACAGCACAGACACAGAAACAATACTGAAACCGAGATAGCAGCCTGACAACTTTGGGTAATCACTGACCTATTCTCTAAACAGGTTCATCTCGTCCCTTGTGCAGGTATCCCATTCGCTCCGAAACTGGCCCGCCTCTTTGTGTCACATGTCTTCCGTCTACATTCCTTTCCGCGCAAGGTAGTCAGCGACCGCGCAAGTAGCTATGTAGCTAAATTCTGGAAAGCTTTCTTAAAATTGGTGGGGGTAGAACAAGGTCTCTCAAGTGCCTTCCATCCTCAAACCGATGGCCAGACGGAACGGGTTAATGCTGTGTTAGAATGCTATCTATGTTGTTATGTTAACTTCCATCAAGATGATTGGGTTGAATTGTTACCCTTTGCTGAATATGCATACAATAATGCTGTCCATCAATCCACTGGGTATAGCCCCTTCCGGGCTGTATATGGTCAGGACTTCAGCCCCATCGGCCACTACGATGTCTCAGGGGAGGAGGGGGGCGAAGGTGTAGCCGACTGGGTACACACTATTCAAACCACCTGGCCCTGGCTGATTAAAAACCTGGAATGGGCCAAACGTAAATACAAGGCTCAGGCTGACAAACACCGCTCACCAGGGAAGGATTATAAAGTGGGGGATATGGTTTACTTGTCCACCAAGAATCTGCGGTCCAACCGCCCGTGTAACAAACTCAGTGCCAGGTACGTGGGACCCTTTCCCATTTCTCGAGTCATCAACTCAGTAACTGTGGAGCTCTCGCTCCCAAAGTCTTTAAGATGGATCCATCCCGTGTTCCATATCAGTTTACTGAAACCGCACATTCCCTCCCCGGAGTGGCACCCTGAACCCCTCCCAGAACCACCAGTGATGGTGGGGGGGGGGAGAACATTTTGAAATCGCAAAAGTCCTGGACTCGCGTCTCCATCATGGGTCCCTCCAGTATTTGGTTCGTTGGAAACACTTCAGTTCTGCACACGACGAGTGGGTGCGCACACGTGATGTTTCTGCACCCCGTTTGATCCGTCAATTCCATACGGCTTACCCTCACAAACCAGCGCCCATACACGAAACTGTGGGAGGGGGGCCTTAAGGGGAGCAGAATGTCAGGCCTGCTCTCTGCGGAGACAGCCAGACTGTGTGTGTGTTATGATTGCGCCAGGTGCGTCCCAAGGCCAAGCCTGGTAACTGCCAAATTCCTTTCCTCTGTGGGAACTGCTCTCGTGGGGTTTTTTTTTTTTTTGCCATGGCTGCCTTCACTATCTGATATGACCAATGCTCTTCCATATAGGCCTGTAGCCGTGCCTTTAGTTCTCATTCGTGCCAATTTACCTGTTAGCTCTGTATACCTGTAGGTTTTCTAATAAATCAACTCTCTTTGGGACTACTCATCTGTGGATGTTGTTTATGGGATTACTACGGGGACAAGTGCTCACACTCTGTGCTATCTGGCCTGCCTCTACTGAGGATGGGGGGTGGTATATAAGAAATACTCAGTCCTTTAAAGCACATAACAGAATGAGAGGGGTGAAGAATTCGTGTCTCTGGCTCTGTTCTGCCCTTTCTTGTGTAATCAAATCCTGTGAAAAATCCAGACAACAAAAGGAAGTCTTTGATATTTCTACATTCGTGGTGCACACTAAGAGAGGTGACAATCCTAGCTATACTCACTAGGAAGTCAGTCATATTGAACTCGGTGGGACTTCTGGATAAGCATGTTTAGAATGGGCTGGAAATGCTGCTCACATCAATGCATTGCGGAGGCTGCCTTTTTAACAAAGCCCTCAGGTACACCCTGTGCACTCAGGGAGCCACCGAGCGCCTCTGTTTTACGTGTACAACAGCTCCTGAATTACCCATAAGTCTCACTGGCGACTACATCTCTCCTTCATCCTCTCACCCACATCTGCACTAAGTCTGTCCTTTCAAACAAGCTGCTCAGACTGTAAACTGAAGAGAAGGGGGCTCTCTCTATGCAGGAATGAGACTTCTGGGCTAGTTCGGTGTGTTGTGCCTCTGCCGCTAGGCAGTCACACAACTCAAGGAAGACATTAGCAGCACAAGTTGCTAACAGAGTACTCCATCCCTCATCCTGTGATGCTAGAATCATGTTATGTCAGGATGTCTTGTGAAGCTCTTGAGCTGACTACCCACTATCTGTTGAGATCCTTTATAGTCCTAAATTTTGCATAGTGTCTCAGAGCTGCAGTCCTGCACATTGTCGAAATCAATGGCTTTTATGGGTTTTCAGAGGTCCTTACCAAGTGCAGGGTTGCAGATTTTATAAACGAGTTCATAAATATAATTGGCCATCGTGACTTTCAGGGCCTTTCCAAACTTTCGGTGCTTAGCATGAAAAATGCACCGTGTCACCCATTTGTTGCAGACAGTCCAGGCGTCTTCCCTCAAGGCTGTGCTTCTGCTGGGATATCACATTTTCCAAAGGCTTGAGTCTTAATGTTTTGTCACTGTGAAAATGTGGCTTTTTCTCCAGATAGCTTCCTGTTTGTTGTTGCTGTATGGTATTTGACCAGCACAGGTGCCAGTTAGATATTGCCTTTGGGGCAATACACATTATACTGTCCTTCAGTGTTACTCCTCTGAAGATGCGGGCCACAGCTGCTGGCGAAACGTCAGGAAAGAAAATACCAAGACCACAGTCACACAGCCCGGATAACCTACAAGAACCAACACATGATACCATTTTAGCAACTCCTCCCCCCCCCAAACATTTTGTATTTAGATGTTTAGAAATATTTTAGAGACTGAGCCCTCCCTCCACGTCACACTCTGAACATTGATGTAGAGCCTATTTTAAAAAGGCCATGCCCTGTCCTCTGCAACAGCACCCCCCCCCTTTTGTTTGCTTTTATGTTGTTTGGCTCTTTGAAGGCTAGGTATTCCTCTCTCCAGCACATTTACCCTTATTATCTTTAACGGGATGAAGACTGGTAAATTATTTTCCCTCATGCTGATGGGATATCGCTCGATTGTCCTTGAGTGGGAAACAGCAAGAGTATTATGGAAAAAACTAATGTAGTTGAAACGTATTTTGTTATTAATATTGCTGTATCTGAGAGTAAATGGGCCACCTTCCCATGAGGCAAGGCTCTCCACCTATCCAAGGGACTCCCAAGGAATGCAGAAAAACATAACATGGGCTATAACCACATCACTGGATGTTGTGCAACTGTTGCACTATAGCAGGGTTCTCCAGTGTGGCACCTATGGACCTCCAGGTGCCTGCCACTACTTCCACCAGCACCCTCTGAGCTTTTCAGAAAGTTGGCAGGGCCATTGTAAGGTAGGCCTTGTTATTAGCTGCCCTCATTCAAAGTAAGCCATTTCCCACCGCTGCAATAGTAGCCGCAGCCACTGGAGGATCAGGAGGATCGGTACTCATCGGAGCTTTCCTTAGTCAATGCGTGGTTCCATTGTCCTTCAGGACTTAATTCTGTTTATTCTCCATTCTTTCTCCCTCCTTTTTCCGGCTTTCCTTAATTTCTTTTTATTCCCCTTCTGCATTGTTTTGCAAAGTGAGGAGGGAGGTATTATGTGCTGCCCCCAGGCAGAATTAGTAGTTTTCTAGTATGTGTAGGTTTGCAGTTCATGTTTTGTATTAGTAATGAGCAAGGAAAATGGTATTTTCCCTTTAAGAAGAGTGCATGCTAATTACTGTAGTTTAGGGGGGGGGGAACCCACTAGTCACATGTCTCTGTATTAGTCCACTGATTGGGCAGCTCCAACTTGCCCGGGAAAAGTGTGGGCCTTGATGTACTTCGTTGTTAATGATATTGATATTGATATTGAAAACCTTTAATGGCATAAGTAATATTACAATTGTTACAAAGGTACATAAAATATGCAGTCATTAAGATAAAAACATAGGCCAGTAAATTCCAAAAGTAGAAATTACAAATTACAAACTTTGGGCTTTTTGTTGTTAATGAGACCAGAGGAAGAGAGAAATGTGTGGATCTGTTATCTTTTCACGGATAGCTATAACTGGACTCTTATCAAAAGAATGAATGCAGCTGCCTTCTGATCGGGTCATGAGTACCCTGAACTGTTTGGATGCAGGTAGCCTGCAAAACAAGGAACGATCTGAGACCATTTAGCTTCCTGTTGAACACTTATCTCGCAAAGGGCCTAACCAGTAGCTCCCTGGCTGGGAATAGATTACATTTAGCTCCACCAATTGCAGCAGCCATCTTGGTTTGGCTCCACCTTCTGCAGCAGCTATTTTGGATGGAACTCACTACTCCCTCTCAAAATCTCAAAGGCTCATAAAGGCTGGAGACCCCTGCCCTATAGCAGTCATTCCCAGCCTGAATGTGTTGTCCACAAAAGAAAAATCAGTTGTAGGGTTGCCAGGTTACCTGCTGTAGCAGGAGACCCCCCCCCCGCTGGCAACCCTCACCCACTGCCGCTCAGAGCCGCAACAGGAGAACAGTTAAACATGCTGGCATTGCATGCACCATGATGTCACTTCACAGAAAACCCAGTCAATGCATCACATTGCTGTAGGAATTGCCTGAAATTCTGGCAATTCCTAGAGTGACACAACTCGCTCCCTGTTTATCCCTGAAGTGACATCATGGTGCACACATTGTTGACGCCTCCCCATGTCCCTGCCTCCCCGCAACTCGTGGCATAGCCTGGCAACCCTAGTTGTTAACAACTGCTCTAGGGCAACAAGAGTACAATATCCATCACTGTGTGGCTGTTGCCTCCATAAATTCAATAAAAGATAAAGCCCACAAAAATCAAGATAAGGACTGAAAATTCTTGAGAACTTAGAGACAGAATATTGAGAGAAGCTTCAGGGGAGCAGGGGTCTGCTGAAAGAACCTGAGATCACATAGCATGCTTGATGGGGAGAATTGAGAGGTGATGGAATTGGGAGTATTCCAAATTGTCCTCTCTTCCCATGATTCTTTGCAGTTCCCCATGTCAGGACCCCCCTCCTGGTTCAGTATTGGACCCAGGAGCAGACTCCTTGTCTGGAGACAACCAGGATCATCCAGAGACAGCCTTTGGCACCACCAGATTCCCCTCAGACCCACAGCCCCTGGAGGCCAAAGTCTTGGTTGAAGGGAGCCTCAGCTTCAGATGATACTGCCTAATTGCCACACCTGGAGGCACCTGACTCCCCTTTCTTGTAATGCTAGAGACCATTAAAGTCTCCTGAGTTCTCCCTTCACCTGGTGGGTGCAGTGGAGACAGGCAGGCCTGTGAGGTAGCAGAACAACAAGAAGCACCAGCCTGCTGTTCTGTGATCGTGCTAGCAAGCCACATGACTGCTCAAGCATATATCATTCTATCAGGAACGGGGCTCAATTAAGCACTGGCTGGAGGAAGCCCAGAGACCGGTGGGGCTTCTTCCCTCTCAGGATGTTTAAGGCTTGGGCTAAGCAGAAAGACCTTGCTGGTTCAGTCCAGTTTGTATGGTCAGTGTGCTTCTGCTCTGTAAACCTGGAACACGCCAAACCTATGACCCCGACTTCAGTGCTGCTGCGGAGTCTGTAGTCCACACCAGGACCCTGCTGAAAAAGTCAGAAAGCCCAGATTGCTGCTGTTGTTAACCTCAGAAGAGGGTTCATCTAGTCCAGAATGCTTTTTCCAGCACCCCGGAAAGCCCATGTGCAGAGGATAAAAGCAGCCACCCCTGAGGATGATTTGTCCCCAGCATCTGGTGTTTGGTGATGGACTGCTTTTGGTCTGTCATGGCTAAGACTTATGGCTGTTTTTCTATGAATGTGTACAATCAAAGCGAGTGACAATATTGTGTGATGCTGAGTTCCACTGAGTTATTTATGCATTGAGTGTACTATGTTTTGTCTGTTCTGAAGGACTGCCAAACAATGCCATTGGGTTCCTATGAAGAGTTGCTCCAGTCCAAGGGCCAAACTAGATGCATCCGTGCTCCTGGGGCTGACCCACAGATGCCACCATTTTTTTAAGACCAGTATGTGAGAGCCAATCTGTCTTCCTTGCATGCTTTTGGAAAGCAGGCGCATTACACACTTAATTATTCCACACCAATTGCAGTTTAGCAAAAGGATCACACAATACAGCTTTTAGCTATTTTAAGAACAAAATGCGAGTTTGCTTTCTGAAATTTGCACTTTTTTTTAGCCAAGGCTTAAAGCTACAAATCAATTTGTGTCTTTAAAAAAATACTTTTCTGCTATTGTGCAAATCTCCATGTTCATGTCTGCTACTAATAGTTTGAGCAGTTTCTGCCACAGGACTTTAGGATGGCCATCACCCATTTACCCACACATTTTCCCTATGAGGGAGGGACAGAGATCGAGAGATCAGTGTTGTAAAGTGGATCGAGGGTAGGATGTTAACTGTGGAGATTTGGATTCAAAATCCCTGCTCAGTCACATTAATAAAACTCAGCTGGTTGACCTTTGGCCGTCGTCGTTTCTCAGGCTATCCTACCTCACAAGGTTGCGGTGAGGGTATAAGAGAGAGAGAGAATTCTGTACACTGCTGTAAACTTTTTGGAGAAAGGGTAAGATAAAAAAAGTGGAATTAATAAATATGCCAGTACTTGCTTATCTTCCACCTAGCATTTCCTTCCATTCCTTTCCTTTCTCTGTGCCTAACTATATGGTGTCAAAGATAGGACATTTTGGAGGACATTGATTCATAGAGTCGCCATGAGTCAGAAGCAACTTGACGGCACTTAACACACACAACTATATGGCATGTTGTGTTTGGCTCTGTGGGGCCTAGGTTCATATCTAACTTTGGATGAACTTTAGGTAAGTTAGTGTGATTTCATTCATTTGATTTATGGGATGTGTTTGGCTCTGTAAGTTATTTTGAGCTTTTTTTTTTTTTTTTTAAGGAACGGCAACATAGAAATGTAAATAGTGTGTACATATAAACCCACCTCAGAGTATCCAGATAACATTATATTGTAGCCTCTTGGGTCCTTGGGCTATGGCAAGAAAGTAAAATAGATGAGGCCACCAAAGTCACTGCCACGTGGTGTGGCCTACTAAGGAGGGTGACGTCACTGATATGGTGGAAATCCCCAACAGAACTACCTGTTGGCATGGTTTCTTTCCTGGGGACGGGGCTGCAGCGTTCTTTGTGCTGAATTCCCCAGTGATGCACCCAACAGACAGTGATAGAGTTAAGCTTGGGAGTTATTTACATGGATGTGTAAACTCTTAGAACAGTCCCTGTAACAGAGAAGTTGATGAGGTCATTCCCATAAATACCCTGCTTGCCAAAGGATGAGAAAAATGACAGCCGTGCAGGAGCAGCAGTCTGGTGGGGGGCTGTGAGGGACTCCAGCAAGGCCTGGTGTTCAAAGGAAGGCGAGGAGGTACAAAGGATAGCTTGGAGATGTTGATGGGCACCTGGGTGTGGGGTGTGTGGGTAGAGCTGTCTGGAGATTCACTCTCTTCCCCCAAGTAGAGATCTCATAACAGGTGGCTGGGAGGAGGGGGCTGCAGTCCGTGCCACGATCAACTAATTGCACAGTGAATACAACACAGTTCAGTTGATCAGTCAGGTGCAATGCCGAGGTGCATCGTCTTCTGGTGGAGCCTCCCGCCTCATTTGCCAGTGCCAGGAGCTACGCCGGCAACACGGTACCTGGCTACACTCCAAGTGCAGTGATACCGGATTATGAGCTGGCTGTTACAAATGAGCCAGTAATTATCATAATCTGGTAATTGAGAAAAATCTAATTATGCAAAGCTAATGGATTTAAAGCCTTGCTAAAGGTGGGGGGGAACGGGGGAGGTGGATCTTGTTGAGGCTCAGCATGCATTGCTTTCCAGAGCCTGTGACTGCTGGAGGAGTCTCGTTTCCGTTCATCCAATTTAGCACCTGCCAGAAGCTAAGTACCTTGATCAGGTTCCACAAACAGTCCTAGAAATCAAATATAGGATGGTGAGATATACAGAACTCCAGCAGGGCATAAGAAGCAGCCGGCTAAACAGTCATATACTTCACTCTGGAAGCTGAGGTTAAGGGAGGGAGAGCCCCCACTCATAGCTTCATCTTTGGGACATGGGCAGGAGCACAGCTGCAAGCAGCGAATGGGTTAAACACTGGTTGAGAAAAGGAGCATCAGAAGATGGGATGCAGCTTTGGCCAATAAAGTGGGCAGAGGAGACAATGTGTAGACTTTTGGTACCCGCGGTTAGACAGTGACGGATGTCTTTGCCCAGTTCTCCCTCTTTCTCATTTAGGATAAAGTCTCACAAACAGTCGATGACCTACAACACGCAGTGATAATTCCATGTACAAAACATTCATCACATATCAAACATCACAAAGTAAATATTTGGAGATGGTTCACATGTCTAGCTGCAAGTTATTCAATGACAGGCAGTGCAATGATCCTAAAGGCTGCCCGATCCAAGGCAGGGCTAGTGGTGTAACCGTGGCGCTAGTCTGCTCGCTGAAGGATTTGGTAAGTGACTTACTGTATCATGGGTTTTTGTTTTTTTTAATGCACACAGGTTTCTTTGTATGCAAAAGCATTTGGGCACATGAACCCTTACTGGGTGTTTCAGCTGGTACACCCCAGACTTTGATTTACCGCCTCGTTGAGAACTAAACCTTCTATGAATCAAACCTCCTAAATGAGATTGGATTCTCTCATAAGTCTGCTTACCTGGGTCCTGGTAGAAGACACTCAAAGAAAGCACAGAATAGACCCCTAGGAGCTTCTCTCTCTGTGTCTCTCTAACTCTGAGAGCTGAGTCCTTGGATTGGGTCCTTGGATCACTGCAACAGGACCAGAGCTTTGCAAAACTGAATGCCCTCCACAGCTGTATATCCAAAAAACTTCTAAAAAAATCTGATGCCTCTCAGGGTATGGTTATTAAAGGACCAGAAAAGCACTAATTACATACTAAATAATGGTGGTAGTGATGGTAGTGGCAGCAGTGACTATATTTATTTACTTTATTTATACCCCCCTTTCTCCCGATGGGGAGCCAAAGGGGCTTAAGATGTTCCCTCTTCCATTTGATCCTCACAACAACCCTATGAGGTAGATTCAGCTGAAAATGAGTGACTGGCCCAAGGTTCCCCAGCAAGCTTCCATGGCAGAGAAAGGATTTGAACCAGGGTCTCCCAGATCCTAGTCTGAAATTCTAACCACCGCACCCTTCACTTTTATGCGTACCCATAGACCCATAATTCCTGAGTAACTCAGGATCTATCTGAAAGTTTGGCTACCTTATTTAATTATTTGTTGAAAAAAGTTGTGCCCCTTTCCAAATCGAGGCAGCAGGCAAAATACTCATGTCATCATAATACCTCAGCCCCAAGAACCGTTGCCAGTCTTCCCACAGCATAGCCACCCATGCTGTCTGAGAGGGATGGACAGTCCAAGCATTTTGGTCTTTCCCCCAATTTACCTCAGCACACATGTTCTGTATAATGTTTAAACACTTTATCAAAAGCTTTTAGCTGTTCCTTCCCGTCTCTCCTAGGAGACATTCCTTTACCCCCTGCCAGCTCCTAGTTCAAATCAATTACCCTTCACCCATCTAGTGAGAGCTTGTTTGTTCATTCAATTATGGCATGCCTGGTCCACTTTAAAATAAATCAAATATTCATATATTCTAGTTTCCTTTATAACATTTACATTGTGTGAGTAAGATGCCTTTCCTACTATGATGTTTGGTTCCCTTTAATCTAATGGTGTGAGATGAGTATGATGATGACCTTTCCCCCCTCCATTTTGCGAAGAGCCTTGCCCACGCTCTCCCTCAGCTACCCCATCTGTGACTGTCAGTTTGAATAAGAAAGTAGTAGCCAAGAGGGACTGAAGGAATTTGTTCATCCCTAAAACTGACGGACTGAGTGTCTGTTCCACTGCCCTCAAGCGTGAAAGCATATGCCTGCAACTGCCCACATTTACACAAATCTATGTTTATGCTTTCCACAAGCCACATATCTGCCTTTACTGGGCATGCACTTGCCCCATGCATGAGATCACTCTGGCTTTAGGGTCCAGTTTGAGCAGGCCTGTAGTCTACGTTTTGGACAGATCAGTGCATGAGGATGTGCTTACTGGGACTCCCCTTCAGCACTTCAGTGGAGGTGGAATTTGTAAAGCTGCACGCTGCGCTACTGCGGCCTGTGGTGCTGAGTAGAATAATAGAATCATAGAGTTGGAAGGGACCACCAGGGTCATCTAGTCCAACCCCCTGCATAGGGTTGCCAGGTCCCTCTTCGCCACCGGCAGGAGGCTTGAAGGCACTTTACACACACACAAGG
Organism: Euleptes europaea; assembly: GCF_029931775.1. Classification (NCBI taxonomy): domain Eukaryota; kingdom Metazoa; phylum Chordata; class Lepidosauria; order Squamata; family Sphaerodactylidae; genus Euleptes; species Euleptes europaea. The sequence continues at coordinate 106,876,447 of NC_079317.1, read as the reverse complement.
TCTGAGTTCACCTGTCGGATCCCAATCACCAAACGTCCAGACAGTATTCTAAGAAGCCGGTTTATTTAGGAAGCAGGAGGTGAATAACAGCAACTTACAGGGAAAGGTACGAGGACTCTAATGGGAGGAGGATGAGCAGGTTCGAACACATACAGAAAACCAGAGGCACAGTTGGATGTCAGGCCAAGCCTGGTTCTCATGACAGATTACGGTTATCAAATAAACGAAGTGCGAGCAGACATAACATACTCTGGGTTGCAACCTTGGAGGCTAGCTGCGCTCCCAAGCATGGCTCTCACAGGTGGGGCCTGAGGAGGGCAGGCTTTGGGGAGGGACTTCTGTGCCATAGAGTCCAATGGCCAAAGCACCCATTTTCTCCAAGTGAACTGATCACTATTGGCTAGAGAGCAGTTGTAATAGCGGTAGATCTCCAGCTAGTACCTGGAGGTTGGCAATCCTACCCCTGCACAATGCAGGAAACTAACAACTAACTCCCCCACACACACACACACACACACACACACTCCCAGCGACCAGAAGATGGCCAAGGTGTCTTCCCTCTCATCATCTGCCTAAGGTCACAGAATCAGCACTGCTGACGGATGGCCATCTAACCTCTTCTTAAAAACCTCCATGGAAGGAGAGCTCACCACCTCCCGAGGAAGCCTGTTCCACTGAGGAACCGCTCTAACTGTTAGAAAATTCTTCCTAATGTCTAGACGGAAACTCTTTTGATTTAATTTCAACCCGTTGGTTCTGGTCCAACCCTCTGGGGCGACAGAAAACAACTCAGCACCATCCTCTATAGGACAGCCCTTCAAGTACTTGAAGATGGTTATGATATCCCCTCTCAGTCTTTTCCTCTTCAGGCTAAACATACCCAACCTTTCCTCATAGGGCTTGGTCTCCAGACCCCTCACCATATTGGTTGCCCTCCTCTGGACACGTTCCAGCTTGTCTACATCTTTCTTAAATTGTGCATGAACTGAACACAGTACTCTAGGTGAGGTCTAACCAGAGCAAAGTAAAGCGATACCATCACTTTGCGTGATCTGGACACTATACGTCTGTTGATGCAGCCCAAGACTGCATTTGCCTTTTTAGCTACCGCATCGTACTGCTGACTCATGTTCAGTGTTTGGTCTACTAAGACCCCAAGATCCTTTCCGCACACACTACTGCTGAGACAAGTCTCCCCCATCCTATAATTATGCATTTGATTTTTCCTACCTAAATGCAGAACTTTACTGTAGTCCCAGCATAAATCTTTAAGGCCCAGTTCTCTCCCTCTTGCCATGTGACTTTTCCTTAGGATAGGCCCCTCCCCTTCCAGTTCTAATATTTATTTTCTATCATTAGGATTGCCAACTCCAGGTTGGGAAGTAACTGGAGATTTTGAGGGTGGAGCCTGAGGAGGGTGGGGTTTGGAAGTACTGTAATGGGATATAATGCCATAGAGTCTACCTTCCAAAGCAGTGTTTTTCTCTCGGTGAACTGATCTGTTATCACCTGGAGATCAGTTGTAATCCTGGGAGATCTCCACCCACCACCTGGAGGTTAGCAGCCCTATTTATCACACAAATCCAGACTGAAGGAAACATTCCCACGTCCTCCATTCCTCCTCAGAGCTGGGTATGTTTTGCTTACCTTGCCCAATCCCTCATGCTAAGTGCTGAAGGGAATCAATGATGCCTCGGGCTAATTAGCAGCCCCAGTCCCAGAGGACGGAGATGGACTCAGCCTGTGGTCTGAGCGAGATGCATTTGCTTCCCCCACCTGGCAGCAGCTCTTCCGGGATCCGCAGGGCTAATTGTCCTGGCTGAGCATGTTTACTATCTGGAGGCTGGGGAGAGGGGGGGACCCAGGCGAGGCCAGAGGCCGGGCTTCTCTCCCCGCCCTGGGGCTGTTGGTGCTGTGCTGTGAGAATCCCCAGTGCTAGAGGGAGAGAGGGGGCCACTCAAGCGCTCAGCAGCCCCTTCAGACTCTGGAGTCTGCTGGAGTCGGCTGACTGCATACGGTTCTCCTGGAAGTGGTTTGTACGTATTCCCTGTCTTCAAGAGTTATGCCAGAAACTACATGGCCTGGGGAGATGCCTTTCTGGCAGCACTTCTCCACTCTGCCCGTGCCAGTCCAGCATATGGAGGTTGCTTCCCGTGCTGCCAGCCCTTCACCTGTTGCTCCATCACCCCTCAGCCTCGAGGAGTTTGCCAAAAGCTCCACACTTCATGGCATCGACCATATTTTCCAGCATGGGCACTATACAGCCCGTCACTTGCTGTGGACTGTGGCTTTCCTAGGCTCACTTGGCTTCCTGATCCATGTCTACACTGAACGGGTAGACTTCTACTTTCAGTACCCTCATGCCACGGCTTTGGAAGAAGAGACCCTCCACAACATGACTTTCCCAGCTGTAACCATCTGCAACCTCAACCGACTCCGCTTCTCCCAGCTCTCTGGCCATGACCTCTATTGGGCTGGAGAGTTCCTGGGCTTCCTGGATAGCAGTGATAATATTGCCATGCCAAACAGTACCGATATGGAAGTGTGGGAGACGCTGAGTAGGAAGCTGAAGCAGAGCAAGGATGAAAGGAATCTTCCTTTTGACTTCAAGGAGCTCCATGAACGTGCCGGGCACCAAATGGGCCAGATGTTGGTGGAGTGCAAGTTTGCCAACCAGTCGTGCCATGCCAGTGACTTCAAAACAGTGAGTTTGCATCCCAGTTATGCTTAGCCACAGGGCTGTCTTCTGTACAGGATGGAAATGCCCCTTGGGACTCGTGGGAGGGATGGTGTGGATTGACATTTTAAGCATATTTGGGCCAAATGGGATTGTTTGTGAAAGGCAAGGGCCAAGGATCAAGATGCAGCATTCAGCCCAAGGTCCTGTAAAATGGTAATACTTTTCAGGCTTTGCTGGGGGCAGATTCTGCTGGGAGCAAAATGAGGCCACTTTTCTTGGTGATTCTGTTCTTTTGTCTACTTAATATGTCCCTGCTTGTGTGTAGTTGCTCTGTAGCCTGAGGCCACCTGCTGGGATCAGGCACTTTCCCCATAATCACTGGCTGATGAAGCGCCACACTGCACTCCTGACATTCTGAGGAAATGTCTTTCTGGCATTCCTTCAGGGTTGGGGATAATCACACAGAATGCCACGGCCACACCGTCTCCCTATATCACCTGGATGGTCATTATGATAAGGCTTCAGTTTCAAATAACTGCTAGTTTGTGTCACTATCACTGATCCTGCTCTTTGCACTTGGAGAGACCCTGCATTAATTTTGCTCATTGCACAGAGCAGCAATATATGGTGGTGCATTTTGCACCCATTTGGGAAGGGACCAGAGCTCCGTGACACATGCGTTGTATTCAGAAGGTTTTCAGTGCAGTCCTTTGCACCTCCAGTTAAAAGATCTCAGGTAGCAAGTGTTGTGAAAGACTTTTCTCTGCCTGAGACCATGGAGATACACTGCCATTCACAGTGAATGGTACTACTGAGCTAGGCGGATTTGGTACAAGGCAGCTTTGTATGTACTCTTTGTCTAGCAAAGGTATCTGTATTTTTCTGAGCAAGCATCAGACTTTCCCCCTGTTTGGGCTAAAAACAAACCAGAGAGACCAGTTTCAATTGGGAAAATGACATGGGCGGGTGGGAGGGGGGAGAGAAAGTTAAAACTCTCCCTCCCCAGTGCCATGGCCGGATCCATAGTTGCTTGTTGAGGCTATATTACATTTCTGGGGATCTAATTATGGATCCCCCAGAGTGACATGTGGGAAGACTTGGTTGCTTTGAGAGCTAATCACAAAGGTCAGAGACCCTGATTAACAAGACTGACAAGCAAACTCAGAGTGTGGAAGCCCCTTCTGCAAGGGATCTATGTAGCATCCAGGGTTGCCAGCTCCAGGTTGGGAAACACCTGGATATTTTGGGGGTGGAGCCTGGGGAGGGCAGGGTTTGGGGAGGGACCTCAGCAGGGTATAATGCCATAGAATCCCCCCTCCAAGGCAGCCATTTTCTCTAGGGGAACTAATCTCTGTAGTCTGGAGATCAGTTATTACATGAGATCTCCAGGGCCCACCTAGAGATTGGCAACCCTAGTAGTATCCTATATCATGGGTTATTTGGGAAAGGGAAGGGTGCTGTCTGTTTTGGTTGGGAACATCAGCTATAATGCAATAAGAAGACCATCCTGCTGTTTCATATTCCAGGTGTGCATGCTGGTAGGTGACCAAAAGGCAATTCAGTTAAAACATTATTATTGCTGAACCCGCTATAAAGCAAAGCCAACCCACCTAATCTGTGGCGTAAAAAAGGAAAAAATTCCAGGGAAGTAGCCCTGTGATGGCTGTCTTGGGCCTGCCTTTTCTGCCACCTTTGGCCCTGGGGGTTGCACCTATGTTCTATCCTTCAGTGTTGACATTTCAGTAAGAAAGTTTTTGTTTCTTCAGATAAATGGCAGATTTTGCTCCTGCCACCCTTGACTTCTCCCTTGCCTGGATGAGGCTTTCTCCCCATGATCAAATAAAGTGGAATTAAGTACTGGTGGGAGGGAAGGGTGAAAGGACTAGATCTGGCCCGGCAGGCAGCCAGTGCGTGCTGCAAAATAGCCATTTCATTATCTCTGCTAGCAGAGCTACAAATGCTATTAACGGTGCTAAGCTCTACCAGCCCTACAGCCCCCTAGAGTGGCTCCCGCTGATCAGCACTCCAGGTCAACTAGACACCACAACATGGATGAAGTGGCAGGGATTTAAATGCCTAGCTTTGCCCATTCTATGCACACCCTTTCATTTTGGCATTGGGGGTTGGTGCATACAGGTATACTTTTAAACAGAACTTGCTGTATTTTTTCTTCCATGGAGTAAACCCAACTTCCCCTCACTTCACAATGCATTTATCAGATGGATTTACCAGTTATATGAATGCTGCTATCAATTGTCTGTCTTGCTGGTCCCCCAAACTTAAGGGGGGGGGGAGGAAAGATGCACCATGAATATTTACTTTCAGTTAATAGTTCTGCTCATTGTTTTTAAAGGAAAAGAGCTGCAAAACTGTAGGGGAGGTGGGTTTATGACATTAAAAACCCCCAGCTCATCGGTGCTGTGCTCTGCTGGCTTCTCCGGTGCAAACTGGCAGAACCGGTTTCTCCTGGGCTCTGTTCTGGGTATGGAATTGTACAACATAGTGAATGCACATACAATAATTCAACCAATCAAACAATATGCTTATGAAAGTACCATAGGATTTATGCATTGATTTATACATTTGTGTTTACTTGGGACACAAACGAACGAGTGTGTTTACCTTGTGGTAACAGCAACCTTGCCTCTCAGCAGCAGCCAGAGGTAATTCACAAGAGGAAAGAGCGACAGTCTATTTGCAGGGAAGGATATGACTCTGCAAATCACTTCTAAGCATGAAATGCAAAGATACCCTGGGACATTTCTACAGAAACAAGCAGCAGTCATAAACACTTAGGACTGGGAGAGATGTAAAGGTTAGCCAGGAGCAGCCCTTTGCCCCAGGACAGGATATCTCACACCCTAAAGCAACCCCAGGGAGGAAAAGTGGCATGGAATAGCCCAACCTAGCCAGTCTCATCAGATCTCAGAAGCAAAGCAGGGTCTGTAGTTGGAAGGCAGACCACCAAGGAAGGCTCTGGAGAGGAAGGCAATGGCAAACCACCTCTGCTTCCTACTTGCCTGGAAAGCCCCCTGCTGGGTTTGCCATAAGTTGGCTGTGACTTGTTGGCACTTCACACACACACACACACACACACACACACACACACACACACACACACACGCACAGAGCAACCCCAAGAGATGCCCATTTCCCAAGCCCTAGGAAAGAAATGTACAATACAGGAAAAGACCGTTTGTTCCATACGGAACTGCTCTGATGAGAGCAGGGTTGCCTGCAGGGGCCCCTGAGACAGTCTGGCCCCTGAGAGCCTTTGGGTTCTGAGCTGCAGTTCTGGGTTGGACCATATTTCCTTCATGTTGGGGAAACCATTTCCCCCTCCTGAAGCAACAGCCTCTTCCTCCTCTGGGTTAGCCAGCCTTGGCAGTCTCCCCCCCCCCGCCCCCCCGCCCTGGTTCTCCCTTAGAGAACAGGTTAATCTGAAATCCTGCCCAGGCTTCCTCATAGTACCTCCCTAAATAAACTGAAAGCTAAACTGAAAGCTAAAAATGCAAAACAAAAAACAAGTGGTTTTTTAAAATCCTCTGAGCCTTGGTCTGCAATTAAGACAAGAGCCGGAGATCACAATGTTGGCTATCACCTGATATTGGAGGGCACATTTCACAGTTCTGGGGCACTTCCCATTCTTTCTTGCCTCCTGATACTGACTGCTGGTTTGTGTGTGTCTGCACGCGCGCGCGCACAGAGCGCTGTGACTACAGGGAATCCCTTCCAAGTCCCTTTCCCTGCCTTACAGAGTCCAATGAAGTTGTTGCTTTGAGTCCATCCCAAGCCTCCCAGTTTCATTGGATTTCAGAAAAATCTTTAACCAACAAATCTGCAAATTGTCATGGAACCTCTGACAGGAGGTCGGGGTAAAAGGGTAATAAAATAAATACTAAATAAATGTCAACATGACAGGTTCCACCAGGCCCTGAAAACAACATCAACCTCTAATGGTGCTTGGTGATATGCTTGGGTACGTGTGCCCACCGGCAGACAGCTATCTGTGCCTACGCAGCTTGACTGTCTCCTAGAGATGGTGAAGTGAACAGCGGTAATATAGGGCTCCTTTAACAATAAATACTGCTGATGTGTTTTATATCCCCCCCACACATACACCTCTTCTTTGGGAAGGTTTTTTCTCCACTGCCCAATTTCAATCAAACAATGGGTCCAGTCCCAATTCAAGATTGGTTTAGGCTGGTTAGTAAGGGTAAACTGGAGTGATTTTTTGATCACCTTTCCCAGCAGCATGGGTCCTTGAAGGGTCCTCAGCCCCGTGTACAAAATAGAGATTGATCGATTTGATTTAGGCATTTGCCTAGGGTGGTCAGCTTCAGACCCTTGAAGGGCTCCTATGCCTCTAAGAATTGTAAACAAGAAAGAATTGTGATCCTTGGGACTTGCCCCATTCACATTGCTATAATGACAAGAGAAATTTCATGGAGGGGAGAATTTTTCCTTCTGTGCAGCTCAGGGTCTGAACCCTGCAACTTTCTCTTTCTCTTCCAGGCTGCATATGGCAATGCTGAAGACTACTTTTTGCCCACTTTCCCTCATGGGCTGCAGACACTCTGGGGCAGAGTGCTTTGTGCATGTCAAAGAGCTTGTTCCCAGGTTCCTCCTTACAGCAAGGCAACATATGCTGGGCAACAGAGGAGACAACTCCTGCTAGCTGAGGCTCAGAACCCTTGTGGTCGGTGGCTGCCAAGTGCTCAGTGACTTGGAGCTGTGCACAGGAAGGGCCTTAATTCAGTGTGACGGCTCCACTCATTGCAATAATGAGAACAAAGTGAGGCTGCCGTGCGGCGCAGTGCACAGGTGTCAGGCGGCTGGTGCTCACTGCATCAGAGCACTTCAGAGAAGCAAAAGCTGAGGATAGGAGGGGGGAGATTTGCTATCAGGTGCTTAGTGATCAGCATCGCAGTCAGACACCACTCCCTGAAAATGATCCATCTTTAAGCCACAACTAGGTGATTGCACCAGCTGCAGTCTTTGCAATGGGCACAGCTATTTGGATAGTTGTAAGCCCAGCCTCACAGCTTGGCTCAGCCAGCATGGCACTGAGACTCTGAGCAGTGACAAAGGAAGTGGTGCCCTCTGACCCAGTGTAGGTTGGATACAGCAAACCAAATGATGCCACCTTAGCACTGATCCAGATGTACCCTCCAGCAGGGAGCCAACCTGTTGATGCCACGTCCAAGCACAGGCACAGGGGTACTGCTTTGTCTCGTAGCATCCGGGAACATCTTCTGTACAGAGTTGCAGAGAACATTGCAAGTTGGTTGGCATTAATGCCAAATTGGAGAGAAAGGGGCACAACAGTCTAGCAGTGCTAAGCCTTCCTTGTGGGAAGGATCATCACGGGATCAGTGGGATGCACATCAATGTTCCTGTAAACTCCTCATACCTGTAGAAAGAAATGGTTATGTATTTTGTTCCCAGGAGAAAAGATAGGAAGCAGGTGTATTTTCATGTTGAAAACCCTCCTCCTCGCCTCCCACCCCTCACCACATGATACAGCACCTGCTAGGAAGGCCACCCTCCCCCCTGGCCCATCATAGCAGCTGCCAAGGCAGGGGGAGGGCTCCATCCTCGAACTGTATAATAACCCCAAGAAGAATCCCATATCCTGCCCCTCCTCCTCCGCCTCCCCTGAGTCAATGGGGCGAGGATTATGGGCCATAAAGCTGTTGATCAATGGAGGCTGATGGGAATTTTTCCAGTTAATAAAGCCAGCATGTGTGGGGAGGAGGGAGAAATGGTGCTGCTTCTCAAACTTGGCCCAGTTTCACTAACAACAAGAAGCAGGTGTTTCAGTGCCAATGGGCACTGCAGGGTTAGTGCAGGGCTGGAGGAGGGTGGGAGCATAGAAGAGTCCTTGTGAGGGACAGCTAGATAGGCAACTGTGGCTGAAGAGGGGAGGGGGCCAGTGGGAGGATTTAAGAACAAGTAGATCAAGTCTTTGGGGAGAGTTCCAGTCTCATGGACCAAAATGATTATCATTCCTCCCAGAGTGCATGCAATTGCCAAACCGGATCCCTTGCCTGAGATTAATTAGGCACATGATAGAGATTTATAGAAGAATGCATGGGCTAGAGAGAGTGAAAAGAGACCTTTTTCACCCCACACAAAATTTTAGAACTTGAGGACATACGATGAAGTAGAGGGGCAGCAGATTCAGGTTTGACAAAAGGAAAGACATCTTTACAAGAGTGATTAAAATGTGGAATTTGCTGCCAGAGGATGTAGTGATAGCTACAGGCACAGACAGCATTACAAGGGGATTAGACCAATTAATGGAGGGGAGGTCTATCAGTGGCTACTAGCCATGGTGACTAAAACGAATCTTCCCGTTCAGAGGCAGTCAGCCTCTGCATACCAGTGCCAGGAAGCAGCATCAGCTAAAGGTCTCGGCCTCTATGCCCTGGTGTTGGAACTCCAGAGGAACTGGTTGGCCACTGTGTGAGACAGGATGCTGGATTAGATGTTAGGGATGCCAGCCTCCAGGTGGGACCTGGGGATCCCCTGGAATTACAGCTTGTCTCCAGACTACAGAGATCAGTTCCCATTGAGAAAACGGATGCTTTGAAGGGTGGACTCTGCGGCATTGTACCCCACTTAGGTCCCTTTCCTCCCCAGGCTCCATTCCCAAATCTCCAGGAATTTTCCAACCTGGATCTGGCAACCGTACCCCCACTCCTTGCTGGTGGCCAGCACTGACCTGGCAACCCTCCTAGATGGGCAATCACTCTGATCCAGTAGGGCTCTTTTGTTCTTATGACTTGGGTAAAGCAAAGGAGGAAATGGAATAATTGCACGGCGAGATGAACTCTAAACACTGCTCTAGCTGGCACTCTGTTCCTAAAACACAAATATAGTGCTTACTTTTTCATGTGCCAGCCTGAGGAGAGGGGGTTTGCAGGACCATCCTAAGCACAGCCACGCCCTTCTAAGCCTTCTAACTTAAATGGACTTGAGAAGGAGGAGGAGGAGACGACAACTTGGTTTTTATATGCCAACTTTCTCTAACTCTTAAGGGAGAATCAAACCGGCTTTCAATCACCTCCCCCTCCCCACAACAGACACCCTGGGAGGTAGGTGAGAGAGTGTGACTAGCTCAAGGTCACCCAACTAGCTTCATGTGGAGGAGTGGGGAATCAAACCCAGTTCTCCAGATCAGAATCCACTGCTCCAAACCACCGCTCTTAACCACTACACCACAGACTTAAGAGGGGTTTAACTGAAGGTTGGCACAGTTGGGTTCTCTCTTCTAGGGCTGCTGCCTATGGGTACACAAGGTCACCCAGAGCCTGGCTTCAACCTATGTAAGAATATTTCAAAACCAGGCTTTTGATTTGTGAAATGAGAGCTTCCACTTAAAGAATGGGAGTTGGTTTCCAGGTATACTTCTAGTTTTAAAAAATTCCCCTTCAGCTACACTATGGCCTGATTTAAGGATGATATTGTGGTGGGGGAAGCATTTACCCGTGGGAGTGTGCAAATCAGTCATGCGTATACTTTGCACAAGTACCAGCCCTGTTTAAACAAGACTCTGTGCGAGTGCAAAATCCCATGGGTGAGTGTGTGTGCTTAGCATCATGTTTCAATCAAACCTGCAACTGGAAGCAGACCAAGTCAATCAAAGAGATAACTTAAAGCAGAGACGGCCAGTTCTTCACCTTGGGACCAACTCCTCCCTGGTCAAGCTGTCTAGAGACTGGGCCTTCCCATCTGCGATGCCACTACTTTCTCTCCCCACACCCCTAGGATGCGTTGGCCCTGCCTGGAAATGTTGCAGCCCTACCTGGTGAGGAAGGCTACTCATGCCCATGCTTTCTTTCCTGATCAAGAATGGATGGTGGTGTGCTGCTCTCAGAACTCTGCTTGTATTCGCCTTCCTTGTCCTTCCATTCTGGGCTTGGCAAAACGATTTTTTCACAGTTTCGCTTAAAAAAACACCCCACAGTCGGACTGAGCTGGTTAATCTCTTTGCCTCCCCGGCTTCAGCCAGTTCCACACTGAAGCTTTCCGTAGAGTGAAACCAGATGGACCGCTATCGCCCTTGCCTTTTTGTCATACTGCATACTGACGGGCCAATATTGTACCCAACCGGAGCAAGTTGGAGTTGGTCCAGCCATTAGTAAACCACTGTGAGCACTTGTCCCCGTGGTAAGCCCATAAACAACATCCACAGGCAAGTAGTCCCAAAGAGAGTTGATTTATTAGAAAACCTACAGGTATACAGAGCCAACAGGTAAATTGGCACGAATGAGAACTAAAGGCACGGCTACAGGCCTATATGGAAGAGCATTGGTCATATCAGATAGTGAAGGCAGCCATGGCAACCCCCCCCCCCCCACGAGAGCAGTTCCCACAGAGGAAAGGAATTTGGCAGTTACCAGGCTTGGCCTTGGGACACACCTGGCGGAATCACAACACACACACACACTCTGTCTCAACAGAGAGCAGGCCTGACAGCCACGGGTGAATCAATGACCATCCAGGTCCCTCAATAGCATCTGCAGCCCTTAGGTAGGGTAGCAGTGGTAAACCTGATAGCAAAGTAGGGGGAGGCTGATTGAAGGGGGCTATTTGAAGAGGATTGGTGATAATCATGGAGCAGTGGCAAAGTTTGACATCTCTAGGGTATATTCAGGCCCACTCTGTCTAACAAGCTTGGTGTGCAGTAAAAAACAACAGCCCTGAGACATTGATGACCCTGAAATTGCTCCCCTCCTGTTTTTCTTCAATATGCCACACATGAGCAGAAAGAAGTTGGATGGCATTCACAAACCCTCTGCAATCCCAACACAATCTTGTTAAGAACCACTTAAGAGGCATCTTAGGGATATGTGGTTCAGGCAATTGTAGGCTCATCTCCCTGACAGATCCAACACGCCCCACGCAGCTTTAATGATGCCAGCCTGGCCCAGATGGCAGCAGCGTTGCTCGTCCCCCACCCCTCAACATGCCAGCCAGCCAGATCTCAAGCCCCCTGTAATTGATTTTGCAATTCCCAAGGTACTTGAGAGAGGAAGGTGGGAGATAGGCATGATTCAATGAGTTTTCTCAGCAGGAGGCTACACAGAACATCTTCATGGGGGGGGGGTTAACAGTTTGCTTAGGCTGCGGGGAATGTGGGAAGATGCTGTCAGGGTGGGGAACTTTTATAGTTGCCTTTTTTCAGTTGTGGCTCCATGCAGGCTGCCACTGTGCACCACCACCAAGTCACGATCGAGGAAGGCCCAGTTCACGTAGAGCAAGAGTGAGGATGCTGCAACTACACAGTGGCCCACAGAGTAAATGACATGGGCACCAACCTCAACCATCACTGCTGTGCAGGCAGCAATAAATCCTTGAACAATCCTTTCATGCTATCCAGCCAGGTCCTTTACCCTGCTCAGACTCCACTCAGTGGTGGCAGCCAGGAAATACAGCAGGCACTATGAACATGGGCCACAGCTGACCTATTGTGCCTCCCCATGCAGCACACAGTCTTGGCTTGCTTGCATGAGGAAACTTGAGCTATTTGCTGTGCGAGCAGCTTTCTTCAACTTGTGGGATGCAGCAGTATTGAACAGCGTAGAATGTTCAGATGGAAGGGGCAGACAGGTGCAGGATCCTGCCTTTGGGACAAGGGGGTGGTCCTTTTGGCCCCCTGCAATGTCTGGGGCTCAGGCTCAGCCTGGAATCTGGGCTGTATGAAAAAATCATACAGATTAGATCCTATTATTATTAGATGGATCTAAAACTCGTTGACAGATCGTACCCAAAGAGTGCTAGTTAATGGTTCCTCATCCACTTGGAGAGAAGTGACTAGTGGAGTTCCTCAGGGATCTGTGCTGGTCCCTGTGTTATTCAACATCTTTATAAATTATTTGGATGAAGGAATAGAGGGGATGCTTATTAAATTTGCAGATGATACTAAATTGGGAGGGGTAGCAAATACGGTAGAAGACAGAGCCTTGATGCAGGATGATCTTGACAGGCTGGAGAAATGGGCTAAAACTAATAAAATGCACTTCAACAAAGACAAATGTAAAGTTCTGCATTTAGGTAGGAAAAATCAAATGCATAATTATAGGACGGGGGAGACTTGTCTGAGCAGTAGTGTGTGTGAAAAGGATCTTGGGGTCTTAGTAGACCAAACATTGAACATGAGTCAGCAGTGTGATGCTGTAACTAAAAAGGCAAATGCAGTCTTGGGCTGCATCAACAGTGTCCAGAGCTTTCCTCTGCTCTGGTTAGACCTCACCTAGAGTACTGTGTTCAGTTTTGGGCACCACAATTTAAGAAAGATGTAGACAAGTTGGAACGTGTCCAGAAGGGCAACAAAGATGGTGAGAGGTCTGGAGACCAAGTCCTATGAGGAAAGGTTGAAGGAGCTGGGTATGTTTAGCCTGAAGAGGAGAAGACTGAGAGGGGATATGATAACCATGCTCAAGTACTTGAAGGGCTGTCATATAGAGGAGGATGCCGAGTTGTTTTCTGTTGCTCAAGAAGGTCGGACCAGAACCAACGGGTTGAAATTAAATCAAAAGAGTTTCCGTGTAGACATTAGGAAGAATTTTCTAACAGTTAGAGCAGTTCCTCGGTGGAACAGGCTTCCTCAGGAGGTGGTAAGCTCTCCTTCCCTGGAGGTTTTTAAGAAGAGGTTAGATGGCCATCTGTCAGCAATGCTGATTCTGTGACCTTAGGCAGATGATGAGAGGGAGGGCATCTTGGCCATCTTCTGGTCACTAGGGGTGTGGAAGGGGGAGGTAGTTGTGAATTTCCTGTATTGTGCAGGGGGTTGGACTTGATGGCCCTGGTGGTCCCTTCCAACTCTATGATTCTATGATTCTATGAAATCTTCAATCACGAGGGTAGGAAAAAAAATTTTTGGTGAGAGCCTTGTCAACTTGATAAAAAATGTTTAGTTCTCAAAAATGTTCTTTTCTTTAAAAATTGCCTAGTGCTTGAAGCATTAGAGTTGATAACATGTATGTATTATTTGTTTGCATTTATTTAAACACAGGGAATGGCATCACTGTAAATATCTATATATCTCATAGAAAGAGCACCTATTCAACTGGCATATTGAATTTCCAAGATAGATGAAGCAGCAAAGCGAAATGGGACAATACCGGAAGCCCATCTCTGTTTAAACCTTGGATTCCACTGTCATTGTGACTGCTATAGACAAAATCAAATGGTGCATTACCTGTTTTGATGGAATATTGAATTTTATGTATGCAAAATGTATGTTTGATAATTGTGCATAAGCAACTGGCATCACAGAATGCATGAGCAATTGTAGATTGCAGGTTTGTATGTTATATGCTTACAGAATATAACTGCATTGAAAAGCACATGTTTTTGGTCATATGTGCTGATAATTTTGTAATACTGTCCATTGGCAGTGCAAGTTTTCTCATTTTGATTCCCTAACCTGATAAGCAGGACTTTAAACTGAATCCTATGGGGGTGCAAGACAAGAATTTAAAGCCTAGCAAAATGACAATAACTGGAGATGAAGACAATAAAGATTTGTGGTAAGTGCCATGTATGTGAGGAAGCATAAATTTGAGGTAAGTTCAGAGACCAAAACCTCGGGGCACATAAACCGTGGATTCCTATGTCTGTTCACTAATGCGCAGAGTATGGGAAACAAGCAGGAAGAAAACTGACAGTCAACATGGGTTTCTCCAAAACAGGTCATGCCAAACTAATCTCATATCTTTTTTTGAAAGAGTGGCAAGTATGGTAGATTAAGGGAATGCTGTAGATGTAGTGTACCTTGATTTCAGTAAAGCCTTTGATAAAGTCCCCCATGATCTTCTTGAAACAAAGCTAGTAAAATGTGGGCTAGACACTGCTACTGTTAGGTGGATTGGTAATTGGTTGACCAACCGAACCCAAAGGGTGCTCATTAATGGCACAACTTCATCCTGGAGAGGAGTGACCAGTGGGGTGCCACAGGGGTCTGTCCTGGGACCGGTACTATTTAATATTTTTATAAATGACTTGGATGATGGAATAGAGAGCATGCTAATCAAATTTGCAGATGACACCAAGTTAGGAGGGGTAGTTAATACCCTGGAGGGTAGGGTCAGAGTTCAGAATGACCTCGATAGACAGGAGAGCTGGGCCATAAGCAATAAAATGGATTTCAATAGGGAGAAGTGTAAAGTACTTCACCTAGGCAGAAACAACATAAGGCACAGGTACAGGATGGGAGAGAGTTGGATTGACAACAGTACATGTGAAAGAGGTCTGGGAGTCTTAGTGGACCACAAACTGAACATGTGTCAACAGTGTGATATGGCGGCTAAGAAGGCCAATGTAATTCTGGGCTGCATCAATAGGAGTATTGTGTCTAGATCAAGGGAAGTAATACTACCACTGTATTCTGCATTGGTCAGACCTCACTTGGAATACTGTGTCCAGTTTTGGGCTCCACAGTTTAAGAAGGATGTTGACAAGTTGGAGCGTGTCCAGAGGAGGGCGACCAGAATGGTCAAAGGTCTGGAATCCATGCCCTATGAGGACAGACTTAGGGAGTTGGGTTTGTTTTGTTTGGAAAAGAGAAGGTTGCGGGGAGACATGATAGCCATGTTTAAATATCTGAAAGGATGTCATGTTGATGAGGAAACTAGCTTGTTCTCTGTTGCTCCAGAGACTAGGACATGGAGTAATGGATTTAAACTAATAGAAAAGGGATTCCACCTAAACATTAGGAAGAACTTTCTGACGGTGAGGGCTGTTCCACAGTGGAATGTGCTGCCTCAGAGGGTGGTGGAGTCCTCGTCTTTGGAGGCCTTTAAGCAGAGGATAGATGGCCATCTGTCAGGAGTGCTTTGATTGTGGGATCCTGCAAGGTGGGGGGAGGGTTGGGGTCACTGGGGATGTGGGGGGAGGTAGTTGTTAGTTTCCTGCATTGTGCAGGGGGTTGGGCTAGATGACCCTGGTGGTCCCTTCCAACTCTATGATTCTAGAACATGAAACCCTAATACAGGAAGGGGATATTGACCTAATTGGTATTACTGAAACTTGGTGGGATATCACTCACGATTGGAATATTAAGATTGAGGGTATAACTTGTTTAGAAGAGATAGACAGATAAGGAAAGGGGGAGTAGCATTGTATGTCAAAAATGTGTACACTTGTGAAGAAGTACATGTATCTGAGCATGGTAGTTCAGTTGAGAGTCTATGGGTAAAAATAAAAGGAGTTAGAAATAATCATGATATTATGGTGGGGGTCTGCTATCGACCACCAAACCAGGCAGAGGACTTCGATGGAACGCTCCTAGACCAGATTACAAAGTTCTCAAAGAGACCGGTTGTCATGGGAGATTTTAATTACCCGGATATCTGTTGGAAGTCCAGCTCTGCTGAAAATGCAACATCCAATAAATTCCTGACTTGTCCTGCTGACAACTTCCTATTCCAGAAAGTGGACAGGGAAACAAGGGGATCTGCTATCTTAGATTTGATTCTCACCAACAGGGAAGAACTGGTTGATGAGGTTAAAGTAGTAGGCACCCTGGGTAGTAGTGACCACGTACTCTTGGAATTTACAATCTTGGGGAGAGAAAAACCTGTACGTAGTCAGACAAGTAGGTTGGACTTCAAAAGAGCAAATTTTAACAAACTTAAACTTATGCGGGGTAGAATCCCATGGTCAGAAATACTTCAGGAGAAGGGAGTTCAAGAAGGGTAGGAGTTTCTTAAAAATGAAATACTGAAGGTGCAATCCCAAACCATTCCTATGAGAAGGAAAAATGGGAGGAGCCTAAACAGGCCAGGGTGGCTCCATAAACAGCTTTTTAAAGAGTTGAGAAATAAAAAAGACTCATTTACGAAGTAAAAGGAGGGCCTTATAACCAAAGAGGAATATAAACAAATAACTAGTGCTTGTAGGGAGAGTGTTAGGAAAGCTAAAGCTCAGTATGAGCTTAGGCTAGCGAGAGATGCTAAACACACGCACACACAAAAAAGGATTCTTTTCCTATGTACAAAGTAAGAGTAAGAACAAGGACCATTGCGAGGACCGGAAAGTGAAATTGTAACAGGAGATGAAGAGAGGGCAGAACTCCTCAATTCCTACTTTTCCTCAGTCTTTTCTCGTGAGGGAAGTGGTGCTCAACACGGCATAAACAGAACATGTGATGAGGGAAGGGATTTGCAGCCTAGTATTGGCATTGGGGTAGTGCACAAACACCTGGTTTCTTTAAATGAAACAAAATCCTCTGGGCCAGATGAATTGCACCCAAGGGTACTCAAAGAACTTGCAGATGTAATTTCTGAGCCTCTGTCCATTATTTTTGAAAGTCTTGGCAAAGAGGTGAGGTGCCAGAAGATTGGAGGTGGGCAAATGTTGTCCCCATCTTCAAGAAGGGGAAAAAGGAGGATCCAAGTAACTACCGACCCATCAGCTTGACTTCTATACCGGGAAACGTTTTCGAACAAATCATCCAACAGTCCTTGAGCATTCAGAAAGGATGGATCGGATCACTAAGAGCCAGCATGGGTTTCTCAAGAATAAGTCATGTCAGACTAATCTTATCTCCTTTTCTGAGAAAGTTACTACCTTGCTGGATCAGGGGAATGCTGTAGACATAGTTTATCTAGATTTCAGTAAGGCTTTTGATAAGGTTCCACATAGTATTTTAGTTGACAAATTGGGAAAATGTGGCTTAGATCCTATTATTGTTAGGTGGATCTGCAGCTGGTTGACAGATTGCACCCAAAGAGTGCTAGTTAATGGTTCCTCATGCACTTGGAGAGAAGTGACTAGTGGAGTTCTTCAGGGGTCAGTCCTGGGCCCTGTGTTGTTCAACATCTTTATAAATGATTTGGATGAAGGAATAGAGGGGATGCTTATTAAATTTGCAGATGATACTAAATTGGGAGGGGTAGCAAATACGGTAGAAGACAGAGCCAGGATACAGGATGATCTTGACAGGCTGGAGAATTGGGCTAGAACTAATAAAATGCACTTCAACAAAGACAAATGTAAAGTTCTGCATTTAGGTAGGAAAATTCAAATGCATACTTATAGGATGGGGGAGAATTGTCTCACCAGTAGTGTGCGTGAAAAGGAACTTGGGGTCTTAGTAGACCAAACACTGAATATGAGTCAGCAGTGTGATGCGGTAGCTAAAAAGGCAAATGGGGTCTTGGGCTGCATCAACAGAAGTATAGTGTCCAGATCGCGCGAAGTGATGGTATCGCTTTACTCTGCTCTGGTTAGACCTCACCTAGAGTACTGTGTTCAGTTTTGGGCACCACAATTTAAGAAAGATGTAGACAAGCTGTAACGTGCTCAGAGGAGGGCAACAAAGATGGTGAGGGGTCTGGAGACCAAGTCCTATGAGGAAAGGTTGAAGGAGGTGGGTATGTTTAGCCTGAAGAGGAGAAGAGTGAGAGGGGATATGATAACCCACTTCAAGTACTCGAGGGGCTGTCATATGGAGGATATTTCCGAGTTGTTTTCTGTTGCCCCAGAGGGTCGGACCAGAACCAACGGGTTGAAATTAAATCAAAAGAGTTTCCGTCTAGACCAGTGATGGCGAACCTTTTAGAGACCGAGTGCCCAAACTGCAACCCAAAACCCACTTATTTATTGCAAAGTGCCAACATGGCAATTTAACCTGAATACTGGGGTTTTAGTTTAGAAAAAACAACTCATACATTAACATCTTTTGCCTTAAAAAAAACCCCACAATAACAGAGCTTTCAATGATACAAACAACTTTTTATTGAAAGGCATGCTTTTGAACAATTACTGTGATGTTTGCTGTTTTGTGCATGCTGATAATTTGTCTACCCTTGTCCCGGGACGAACCCCTCCGGGAACCACCCGGGCTGTGTTCAGCCCCCACCAGAGTCCCTGACCGGGAGCCCACCCACAGCGGGGACGACGGAGGAGAGCGAGGGGGGGCTAAACCCTCCAAGGGCCGGCCCAGCGGGGGCACCTCACCTTGTCCTTTTCCCCCAGGCTCCCGACGCGATGGCCGGAAGGAGAGCCCTCCGGGAGCCAGCAAGGCCGGCCGCCGGGCCCCAGCAGCAGAGGCGGCCGGAACGATGCGCGCTGCCGCACCCCGGCCCGCGCATCAGCTGGGCTTCGGCCGGGCACAGGCGGGGCGGGGAAGAGCTTGCCGGCCAGCAGCTCCCAGCCTTCCCCGGGGCACGGACATCCGCCCTGGGTTAGATTTTCTGGGGCGGGCCAGGGGGGAGGTCAGGGGCAGGGCCTCTCTGGCCTGGAGAAGGATATATGGCCAGAGAGGAGCCTCGGCCGGGGAGGATGGCAGCAAGAGGTTGGAGAGGCTGAGCTGACTCTCATCAACCTGGCTGCGTCCGAGGGGGAGACAAGTTCCGATTCTCCCTCGGACTGGTCTGAGGCAGAAGAGGCTCCTCCGGTCGGACCTCTTCCCAGGGCAGAGACCCCGAGGGCGACGGCGACGCCAGGGAGGCGTGACAACCCTTGGCTCATACTTTGTATGTTTGAGACCAACACATGCAGCACTCAGGTCATCTGTTAGTCTGTTTCTGGTGTCAGATTTGATATAAATCAAAGCTCAAAACAGCTGCTCACAAGCATAACATGATCCAAGCAAAGTAAGGAAAGCAATCCCGAGTGCTTTCATTGACTTAAAATTATTTGGCAGAGAATTCCACACTTTAAGGATTTCATTTTCAGAACTAACTGTGCTATCCTTTGTCATCCATAAAATTAAATCATGACAATGACTGACAAACACTACATTTTCACCATCTGCATTCTCAAAACTCTGCCGGGGGGCTTATTGTTGAGTTGTGCATCTGAGTGGCAAATCCAAGGCAAAACCTCAATGGCCAATAACCCCCCATGCAGAGTTTTGAGAATCTGGATGGGGAAAATGTGCATCTGAGTAGCAAATCCAAGGCAAAACCTCCCATTCACAAATGGCCAATAACCCCCCAAAACCCGGCAGCGCTGTGAGGGGAGGGAAAGGGGAGAGGAGGAGGGCGCTTTACCTTACATACTGACCTGCAACTGGCCCTTCCCGGGGTGGCGCAGGCTTTTCCCCGGTCCCACCTCTCACCTGGAAACCGGGAGAACCAGGAGG
The DNA here is from genome assembly GCF_029931775.1 of Euleptes europaea. NCBI lineage: Eukaryota > Metazoa > Chordata > Lepidosauria > Squamata > Sphaerodactylidae > Euleptes > Euleptes europaea. Next base: position 106,856,666 of record NC_079317.1, on the reverse strand, counting down.
TGGCTGCAACGACCTGCAAGGAGGGAATGGGGTTGTGGTCCGGCCGGGAAACCGGCCGGACGATCCAGACAGCGGGGCGGCCAGGAGAGCGGTGGCGAAGGAAAAGGGCGCCACCGTAAGCCCACGGGAGCCGGGTCGGCGCGCCTCAGGGGACCCTCTTCCCTCCGCAGGCTGGCGACCGGACCTGGGATCGGGTGGAGGTCCCGGGGAGACGCACCGCGCAGGGCCCAACAGCCCCCAAGAACGCAGCGGACCACTGCAGGGGTGGGCGCCAGGAACCATGCGCTGAGGGGGACGAGCGAGGGGGAGGCGAGGGGAGGCGGAGACACGTGCCGCCAGCTTCAGAGCGGCCAGCTGGGCATCGGGCGGGCGGGGCAAAAGGTGAAGGTTCGGACTTCCGCCTTCCGCCCTGTCCACTCTCGTCCGACGCCCAGCTGGCCGCTCTGAAGCTGGCAGCGCGTGTCTCCGCCTCCCCTCGCCTCCCCCTTGCTTGTCCTCCTGTCTCCCGGCCGTTTGTGGGGAGGTCCCTCGCTGTGCTCCTCTCTCGTGCCGGCCGCAGCTCAGCTGAGAGAGAGGGGGAGAGCTGCGTGCCGGCAGAGAGGACTACCTATACGTGCCGGAGTCGACACGCGTGCCATAGGTTCGCCAACACGGGTCTAGACATTACTAAGAATTTTCGAACAGTTAGAGCGGTTCCTCGGTGGAACAGGCTTCCTTCCATGGAGGTTTTTAAGAAGAGGTTAGATGGTCATCTGTCAGCAGTGCTGATTCTGTGACCTTAGGCAGATGATGAGAGGGAGGGCATCTTGGACATCTTCCAGTCACTAGGGGTGTGGAGGGGGGAGGTAGTTGTGAATGTCCTGCATTGTGCAGGGGGTTGGACTAGATGACCCTGGTGGTCCCTTCCAACTCTATGATTCTATGATATGATTCTATCCTGGCCAGCTGGGGCTGCAAATGCATGGGTGTCATTCCCTTTCTTCCCTCTTAAAGCTCTAAGACAGGGACGCATGGAAGGATACTTCCCAAGAGCAGTACGCAGTCCTGTTCCATTCATAGAGAGAAGTAGACTTTGAACAGACATGCTCCCAACATGCCACTATATCTTCTCCAGTGCCTGTCCAGGAACTGACAGGTAAATACCAGGTTATTTTTAGCAGTTCCCCTGCTGTGTGCTGCAGCTGTTACTTTCATTCAGATGAACAGATTTACCTCAATTTCACATCCCAATGAGGCACAAGACTAATCTCCCTGAAATTAACCTTTCCTGTTTCCCAGAGATTTTGTCCCCTGGGCTAGGCCATTTGGGATCAGGGACTAATCTCCTGGTAATGAGGCAGAACCAGAGCTGACTGTCACCATATTCGCTGGGGCATGCCTGACAGCTTCACCTGTGCCAAGGGAGCTACTACCTTGACCAACCCCAAGGGGAGATAACAGCTGTCTAGGACACAAGGCCTTCCCAAATCATGGGTGAGTGGGGACTTTGAGGCTAAAGGCATTGAGTATGTGGGGCAGGGGGATTGCTCCCAGGCTGGAACAAGCCTCAGTTTTTATCCAGCCCAGTTGCCCAATTCCTACAACACCGGAGTAAGGTTGACTGAACTTGAATACTGAACAAAATAGGAAACCCTTTTGCTAACCTTGACAGAGAGGATGTGACCTTATTTTAGAAGCAGAAGGCTTTATTCAGACCTTATTCACTAGGGCTAGCCATTGAAGTGCCAGCAGTCAGGCCAGCCTGGGCTCTCTGTTCACTTGAGAAAGAATCCAGACACCATTCCAAAAACCACCTTTCCACACACATCATGCCCACCAGCCTGTTAGAATCATAGAGTTGGAAGAGACCACCAGGGTCATCTAGTCCAACCCCCTCCACAATGCAGGACATTCACAACTACCGCCCCCACAAATCCCCAGTGACCCCTACTCCATGCCCAGAAGATGGCCAAGACGCCCTCCCTCTCATGATCTGCCTAAGGTCATAGAATCAGCATTGCTGACAGATGGCCATCTAGCCTCTGCTTAAAAACCTCCAGGGAAGGAGAACTTACCACCTCCCAAGGAAGCCTGTTCCACTGAGGAACCGCTCTGTTAGAAAATTCTTCCTAATGTCTAGACAGAAACTCTTCTGATTTAATTTTAACCCATTGCTTCTGGTCTGACCTTCTGGGGCCAGAGAAAACAACTCGGCACCCTCCTTTATATGACAACCCTTCAAGTATTTGAAGACATACCCAGCTCCTTCTGCCTTTCCTCATAGGACTTGGTCTCCAGACCCCTCACCATTTTGGTTGCCCTCCTCTGAACACGTTCCAGCTTGTCTACATCTTAAATTGTGGTGCCCAAAACTGAACACAGTACTCTAGGTGAGGTCTAACCAGAGCAGAGTAAAACGATACCATCACTTCGCGTGATCCGGACACTATACTTCTGTTAATGCAGCCCAATATTGCATTTGCCTTTTTAGCTACTGCATCACACTGCTGACTCATGTTCAGTGTTTGGTCTACTAAGACCCCAAGATCCTTTTCGCACACACTACTGCTCAGACAAGTCTCCCCCATCCTATAATTATGCATTTGAATTTTCCTGCCTAAATGCAGAACTTTACATTTATGTTTGTTGAAGTGCATTTTATTTTAGCCCATTTCTCCAGCCTGTCAAGATCATCCTGTATTCTGGCTCTATCTTCTACTGTATTTGCTACCCCTCCCAATTTAGTATCATCTGCAAATTTAATAAGAATCCCCTCTATTCCTTCTAGGTGCACCGTGTTGCAGAGTGGTAAGCTGCAGTACTGCAGTCCAAGCTCTGCTCACGACCCGAGTTCGATCCCAATGGAAGTTGCTTTCAGGTAGCCGGCTCAAGGTTGACTCATCCTTCCATCCTTCCGAGGTCGGTCAAATGAGTACCCAGCTTGCTGGGGGTAAAGGGAAGAGGACTGGGGAAGGCACTGGCAAACCACCCCGTAAACAAAGTCTGCCTACTAAACGTCGGGATGTGACAACACCCCATGGGTCAGGAATGGCTTGCAAAGGGGACCTTTACCTTACCTATTCCTTCATCCAAATCATTTATAAAGATGTTGAACAACACAGGGCCCAGGACAGATCCCTGAGGCACTCCACTAGTCACTCCTCTCCAAGTGGATGAGGAACCATCAACAAGCACTTTTTGGGTGTGATCTGTCAACCAATTACTGATCCACCTAACAGTAACAGGATCTAAATCACATTTTCCCAATTTGTCATCAAGAATATTATGTGGAACCTTATCAAAAGCCTTACTGAAATCTAGGTAAACTATGTCTACAGCACTCCCTTGATCCAGCAAGGTAGTAACTTTCTCAAAGAAGGAGATAAGATTAGTCTGGTAAGATTAGTTCCTCCAGTATCTTTAGTGTGGCTGCTAAAATGCATCTGTACACCATTGCAACCATTTGATGATATATGTAAACAATGCATATGTGCTTACAGCACCATTTTATGTGCTTACAGCACCCCATCCCTTCTTCCACTGGAGGAACAGGCCAGGGTATGTCACATGTGAGCCATGTTTTAAAGTGCAGCATTTTCTGATTAACTGTCTACCTTTTTTTCTGTTCCTTAAATTGTGTCACAGCCCACCAGCACCCTTTGCTCTCTCCCTTTATTCCCCCAAGAGAAGCTTTCTGTGCCCTCATTCTCAGTGGATGGCACTGGATGGCACTGTGGTGATTTGGATGTGTATATCAAGCCTGCCTCCATTCTCTCACCTCAGTGAAATACATTCTCCCCCCCCCCTTTAATTGGAGGCATAAGGTTAACAATGGAAGCCCATGCTAATTTTATAGATCTAGATAATAGATGTAGGACTATGACTGGCATTCCCACTGTCATAACACCAGTAATTTGTTGGCCCTGGATACAGACTAGCATGATGGCACTCTAAACTAGTGATGATTTGATTTTCATGGACACGACCTTTGAAAATTGAACTCGCCTGGCTCATGATCACCATTTTATTTTGAATCCAGCACACCAGTAGATCCCACTGATTAATTACTTGCACTTTAAAGTGAGCAGTATTTTGAGAAGTTTTGTGTTTCCATAGTTGGTGGCACTCAGGTTGGTGACTGGCCAGATAGCCGCTATTGGCACTTAATTGTTTGCTGGTGCGAATTATGTAGACCATACAGAGTTATCACAGGCATCATTTACAATCATCTCCATTTTGGGTGCATGTGCTGCCTTAGCGCCTGGTGTGCAGCAGAACTCCTGGATTGCACCATAGTTCACAGGTGGAAGTGCAAAAAACAAAACAAAACCCCCCACAAACTGTTGCAGTTTGTGTTTAGAACAGTTGTGTGTTTAGAAACTGTTTGGAACACTTGAATAACATGAATGTGCTCAGTTTTGACAGGAAGGCAAAATGGGCAAGGCTGGAATGCTAGAGAGGGAGAGAGAAGGAGGGTGACAGCAGAGTGGAAAGTATCTGGCTGAGGATAAGGGAAGGAAGGACAAATAGTATTGCGGTTGGAGTCTGCTACAGACCTCCTGACCAGGGTGAGGAGGTGGATGCTGCCCTCCTTGAGCAGCTTGACAGGGTATCCACACGACATGACCTTGTCGTTATGGGTGACTTCAATTTCCCTGGTGTGTGCTGGGAGATGAACTCTGCTAAGCATCCATAGTCACACAACTTCCTGACCTGTCTGGTCAACAATTTCCCTTTTCAAATGGTGCAGGAAGCTACGAGGGGCTCGGTCATACTTGACAATATTAACCAACAGGCAAGAATTGGCAGATGGGGGTAAAGGTGGTGGGGACCCTAGGGGGAAGTGGCCATGTCCTCCTAGAATTCCTGGGAGGAGCAGCGAACACATCGGAAGATAGAGATAGAATTCAACGAGTTCTGAACACACTGGAAAAGTGGGTGGATGTGAACAAGATGCAAGTCAACAAGGATAAGAGCTGATTTCTACATCTGGGTAACAAAAATGAGGGGCATGCATACTGGATGGGGGATGCACTTCTGGTTAGCAATGTGTGTGAACAAGATCTTGGGCTATGGGTGGACTGTAAGTTAAATATGAGCAGCCAATGTGATGCAGTGACAAAAAAAGCTAATGCAATCTTGGGGTGTATCAACAGAGGCATAACATCCAAATCGCAAGATGTCATAGTTCTGCTGTTCACTGCATTGGTCAGGCTGCACCTGTACTGTGTGCAGTTCTGGAAGCCTCACTTCAAAGGATGTGGACAGAATGGAGCGGGTGCAGAGGAGAGCGATGAGGATGATCAGGGGCCTGGAGACCAAGCCCAATGAGGAAGGGCTGAGAGAGTTGGAAATGTTTAGTCTGGAGAAGAGAAGGTTGAGGGGGGACACGATTGCTCTCTTTAAGTATTTGAAGGGCTGTTACTTAGAGGAGGGCAGGGAGCTGTTCTTGTTAGCAGCAGAGGATAGGCTCTTAATAATGGGTTTAAATTGCAGGCGGAAAGGTACTGGCTGGATATTAGGAATAAGTTTTTTACAGTAAAAGTTGTTTGACAGTAGAATCAGCTATCTAGGGAGGTTGGTGAGCTCCCCCTCACTGGCAGTCTTTAAGCAGTGGGTGGACAAACACTTGTCAGGGATGCTCTAGGCTGATCCTTCATAAGCAAGGGGTTAGACTAGTTGGCCTGTACGGCCCCTTCCAGCTCTATGATTCTATGAAGCCATGTTGCTCCCGCTGCCCCAGAGGCCTCATGCTAGAATCAGAACAAGCAAGGAAATAACCTGTTCTGTAAGTTATTTTTTTTAATTGGGTGGGTTTGATGGACAGTGAATGGGGATGGCATAGGGACAGACATGGGAAAGCAATTCAAGAGCATGCATGTAGAAGACGCTTGCAGTACTATTATACAACCATTTTGATTGAGTGATTAAAAAAACCAAGCTTTTTGAGGATTGCAATTTGTGGGTAAACTCCAACTCAGAAGAAGGAGTGTTCACGCATCACTGCTGTATACTGCTGCAAACAGTCTGATAAGGTCTATTTACAGTGAGCATGTAAACACAAGAAGCTGCCTTATACTGAGTCAGACCATTTAGCTCAGTATTTTCTACTTTAGCTCTCCAGAGCAAAAAAGGTCTTCCTAAAGTCTACCTGAGAGAAGAAGGTTGGTTTTTATATCTTGCTTTTCTCTACCTTTAAGGGGTTTCAAAGTGGCTTACAATTACTTTACCTTCCCCCTACACAACAGACACCTTGTGAGATAGGTGGGGCTGAGAGAATTCTAAGAGAACTGTGACTAGCCCAAGGTCACCCAGCAGGCTGTAACCACTTGTGTTCACTGAAGTCCAACAGCCACATCAAGAGACAAAAGTCCAAAAGAGTTGGTTTATTGGTAACAGGTATGCAGAGCTTAGAGACCAAAAGGCAGGAACGGAGGGGGATGGGGGTACACTTGGTTATATGGAGAATTACAGACACAGAACTACAGTCACATCATGATTACGGAGGCAGTCTGGAAATACCCAGTTCCCACAGACCTCAGACCCTGGGAAGCTAAGCTAAGCAAAGCAACTGGCAGCTGCGCCAGAAAACAGCCTTGAAGCCAAGGCGAAGCAAGGTGTTTACAGACAGCCTGACATTCTGCTCCCCTCAAGGCCCCCTCCCACGTCGAGGGGCTGGTTTGTCGGGGTAGGCATGATGGAATGCGCGCACCAAACGGGGGGCGGATACATCGTGGGAGTGTACCCACTCGTCATAGGCGGGAGGGAAGTGCTTCCAGCGAACAAGGTATTGAAGAGAACCGTGATGTAAGCGGGAATCCACAATCTTGGCAACTTCAAAATGCTCCTCCCCCCCACCATCACCGGCTGCTCAGGAGGTGGTTTGGGATGCCAGTTCGGGGCGGCGACACGAGGTTTTAGGAGGCTGACATGGAATACAGGGTGTACACACCTCAAAGTCTTAGGGAGGGTCAGTTCCACGGTTACTGGGTTGATTATTCGAGCAATAGGATATGGACCCACATACTTGGCACTGAGTTTGCCACACGGGCGGGTAGACCGTAGATTCTTGGGGGAGAGGTAAACCAAGTCTCCTACGTTAAAGTTCGGGCTGGGGGAGCGGTGCTTATCCGCTTGAGTTTTGTATTTCCGTTTGGCTCTTTCCAACCAGCCAGGGCCAAGTGGTGTGGACAGCTTGGACCCAAGACTCCACATCCGCACCCCCCTCCTCCCCAGAAACATCAACCCGGCCAACAGGACTGAAATCCTGACCATACACAGCATAAAAAGGACTGAAACGAGTAGATTGATGTACAGCATTGTTATAAGCGTATTCAGCAAATGGTAAAAATTCAACCCAATCATCCTGATGGTAATTAACATAACAACGTAGATAGCATTCGAAAACAGCATTTACTCGTTCAGTTTGTCCATCCGTCTGGGGGTGAAAGGCACTTAACAACCCCTGCTCCACCCCCACCAACTTGAGAAAAGCTTTCCAAAACTTGGCGACATAGCTCCCCCCACGGTCGCTGATTATCTTATGCGGAAAGGAATGTAAACGAAAGACATGTGACACAAAGAGGCGGGCCAACTTTGGGGCGGAGGGTATACCAGCGCAGGGAACGAGATGTACTTGCTTGGAAAATAAGTCAGTAATTACCCAAAGAACCGTCTTACCCTCGCTGAGAGGGAGATCTGTCATAAAGTCCATAGCAATTACTTCCCAGGGCCTGGAGGGGACCTCCAGCGGGTGCAAAAGTCCGGAGGGCTTTCCCTGGGATCGTTTGACAGTGGCGCATATAGGGCAACTGCGAATGAAAGAGTCCACATTGGCACGCATGCCCGCCCACCTGCTCAATAAGTGGAGAGTTTTCAAAAAGCCAAAGTGCCCCGCAGTTTTGGCTCCGTGGGCTAATTGCAGGACTTCCTTCCAAAACACTTTGGGCACATATATCTTAAAGTCTTTGTACCAACAACCACCCCGTTCCAGCAGGGACGGGGGAAGTGCCTGAGCAGTGCGTTCAGCCAGGCATTGGGCACGAAGGGAGTCCAGGAAGGAGTTGGGCAGGGTCACCCCAACCGCGGAGGGGGGTGAAGCAGGGCTTGCTGGCAGTGGTGGTGGGACGGAGGGGAGGACTGGTTGATCTGGGGCACTAGGTGCAGGAGGCGCAGGTGGGACCGGTGAGGGAGTCGATTCCCCCCTTTCAGAGGCTCTGCTGTCCGCTGGTTGGGACTGGGACTGGAGCAGAGTTTGGGACTGGGTTTGTACAGCCAAAACAGGTAGAGCATCCCTTTGCGCCAGGGTGAATAAGGAGACCTTTGGACGGTAGATTTTCACCGGATACTGGGGAAGCCTGGAAAGAGCATCTGCCAGTACGTTCTGTTTTCCAGGCACATGCTTGAGCACAACACGGAATTGAGCAAAGAAGTCAGCCCAACACTGCTGTTTCGCGGACAGTTTGTGGGCCCCCGTAAGGGCTTCCAGATTTTTGTGATCGGTCCAGACCTCAAAGGGAACCCTGGAACCCTCCAGAAATTGCCTCCACGTAGTGAGGGCATGGTGGACGGCTGCAGCTTCCTTCTCCCAAATTGGCCAGTTCAGTTGGGAGTGTGCAAATTTCCTTAAAAAATAAGCGCAGGGGTGAAGAAGACTGTCTGGACCTCATTGCAAAAGAGCCCCCCCCCCCATAGCCACATCAGACGCATCCACTTGTACTATAAACATATGGTCAGGATCAGGATGCTTTAGCACAGGTTCTGAAGTGAATAGCTGCTTGAGGTTTTCAAAGTCAGACTGACACTGAGTTGTCCAATGAATCTTAGCGGTGGGCAACGTGGCAGAGACCTCCTTACCCTTGGTTTTCAGGAGGTCGGTGAGTGGCAGTGCCACTTGAGCAAAGTTGGGAATTAAACCACGGTAAAAATTGGCAAAGCTGAGAAACTGCTGCACTTGCTTGCGGGTGGAGGGAGGAGCCCAATCGAGCACAGATTGTATCTTAGCAGGGTCCATGGTGAGGCCCTGGTGTGAAACTATGTAACCCAAGAAAGTTAATTATTTCTGGTGGAATTCACACTTAGACACCTTAGCATAGAGTTGATTGTCTCTGAGATGCTGTAACACTTCCCTGACCAGAGCAACATGCTCATCCATGGAATTAGAGTAAATAAGGATATCATCGAGATAAACCACCACGCCCCGATATAACAAATCATGGAGGACGTCGTTAATGAGCTGCATGAAGACCCCCGGGGCCCCTTTTAATCCAAAAGGCATCACCAGAAATTCATACATTCCGAAGCAGCTAGAGAAGGCTGTGAGGGGTTCATCTCCGTCACGAATCTGGACTCGGTAATTTCAACCAAGTCCAGTTTGGTGAAAATGCGCCCCTCCTTAAGTTGTCCCAAGATATCCGAGATCAGCGGGATGGGGTAGGCGCTAGTTTGGGTGACTGCGTTGAGTTTTCGAAAGTCAATGCACAAGTGCAAGTCACCTGTCTTCTTACGGACAAAGAAAGCGGGGGCTGAGTTGGGAGCGGTTGATGGCCGAATGAACCCTCGAGCAAGATTTTTATCCAGAAAGTCTCGCAGTATGGCGCGCTCGGAAACACTCATAGGGTAAATTTTACTTTTAGACAGTTTGCAGTCTCCCACCACTTCAATCGCACAGTCCGTTCTGCGGTGGGGGGGCAATGCATTGCATTCTTTCACATCAAAAACATCCTTAAATTCTCGGTATTCATCGGGTAATTGGGTTGACAGCAGGGCAACGGAGGCTAAGGCCGAGGCGGGTGGAAGGACTACCGCGACCTCATGTCGATGCTGTTTACAAACAGGGTCGGTAATAGTATCAGCCTTCCAGTCTATGGAGGGACTGTGCCCTTTGAGCCAGTTGATTCCCAGAATGACCTCGTATCGGATAGGAGCTATGGTAAAGTCTATCTGCTCCCAATGAGAACCAATGCCCATCGCTACTCCCCGTGTGCAACGGTCGACCAGACCCCCTTTAAAGTGGCTGCCGTCCATTTGGGCGAATTGGACGCGAGCCAGTAGATTCTTGGACTTGACTTGAAGAGCTGCGAAAGCTCGATTCTGGCTCCGCAACAGAAACACATCGTCGCCGGCACCGCCAGTGTGGCGGGATTGGCTGGCCCATAGGTTAGTAGCCCAGAGTGATTCCCCAACATATAGGTCCTCCTCGTCGGAATCATCCAGTACATCGGATAAAGTTCCCACGAACCTACGGGCGCGTTGGACGCTGCGAGACGGGACGAAAGTAGGGGAGAATGAGGGAAATCCATAGCCTCCGGTGTTTCGAGGGCGTGTGCCGAATCGTGCCCATTCGGCAGCCAAACGTTCCTTCTCCTCCTGTTCAGCCCGAGCCTTGGCCACGCCATCCGCCACTGCCGGCGCCTGGTCTTCAGCCCTCTTGCATTTAGCCAAGGCCTGGTCGGCCTCAAGCTTAGCGGCGAGGGCTGTGGTAACCAGTGGGAGAGCCTCCAGTTCCAATGTCAAGAGGAGTTCAGAGGGGTCGGTAAGATCCAGCAACGGCTGGATCTGCACTGCCAAGGCCGCCGCACCAGCACCGAAGTCAGGGGTCAGATGCTTTGTGATTTCAGCCACAGAAATCGTGGCCGAGGTCTTGCCCTGGAAGAGCTCAGCCACCCGTGTTGCCACCGCTTTTGCCTCCGCTTGGCAAAGCTGGGGATCCGGTGCAGCTGGAGTCGCCATGTCTGGTGATGCAGGAGAACGGGTCGGGACCCCTGCCTGATCCAACTGCGTGTCACTGGAGGTTAGTCCCGCCAACAAGCTAGTTAACAACTGTAAGTCCTCCGCTGCCAATCGAGCCTCCTCCACCAACCAGTCCAAGGTGTGGAGGTCTTGGCAGGCACTGGTATTCGCGACTTCGGACATCCAGGGAACTGTCGCGGCTAGAGAACTCCACTGAGCCCGAACGAGTCCAGTCAGGCGATTGACTTCTGCGTCAGTACGATGTATCTCGGCTAAAACATCCCGTGCTAGGTCGGGGTCGTCGTCCGCCGTCCCCAAGGGAAGGAACCAAGGATGGGAGCCTTCCAGGGCTCCGGGCAGGAACCCACCACCCGGGGAGTGATCCTGCTCCCATCCGGGTCCCAGGCGAACCGCACGGGGCTCCAGCCACGGATAGGTAACTCGGAGAGCACCGTCCCAGCTCCTATCCGAGCGCCAGGCGAACCCTCCGGGGCTCTAGCCTGGCAGGTGAAAAGAGAGAGTGGTTCCTGCCTTAATGTAAGCACTTGTGTTCACTGAAGTCCAACAGCCACATCAAGAGACAAAAGTCCAAAAGAGTTGGTTTATTGGTAACAGGTATGCAGAGCTTAGAGACCAAAAGGCAGGAACGGAGGGGGATGGGGGTACACTTGGTTATATGGAGAATTACAGACACAGAACTACAGTCATATCATGATTACAGAGGCAGTCTGGAAATACCAAGCTCCCACGGACCTCAGACCCTGGGAAGCTAAGCTAAGCAAAGCAACTGGCAGCTGCGCCAGAAAACAGCCTTGAAGCCAAGGCGAAGCAAGGTGTTTACAGACAGCCTGACACAGGCATCATGTGGAGGAGTGGGGAATCGAACCCAGTTCTCCAGATTAGAGTCTGCCACTTTTAACAGCTATGCCACTGTCACCATCCAAAAAATGTACACCATTTCTGAGCCATGGTCTTTCGGGCAAGTTTCCTTTCCAGATAAGTATACTCCCCAGATCTTGCCCCTCACAATGGTGTTAGATTGAAGAGAGAGTTCTGTCAGAGACCAGGGCTTGGACCCTATGAATGAGTTCCATGTGCACTATATTGTCTCTGCCACAAAGGTCTTTTATGCATGGGCTGGATCTCCCTGCTTGGACCTGGGTTCATTGCACATTCAAGTAACCCGGGTTGGGGAAAACTGTATGGATTGGCTTGAATGATCAGGGACGAAACTGTGTGCTAATTGAGCCATGAATACAGAAAAATAGTCTCCCAAGCTCAAATCAAGTCCCACCCCTTTAAATGCTGCTCTGTAATTGGCTTGCCTCACAGTGCTCCCTGTGAGAGAAGATTTCCTTCCCCCCAAACCCAACTGCCACATAAAAAAGCATTTTAAGAACAAAAAACGGAGCAATCTGAAAGAAGGAGGGGGGGAGAAATCCAAGCCTCGTTTTTAAAAAGCCTTTCTTTTGCTCAGAAAGAGCTCTGAGGAAGCAGGAAGCACTTGAATCCCTGCCTCTTTATACACTGCTTCGTGATTGGCTGTGAGAGAAGCCAGTCTTCTGTGTTTCCCCCTAATGCAGTATGCACGCTCTGTGACTCTGGAATGAGCCAGGATGAATGGTTTAATTCGGGACAGAAGAGGAATGGGAACAGCCGGGTTCGTTTTGCGTCGAAACAGCATTGAGCTTCCAAGGAATGAGATAGCGTGCATACTGAAAAATTTGATCCTGGCTGAAACGGAATAAAGGAGGTTAAAGCGACCGTGCGTAAATGACCATAGTGTGCTTTTCATCCATTTGCACAAGGGTCCATTGAAAACCATTAATCTTGCACAAACAGAAGTTTTAGAGGGAAAGGAAGCATGTAGGGTTGCCAGGTAATGCCAGATACTGGCAGGGAATGAAGAAGAAGAAGAGTTGGTTTTTATATGCCGACTTTCTCTACCACTTAAGGAAGAATCAAACTGGCTTACAATCACCTTCCCCTCCCCAAAACAGGCACCCTGTGAGGTAGGTGGGGCTGAGAGAGTGTGACTAGCCCAAGGTCACCCAGCTGGCTTCACATGTAGGACTGGGGAAACAAATTCAGTTCACCAGATTAACCTCCGCCACTCATGTGGGGAGTGGGGGATGGGAGGGCAAGGTTGCCAGATCCAGGTTGGGAAACTCCTGGAGATTTGGGGATGGAGCCTGGGGCCTCAGTAGTGTACAATGCCATAGAGTCCACCCTCCAAAGCATCCATTTTCTCCACGGGAACTGATCTCTGTTGTCTGGAGATAAGATGTAATTCCGGGGGGTCCCCAGGTCCCACCTGGAGGTTGGCATCCCTAGAAGCATGCGGTGTAGCAGAGATCAGCTATTGCTAAAGAGAGATATGTTTTAAAACTTATGCCTCACATTTCTACCCAAAAAGGGATGCAAGATGATACACAACAAAAAAAATATACAACACATTCTGTATGTAACAGTGGAGCCTGACCCGGGGACCCAGTCATGCTTCCCTTCCTACTGTGCCAGCTGTGGCTCTCTGCTTTGCTGGAAGATGATGAGGCAGGGAGGGAGGGATTTCTGCACTGATGTGATCATAGGATCTGATATGTCAGTCTTCTATACCTGAGGCTTATAGAGGAGCAGCGATGATTTGTTAATAGCACCTGCTCCTCAGCACTTAAGGACTGTTTCATTCAGTGTGTGTTTGTGTGTTTAAGGGGGGGGGAGAAAGAGAGAGAAAGAGGGAAAAGCCTATGTTTCTAGGTTCAAAGGAATCACCCTTTAAAAAAAAAAAGGATTAGTTCATGAGATGCCTAAGAGACTAATCTGTGAACCAGGAAGTACATGGTTGAGATGCTATATCTGCCATAAACTCATTCACTTGCTCTCCTCCCACACCCATTATGCAAAATGGCAACAGTAATGCAGCTGACCTTCCATACAGGGTTGTGGTAAGGATGATTAAGATAATGGCTGGATCCAACCAGCCTTTTCACTTAATCTTGCCCAGTTACCTTCCACACTAAATCCGTTTTCCCACACGGCTTTAGCACATGCAAGGCCAATGATTCTTAGCCGAGCCTGTTTTGGTGGTCACCCCTCCTTCCTTGTTCACCATCATAAAGGGTGGCTGTACCAAATCCAATGTATGGGAAGAGCCTTTGGATGCTCAGAGAAGGTGCTACACAGTGGTGCTACACAGTAGTAGTGGTGGCAGCTCTGCTATCTAAGAATGACATTGACTTACATGTGGCACAAACCCAACAGAAAGCTCACAGCCATCAGCCTGGCATATGTTATAGTTTGTGTTCATCTCATTAATCCCAGTAGAATTGCCCCATCCTTCATGCCACCGAAGAGTACAGATGGTTGCAGAGTAGTATGGCACTTATTGACTGCTCCTCCATATCAATATTCTCTTTTCTTGGTTTCCACAGAACTTCCTTCCTTCTTTCCTCCTTCCCTCCCTCCCTCCCTCCCTTCCAGAGGCCAGACCCTGCCAGGAAGAAAGAAGCATGACTTTCTTCCTCAGTTTCAACCTCAGCAAATATGAAGAAGAGCTCCTGTTTGATGCTCCTCCCTTATGTCCCAAATATGTTTCCTCCTAGAAGATAACTGCTTATTCTCTTCTACTGGCATCTAAGACTACTCTCTCATGGGACCAAGTGGGCATCTCTCTATCAGCCACCTTTAAGGCATGAGAGCAGGTGGTGCATGAAGTAAACTGGCAGTTGGTTTGTATTCTGTCCTGGTTCTGGCAGTGTCTCAGCAGTCTGGACTCGCTTGGGCAATCTGGGTGCCCTGAATCCCTGGCTGAAGGAAACAATCTTGGTATTCAGCTTCCACAGGCATAGTGAGATATGGCAGCAGTGAGAGATCCCACGCCACCAGCCCTAGGCCTGGCCGCCAATCCCAGCAGTCTTCCGGCCAGAAAGTTGCTGAGCCCTGAGCCTGGGGTGGCTTTGGCAACTGCTTCAGGCATCTTAGCCAACAGCAAGAAGCCACTGGCCCATCTGCTGTGCCCAGTGCCAACAAGTAGGTGGACAGTCTCAAGAGCCTGAAGAGGGAAGCTGCCTTACACAGAGCTGGGCAGATGAGAGGCTGCCGGTGAGACACGCCAGAGCCTGGCACTCTCTGATAATCAAATTTATTTAGGAATTAACTCCTTTTCCTGGTGGCTGTAGTGGGTGTGCTTTCAGGGGAGGCTGTCATTCATGGCTTGCACACGGATGAGGAGGCTGACATAGCAGGCAGGGTATGCACTGAGCAATCCCATTTATAATTGCAGGGATTGCTGCGAGGGGAGTGTGGCCTGTCATTAGAGCAGCACTGCCAGGCCATCAATAACCCCCTCCCTGGGCTCATAGCACAGCCAACTTATTATTTACGCTAACATGTTTCATGCCAGAGACTGCTTGAGTGCCAGCACTGCTGCTCAAAATGGGTGTTATCACAAACAGCTGGCTCTAGCCCCATTGGCATTCTCCCTTCACCTCTGGCAATGCCTCGCTGGCTCTTTAGGATGGGCAGAGTCAAGGAACATTTCTCCTTCACAAAATGCAAGCAATCTTTCCTCTTACTTCTCTCTTCTCTGGTATGAGTGGTTTTCATACCCTGTTTCAGGGGACTCTGGGAGTTTAGGGGAACTTATCAGGATTCCTTAATGAGAAAATCAGTAATGGAGAAGATGCACGGAGCACAGTTGTCCACCACAACCATCTTCTCCTACGTCATGCAGCTGTAGAGGTGTGAGGGTGGATGTTTCCTAGGGCACCCCTGCAAGGTAGCTGCAATCCTAAGTATACTTACTAAGAAGTAAGTCCCATTGAACTCAGCGAATTTACTTCTGAGTATACATGTTTATGGGGTGCACTGAGTGAGACCCAACAGGCTTGGCCAGGCAAGTGCCTTGTGTGGACGATGTGTGCACCTTAGAGCATACTTCAAAATCTTCTGCAGTATTCAGGGATTCCTGGCAAATGTGCAAGGATTCCGCAACCAAGAAAGAGAAAGCTTCCTGCGGGTAGGTAGTTTGAAAACTACTGTCATCTATCAACAGCCTTTTCTAATATCCTAAAATTCCTAGCTCTGCTATCAGCTGGACCCTACACAATCTCTCTTGCTCAGCACCATGTGCCATAGTTATCCCTCTTGGGCAGTGGCCAACTAGCCTGGAACTGGATATTCTGCTCTTCAGCTTCCATCTTGGAGAGCTTGAGAGAAACTTCTAAGGGCATAGTTCTGACATTCCCTGGCCCATTGGTGAAGCTGCTTACAACATGGCAGCTAGAAAAGGAGCAGGAAAAACCAAAGAACGCAATCAAGGGGCCTGAGAATCTTCCCTACAAGGAAAGGCTAAAGAATTTGGAGCTTTTTACTTTAGAAACAAGAGGGGGCTGATATGAGAGAGGTTTACAAATTATGCATGGAGTAGAAGTGGATGGAAAGAACTTTTTCTCCCTCTTCCAGAGAACTTTTTTCTCACCAGTAAAGGTTAATGTATCCTTTCCCTTGATTCTTGTGTGCCACCCTCCCAAAAAGGCACCCCCTCTCCACTCCCTCCTCCCCTTCCCTCCAAGCAATCAGGACACTACCCTTCTAATGGTCTGGTCACCCCTAAGTCCATGGCTGGATGGGGAATAGTTTGTTTGGTCCTGGCAGAATCAAGAGATTTGTAGCACATATAGTTTGGGTATCATGCATGGGATCCTGGGCCTTGGTCACTAGGCTCTTATCATTTTCCAAGACCTACACAATTCCCCAGTGCTCCCCACTAGGACCTGTTCTGTCTTCTCTTGCTTCCTTGCACCCTCTAACAACTCCCATTCCCATCTTGTACTCTCAGCGACAGCGGCAGCAGGCCTAGCTTCCTGGGCAGATATTCCATCCACCCAAGTGATGGGCTGGCCCTGCATCTATGGCTAATGACAGGTGAATTTGAGATAACTTCAGAATAGGGGGAACCCACCACTTAGAGGGAGGTAAGGGGTTACAACACAGGATCGTAGGCAAAGTGACGGGAACAGAATAGAAATAGAAAGGGATGCCAAGTATTGCAGTGCAATGCTGGAGTAATCCCCCACCCTCAATATGCTGCCAAACAATTCTCTGCAACCCCAAATCCTCCACTTTCCTTTCCTGCTGGGATCCATCCTCCCCTCCCCCTGGAACAGCCCCAGCTTCATCTGCTGGCCCCAGGGAAGCTGCTATCTCAGCAGCTCAGACACAGGCTAGGCTCTGCATCCAGCTGCCTCCGGGAACATCTGTGTCGGGTTCACGTTGGTGAATTATTTAAAGCTTTCTCTGGTGCGGCGTAAAGATAATAAAGCCGGAAATGAAAGAATCGATAGCACAAACTGAAGCGGGGCTGGGGACTGCCTCCCTAGTGACTCCGGGCGCAGGTGGAGGCAGATTTTGGGGAATTGCTGGACTGGCACAGCCTCCTGTTTGGAGAAAGCAAGAATTGCACTGTGCTCCAGATCCTCCTCCCTTGCATACAAAGCCCTTATGAACAGAGCAGCTTCTTCCACTCTGAACTGTCGCTGCTATGACTAAAGACAGATACGGCATTTTTAAGAGTAGTGGCGACAGTCTGAAAGCATCCTGACTGAAATAAATAGAAACATGCTTTTTATCTGTGCCAAGCTCTGGAGAAAAAATGGTTTTGCACGTTGGTGGCATGAAAATCTGGCTGAGAGAGGTGCCTGTTGTCCTGCGCCAGTGACAATACTAACATCCTTCCCTCCTTGGTCATAAGAACACGAGAAGAGCCTGGCTGTGTCAGACCAGTGGTCCCATCTCATCCAACGTTCCGATTCACATAATGGGCAATCAGTTGCCCTGGAGTTGTTGGCACAAATAAGCCAACAGAGGCCGAGGCCTCATCCAGATGATGCCTCCTAGCCCAGGTGTTCAGAGATACACTGCCTCTGAATATGAGGGCTTCCTTTAGCAATCATGGCTCGTAGCCGTTGATGAACCTCTCCTCCATCAACCTATGTAATCCCCCTTTAAAGCCTCTATGGCAGTGATGGTGAACCTTTTAGAGACTGAGTGCCCAAACTGCAACCCAAAACCCACTTATTTATCGCAAAGTGCCAACACAGCAATTTAACCTGGGGGTTTATTGTCGAAGGCTTTCACGGTCAGAGTTCATTGGTTCTTGTAGGTTATCCGGGCTGTGTAACACGTGGTCTTGGAATTTTCTTTCCTGACGTTTCGCCAGCAACTGTGGCAGGCATCTTCAGAGTAGTAACACTGAAGGACAGTTTCTCTCAGTGTCAAGGGACAATGATTAGCACATTACTTTTGCAGGACAATACTCAGCTCAAACCCAACCCCTTTCTGACTATATATTACTCTTCCTACACCCTTGACACTGAGAAACACTGTCCTTCAGTGTTACTACTCTGAAGATACCTGCCACAGTTGCTGGCGAAACGTCAGGAAAGAAAATTCCAAGACCACGGTTACACAGCCCGGATAACCTACAAGAACCACTGGGGGTTTAGTTTAGAAAAAACAACTCATACGTTAACATCTTTTGCCTTAAAAGAAAAACACAATAACAGAGCTTTCAATGATACAAACAACTTTTTATTGAAAGGCATGCTTTTGAACAATTACTGTGATTTTTGCTGTTGTGTGCATGCTGATAATTTGTCTACCCTTGGCTCATACTTTGTACGTTTGAGAGCAACACATGCAGTACTCAGGTCATCTGTTAGTCTGTTTCTGGTGTCAGATTTGATATAATTCAAAGCTGAAAACATCTGCTCACAAGCATAAGATGATCCAAACAAAGTAGTAGTCATAAGAACATTAAGACAAGCCATGCTGGATCAGACCAAGGCCCATCAAGTCCAGCAGTCTGCTCACACAGTGGCCATCTAGGTGCCTCTAGGAAGCCCACAAACAAGATTACTGCAGCAGCATTATCCTGCCTATGTTCCACAGCACCTACAGGCATGCTCCTTTAATACTGGAGAGAATAGGTATGCCTCATGACTAGTATCCATTTTGACTAACAGCCATGGATAGCCCTCTTCTCCATGAACATGTCCACTCCCCTCTTAAAGCCTTCCAAATTGGCAGCCATCACCACATCCTGGGTCAGGGAGTTCCACAATTTAACTATGCGTTATATGAAGAAATACTTCCTTTCATCTGTTTTGAATCTCTCACCCTCCAGCTTCAGCAGATGACCCCGCATTCTAGTATTATGAGAGAGGGAGAAGCTGTCCACTCTCTCCATACCATGCATAATTTTATAGACCTCAATCATGTCTCCCCTTACCCACCTTTTTTCTAAACTAAACAGCCCTAAGTATTTTAACTGCTCCTCATAGGGCAGTTGCTCTAGCCCCCCGATCATTTTGGTTGCTCTTTTCTTCTCAAGCTCTGTAATATCCTTTTTTAGATGTGGTGACCAGAACTGTACCCATTATTCCAAGTGTGGTCTCACCATAGATTTATATAAGGGGAGTATGATAGCAACAGTTTTTTCTCTGTTCCTTGTCTAGTTACTGCCAGCATGGAATTTGCCTTCTTCACAGCAGCCACACAACTGGGTTGACATTTTCGTTGAGCTATCTACTACCACTGTAAACTATGCATCACTTTACTCTTGCTCACATTGAATCTCATTTGCCATTTTAATGCCCATTCCTCTAGTTTGAAATCTTTTTGGAGCTCTTCACAATCTGTTTTTGTTTTAACCACCCTAAATAATTTGGTGTCATCTGTAAACTTGGCCACCTTGCTGTTCACCCACAACTCCAGGTCACTGATGAATGGGTTGAAAAGCACCGGTCCCTACACAGATCCCTGAGGGACCCCACCACTGCTTACATCTCTCCATTGTGAGAACTGACCATTTATTCCTACTCTCTGCTTCCTATTTTTTAGCCAGCTCTCAGTCCAGAAGAGGACTTGTCCTCTTTCTCATGACTATGATGTTTGTTTACCAGTTGTCCCACATTGCCTGCCCTCCACAGTGTGCGGAGACTTCCTCCCCCAGACTTACCAGTGGGATAGGAGACAGGGGCGGAGGAAGACCCTTCCAACACATCACCCAAAGGCAGCCATGCATTCCGGGTGGCCTCTGGAACCTCCATGGCCCGCAGCGGCAACATGGGAGGCAGGCAAGACTGGCCACATCCCTCCCGAGACAACAAGCAGTGTCTTGCAATGGGCTGGCGGGGACTCGCACACATGCCGGCCACTTAGGGTTGCCAACTTCCAGGTACTAGCTGGAGATCTCCTGCTATTACAACCGATCTCCAGCCGATAAAGATCAGCTCACCTAGAGAAAATGGCCGCTTTGACAATTGGACTCTATGACATTGAAGTCCCTCCCCTCCCCAAACCCCTCTTCTCAGGCTCCGCCCCAAAAACCTCCCGCCGGTGGTGAAGAGGGACCTGGCAACCCTATGGCCACAGCACACGTTGTTGGCCCTGCCGGGCATGCCGCCCAACAGCTGATTAGCGGCAGGGTGCAGGTGGGGCAATGCAAGGCCTGGAGACTGTACAACAGGCTCTCTAAAGTAAGAGGGGCCAGGAAGGAGTGCCTTTTATGGCCTCCTGGGGGTGTGGAGAAAAGTAGGAGCCAGGGTGGAGCCAGGCCAGGGACCTCTCTATAAAGCCAGAGGAGCAGAGGCTGAGGACGAGACTTCCAGCTGCCAGGCTCAGGCATTTGCAAGCACCCTGGCAACCACAGAGGAGGAGAGTTTAGACTATCCCTCTGACTGGTCTGAGGCTGAGGAGGCTCTCCCAGCTCAACCTGAGAAGGTCTTGGAGGGACCGCTAAAGGCCACAAGGGGACCACCCGAGGAGACCGCAGGGGAACCCCCAGGTGCCACAGCAGTCTTTGGTGGGACCTTTGTCAAAAGCCTTTTGGAAATCCGAATACACAGTGTCCACTAGCTCATTCCTGTCCACATGCTTATTGACACTTTCAAAAAAATCTAAAAAGTTAGTGAGACAGGACCTATCTTTGCAGAAGCCATGTTGGTTTTTGCTCTGCAGGGCTTGCCCTTCTATGTGCTTGACAATTCTATCTTTAATAATGCTTTCCATCAATTTACCTGGAACAGACATTAAGCTAACTGGCCTGTAATTTCCTGGGTTCCCCCTGGTGTTACACTGGCCATTTTCCAGTCCTCTGGTACATAGGCTGATCTTAGGGACATGTTATATATCATTGTTAGGACTTCAGCAATTTCCCATTTGAGTTCTTGAAGAACTCTAGGATGAATACCGCCTGGTCCCAGTGACTTATTAGTTTGCAGTTTGTCAAGATGTTCTAGGACGTCCTGTTGTGTTACCACTATTTGCCCCAGCTCCTCATATCCCCTCCCAAAACATCTGTTCAGGAAAAGCTATCTGCTCTATATCTTCAACAGTGAAGACAGATGAGAAGGATTCATTTAGCTTCTCAGCAATCACTTTATCTTCCCTTAGTGTTCCTTTACTCCTATTGTCATTCAGTGGTCCAACTGGTTCTCTAGCTGATTTCCTGGTCCTAATGTACTTAAAGAATTTCTTATTGTTGGTCTTGATATGTTTAGCAATATGTCCTTCAAAATCTTTTTTTGCATCTCTAATTGTTTGCTTGCATTTCCTTTGTGCAAGTTTGTGTTTGCCTTTGTTTGCCTCATTTGGGCAAACCTTCCAGTTTCTGAAGGAAGCCTTTTTTTCTCTAATAGCTTCCTTCACCTTTTTCATTAGCCATGGGGTTGACCTCTTGGACTGTATATTACCTTTCCTAACCTGAGGTATACAATCTAGTTGAGCCTCTATTATTGAGGAGTAACCCCCAAGCCTTTTCCAGAGATTTAATCCTCCAAACTGTTCCTTTCAACTTCCTTTTTACCAGGTTCCTCATTTTAGAGAAGTTCCCTCTTTTAAAGTCAACTGTAATTGTGTGAGATTTCCCAAGCAGTTTTCCACATACATATAAATTAAATTTGATGCCATTGTGGTCACTGTTGCCAACTGGTTCAGCCACATCCATATGAGTATTAAATCCAGGGTTGCCTCTCAGATTGGGTCCATGACCATCTGTTCGAGGGCACGGTCATAAATGATATCTAGAAGTTTTATCTCTTGGCTTAACTGGATTTATCCAGTCAATATGATTTATCCAGTCAATATGAGGATGCATTTATCCAGTCAATATGAAGGTAGTTAAAGTCTCCCATTATTACTACTTCATCACCTTTGGATGCCTCCCTGATTTCATTCTCCATCTCAAAATCTCCCTCTTTTGATCAGGGGGCAGCTAGAACGTCCTCAGCACTTAATTACCTTTGGGGCCGTTTTCACTTGGAGGATTCTGGCATTAGCATAGAAACACCTCCACACTGTCTCTTTCAACTTGCCAGGCATGTGCCCTTGGGCCTCCTTGAGTGGCTATCGTAACTTACTTTATCATCCCCTTTCATATCATAGTCATCAGTACATCAACTGGCAGTGAATTCCACAATTTAATAATTAGTTGCCTTTTGTCCATCCTAAATCTGTTGCCTATCAAACTCATTGGGTGTCCTCTACTTCTAGTATTAGGGACACAGAGAGAAAAAGTCTCTCTGTCTCTCCTTCCCTGGGGCCAGCTGATTTTATAACCCTCTATCATGCCCCTCCCCAGTCATCTTTTTGCTACACTGAAAAGTCATAGAATCATAGAATCACACAGTTGGAAGAGACCACCAGGGTCATCTAGTCCAACCTCCTGCACAATGCAGGAAATTCATAATTACCTCAGCCCCACACCCCCAGTGACCCAAACTCCATGCCCAGAAGATGGCCAAGGTGCATTCCCATGATCTGCCTAAGGTCATAGAATCAGCATTGCTGACAGATGGCCATCTAGCCTCCTCTTAAAAACGTCCAAGGAAGGATAGCTTACCATCTCCCGAAGAAGCCTGTTCCACTGAGGAACAGCTCTAACTGTTAGAAAATTCTTCCTAATGTCTAGGCGGAAACTCTTTTGATTTAATTTCAACCCGTTGGTTCTGGTCTGACCTTCTGGAGCAACAGAAAACAACTTGAGGAGGAGGAGAAGAAGAAGGAGAAGGAGGAGAAGAAGAATTGGTTTTTATATGCCAACTTTCTCTACCACATAAGGGAGACTCAAACTGGCTTACAATCACCTTCCCTTCCCCTCCCCACAACAGACACCCTGTAAGGTAGGTGGGGCTGAGAGAGCTCTAACAGAGCTGTAACTTGCCCAAGGTCACCCAGCTTGCTTTGTGTATAGGAGTGGGGACAGCCCTTCAAGTACTTGAAGATGGTTATCATATCACCGCTCAGTCTTCTCCTCTTCAGGCTAAACATACCCAACTCCTTCAACCTTTCCTCATAGGACTTGGTCTCCAGACCCCTCACCATCGTTGTTGCCCTCCTCTGGACACGTTCCAGCTTCTCTACATCTTTCTTAAATTGCGGTGCCCAAAACTGAACACAATACTCTAGGTGAGGTCTAACCAGAGCAGAGTAAAGCGATACCATCACTTTGCGTGATCTGGACACTATACTTCTGTTGATACGGCCAAGATCACATTTGCCTTTTTAGCTACCGCATCACAGTGCTGACTCATATTCAGTGTTTGGTCTACAAAAACCCAAAGATCCTTTTCGCACACACTACTGCTGAGACAAGTCTCCCCCATCCTATAATTATGCATTTGATTTTTCCTACCTAAATGCAGAACTTTACATTTATCTTTGTTGAAGTGCATTTTATTAGTTCTAGCCCAATTCTCCAGCTTGTCAGGATCATCCTGTATTCTGGCTCTGCCTTCTACCGTATTTGCTACCCCTCCCAATTTAGTATCATCTGCAAATTTAATAAGCATACCCTCTATTCCTTCATCCAAATCATTTATAAAGATGTTGAACAACACAGGGCCCAGGACTGATCCCTGAGGCACTCCACTAGTCACTTCTCTCCAATTGGCTGAGGAACCATTAACAAGCACTCTTTGGGTGTGAGCTGTCAACCAGTTACAGATCCACCAAACAGAAATAGGATCTAAACCACATTTTCCCAATTTGACAACAAGAATATTATGGGGAATCATATCAAAAGCCTTACTGAAATCTAGATAAACTATGTCAACAGCATTCCCCTGATCCAGCAAGGTAGTAACTTTCTCAAAAAAGGAGAGAAGATTAGTCTGACATGACTTGCTCTTGAGAAACCCATGCTGGCTCTTAATGATCAGATTCATCCTTTCTAAATGCTCAAGGACTGACTGTTTGATGATTTGTTCAAAAACTTTTTAAAAAAAAACTTGCTTCAAGTGTAATTATTGTTACCCTCAAGTAAAAATACAAACATGCCACAGACTTTGCTTGTTACATCCTCAGCTCCCTCACTAGCCACACTGCAGTGATCCATTGCTGAAGATGTTCAGTGACTTTCCTGCCCTTCCTGTTAATTCCCCTGACAAACTGCCTCTGAAGACTCCCTGCTTCAGAAGCAAAAACACTCAACAGATACAAAATGTAGAAACTTGTCAGCTGCTTACAGGGCCCCCAGGCCAGACCCCCAGGCTAAGAGCCACAGGGCAAGAGCCTCTGGTGAGAGGAGCCTTCTTAAATACTCTCATCCCCACCCCTCAACAGCAACAGCAGAGCAATTAACTTCAGCCACACCAGCTACAGCTGGTATTTACCCTGTTCTTGTTCTTCCAAAAAATCTTGCCTTCCATTCCGACCACTGGCCATCCCCACAGGTCATGGTGTAGGAGGCCTTTCTTGATAAGAACCAATGGGGCATCCATCGCAGTGGCTTTGGGGTCTTGACCTAGCACTTAGTGCTACCAGTTGATGGCTCCAGTAGTTCACAGCACTACTTAGAGCTGTCAAGGGCTCTTGACTTCCAAAGTGCTGTTTCTTTGTGTGCCACTTAGAATCCTTTTCTGCAGCTTTGAGGCCAGTTCTCACACAATGCCAAAAGCATCCTAAAGCTCCCCATGCTTTATGTCTGTATGCATGTGTGTATTGTTAACGCAGTGGATGAAGCAGATGAGAACAATTTTTGATAGAATAAACAATCTCACATTCCTGTTACTGCTGTGGGAAATGGCACGGGGAGCATTTTTACTACCCTGCATGGAAACAATTGCAGAAAGATAAGCACTAGTTCCAAAGGGGGTCTAGGAAGGAGAAGATTCTGCAGCCGTTACTCCTCGCTGTTCTACAGATTTGTATTTTGGCTCAATTACCAGGGTTGTATGCAGAAAGCTGTAAGTAAACCAGTCATGGGGGCAGAGTCATAGCCAGAGATCAGGGAACACAGAGTCTTCTCTTGCTAGCCACTTATCAAAAGAGGTTGAAAAGCTGATTTCCTCCCTCCTATGCTATTCTGTATGCATCAAGGTACTTTCAGGTACATAGAACTTGTCGCCATGAAACCACAAGTCCCCGTGACGAGTGAGGGCTTGAGGCAAAGCCTGGGCCCCCTCCTCCTGTAGGGCGGCTTCGGTCAGTTTTACTCAGAAAGTTTCCGGCAGTGCGCTGACTGAGGCGGGAGTTTCCGCCCAGCTCTGAGCCCAAGTGATCACAGCCAGCCCCGACACCTCCCCCCGCTGCTCCAGGGAGAAGAGGGATTCGACAGGATGATCTATGGGGCCGCGGTACTGGGGAAGTCGGGACAGAGCATCAGCTAGACAATTGTCCTTCCCCGGGACGTGCTTTAGAACAAAACGAAACTTGGCGAAGAATTGTGCCCAACGAACTTGTTTGGCTGATAGCTTTCTAGAACCTTTGAGTGCTTCTAGGTTCTTGTGATCGGTCCAGACCTCAAAGGGCTCCTCCACCCCCTCCAGAAAATGCCTCCAGATTGTGAGGGCATGTTTAACAGCCGCCGCCTCCTTTTCCCATATGGCCGTTTTCAGCCTGAGAGAACTTCTTGAAAAAATAGGCGCACGGTTTCAGCTGACCACCCTCATCCCTTTGCAAAAGGGCACCCCCCCATAGCAACATCAGAAGCATCTACTTGAACAATGAAAGGCTGTTCACAATCAGGGTGCTTAAGAACTGGTTCTGAAGTGAACAACCGTTTGAGTGAATCGAATGCTCGCTGGCAATCAGGAGTCCACGTAAGCTTGGGGGATGGCAGGGTGGCAGTGGCCCCTTTCCCTTCGTCCGTAACAGCAAGGTGAAGGGCAAGGCAACTTGTGCAAAGTCATGGATGAAATTTCTATAGAAATTAGCAAACCCGAGAAACTGTTGTAACTGCTTGCGAGTGGTGGGGGTTTCCCACTCCACTACTGCCCATATTTTTTCAGGATCCATTTCAAGTCCTTGTTGTGACACAATGTACCCTAGAAAGGTTATGGAAGGCTGATGAAACTCACATTTGGATACCTTAGCATACAGTTTGTGAGCTCGTAACCGTGTCAATACCTCTTTAACCAAAGCCACATGTTCTTCCATGGTTTTCGTATAAATCAAAATATCATCTAGATAAACAATCACCCCCCCGATAAAACAAATAATGTAACACTTCATTAATCATTTGCATGAAGAAACTAGGAGCCCCCGTTAGACCGAACGGCATCACTAAATACTCAAACAGCCCAAAACAACTAGTGAAGGCTGTTTTTTGTTCACCCCCTT
The DNA here is from genome assembly GCF_029931775.1 of Euleptes europaea. NCBI lineage: Eukaryota > Metazoa > Chordata > Lepidosauria > Squamata > Sphaerodactylidae > Euleptes > Euleptes europaea. The sequence continues at coordinate 106,830,335 of NC_079317.1, read as the reverse complement.
CCCTGATTCGTATGCGGTGATAAGCTTCCACTAAGTCCAGTTTTGTAAAAATCCGGCCTTCCTTCAACTAAGCGAGCAGGTCTGGAATGAGAGGAAGAGGGTAAGCATTAGACTGGGTGACCGCATTAAGTCTGCGGAAGTCAATACAGAGACAGAGGTCACCAGTCTTTTTCTTTACAAAAAAGGCAGGAGCTGAATAAAGCACCTTGGACGGATGAATGAACCCTCTTTCCAGATTAGTATCCAAATAGTCTCTCAAAACTGCCCTTTCCTTCGGGCTCATCGGGTAGATTTTACCTTTCGAGAGTTTGCCCTCCCCCACCACTTCGATCGCACAGTCCGTCTCCCAGTGAGGGGGTAACTCATCACATTCACGAACGTCAAACACATCAGCGAATTGGGCATATTCCCTGGGGAGTTGAGGCGGCGGAACGGTTTCTGATGGCTGTTCCAGTAACGCAGCCGCTTGCTCCTTGAAAGCCACCTCCCTCCTATGTTGGTCACACTGAGCTTGCAAAAGGTTAAGGTTCGGTTCTTCCAGTCTATGTCAGGGCTATGACTCAGAAGCCAGTTCATCCCCAAAACAATAGGAGCTTTTATGGGAGCTATAGTTAAATGGATCTGTTCCCAATGTTCTCCCACTCCCAAAGCAACTCGTGCAGTTCTATATCGGACCAGGCCGCCTCTAAGTCACTACCATCCATTTGGGCAAATTTAACGGGTTCAGGTAATTCAACCCTTTTAACCCGTAACTCTCGGGCTGTTTCTTCGTTTATCAAAGCCGGGCACAGCCTGAATCTACTAAGGCTGGCACTCTTAGGATAGGTCCCCCCCTGGGGTAACACAAGAGCAACCTCCACGTACACATTGTCTTCTTGTTCGCTTACCATCACTGGAGCTCCCTGCTCGAGTTCCAGAGCGGTCTGCCGAGGAGCTCCCTTCACAGCAGACTGACGGCATTTTTTGCCGGCTGGCCCCACTCCTCCTTGTCACTGGAGGACGGAGAGTCAGGGTTTGTAATCCACGGCTCCGATGAGCCGGACATTGGATTTGTAATCTGCGGCTCCGATGGGCCGGTAGCTTTCAGCGGGTCCTGGTTGGGTTGAACTTGAAGAGCTGAGGAAGCACTCCACCTCCCCGTCAAGCCGCTTTGGCGGCGTGGATGTCCTTCGGTGCGGATACCTTCTGTTTCCCTTGCCGCTGGCTGGGAAGGCCCCGGTTTTCCGGCTCGGGATGGGCATTGGGAGGCGAAATGACCCAAGCCCCCGCAAATGAGACAGGCTCCACTTTCAAAGCATTTGCGCCGCTCATCCATGGCCTGCCCCCCTCCTTGCCAGGACCGAGAGTCTTTGGGGGCACCAAGCCTGTCTCCACGGGGTTTGGTCTCCTGGACCGTTCGCTGCTTGGAGAGTTGCAGTAGCTGTCGGCGGTTTTCAATGTCTATTGCATGCCGGACCCAACCTTCCACATCTGGTGGGTTCCCTTGCATGAAACGCTCAGTGTTGTAGCTCCGGGTTGAGTCCCTCACGAAAGTACTGAACCCAAGTGGCCTCACTCCAGTCCAGTATCTTGCTCGAAAACAATTGAAACTCACTCGCATACTGCACCACCGACTTAGTCCCTTGGCGCAGCTGCAACAACGCTGTTTTGGCCTGCTCCCCCGGTGCGGATCTTCGAACCGGTTCTGGAGAGCTACCATAAAGTCATCCAGACTCCGCAATATGCAGGAGTGTAGCTCATAATGGTGCACCATCCACGCAGCAGCTTCTCCCTGCAGCAGCGAAGCAACATACTGCACCTGGCTCTCTTCCGAGGCGAAGGTCTCGCCTTGCTCTCGCATAAAAATGTCCACTTGGACCAAAAAATATGACAATAGGTCGCTTGACCCATCAAAGTCACCTTCAATTCCCGGCGATGAGGTGAGCCTGGAGCCGGGACACCCGGCTGCACGGGTACCACAGGCTGTCCTCCTCCATCGGGTTGCCCTGGTTGAGGCGGCTGCCTCCGCAAGTCATCCAACTCATGTGCTATGTCCTATATCACTGCATACATGGCATCCATCCGCTCGGTCATCTCCTGTCTCTCAAAGTGCAGGTGCCGATGCTCCTCTTCCCACTCGTGTCGCAGAAGGGAGTCCCGTCGGTCCACGTCGACATCTAGCCCTTCCACTGTGGCCATCGGCTGCTTTCGAAGCACAGTGTTGACCCCCGATGGGGCCCATGAGCGGGGGGGAATCTAGCCAGGTACTGAGACGGAAGATCCGTGGTCTGGCATCCTCGCCCGCTCCATCCGGTTTCGGTTCCCTCACCGGCTTCTCCTTCTTGGGGTCAGGATCGGGCTCTCTAGGCACCGTATCATCCCCGCCATTTCCGTTGTCTCCAGGCTCTGAAATAGCCAAAGACCTGTGGGATTGGGATCGGAGCTGAAGCAAAGATTGGCAGCTTAATGTCAGGTCCTCAAGCCAGCCTAGGCCATCTCAAAAAGTCACTCGCTCAGACAGACATGTCAGAAGCAGGTAAACGTTTATTGAGAGCAACTAGTAAGCATGGATACACTGCAGCTTCAAAGCTGCCAATAACGAGCTGGACTACAAGGCATAACTTAAAGCAGGGTTTCATGATTATATCACAGGTGCAAGATCAAACGGCCTGGGAACTGGCTAGATAGCGGAGCACAGGAGGAAGGAGGGAAACAGGAGTCTAAGCACGACACTGCTCGTTAACTACTCAAGGTCGAGATAAAGGGAGGGGGAAGGAATAGAGAGTGGGAACCACAGAGCAACTGAATGACAAGCGCAGGCCTAAAACATGTCAAGAGCCTGAACCTGGGTCTGACCGCTTGTACGGGCCAGACCTGACAACAGAACGTAAGGAAACAAACCAGTGACGGAGAGGAGTGCAGAGCACAGCAGAGTACAGACAGTGCAGAGCACAGCAGAGTACAGACTTCCTCACAAAGCCTAGTGGAAGATGTAGTACTCTTTCATATTCATACCAAAGCAAACTATGGAGGAAGAGACTTCTATTCTCATGAGATCAAAGAGCAATGGTTTCTGGATTTCCAACAACATATATATGTAGCCAATATGCATGCATATGTCAAAAGGAATGGGGCTTGTATTCAAATAGTATAGCGGGCCTAGAATATTATGCCAACAGCCCAGATGAGATGGTCATGTTCTTTAAAAAATATGTAAGAGCTACAAACCATCTTTACCACATTCATTAACACTCTTTACAACAAACAATTTGAAACAGAGGTGACCTTCGCATGTCAGTCACAGCATGCGGTACACCACATTCGATGCTCCAGATGTCCCAGTTGTAACTACGTGGGTGAATCCAAGTAACCACTCTAAAATTACTCAAATGAATTTGTAAAGGAAAAGGATTATGTCTCTGAACAGCTTGTTGTCAGGTCCATGCTACCTACTGGAATACAGGCTCAGGACATATGCAGGCCAGGGGCTGGCTTCCGTTCAAGGCCAGAGCCGGGCTGCTTCTCAAGGTCTGATTCTCATGCTCATAAATCTTGTGTAGAGTTTCGGTTCCTCTGATTATCTCAGACGTTTGATGTTATGGCTTCTCTCCTTGGGACTCGCTATCTTCACTGTTTTGCTTTCCCTGCTTTTAACCTGTACCTCACATACTGAAAGTCATTAGCAGCCTTACTTGCGTGTAAGGCAGTCAGCTTCTTTTAATCTGTCTTTTTGCTCCTAATAAAGTAGCATTGCTTAGGATCACCTGCCTGGGCGTGTGTGCTTTTTGGGATGCTAGGGACAGACGCCTGAGCCTGACATTAGGCTGCTAATCCCTATTCTCAAATTTTCTCAAACCTTTGGACTGGGGATCGTGTTCCCTTCCAACGCTATGGTGGGGGCACCAGAGGAGGACCTCCGACAGTTACTCCTGAGGGAGGCACGACTTGCCCAGAAAGATGCCGAGCAGCTCGCCAGGCTGGTAGCCGTGCAACGTGCCCAGATGGCGGCTTACCAGCTGCTCCTGAGGGACCTCAACCAAGAGAGAGCCGAGTGGCTCAATGGGCTAGGAGCAGTGCAATGCGCCCAAGGAGAGCTAGATGGCTCACCCTTCTTCTGGAAGAGGCACAGCTCGCCCAGGAGGACATGGAGCGGCTCGCTGGGCTGGTAGCCATGCACTGTGCCTACAAGAAAGACAACAAGACCAAGCAGCACGCCAGGGAGGGGGCTGCGCAGATCACTGCAGAGGAAGCCTACCGGTGCACACGGGAGGAGTCCGGGGTATTCGCCAAGCAGAAGCTCTAGCTGCTCATCAACGAGGAGCTCGGTCGGGCCATGGGAAAGAGGGTTCCCCAACCAACCGAGGCAGATGCTGTCAGGGAAATGTGTCCAGACTGCCTGCAGAACAGGGGTGCCGAATCGCGAGCGGGAGAGGACACTCAAGGAGCCGGACCCCGAGACCAGGAAGTCACAGGTTCCACTGCCCCACCTTGGAAGCCCCTGCAGGGGTTGCCTTCCACCATGAGCACCAGGCAGAGGTGCAAGGCAAGATACAGTGCTCAAGAGGGCCTTTGGGACTATCAGTCTGACACGGTGCAAGGGAGTTCAGAAGTTGTGGAGGCAGTTGACGAGGTCAACCAGCGACTTTGTCACCAGCACCAGGAACTGCTTAAACAGGAAGATGTGATGCGGGGGTTTATAGAAAGACTTTGGCAGGAGGTGGCCGACCTCCGTCGGATGCAGTTGGCACCACCGGCGCCCCCACTGCTCCAGCAACCCATGCCCCGGGCGATTCTGCATGCACCCACCGCTCCGTTTGCGCCCGCGGCTCCCCAAGTGCTCGCCGCACCGCAAGGCCCTGCGGTTCTGGGCCTACCCACCCCCCAACCTCCAACACCAGCTCCATGGAGGAAGTTGCAAGCCTCGTTTCATGGTTCAGGGGGAAAGCTCCCCTACTTTTTGCTATAAGTAGACGGCTTCATGAGGGAGCTGGGGGCTACTTTAGTTTCAGAAGAGAGTTGGGTGCGATATGTGGCTTCACTTCTAGAAGGAGAAGCGGCCAGCTGGATGGTCCAGCAGTTTGATCTTCATTCCCGTGCGCCGCGGTCTCTGAATGACTTTATGACTGCTCTCAGACGGCGCTTCGAGGACCCGTTCCAGAGTGAGCGAGCCAAGACGGCTCTCCTTCAACTTCGCCAGGGGGCCAGGTCGGTGATGCAGTATGCGGGAGAATTTCGATTACTTGACAGCAAAGTTGTGGATTGGAGCGAAGCCACTCTGGTGCAGTATTTCTGAGAAGGACTAAACCCAAAGATCCTCCACTGGGCTTTCATGCAAGGAGACCCTCCTGATTTGGAGGGGTGGATTTTACTAGCAGTGGAGGTGGCGAACCGGCAGCAGCTGTTGCACCCATCTAGACAATGCCAAGCGCAGGGCTCTGAGCCACGACCTAAGCGAGCCCGCTCGAGAGAGGCCACAAGACCACCAGGGAAGGCGACTGCCCTGGCAGGGAAAAGAGCAAAACGTTTCCAGAGCGGGGCGTGCCTGATGTGTGGCGAAATGGGTCGCTTGCCTTGCCCGGCCTGAAGGGCGTCCTGCCGCTTCTCTCACGACCAAGGAGGGGACGGCACAAGTCGGTAACAGGAATCGTCGGAGGAGCGCAGTGTTGGAAAGGCGAGAGCCCGCCGCACCCAACCTCGTCCCAACCCACCTCAAGGATCAACGTACCCCAAGGGACCAGCACATGGTGCCACTCGATCCAACGGGATCGCGGATTACAAATGAGACCGGGTCGAGCCCGGACAACTCATCAGCTTCTGAAGAGGAGGGAGCTTGGAGTCACCAAGCAAAAAACGAACCGGGTCTGCTGTATTCATTCATACTCATTTATAAACCTTTAATGGCATATAAATTGTTACAACTGAAACGAACAATGGTCATAAATCTTAAAACCGATAAGGTAAAATCATAGCCAGTAACATCAGATATCAGAGGTTATACGTTTTTGGACATTTAGCACTTCTAAAAAATTGGCAACATCCACAGTAACCTCTGGAGCTGAATGATTCATTAGAAATTGACATTTAACTTTATTAGACAGGTAAAACTTGGGATGTAACCAGTTTTTTAACCATTTTCTACGAGGTGTTTCGTATAGAGGGCAATCACATAGAATATGTTCAATTGTATCAAAGGAATTTGAATTACAGGGGCAAGTCCGTTCGTGAATTGGGATTTGATGGAACCTTCCATACAGTATCCTAGATGGGAAGGCATTGACCCTGGCAAGAGAGAAAGCTCTACGGAGAGTAGGTATATCCGAATTATAAAAATAATGGGGAATACTGTCTGTTTTATTCAAAAGGCACAACATTGCTGAGGAGCAGACAAAAGGTTGAGTAGAATGCAACCATTGTAACTCTATATCTAAAAGACGATGTTTGATTATTTTAAAAATGTGCGCCTCTGTAAATGGAACCAAGTCATCAAGAGAGACTCCGATTGATCTTATTTTAGTCAATATCAAGTTGTCCCAGGATATATTATGAAGTTCTTTTAATAATAGAGATAAAAGAGAACCGTGCTCCGCTCTAAAATATAGTTTAAGCCAGTAACGTACAGTTAATAACCAGGCCTTGGTTTCGCACAGGTTTTGGCCTAGTTCAGAGATGATTGCGTAATAGGACACACAACGAGGGAAACTCAGACTCTGTCTAAAAAAATTGGCTTGAAGAGATTCTAAATCCCGATTAAAAGCATTTACCCAGATAGGGATACCATACAAGACCTGGGGTAAAATTTTAGAGTTAAATACCTTAATTGTGGCAGGGATGTATTGGTTGCCCTTATAAAAGAAAAAGGACTTCAATTGACTCGCAGATATTTTCCCTAACTTAGTGATTCTACTTCTGTGTACTGCCCATTTACAGTTATAATTAAAAGAAATGCCCAGATATTTAAAACTCTTAACCTGTTGGATTTTGGCCTTCCCAATGCGCCAGCTGGAGGGAGACCACTTCTTAGAAAAGACTAAAACATTGGACTTAGAATAATTTATTTTGAGAAAATTTAACTGGCAATATTTCTCAAAAGCTACTAAATAGCGTTTGAGTCCAATTTTGGTATAGGATAAAATGGCAGTATCATCGGCATATAATAAGATAGGGATTGTTTTGCCACCTAATTTTGGTGGGTGTCCATTGAAAGGGTCTAAAAAACAAGCCAAGTCTGACAGAAACAAATTAAAAAGAAGGGGAGCAAGAATGCAACCTTGCTTCACACCTTTATTTAATGGAATTTTATCAGTGAGGCCACCGTTTGAGGAAAATTTAACTTGGCTCGTTGTGGATGAGTGTAGTTTCTTTAAAAGGAATAAAAGACGCAGATCAATTCCTAAACTCAACAGCTTAGAGCAGAGAATGTCTCTGTTGATCGAGTCAAATGCAGTCTTTAAGTCAATAAAGGCGACGTAGAGTTTCTTACTGCCCAGTTTCATGTACTTTTCTGCAAGAGTGGCCAGGATCAGACAATGATCCAAAGTTGATTTATTTTTGGAGAAGCCAATTTGCTCAGGGCCGATGATGGCATTGTCCTTTACCCATCTAAGGAGACGCTGCTCCAAGTTCTTAGCATACAGTTTGCCTAAGATTGATAAAAGGCTAATGGGACGAAAATTTTCAGGTAGGGTTGGGTCACCTTTCTTATAAATAGGAATTATGATTGAATTTAACCAGGAGTTAGGGAGAATACCATATAAATCAATGGAGGTAAATAATTTGGCGAGAAGTGGGGCCCACCAATCTGAGAATTCCTTAAACAGCTCTGCAGGGAGACCGTCCGGACTTGGGGCTTTGCCGGATTTCATGCTACTTATCAGATCAATGACTTCTTCAACCTCAACAGCTGGCCATCTGGGGTAATCTGAGGGGATAATTTCATCAGGGTTGAGCCTAAGATTGGTGTGAGAATGAAATAGCTTAGTAAAATGTTCAACCCAGATTTGGGGTGGGATACTAATTTCAGTGGCTACCGTGGTATCCTTTGTTAATTCCACGAACAGAAGCGCCGTTTGGATAGCCATCCGTTTCGCCTCTGCTTGACAGTCGGCTGCATTCGGCACCAAAGAAAAACCTGCCGGCGGGGCCCCTGCCATGGCACCTGTGGAGTGAGTCTCATGAGTAATAAGTTTATCCAACAAATCAGTTAGTATTTGTAAATCCTCCACCACCAGTTGGGCATCATCCACCAATCGATCAAGGGCTTGGAGGTCTAAACAGGTGTTAGCATCCTCAACGTCAGACATCCAAGGAGAAGTCACTAGAGAACGCCACTGGGTCTGTATTAATCCATTTAGACGACTAACTTCCGTGCTAGTCCTGTTCAGTTCAGAGCGGATGGAACGAGACCGAGTGTCAAATTGGAGGACCATCCAGTCAGCTGCTTTCCCCGTCAATAGAGAAGCTACGAAACGAACCCGGCTATCCTCTGTGGGGAAGAATTGCCCTTGTTTCCACATGTAACTGTCCACTTGATGTAGGAAACAAGGTAGAGTCTCGAGCGAGCCATCGTAGGTCGTTTTCAACCGGGGTTGCTTCCATGGACCGGGTATGGGTTGTCCCGGCTGTACGGGTGCCCCGGGAACTGGTGCGACTGGCGCTCCGGGGACCAGTGGCTGAACGGGGAGATTAGCTGGTGGTTGAGCTGGCACACCCGGCTGAACTGGTGGGTGAACTGGTGCGGCGGGACCAGGAAGAATGGGCTGCGCCGGAGTCACCAGCGCCCGCTGTAATCGTTCGTTTTCCTGGAACAAACGTTCCATTTGACCCTGGAGTCGGTCTACACGATAGTATAACTCCCGGTTTTGAGCCCGCAATAAGTGCACCTCGTCCTCAGGTCCACCCGTCCGATGTGCCCGGCTGGCCCGGAAGCCCGTGGCCCATTGGGAGCCATCCCCATATAAGTCCTCCTCGTCGGAATCGTCGGATCCCCGAAGCCGTTCTGCGAGGCGCCGCGCGCGTTGGGCGGTGCGGGATGGGGCAAAAGCCGGGGAAAACGTTGGTCCCCACAAAGGGCCGGTTCGACCGGGGTCTTTGGGGCGCACCTCCGCCCGTGCTCGTTCTGCAGCCAACTGTTGTTCCCTTTCCCGTGCGGCCTGAGCTTTGGCCGCCACCTCCGCCGCCACAGCTGCTTCTCTTTCCGCGAGAGCTTGGGCGGCCTCGAGCTTCAGGGCAACATCTGCGGTCACAAGCGGTAGAAGTTCTTTTTCCAAGAGGGCGAGGAGCGGTTCGGACTCCCCACCCAACAGCGGTTGAATCTGGACCGCTAGCGCAGGTGCATTAGCCCCGAAAGTTGGGGACAACAATTGTGATAGAGTGGCTACCGTGGTATCCTTCGTTAATTCCACGAACAAAAGCGCCGTTTGGATAGCCATCCGTTTCGCCTCTGCTTGACAGTCGGCTGCATTCGGCACCAAAGAAAAACCTGCCGGCGGGGCCCCTGCCATGGCACCTGTGGAGTGAGTCTCACGAGTAATAAGTTTATCCAACAAATCAGTTAGTATTTGTAAATCCTCCACCACCAGTTGGGCATCATCCACCAACTGATCAAGGGCTTGGAGGTCTAAACAGGTGTTAGCATCCTCAACGTCAGACATCCAAGGAGAAGTCACTAGAGAACGCCACTGGGTCTGTATTAATCCATTTAGATGACTAACTTCCGTGCTAGTCCTGTTCAGTTCTGCGACAACGTCCCGTACGAGATTGGGATCGTCTTCCAGGGTTCTTCCAGGAACCCGGGATCGTCTTCCAGGGTTCTTCCAGGATCACCGGCGGGTCTGGGCCGAACCACACGTGGCAGCCCCTGTTGAATCACTCGGAGAGCGCTCTCCTCACTCCCATCCGAGTGGCAGGCGAACCCTCCTGGGCTCCAGCCTGACAAAGGAAAGAAGGGATAGCTGTCACAATGTCAGCCCTTGGCCCACTTGAACCAAAAACCACATCAGAGACAGTCAGGTCCAAAGAAGCTGGTTTTACTTGGTCAAAATAGGTTAACAGAGCATAAAGAAAAGGGTGACAGCTATGAGGCTGTCTGGCTGGAACTTGGTAATATAGAAGCACAGGAAAGGCGAGAGATTACATATCAAAAACAAAGCAGTGTTCCCAGAGCTTCAAACAGAGTTCAGTAGGCATAACAGTTGGCATAACAGTCCTTGAGTCCGACCGCAGTTCAGTAGGCATAACAGTAGGCATAACAGTCCTTGAGTCTGGTTGGCGGGAAAGCGAAAGTAAACGGCAACTGAGATGCAGGCCTGACATTTTCTCATTCCCTTCCATCCCTCCCATCCCCCTCCCTAACCCCACTCCTTCTCTATATTTTTTAGTCTCTTAACCCCAGCCACGGGCACAAAGTCTGGATCTTCCACCGAATGTCTTTTCTTCCTTCCGTTGATATCCACCCTAAATAGGTCTTCCATCTACTCGTGATTTCCCTGTTCTTGTCTTCCCATGAAGTCTTCTGGCGTATCATCTCGACGATATCCGACTGTATAAATTCAAACAAATAGGTGTGCCAGATTTCTATAGTCCATTTACTTTTATCCTTCCAACCCAGAGCTATTACTGCTTTGCTTGCTAATAACATAGCCTTGAATATGGCCTGATCGCTCTTGTTTACCCCTGAGTTCCCTGTTGTGCTCATTAACATTAGGTTAAAATCTATGGTTAAAGATTTTTTCCTTATAATTCTAGATTTTCTCCTTATAATTTCTAGTATTTGTGTCCAAAAGTCCCTAACCTCTGGGCATTCCCACCACATGTGGGAGAACCAACCCTTAGATTGTCTACAGTGCCAACACATGGGGCTTAGTCCTGGAAACATATTCGCTAATTGCGCTGGTGTTTTATACCATTTTGTAAAAAATGTATGTTCCAATTCATTGAATTTAATCACTTTTATTTCCTCTAGTCCTTTCATAATTTTACCTGCTGTGATTTCTGATATCTGACCTTCCTTACTCCAAGTTTTTTGTAAATATGTTATTGTCTTATCTTTATTTGAGATCATTTTTCTGTAGATTTTTCCTGCCAATCCTTGTTTTGATTTTTGCATTTCTTTATATATTTCTTCCATTGGTTCCTCTGACCATATTCCCCCTTTTTCGTTAATAATTTTAACCCTTCTATAAAGGCCTGTTGTTTTTAGCCAATGTTGTTTGCCTATCTCTTCTACTATCTCCTGTAAAGGTTTTAGGGTTCCTCCTCTGTACATATCTCCCAGTCTATAATATCCTTTTGACCTTAGGGTTTCCCACCATTTACTTTCTCTCATTTCAGTATGCATAGTCTCTAGCGGAGCCCATCTTGAAGTCCTTCCTAGCCATAAAGGTTGCCATTTATTCCATACCTCTAGTGCTGTACGTCTGGGACCTATAGTTAATTTAAAATCATTACTTAAGACTTTTGAGAAAATGCCAAATCTTCCTATGTCACTGTTAATCTTATTTTCAAATCTAACCCATTTCTGGTCACTTTCTTCTCCTATCTCTAATAATGACTTTAATTGAAATGTGGCGTAGTAGCTATTCAGATCCGGGGTACCCCAACCCAATTCTGATCTAAGGCTATATACCAACCTTTTTTGAGTTCTACATTTTTTGCTATCGAATATCCAACCTCTTATCATTCTATTCCAGTGTTCTATTTTTTTTGTACTGATTCCTAGTGGTATCGTCTGAAATAAATACATTCATTTAGGCACCCAGAACATTTTAGTACTTCTAATTCTAGAGGAAATTCCTAAAGTTTTTTTTCTCCATCTTTTCATTTCCTTCTCTATCTTTCTCCATACCTTATTATACCTCTGATATTCTATTAATATTATTTTGTAATATTATACCTAAGTATTTAAACTTTTTAGCTCCCAGTCCTATATTTGTAATTTTATTAATCTCTTTTTTTCATCCCTATTCACATTGACATATATTATTTCTGACAGCCATATTGACTTTTAAACCTGAACACCTTTCAAAGTCTTCTAATATAATCTTTATTTCTTTCATTCCTTCTTTAGGGTTTGTCATAATAACCATAATATCATCAGCAAATAAATTAATTTTCATTTCTTCTTCCTTAATCTTATAGCCTTCTATCCTTGCACTATTTCTTATCCTTTCTGCTAGTTGTTCTATCGCTATGATAAATAAGAGCGGCGAAAGCGGGCAGCCCTGACGAACTCCTCTCTGGATCTGAAATGCTTGCAAGTGATCATTGTTAACCTTAACCACTGCTGTTCCATCCCTATATAACTCCTGAATTGCATTTAAATAATTACTTCCTCTTCCGTATTTGCGCAAAACCTGCCACAGGTATTCTTGGGACAGAGTGTCAAAGGCTTTGAATACATCCAGTTTTAGGAGACCCAATTTTTTTCGTTGACCATGTTGCAGGACGTTAATTATATTTCTAATAGGGTGTGCTATATTCCTGCCTTTTACAAATCCATACTGGTCCTCTTTTATTATATTTGGGATTACCGTCTTTAGTGTATTTGCCAATATTTTTGCGAATATCTTATAATCTTGGTTGAGAAGGCTTATAGGTCTGTATGATCCTACCTCTTCTGGATCTTTCTGAGGTTTTAAAATCACTATTATTTCTGCTTGTCTCTATGAGTCTGGAGCTTTCTTGCCCTTCAAGACTTCATTAAACACCTCCTGAAGTTCTGGAGCTAATATTTCTGCCATTTCCTTGTAGAATTCACTTGTAAACCCATCAAGACTGGTGATTTGCCTTTTTTTAATTCTTTAATTAGGTCTCTTATCTCTTGCAATGTGATATCCCCTTCCAATTTAACTTTCTCAGTCTCCTTCACTATTGAATTAATGTCTTCTTCAAAACCTACTGTGTCTCTTTTCTTATTTAAATTTTTATAAAAGGACTCAAACGCCTCTTTAATTTTGTGATGATTGGTTATAGACTTTTATACTTTTGACCCTTTGTTTTTCCTTTCTATTTTTCAAATAATTAGCTAATCTTTTTGCTGAGTTTATGCTATTTCTTTGGAATTCATTCCTCACCATAACATCGCTTTTCCATATTGTTGCCAGATCTAAAGCCTCTATCTGTTTTTTAAGTTCCATAATTTGTCTCTGTATATTAGGGTTATATCTGTTTGTTTGTTTACTCAGTAAACTTTCCAGTTCCTGAATTTTAAGTTGTCTTTTTGAATACCACTCTCTTTTTATAATTCTTTCTTTTTTTATGCAATATCCCCTTATCACCGCTTTTGCAGCATCCCATAAGATATTTGTAGTGACCGACCCTCTGTTTTCCTCAAAATACAGCTTTATCTGCTCTTTCATATATTGTCTATCCTCTTCCTTAACCATTATTAGATTATTGTACCTCCAATGACTTTTTTTGTTCTTGGTTTATCGCTGTTTCAATACTTATTGGGGCATGATCAGATATCAAAATTGGGTGAGTTATAATTCCTTTTATGTTCATATTGCTGTTCTTTCCTAAGATTATGTAATCTATGCTTGATGCTGTTTTATGTCTACTAGATATATGAGTGGGTTTGGGTTGTAAGCCCATAAATTCATGTGCTTCTTTCAGACCCCATTCTCCCAAATTTATTGTTTTATCTTTTGTAATATTGATGTTAAGATCTCCTGCTATGATGATTTCCCGTTCTGAAAATTGTTTTAAAAGATACAGCCTGGGTGTCATTAGCAGAAGCTAGAAGCAATTCTAAGACAAAAGGAGTAGCAGTCTTGATTCACAAGAAATACAAAGTGGAGGAAGTGGAAAAAATGGTAGATAGAGATGGTAGATACTTATTAGTTAAATTTAAATTGGAAGGTAAATGGTATACAATAGTAAATATTTACGCCCCAAACAAATGGATGGGATGCTCCTAGACCAGATCACAAAGTTCTCAAAGAGAAGGGACGTGGTCATGGGAGATTTTAATTACCTGGATATCTGTTGGAAGTCCAACACTGCTAAAAATGCAAGATCCAATAAATTCCTGACTTGTCTTGCTATTCCAGAAGGTGGACAGGGAAACAAGGGGGTCTGCTATCTTAAGAACTGGTCGATGAGGTTAAAGTAGTAGGCACCCTGGGTAGTAGTGACCACGTACTCTTGGAATTTACAATCTTGGGGAAAGGAAAACCTGTACGTAGTTAGATATATAGGTTGGACTTTAAAAGAGCAAATTTTAACAAACTTAACTTTATGCTAGGTAGAATCCCATGGTCGGAAATACTGAAGGAGAAGGGAGTTCAAGAAGGGTAGGAGTTTCTTAAAAATTAAATACTGAAGGCGCAATCCCAAACCATTCCTATGAGAAGGAAAAATGGGAGGAGCCTAAAGAGGCCAGGGTGGCTCCATAAACAGCTTTTTAAAGAGTTGAGAAATAAAAAAGACTAATTTAGGAAGTGGAAGGAGGGCCTTATAACCAAAGAGGAATATAAGCACATAACTAGTGCTTGTAGGGAGACTGTTAGGAAAGCTAAAGCTCAGTATGAACTTAGGCTAGCGAGAGATGCTAAATGCAAAAAAAAAAGGGTTCTTTTCCTATGTACAGAGTAGTAGTAAGAACAAGGACAAGATAAGCCCATTGCGTGGACTGGAAAGTGAAATTGTAACAGGAGATGAAGAGAGGGAAGAACTCCTCAATTCCTACTTTTCCTCAGTCTTTACTAGCGAGGGAAGTGGTGCTCAACATGGCATAAACAGAACATGTGATGAGGGAAGGGATTTGCAGCCTAGAATTCGCATTGGGGTAGATCACAAACACCTGGTTTTTTTAAATGAAACAAAATCCTCTGGGCCAGATGAATTGCACCCAAGGTACTCAAAGAACTTGCAGATATAATTTCGGAACCTCTGTCCATTATTTTTGAAAAGTCTTGGAGAACAGGTGAGGTGCCAGAAGATTGGAGGCGGGCAAATGTTGTCCCCATCTTCAAGAAGGGGAAAAAGGAGGATCCGGGTAACTACCGACCCATCAGCTTGATTTCTATACCAGGAAAAGTGTTCAAACAAATCATCAGTCAGTCAGTCCTTGAGCATTTAGAAAGGATGGATCGGATCACTAAGAGCCAGCACGGGTTTCTCAAGAATAAGTCATGTCAGACTAATCTTATCTCCTTTTTTGAGAAAGTTACTACCTTGCTGGATCAGGGAAATGCTGTAGACATAGTTTATCTAGATTTCAGTAAGTCTTTTGATAAGGTTCCACATAGTATTCTAGTTGACAAATTGGGAAAATATGGTTTAGATCCTATTATTGTTAGGTGGATCTGCAACTGGTTGACAGATCGTAGTCGTACCCAAAGAGTGCTAGTTAATGGTTCCTTGTCCACTTGGAGAGAAGTGAGTAGTGGAGTTCCTCAGGGATCTGTGCTGGGCCCTGTGTTGTTCAACATCTTTATAAATGATTTGGATGAAGGAATAGAGGGGATGCTTATTAAATTTGCAGATGATACTAAATTGGGAGTGGTAGCAAATACAGTAGAAGATAGAGCCAAGATGCAGGATGATCTTGACAGGCTGGAGAAATGGGCTAGAACTAATAAAATGCACTTCAACAAAGACAAATGTAAAGTTCTGCATTTAGGTAGGAAAAATCAAATGCATAATTATAGGATGGGGGAGACTTGTTTGAGCAGTAATGTGTTTGAAAAGGATCTTGGGGTTTTGCTCCACAGCAAAACGGGTGAGGGGGAAACCACCCGGACTTTTAAAGCCTTTAGAAACGCTTTCAGGGCCTTGGGAGGTTATTGCCATGGACTTCCCAGCTGGGGGAAGACAGTACTTTGGGTGGTTACGGATCTGTTTTCTAAACAAGTGCACTTAGTTCCTTGTTCGGGACTGCCTACAGCCCAGAAATTGGCTAAAATGCTTGTGTCACATGTCTTCAAATATAACTTGTTTCCACGCAAGGTGATTTCGGACCGCGGTAGTCAATTTGTGGCTAACTTTCGGAAAGAATTCCTTAAGCTGGTGGGGGTGGAAAGAGGACTATTTAGTGCGTACCACCCCCAAACCGATGGACAAACTGAACATGTCAATTCTGTGTTAGAATGCTATTTATGTTGCTATGTAAATTACCACCAAGACGATTGGGTAGATTACCTGCCTTTTGCAGAATATGCCTAAATAACGCAGTTCATCAAACCACAGGTTTCAGCCCGTTCCAAGTGGTCTATGGCAAGGACTTCGGGCCCTTTGGTAACGTGGATTTCTCCGGGGAGGGGGGCTTCCCTGAGGTGGCTGACTGAGTTGATGTGATACGAAACACCTGGCTCTGGTTGCAAAAGAATCTTGAACGGGCCAAAAGCCAGTATAAAACACAAGCAGACAAACACCGTTCCCCAGAATGGAACATTCAGGTGGGCAACCAAGTATACTTGTCCACAAAGAATCTGCGCTCCTTACGCCGTGTAAGAAGCTGAGTGAAACATTTGTAGGACCTTTCCCAGTCTCCCGACATATAAATGAGGTCACAGTAGAACTCAGTCTGCCAAAGTCCCTGAGGGATCCATAAAGTGTTTCATATCAGTCTCTTAAAGAAACATGTCCCTGCTCCAGAATGGCATCCGAATCGCCACCGGAGGTCCCGGTGTTGGTGAAGGGGGAACAACATTTCAAAGTGTCAAAAATGTTAGATTCTTGCATCCGCAGGGGAATGCTCTATTACTTGGTGTGCTGGAGACATTTGAGCCCAAGTCATGATGAGTGGGTGGCCGAGCTCCATGTAGCGCCCCCCCCCCTGGTTGATTCGCCAATTCCATTAGGCCTATCCTGATAAACCTCAACCGGCTACGAGTAGCGGGGGGGTGCAGGGGGGGACAGGCTCAGGCGTCTGTCCCTAGCATCCCAAAAAGCACACACGCCCAGGCAGGTGATCCTAAGCAATGCTACTTTATTAGGAGCAAAAAGAAAGATTAAAAGAAGCTGACTGCCTTACCCGCAGGTAAGGTTGCTAATGACTTTCAGTATGCGAGGTACAGGTTAAAAGCATTCAAGGCAGGGAAAGCAAAACAGTGAAGATAGCGAGTCCCAGGGAGAGAAGCCATAACATCAAACGTCTGAGATAATCAGAGGAACTGAAACTGTACACAAGATTTATGAGCATGAGAATCAGACCTTGAGAAGCAGCCCAGCTCTGGCCTTGAACGGAAGCCAGCCCCTGGCCTGCATATGTCCTGAGCCTGTATTCCAGTAGGTAGCACGGACCTGACATTTGTCTCCCATGGGTAAACGGTCATCCTAAAGTGGGCAGCAGAATCATTCAGTTCCACTTTGGAAAAGGTACGGCGGATGTGGATTTCAAATCTGGATACCCACTACCATCTCTTTCATAATACAGTTTGGTCTCTCAAAGCCTCAGTTCCACTTCTAAATTTATTAGAATCGGATAGAGTTTCAGGGAAGAAGGGGTCCTGGCAGCTCCATAGGCTTTTTGTTTTGTTTTGTTTTGAACAATAGGTCTAGTTGCACATGCACTGATGATACTTGTACTGATGTGGGGTGATGAAGTCTGGTAAATTACATGCCTGTTAAATTACCAGTCTGTTCCTGGTTGGAACTGCAGATTTGCTCCAGAATTCAAACTTTGATGGAATCCAGCAGTGTCTCTGTTCCCACTCCATCCTCTTATTTGAGAGAAAACCTGAACATTAGAAAACACACCCTGGGAATATAGCTGAATCAACGAGTATCAAGTCAGGTCAATCTGTTTAAAAGGTAAAGGTCCCCTGTGCAAACACCAGGGCATTCTTGACCCATGGGGTGATATCACATCCCAACATTTTCTAGGCAGACTTTGTTTACGGGATGGTTTGCCAGTGCCTTCCCCAGTCATCTTCCCTTTACCCCCAGCAAGCTGGGTACTCATTTGACCGACCTTGGAAGGATGGAAGGCTGAGTCAACCTTGAGCCGGCTACCTGAAACCGACTTCCGTTGGGATCGAACTCAGGTCGTGTGCAAAGCTTTGGACTGCAGGACTGCAGCTAACCACTCTGCGCCATGGGGCTCCTATCTGTTTAGCCACCCCAGGTACTTCACTTGTACCAACAGCCACACATCAGTTCTCTGCAAAAGGCAAGATGGAGTGCCTTCTCAGTGAATTCTATTAAATTTGCTCCTGAGCTGGGATGGGTGATGACTGCAGGATGTAAAGTCAACTGAAGCACTAGATTTATGGAGCAATGACAATATTTGGATCCATCATCACAGTTGGCTTGTCTCCAGGAAAGCCAGCCAGACACTTAACTGTTGGGTGCTGTGCACCAATGGTTGCTGCAAGGTAAGCTTTACCATAGTAGTTGGGTGACTGTCCAGCACAGCATTTTATGGAAGCGGCAATAACTTGGCCTGAAATGTAGATGGGAAAGACTTTTCCTGATTAATATCAGCCCTGGAGAATACAGTTTGGCCGTTCAAGAGGCAGGGAAAGCCAGAGGCCCTGCTGCTACAGAGAGGCAAAGAAGGAATGGGCAACAGGCAAGAAGGAATCTAGTAGTTCTTCAGTCACCCAATGTGGTGGTTAGAGAGAAGTAACATGCTATTAGAAGCAGGAGAAAACATGCCAAGGTGCATGGAAGATGGAGGGGGGAAGGAGGAGGATGGGTTGGTAGCAGAATATGGTAACTGAGAGGTCGAGCAGTGCAAATGCTGGGTATTCTTCCTTAATGCTTGTTAAGTCCGCATGGGGAGGACACACGAGGTCGAGACGGAGTTCCAACAACAACACGTTTATTGATGAACAGAACTAAGGAACACAGTGAAAACGGCCCTGCTTATATGCCCCCCTGGCCACCCACGGCCACTCCCCCAGATCCGTGATGGGGGAAACCCCGGGTCGCCAATGGCGTGTGCCGGCTTAGGGCCAATGGCGCGTGCAGGCTTAGGATCCTTGGTCGGGAACTCAAGCCTCTAGTTTCCCCCTGCATATCGGCCTAACTATGTACATACATAACACCCCTCCCCCCTAAGTCCGGACAATGCAGGAACACACAAAGTCCTTGAGGTGGCTCGGTCGTGTTCGTACTCGCTGCGAACGGCGCGGCACCGGAATGGGGGTTGCTGGCTGGGTGGTTGGAACTGGGTCGGACGTGCCCTCGGTGGCGGGGACATCTTCCATTGAGCAGTCGGCAGGGGCCGTCTCGCCAGGCGGGAGTAGGTCCTCTGGTTACTCAATCTTCGGCGCTGCAGCTTGCTCTCGATCCACGGCACTGGAACGCCTAGGTGTCCCTGGAGCAGGGGTGGTGTCGGGCTGATCCGCAGGGCGGCAACGGAGCTGATCTATGTGTCGCCGTAGTTCTCGTCCCTCCGGGGTGGTGACCCTGTAAGACACTGGGCCCGTTGCTTCCTGGATGGTGGCTGGAATCCAGGCCGGTCCCACCCCATAGTTGCGGGTGTAGACCGGGTCATCCTGCTCTATGACCCTCGGGGTGGCGGTAGAGTCCTTATGGGCTGGGCACTCAGGCGCCAGGTCGGGGTGCAGTCTGTCGAGCAGGGTCTGGGCAGCAGCCAATGATGAGCTTGGCCGGGTTCCTGCCGGTCGCAGAGTTCGGTGTGACGTGCTGGGTCAGCAGGAAGTCTGCCAGCCATGTGTCCCGGTCCCCCCGGACGATGCGCCGTAGCGCCTCCTTGGTTGTTCGGATCATTCGCTCCGCCTGGCCATTGGTGGCGGGATGGAATGGGGCCGAGGTTACATGGCGGATGGAGTTGTTAGCCATGAACTCCTGGAATTTGGCTGACGTAAATTGGGTCCCGTTGTCGGAGACCACGGTGTCCGGCAAGCTGTGAGTCGCGAAGAGCCGGCGCAGCTCCTGGATGACTACTCGCAAGGTCATTGACCCGACGTTGACCACCTCCAGCCACTTGGAGTAGGAGTCAATGACAATCAGGAATGTCTTACCCTGGAATGGCCCCACGAAGTCTATGTGGATGCGGGATCAGGGTGTGCGCATCGACTCCCAGTGTTGGGTTGGGGCACGCGGCATTTCCGATTTCGACTCCTGGCAGGGTTGGCAATGTTTGACCCATTCTTCCACAGCGGCGTCGATGGCAGGCCACCACATGTAGCTCCGTGCCAGCGCCTTCATGCGCACGATCCCGGGGTGGCAGGCGTGGAGTGCCTCCAGGACCCTTGTGCGGAGCTTGGTCGGGACCACGACCCCAGAGCAGGCAGCCCTTGTGTAGGGACAGTTCGTGTTGGTGGGTGGTGAATGGCTTGAATTCCCTGGCCAGCCGGGTTGCCGGCCACCCCTTTCCCACCCAGTTGAGAACCCGGGCAAAGGTTCGGTCCTTCGCCGTATGGGCGGTGATGTCTGATATGTGCAGAGCCGGCTCCGGCAGAGTCTCCAGCAGCAGGATGTCGTGGGCCAGCGATGGGTTGGGGTCGGGTCCCTCGAGCAGCAGGTGGCTGAGGGCGTCCGCGTTGGTGATGCTCTTCCTGGGTCGATGCAGGAGCCTGAAGTCGTAGGCGTTGAGGAAGATCGACCAGCGGAGCATGCAGGGGGAAAGGATCTGCGGCGTCTGGCAATCCGGCACGAACAGGCCCAGCAGCAGCTTGTGGTCAGTCACAACAGTGAAGGGTCAGCCATATATGTAGTCGTGGAATTTTTTGACGCCGGCCACGACGGCAAGTGCCTCTCAGTCAATCTGGGCATAGTTGTGCTTCGCCGAGAAGAGAGTCCGGGAGTAGAAAGCGATCGGGGCCTCCCGACCAACTGGCAACAGGTGGTTGAGGATGGCGCCAATGCCATAGGGCGAGGCATCGCAGGTCAACACCACCAGCAGGCGCTCGTCAAAATGGACGAGCAGGCTTGAAGAAGACAGGAGGCCCTTGGTGGCCTCGAATGCATGCTGCTGCGGCTTGCCCCAGGACCACGGGGTGGCCTTGTTGAGGAGGCGGTGAAGCGGCTCCGCAACCGACACCTTGTTGGGCAAGAAGGCGTGGTAAAAATTTAAGAGTCCCAGGAACGACTGGAGTTCCTGCTTGCACTGGGGCGGAGGAGCACTGTGGATGGCCTTGATCTTGTCGGGCGTGGGGTGGATGCCGTCAGCGTCGATCAAGTAGCCCAGGAACTCCACTTTGGGCAGGCCCAGCTCGCATTTTTCCCGCTTCACTGTGAGGCCGGCGTCCCGGAAATGGCTGAGCACCCGTCGGACACGCTCCAGGAGCTCCCCCTCGGAGCCGGCAGTAACCAGGACATCGTCGAAGTAGGGAACGATGACCAGCAAGCCCTTGAGGTGGTCTTCCATTAGATTCTGGAAGATGCCCGGGGCCGTGCTGACCCCGAACTGCAGACATGACACCCGGAAAGCGCCCCGGTGGGTGACTATCTGCACCTTGGCTGACTCAGAGTCCACAAGCAGCTGCTGGTACGCCTGGGCGAGGTCCAGCTTAGCGAACACCCAGCCCCTGGCGAGGGAGGCCAAGAGGTGGCTGACGACCGGCACTGGGTAGGCATGGCTCTGGAGCGCCTTGTTTATAGTGCACTTGTAGTCCTCACAGATGCGAACATCCCCATTGGCCTTCAACGGTGTCACTATCGGGGTCTCCCACTTCGCGTTGGGGACAGGCACCAGGACGGTCGAGCTCTGCGTCGATCCAGTCCTTGGGAGCGAAGGGGACCCAGCGTGGCTTGAGGCGGATGGGGGTGGTGGCGGGGTCGATGTGCAGGCGAACCCCTTGTAACAGCCCAGCGGGCCCCGCCAGATGTCCTCGAACTCGGACCAGACAGAGTCGAGGAGGGGCTGGCTGATGTGGTGGACGCCCGCGAGGTGGATCCCAAGGGCCGGGAACCACTCTAGGCCCAGGAGGCTGGCGCGGGGCCCGTTGACCACGACGAGGCGGAGACAGCTCGAGAACTGCTGGAGCTGGACGTTCACGTAGGTGACACCCCAGACCGGCACCTGATGACGCTGGTAGTCGGAGATGATGATGCCCGTTGGCTGCAGCTCGGGAAGGGTGGCGCGGCGCCCCAGGTCACAGTAGGTGTCCATGGAGATGATGGAGAGGGCCGAGCCCGAGTCGACCTGCATCTTGCACGGGGCGCCCTCAATCTGGACGGAGACTTTCTCCACACCGTGGACTTGGTGAAGCGGGATGCTCTTGACATTGTGGCAACAGCAGCATGGAGAAGAACGGTCATCATTGGCCAATTCGTGGATGGGTTGGGCAGCGCCATCTTTCTTGCCGGGGCTGGGTGGATGCCCCTTCTTGGCAGAGAGGTAGGCCTTGGCAATGTAGTTCACCCTGCCGCAACCCCGGCACTCGGCGTCATGGAATCGGCAAGTGCGGCTGTCGTGAGGTTCACTGCAGCTGGTGCATGGGCGAGCCACTGTGCCCCACGACCTATGCCCCCGGGCGGCAATCTTGTGGACCTTTCCCACTTGCTGGGGTTGGCGGTGTCGAATACTTCCATCGAGCCTTTGGTGGCCGTCATGTGAGGTGTTGCGTCTCTTCGTGTGTTGGGAGATTTCAGCAAGGTGAGCCGGTTTGCCTACCGGGCACTGTGAGGTTGCGGAAGATCGAAGGTGATTTCAGCGAGAGTGATCTCAGCAGGAGAGCCGGACTGCCTATCAGCCTTCGTCGCCACTGTTAAGTCCACGTGGGGAGGACACATGAGGTCGAGGCGAAGTTCCAACAACAACACGTTTATTGATGAACGGAACAGAACTAAGGAACAGTGAAAACTGCCCTGCTTATATGCCCCCCTGGCCGCCTGCTGCCACTTCCCCCCTATCCGTGATGGGGGGGAACCCCAGGTTGCCAATGGTGTGTGCCGGCTTAGGGCCAATGGCGCGTGCTGGCTTGGGCCAATGGCGCGTGCAGGCTTAGGATCCTTCGTTGGGGACTCAAGCTCCTAAGTTTCCCCCTGCATATCGGCCTAACTATGTACATACATAACAATGCTGTGGAACCGAGGACGCATTATACTGCTCCCAGTCATTGCTCTAATCTCAGAAGAGAATCAAGATAGGAAAGTTGGTGTGATGTCTTTCATTCTGCGGTGTTCATCATGTGGCCATTAGACTCATATCACACTTTACAAAAAAGGCATCATGCGAAATGCCTCAGCTGACTCAGTGGATGTATTTGCATGACCAACCGTTTTCCCTTCACTAATACAGGCAAGGTTTCCTGGTGGCAATTCCACAGTTGCATCTTTTCCCCCAGCTGTTGGAATCATCACCAGGATGTCCCACAGGGAACCCTTGCATTAAGTGGGAACTAGCCCTTAATTAGTACTTGTGCATCATACTGGACGTGGACGCTGAGAGTTGTGAAAAACAGAGGTCCTCCTGCATAATTCCTACCCCGCTGTGGATGCTGCCAGAGTATTCCCCCCCCCCCGGCCTTCCGTCTGCTAGCTGCACTCTGTTTTCAGGCTGGGCTTGGGCTTTCCCCCTCTGCAATGGCTCACCTTACGAGGGATGGAGAACCACAAGCAGCATGTGGGTGGGGAGAGGGGAGGCTCCACCTCTTGTTATTGGTCTCAGTTCCATCTGGCAGGAGATGTAAAATCCTCATAAATATTATAATTTAATTTTTGCTACGGAGGCAGGCTGGGATTCAACATCTGGGAGGAGGGGAGGCTGCAGGAATTTGGAGTCCCTCAAAAAAGGAGATGGGAGGAAGGGAGGTGCCCTTCCAATCCCAGGACTTCAGCCATGTGGTGTGTGAAGCTTCTTCACTGCAAATCGTACACCCGTACACATTACTGGGGAACTCATCCCAATTAATCCTAGGCTGTACTATTCCAGCTCCCCCCAAAGCTTCCCTGTCAGCCTAGCCTGGTAAAATCTTGCATATCAAAAAGGCACTCCTGATGTTTGCATCTGGGCTTCTCTAAAATCCCCGCTTCTGTTCATCCCCCAAAAGAGAGTGCTCTCCAGTCTTCCTCAGCTCAACACAGCTATTGAATGTCCAGAACTTAAACACAATTGCAATAAAATAAAAACTCTAAATTCATCAATGAACTATTGGGAATTCAAAATGGAAATAAATGAGCTAGTAGGAAATAAAGATTTGGTTACCCAGACTATGGCACTGGGGGAAAAAATGCAGCCTTCTGCGAGCACTTCTGTTTCCTGGCTAATAAGACTGACTGTTTTCCTCCTGCAAAATCCTCTCATACCTGTGGGTACCCTTCGCTGTATTTCAGAGTAACTCTGAGCCAAACTACATGTTACACACATTTGCTTGTTGCTTTGCCACAACCATTGGATTTGTACTAAGAAATGGATTTGGAGACTGCAGTTACCAGCAGAAAAGTGGGTGGGGAGGGAGAAGAGACTATTTAACCCTTTCCCATCCTGCTATGTCTGCTCAGAAGCAACCTTCCCAAAATGTTTTTCTGATTTTTAAAAAATAGGAAAGCAGCTGGGATGTGCAATTTTGTTCAGATTAAGAACAGAGAGTGGAAAGCAGCTTCCCTCCACCCTGTGCCTCTCTCATACTCAATTGTAGCCTCCAAGTCTGCTTTTTTATGTTAAAGCCCCCAAAATGTGTGTGTGTGTGTGTGTGGGATAACAAATAACTAGTGCTTGTAGGGAGAGTGTTAGGAAAGCTAAAGCTCAGTATGAGCTTAGGCTAGCGAGAGATGCTAAACACACAAAAAAGGGTTCTTTTCCTATGTACAGAGTAGGAATAAGAACAAGAACAAGATAAGCCCATTGCGGGGACCGGGAAGTGAAACTGTAACAGGAGATGAAGAGAGGGCAGAACTCCTCAATACCTACTTTTTCCTCAGTCTTTTCTTGCGAGGGAAGAGGTGCTCAACATGGCATAAACAGAAGAGATTTGCAGTCAAGGATTGGCATTGAGGCAGTGCACAAACACCTAGTTTCTTTACATGAAACAAAGTCCTCAGGGCCAGATGAATTGCATCCAAGGGTACTCAAAGAACTTGCAGATGTAATTTCTGAGCCTCTGACCATTATTTTTGAAAAGTCTTGGCAAACAGGTGAGGTGCCAGAAGATTGGAGGCGGGCAAATGTTGTCCCCATCTTCAAGAAGGGGGGAAAGGAGGATCTGGGTAACTACCAACCCATCAGCTTGACTTCTATACTGGGAAACGTTTTTGAACAAATCATCAAACAGTCAGTCCTTGAGCATTTAAAGAGGATGGATCTGATCACTAAGAGCCAGCACGGGTTTCTCAAGAATGTGAGAGTCCCCAACCTAGCTGGGCAAACTTCGCCAAATCAATTGCTCGGACTTGGATTCAGAAACAAAAGATTTATTGAAGGCTTCAGATAGGGAAGACAGGCTCATGGATTCAAAGTTGCGAGTGACTAGCTTATCGGGGTTACAGTATTTATCTACTACAGGGCACGAAGGTTCACACGCATGGGAGGCATGGGAGGGTACAAGGCAAACCGGTGCAGCATAAAACATCAAACAGTCCCAGAGAGACAGTGAGGGCTATCTGCATTTCAAGGCCGGACTCGGCCCGAGGGAGTGAAGGCAGAAAGCACAGCAGGGGAGGAGAGGTGGCACCTGGGCAAGACTCGGGAAGACACATAGAGGTGCGAACTGCTTGTACGAGTTCAAAGGGGTGGAGATAGAAACAGATAAGAGCCAAAACCAGATGGCCCTCACATTCTGCCCCCCTTAAGGCCCCCCTCCCACGAGGTCGGGAGGTCGAGGCTTCTCGGGATAAGCGCAATGGAACTCGTGTACGAGCCGGGGGGCTGCCATATGGGGGACCGCGACCCATTCATCATGTGCAGGGCCCAGATGTTTCCATCGTACAAAGTAAAAGAGCTTTCCCTTTTTCCACTTGGAGTCCAAGACCTTGGATACTTCCATGTGGGTATCCCCTCCCACCACAGTGGGCACTTCTGGCTTGGAGGGGGGGTGGAACTGGGGAGCGGAGACGAACGGTTTGAGTAGACTAATGTGAAAAACGGGGTGTACTCCCCGAAGAGTTTTGGGCAGATCCAGCTCCGCAGTTACCTCGTTTATTACTCGAGTAATGGGGAAGGGACCCACATAACGGTCATTGAGTTTTTTACAGGGTCGGAGGGAACGCAGATTTTTCGTGGAAAGGTAAACCTGTTCTCCCACCCGGAGTTCCCATCCCTGCGACCGGTGTTTGTCAGCCTGTTCCTTGTATTTCCGCTTGGCCCGTTCAAGGTTCTTCTGTAGCCAGGGCCAAGTGGAACTGACCGCTTGTACCCATTCCTGCATCTCGGGCACAGCTTCGAGTTCGGGAGTGACGGGGGCGGCACCGAAAGGGCCGAAATCGGTCCCGTATACTACTCGAAAAGGACTAAACCCAGTGGAGGAGTGGGGGGCATTGTTGTATGCGTATTCGGCGAAAGGTAACAGGTCCACCCAGTCATCCTGATGGTAATTAACATAGCATCGGAGGTAGCACTCGACCACGGCATTCACCCGTTCGGTTTGACCATCAGTTTGAGGGTGGTAGGCAGATGAGAGACCCTGTTCCCCCACCCCCATAAGTTTTAGGAAGGCCCGCCAGAATTTGGCAACGAACTGGGCCCCTCTGTCGGAGAGGACCTTCCTAGGAATCGAGTGAAGCCTGAGGACATGGGTGACAAACATCTTGGCCAACCCCTGCGCTGACGGGAGCCCAGTGCAGGGGACAAAGTGGACCTGCTTGGAAAAGAGATCTGTAACAACCCACAGTACAGTTTTGCCCCTGCTGGGGGGTAGGTCGGTGATGAAATCCATGGCGATCACCTCCCATGGCCGGGTGGGGGTCTCCAGAGGTTTTAGAAGCCCTGGGGTTTTGCCCCCCCTGTTTTTGGCGGCGGCGCATATGGGACAACTGCGAACGTACAATTCCACATCCCCTCTCATGCCCGGCCACCAGAACTGCAGTCTTACCAAATGCAACGTTTTGACAAACCCCAAGTGACCGGCCAGCTTGGCTCCGTGGACCAGTCCCAAAACCTCCTTGCGAAGGGAGGCTGGGACATAGAGTTTCCCTCCCTGCATCCACCAGGACTCTTGCTGTTCCATACCGGATGGGAGCGTCTGCTGCTCCGCTTCCTGTAGGGACGCTTCCCGGAGGCGTTGCTGAAAAGCCTCCGGGATTCCCTGGAGCGAGGGACCACTGGGGTGGCGGGTCTGAGACCGGGTGGAGACCGCCAAACCAGGGATCTCTCCCCTTTGTTCAGGAGTGAATAGAGAGTCCACCGGACGGTCAAAATCGTTGCGGTACTGGGGCAGTCGGGATAGAGCGTCCGCGAGGGCGTTTTCCTTGCCGGGCACGTGTTTGAGGGTGAACCGAAATTTGGCAAAGAACTGAGCCCAACGTATTTGCTTGGCGTTGAGCTTTCTAGCCCCTTTGAGGGCCTCCAGATTCTTGTGATCGGTACACACCTCAAAAGGGAATTCTGCCCCCTCTAGAAAATGCCTCCACACGGTGAGGGCGTGCTTAACTGCCGCGGCTTCTTTCTCCCAGATGGCCCAGTTGATTTCGGACTGGGTAAACTTCTTGGAGAAATAGGCGCATGGCCTTAAAGCCCCGCTTTCGTCCCGCTGCAGGAGGGCCCCTCCCATAGCTACATCGGAGGCGTCTACCTGGACCACAAATGGTTTGGTGCAATCCGGGTGGGCCAGGACCGGCTCGGACGAGAAGAGCAGCTTCAAGTCCTCAAAAGCCTGTTGGCAGGGAGGGGACCACTGCAACCGGGCCGAAGGCAAGGCGGCATTGGCACCCTTTCCCTTAGTGCGCAGGAGGGAAGTGAGAGGAAGGGCCACTTGCGCAAAGTTGGGAATGAAGTTGCGGTAAAAATTGGCAAACCCCAGGAACTGCTGCAGTTGCTTGCGCATAGTAGGGGGTTCCCAATCCCGCACTGCCTGAACTTTCCCGGGATCCATTTCCAACCCCTGGTGGGAGATTACATAGCCTAAAAAGGTAATGGAAGGCTGGTGGAATTCACACTTGGACACTTTGGCATACAACTTGTGGTCCCGTAACCGCTGAAGGACCTCCCGCACTAGCCGGACATGCTCTTCCATGGTTTCAGAATAAATGAGTATATCGTCCAAAAATACCACCACCCCCCGAAACAACAAATCATGTAACACTTCGTTGATTAACTGCATAAACACACTCGGAGCCCCAGAAAGTCCGAACGGCATTACTAGATACTCAAACATGCCAAAACAGCTCGAAAAAGCTGTCTTAGGTTCGTCCCCCTCTTTTATACGGATGCGGTGATAGGCTTCCACTAAATCCAGTTTGGTGAAAATCCGGCCCTCCTTCAATTGTGCTAGTAGGTCTGGAATGAGAGGGAGGGGGTAAGCGTTAGACTGCGTGACAGCGTTAAGTCTCCGAAAGTCAATACACAGTCTTAAGTCACCCGTTTTCTTTTTGACAAAAAAGGCGGGGGCGGAGTACGGAGCTTTGGAGGGGCGGATGAAACCCCTCGCCAGGTTGGTGTCCAAATAGTCCCGCAACACTGCCTTTTCGCTGGGGCTCATGGGGTACACCTTTCCCTTGGACAACTTGCCGTCTCCAACAATTTCAATCGCACAGTCGGTCTCCCGGTGCGGTGGCAGTTCGTCACACTCCCGCACATCAAAAACATCCGAATATTGGGAGTATTCCGAGGGCAGGTTGGGGGTATTGGAAACGGGCCCTGGGGAGCCCACTAGGGCGGCCGCCGGGGCGCCGGTCCTGCGGTCCCTGTCATGCATGGCGCAGGGGTCCTCGGGGAAGGTGAGGGTCCGCTTGACCCAATCAATGGAAGGGTTGTGGCCCCGCAGCCAGTTCATACCCAGAACTACAGGGGCAACTATGGGGGCAATGGAAAAGTACAGCTGTTCCCAATGCTCCCCTACAGTCATGACTACCGCGGTAGTTCGGTGAGTAACCGGCCCCTTTTTAAAGTCACTCCCGTCCATCTGGGAGAAGCGGAGGGGACCCGGGAGGCGCTTGCGGCGGACTTGCAGTCTCCGGGCCGCCTCCTCACTAATTAAAGTACGGGCGCACCCCGAGTCCACGAGCGCGGGGAACTCTAAAACTGGGCCCCCCTTGGGTAGGGAAAGGTGAACCCGGATATAAACATTATCTTCCTGGGCGCTTACCATCGGTGGAGCTCCTTGCACATCGGACGGTGCGGTCTGCTGAGGAGCCCCCTTTACAGCAGACCGACGGCGTTTTTTGCCGGCACATCCCACTCTTCCTCCTCGCTGGACGAGGGGGACGAGGTATTTGTAATCCGTGACTCGGCCGAGTCAGAGGTTGCACTGGTAATCCGTGGTCCCGATGGACCGGTCGAGTTGGCGGTCCCATCCAGGGCGTGCGCGTGTAGTGCCGAGGGAGTGCTCCGTCGTCCTGGCGCGCTGCTTCTGCGTCGCGGCTGACCCTCTGCGGGGGCTCTCTCAGGTTCGCTCGGAACGGGACGAACGGAAGCCGGGCGTCCGGAGCGGGATGGGCATTGGGAGGCGAAGTGACCCTTTCCTCCGCAGACCAAGCACACCCCTGCCTCGAAGCGCTTGCGGCGCTCCGCTGACGTGGGGCCGCCACCGCCTGGGGTACGAGGGTCACGGATTCCACTTGGTTTGTCTCCTCTCGGTTTAAAGTCGCGGCCGGAACGTTGCTTGGACAGGTTCAGGAGCTGCTTTCTATTTTCGATATCAGCGGCATGGCGCACCCAACCCTCAACGTCAGGGGGGTTACCTTGCATAAAGGCCCAATGCTGCAGGTCCGGGTTTAGGCCCTCCCTGAACAACTGTACCCGGGTAGCCTCACTCCAGTCCAGAATCCGACTCGATAGGGACTGGAACTCGCTCGCATACTGCGCCACCGACTTGGTCCCTTGGCGCAGTTGCATCAGAGCGGCTTTGGCCCGCTCCCCCAGATTCGGGTCCTCGAACCGGTTTCGGAGTGCGATCATAAAGTCATCCAAACTCCGTAGCACAGGGGAGCGGAGCTCGTACTGTAACACCATCCACGCGGCCGCTTCGCCTTGCAGGAGGGAGGCCACATACTGGACCTGGGACTCCTCGGAGGTAAAGGTCCGGCCCTGTTCCCGCATAAAAATGTCCACTTGGACCATGAAAAAGGTCAACTGGTCCCCCGACCCATCATATGTGATTTTCAAGTCCCGGCGGGCCGGGGTGCTGGGAGGAGGCACGGGGGGAGCCGCCGGTGTCCCATCCGGAGGGTTACCCAGCGGGGGCTGTACCTTCAGCGCATCCATGGCAGCGGCCATCTCCTCCATCACAAGCTGCATGGCATCTATGCGCTCCACCATCGCTTGGCGTTCCTCCTGCCACTGTCTCCGCTCCTCATCCATCAGAGCGTCCCGACGAGAGGGGTCGTCCTCGAACCCCGTGCCAGTTAAGGCCAAGCGGCGGTGCTTTGCCTCAGTCCGGGAAAGCGACCAACCTTTCGGCGAATCCAGCCAAGTGTTAAAGGTGGTCTTGGGTCGTGTGCCCGGACCCGGTCCCGGGTGGGGCACGCCTGGCACCTTCTGGTCCGGTTTGTCCTTCGGGGCCGGCTTCTCCGGTGCTCCGCTTCCGTCCGGGGAGGCCGGAGGAGTAGTCTTATCCTCGTCGCCTGGCATTGCTGTCCCGTGGGGTACAGGTGCAGAACGAAGAGGCAAGGACTCGCAACTTAATGTGAGAGTCCCCAACCTAGCTGGGCAAACTTCGCCAAATCAATTGCTCGGACTTGGATTCAGAAACAAAAGATTTATTGAAGGCTTCAGATAGGGAAGACAGGCTCATGGATTCAAAGTTGCGAGTGACTAGCTTATCGGGGTTACAGTATTTATCTACTACAGGGCACGAAGGTTCACACGCATGGGAGGCATGGGAGGGTACAAGGCAAACCGGTGCAGCATAAAACATCAAACAGTCCCAGAGAGACAGTGAGGGCTATCTGCATTTCAAGGCCGGACTCGGCCCGAGGGAGTGAAGGCAGAAAGCACAGCAGGGGAGGAGAGGTGGCACCTGGGCAAGACTCGGGAAGACACATAGAGGTGCGAACTGCTTGTACGAGTTCAAAGGGGTGGAGATAGAAACAGATAAGAGCCAAAACCAGATGGCCCTCACAAAGAACAAGTCATGTCAGACTAATCTTATCTCCTTTTTTGAGAAAGTTACTACCTTGCTGGATCAGGGGAATGCTGTAGACATAGTTTATCTAGATTTCAGTAAGGCTTTTGATAAGGTTCCCCATAATATTCTTGTTGACAAATTGGGAAAATGTGGTTTAGATCCTATTTCTGTTAGGTGGATCTGTAACTGGTTGACAGATCACACCCAAAGAGTGCTTGTTAATGGATCCTCATCCAATTGGAGAGAAGTAACTAGTGGAGTTCCTCAAGGATCAGTCCTGGGCCCTTTGTTGTTCAACAGCTTTATAAATTATTTGTATGAAGGAATAGAGGGGGTGCTTATATAATTTTCAGATGATACTAAATTGGGAGGGGTAGCAAATATGGTAGAAGGCAGAGCAGGGGCCCACACCGCCGGCACCCGGAAGGCGCACGCCGGCGTTAGCGCCCCCAGCGCCGGCGTGCAGGGCTGGGCGCTGCTCCCCTCCCGCCTCCCCCTCCTGCTGGCCTCTGGCTGCTGTCACAGGCTGCGGCGGTGAGCCGGGAGGTGTTCCAGCGGCCCGGGAGGTGTTCCCAGGGCGTAACAGTGGCCCAGGAGGCGTTCCCAGGGCGTGATGCCACCGGCGGGGGGGGGGCGACATTAGTCGGCCTCCTGAGCCCTTTCAGCTCAGGAACACCCCTTTTTCTTTTTACAAAGATACGGCAGCCTATGAGGGTTGCACGGGTTTTTGGCGCTGGGCAGAGGTTTCGGCTGGGCCAAAACCTCTTTAGGAGGAAGCGGCGCTAGTTTGCCTCCAACGCCCGGCACAGGCATTCCTTTCAGGAATGCGCTGATAGGCAGGAAAAATCAAATGCATAATTATAGGATGGGGGAGACTTGTATCAGCAGTAGTGTGTGCAAAAAGGATCTTGGGGTTTTAGTAGACCAAACACTGAGCATGAGTCAGCAGTGCAATAAGGTACCTAAAAAAGCAAATGCAATCTTGGGCTGCATCAACAGAAGTATAGAGTCCAGATCACACAAAGTGATGGTATCGCTTTACTTTGCTCTGGTTAGACCTCACCTAGAGTACTGTGTTCAGTTTTGGGCACCGCAATTTAAGAAAGATGTAGACAAGCTGGAACTTGTCCAGAGGAGGGCAACAAAGATGGTGAGGGGTCTGGAGACCAAGTCCTATGAGGAAAGGTTGAAGAAGCTCGGTATGTTTAGCCTGAAGAGGAGAAGACTGAGTAGTGATAGGATAACCATCTTCCAAGTACTTGAAGGGCTGTCATATAGAGGAGGGTGTTGAGTTGTTTTCTGTTGCTCCAGAAAGTCGGACCAGAACCAACAGGTTGAAATTAAATCAAACGAGTTTCCATCTAGACATTAGGAAGAATTTTCTAAAAGTTAGAGTGGCTCCTCAGTGGAAGAGGCTTCCTTGGGAGGTGGTAACCTCTCCTTCCCTGAAGGTTTTTAAGAAGAGGTTAGATGGCCATCTGTCAGCAATGCTGATTCTATTATCTCAGGCAGAGGGAGGGCATCTTGGCCATCTTCTGGGCATGGAATAGGGGTCACTGGGGGTATGGGGGTAGTTATGAATTTCCTACATTGTGCAGGGGGTTGGACTAGATGACCCTGGTTCCCTTCCAACTCTATGATTCTATGCTCCTGTGTTTCCCAATCCACTCCCCCTTCCAATCCATTAACTGTACAAGTATTCTTCCTAGTATATCAATGTTGGTATTACTCCAAAACCAAACACTGGATAATGCTGTATTAGAAGCTACCAATCAATCAATCAAGTTTATTTTGATACAATATCATATCTGAATAAAATCAAACTTGGGTTTAAAATAATATAATAAAATAATAAAAGTTGATGATTCTGGGAAGGATGATTTTAAGAGGAGGAGGAAAGATCTTCTATGGGGAAGGGTTTTCGGTTAGCCGTTTACGAATCCCTCTAAACCAGAGGCAGAATTTGGCTACTTGAATGGTTATCTCTGGAGAGGAGTCTGTTAAGAGAAGGGAAACTTTAGCTTCTTCCAATCTCCCAGGAAAGGATGACAATATGGAGATAATGGACTGCGATCTTATGTCCTTGTAGAAGGGACGTTGCAGCAGAACATGTTTTATTGTTTCCACTTTCTCTGTTTTGCATCGGCATAGTCGTTGATGAAAGGGGGTATGGAGATACCTGCCTTCCAGGAGAGCTGAAGGTAAGGCATTGAAACGTGCAAGAGTAAAGGCTCTTCGATATTTGGATACTTCCAGGAATCCGAGGTAGTATGCAGGGTGGAAAGGTTTGATGTACTGCAAGATGGTTGAATATTTATGAATCTGAGACTTATCTGATTGAAGGGCATGGTCCAAGAGTCTCTGTTTGATTGCTTCCTGGGCTTTTTGGTGACCCAATGCCAATATGGCTTGAGAAGAGAGGCCGTGTTTCTGAAGCATCTTC
Source organism: Euleptes europaea (assembly GCF_029931775.1). Classification (NCBI taxonomy): domain Eukaryota; kingdom Metazoa; phylum Chordata; class Lepidosauria; order Squamata; family Sphaerodactylidae; genus Euleptes; species Euleptes europaea. Next base: position 106,796,837 of record NC_079317.1, on the reverse strand, counting down.
TCTATTGCACTTTGCCAAGTTGAGCAGTGATTATCAGCTACAATCAGAGGGGTTAGACCAATAAGGTTGAATATGAGTTTTAGCCGACAGTTAAGTGCTCGGATCCACTTTTGGACTCCAAAGAGATCACTCCAGTTTCTAATCAGAGGAGGGCATTCAGAACACATCTTGGAACTCCAAGTATCTAGAAACTACTAAAATATCACAAAACAATTTGCAAGCTTTTGAACTCCTCAGAACTCTTCATCAGTATAAAAACAAAGGAAATAAGAGAGAATGTGATTATTCAAGACCAGAGTAATAAAGTGGTTAGACTGTCAGATTAGGATCTGGGAGACCCAAGTTTGAATTCCTACTCTGCCTTTGAAACTTGCAGGGTAATTTTGGACTAGTCACATACTCTCAGCCTAATATACCTCACAGGGTTGTTGTGAGGATAAAATGGAGGAGAGGAGGATGATATAAGCCACTTCGGGTCCCTGTTGGGCAGAAAGGCAGGGTATAAATGAAGTAAATACATAAAATAAATAAATAAGGGCTTGGTGGAAGAGTCTCTGTGTTTGTATTTCATCATAAGTATCTTGAAAATGCAAAGTGTACTGCAGACAATTGGATTTCTTACGTTGCATACAAAAAGATTTCAGGCAGAAAAGCAGAAAAATAATGGCCACACTTCATAGAATCATAGAGTTGGAAGGGACCACCAGGGTCATCTACTCCAACCCCCTGCACAATGCAGGAAATTCGCAACTACCTTTTCCCCACACCTCAGTGACCCCTACTCCATGCCCAGAAGATGGCCAAGATGCCCTCCCTCTCATTATCTGCCTAAGGTCATAGAATCAGCATTGCTGACAGATGGCCATCTAGTCTCTGCTTAAAAACCTCCAGGGAAGGAGTGCTTACTACCTCCTTAGGAAGCCTCTTCCACTGAGGAACCCCTGTGTTAGAAAATTCTTCCTAATGTCTAGATGGAAACTCTTTTGATTTAATTTCAACCCGTTGGTTCTGGTCAGACTTTCTGGAGCAACAGAAAACAACTTGGCACCCTCCTCTACATGACAGCCCTTCAAGTACTTGAAGATGGAATTATAAAGTTCAGTGGTTAATCAGAAGTTTCCTCAGCACGGATTAGATTACTCAGATCCTTTGTAAGGTGGGCAGCTGGAGAACAGTGTAGTAGTCTTTATATTAACAAAACGCGCGTTTAATTTCAGGAGGGCACACATCCTCTCATAACCAAAATCCACCCTCCTATATAAATAGAATCCCTTCTTTTTTGATGGCTAAATTTGGTATTTCTCAGAATAGACAAAGATTGTAGGCAGCTGCATTGGCTCACAGGGAAAAAATGCCGAAGTAGAAGTCATGTAATACCTTTTATTAGGACCAGCCAAAATATCACAAAACAAGAAGCTTTCAAGTTCCCCATAATTTCATCAAACTGGGTGTTCACAAAAAAGAGGGGGGTTGAAGGGAAGGGAGCAAGGGTAGTCCAAGGCATGGGGTGGGGTGGGGAGAGATTAATATTACCCACTGTAGCTTCTACTGACTCTTGACCTACTGTATCATCTGCAAATAATCTCAAGCAAGGGAAGGAAATACCCCGTTCCATAATGGGAGCAGCAGGGCAGATGTGGGGAAAGGGTGGGGAAATCCTAGCTGGATCATGAACTGCTGTTGAGCAGAGAAAACAAAGCCTGGAGAGATGGGACGTCAAGGGGCAGGAAGGAGGGTATAAAACGGGGGTGGGTGGGGAGCCCAGAGCTGCTCAGGGTGTTTATGGGAGGAGGAAAGGTACTTGTCACAGTCAAAGTGATCGGACCCAAAGCCAAAGGCAGGCCCCGTGTTCCCCCTGACTCCAGTTTTGTACACACATGACATTTCACAGTGAGGTTTCCTGACACTCATGTGATTAATGTGGTGTAAAGCTAGAGGGTCAAACCAGGACTGAGGAGGCCCCGTTCAGTCAGGAAGCCATTGGGTGGCCTCTGGGGCCAGTCACGCTTTCTTGGCCTAACTCATCGGAAAGTTTTGTTGTGAAGATACAATAGAGGAGAACCATATACGTTGTACTGAGCTCTTTTGAGAAAGGAGGGGACAAAAATGTGATCATGAGGTATCTGCACCAGCGTGGAGCGGTGTTTTTAGTATCACACTAGGATCTGGATGATCCATAGGGTTGCCAACTGCCAAGTAGTAGCAGGAGATTTCCTGCTAATTCAACTGATCTCCAGCCGATAGAGATCAGATCGCCTAGAGAAAAATGGCCGCTTTGGCAATTGAACTCCATGGCATTGAACCCCCTCCCCTCCCCAAACCCTGCCCTCCTCAGGCTCCGCCCCCAAAATCTCCTGTCGGTGGCGAAGAGGGACCTGGCAACCTTAATGATCCAGCCTCAAATTCCAATCATACCATAAAGTTGAGTGGGTTACTCACTTTGTAAGCCACACCTCCCTCACAGGTTTGTTGTGATGACAAAAGGGAGCAGGAGAGAATGACGCATGCCCCCCTGATCTTCTTGGAAGAAGAACAGGATAAAAACGTACTAAATAAATAATGCTGCTTGCTTTGTTGCACACACCAAGCTGGGACTATCTAATTACTTTAGAGTTTCATGGCCTTTGGAGACCAACAAATCTCAAACATTTCTGCGGGACGGGCCATATGGCTCCGGGCTCAGAATGTGCCACAGGAGAAACAGAGGGCTTGTGGCGCTTCAAGAGGATCTGGGATGAGTGTTTCCAGTGCCTGAAAGGATGGCTGTTAACTTTTGAGCTGGTTTCCTGGGGCTTGGACGTTCACTCACGATGGCTCTGGGATGAAAAGGGGTTCAGAAAACCCCACTGCAAATCCTCACATCTAGGAAATCCTATCATGTGCGAGAGACCCCCACAAGTAAATTATGACTTGATACACTCCCCAAGACAGAACGGGGCTTATGCTAATATTGCTGTTAATATTTGTACTTCTCTATGAATGCGTGTGCATGTCAGGACATAACCTTCATTTTAAAACTGAAAAAGCCACACTGTGTATTTGCTAGAGTCAGTGAGCTATCAGCCTCTTAATATGTTTTTCTTCCTTGAATATCAGGAGAAATCAACATTCCTTTGTTTTCTATTAGAGGAAAAACACCTTTTCAGACAGAGCAAATGTTTTGATTAATGAGTCCTCGAATTCCTTTCCTTCCATCCTGTTCCTTCTGGGAAATCAATTAAAATGGTAATCTCCTTTGTCATAATAGGAAATGTGGTCGGCCCAGCCACCTGACTCATGGGGTACTGCCATTGGTCCTAGACTGGTAAGGTCATCCTTCTGCTTCCTTAAGCTGCATGACTTCTTCTGCCAATAAAACAGCTCTCTGGGCAGAATATAACAATTTATTTGTTTCTGGCATTCTATGGGGCCCCTGTGCTGCTTTTCTCCATAATGGAGGGTCTTGTTTTCACTGGGCAAGCTTGTCTTGCATATTGGCTTCAGAAATTCCACAGAACTGATAATGATGCTTTTGCAGCAAAGCAAGGCTTTGCTTTCATTTTTCAAATTCTCTGGCCTTTATATTTGCCCATTGACTGAATGTAAGTTTTTGATTAGGAAAGATGTTCATTCTGCTTGGGTGGTTTATTCTGTACTTCCATCTATCTCATTTTCTTTCACTCTATTTTCATCCTCCCCTTCCTCCAAGAAGCTCAAGGCAGCATACATTGGATCTTCTTACCTCTCCCATTTTATCATCACAATAACCCTGTAAGGTAGGTTAGACTAACCAAAAGTGACTGGTCACTGGTCCAGAGTGAGGCTCTTGGCTGAGTGGGCTGAACCTCATGAAGGCGGGCCATTTTGCCTTCAGCAGTACTATGAGTCTGAAAAACACTTTGCTTCATGGCAAGGACAGCCACAGATATTTGAAACAGCAAATGGAAAGCAGCAGTAAACGACTGTTGGAGCTTCCAAAAGTAATTTTTAGAACAATCACCTTAGGATAGGTATGATCTGTATACCAGTAGGTCACATCCAGGCATACTTGCAGCTGTAGGCCAGTACTAAGATGCCTATATGAATGCTCCCTATAGAAAATCATATTAAAAGTAGAGTTTCCAACTTTTAAACTGGTCCAATATCTGCAGCAATTATCATGCATGAGTGCGTAAAGTGCCATCAAGTCACAGCCGACTTATGGCGACCCCTTTTTTGGGAAGTTTTCATGGCAAGAGACTTACAGAGGTGGTTTGCCAGTGCCTTCCTCTGCACAGCAACCCTGGTATTCCTTGGTGGTCTCCCATCCAAATACTAACCAGGGCTGACCCTGCTTAGCTTCCGAGATCTGACGAGATCAGGCTAGCCTGGGCCACCCAGGTCAGGGCGCAGCAATTATCAAGTGGTGTTATTTAGCTCCATGCCATGAAGAATTTCAACTGCCCTTTCCAGCATATTAAACCTCTATTAAAGGGACAGGACATTTTTACCTGGCCAGTTGGCAACGTTAATTAAGGGTAACTTAAGGAATGTTATAGACTAAGAGGGAAATTAAACAGCTGCACAGTCTAAAGATGCAGTACTTACCTAATCAGTCTTTAAAGTGCTGCATGATTGTGCTGTTTTTCCTGCAAAAGGCTAACACATGGCTTCCTCTAGAAGTAGTTGCCTAATTAATACCAGTGGTTTTAAACCAGTGGTGTTTAAAGATGCATTGTTAACTTCCCATGTGAGATGAGCCCCCACCCCCTCTTCATCATAAGATGCCCTGCCAGCTGACAGAACCTCTTGACCGTAAAGCCTCTGAGCCTCCTCTTTCCTCTTTCCTCGTTTTCAGCATAGGGTCTCTGCTGAAAGATACCACACGATTCAGCTCAAACCCAACCCCTTTCTGACTATATATTACTCTTCCTACACACTTGACACTGAGAGACACTGTCCTTCAGTGTTACTCCTCTGAAGATGCCTGCCACAGCTGCTGGTGAAACGTCAGGAAAGAAAATACCAAGACCACGGTCACACAGCCCGGATAACCTACAAGAACCAAGGGTCTCTGCTTGTTCTTCAAAATTTCTGATGCCAAAACTAGTTTACTCTGGCCTACGTTTCTCTGTGACTCATGTACAGGAGAAGATCGAACAGGTTTGGCTGTATTGTATGGTACTACCCTGGGCCAGTGTTAAATATAAAGGGACTTACTAGGAATCAGAGCTAGTTATGAGGGACCAATGGACATTCAAAGCTGTTTTATGCCGAGTCAAATCATTGGTCCATCATCCTAGCCCATGCAATTGACTTTAATGACACCAGTTTTCCAAAATCTAGGCACCTAACTACAACCTACAGTTCATCCCAGGTCAATGCAATCAGACCCATTTTGTGAGTTCATGCTGGGAACTCCATTCCCAGCATGTGAGGTCTCACTTTGAATTGGGACTATGGTGCATGAGAAGAAGGGGGTTCAGCATCCCCCTCCCCATTTACCTGATCTGAAACAGCCCCAGGTGGTGTTTATTAGTCTTATTGGGGTTCCATGTGAGTAAATAGCAGCTCTCTGGGGCTGTTTAAGGTAAGGGAACAGCATGGGGGAAAGCTGAAGCTCCTATTCACATGTTGTGATCCTAAACCAAATAGGACTTTTGTGTGCCTGAGAACTAAATTCCCAGCAAAGAACCCCAGATGCATGTCTGATCACATGAATCCAGAGAGGAGCTGGAGGAAATGTAATGTGTAGTTAGGCTCTGACAGGCAAAGGTCATTCTCAGCCCCCAATACATGAGATCCATTTAACTTTAGATTAAGTTGTAGGTTAAAGTCCTTTCCCTTTAAAGGTAAAGGTCCCCTGTTGTCAGTTTCAGGCGTCTGTCCCTAGCATCCCATAAGCAAACTCATCCAGGCAGTAATACTTTATTAGGAGCAAAAAGACAGATTAAAGGACTGACTGCCTACAGGCAGGTGAGGCTAGTAATGGTGAACATAGGCAGGTTACATGCTTAAGACACTATGGACTGAAAAGGTAAACATTGCTAGGCAACCCCAAGATAAGTGGTTCCCAGGAAGACAGACTAAACATTACCACAGCTGCAGAAAACAGGATGAGCGAAACTGTACACAGACATTCATAGGCATGAGAACCAAGGACTTGACGTGTGGCCAGAACCTGGCCTAACTCATGTCAAGAGCCTTTGCTCCAGCTAGAAGGCAAAGGCCTGACATCTGTGCAAGCACTGGGTCATTCCTGACCCATGGGGTGATGTCACATCCCGACGTTTCCTAGGCAGACTTTGTTTATGGGGTGGTTTGCCAGTGCCTTCCCCAATCATCTTCCCTCTACCCCCAGCATGCTGGGTACTCCTTTTACTGACCTCGGAAGGATGGAAGGCTGAGTCAACCTTGAGCCGGCTACCTGAAACCGACTTCCGTTGGGATCGAACTCAGGTCATGAGCAGAGCTTTTGACTGCAGTACTGCAGCTTACCGCTCTGCGCCACGGGGCTCTTTCCCTTTAGCAGAGGTTTAATATGCAGAAATGGGCAGTTGAAGCTGTTCATGGCATAGAGCTAAATGACAATACCTGAAAATTGCTGCAGATCAAATTGATGTTAAAGGGCCAGCTAGAGGGACCAGTTTAAAAGCTGGCAACCACACTGTAGATACTAGGAACTCAGCCTGGGGCCTTCTTCATGCAGAGCCTGTGTTCTATCACTGAGCTAAGGCTTCTCCCGCAATTCATGATTAGAAGCAGGATTCAGCTTCATGCAGACGTATGATCCCAAGTTCAACATGTTAATCGCTGTGGGGGAAAGATGTAGTGGTTAAGAGTGGTGGACTCGAATCTGGAGAACTGGGTTGGTTTCCCCACTCCTCCACATGAAGCCTGCTGGGTCACCTTGGGCCAGTCACAGTTCTCTCAGAACTCAGCCCCTCCAACCTCACAAGGTGTCTGTTGTGGGGAGACATCTTACGGTAGAAAAAAGCAGCATATAAAAACCAACTCTTCTTCTTCTTAAGTTTGGTTGTGAGTGGCTGCAGGTCAGTGCTAGGACAGGCCTGGATCAGAGAGAGAAGGAAATTGATGTAAGAATAGGTTTGTCTGAAATGGAGCAGGACTGGAAGGGGTGGGAGAGAAAGCAGGAGTTTCAGCTCAGGAATATCTGCAAATTATGCAACCAATCCCCCTGCCCCCTATTATGTATTTTATTTGACATATTTATAGACCACTGCTCAATCCATTTCTCAGGCAATGAACAAATTAAATCATTTAAAACAATACAGTCCAAACTAACAATAAAATAGCAGCATAAACATTTAAAATCACAGCAGAGACTGAAAAGATTCAAACCAGCATAGAACAGCATAAGCAAAACATTTAAAAGCAGCACACACCTATCTCTAAAAGCAGAGTAATGTGTGGAGAATGTAACAAAATCAGTGCAAGGTCTAGGGAAACATAAGTGTTTTAACCTACTGCCACAAGATTTGGCATCAGGTGAATAGCTGGAGAAAGAGTGTTCAAGAGGCAAGAGAAGCCTTATCTTTGGTGGCAACTGGGGGGGGGGGGGCTTAGGATGAGGGAGGAGCAGGGCCAATATCAGTAGTTAGGCAGTGGTCCTTCATGTACCTGGCCCATACCACTGAGATATTTTCAGCACTTTCCATTGGGTCCAACAATGAACTGGCAACCAGTGGAGTTATCCCAGTACTGGTAATATGTGTTCCCTGTCAATGGATCCGAATGCTGTAGTGCAGAAGCATGTAGATTGCAGGAATAAGCATTTTGGATGCTTGTCTAGGTAGCATAAATTCTGTTTAGTTGTAAATCAACATGTTTTAATGGTTATATCAACCAATTAGTATGCACATTATGTTTAGGAAATATCTGAAGTACAAATGGGTAACTTGATTTAAATCAACCATTTAAACCCATTTAAATCACCAATTTAAATCATTTCCATTTAGACCCATCCATTTTGACTGCAGAGTAGTAACGTTCAGGATGAAGGGATAGGGTGGAGGTATGGGGCTAAATAATAAGGACTGGAAAATGTGAAGCAGAAGGCAGATGCTGGGATCTCATTGTCAGGCACATGCCTACTCCACAAGGTACCCGGGACATGCCACAAAGACTAATGAGGTAGTTCCAGTGCCTCTGCTAAGCCAAGATGACAGGTGGTATGAACATGTTTGGCCCTCTTGGGGATGCCAGTGTGATTGATAGGAGCAGGCAGACCACAATGAATGCACGTGTGTGGGTGTGTGTATAGTGGTCATAGCAGTAGAGTGGAACAGGTTTCTCTCCTCAAAAATACCCAGTCCTGCCCAGCTTCACCTCTACACCCCCCAATAAATGCACACACAGAGCTTCACATGAAAACTGGGCAGCATGAGCTATTAATCCGAAGATTCCCTGGGTTGGAACTCAAGAAGCCTGCGCTGTGATAAGGCAAAGCCATAATTTGGCATGCTGCCCATCCCCATGTCCAGCTTACAGAGGACAGGAGTTTCCATTCTCCAATGAGGTCCCTTCTCTGCTTTCATAGTCATGGCAGGTAGTCCCAAAACTGGCCAACATATGCAAGGTGATAAAGTTCAGGGAACCACAAACTTATGTGGATGCCCAAATGGAGCACTGAGATCAATGACAGTGTCCCTACTGATGTTATTATGCATGCGTGCCCACACACAAACATGTCCCATTCTGAGCTGGTAGGATTGGACCGCTCAGGGGTTCTGTGGGAAAAGCCCCTGTGGGCCCCTCAGACACCCCACCAAGGCTGCAGAGCTTTAAGTGGCGCAGGCAGTACTGGGGTGGGGGGTGGGGGGCATTGAAAAGCAGCTCTACACCAATACTTATAAGACAACAGAGGACACTGTTGGTGTTAGATTCCCCCACCCTGATATTAGCTCCCGTTGCACAAGACTGTCCCTTTGTGACATAATGTGCGTATTTAAAAAGTAAAGAGATTCCAGATATGGGTACAAGATCCTTTTCAGGCAATCAAAGTTTGACTGGTGCACAGAATCCAGGAAAGGTTGTTGATGCCTTTGCTAATGGCTGCCGCTCTTTGAGAAGGCTTGCCTCATAAAGGATGGTTTGTTTAGAAGAAAGCCTAGAGCAGCACAGACAGAGTCTTTTAACAATTGTGCAAACTAATGTCTAGAGAACTCCGAGATCGTGGCCTCCTGCACATCTCAGACACTGAGCTCATGCACAAACACTAAAAATTGTGAGCAGAATGGCTTGAGTCACCCAGATGTACCCGAGCCCCTAATTTAACCTTCTCAGAGGAGTCTCGCTGCCCGAGGCTGAGGAGATGGCTTTCTGAAGAGCGTCTCCTGCCACTTCCCTTCTGCCTTGGAGCCCCTTCTGCTGCCTTCCCCCAGGCCTCCAGGCCCCCTTGGCCTCCTCTCACTCACTTCCCACCCCCCAACTCTGCCCGTGTTTCTTTAGAATAACATTCCTGCTAAAGACTTTAATCAGATTAGTAGCAGTGTCTGCAGTGCTGTTAAATCAATGTTCCCCAACACGGCTCGGCGGCTGGAAATCAATTACTGTTTAAGCCGTGCCTTGGTCCCTGGCCTGCGATCAATACGCCAGATGTATTACTCTCTCCGAGTCTTTCCGACTAAAAACCTTTCATTTGTGTAACAGGAGCTTAACAGGGAAGACCGCCCCAGTGCTCCTTCATGCACCAGCCCCCACTATTTAACACGTAGACAAATGGTGATCTGTGGCTTTGGGGGCACAATGAGGCTTCAGGAGACCGAAGAGGAGCCACTCGGGAAGAACAGCAGGAAGGAACAGCCCTACATTCTGGTCGTCTACGCCTTCTGAAATGCAGTCCGGTACATGTGTGTACCCACACAGAGGCCAGATGCTGATCCCTGTCAGTACCAGACCTGGAACGTTTTGTTCTCCAAGTTCAGATCTCTGATCACACGTAGCTTCACCTCCTATCTGTGGCCTTTTCTACCAGCATCAACAAATCATCTGGCTGTTGCCCTCACCACCCTTCCACTGCCTTCCCTAGAACATCTTTGCTCTGCCATTCTCCTAGCTCCAGCCCCAGGCTCTGATCTCCCCTAGCTCTTTGTCCTCAGATCCCCTGGGCCTTTGCTCTCTGATCCAAGTATGTAGAATAAGCTGAATTAGTCATGATACAGCTCTTTAATTAGCCGTGAATATTAATGGCTTGCTCTGTAATTAATCAGGCTCCCTGGGTCAGGGCAGGGAGGCTCCCATGCATACAGAGGGCCAAGATGATGAACACCTACAACAGAGGCCAGTGTTGGTGTTAGATTCCCCCACCCCATCCTGATAATAGTCCCCGTTGCACAATACGGTCCCTTTGTGACATAGTGTGCGTATTTAAAAAGTGAAGAGATTCACCAAAAGCGAATTCGGATTTATTGGAAGTGAAAAACTATAGACGTATTTCATTATTGAATAATGATTATAAATTATTTGTTGCGATCTTAGCAACTAGATTAAAAAGGGTATTAAACCAAACTATACATGAAGATCAAGCAGGATTTTTACCAGGAAGATTGATTAGCCAAAATGTAAGAGTGGTAATAGATCTTTTAGAATATGCTGAACAGACTACAACTCCGGTAGCCATGATATTTTTGGACGCTGAAAAAGCGTTTGATAATGTGAATTGGAAGTTTATGAACAAAAATATTAGAATGTATTGGTTTTGGAGTAAATTTTAAGACAGCTATAGAAAATGTATATACTTATCAGACGGCTAGTTTGTTGATAAATGGAATATTATCATCACAATTTGAAATTCAAAAGGGAACGAGACAAGGTTGTCCTCTTTCCCCTTTGTTGTTTATTTTAGTATTAGAAGTCCTATTAAAAAAGATTAGACAATCTACTGAATTAATTGGATTCCGAATTGGGAGAAATCACTATAAAATTAAAGCATATGCAGATGACCTTGTATGTTTTTTGACGGATCCTACTGAGCAAATTGATAATTGGAATAGAATTTTGGAGGTTTATGGAAAGCTTGCAGATAAAACTAAGCTATTGGTTAAAAATATGACTCTCTCACAACAACAAGTATTAACCAAAAAGACAGGGTTTAATATTGAACATAAAGTAAAATATTTGGGTATATGGTTATCACCGAATAATCTTAATTTATTTCAGAATAATTATATTAAACAATGGCAACAGATAGTAATAGATCTCAAAAACTGGGAAAAAATACCATTATCACTATGGGGTAGAATTTCAGTTATTGAAATGATGGTATTGCCTAAGATGCTTTTTTTATTTCAAAACCTACCAATTTTGAAAGGAGCACAGATACTTAAAAGTTGGAAGAAAGATAATTTAAATTTTTATGGGGTAAGGAAAGACATAGGATAGCATATAATAACTTAGTTGAATTAAAAGAAACAGGAGGTCTGGGATTACCAGATTTGAGAATTATCAAGCAGCTTGTTTTACCTGGCTAAAAAATTGGATTCTATTAGAGAATCCTAAAATATTAGAATTAGAGTCGTTTAATTTATGCTTCAGGTGGCATGCATATTTATGGTATGAAAAGGAGAAAGTAAACAAAGAATTTAATTCCCATATTATTAGAGTTGGTCTACTTCAAACTTGGAAGAAATATAAAGGATTTTTGGAATGTAAAACCCCTGGTTGGATTAACCCTGTAGAAGCCTTTATGAAGAGAGGTGTACAACTAAATCTGGATATCGATATTTATAGAGAAATTACGGAATGTAAAGAAGGGGTTTGGATGTTGAAGAGTAGAGAAGAGCTTAAAATTAAAGACTGGTTTATGTATTATAAATTAAGGGATATATTTAATAAAGATAATTTGAGGGGATTTAATCAAAATAAATCTAAACTAGAAATTATATTAACTAAGGGAAATAAAGGACTGATAGGAAGAATTTATAAGTTATTAATTGAAGTGAATTTAGAACAAGAAAGGATTAAACCAGTGATGGTGAAATGGATGAAGGCTATAATATTGAAATGGATGAAGTGGATGAAGGCTATAATATTGGATGAAGGCTATAATATTGATTTGGAAATATGGGAAAACTTGTGGAACAGGGAATACAAATTTGCAATCACTAATGAAATAAAAGAAAACTTATATAAAATGTTTTATAGATGGTACATAACTTCGGCACTGCTAAGTAAAATGAAGAAAGACAATATGGGTTTATGTTGGAAGTGTGGAACTGAAAAAAGCATGTTTATGCATGTATGGTGGTTTTGTAAAAAAAATAAGAGACTTTGGAGACTAATATTAAAGGAAACTAATAATTTGATAAATATAAAAGTGAAAAAAGATCCTCCTTTTTGTTCATTGGGAATCCCTAAAAACAATATGGATAGATGTGATAGAGTTATATGTCAATACAGTTTTGCGGCAGCAAGAATTATAATAGCAAAAAACTGGAAGCAAGTAAATAAACCCTCAATTAAGGGCTGGAGAGAGAAATTGTGGATGTATATGCGGATGGCCAAACTTACAGATTCTTTACACGGTAAAGATATGGAAGAGTTTAAAAAAACATGGTTAAAGGCCGTCGCATTTTGGGATAAACTGGCGAAAATGAATTTTACAAGTATAGTTAATGAATTATAGATAAAATGTAATGTTTTTTATAATAATAACAATATAAGGTAATTTTAAATACTGTCGAAACACTTCTCCGGAAGTTTATTGGTGGTGGGACACACTGTTAAGGTGGGTGGTGGGTATTAGAGCACCGTGTATTTTACAATTTATATTATATGGTGTTATTTTGACTGTTGTATAAGTGCTCTTTTTGTATTTTTGTATCGTTTATGTTTTTCTGTTTTCTTTTTTATGATTTTTACGATTTGTTTTGTTTTTCTAATTATAAAAATAATAAAAAATTATTTTTTTAAAAAGTGAAGAGATTCCAGATATGGGTACAAGACCTTTCTCAGGCAACCAAGATAATGTGTATTCTGCTTGGGAACCAGACAAGGGTGAGAGACATGGCTAGAGTTGACTAGTTGCTACTAAGGACCACGGAGACTCCGGTTCGATTCCCCACTCTGCCATGGAAGCTTGCTGGTTGATCTTCAGCCAGCCATTCTCTCTGGGCCAAACCAGACATTATGGCATTCACAGGTCCCACCCATTACTGTTATCGCCATTTTAGAATGTAGGCCACTTAGGAATGCTGCAAGGGAGGGCCCGATCCTCACCGGCTGGCACTGTGATGGGACCAGGTGATCGGCTTTATCAGGTTTTGAAACAGCTGCAGGGGGACTGTTTTGGTACTTGAAAAGATTGCCTGTCCCACCACACTGCAGCCCTTATGGCATTCTTAAATGGCCCAAGTTCCCCTCTAAAATGGCATCATTGCCCATGGGTAAGACCCACGGATGTCATAAAGTTTAGCTTGGCCCGCTCTCTTAGCTGAAACTATCTCACAGGGCTGTTGTTGTGAGGATAAAATAGAGGAGGGGAAAACAACAATTAAGCTGCTTTGCGTACCTGTTAGGGAAAAAAAGAGAGATAATGAATAAATTAAAAATAGAGATCCCCCTTTATCTTCGGATCTGCTACTGAATCACGGAACTCTGCAGCTTTGTCCCCCATTCCCTTCCTCCCCCAGTCCTTTTGTCCATTCCATCACCACCACTGTGCAGACTCCTGGAGTTCTGCCCCACACCAGCTGGGGGAAGGAGGTAGGAAAGAGAGAGAATAGCACAGGGGTGGAGGAATGTGCAGAAGTTGTGACTGTGGGGGTCTCCTGTTTTAACAGCAGGTTTAAAAGTAAAGAGGGGAATCTCACTCACAGGAAATAGCACCAGAAGGGCTGTGCCCTTTCTTCCCTCATATAAGCTTAGAATCCAGGCTTCACAGTACCACCTGTTTGGTCACTCCTTAGCACCCTGGGGAAAATAAATATATTTTAGACATCATTGTTTCTTGGAGCGATGCACCATTTATACCAGTGAAGTGGAGTGTATTGGTTGAGGGTGGCAGGGGACGAACCTGTTCTCTGCTGTGGGGCTTAGATCATTACGAGGCAGCCTAGGAATGATGATAATGGCTTATTTTCCCCCTCTCCCCACCCTGCTTTCCCAGGCTTTATGCTCTGTTATGTAATATATTGAGTAGCAGGAAATTTCAAAGATCCAAGATCATTAATTCAAGGTGGTTGTGGCTCTTCATTACCCGTTGCTTGTCCTGTGCATCCTATGTGTTTGAGATGCTGGAAGGTGACAGAAAATACGGTAATAGTAACAATACTTATGATGCTGTAGCTAGGGCTGTTGATTCGGTTCGGCCCGAACTGAAAAACAGCCGAATTTCCCCTGATTCGGTGGTTTTTAGTTCGGGACGAACTGAACTCAAAAATGGAGGGCAACCGGGGGAGCCGAATTCAGCGAGTTCGGGAGTTCACGAATAAATCCGGCCAATTCGGAACGTCAGTAAGCAGCATAACCGTCAGTAAGCAGCATTCTCCTTCCCCGGCCAATTGGTGGCCAAGTTGGGTCTTCTTCTGGCCAATCAGTCAGGATTGAGTACTGGAGGAATCAGCTGATGTGCGGCCCGGCCGGGGAGAGAGAGAGAGGGAAATCCTCGTGTGTGTGTGTGAGTGTGGGGGTGCTTGTGCACATTCGCTCCTTTCTGTGGCTGCAGGGGGCACATTTTTTGGGGTACAGACCCCAAACTTTCAGCAGAGATTCATACAAGCCTTCTTAAGAGACCACGCAAGTTTTGTAAACATTGGGTCAGGGGGTCCCGAGATATGGGCTCCCCTCTTTTTTCTTTCCATGGCTGCAGGGGGCGCATTTTTGGGGGTACAGACCCCAAACTTTCAGTGGAGCTTCAGATGAGCCTTCTTAAGATACCCCCCAAGTTTGGTAAACATTGGGTCAGGGGGTCTCGAGATATGGGCTCCACCCCTTTTCCCTCCCCCTTTTCCATTTCCGTGGCTGCAGGGGGCGCTTTTTTGGGGATACAGCCCCCAAACTTTCAGCATAGCTTCAGACAATCCTTCTTAAGATACCACCCAAGTTTTGTAAAGATGGGTTCAGTGGGGGCAGAAATATCGGCTCCCCCCTTTTCTCTTTCCGTGGCTGCAGGGGGCGCATTTTTGGGGGTGCAGATTCCAAACTTTGAGCAGAGCTTCAGACAAGCCTTCTTAAGAGACCACCCAAGTTTTGTAAACATTGGGTCAGGGGGTCCTGAGATATGGGCTTTCCTCTTTCCCCTTTTCCCTATTGGGATGAATGGGATCCTTTATGCATCTCCAGAGCAAAACGTCCCGTGCCTAAATGGAATCGTCTTGGATTACCCAGTCCTCCTCCCAGCCCCTCCTGCTGGAACAGAAGACAGCCACAGTAAGACCCCTTTGGGGGCTTTAATCTATAATTTTTCTCCTGTGTGTGTGTGGGGGGGAAGCAGAGTCTGTGTGTGTGTGGGGAGGGAGCAGTTTCTGTGGGTGGGGGGGAAGCCAAAGGGGGCTTTTGCCGGTTCTGCCTGGGGTGTGTGTTCCCTGTCGAGTCTCTCCCTGGTTTGAGGAGGGGTTTCAGTTGTGTGTCTTCAGGTTTTCCCTCATTCATAAGAGCGGTTAGGTCTATTTGGATGCTTGCTCAAAACTGGTTTTCAAATGGTGACTTAAAGAATGCATTTGGAGTCCCATGCAAAAGGGGAAATTCCACCCCTCCTGCTCATTATGCATAGCTAGCTGCCTCTGTCCCTTTCCATGGTTTGCAAACTCCCAGGTGTCAGGTGTTGCTTTGCACAGTTGCAAAGGTGTTGCTGTCGTGTTGCTTTGCAGTTGTGTTGCAATGCTTTGCAAACTTCTCAGCTGTTTGTCGGGGCTGGGAGCTTTGTGCGTGGGCGGCAAGCTCTGCTCAGAGATGCACATTAAGGGTGGGGGGAACCCCTTTCGGGGCCCATATCTCACCCCCCCCCTGACCCAATCTGTACAAAACTTGGGGGGTCTTTCAAGAAACGTCCTTTGAAGCTCTGCTGAAAGTTTGGGACCTCTACCCCCAAAAATGCCCCCCCAGAGCCGCGGAAAGGCGCGGTTGTGTTTTTAATGGCTTTATTCGGCCGAATTTTTTCCCCGAAATTTGAATTCCCGCCGAATTGCACGGACCCGAAGCGGGGGAGTTCGGACTTCGGCATATCCCGAATCTAAATGGGCCGAATTCAGCCGAATCCGAACTATACCGAATTTTTTTAAATTCAACAGCCCTAGCTGTAGCTACTTATCATTAAAAAGACACACTGAATCTAATTCTGCAATGACTTGTGTAAACAGAAGGCAATACACTCCTTTATAACAATGCAGGCATATGAGGCATATGTAACGTAGCCGCAACAAGTTCAAATGAAAAGTAGTTTACATTGATGGCGAGGAATTGATCTGTCTTAAACAAGCTGACCATGTTTATAGAACAGCAGGATGATTCCTTTTGGTGCATTTTATGGGTCCTGCTTGTGGCACTACAATATAAATGATATCCTATTTTAGTTTTCCACATTTTGCTGTAGTGAAATAATAACCCACCCTGATTTAAATATTTTTCCTTAGCCTTTGAATCTGCCTTATAATACACGGTTTTCTAATGTGGGGAATATCTCTCCCAGGGTATGGAATGTACAACCAGCTTGGTGTATCTGATCAATCACAGACCGATAAGGAGTCAAGGCTCAGGAGACTGGATTGCAACCCCACAGGGATTTGATGAAAGGGCCACTGATACCAGCAGGCCCAGTTATTATAGACTGGAGATGAATGTGTTATGCAGAGAGGGGACTGCTGGAGCTAAGATGGGAAGCGGTGTGGACTGGCGATGATGCTGTAGCTTTGGGTGCATATAGCCATAATGGTTTCCAGGTCTTGAGTGGGGCTCAGGTAATATAGGAAATGCAGGAGGAGAGCAGGATCTCATCAAGTTAACCCAATGCTTTCAGGTATGTTGCTTTATTAAAGCACTCATTCTTCCTTCTGCTCTCCCCAAGGACATGTCTGTCCCCAGTATGCCTGGAGCAAGGGGTGTGTGTGTGTGTGTGTGTGTGTGTGTGTGTGCAAGTGTCTATATACGTTTGTTCTGTTTCTTTCTAGCCTGAATAAAGCTCCTGATTGCAATCCATCCACCTAGCTTGCTGACCTTGCTGTACATGCTATCACAGTCCCAGATCACAAAGACATTCGCACACATTGATTTCCCCCATGTCTTCTGCATGCTGTTGACAATTGTTAATCCGCACTGTCAGTCCTGGGCCCATGCTGTGATTAGCAGTCTGGTGGTACCTTTCATGTGTCACAATTATTTTACACCATGAATCAGCATTTATGGTCTGGAAGAGTGACCCTGTTAACAACTTTCTGGATAGGGAAGGCCTCCTTAGTCCCCATTTCTACACAGGGGGCTGTTCCACTGGTATAATCTAGGGTTGCCAGATTCAGTCCCTGGGCTGGTTTTTGAGTTGCCCAGAAAGGAGAATGTCACCAGTTATGATTTTCCCCATTGAAGTGCTACAGTAATGAGAAAAAACTCTCATGGTGGATTTTTTTCAAATGAAAACAGAGCTGCAGACAAAGAAATGAGAACTACCAATTAAAGAAAGTGCACCAATGGAGCTTTGTTCTCTTTGCCTCTCCTTCTACAGGTAGCTAGCCACTTGATGACATGGGGGGAAGAGAGCCAGCTCTGTCCTATGCCACCCATAAAGTGAAATCCTATGCAAATACATGAAGGAATAAGCCCTGTTGAACTCACTGAGATTTCTTCCTAGGGGGAAAAAAAGCATCAGTAGGACTGGGGGACTGCAATTTTTATTTTATTTACATTTACTCTGAAGTAAGTCCCACTAGATTCAGTTGGGCTATAACCCCATTGCTTAAGTACAGTGCAATCCTAAGCAAAGTTAAACCCTTCTAAGGGTTTACATGGCCTTACAAGGGTGTAACTCTGCCTAGGGTAGCACCTAGAGTCTAACAACATCAGAATTTTATGTGTAGATGTACAACAATCTGGCTTGTGGCTCATTTTGACTCATTTCTCCCTCAATGATTTGTAAACTCTACATGATCAGCCAGGGTTGATTCAATCAACATCACCTTGCCTATTTTGTATCTCTCATGCTCTGGGACCACTGCTTATTGTCTACACCAAACTACTTAATTGTTAAACTAGCAAACTGAGCATTGCCTTGGATTTGATTGCTTGCTTTAACTGCTCAGGGGGTTGTTTCGCCCAGGCATTGAGCATATGTAGGATGGTATTGTATTTTGATTTGCTGTTCTGATCTTCTGATGTTTTGTGGCTTTTCTTAAGGTAGTACCATAAATTGTATTTCTTTTCTGATGGCTGAGTAACTGCAAGAAAGAGTTCAGTTGTGTTTAGCAGGTACAATTACTGTGGTTTTCATAAAAACAGAACAATTTGTATATGTGTGTCTGGATTTCAGGATTCTTCATGGATTTACTCTCACTTGGGTAGGCTGCTTCACAAAATTTGGGCCTTGATGTACAAAAGGGCAATTAGTATACTAATTGTACACCTCAGCTCTGTGTCTGTTTGTTTCCTATTCTTGACTCTCCTTCTCTTCCCTACCTTCTCCACTGTCTACAATTAAATTGTAAGCAGTTTGCAGCAGGGACCTGACTTTTTTGCTTGTAATCTCTGTCAATCTCCATATACATTTATGATGGTGTAAACGTAATGCTGGGAAGTGGAATTGCTATTGTAATGGTGTCTAAGCTTATCATGGGTCTATCCTGCATTATGTATGGCAGCCTGGTGTAGGAGCAGAGACAGGGGCACAAATTCTGCCATCATATCCTCCCTCCTCTTTCACACCCAGTGAACCCAAGGCTTGCAATCTAAGTGGGATAAAGAAGAACTCTAACATATCTGACAGAGTATGAGAAGGTGTTGATCCAGGAAGTGCTCAGGAGAGGTCTGAAACTTGTTAGACAACCCCTTTGCCCAAGTGTTCAGAAGAAATGGACAACAGCAACCTGGAGCAAATGCTAGTTGACTACTTCAGGGACTGTCAATCATTAGTTTTGTCTGCCCAAACAAAAAATCTGTGCAGTTGAAAGCCGAGCAAGAAAATGCCTAATTTAACAAAATTAGATTCTCTAGCAAAAGCAGCCACAAACCATTATTCTGTAATCTAAAGCCCTACTTCAAACTAACAACGTGTGTGTGTGTTCCTGAGATGTGAAAGGAAGAATGTCAGTTTTCCCAGACTTGAATATTTAAATAATTTATACATTCCATGAGAATCTCTGCAATCTTACTGCTTGAGCCTGTGCATTTCTACTCTTTATTTTGTGTCACATTTTTGTCCCATCGTTCCTCCAAAGGGCTCAGGGGTCGTGTACATGCGTCTTCCCTCACAACAGCTCTGTGAAGTAGGCGAAGAGCTAGCAACTGGTCCAAGATCATACAGTAAGCTTCCTGCCTGGGTAAGGATTTGAACCTGCATCTCGTCTGTCCTAGTCTGGTACTCTAGAAGGCGTTTATTAGCCCCTTATGCGAACTGCACCGCCACCAAGTGGCCGTTAAAACCGCCAAAGAATCAGCTCCTGCCCTAGCCTCGATTGTGTCCAATCCGTCTCAATTGCCTCCTGAGTACCGGGACTTTGCTGATGTCTTTAATATACAGGAGTGTGAAGTGCTGCCCCCCCCCCCCACCGGTCAGACTGTGCTATTGAGGTGGTGGGGGATGGAAAACTGCCGAAAAGTAAAATTTATCCAATGAGTCCTACTGAGAGAACTGTGCTCCGTGAATTCTTAGACAAGACTTGGTTCGAGGCTTCATCCGACCCTCTACCGCACCCTATTCAGCACCAGCTTTCTTTGTGCGTAAGAAAACTGGGGATTTACGTTTGTGCATTGACTTTCGGAAACTCAATGCGGTTACCCAAACGAATGCCTACCCTATTCTTTTGATCTCGGATCTCTTGGGACAACTGAAGGAGGGATGCATTTTTACCAAATTGGACTTGGTTGAAGCTTACTACAGAGTTAGGATTCGAGAGGGGGATGAGCCCTTAACAGCCTTTTCGAGTTGCTTTGGGATGTTTGAATTTCTAGTGATGTCCTTTGGATTGAAAGGGGCAACAGGGGTCTTCATGCAACTCATCAATGAGATCCTACATGACTCGCTGTTCAAGGGGGTGGTGGTTTATCTTGATGACATTTTAATTTACTCCAAAACCTTAGATGAACATATAGCCTTGGTTAAGGAAGTGTTGCAACGTCTCAGAGAGAATCAACTCTATGCCAAGGTGTCCAAGTGCGAGTTCCATGAAAAAACTTTCCTTGGCTACATAATCTCGCACCACGGGCTAACCATGGACCTGGAAAAGGTGCTGGCAGTAACAAACTGGGAACCACCCACAACTCGTAAGCAAGTTCAAAGATTTCTCGGGTTCGCAAATTTTTACCAGGGGTTCCTTCCAAACTTTGCCCAGATTGCGCTGCCCATCACAGACCTCCTCAAAACAAAGGGGAAGGGAAGTGCGGCCATCTTACCTACCGAGTAAATTGGACCCCCCAGTGTCAAACTGCTTTTGACACGCTTAAGCAACTGTTTACCTCCGAACCGGTTCTGCAACACCCTGATTGTGAACAGATGTTAATAGTCCAAGTGGACGCTTCTGAAGTGGCGATGGGGGGTGCACTGCTACAGCGGGGGGGAGATGGTCAGCTGCATCCATGTGCTTACTTCTCTAAGAAGTTTGCCCAATCTCAGCTCAATCGATCTGGGGAAAAGAGGCCACAGCGATTAAGCATGCCCTCACAGTGTGGAGACAGTTTTTAGAAGGATCTAAAGTACCCTCTGAAGTTTGGAGTGATCACAAAAACTTAGAGGCTTTAACAGGAGCTCGCAAGCTGTCCGCAAAACAAGTACGATGGGCGGACTTCTTTTCCCAATTCCGTTTCGTTTTAAAGCATGTTCCTGGGAAGCAGAACTTGCTGGATGATGCTTTATCCAGGCTTCCCCAATACCCTACCAAAATAGACCATCCCATGGAGTCCCTTTTCACCCCTGCCCAAAGAGGGCTGTTGCCCACTTTGGCAGTACAAACCTGGTCTCAGGCCCGGGTCCCAACGCCGACGCTTTCGGAGGTGGGGGAAGTGCAGCGCCCGGTCAAGCCGCCCGCCCTGCTCCCTTTGCCTGCGCCGACTTCTCCTCCACCCAAGCAGCCTGCCAGCGTGACTCCCAAGGTGAGGGGACCGAGGGACTGTCTGATTCCTTCAGGGAAACTCTTCTACAAAGTTGCCAAGCAGAACTCTCCTCTCGGAGCCTCCCATCTACACTGGTTAAACAGGGGGCCTTTGGTACAAGGATTCTAAGTTATATGTACCGAACGATTTGTGGGGGGAGCTCTTGGGTCTAGTTCATGGGGAACAAACTGCAGGACATTTCGGATTTCTCAAAACATTGCAATTACTGAGGAGGCAGTTTTGATGGGCGGGCATGCGAGCGGACGTGGACTCATTTATCCGCAGCTGCCCGGTTTGCGCTGCAGCCAAACGGCCCCAGGGCAAACCGCCTGGATTGTTGCAGCCCTTGGAGACCCCTACTGGACCTTGGAAAGTGATTGCAATGGATTTCATGACTGATCTTCCCCTCAGCAGGGGGGAAACTACTTTGGGTAATTACGGATCTGTTTTCGAAACAAGTGCATCTTGTACCTTGCTCAGGTATCCCGTCCACCCCGAAGTTGGCCCGCCTCTTTGTGTCACATGTCTTTCAACTGCACAGTTTTCCGCACAAGATAGTGAGCGACCGCGGGGGCACCTATGTGGCTGTTTTGGAAAGCTTTCCTAAAATTAGTTGGGGTGGAACAGGGACTGTCAAGTGCTTTCCATCCCCAAACAGATGGCCAAACTGAATGGGTGAATGCTGTGTTGGAATGCTATTTATGCTGTTATGTCAATTACTTTCAGGATGATTGGGTGGACCTGCTGCCCTTTGATGAATATGCTTACAATAATGCTGTCCACCAATCCACAGGGTTCAGTCCCTTCCAAGTGGTATATGGTAAAGAGTTTGGACCCATTGGCCATGTTGATGTTGCAGTGGAGGAGGGAGGCACCGATGTAGCCAGATGGGTGCACACGATTCAAACAACCTGGCCGTGACTGATTAAAAACCTGGAACGGGCCAAGCGTAAATACAAGGCTCAGGCTGACAAACACCGATCCCCCGGATGGGAGTGCAAAGTGGGAGATCTAGTATAGTGCCAAATATGTGGGTCCGTTTCCCATTTCCCGGTTTATCAATCAGGTGACAGTAGAACTCTCCCTTCCCAAATCCCTCAGGAGAGTTCACCCCATGTTTCATATCAGCCTTCTGAAGCAGCACGTCCCTTCCCCGAAATGGCATCCCGAACCAGCTCCTGAGGTGCCCGAGATGGTGGGGGGGAAAGCATTTTGAAGTGGCAAAAATCCTGGACTCTCGCATTCACCACGGTGCCCTTCAATATTTGGTTTGCTGGAAGCTCAGGATGAATGGGTGTATTCTCGTGTATTCTGAATGGGTGTATTCTTGTGATGTTTCCACCCCCCGTTTGGTCCGCGAGTTCCTCACAAACCAGCATCGGGGAAGTGAGGGGGGCCTTTGGGGGGGCAGAATGTCAGGCATAGGCCTGAGAATGGTATGCTGCGGTTACACCAGGTGCCGACTAAGGCCGGCTCCCAGATTGTTTTGACTTTCTCCAGTGGGAACCCTTCCAGAGCTCCTGACAACTCTAGGGAGGGAGGTTGCCATGGTACCCAGACTTATCTCATGTTTGCCCATCTATTTATGCCATGTATTGAATTTATGATCTTTACTAGTATCCTTTTGACTCCTGGCTTCTGCTACCTGTAGATTTCCTAATAAATCAGCTTTCTTTGGACTGTCTGTCTGCTGAAGTCTGTTTATGGGATTATCATGGGACTAGAGCTCACACTCTACACTATTATAGCTCTTGCAGGATGTAAATTCAGGGATTTACTTCTTACTAAGTATGCTTGGGGAGAGAAGGCTGCATGGTATTGCCTGATCTCGTCAGATTTTGGAAGCTAAGCAGGGCTAGTTCTTGGATGGGAGACCTCCAAGGAAGACTCTGCAGAGGAAGGCAATGGCAAACCACCTCTGCTTCTCACTAGCCTTGAAAGCCCCTTGCTGGGATCACCATAAATTGACAGTGACTTGACGGCACTTTACACACACACATACGTTTGCTTGGGATTTTAGCCTATATAAAACATTAGATTCCATACATTTATGGTTGGAAGAGGAAATATGAAAAAGGGCTCAAACAGGAGGCATTACTGCAAGGAAATACAGTTTTGAACCTGAAATACTGGGTGGTAAAAGCAAATACAGAGAGACTTCCTAAACAGAACTATTCGGTAGGGCTTAATCCCACAAAAGGGTTCTTCAGATTGCATTGTAAATTAGCAATACTAATACTCAACATGTATGTAAGGAAATGACCTTATAGAAGGTAGAGCGTGCCAATGAAATCAATGCCTGTCTGGAAAGGAGATTGAAAAATACAATTTGTAAATGGATATGAGCTCTAGTCCTGCGGCCCCCTTAAATAGACTTCAGCAGACAACCAATCCACAAAAGCAGTTTTATTGGGTAGAATCGACAGGTTTCAGAAGCCATATTCAAAAGGACACTAGTAAGGGTCAAAGGCAAGGTACATAACATATATGGAAGAGCAAAAGGAGATAACCGGTTATCCAGGCAAACCCCCCCCAAGAGGCAGGAAGGAGTACTTGGCGATTCCCACAGTATGGGAATCTATGAAGACTAAACACGGGGCATAGACTGGCCTTGGACAGAATAGCACAACAGCACCTGGAAGCAGCACAATCGCACTACCGCATACCATCCTCATGGCCTGCTCCTAACATTCTGCCCCCCTAAAGACCCCCCTTCACCCTCCCACCGTGGGTTTGTTAGGGTAGGTGGCATGGAATTCTTGTACTAAGCGGGGGGGGCGGAGACATCACAGGCACGCACCCATTCATCCTGGGCGGGACTAAAATGTTTCCAGCGGACCAGGTACTGAAGGGAACCGTAGTGAATGCGAGAATCCAGTATTTTAGCCACTTCAAAATGCTCCCCCCCCCATTTCAGGCACTTCAGGTTGTGGCTCAGGATGCCATTTTTGGGAAAGAACATACGGTTTTAAAAGACTTACATGGAACACAGGATGAATTCTTCATAAAGACTTGGGCAAGGAGAGTTCCACAGCCACTGGATTAATAATCCGGGAAATGGGGAACGGACCCACATACTTGGCACTGAGTTTATTGCACTGGTGGGTGGATCGTAGGTTCTTGGTGGACAGATAGACAAGATCCCCCACTTTGCATTCCTTATTTGGGGGAGTGATGTTTGTCAGCCTGTGCCTTGTAACACCATTTGGCTCGCTCCAGTTTTTTAACCAGCCATGGCCAGGTTGTTTGAATTGAACGTACCCATCTGGCCACGTCAGCTCCCCCCTCCTCCTCAGAAACATCAACATGACCAGCGGGGCCAAACTCTTTACCATGGACAACCTGGAAAGGGCTGAACCCTGTGGATTGGTGAACCGCATTATTATAAGCATATTCAGCAAAAGGCAATAGGTCTACCCAATCACCTTGATGGTAATTAACGTAACAGCTCAAATAGCATTCCAACACCGCATTCACCCGTTCAATTTGACCATCCGTTTGGGGATGGAAGGTACTAGACAGTCCTTGTTCTACTCTGACCAATTTGAGAAAAGCCTTCCAAAATTTGGCCGCGAAATTTGAGCCCCTGTCCGTCACCATTTTGCGCGGAAAGCAATGGAGACGGAAGACATGTGACACAAAGAGGCGGGCCAATTCAGGGCGGAAGGGATACCTGCGCAGGGTACAAGATGCACCTGTTTCAAAAACAGATCAGTAATCACCCAAAGAACTGTCTTTCCCCCACTAGAGGGTAGGTCCGTCATGAAGTCCATTGCAATTACTTCCCATGGTTTCGAGGGAGTCTCTAACGGTTGTAAAAGTCTGGGCGGCTTGCCCTGAGATCGTTTGGCTGCTGCACATATGGGGCAGCTGCGGATGAAGGAGTCCACATCTGACCGCATGCCCACCCACCAAAACTGTCTCCGTAGCAAATGCAATGTCTTGAGAAATCCAAAATGTCCGGCGGTCTTGGCGCCATGAACCAAACCCAAAACCTCCCCCCGCAACACTTCCGGAACATACAATTTAGAATCTTTGTACCAAAACTCCCCGCGTTTAATTAGAGTAGCTGGAAGGGCCTGTGAGGAAAGTTCCGCTTGATAACTGTGAAGAAGAGTCTCCTTAAAGGAATCAGTCAGGCCTTCCACCCCCTCCAGAGTTGTGCCGGCGGGCAGCTTGACTGGGGACGGAGCCAACACAGGTGCAGGGAGCGACTGAACAGGGCGCTCGGGTCCCCGCACCTTGGGAACCATGGCTGTCAGTCGCTCAGGGGGAGGAGGAAGAAAGGCGGGCGGCGCTGCCGGCTCAGCCGGGCGTGGGGCTTCCCCTCCCACCAAAAGTGGCGGCAGTGGGGATCAGGTCTGAGAACGGGTTTGTACGGCCAAAGTGGGCAATAGACCTCATTGGGCAGGGGTGAAGAGCGACTCTGTAGGCCGATCAACCTTGGTGGGATATTGGGGAAGTCTGGATAAAGCATAAGCCAGAAGGTTTTGCTTCCCTGGTACATATTTTAGGACGAATCGAAATTGGGCAAAGAAGTCTGCCCAGCGCATATGCTTCACGGACAGCTTGCGAGCCCCAGTTAGGGCCTATAGGTTTTTGTGATCGGACCATACTTCAAAAGGCACCTTGGAACCTTCTAAAAACTGCCTCCACACTGTCAGGGCATGCTTTACCACGGCGGCTTCCTTTTCCCAAATGGCCCAATTGAGTTCGGATTGAGTGAACTTTTTAGAAAAATAAGCGCACAGATGCAGGTGCCCATCCTCCCCCCGCTGCAGGAGCGCACCCTTCATCACTACATCGGAAGAGTCTACGTGCACTATGAATGGTTGATTGCAGTCTGGGTGCTGCAAAACAGGTTTGGATGTAAAAAGCTGCTTAAGACTATCGAAGGCGGCTTGACACTGGGGGGTCCACTCCACCTGGGCGTTGGGTAAGGTGGCTGTATTCTCCTTTCCCTTAGTCTTAAGGAGGGTCATGATGGGTAGTGCAATCTGAGCGAAATGTGGGAGGAATGCCCTGTAAAAATTTGCAAACCCGAGAAATCTTTGGACCTGTTTACGAGTAGAGGGTGGTTCCCAACCGAGCACCGCTTGCACCTTTTCAGGATCCATAGTCAGTCCCTGGTGTGAGATAATATATCCTAGGAAAGTCAATTGCTTCTTATGGAACTCGCACTTAGACGCTTTAGCATACAGCTGATTGTCTCTGAGATGTTGCAACACCTCTCGAAACAAGGCAACATGCTCATCCATGGTTTTAGAGTAAATGAGAATGTCATCTAAATAAACCACCACTCCTTTGAACAGTAGATCATGGAGGATCTCATTAATGAGTTGCATGAAGACCCCCGGGGCCCCTTTTAATCCAAAAGGCATAACCATAAATTCGAACATCCCAAAGCAACTGAAAAAGGCAGTCAGAGATTCATCCCCCTCCCGGATTCTCACTCTGCAATAAGCCTCGACTAAGTCCAATTTGGTGAAAATGTGTCCCTCCTTCAATTGTCCCAAGAGATCAGAAATGAGGGGGATGGGATAAGCATTCGTTTGAGTAACAGCATTGAGTTTTCGAAAGTCAATACACAAACGCAAATCTCCTGTTTTCTTACGCACGAAGAAAGCCGGTGCCAAATAGGGAGCGGTGGAGGGTCGGATGAAACCACAAGCCAAGTTCTTGTCTAAGAATTCGCGGAGCACCGTCCGTTCCCTAGGACTCACTGGGTAGATCTTACTCTTTGGCAGTTTTCCATCCCCCACCAGTTCAATAGCACAGTCCGTCCGGCGGTGGTGGTGGGGTAACACATCACACTCCTGCACATTAAATACGTCTGCAAAGTCCTGATAGTCGGGGGGCAATTGGGTCGGACTGGAGGTGTCCGAGGCCAGGGCAGGAGTTGGTTTGATTACGGTTTTAACGGCCACTTCATATCGGTGTAACTCATATAGAGGGCTATTGAACGTTAAAGTCTCAGCTTCCCAGTCTATGGTGGGACTGTGTCCTTTGAGCCAATTTGCTCCTAACACCACAGCATATCGAACATTGGGCACAATGGTAAAGGTGATTTGTTCCCAATGGTGGCCAATTCCCATTGCCACTCCGTCAGTGCGATGGTCGACTGGGCCCCCCCTGAAATCACTGCCATCCATTTGAGCAAATTGAACAGGTGCCGGCAAAGGGACTGACTTCACTTGGAGCACCTTAAAGGTGGTTTCGTTAATTAACGAGCGGGCACATCCAGAGTCTATTAAGGCTTTAACTTGTAATTGAGGACCTTTTCTATAATGTCAAAATATCACATCTACATACACAGTCTCTTCTACTTCACTCACCATGAAAGGAGCCTCGGGTTTCACAGGAACACCTGCGGAGGGCTGCGGTATTGCTCCCTCTACCGCCTCTACCGCAGACCCAGTCCGTTTTTTGGCTGTTCGAGGGGAGACTCCAAGTTAAGGGCTGGGGAGTTCCAGTAGTCACCCTCCTCTGAAGAAGCGGAGCTACTCTCCCCAGGAGTAGTAACTGTAATCCTGGACCCCGATGGGTCCGCTGGCGAAAGGTCCATCGTCACTTCTCCGGCATGCAGAGCTGGGGGCGCTTTTCGTCTTGGAGCAATGCTCCGCTCAGCTGCGGTGCCTCTCCCCCGAGCGCGTCCTCTCCTGCGAGGAGTCCCCTCTGGCTGGGGAGTGGGACTTGGCAGTCCCGGACGTGATGGACAAGTGGCAGCAAAGTGACCTATGGCACCGCAAATGAGGCAGGCTCCCCTTTGAAACCGCAACGCTCGGTCTTGCGGCGGTAGAGCCGGCCTCCATGGAGCCTGAGGAGCGGCAGGTTTGGGAGGGTTTCTCTGGCTTCCCCCCTCCCTGGCCTGCCGTCGGGCGAGGGAAATAAACTGGTGGCGGCTTTCCACTTCCTCTGCCAGCAAAATCCATTCTTCCAAGGTGGCTGGGTCTCGCTGCATGTATACCCAGTTTAGAATCTCAGGATGCAACGCTGCTCTGAAGTAATGCACCCAGGTAGCTTCAGTCCAATCTACTATTTTATTAGCGAGTCTTTGGAACTCATCCGCAAACTCTCGAACTGAGGAGGATCCTTGACGGAGTTGTAGGAGAGCCGCTTTGGCCTTCTCCCCTTGAAACGGATCCTCGAAACATCTCCTTAACGCTCACATGAATTCATTAAGCGACCGTATGGAGCAACCCGGGTATCAAACTGGAGGACCATCCATTCTGCAGCCTTTCCAGCCAAAAGCGAGGAAACGAATCTCACTTGGCTGTCTTCCGTGGGAAAGGTATGCCCTTTTTCTCTCATGTAACTGTCCACTTGATGCAGAAAACAGGGCAACGCGTCCGCGGAGCCATTGAAAGTCACTCGCAAAAGGGGTTGCTTCCACTGCGCGACTGGGACCACAGGCTGGACCGGTCCCACTGGTGGTTGTCCAGGGATGGGGTGTCCCAGGGCCGGCTGCCCGGGAGCCAGTTGTACCGGGGCCAGCTGCCCCGGAGGCGGTTGCACCGGAGATTGCCCTGGGGCTGGCTGCAGCGGAGGCTGCTAGCCAGGGGGTTGTTGGCCTGGGACCAGTGCCGGTGCAGGCGCCACTTGAGCTCGCTGTAGGTGACTGTACTAATTCATCAACACGTCCATTTGGTCCTGCATAAGGGCCATACGATCCAACAGCTCTCGGTTTTGAAATCTCAAGGCATGAATCTCCTGAGCCCCCCCCCCAGTCCGTTGGGCTTGGCTGACTCGGTAGTTCGTATTCCAGTCGCCCTCCTCTGCATACAAGTCCTCCTCCTCCGAATATTCTTGCACATCAGGAGCAAAGGTGAACCATTGCCTGCACGCTACCTCTCTGGGCAGGCCAGGTTCCAGGGAGCCCAAAGAAAACAAGGGGAAAGACCAGTCCAGTCCCCCACTAACGTTCGACCGCGCTCCAGTTCCTGCTGTCGCTCGTGCCCGAGTGGCGGCCGCATCCACCAACAGTTGCTCCTCCGCCCGCCTCCGGTCAGTGAGCGCCTGGTCCGCCTTGAGTTTGGCGACCGTGGCAGCCGTCACAATTGGTTTGGCCGCTTGTTCCAAGAGCATTTGGATTTCCTTGTGCTGGCCCAACAGCGGTTGGACCGGTTGAGCCAGGTCCACAGAGGCAGGACCGAATTCAGGAGTTAGTATCTTTTCGACTTCGGCCGCCGTCGCCGTGGTCGGTGTGAAATCCACAAGAACCAGGACTGTCCTGGCGCCAGCGTTCTGTGCTCCCCGGAGGCATAGGGTGGGATCCGGAACAGTTTGCGGAACGTCTCCCCCCTGAGCCCCTGCCATTGGAAAACAGAACTCGGGCCCCTGGATTGGGCTGGCGACTCCTGTTGTGTCACGCGGAGCGCAAGCTCAACGAATAACCGAGTTAGGAGAGCAAAGTCCTCTTGTGCTAACCGGGCCTCCTCCAGCAAAGTATCCAGTCCCAAAAGGTCGTTGTGGGCACATAGATCAGCATCCTGAGTCCTCTAGGGGGTTGCCGCTGCCAGGCGACGCCACTGGTCAATCACCAGCCCAACCAGCCGGATGGACTCAGCATAAGTCCGCTGCGCCTCCTCCAAGACGGCACGCAGAAAGTCGGGGTCCTCGGCGAGCTCGTCCTGCACCCCAAGCCGAGGAGACGAGTGTCCAGGCGCTCCAGGGCTCCAGCCAAGGTCAGTAAGTAAGGATAGGACTAGTGTTCTAATGTGAGCTCTAGTCCTGCGGCCCCCTTAAACAGACTTCAGCAGACAACCAATCCACAAAAGCAGTTTTATTGGGTAGAATCGACAGGTTTCAGAAGCCATATTCAAAAGGACACTAGTAAGGGTCAAAGGCAAGGTACATAGCATATATGGAAGATCAAAAGGAGATAACCGGTTACCCAGGCAAACCCCCCCCCCTCCAAGAGGCAGGAAGGAGTACTTGGCGATTCCCACAGTATGGGAATCTATGAAGACTAAACACGGGGCATAGACTGGCCTTGGACAGAATAGCACAACAGCACCTGGAAGCAGCACAATCGCACTACCGCATACCATCCTCATGGCCTGCTCCTGACAATGGAGGGTGCCAGATCATGGTTGTGGAAGACAGAAAGATATAACAGTACTTACAGGGAGAGCATCAAGAACAACCCATCCTAATGTATATAAAATAATTTTGCGGAGGTCCCTGAGGTCATGATATTGGGCAGCTGTATCCTGATTTGCTCTAACCAAACCATGAACTCCTATACCACTGACGATATTTCCCCTCAAACTCCAGCTGAACCACTAGCTGTTCTGGATCTCCTTTTCTGACCTTCCTTTCTCCATCACCCCATCGACTACTGCTGCTGTTTCAGGCTTCTATTACCAGTCATCTTACCGCAACTCATCTGCAGTACAACTTCCACCGGGTCCATTAAGTCCTTTCCACCTGCACTGCTCCTTCTTCTTTCTGACTCATTCAGTATCTTCTGACCTGTGACAACCACTTGTGGTGCTACAGCAGCAAGCCCGAATTCCTCATGGTTTGCAGGTACCACAGTAGAGAGATGCATGGAGACAGGTCAAATTATTTTCAAACAGAGAATCCTAGAAGAACAAAATTGGAGAAGCAGTGGGAAAGTAAGGGAAGCTGAACACATGGCATTGGAAAATATGATACAGCCAACGTGGAGAGAGGCTGAAGAGCTGGGAATGGTCTTATTTTTACCTGATACAGACATATACATGACAATTTGTGTAGCATATCTTCATTTTCATACACTGTTATCTTGTGTCAGGCCTCCAGTTTAGTTTTGCCTTAGGCATCTTGGAGCCTCTGGTCAGACCTGCAAAGGAAAATCTCTGCCAATCTGAATCTATTATGAATTGTGGATTCTAGTTTGTTAGGTGGGAGAAGTGTTGTACAGACTGACCTGAAAATTTACTGAGAGGGGGAAATACCTTTTTAGACAAGACCTTTTTTTTTAACATCTCCATCAGCCACTGATAAAATCTGACCTGTGTTTACGGTATGCAATTGCAGATCGGCACAGTAGTTTGATGAACTTGGTTCAAACACTATTTCCTCAGCAAAAGGCACATGTTTGAGTTTGCTTAACAAGAATTGGTATACCTTTAACACCCTTTTAAGTATATTGTGGTTAAGGCTGCTTTCACCCACATTTTATAATGTACTTTCAATGCACTTTAACAGTTGTTTGCTACTGGATTTTCTGTGTGAAACAGGAAAATCCACTTGCAAACAACTGCTAAAGTGCACTGAAAGTACAT
The DNA here is from genome assembly GCF_029931775.1 of Euleptes europaea. NCBI lineage: Eukaryota > Metazoa > Chordata > Lepidosauria > Squamata > Sphaerodactylidae > Euleptes > Euleptes europaea. Next base: position 106,765,359 of record NC_079317.1, on the reverse strand, counting down.
TGTACAATGTGGGTGAAAGCAGCCTGAATTACAGCTACAATTAGAGTGGTAACAGAACGTGGCCTATGGATGAAGTAGAAATTCTAATCTGCATAAAATGATTGTGAAAGCGAAACCGAGGGATTCTTCCAAAACTGCTAACATGAAATTTGTCACACCCTCAGTGCCCAAAGAGGACTGCACTGTGAGTCTACAATACCTGGCTATGAGTTTAGAAGAATAAACACTAAATTAGGTTCACACATTTTTATGCAGGCATCTCAAATCCACCAGGTTGCTGTTGGCAGATTCCCATACATTGAAAAGAACTGGGTGAGTGGCCACACCTTATCACTTACTAGGCATAAAATCAGACTAGCATAAAACCACCAACATAAGCCCTGATGCCAAGGATGCCAATGGACTAGAAAGATGTGATGCAAAACACTTCGTTGCTCTACAAAGTTTTGGAAAACAGTTGTACAAAAAGCAGAGCTTTTTGCAGGATTCCACTGGCATCCTTCAGAAGCTGGTAGATATGCCGGCAGTCTTAATAGAATAATAGAATCATAGAGTTGGAAGGGACCACCAGCGTCATCTAGTCCTACCCCCTGCACAATGCCGGAAATTTACAACTACCTCCCCCCCTACACCCCCAGTGACTCCCACTACATGCCCAGAAGATTACCAAGATGCGTTCCCTCTCATCATCTGCTTAAGGTCATAGAATCAGCATTGCTGACAGATGGCCATCTAACCTCTTCTTTAAAACCTCCAGGTAAGGAGAGGTTACCATCTCCCGAGGAAGCTTGTTCCACTGAGGAACCGCTCTGTTAGAAAATTCTTCCTAATGTCTAGACGGAAACTCTTTTGATTTAATTTCAACCCGTTGGTTCTGGTCCGACTGTCTGGGGCAACAGAAAACAACTCGGCACCTTCCTCTATGTGACAGCCCTTCAAGTACTTGAAGATGGTTATCATATCCCCTCTCAGTCTTCTCCTTTCAGGCTAAACATACCCAGCTCCTTCAACCTTTCCTCATAGGACTTGGTCTCCAGACCCCTCACCATCTTTGTTGCCCTTCTCTGGACACGTTCCAGCTTGTCTACATCTTTCTGAAATTGCGGTGCCCAAAACTGAACACAGAACTCTAGGTGAGGTCTAACCAGAGCAGAGTAAAGCGATACCATCACTTCGTGTGATCTGGACACTACACTTCTGTTGATGCAGCCCAAGACCGCATTTGCCTTTTTAGCTATCGCATCACATTGCTGACTAAGACCCCAAGATGCTTTTCGCACACACTACTGCTCAAACAAGTCTCCCCCATCCTATAATTATGCATTTGATTTTTCCTGCCTAATTGCAGAACTTCTCATTTATCTGTGTTGAAGTGCATTTTATTAGTTTTAGCCCAGTTCTCCAGCCTGTCAAGATCATCTTGTATCCTGGCTCTGTCTTCTACTGTATTTGCTACCCCTCCCAATTTAGTATCATCTGCAAATTTAATAAGCATCTCCTCTATTCCTTCATCCAAATCATTTATAAAGATATTGAACAACACAGGGCCCAGGACAGATCTCTGAGGAACTCCACTAGTCACGTCTCTCCAAGTGGATGAGGAACCATTAACTAGCACTCTTTGGGTGCAATCTGTCAACCAGTTACAGATCCACCTAACAGAAATAGGATCTAAACCACATTTTCCCAATTTGTCAACAAGGATATTATGTGGAACCTTATCCAAAGCCTTACTGAAATCAAGATAAACTATGTCTACAACATTCCCCTGATCCAGCAAGATAGTAACTTGGTCAAAAAAAGGAGAGAAGATTAGTCTGACATGACTTGTTCTTGAGAAACCCGTGCTGGCTCTTAGTAATCAGATCCATCCTTTCTAAATGCTCAAGGACTGACTGTTGATGATTTGGTTCTTGTGGGTTATCCGGGCTGTATAACCGTGGTCTTGGTATTTTCTTTCCTGACGTTTCGCCAGCAGCTGTGGCAGGCATCTTCAGAGGAGTAACACTGAAGGACAGTGAAGGACTGTCCTTCAGTGTTACTCCTCTGAAGATGCCGGCCACAGCTGCTGGCGAAACGTCAGGAAAGAAAATACCAAGACCACGGTTACACAGCCCGGATAACCCACAAGAACCAATGAACTCTGACCGTGAAAGCCTTCGACAATATTGTTGATGATTTGTTCGAAAACGTATCCCAGTTTAGACATAAAGCAGATGGGTTGGTAGTTACCCGGATCCTCCTTTTTCCCCTTCCTGGCCTTGGCCCAGGAGGGTGGGCTAGATATTTAAATAACAAATAAATAAATAAAATAAACAGAAAAAATTGTGGGAGGGGAGCAAAATGTGTGTGGGGGGGGGCAAGCTCCATTTCACACATTCAAGCTGTTAAGGGAAGAAGCCAACTTCCTTCTCTGTGACTTAAAGCCCCTCACAGTAATACTCTCCTTGGCTGTGCCTATCTCACAGGATTACCTCCATGATCTCCTCAATACTACCAAAAAGACAGCAGGATTCTTTCAAAAGAAACTTTGTCCTGGTGCCAAACACAGAACCTTGGAGGGGCAAACAAAAGCTTGGTGTTGGTTTACATTGGGCTTGTGGCGATCTGGTTGTCTTTAGTAATCCTGCATTAAGATAAAAACAAGTTTCGAATTGCATTTGGTTTCAGCACAATGAGGGTTACTCTGCTACAACTGAGACATCTTTCTTGGTGTGCAGCCAGATACTGTACGGATTCTGATTACCACTTGGTTTCTCTCTCCCCTCCATCTCTACTTGGATGTGATGAGTTGGAAAGTGTCAATATTTGAATTTTTTTTTAAAAAAGAAGCTGTTGTAACCTTTGATCCCTTTATGTCCTGGAGATCAAGAATCTCAGTATTTGGTCTGCTATCGCCAGAGTTTATCCTTGAGAATTTGCGAGGTTGTGCAAACCAAAGAAAGTGTTTTATGGGAATCTACCAATCATCAAAGAGAAATAACATGCCATTTTGGATCTGTACCTCTACACTACGGTTGGGGGTGTGATCAGAGAAAGCCGGCCAAGAGCCCGGGCGGAGGAATGTCACCCAAGAGTCTCAGTCTACATTCAGTAATTGCAATTCGAGTATATAAAAGTACGGTCCCCACACTCTTCACTGTTGTTGTTCATGGTTTTTTTCATTTAAAAAAAAGGTAAAGGTAAAGGTCCCCTGTGCAAGCACCGGGTCATTACTGACCAATGGGGTAACATCACATCCCGACGTTTATTAGGCAGACTTTGTTTTACGGGGTGGTTTGCCAGTGCCTTCCCCAGTCATCTTCCCTTTACCCCCAGCAAGCTGGGTACTCATTTGACTGACCTCGGAAGGATGGAAGGATGAGTCAACCTTGAGCCGGCTACCTGAAACCAACTTCTGTCGGGATCTAACTCAGGTCATGAGCAGAGCTTGGACTGCAGTACTGCAGCCTACCACAGGGCTCTTCATATAAAAGTCCGGTCCCCACACTCTTCGCTGTTGTTGTTCATGGTTTTTTTCATAGAAAAGATTAAATGAGGAAGTTTGCCCCTCCAAACTGTTATACTTTCAAAATTGTTATGTGTACACCAATATGCACATGTATTCATGTTTGGCTGTTTGCATGTATCTGCCCATTAGTTAAGATTTCTCTCCCAGTTGTCAGAAGTTGTCAGACGTTAGGTAGATGGCCAGTACAAGGGTCTTTTCTGTAGTAGCACCCTGGTTGTAGGATTCTATCCCCCATCAATTTTGTCCAATGATTTTTTGTAAAAAACAAACACAAAAGTGTGAGTACTCATATATAAAGTTGCACCAATTTCCACCAAGCCCCCTCCAAAATCTGCCAGTATTCAGTACCAGTGAGTACCACCTCAAAAATGCCCTGAGTTTGCCTATCTATATTACTGTCTTTGGGGCTTCAGGTGAAATTCATCGTGTTTAATCACATAGAAATTACTTGTAGCATCGTCTAATATCTTTTATTGCTGTTTCGTTATATGTATTTTTGGGTTTTTTTATTGGTCTCTTTTATTATTGTTTTGTATGATTACTGTTGGATACCTCAATTGCCTGTGTCAGTGCCGTAGTGGGGGGGGGGGCGAAGAGGGCAGCTGCCGCCCTCCTCACTCCCCCTCCCAATTACGGCCCTGCCTGTACTGCAAGAAGGCAGCATTTTAAAAATCCTAAAATAAAATTTTATAGCTCAGGTGCAAATTACAGATACTACAACTGACACAGATGCGCTCTGCCAATAGATTCAGAGTATCCAGGGTGCTAAGCTGCAGACCAACAGGCGACCCCACACCAACAATAAAGTTAAGCTAACTGCCTGCCTGCATCCCTCAGTTGATGGGTGCAAGGTCAGACCGTTAATAACATGACCGGAAGAATCTGCTTTCCACCCTTCTGTCTTTTCAAAATGTTGTAACATCTAGCCTAATGAGGAATTCTGGTGAGTCCAAAAGCTTGCATAATGTTTCGCATCAATTTGGTTGGTCATAACAAAAGGCATTACATGGATATTATTCTTTTTAAAAGCCATAACAATGCCTCTTGTGTGGATCACATGGTTGGTGTCTTCCCTGGAGGCTGGGGCTGGGAAGCTGGTGCCCGGTTTCCTGAATGGAGGAGCAAATGATTTGGGCAATATCAACGCCTCTTTCAGAACGAGAAGCCAGTCTGTTTGTACTGAGCTGTGCCCGTGCCTGTGCCTGTGCTGGCTCCTCAGGCTCCGGCAAGGAGAGTTTGCTTAAACTGCGCCGACTTTAACAGCTCCCATTACCCTAACTGATGAGCCCCATAAAGTTTATGACTCTGAGTGTGCGGGAACCATGCTAACGGTCCTCGCCATCTGGAAACGATGGCTCCATAGGGGCCATATGCCCCAACCCGCTGGAGCCTCCCCCCCATCTCCTGACCGCAGCAGGAAGAAGAATGCTGAGCCAGCAACTTGCATAAAAGCATCAGGCGTTCAATCCCCCATGCAGGGTGGTGGCGTCAGCATCTCCTCTCCAGGGGGTCTAAAGAAAAGCAAAGGGAGGAACTTGGCAAAGCACATGATTTGAAGGGTGGGTGAGATTTTATCCAGTTCCCAAAATAAATTGTGTGGGCTTGCAAACTGTAATAGGTAGGTCCATCCTCAGCTGCCTCTCGATCTCGAATCTCACTAGGAAGGCCTTGGAATGAGGGATGCCACCTGGCAATTTTCAAACTGGCCTAATTTCCAGCCCTCGCTTTTGTACATAATGCTCAGCTGCACGTTTTTTGCAGATCAGCCTTTAGGCAATGGGCACTTCTCAAATGTGTGTAAATTTAAGCAAATAAATGGACAACAGATGACTTCCCCCTAAGGACAATTTATTGGAAGGGTTGCCAACCAACTGAATAAGGGAAGAAAAGCATCCCCCCCCCCCACACACACACACACTTCAATGCCTGTGACAGAAGCTGTAGAAATCAGCAGGCAATGCATTTTAAGGCCTGGAGGTAAAACATTATCACCTGTAAATATATATGGATCAGGCTGCTGTTAAAAACAGTGGTAAAAAGTTGACATTTACTGGGAATGTGTGTGTTGGTCATCTATGCTGCATCCTGCCAGGGAATCAGGCATATTTGTTGATATCTTTTCTCCCAGATCCCTAAATTAACATACAGTGTCTCATGAGAGCAGTTCTAACTTCATCTAAGCGGCTAGGACTGGGAATATTTGCAGGTAGGATTTTTTTCTGTCTCCCTCCCCCACTTTCTGAAGGGGTGAGCATTTTATGCAATTTACCAAATGGTTGTTAAATCACTATGTTGTTATGGAGCACTAACTTACACATTGAGGATGCATACTGGGAACCATGTCTGCCCAGTTTATGGGGGGGGGGTTAGTTTGTTTTTTAAAGCAAAACATAACAAGTAAAACAACTCTCTAGTTCACCACTGGAAGGCATGACTTGGGGTGAAAACGCACGGTTGCTTTAGCCTCCTTTATTCCCTGTTTCAGCCAGGATTCAGCCAGGATCGAATGCACGCTCAGCGAAAACGCAGGCGTTCTATCCTGGCTGAATCCTGGCTGAAACAGGGAATAAAGGAAGCAAAAGCAACCATGCATTTTTGACTTTGTGATTCAAGACCAGCAACACCAACTTCCCTTGCTTTTATTTTTATCTTTATATTATTTATATGCTGCTTTTCTGGGAGGAAAGCAAGCTTAAGGAAGTTTGCAAAATTAAAACAAAATGCAGGGGTTTTTTTTCCAAATAGAAAAGAAATCCTAACAGTGCACACGCTGAAACAGATACAACCCAAGGATAAAGTAGATAGGGTTGCCAACCTCCAGGTACTAGCTGGAAATCTTCTGCTATTACAAGTGATCTCCAGCAGATAGAGATGCAGTCCACCTGGAGAAAATGGCCGCTTTGGCAATTGGACTCTATGGCTTTGAAGCCACTCCCCTCCCCAAACCCCGCCCTCCTCAGGCTGTGCCCCAAAAACCTGGCAATCCTAAGTGTAGAATCCTATTGAAAGGGGGCATGATCAAGCTCTTGGGATGTCACCTGAAGGCCTCTGCGCAGGCAGGCCCCTGCTAGACGCACCTGAGGCAGTGTGGATTTCCATTATTACAGCTCCTTTGGATCCTACGGGCACAAGCAGGAATGCTGGCTGAAGATGATCCTTCAGGTACTTCTGTACCCAGCTGTTCAAGGTTTTAAAGGTCAAACCCAGCACCTTTGGTAGGGTTGCCAGGTCCCTCTTGGCTACTGGCGGGAGGCTTCTGGGGCGGAGCCTGAGGAGGGCGGGGTTTGGGGAGGGGCTTCAATGCCATAGAGTCCAATTGCCAAAGCGGCCATTTTCTCCAGGTGGACTGCATCTCTATCGGCTGGAGATCTGTTGTAATAGCAGGAGATCTCCAGCTAGTACCTGGAGGTTGGCAACCCTAACCTTCGGACAAGATATCTCCATCTGCTACTATCTGAGTAGAGAAATGAAGATTTTCATGTGGCAAGGGTCAAAAGCTTAATGTAGTTCAAATGTCCTTTTACGGAGAAGATCAAAGTGCCAGACCTTTAGGGGCCTGTCAAAGGGCACATCAAGCACTCTGAAGAAGTCGTCCAAGCCTCTGCTTGAAATGCATTGCCTTGGGACCATGGTCCGTCCCACAATTTCACCATTGCAGTGCTGACCAGAGGCTCACTGGTAGGATGTAGCATGTGCCAAGGGCAAGATTTGGGGGCTGGCTTGATGCCTAGGATGGGTATGAGCAGCGCTCATGCAGCCATCCAGAATTCAAGTAGCTCTCCACGCTTGAACACCCCCGAATAGCCTTCGCTCACTCTCCTCTATTGTGCCTGGGGAGGGGGGCGGTGTGGGAGCCTGGCATAGCTATTAATCCCAACAATGGGCCTTTAATTGGACTCTCCACTGCTTGTACCGAAATGCTGGCGCGTGCCAGTTAAGGAATGTCTGAGGCAGCAATGAGTTCCACGCAAGGACAGGGAACTGGTTCCCGAGTGTGCTGCACATAGATTCACATCCCGTTCATAAAGGCAACTCCAGTGCACACAGGTACATGTGCACACATGCAGCAGGTATGAAGGGAGGTGCACACCCTTCATAGTGTATGCATTTATGCCTTCTTCCCATTCATGGACTCCTACACTGTTGGTGCAAATGTTGCACATACAAGCGAACATTTCCTGTAGCACTGCACTACTCAATCACATAATGCAAGTGATACTTGACTGTGCCACTAATGTACCCACCGCATTCACAATCACAACTCATCCAGCCTTGCAGGCAATTAACCCACGTATGCAGCTATAGCTGGGGAGGGGCACGGGCAACTCAGGGCAGGATATGTCTCTTCTGGGGTAAACATATTGGTACAATGGCAGCATTAAATCCATTGTAGGGGGGCATGGTAGTGCTGGAGGGTGTGGCGGGGATTAGCGGGGGTGGGGAAACAATGATTCAATAAGCAGAACCTGGAGTTCAGTCCATTGCTTGTGGAATCCAGCAGGGTTATGAATTTAAATTCTCAAGGCTATTGCTTAAAAGTATTTATAGTTGTTTCCTTTCTGAATAGGGAATGAAACAATACAAATACTGCAGGGGGATGTGTCTGCACACAAGCCGTGGGCAGTTCTTGTTTATGTTCTGAAGGATTGTTTGGCTTCACCCACACAGTGGCAACTGGGATATTGTACCAGGCACTTGGCGTGTGTAGAGCTTGGCAAATGTAGGTTCCTTGTAATTTAAGTTTACTGTCTGTGGTGTGGGTAATTGCTTCCATGGAGGAGCAAGTGCCGTTTTTGCACTGGATTTTCTGACAAAGTTTTTTTCCATTTCAAAGAATTGTGTCCTGCTCTATGGAGCACTGACTTTGAATAATCAGTTCAAATCAGTTAGGAGATCATGTTCCGTTTCAGTTGGGGTGGGGGGTGATGAGGGCAAGATTTAGTTCAGGATCTGTCTTGATAACACTGAACGTAGCCTGGTGTTGTTTTGTTCTGTGTGTGCGTTCTGATAAGTAAAAGTGAGGTGTGTGTGATTGGAGGAAATAGTACCTATTTTCAGTCAATTTTAAGGTGCTGTTTGGATGGCTTGTTTCATACGACCTCTGATGAAGTGTGCTTATTTAGTAATGTGGGGCTTGATTGAGGTTATGGGTCTTCTCCTCCAAAAACATTTGTTGATGCTAGTGGCTCAACTTCTACAGATGATATGTTTCTGGTCTGTTGTCCTGTATGCGTGTTCATTTTTTCTGAGCATCCCCCTCCCTTGTCGTCCCTTGAAAACCTGCCACAAGCTTTATGATGCATACAGATACTCTGAAGACAAGGCAGATTCCAGTTCATCAGCCAGCTCAACGTCCCTTTTGTTGATGGTTTCTCCAGGGATGAAATTGGTGCCTGGGAGAACCAAGAGTTTGGAAGAACTCTGCCCGCATCTCCCTGAGGGTTTGTCACCTTTCCCTTCTGATCAGAATGGTTGTCAAGCTGGCAGCATGATAGAGATGTCAGGCCCGACCTGGTGCTCCCCACTATAGAAGAAGTCACCACCAAATGCTAATGCAAGCTGACGTTTGCTCCTAGCGGGACGCAGAAAGGACCTCCTGGAACCCATCTCTGAGATTGATTTAATGAAAGCCAGCCTCATCCACAGGGAGCAACTGAACCAGACCTGGCAGGGCAGTCAGGCAAAGAAACTCTGCATGTACACTGGGGCATTCCATTTCCCTGACAGTCCATCTGAAGGATACACATGCATGTGCATGTATGCATAACAAGTTGCTGGCCAACAGCATCACATCCCAGGCCCTGCGGTGAGCTTCAGGGTTCTCCCGTCTGGGACACTTTTTGGATCTGATGTGTGTGTGATATTTCCTCTGCCCCCAAAAGCATCACATAGGGTTATGCAGGTAAAATTGAGTAATGAAGATCCAACACTCCCATTTGGAATATCAATATAATTTCTAATTCAACCAAAATTATTTCCAGTTTTGGCAGCCATTACAAGTCTTCTGATCTGATGGTTATTTTGGTGCCTTGTGGTCTGGTTTCATTTCCCAGGCAGTAGGAAAAGGGAACAGTGGGTAGCAAGAGGAAAGAGTGATTGTCGACACATGTGACCAAAGGACTCTGACCAACTGGGAGAATTTCTGCTGAATAGCAGCATCCTGTTGGCATTTTTGTGCTCAGCATTTCTACCAATTGGAGGTACAAACAACATAGGAGGAGGATGCATGGAAGAATGTGGCCCACAGGAGTAGGAAAATCAGGACACATCCTGATCCTCTCTTGCTCAGCAATCGGTTCCAGGATCTCCCAATAGATACTGATTCTGGACCACTGGAACAAGGGCTATCCCCCCAAAGCGTGAAAGAAATTCCTCAGGCTCCTACGCATGAGAGGACTCAATCTTCCGCCCCACAATTTAGGAAGAGGCGTGTTCTCGTAATTGGAGATTCCCTCCTGAGAGGGGTAGAGTCTAAAGTATGCCGACCTGACTTGTTGTCCCGTGAGGTCTGCTGTTTACCGGGTGCAAGCATCCAGGATGTGACGGAAAGGGTAGGAAGACTCATCGAGCCCACAGATTATTACCCTTTCTTACTTGTTCACGTGGGAACAAATGATATTGCCCGGCACAGCCCAGAAGGTATTAAAAGAGACTACATGGCTCTGGGTGAGAAGGTGAAGGACTTGGGGGTGCAGGTTGTGTTTTCGTCAGTTCTGCCTGTTGAAGGTCGTGGCTTGGGAAAGACGAATACTCCAAATTAATGACTGGCTGCGTAGGTGGTGTTGTCAAGAAAGGTTTGGATTTCTGGACCATGTCTTACGCTTTCGAGAAGAAGCTCTTCTGTCGGGGGATGGTTTACACCTCACGAGGACGGGAAAAAATGTGTTTGGTGAGAGCCTTGCAAACCTGATCAAGAGGGCTTTAAACTAAATCTTATGGGGGAGCGAGACAACAAGCCTTGTATGCTGATAATACCTGGAGACGAGAACAATAAAGATTTGCAGGGAGTGGCATGTATGCAAGGAAACATAAACTCACAGGTAAGTACAGAAATGAAAACCACGGGGAACATTAACCACGGATTCTGATGTCTGTACACTAATGCGCAGAGTATGGGAAACAAGCAGGAAGAACTCGAAGCCCTAATACAGGAAGGGGATTTTGACCTAATAGGCATTTCTGAAACTTGGTGGGATGTCACTCATGATTGGAATATTAAGATTGAGGGGTACAACTTGTTTAAAAGGAATAGATTGATAAGGAAGGGGGGAGGAGTAGCACTTCATGTCAAAGATGTGTACACTTGTGAAGAAGTACATGAATCTGAGCATGGTAGTGCAGTCGAGACTCTATGGGTAAACATAAAAGGAATAAGAAATAATCATTATATTCTCGTGGGGGTCTGCTATCGACTACCAAACCAGGCAGAGGACTTGGATGGGATGCTCCTAGACCATATCACAAAGTTCTCAAAGAGACGGGACATGGTGGTCATGGGAGATTTTAATTACCCGGATATCTGTTGGAAGTCCAACACTGCTAAAAATGCAAGATCCAATAAATTCCTGACTTGTCTTGCTGACAACTTCCTATTCCAGAAGGTGGACAGGGAAACAAGGGGGTCTACTATCTTAGACATGATTCTCACCAACAGGGAAGAACTGGTCGATGAGGTTAAAGTAGTAGGCACCCTGGGTAGTAGTGACCACGTACTGTTGGAATTTACAATCTTGGGGAGAGGAAAACCTGTACGTAGTCAGACATGTAGGTTGGACTTCAAAAGAGCAAATTTTAACAAACTTAAACTTATGCTAGGTAGAATCCCATGGTCAGAAATACTTAAGGAGAAGGGAGTTCAAGAAGGGTGGGCATTTCTTAAAAATAAAATACTGAAGGCGCAATCCCAAACCATTCCTATGAGAAGGAAAAATGGGAGGAGCCTAAACAGGCCAGGGTGGCTCCATAAAAAGCTTTTTAAAGAGCTGAGAAATAAAAAAGACTCATTTAAGAAGTGGAAGGAGGGCCTTATAACCAAAGAGGAATATAAGCAAATAACTAGTGCTTGTAGGGAGAGTGTTAGGAAAGCTAAAGCTCAGTATGAACTTAGGCTAGCGAGAGATGCTAAATGCAACAAAAAAAAGGATTCTTTTCCTATGTACAGAGTAAGAGTAAGAACAAGGACAAGATAAGCCCATTGCGTGGACCAGAAAGTGAAATTGTAACAGGAGATGAAGAGAGGGCAGAACTCCTCAATTCCTACTTTTCCTCAGTCTTTTCTCGTGAGGGAAGTGGTGCTCAACACGGCATAAACAGAACATGCGATGAGGGAAGGGATTTGCAGCCTAGTATTGGCATTGGGGTAGTGCACAAACGCCTGGTTTCTTTAAATGAAACAAAATCCTCTGGGCCAGATGAATTGCACCCAAGGGTACTCAAAGAACATGCAGATGTAATTTCGGAACCTCTGTCCATTATTTTTGAAAAGTCTTGGCAAACAGGTGAGGTGCCAGAAGATTGGAGGCGGGCAAATGTTGTCCCCATCTTCAAGAAGGGGAAAAAGGAGGATCTCGGTAACTACCGACCCATCAACTTGACGTCTATACCGGGAAAAGTTTTTGAACAAATCATCAAACAGTCAGTCCTTGAGCATTTAGAAAGGAAGGATCTGATCACCAAGAGCCAGCATGGGTTTCTCAAGAATAAGTCATGTCAGACTAATCTTATCTCCTTTTTTGAGAAAGTTACTACCTTGCTGGATCAGAAGAATGCTGTAGACATAGTGTATCTAGATTTCAGTAAGGCTTTGATAAGGTTCCACATAGTATTATAGTTGACAAATTGGGAAAATGTGGGTTAGATCCTATTATTGTTAGATGGATCTGCAACTGGTTGACAGATCGTACCCAAAGAGTGCTAGTTAATGGTTCCTCGTCCACTTGGAGAGAAGTGACTAGTGGAGTTCCTCAGGGATCTGTGCTGGGCCCTGTGTTGTTCAACATCTTTATAAATGATTTGGATGAAGGAATAGAGGGGATGCTTATTAAATTTGCAGATGATACTAAATTGGGAGGGGTAGCAAATATGGTAGAAGACAGAGCCAAGATGCAGGATGATCTTGACAGGCTGGAGAAATGGGCTAGAACTAATAAAATGCACTTCAACAAAGACAAATGTAAAGTTCTGCATTTAGGTAGGAAAAATCAAATGCATAATTATAGGACGGGGGAGACTTGTTTGAGCAGTAGTGTGTGTGAAAAGGATCTTGGGGTCTTAGTAGACCAAACACTGAACATGAGTCAGCAGTGTGATGCTGTAACTAAAAAGGCAAATGCAGTCTTGGGCTGCATCAACAGAAGTATAGTGTCCCGATCACGCGAAGTGATGGTATCGCTTTACTCTGCTCTGGTTAGACCTCACCTAGAGTACTGTGTTCAGTTTTGGGCACCACAATTTAGGAAAGATGTAGACAAGCTGGAACGTGTCCAGAGAAGGGCAACAAAGATGGTGGGGGGTCTGGAGACCAAGTCCTATGAGGAAAGGTTGAAGGAGCTGGGTATGTTTAGCCTGAAGAGGAGAAGACTGAGAGGGGATATGATAACCATGTTCAAGTACTTGAAGGGCTGTCATATAGAGGAGGGTGCCGAGTTGTTTTCTGTTGCTCAAGAACCAACGGGTTGAAATTAAATCAAAAGAGTTTCCATCCAGACATTAGGAAGAATTTTCTAACAGTTGGAGTGGTTCCTCAGTGGAACAGCCTTCCTCGGGAGGTGGTAACCTCTCCTTACCTGGAGATTTTTAAGAAGAGGTTAGATGGCCATCTGTCAGCAGTGCTGATTCTGTGACCTTAGGCAGATGACGAGAGGGAGGGCATCTTGGCCATCTTCTGGTCACTAGGGGTGTGGAGGGGGGAGGTAGTTGTGAATTTCCTGCATTGTGCAGGGGGTTGGACTTGATGGCCCTGGTGGTCCCTTCCAACTCTATGATTCTATGATTCTACCAATCATTGCACTACGTCTCTGGCTTGGGGAGGACTTTCTGGTGCTGTGTATGTGTAAAGTACTGTCAAGTCGCAGCTGACATATGGCAACCCAGTGAGGTTTTCAAACACGAGACTAACGGGTGGTTTGCTATTGCCTTCCTCTGCATAGCGACCTTGGTATTCTTTGGTGGTCTCCCATCCAAGTACTAACCAGGGCTGACCCTGCTTAGCACCTGAGATCTGTCGAGATCAGGCTAGCCTGGGCCATCCAGGTCAGGGCTTTCTGACACTGAATAACCACATTTCCTGGTTGTCTGAGCTACTCAGTTACATGTGGCTGGCTAGGCAGACAGGGCAAATGCTTCACTTGTATCTGCTGGCAGACAGGCAGGGCAGATGGGGTGGAGGCACAGAGGTTATTACTACCCATCTGGGACATTTAGGCAATGCCAGCCTGTATGCCCTGCAGTGGACCGAGGGAAGCTCTTTGCTTGGACCCAGCTAACACGCAGGTAAACTGCAGAGACTGAGGCAGAATAGAGGCACTTGCTAAGTCACCCCACCCCATGACAGGCAGCTTACCTACTTTGCAGTCAGACTTGGGGAGGTAGTTATTGTATTGATTAATTCTAACACATTAATACAAAAATAGAGACAGCGGTTTCAACAAGAAACGTGTTTCTGGGTGTAAATTCATTCAACTGCACCATTTCCAAATCCCTCACCCCCAAAATGGTATTAGCCCCCAAAATGGTATTAGCCTTGATAGAGGGAAAAGACAAGCAATCTCCTGCTCATGCATACAGAAAACAGAGGGTGGGGAAACAAGAATGGATGGGTCAGGAGAACTAAACTCTGGCTGTCACGGGTCTGACATAATTATGGTATTTTGTGTACATGCGCAGAATTAATTCCATGTAGAGCTTGAACACAACATATAAACTGAACCACAAACTGCAGAGGTTTGTGTAATGAAAAGCCTGGCAACAGCTTCCAAAATGCAAATGTCCTTAGAACAGGCTGACTGAATTCTCTCAAGGTCTGAATTCTTTCAAGAGCTAACTAACTTACCCTGGTCTTGTCCTTGAAGGGAGAAGAACAGAGTCATTCTTCACTATCTGCCAGAAAGGTGTATCTGAAATTACCCTTTCTGATTAAGCTGCCAGCTGTCAGCTGCTCATATCTCAAGAGCAGAAAAGTCCTGCTATTCTATAACCTCAAGGCTATAGGTGCAGTAAGCTTCTTGCTTTCTATAACCTCAAGGCTATAAGTGCAGCAAGCTTCTTGCTTTCTATGACCTTGCTGAAGGTTTCCTACTGACCAGATGGTTACATGTTACAATGAGAGCAATAATTGTGTTTTATGATTTATATAGTTATATATTGTATTGTAGATTTCTAAATAGTCTCATTTAATGCGTATTGTACTGAAAATGAAAATGGTATGAAAATTGAGTATATGGCGTGATCATGGAGCTCAGAAATGATTGTTTATACTTTAAGCAAAATAGACTGAAAGGAAAGGAAGCCCATATTTGGTCATGGGGAGAAGCTAATAATCTGAACAGCTGCAACTGTACATTATTGCACTGCTCATGTTATCTGAAAGTGGGGAGAAAGATATCCCTCCTGATGGTAAAATCAACACTCTTAATGAGTCTGAAACAGTATAAATACAGCCACAGTAAGCCCAGAGAATCAGAACCTTCCAAAGGCTCTCAAGAAAAGGCTGACGGGTATGTATGGCTTCAATACATTATTCTAGACTTTATGAATTAGATACTTTGAACTGAATCAGAATAATTTGACTGTTATATTTTAGAAGTTGGATTTTTAAACTGAATAGTATGTAAGACTTGCTTGCTTTTACTTCATACATTGTAAATACATACGTTGTACTTTGACAAGAGTTTTATAAAAGTGTTAAAGACTTGATAATCTGCATTTACACATATTTTACTAGAAGTATATCGAGAAAAAGACTTGCTTTTTAAAAGTAGGTAAAGTTGTTGAGTCCTGCTTACTCGATGACTGGCTGAATAAGATAACTTCACTTCTCAGTAAGTGATATATTCTAAGAGCCTGTCATCTGAACAGCACGACCCGCTTCATGGCCAGGCTCCAAAACTAGAAGAAATCAACTTGGCTGGGAGAAAAATACTGAAAGAAATACAGCAAAGCAAGGTGAAGTAGACTGGAGGAGGGGAAGAGAGGGTTTCATTCTCTTTGCCTTCATGCTCTGTTGGGAAAAATTACATTCCCTCTCCCCCTCCCCACACCAATTCAGTATCCTGGGTATATCAATGCATGCCTCCCCATACCAACTCTGCGAGTTGAATTTTAATTGCCTTTGGAACAGTGCCACTTTCGCCTATCTATCTGAATTTTGAGGTGGGGTGGGGTGGGGAGGAGTACATGAGAAGAGTAATCCTTGAGAATTTCATTTCTGAATGGGAGAGGGAATTATACCCAGAAATGTGTTTCCCACTGAAACCATGGAAAATACTATCAGATTGATATGGTAATACTATTATTTTTACTTCTGATGTTAAAGAATCCAGTCTGAGTTTTTAAAAATAAAATATGATCCCAGTCCGAGTCCAACTTTTTTGTTGTTGTTGTTGCTTATCCCAAGGAACAAGGACCCCACTGCTACTGGAGGCTAGAATGGTTGAGCTCCCTTGTGAATGAGCCAGCTTTTGACACCCAATATGGGGAGGTGGATAGAGTATCAGACCAACGAGAGAACTGGGTTCCTTGTCAGTCGTAAAGCTGAGCCAGTTGTACGCTCTCAGCCTGGCCTACCTCAGAGACTTCCCGATGAGGATAAAATGGGGGGGGGGGTTAAGTGCCATGTGAGCCACCTTGCGCTTTTTGGAGGAAGGGTGGGATACTACTGTGACAATTAACACCTGACCCATATATATGGCAAGTGGTTCCTTTTGTGCTCTGAAAAGCCATGTCCCCAGCCCAGCTTCAATGTCTCCTTGTCTAGTACAGAGCCATTCCACATTTCTGGAGAGGATGTTTGACAGTGACCGGTTCCCTCTTCTTCTACCCTTACCTCAGTGGACTAGTGTTGCTGTAGAGTCCACTACCTCAAGTTTTTAGTAAACCTGTTCTGACCCCCTTTCCCCCAGTCCCACCTGTCACTGCCCCTTCTCTGTCTGCAGAAGGTATAGTGTCCTTGGAAGCTCCAGACTGCGTCAGTTTTCCTGACTGTTGCCTGCTCAGCCCCTTTGGGATTCAGGGCATGTCTTAAAACCCATCAAGTTTGCTGTCGGATTCTGGGCCACATGATCCCTGTATTTCCCTACCCCGCCGCCTTTTCTGGCTTATGCTTCTCTTTATGGGAAAAAACCAGTAAGAGCATTGCAATGGTGTGGCTGGGGATTGTGGAATGGGGGGAGCACCATGTCTCTGCAGAATGCCTGACTTATGAGACAGGGTGTCCAGGAAATTTACAGCCTGCCCTCACATGTACAATTAAACTTATTCCTGTTGCTGCACTGGGGTTACAAGAAAGCCTCTAGGGAGTTCTGTCAGTTTCCATGTTCCTCTCCGCTCCTTTGAGCTCCTGTCACCCACTGTAGGGGAAGCTGTCTTCATCAGAGGCATCTACTGACATCAGATGGCTCCAGGGTGAGCAAAGGAAACGGGCCTTCCTGCACTTACAGGCTGCATCCCTGCACTGTCTGATGCCAAATATAAGAGATGGACAAAATCCTCTAGTTGTTTCCCAAAACAAAGGTATGACCCTTTCTGCCTTGGGAATTTCTTTCTGGGTCCCTCTGAAGATAACAATCTTCCTTGATCACCTTTCCCTGAAAGATCTGATTGTCAAACCTGTTCTAAATGGTGCAGTCCAGCTCACCGGCCCTTGCCACAACCAACTAGAGTGCTGGCTTGCAGAAAAGCTCACTCATGGTCCCCAGGGCATTGCTGGAAAACACATGATGCAGTAACGCTGCTGAAGCCAGGCAGATCTGGGTTTTTGAGGTGCCTAGATGGATTGAGCCTAGCAGGTTCAGTTTTGGGAGGTCTGCTAAGTCATGGACATCTGTAGATGGAGATTGTGGTGGTGGTTTGACCTAAACACGTCAAGATCAGATCCATGGGGTAGGGAGAGGGAGACTGTGCTCTACAGACTGGAGTTGTGCATACCGATTATACCCGAACCGAAAATGAACCTGAAATTAGCTGTTTCGGCAATATTTGGCTTTCGGTTTTACTGAATACCGGAATCTGCCCGAAGCCGAATAGGCTGTTTCTGAAAAAGCTAAATAGGTGTTCAGCTTTTTTGGGGGTTTGGCTTTCCCCAGGCTTTTTCCTATGGGAATTTTTAAAAAAGGAGATCTGGGGGAGGCATTTTTGGAGGTAGAGTTCCCAAATTTTCAGGGAAGCTTCAAAGGACTCTCCTTGCATGAACCATAAAGTTTGGTGAAGATTGGGTCCGGGGGGGGTCTGATTTTTGGGGTTTGGAAGGGCTCGCCCTCCTCCTCCATAGAAATGCATGGTAAAGTTTACGATGTTTTTTTATGGGGAATGGGGGCTACCCCTTCGGGACCCCATAAAATCAGAGCCCCTGTCCCAAACTTTATCAAACTTTGGGGTTCATGCAAGGAGAGTCCCTTGGAACTATGTTGTAAATTTGGTGACTCTACCTTGAAAAATGCCCCCCTCCCAGGAGAATTTTAAAAGTACTTACTTTTTATAGTATGTAATGGCCAGCTGCTTCCTCACCCAAGAATCGTGGGAAAACTCGGTTTCCCATGAATGCTTGCAATGGGCCCTCACAGCCGAAATACCCCTTTACTGGTATGGGTATTTAGCATATTACAGGTTTACTGGGGGGGGGGGAAGCGGGCCCAATAAACCCAAACCTGAAATGAACCGTTTTTTGGTGGGGGTTTTTGCACAACCCTACTGCAGACTGTTGCTTGCCTTGCGAGCTGGCCACCTGCAGCACGATCAGTGTTCAGGGGAAGCCCAGCCAGGGTCATTTTGCAGTCACTAATTTTTCATTAATTTGATTTCATGGCAGAGATGGGTCATTAAACCCTTGGGGAGAGAACTGCTCATCATGCAGATTCACAAAACAGCTGTTCGCGACAGCATGGCTTGAGCAAATAACAGCCTGAGACAAAAAATTCTCCAGCCCAGTTGTTGAGCCTCCAATGCTACTTCCTCCCCCTCCCCCCATTGGCAAGGGCGAAATTGACGGTGTGCATTGCACACAGTTTGAGTAGACATCTTGGAGACACTTTGACAGTGCACTCCTATGCAGCTGTTCCAGTTGAAACTCACTACTAACTTTGTAGTGCTGCGCTGCCAGGCTCTCACCCTTGCAGCCACCAGACCCTGTACATTCAGAAAATTTTTAATTTTTTTAGCTTTAAATAACATAGAAAAGCATTTGCATCTTGCAAATAAGGGCAGGAAGCCATAACAGAAAGGTGGTGAATGACAAGGAAAAGTGGAGGGTGCAGATGTTTGGGGTGCCTGCTGAATCTCACTGTCTTTCCCAGGATTGATTGCTCCAGATTGAACACCCTCATCTTGTGCTGTTCTCACGAGTCCACTAGTGGATTAGAAACTCCACTCTGTGCTGTAGGGTGCATTCTCAAAAATCGTTTAAATGTAGTCGCAGGAAGCAATACATAACAGTTTTATTAATTTATACATTATTAATTTGTATATTAATGGGTTTCTGTTGCAGCTGCCTAGATCTAGTTTGAATGTCAGAAAAATTGCCCCTGCTGAAAAATGTCATTGGGAACAAGTGGCTCGAATATGTTATGGAAGCTCTGTATTGGAGCATTATGTAGGATTTGTTCCTGGATGTCTGACTGATATATCTATGGCCATTTATGCTTGGTGTTCATGACTGTAGCATTATTAATTAGGATTAGGTAATCTGTAACATATTTAATCCTCCCTTTATCAAAATGAACACTTTCATAAAAAGTGGAATTTATCTGTGCTTTCAAAGTAAGGCCATACCCACCATCAGGTTTTTAAAATACACCTAACGCAACCCAAATCCTTACGAGACATAGGTGCACTAGGCTGAACCTGCCATAGTCTGTATGCTTAGTGCTGCATAATCCTGAGACATGAGGGACCTGGAGAGACAGGATAACTTCACAGTCTCTTCATGGCTATGAAGACTGCAGTTCTTTTGAGGTTTCACTGCCTGTGGCATTCTCTTCCCCTTGGGCAGCTGAAGGGTTAACAAGAGGTGGCTTGTGCAGTTCTCTGCTTATAATTACACAAACATTGCAGAGCCCGTGGAGTGTGAGACCCAAGGAATTAGTTGTGACGGGGAAATTCTCGCTCCATGAGCACCCGACACCTGGTGATAAATGTGGCAATAGCATGTAGGTGGGGGGGGGAGGTGAGAAGGGCTTTCCCGTGTGTGTGTGTGGGGGGGTTGCTAGTAGAAAGGCAGTGCCTTTAATTACAGTAGTACCCAGATGGTGCCAATGTGCCCTTTTTTTTAGGGTCCCTTGACTTTGATGACACCCCACTTTCAAATACCAGAAATGCCTTTATTGGCTTAGATGCTGTGCCTGCATTTGGTACCAACTGCACTGTGAAATGGCATTTTGTCAGGATGCCTGGGGGGGGGGCTGCTGCACACCACCTCTTTGTGAGCTTGTTTTTCATTCATTGTGACTTTTAAAATTTGGGATTTTTAAAAGGTTTTTTTTGGTTATGCTATGATGATTGGGAGGGACGCGGAATGGGATGATATAGCCTGATCTCATCAGGCCTTGGAAGCTAAGTAGGGTCAGTACTTGGATGGGAGATCACAAGGAACATGCTGCAGAGGAATGCAATGACAAACCACCTCTGCTTCTCACTTGCCTTGGAAGCCCCTTGCTGAGGTCACCATAAGTCTGTTGCAACTTGATGGCACATACGTGAAGATGATGCAGAGCCCATCTAAGCCCTCCCCCCCAATATAACTGCCACTTTTTGTTTGAAGAAACATGCTAAATTGGCACCTCAATCTGCGACAGAACATTTGACAGATGGAATGCTTTGCCCTCTTGTTTGGCCATACAGTCATCTTGGGTGCAAAATAAGAGTCATATAGTAGTTATGTGAATCAGATCCCGTTCTGGTCCCAGTGGTAGAAGGGTCGTCGTCTGGTCTACAATTGTTGCTGGTATCACCCATGTCTTCCTCTACCGGAAATCAACCCATCTTCCTTGAAGTGCATTTTAATACAGGATTGCCGCCTTTATTTTTCCATGGCAAGGGTTCCGTTCCTGTAACAGCAGTACAGCATAATGAAGAAATCCAACCGATAAATATTTCCTAATACAAAGGGAACTACGGAGATGGCGTCATGAGGAAATTAAGGTTAAAACAAATGAATTAAAGAAAAATTGCAACCTTTGAGCTACTTCTGAGTAACAGGATTCAGGGGACTGTGTTTTTTTTTTTTTTTAATGCTGTGAAATGCTTAATGGGAGGGGCGGTTTCACAGAACGGAAAGACGGGGTTGCCAACTCCAGCTCTAGAAATTCCAGGAGATGGGTGTGCGCGTGCTCGGGGAGGGTCGAGCTGAGAGAGGGGTGCGCGCGAGATGCCACCGAGAGCCCCCTCTTCAAAGCCGCCATTTCCTCCAGGCCAGGGGAACTGACCTCTGTCGCCCCGGGGGGCCGAGCGGGATCCCAGGCGCCTTTGGCCACTCCAAAGGGAGGGCAGTGCGACACACACAACACAACACAACACACAACACACACACAGGGCCCGGGTGGGCCGGGGGGCAACCTGAGGTGACCCCGCCGGGGAAGCCTCTGGTTCAGAGCGGGGCCTGCCGCCGCACTCCCGCGCGAAGCGGCTCTTTCCCGCCCCCCCCCCCGAGCTCCAAGAACGGCGCTCCGGGGCTGCCAGACCCCCCCCCACGCCCCCCCCACAGGCCCGCCCGATCCTAGGGCAGCCTGCTCGAAAACGGCGCCGCGCGGTCGGAACCGCCAGGCCGGAGCGGCACCCGGCAGACGTCGACGAGGGGGCCTCCCCCGGCCGCCCCAATCGGCGCCTCAGAGCCGGCAGAATCAATCCCGCCTCCGCCTCAGGCCCGCCGGGGAAATCAGGCCCGGCTCCCCCGGCCTCGCCGGCGTTTAGGCGGGGATTTATTTATGGGATGCGGCGCTGCTTCCCCCTCAAAAGGCCTCTGGGGAGCTGCCGCCGGCCTCGCCGCAGTCATGTCGGCCAGGAGGCCGCCGCCGCCGCCTCCTCGTTAAAGTGTCAGGCGGCACTAACTCTCCTGAGGCGCTGATGGCCGCGCGCTTTCTCCCCCCCCCCTCCTCCGCCCCGGGGGAGGCCGAGCTCGCCGCGGGGGGGGGGAGGGAGCCGCCCCTTTCCCTTCCCTTCCCGGGCAGGGAGGTGGGGGTCGCCGCGCGGCGGCCTTCGCCGAGGCCCTCCCTGCGTGCCGGCCTCTGGCGACCGCGGTGGTTTAATCTCTGACAGGAGGGGACACTTCAACCCTCGTCCTTGGCGTACGCGGCCCTATGGGGGTTGCTTAGTGCTGAGGGAAATGCGCTCTGCACGTGTTCAGAGAGATTCTGAAGTAATACACGTGAAGCCACCCAGAGGCTTTCCGGAGGCCCGGATTCCAGAGCTCAGGGCTGGCGGCCCGTTCTTGCTTTTTGGTGTGGCCGGCCGGGTAGAACCGGGGTGGCCGGAGGCGGCAGGCAGGCCGGCCCCTTCCGATCCCCCAAAGGCTGCTCTCATTCTGTCCCTGCCGCTGGCTTGTTGGTATAAGTCGCCTTTAGAAGTCTGGCCGCAAGTGTTGCCACTCCCATCGAATTTCCTTTTGGGATAACAATGCACACGTGCCTGCTCACACACGTATTACAACAGGTGTTGTGTAGCTAGGATGTTGTTTGCTTAGTTAGTCGAGGCTGCTGCTGTAAAGGGGGGGAAAGAAGGTGACACTATTATGGGCAAATTGTGTGCAAGATATGAATGGTCCCTGAAACTTAATCTTTCACGGTTTGTGTGCACGTCAGAATGTTCTTGAAGTGGTAAAGAAAGTCATTTTAAAATCAAATGTGCAGTCTGGCATGTATATTCACTGCATTTGATTTAAGTGGCAAATTCAAAAACCAAAATGCAAAAGGTGTTCTGTGTGACAGTGGTCTATTACATGTGATTCACAGGCTAAGAGGTGGCATGGATTTGAGAGCCTAATTGGATTAATGAGGTATGATTGTCCCTTATCAGATGTAAGGAGAGAGGCACTTTTTTTCTGGAAGGCTATGTTTTTAACAAGGCGGATTCAGGTGTTCTCAACAAATGTGGTCTTGCTAACTGGAAATGAGTGGTGACTGTTGTGTTTGGCTAAAGTGGTTGTGTCCTTATACCCGTGTTGGCGAACCTATGGCACGGGTGCCACTTCCGGCACGCGTAGCCCTTTCTGCCGGCACGCACGGTTCCTCCAAGCCACTGGTCTTTCCGGCTCTGCCCCACCCCGGATGGGGGAGGCTGTAGCCCAGGGGTGGGGAACCTCCGACATGATTGGCGGTGCCCCCCGGACTCTCCCACAGAAGCTGCCGCCATTGCCGCCGCTGGAGCGTGCGCGGCCAGCCAGGCGGGTGGGAGAGCGGGAAACAGAAGCTGAGCACTCACACTTGGCATGGCCGGCGGCTTCTCCGGCGCCCTCTGGGCCTGTGCGGGCGGAGGGGCATGGCTGGTCAGTGGGTGCGAAGGAGGCGCCCTCTGCCCCACCCTGCTCGCCTCTCACAAGCCTGCTGCCGCGCCCCACCGAGTGGCAAATCCAAGGAAAAACCTCCCATGCATAAATGGCCTCTTTCTTTTTCTGTCTCCCTCTGTCCTTTTCTTTCTCTCCCTTGCTCCATTTCTTTCTCCCTTTCTCTCTCTTTTTCTTTCTTTCTCTCCCTCCCTTCCTTCCCTTTCCCCCTCCCTTCCCTTCTTTCCTTCCTTCCTTCCTTCTTTCCCTCCAGCGGCTTCTCCGGCGCCCTCTGGGTCTGTGCGGGCGGAGGGGCGTGCAGTCCTATTCCACCTTTGAAGTGCCCACAAGCTATCCTCCAAACACCTTTCCATTTGTCTTGATATGTAGAGAGAAAACACTAAGGAACTAGTTGCCAATCTCCAGGTACTAGCTGGAGATCTGCTATTACAGGTGATCTCCAACCAATAGAGATCAGTTCCCCTGGAAAAAATTGCCACTTTGGCAATTGGACTCTATGGCACTGAAGTCCTTCCCCAAACCCCGCCCTCCTCAGGCGCCACCCCAAAAACCTCCCACTCATGGCGAAGAGGAACTTGGCAACCCTAGCCTCTCCCTCTGGGCCCCCTCTGGGGGTGGTATTCAGGTTAAATTGCCGCATTGGCACTCGGCGATAAATAAGTGGGTTTTTGGTTGCAGTTTGGGCACTCGGTCTCTAAAAGGTTCGCCATCACTGCCTTATACCTTCTTTGCCTGGTTTGCATTTCAGTTTTTCCATTTTGGACTTGGGGTGTGTGTGTGAACTATTTTGACATAAGTATGTATAAATAATTCCTAGATAGTGCTGTTGATTTCTTTAACAACTAAAAAGGTTTTGAAGTTCTGGGGCGCCATCAGATTTCTAGGTGGTTGTGGCAGACCCCCCCCCCACCAAAGCTGCCTTAGATAGATCTGAGTTGAGCGACTGGTTCCCCCCCCTCCCCCCTTGCTCCTCTCCCAAGAGATTCACCAACTACAACCCACAGACAATACAACTTGCAGCTTGCATGAAACATGCTGTAATCATTTTTTCCAAGGTTTTCTCCACCTCCTAGTGAAGGTTTGAACTGTGTATAGTGCATGATATATATATGTGATTCTCAGGACTTTAACACAAGCCTGGGAGCTACTAAAAAGTATTGGACAATAGATAGATGTCAGGAGAAATAGTTTAGAGTCCCACTGAGCATGAGGTAGCTTCCTTTGGGCAGCGTGGCTAATAGTAATGCTATCTAACCAAATTTTATGATATCCCCCCTCCACTCCCTGCCAGCAGTAGGGACCTTGTGGGGATATATAACTTTATTTTGTTTGTTCTGAAGCAGCTGCAGGTGAATTTCATCAGGTGCCCCTTTTTGTTTTTTTAATTCTGATTACAGCTATGTGGGTCTGGAGATTCTGCTAGGGAGTGCATGTGTGTGTCTGAGCTAATGGACTGATGTTGAGAACGAAACAGCTATTCTAAAGATTTGGGTGTTCTTTTGCTATTTGGACGCAAATTTCAATCCTGGGTCCTGCACATGTAAAAGCACATCTGTGGCTCTGTTTTCCACTCTGCGCTGGAGGGCTCTCTCCTACACTGTGCCTCTTACAATGTGCTGCTTCGCATTCCCTCCGCCCCTGCTGTACATTCATTCCCTTGAAAAGGGCCCATTTGCATTTTGATGCATTCCTGACCTGCCTTTCATTTCCTGGGCAGGCGGCTCTGATTAATCATGTTCACCAGGGCGCACAAAGCCACGTGGCATGTCAGACCCACTTGTAGCTGGGATCTGTGATTTGGGCACATCTTGGCAGGGCTGGCAAAACTGTACTCTTAAGAGTGACTACAGTCAGGATTTTCTCCTGAGCCTGAGCCTTTGGAAACTTAGCTCTGTGCTGGACTGGTGTTTGCACATGATGGAAACAGGACTTTGCTCCAACAGACTGGGACAGGCAAATCCAAGGCCACATGAACGACAGGATTGGCATAATGTACTGCCTTGTTGGGGTATG
Source organism: Euleptes europaea (assembly GCF_029931775.1). Classification (NCBI taxonomy): domain Eukaryota; kingdom Metazoa; phylum Chordata; class Lepidosauria; order Squamata; family Sphaerodactylidae; genus Euleptes; species Euleptes europaea. The sequence goes on along the minus strand of NC_079317.1, from coordinate 106,740,130 downwards.
GAAGAGAGAAGGCTGAGGGAGACGATGGGCCAAAACCTGCTCAAGAATCTACTGTTTCCATGCTAGGGAGAATATCTCCCCGGATCCTAACATTTAGAGTTGGTTAGAAAATAAGCCCTCTCTGTACTCCTTGCTGGATACTCAAAGGATCATTGTGTGGAGCAGAGGAATAAGGCAAAGGCATGGCTGGGGTAATATTGGGCAGGAATTTGATGACAAAAATGTTCCTGAAGATGCTGCTGGCAAATTACAGCATAGTCAAATCACCTTCCATCCATCTTCACATCATTTCTCTCATGTTAAAGGATGGGGCTGTGGCTTAGTGGTAAACCATCTGCTTTGCATACAGAAGTGTCCAGGTTCAAGCCCTGGCACCTGCCATTAAAAGGGTTATGTTGGACTGGAGATGTTGTGGAAGACCTTTGCTTGAGACCCTGGAAAGTTGCTACCTGTACACAGTACAGACTTCGCTAGACTGATGGTCTGTCTAGGTATAAGATAACTTTGTGTGTTCATTTTTTTTTAATTTTTTGCTCTTTAGTAGTTCTGACTAATCACAAGCTTCCCCCAAAGAACTTGCCAAACACTTCACCCACCAGCTTGCCCTCGTGTGTGTGTGTTAAGGGCCGTCAAGTCGCTTCTGACTCATGGCAACCCTATGAATCAATGTCTTCCAAAATGTCCTGTTAACAGCCTTGCTCAGGTCTTGCAAACTGAGGGCTCTGGCTTCTTTGATTGTGTCAATCAATTTCATGTTGAGTCTTTCTCTTTTCCTGCTGCCTTCAACTTTCCCTAGCCTTACTATCTTTTCCAGTGACTCTTGTTTTCTCATAATGTGACCAAAGTATGATATTGTCAGTTTAGTCATTTTAGCTTCTAGGGACCGTATAGGCTTGATTTGTTCTAGAACCCACTCATTTGTCTTTTTGGCGGTCCACAGTATCCATAACACTCTTACTTTTTCCCCCTGTCATCCCTGACCTCAGAATATATTGAACTGTATACAGTCCTGAACTCACTCAGTTTTTTTCATTTTGCTTACATTGAGTCATGAAGCACCATCCATATACATGGCACTTTACAGAAGTGTAAACAGTACAGGTAAGGCCCCTGCTTCAAGGAACATGCAGTTGATTCTTAGCAATGACAGAAGGGGAAAAGGCAAGGGTTACAGAAAGGTGGAAGGAATAGGATCCGCAAAGGCTCCATTTAGGTCAAGGGGTTGAGCTGTCATGAATAATCGAGAAGTTCCAAATATGTTAAAAAGATTTTTGGGATGTAAGAACTTTATAGGATAAATAGCTTTAGTAGTTGGGGAAGGCACTAGCAAACCACCCCACAAACAAAGTCTGCCTAGGAAACGTCGGGATGTGACGTCACCCCATGGGTCAGGAATGACCCGGTGCTTGCACAGGGGACCTTTACCTTTACCTTTCGTTCCACTAGCAGTTTGCCTATAATGGGGAATACCTAAAGATGCTTCTTGGTGGGTCTTGCTTTAGAAGCTGATAGCATTTTTGTTTAATTTAATGTAATCTCAGAGTTTTATACCCTGCTTTTATCCTCAGTGGGGGACCCAAAGCAGTTTACAACATCATTCTTTCCTACTCCAGTTTTGTCCTCAAAGCAAGAACCCTGTGAGGTAGGTTAGGCTGAGAGAAAGTGACTGGCCCAAGGTTACCCAGCAAGCTTTCATGGCAGAGTTGTGATTTGAACTTGAGTCTCCAAGGTGCTACTCCAATACTTTAACCCCTATACCACTCTGGCTGTTAGTAGCTTCTGAGTCAAGAGACTTTGACTAAATAAAAGGTTATATGTCATATTTTCTTTCTTTGTCAGTCCTGCAAGAGCTACTTCCTACATTCAGTTGTACCGCAGTTGGGTGTAATGCTGTCAATGGTAAAGATCGTGTGGTGAATAAATTAATCAGGTGGGGCCCCTCTGTAGACAGCAAATGTGGGAATGCCAACTGGTGCTGTTTTCAGGAAATGGGTAGCAAAGGATGCAACGAGAAAGGGCTTTGGGTGTGCCCAGTGCCGGCTCCCCCTTGCCATGGGGGGTGGGGGCGTTAATGAAAACTGCTGTGTGGCACTTGGGAGATTCTGGGATCAGGATTCGCATATCTGTGCTGGGACAGTGGGCTGACTTTCTGTAAGAATGTTTTGTCATTGTGATCAGAGGAGGCATCACAGCCCCATTCTGCACCTCCAAGTGTTTGGGCTTCATGGAGGTGTACAAAGAGTCTCCATGTAGGCTGATTTTTTGTGAGGCTGCTTCCAGTTTGCTTTTCTAAATCCAGCTTTAGCATTTGCTACTAGTCTTTGAACATTTGCATAGATTTCCATGAAAAAACAGATGCAGATTTATGCAAATCAGCATTGAAGATTTCAGAAGAAACTTGCAGCTGTGGGTTGGGTGAGGAAGGGAGCAATAGAACGGGGGGGGTGTCTTTGGCTCATAGCCCACCAATGAATGTGGATCATTTGCAGTGCCAGGCATGGTGCGGGACCAATTATCGTTAGCGCTGGCATTATTACCGTACGAATTGCATTGAGGACTTTTCTGCTGTGCTGAGGAGTTAACGCTCGTGGTTGCCACATTGTTCCCTGTGCTGCGTGCTCCAATAACCCATCTGTGCGCTTTACTGCACACTTAGCTAGAAAATTATCCAGCTGCTGCATATCCTCTCCCTGTACACCCCCTGGGAGAGGGGTTGTCATTGCTGTGCAGCTGGGGGAGGTGCAGCAACAGCAGTGAGAGATATGGCAACAGCCTGAATGGGGTGGGGGGTGAAAAGGAAAATGAAGCAGTGGCAAAAATGCCTCCCCCCCAACAGAAACAGACCAACCTAAGACTGGCACTGAATAGAAAACTTGTTAATTAAGCTGAATGGAAATGCCCAACCTCTTTTGGCAAATATGTCTTTTTCATGATCAATGGTTCTATAATGCCTCCTCTTTCAAGATGATGCTGTCTGCGTTCTAGCGTTCAAAGTAAGCATCTGTTCAAGAGAATCTATACAACCATAGCCCAGAAAGACTTATTGGTTTATTGGTTTCAGTGCATTGGTTGTTTGCATGTAATTAAATACATTTTTTCCCATTTGGCACCAGGTCAAAGTTCCACTTGGGCTGGGGCTCATATTTGCGGTCTGTTTGGGAGGCAGGTAAGATAGATTCCCAACCAGATGTTTCTGAGGAGGCTCTTCTCCAGGCCAATCTCTGAGCCTTGGGAAGGCATGGCTTTCCTTTACAGCTCTGTTGTTGTTTTTCTCATTATGAGATAGACACAACACAGGGCCTTTTCCAGTATTCTTCTGTTGCCTCCATTGTTCTCCCACATGCTGCTCTGTGCCATCTATGCAGCCTCCTGCATCAGCTCATTCAAATATCTTGTTGTTCTCTTCTTTGATTCAAGGCTGTCTCCTCTTCCCATCAGTTCCATAGTGGAGCTGGTCCATGGGCTCTTGGCACTTATTGCAAAAGAAGCCAAGCCAAACCTCTGTTTTGGCAAACAATGTTTTTTTGGGCCGCCTTCCCTGTGCATGATGTGTACAGGGAAAGGGGAGAGATTTGTGCGCTGTGCATTTATGAAGGTTTTACTCCCACCTTGAACAATCACCATGAAGGCAGGACATGGAAAGAGAGCCTAATCAAGCTGCGGGAGGATTTTAGGGAAGGCAGAAAGTTCAAGCCCTACTGAATGTTCATTCTTCCCAAGATCCTGACTCAATGAATTGGTTTTGCAGGGGAGGGGCTCTTGAGATGTCTTCCAGGCATGTGTTTTCCAGAACACCTGAATCCTGTGCATCCCAGTTGCCTACTGTAACTACTTTATTTATTTATTTGGTCTGTTGGTCCCAGATGCTCACAGTGCAATGCTAATGGCAAAGCAAAACAAAAATGTCAGACATAAATAGGGGTGAGTATGGCAGAGAGAGAGGCTGGAATAATTCAGAGGCTGAAGATGCATTCCAGTTCCTGGGCTGGAAGAAAATGCTAGCTAAAGTAGCATGTGATCTCTGCTCAGGTCAGCATGGAAGAAACAGAGAAAGGGACTCAGTTGATATTACATGGCAAAGTCGCCTGGAAGCACTAGTTGTTTGACTCTCATGGGAAGAGACAGAGCAAGATCCTGTGGCTGACAGTAGGTTAATTCAACCTCAGAATGGCCCAGGGAATATAATAAAACCTTGGAGATTCCCATATGGGAAGATGCCAGTCTTGCTTCCAGCCTGAAGTATTAGTTAACCTTCTACATAGAATGTTGGAACATGGTATCTATATATATTATTTAGAAGGTTTATTACCTTCCTTTTCATCAGAATATTGTCAAGGCTCCTCACAGCAAATCTAAGTTTAACGCAATTTCATGATAGTTTTATTTTAAGGTACACATACAATTATCTAAAACAAGTTTCTCTCTTTACCCACTTGAAATGAGAGGTCTTTAACTCAATATGGAAGGCCTCTAAGGGTGCCCTGACCTCACTTTCTCAGTCTGGGGGCAGCCGCCAACGAAGCCCTCTCATCCATCCCAGCTGACCTAACATTGACTAAGGACCTTTGCGGTGCTCTTTTGCCCCAGGTGAAGTTTCTGAACTATCTTCAAGGGCAGCTCTACATACAGTTTGTTAGAGTAATCTACTCTGTCTGATACCAGTGCATATGTGACAGTGGCCAGGTTGGCATTCTTGAGCGGTAGATGAAGACAGTGTGGAATGTAGAAGCATCCCCAAGCTGGATGGGAAGTATTGCCCTATCCAGAATTAGTGCAACACCTGTTCCCTGATCAGCTGAATTTCCCACACTCGACTAGACTTCTGTTTTGTCTGGATTTGTTTTCAGTTTATTTAACTAAATCCAGTCCTTCCCTGTCTCCAGAAGTGGGTTTGGTCAGCTCTTTGGTTGCCTCCCTTGATTTAGAATGAAAAAAGAAAGAGCATACTGGGGGCTCTGTACCTTCAATCTCCAGATAACCTCTCTTTGCAACTTCATGCAGATGCTAAAAAGCATGGGGGACAGAACTCATCTTTGGGGTACCCCATATGCTAGAGGCCAATCCAAAGTCCTCTACACCACCTTTTGGAAACTTCTCTAAAGGAAGGATGCTGGCCTTTCTATCAAGGTCTGATCAGTTGCTTGAGGAGGCCCCAGACTTCCCCCTTACCTTCTCTCAGAATGTTGTTTGATTAGGCCAGGAATCCAAATGCCAATTCTTGATTCTGTTGTCAGCATGGAGATCAGTATGGTAATCACAGATTTTTTCCTTTAATGTTTTTGTTCTTACAGCTTTAAGCCATGTACGGGTCCACATAATCCCATATTTCCTTTTTTATTCATTTTTGTTTCACTTGCTTGCACCTAAGTTGTGGGGTGGGGGTGGGGAGAGAACTTGGGGAAGTCCTCTGACTTGAACGCCCCTGCATAAATGTGTGCAGTGTTTCAACCTATACCAACAAAGATTATAAAAACGTACCAGCACCTAGCCTTCCTGGCACTGCAATACTCTCTGACCATCACACCCTTATTTACAGTCGCTTCTTAGCTGCTGTGACAATGTGATCTCTGCGCCAAGGTGAATTAACACCATGGAATATGGTTCTGAATGTAAATCATGCTGTTTCCACATCCCTTTCTTCTGAAGGATTCGAGTGTGCTGATTTGATCCATGTTCCCCATAGAAGTGTCCCTATGGGACATTTCGACACTCTAGCCTCATTCACAATGTGAAGCTTGGACCATCAGCCATTATTAGATAAAACAACTGAAAAAATGTGTAATTCTTCTAGACTCAGGGAGAAAACAATGGACCTGTTCCACAATGGTTCTGGAGATTCTTCTGCTCTCTCATGTGCCTGGCTTTGACCACTTACTGCACATCTTCCCCACATTTTCAAGCATAGAGATTTTGGTCAGGGATGGTCTCTGATCCCTTCATGGAAAGGGACTGGTGCTTAATTTCTTCTGATGGAGAGGCAGGCAGACAGACAGATGCTGGAGCTCCCAGGATGAGCCTTTGCCTTGGAATCCCTCATCCCAAACACTTGGTGGTTGGCTACTCTTTCTATGTAGCGTGAGGAAAGTATGCAAGGCACATTCCAAGGCGTCCTACCTCGCTGTGGTTCGTGGCTAATTTCTGTTCAGAGGTCTAGAATTCAGAAAGGCAAGAGCTGTGAGATGGGACCAAAAAGAATTCAGAAATCCTCTCTGATGTGAGCTCTTCACAGTATTTGCTATCCTAAATCAGACTGCCAGTGCAACCTGATGGTGAATTATACCAGTCCGAATCCGTTGCTTTCAGTGGGTTCAGGCTGAAGTAACTTGGCATAAGAATGCACTGTCAGTTACCTCCAGTTAGAGTAACTGCCAGGTCTGTGACTTATGTTTTGAACAAAGCTCCTGTTTCCTGTCCAAGGCTGACTAAGGACACCAGCTGGATTCCTTGTGAGTTGCTTCCTTCTCCACTTTCAGACTGTGGATGCTTTGATTCTCTGCTAACCCACTGCGTGCCCTGAGAACACGCAAGCAGCGCGCACACGGCGCACACACAGATTTTTATTCCACATTAACATAGCTCCTAAAACATTCCAAGTGCAGTAAAAAGCACAGCTAATTTTCCCAGAGCTGTTTTTTTAAAGCTCCTCATTACTCTTAATTGTCCAAACTTCTTTTCTTTTCTCTGATTAAAAGCAGATTTTTAAAAGAGCAATTCAGCACTGCAGCAATTTTAGAGTCAAATGAAGCCAGCCCCCTCCTCAGTTATTAATAACCCTCACACAGCTTTTCCCTCAGGTGTTGCTGGTAAAAGCTCTCCAAGAGTAGGAGGTGACAGCAGCTATCTACCCATCCATCCATCCATAGTGGTGCCATAACATTGTCAAAAATTTGAGGTAAATTTGAAGTAAAAATATGCAAAGGACTCTCACACAACGGAGAACTGTTTCCGTTGGGGGGGGGGGCGGAACCAAAGGGTAGATCAGAGATCACAAATTTCTGATGCAACCTTGTTCAAACGGAGTGCCCAGGCTCAGATTTGCCCAGAATGGTAAATGCAGCAGAGGGGTCTTAGCAGTTAGAGTGAATTAATCTTCTGAAATGGTCAGCTACCTCTTTCAAATTCCTACGAAGAGGCCGACAAGGTTTGTACACAGGTATGTGTACAAGAAGCTTGTCTGCTCAATGTGTCTGGGTTAGGGTGTTGTCCCTGTCTCCCCCATCCCCCTAAAGTATATCCTTTTTTGAATATATAATATGGATCACAGTAACATGATGATGATTTCTCAGAATGTTGGAACTTCCTAAGGCTGAGCCAGGAGTACTTTATTAAAAGATGTGTTTAGGAAACAACTTGTTATACGCATGTACTGTAGACACATAAACAAATATATAACACAAATTTGATATAAGTGGTAAAGCACAGGTACATGCTCAGAATTGTGTGGCTGACACTAGTGCTGTGTTACTAGCACGAGGCTAAAGCAAATATATTCCGTTGGGGGTTGGCAAAACTTCCTCTTGTTAAAGCCTGCAAGGGTTCCCTATTGGTGACAATACAGTTTTAAAGGATGGGCCAGTGCTGTCTTTTGAGGGTGAGGTGGCAAGAATAACAGTGGTAAGACACTGTGGCAATGGTTGCTGGAGCTTTGAAATACACACTTTCTCCCAGCAGGGTTTTGTCAGGACTTGGATTATGAGGAATGCTTTGAACTATTTAGTCAGAAGGAACAAGCTCATTAATTAGGTAATCAGAGTTCTTTCTTTGGCCATCAAGAAACACTTATCAGGCTGCCCTTTGTAGTTCAAGGGCTTGATGCTCCCATACTAGGAACTGGGCAATTTGCCAGAGGCTGACAAGGATGCAACCTAAGTCTCTGTGGGATGGAAGGCTAGCTTTCAGGGACTGAAAAATTCAGGTGATGACTGTCACTCATGGAGAGAAAACATATAGCCAGAGATCATCCCTTTACTACTAATGGTATTTGTTAATACATCTGAACTGCATATGGAATTCCTTTTTATAGTACAATTAGGCAGAATAGGAACAGAGGCTGTGAATTAAGCCTAGACCAAGTTAGAATGCAGGTCCAGGAGTTCGGCATCATTGACACACATTGCCCAGCAAGGAGAAAAAATACCTGTCATGGTTTGTAGTTCCCATAATAAGACTGGGCACAGTTAGGAAAGGGGCCCTTTAAGCAGATCCCATTCATTGGCTTCAGGTAGCAAAGATGGGCCTTTTAATTTGGGCCGAATTCAGAGGGGCTGAATGGATGGCCACACAAAATTCCTTCTGAAATCCCTGTACCTCCTAGTATTACTGAGAGTAGAGAAAGACCTAGCCAGCTTTTCAATGCATGTGTACATTAGGGGGTGGGTATTTGGGGAGAGGACAGCCAGTGGGGTATAGTGGTTAAGGTGTCGGACTAGGACCTGGGAAACCCAGGTTCAAATCCCCACTCTGCCATGGAAGCTTGCTGGGTGACCTTGGGCCAGCCACACGCTCTCAGCCTCGACCCTGGCAAGTATTTGGATGGCAGATCTCCAAGGAATACCAGGGGCGTGACTCAGAGAGAGGCAATGGCAAACCACCCTTGAATGTCTATTGCTTTGAAAACCCTACAGGGTTGCCATAAGTCAGCTGTGACTTGATGGCAAAAAAGAAAAATTAGGGGAGAAGTGGAAGGATGGTGTTCAGCATCCACTCTTGGCACAGTGGGGGCCTACAGTCCACATTTTCTGCAGGCCTTGGTTGGGGCCAGCAGCATGGTTGGACCTGTTTTGTTGCAGGGCTTACTACATGCTCCCTAGCCAGTTCTAACTGTTATCTGCCTGGCCCAGCTGCCAGCAACACCACAGGCTTGCTTGTGGGGATTCACTGACGCCCCCGACCTTGGGATAATCTTCAGAAGGATTAAAAGCTTAAATGTATCGGTGTAATTGGAAGGCACTTTCCTTTTGCCTCAGCATAGTGGCTGGCCAGCCTGTGAGCTCCCTGAGGGCAATTCTTTTCCAGCTGGAGGAGGGAGGCAGCTCCCAGAAATCCATCCTTCCCTTGTGGCTCCTGGCAGCTCCTGCTATACACACACAGACAAAAAACCCAAATGAAGGATTGACTGTCAGCAGCTGCCAAGTGTATATCCTAAGATTTGAGAGCTTGAGGCTACCAGCTCCCAAAGACAGCTATGGCTGCTTCTACATATCCTTTTACCTCTGCAGATCAACAGCCGTTACCAGCTTGCATATATTCATTTCAATATATGGGATGTGTGTGGGTGTTTAAAGGGCTGGATCACCATAGTCTGCTATGTGGGTAAGTGGTCAAGCACAGCATCCCAGGGTGGACCACTGCCATCTCTGATTAAGCTTTCTGCTAGTACATGCCAGGGAAGATCTTGCTTAGCCTGAGATCCTGGAGAGCCACTGCCAGTCCAAGTAGACAGTCTTAATCTACAGGGACCAGTGGTTTGATTCCATACAAGGCAACTGGATAGATTCCGTCTGTTTCCAGCTAATTATCCCCGCCTCATCTTCTCACCTAATCCTTCTTTTCATCTTCTACTTGGGCAAGTATCTCGTATGAATGATGTGTGGGTGGTTGGTGGGTGTATGTGTGTGCGCTTAATCTAGAACTATGGAACCTGTTTGTGTACTAAACTGATAATGGTGGGATGAGAGAAAATTGAATTTTGGGGCTGCAGACCTGCTTGTTTTGACCTGAGCTTAAGCAAAATTCTGCTGAAATAAAATGTTTGAATCTGTGGTCAGTGCTTGACTTTCAGTTCAATGTTGTATTTTTGTGATGAAATCTGGCTTCTTAAAAAAGGAGCTGCAGCCACTTTTCTAGGGGTTCTTGACAGCTTGGATTCCACAAGAGATAATATTCCAGTTTGTTCTGTGGAATCCGCCTAGATGCATACTAAAGTCTAAAACTGAGTTTTGGGATTAGATATCCCTAAGGTCAGCAGGCCCATTTCAGTAGGAAAACCCAAGCTTTAATAATAGAGGTCCTTTATGCATGGGTACTTTGACTCACATTCACCCCCGGACTGTCTTGGTTGTTTCTTGCAGTTATGCATGAGTTTTTCCGTCCCTCAGAGATGACCTCGCATTCATCCCTTGCAAATTCTGGGTCTTCTCGATGCTGTTATAACCCGATTCTTCAATCTATCCTGAGATCAGCCCAGGTCATATTGTCCTCATCTCCATGCATAATCCAAAGCGTGGGACAGGGGAGCTGCGCGGGATGATGTTTTTCTCACAGTAAGCACTACAGCCAATTACAAAGCATTTCAAGGGGTGGGTCTCAGATGTTCAAATGCTTCCTGATTTTTGTCTCCCATCCAGAGTTCTTTCTGAGCAGACATTTGCCTCACAATGAATTTTAAACTGACGCTTGGGTTTCCCTCCTCACCCCATTCCTTTTAAAGAGCTCTGTTTTGGGAAATTGTTTTTAAAACACCACTTGGGCTTCCACCTGGGGGAGAAGGGAACTGGACATGTTTCTCACAGTAAGCACTACAGCCAATTACAAAGCAGTGTTTTCAAGGGGTGGGGACTCAGACACTTCCAGATTTGACCTGGTGATTTTGCTGGATCATAGCATTTTTTTGAATTCGCAACGGAAAAGTGTGGGTCAAGCGAGCATCGAATCCCAAGTAAAACTCCCAGGCATAAAAGACCAGGGAGACACCCTATTGACTCCTTTCTGAGTCCCACTGATTTAATTCCAAGTTCAGTTGTATGAGTTTGCAAACTTAATCCTTTATTCTTGGAATTGCTGTGATTTGGTTTTTTGATCCCTGAATTCATTTCAGTCTCAGCCAGAGAAGGAATGCCGTCAGCAACGTTGTCCCTCTCCGTTAAGCCAGTGTTGACCACTGCTAGTCCCTTTGACTGGTCTTGCGGAAGAAGAGGTCATATTGACATGTCTACCGGCCCCTAGAGACCTTTACTAGGATGCCATGCAGCTTTTACTGAATGTGTGGAGTAGCCCATGGCCCAAGAAACACCTGTCTTGCATGGGGAATTTCAGGTGGCTTTGGCCTGCTGTGGGGTACTTCCCTCTACCTGGATGTATGAAAATCTGTTCTTTCTCTCCTTGTTCCCATCCATATATACACATACACACACCTTGTCTAGCTAATGGTCCCTGACATTCCAATGAGATTTAGTGCTGAACCTGGATGCTGAATATTCATGAGGCGCCGGTCCCTGACAGACAGCTTCGTGCTGCGCCGCATTGGTCTGCTCCTACGATTCATAATTTGTTTTTCCTTTAATGTAAACCTTACCTGCACTCACCACTCCGCCCTCATGGGTAGCCGAATTCACAGCCAAGGTGCCTGCATCCATTATCTCAGAAATGGAACCCTGGAGCCCTGTCCTGACAATCTAACCAACAGTTCCTTCCCAGAGCTAGGAAATAAAATCTAGAGATTCCGATCATCCGGCTTCCCCCACAAAGGGGTCACAATCTGGCATCTCGGTTACCAGTGATGGCCGCTGTTTCATGGGCAGGCTGCTCACACTTCTCCGTTAGAATGCTAGTCCCTAGTGCGGAACCTGCTGAGAAAGTCCTTGTCAGCCAAGCAGAGTGGTAGCAGGTGTTTGCAGTGGGGAGCAGGGCATTCGGGAGATTTCAGGAGTTGGGAGTCTGAAGGGAGACTTATATTTGTTCTCAAGCAGTTCCCATAAGGAAAGGGCTACAGAGTCTGGTGCTTTTCTGTGCAGAAAAAAGATGGCTGGGGGGTCATGAGAGTTTTATGAAAGTATGCATGGGGGGGGGGTGAAATTCAGAGAAAACTTTTTTCTCCCTGTCCCATACTACTAGAACTTCAGGGCACCCAGTGAGGTGTATAGGCAGTAGATCCGGGATGGGAAAAAGGAAATATTTCTTTACTCAATAATAAAATTACAGACTTCACTGTCAGTGAACATGGTGGTAGCCATGGGCATAAATGACTTTAAAGGAGGATTACACAGATTAATTGAGAAGAGGGTGCACCAATGGCTCTGCTAATCATGGTGACTGAAGGGAATCCCCATATTTAGAAGGCAGTATACCAGAGCTAGGAGGCAACAGGGGGAGGCCTTGGCCTCTGAGCCCTGTTTGTTAACTCTCCATGACAACTGGTTGACCACTGTATGAAGCAGGATGCTGCGCTAGAGGAACCACTGGTCTGATCCAGCTTAAGGCAGAGAGCATCTGGCTTGTTTTGCCTGCATTCCCAGTCCTGAGAGCATAGCCAGCTTGTGTGTCTAGGGATCCCCAGCAGTCCCTGAAGTATCCCTGCCACCCGCAAATCCCAGATTCAGAGCTGATCTTCCCCTGTCATGTCCAAATCTCAGATAGTACTGAATGGCTACCCTTTAGCCATGGAAAGGATTTAGGGCCAGACTAAGGTTGGTGGGGTCCAACACAGTAACACGAAATTGGAGGCCCATACATATGTATGATGGCCATACATGATTCAATTCAACACGTAGTCCAAGTCATTATTTTAGGTGAATTCTCTTTAAATACCTTTTGACAGTATTCTGGGAAGTAGCTTTTAGAGTATAGTCAGTGTGGTGCGGTGGTTAGTGTGTCACACTAGGACCTGGGAGGTCTAGGTTCAAATTTCCACTCTGCCAGGGAAGCTCACTGGGTGACCTTGGGCCAGTCTCACTCTCCCAGCCTAACCTATCTCACAAGGTGAGGGTTAAATGGGGAAAGGAGAACCCTGTGTGCTGCCCTGAGCTGCCTGGGGTAAGAGATAAAAATGTATTAGGTAGGTTGAGACAGAGCTGAAAAGGAAGGCTATGGTTTAAGGAGGGAGACAACAGAGGGAAAGGGACTAAAAGTAATTGCCAGTTGGAGTTACTTCTTAAATGTGGGAGCAGATTCCTGCATAAAAACACACATGTAACATCTCAGATATTAAAAGCCTTTTAAAATGTATGTACCTGAAGAGGGTTGCCAACTTCCTGGAGGAAAAAAATGTCATATTCCTTTAATATAAACTTAATATGTGGAAATGGACAGCTGAACCTTTTGGGGCATAGAGGTAAATATCATCTGGCACAGAGTGGTAAGTTGCTGTACTGCAGTCCAAAGCTCTGCTCATGACCTGAGTTCGATCCTGACGGAAGTTGGTTTCAGGTAGCTGGCTCAAGGTTGACTCAGCCTTCCATCCTTCCGAGGTTGGTAAAATGAGTACCCAGCTTGCTGGGGGTAAAGGGAAGATGACGGGAAGGCACTGGCTAACAACCCCGTAAACAAAAAGTCTGCCTAGTAAATGTCGGGATGTGACGTCACCCCATGGGTCAAGAATGACCCAGTGCTTGCACAGGGGACCTTTACCTTTTAAAGGGACAGGACATTTTTTTGAGGCAGTTGGCAACCAAATAGTGAGCAGGCCCATGGGTTTTAAAGGGAACCGGCTATTTCTGCAGAAGTGTTCCCTCTGTATCCAATGAGCTGCACATGTGTTTTGTGCTTAAGTATCTATAGTATAAGGTCAGGGCTCTAAAATGTTTTGAGATTTACCCCACAGTCCCTAATCTCCCCACCCCCACACACACGCACACACTGTGAGGGATTTAATTTAACATTACTAGGATATGAGTGCTTTGGCAGGAGGTTCTGAGTTAGCTGCCTTTGCTAATCTTGCCTTCGAATTCTGTTTAGTTACTGTTTGATCATTAAGCCTGCTTTGGTTAATTGCTGACTAAGCTCTTTTCACAGTGTGCAGAATCATGATTCAAGAGAACCCTAAATGTGGCCAAATAAGAAGCTGCAACCAATATCCCATCAATACCAGTTGTACTGGTCACTGAACCATTTATATGGTTGGGCATGATGTCAAATTCTGGGTGTGCTTTCCAGTTTCTGCCAGCTGTAAAGCTTTTCCACATCTCTGGCCGGACTGGCCATTAACTGAGTCATTGCCCACAGGGTTGGCCATGTTTTGTTTCTAGTGGGCCACACAACTGGTTGTGTCTCGTGGGGAGAGATAATGAAGAGATTAAATGCTTGAACTGTTTGTTTCTCTTAGATAATCTGTTTCCTCCCTATCCCAAGACCAGGTTTTAGGGAATCTGTGACACTAGGGGTGGGGGGGAATTGCCTAGGCTGAAGCGCAGTCTGCACGTGGCCCCACCCCTGCCGCATGGCTTCTGCCCTTTTCCAAACAAAATCCTTGTGCCTTTAATAGTGGCATTCCAATAAGCGACTTGACAGCACTTTACACACACACACACAAATGGGAAATGTCTGTTGGTTTTCCATCACTAAACCATACTGCGAAGAATTGGACCTATGGAATTTCTGACTCTTAAAAGTCAAGGGGGCGGGAAAGGAGGCAACTTTCTAGCATGGTTCTGTTTTTCGTGGCTTAACACTGAACGGCTCTGTAGGGCCAGCTCCATAGTCCAGACTAGCTGTGATGTAGATACGGCTCCCCATGCCTCGGCCCATAAGTACAAGGTGTCTGAGCTCTCTGGGGAGTCACAGTCTCTATTTGAGTTGGGAGGCAGCTTTTGTGGTGTGGAGATGTTTAACATGGGGCTTTTAAGTATATATGTATGTATTCCTGTGCATATATGCAAGATGAGATGCGGCTCCTGTGTGTGTGCCATGGGGAGCTGGCAGGGGGTGTGTGCTTTGCTGACATTTCCTATTGTGCTCGCAGCGGTGTTGCAGCTCTGGTGGTTCTGCACAAATTGCATAAATATTCATTGGGAAATGTAAAGAAATTTGACTGTCCCAAATGATTACATGCACCTGCCCTGAAGGCCGCGATTACTCCCAGTCTCCTTACTTGGAGGGGTCGGGGCCCATGCTGAGAGAGCTAATGATAGATGAGGTAAAAGAAGCAATCCAAGCCTAAGGAGCAAGAGGCCAGCCCAGCATGGATCCGTCCTAGACACAGGCATCCTAATGAGGCGGGGGGGGGGGGTTATTGGCTATCCAGGGAAGTGCGAAGGGTGGGTGTAGAAGAACAGCTGCACAACATTTACACATATGAATAAGGGGGGTGAATCAGGGATTCGGGAGCATTCAACAGAAAAAAGTTGACATTCCAGCTTTTTACAAGTAGCACCCAAAGCTAGGGTTGCCAACTCTAGCTTGGGAAAACCTAGGAGATTTGGGGGTGGAGCCTGAGGAAGGCAGAGTTTGAGGAGGGGAGGGCGCTCAACAGGCAGGGTGGATTTGATTTAAATCAAATCAATTTAAATCACAATTTAAATCCTCGGTCAGTAAGACTCAATTTAAATCATGGTTATCTACACTCTTTTATGGCCTGCTGCCATGCCATTATAGGTTTTCTCCTCCAGGGAGAGATAATATAATAAACCTCAGGCTATATACACAATGTTCCCAGGACTTGTGGTGTATTCCGCTCAGGTTTCACTTTCATTTTTACTGCTTGCCCCTCCCTCCTCACACTTATGCAGATCTATTCCACTCCTCACACTTGTGCAGATCTATTCCACTCCAAACAAAACCTTCTATTCATTGAACTTCTTGAAACTTAGCATGTAAGAGGTAAAGGGTTGATTCTGTGTACATAGATTTGGAAAGGAACAGTGGGATTAAGGTGTTTTTCTCAATTCTATATGTTTATTTTATAACATTTTTGCTGTGAAAAAGAGGCATGTTATCTCTGCATACACAAATTCAGTTTTGAGAACTGCAAAACCAAGCATCTGAGATAATATCTTCTAGATAGAAAGATTGCCCAGAATAATCTTACAAAAACCTCCGGAAGAGCATGACACTTTGAATGGATTGATGTAATTTATTTACCAAAAAATTTAAACATTGAATGAATATACAGCCTCATGCTACATGATTAAAAACTAATCCTTATTTCATGATTTGGACTAGAAGAGTTGGTTTTTATATGTCAACTTTCTCTACCACTTAAGGGACTCAAACCAGCTTACAATCACCTTCCCTTCCCCTCCCCACAACAGACACCCTGTGAGGTAGGGGGGACTGAGAGAGCTTTAACCGAGCTGTAACTTGCCCAAGGTCACGTAGCTGGCTTCGTGTGTAGGAGTGGGGAAACCAACCCAGTTCACCAGATTAGCCTCTGCCGCTCATGTGGAGGAGTGGGGAAGCAAACCTGGTTCTGCAGATCAGAGTCCACCACTCCAAACCACTATACCACGCTGGCTCTCTATTATGTACCTTAAATAGAAAACTATCTTTAGATACATTACCCCTCAAAAACATTTTTTTAAAAAAAAATCCTATTTTTTAAAATCATTGATTTTTATCCACCTTGTCAGCAGGGCTATGATTTCATAGACTTTGCTCTCTGAAGCGGCCACTTTCTCCAGGGGGAACTGATCTCAGCAGTCTGGAGATCAGTTGTAATTCCAGAACTGCAAGCCCCACCTAGAGGATGGCAACCCTACCCAAAGCAGAGCTTTACCTGTCAGTGGGTTTCAAAAGGCGTAACTCTGCTTCAGGTTAGGGCTGTTTCTTATAATACCTTTTATTATGTATGCGCGGGTAATACACGAGACCGGAGACGGAGTCCCAAAAGCAACTACTTTATTGTGTGTGTGTGTGTGTGTGTGTGTGTGTGTGTGTGTGTGTGTGTGTGTAAAGTGCCGTCAAGTCGCAGCCGACTTATGGCGACCCCTTTTGGGGTTTTCATGGCAAGAGACTAGCAGAGGTGGTTTGCCAGGGCCTTCCTCTGCACAGCAACCCTGGTCTTCCTTGGTGGTCCCCCATCCAAATACGAACCAGGGCTGACCAACTACTTTATTAGGTGAACAAAGACAGAAGTGCGCAACAACCCCTGCTTAGATGCCCACTGGGACACATGGGGCCACGCCCCTTAGGTCCGATTGGGCCGCTGCAACCCCTTGAGCCAATCAGAACGCACAGGCGCCTGGAGAGGTTGCAAGCTCAACGTGATTCCAGCTTCCTGCTGCATGCATCACACTTTTTGTAGCTGCGAAGTTTGCTCTGGAATGCGTGTGTTGATTTTGTGTTGCTTCGTTTGAGGCTGTTGTGCGTGGCTCCTTCGTCCCTGTTAAGTCGCATTCTCTTTTGTTTCCGGAGCCCGAATAGTCAGCGCACGGAGCGAAGGAGCGCCCGGCAAGGGCTGCTGCTGCTCTGCGCTCCTCCACCCCGCCGTCTCCGGGTGGAGGCAAGGGGAAGCTGGCGGCAGGTGGAGGGGTGGGAGAGGGCGTGAGAGAGAGAGAGGGGGGGGTCTGGGGGTGGGGGGAGAAGTGCCGCTACCGTGGCTGCTGCTGCTGCTGCCCGGGGCCCGCCAGTCTCCCGGCGGGGAGTTGACCCGGCCGCTGAAATGCACCGGCGAACTCTTGGGACTGCTGTGAAACTGACTTATAAATCGGCACAACTCGGCAATTTGAAACCCTGGAAGAATTTAACCCTTTCCCAGGCCTGGTTTCCAACTCATTCCTGCAGGAGAATTGAATCACTTTGGAGCAGAGAGTGGCAGAGGTGGAAAAGGTTAAAGAATCTGGCTCCTACTTTTCTCTAAATCCCACCACACCCAGCTGCTGTTCTCCCTTTTGTTTATTTGTCCTTTTCTCAGGAGTAATCAGTGCTTCACTTACATGCGTTTGCATGTATCATGTAATTTGTTTTCTTGCATTTATACTTTCTTACTGACCACAACTTTGAATATTTTATGTAAAAGTGTTAGAACCTTTCAAGTGCGCTGATTTCCATGGACTTAGAAGGGTGCAGCCCTGTTTAGGATATTGCTCTTCACTGCCTCCTACTGTCCTGCTTGAAGAAAGGGCTTTGGGTGGGGGGAGGGGAGATGCAGCTGTTTTCAACCCACCCCGTCCCCTGCTTTCCTAAATTGGGCTGAGCAGCACTCAGGAGGGTACAGGGCTGGCCTCTTGTCCAGCTCTAGACTGCTTGTTTCAGCCATTTAGTATCAGCTGTGAACAAGGATGAGTTTCTTGGTTTAGGAGGAAGAGGGTTGGACTGACACAGATTAATCTGAGGCTTAGCAAAGTTGATCAAGGTGCTGACGGGAAGGGGGAGCCGGCAGTTTCATTTATTCTTTTATTTCTGTCTCTCTTGCCACATGAGGTTCCCTACTGTGTCCTCAACGACCTCATGCATAATAGCAAGCCCAATCTTATTAATGCCGCCCCACCATGCGCTCCCTGCTTACCGCTGCTGCTCGCCAATGCAATTTCCCTATGATATATGGGGGAAATAATTGAAGTATATTTGAAAATGTATTGAGAATTACCACATGCACAAGCCAGAATTTATTGGGGATATATCATTTCGCAAACAGGCACTGCTGACTGCCTCTAGGGATGCCAGCAAAGGGGAATTACCAGCTGTGTGTTCCAAGGGATTCACCCAGTTGCGTGCACTATGCTATGAGGATAGTTTCTCTGCAAGGAATTCATCCTCCTTACATAGGAGCACTATTACTTCTACTGTGGGAGTGCCCTGCACTCAGACAAATTGTGTGTGTGTATGGTGGGGTGTCCTGTAGCCTTCTGCTCTCTTGCACGATTCTGAGCGCTGCATTCCAAGTGGCTCATATTTTTAAAAGCATCTTGCTGGAGATTGGCAATGAAAGAGCAAAGATTATGAACTGTGCAAACAAGTGAAGCGAAAGTCAGTTGAAAGGGGTCAGCTTGGCACAAAGCTCTTCAGCCAAACTTCTGTTCACATAAGAGGGAATTCTCTGACATAGTGAGGAAGACCCATGGAGATTGCCCCATATGTTGAGCACTGGAAATACCATTGAAATGTTGCAGATAACTTAGGTTTACCTTTCCAGCATGAACAGTCAAAGTTGAAGACAAAATTAACAGTTAATAGGCTCTTAGAACGGAGTTCAATGCCATAGAGTACAGTTGCCAAAGCGGCCATTTTCTCCAGGGGAACTGATCTCTACTGGCTGGAGCACAGGCAGGATGGCGCTGTTGCCGTCTTCCTGTTTGTGGGTTTCCTAGAGGCAGCTGGCTGGCCGGCCACTGTGTGAACAGAACGCTGGACTAGCTGGGCCTTTGGTCAGATCCAGCATGGCTCTTTTTATGTTCTTATTCTCACTCTACCTATTTCCTAAAGTTTAGTCTCATTTCTACTCCACTGCTACCAATCTAGTGAATCTGTTCTAGCCTAGTTTTCCTTCCAGATTAAATAAGGCCTCCAAGAAGTTGGCATTCTGAGTGTGTTCTGACATGACCAGTAACCAGTTGGCAAGTCTGGCTTGCGTATGCTACAGTTCTATTGGTTACACAGAATCAGTGTTATGAATTGGCAAGTGCTGAAAAATGGTCACAGATCGTTATTCAATGTTGTTACCACGGGATGATGGGATCTGCTCGTTGGTGCCAAACTACTTTTTCCTACAATATTTTAAGATTCAGAAGAGATGATCTTGTATGGGTCTGTGTTGTCTTTGTATGAGTGATTAAACAATCTTACACGTTACACAAAGGATACATCTGTCAGGATAAAAAGGTTGCTCGCTCTCAGCTATCCAGAGAACAAAATACCTTACTAATGATTTTTTTGTTGCTTGAGAAATCAACACTACATCGTCTGCATAGCTTCTCATCTTATATTCTTGATCTTCAACTCGTAGACCTTTAATTTGGGGATCACTTCTTATCTTGTTTGCTAGGACCTCCATGTCCAAGTTGAACAACAGTGGTGATAAGGGGCAGTCTTGTCCCTTTTTCAGTTTTGATCTTATCAGAGAGAATTCTATTCACTAGCAGTCTGGCTGATTGAGTTGTGTAAATTCCTTTGATTGCTGTTAGAAATTGAAGTCCAGGAACTAAACATGTTAGTACTTGAGTCAGAAAAGTCCAGGAAACATTATCGAAGGCCTTTTCAGCGTCCAAATATAAGATAGCACTCTCTTTCTTTGTGTGTCTTATGTGATTAATAGCCCCTAAGACCACTCTTACATTATCCTTCATTTGTCTCTTCGGTACAAAGCCCGTTTGGTCAGGATGTATTATTTTCAGGACTGTTTTTTTGAGTCTCTCTGTTAATATTGATGTGAAAATCTTGTCTACGTTGAGAAGTGAAATTGGTCTATATCACTGGTTCCCAACCGGGGGTCCGTTGACCCCCAGGGGTCCGCGAGAACTAAATTAAGGTCCGCGAAACAAAGTTATCCACCCATAATAAATTAATATTTTCAATTAAAAGTTCTCTATTATAAAAATATATATTCAAATATTATTCTGAGTTTAATGTTTAACTAACAGTTTTGATTAAAGTTTATTTTCAAATTCTCTGAATTTTTATTTTGAACCTTGGGGTCCCTGCACCGAACAAAAAAGCCCTAGTGGTCCCTGGTCAAAAAAAGGTTGGGAACCACTGGTCTATATAGATGAGGGTGGCTTATCTCTTGGTTTTCTTTTGAGATTAGAGAGATATGGGCCTTTTCCCATGGGATTTTGCCTTTATTCAGAACTTGGTTATATACATTTTGTAACTGGAACTAATAGTTGTTCAAATGTTTTGTAGTATATTGCTGTTAGGCCATCCGGCCCTGGAGCTTTATCTGACTTTAAACGTTTAATTGCATCATAAATCTCTTGAGTTGTAATTTGATTTAAGTATCTGTCTGTCATCTTCGGAAAAGTGTTCTAATTTTGCCGAATCAATATAACCGTTCATCCCAGTTTGTAATGTGTTGTCATTCTGATACAATGCTGAGTAAAATTCTTGGAATATAGCTTGAATATCTTGTTCAGTGTATGAAATCTGTCCTTCTTTTGAGATGGCTAGGATTCTCCTCTTTTCTGATTCTCTCTTGAGAGTGTTAGCTAGTAATCTCCCTGGTTTATTAGCATATTCAAAATATTTTTGTTTCACAAATTTTAGTTTCTTTTGGATTTCTTCAGGTTCAATTAAGTCTATCTGGTGCTTTAAGTTGGATATCTTCATCATTTGTAAGTTATCAGTCTTTCGATGATGTATCTCCTCTAATCTCCTCAGTTCTGCATAAAGTTCATTCAGCTTTTGTTCTTTGTCTTTCTTAAATTTGCTGGAGGTTGCAATAAATTTGCCTCTCATATAGGCTTATTGGTGTCCCAAATAATATTTGACGCTGGGCCCGATTTATTGTTTGTTTCAAAAAAGTTTTTAATCTCACTTTGGCAGGATTCAATAAAGTCTTTACGTAGAAATAGATTATCATTCAATCTCCATCTTCTCGTTCCTTGGTATTGAGTTGTTATATTACTATTTGGAGCAAAAAAATCATTCCATGCAATTAAAGATCAGATTGATCAATTCAGCTATTTTTCTGGATACAGACTGAACAAACAAAAAACTAAAGTGACTTTTTATAATGTCTTTTCTGAAATGAAATGTGAACTGACAGAGATTATTCAGTGTCAAATAGCCAAAGCATCTGTAAAATACCTGGGGATCTTGATCCCGGTCGTGGGAGATACATTATATGAACTGAATTACAAAGTGGTATGGGGGAATATCGAGAAGGACTTTGAAAGGTGGAACAAATTAAAGTTATCATTATTGGGATGAATTGCAGTAGTGAAGATGAATGTTTTACCCAGACTGAACTGTCCTTTTTTATACTTCCTACCACTATCAAATTTGATAATATACAAAAATGGCAACAAAAGATAAATACATTTATTTGGAATGGGAAGAAACCGAGAATCCGATTTACAGTTTTACAAGATGAAAAAGAGAGAGGTGTTGTTCCAAATCTTGGCTGTTCCAAATCTTAAGCTGTACTATCAAGCAGCAACATTGGTGACTTTGACGGAATGGATATTACAACCTGAAGACCGTAAGATCAGACTGGAAAAACCTGGACTGGAGAAAGACTATAGTACATGTTATGGAAAACTGGAGATTTTAAGAAAATTGCATAATTGTGAATGCTTCTTCATTTAAAGCTCTGATCTACCACACAGTAATGGGGACAGAAGAAGAGTTGGTTTTTATACTTTATAAAGAGTTGGTTTTTCTCTACCTTTAAGGAGTTTCAAAGTGGCTTACAATTGCCTTTCCCTCCCCACAACAGACACCTTGTGAGGTAGGTAGGGCTGAGAGAGTTCTGAGAGAACTGTGACTAACCCAAGGACTAGGGTTGCCAGGTCCCTCTTCACCACCAGCGGGAAGTTTTGGGGGCAGAGCCTGAGGAGGGCGGGGTTTGGGGAGGGGAGGGACTTCAGTGCCATAGAGTACAATTGCCAAAGCTGCCATTTTCTCCAGGGGAACTGATCTCTATTGGCTTGAGATCAGTCGTAACAGCAGGAGATCACCAGCTAGTACCTGGAGGTTGGCAACCCTACCAAGGACACCCAGCAGGCTTCATATGGAGGAGTGGGGAATCAAACGTGGTTCTCCAGATTAGAGTCCGCTACTCTTAACTGCTATACCACGCTGGCTCTCCAGGAATTTATGGTGAGCAATATCAAGTCCTGTGGGATTAGAATGGGGAACTAAATGAGCATAGAATGGGGAACTAGATGAGAACTAGAAAGGTGGTCTATTGAAAGGTCAGGTAAAATGGAAGCTGCCAAAAAAAGTTGATGTGATCCTGTGCGGAGTCTCTTTCTCCAAAACAATTTGAATGATGTGTTGATGAGTTTGGTAGCTTGTGTGCATGGCTTAGCTGATGACGAGGGGCAGGAAACCGTGACAAATGGAAGAAATGCAAAGCTGGGTGAAAACAAACTGTGTATGTACCAATTCCAAAATTAGAAATGGAAATTCTTTATGACCCACTGGAAGATAAGTGGAGTGGAACACTGATCACAGCCAATCCACATAAGACTAATGGAATGGGGAAAAATCAAATCACCCTTCCAGGCAGGTCAAGCAAATAGATGTTGCCCTGATGCAAAAATCTTGAGCAGAGGGTGTTGAAATGACAAGACTGTTAAAATCATGGTTTGTTGTACTCAAAAACTGATCTAATGGGGCTAACTGATGGGCAGACGCAATTACTTCAATGTTTCCACTCTGAGGGAAGGGCATCTTGCAGATTAGGTTATTCCCGCCCATCGCTAGGGGAGGCAAGACTAATTTTCTACTTCCTGTCTCCTTGGTGGGAATAGCCTTAACTTCCAGTTTCCCTCCTGCCTTGCTGGGGAGTGCACGCTCATAGCAGAGCTCTGTCTTTGCTACTAGCTATTTAGGGAAGCTGTTTTTGCTGTCTCTTCCAACTTACATTCCTCCTCCACTCTTCCTTTTTCTATTCTATTAAAAAGAAAGAAAGAGAAAGACCCTTTCTTTTGCTTTTCCTTCTAGTCTGTCTTTTTCTCTGAGTAAAGCAAGCCCGGGAAAATAGTGAACGCCGCCTTCCATTCCCAGGAGCGGGAAGACAATTTCCTACTTCTATGCCCTCCATCAAAAAAACACTACAGAAGCCGGAGAGCCCTCTGTCAGCTGCCCCTGCAGTCTCAGAACGGGCAGATCCAGCCAGCAAGGGAACACAAAAGCAGGCCGTGCTAAAGAAGGTGATCTCAAAGAGGCATCATGGCGCTGTGATTAAAAAAGGTGCAAAGAAGCTGCGGGCCCTGAAACAAACCTCTGGTGCTGTCAGGCTTCAGCAAATACACAGCGTTTCAGGCAATAGACCTTCAATCCAGGCAGAACAGCGATTCAAAGATTTATTTCAGAAAGTCAGTGATTTCAGTAAGAGACGCGCAAGGCTGGAATACATGACAGGGGGAGTGTGGATACATTTATAGGGCTGATACGATAGGGTTACAGGAACAAAGAGACAATGTAGTCGTTTCCTGCCGGTAACGACTTAAGTAAAACTGAAACAGAAACAATTATGAACAATCAGTGGAGGAGATGGCTGAGCTCTCGGCTTTGTGCGCGGGACCCTATATCAGATCAAAGATTTACACGGGCGGGTCCCAATACAATTGTAAATCTCTGGCCGGAGCTCGTGTGCAAAACGGGGGGGGGGAGGAGTGCACGGAGAACTCCATTTTGTTTGCGGGGAAACCATCTTGTTTGAGAACGGAGCTGTCAGAAGCCCTATTTGACATTCCGCCTCTCCAAAGACCCCCTCCCCGGGTTTCCAGTCTTGTTGGGACAACTCCGATGGAACTCGGTGTTCAGAGAGGGAACATTCACGTGTTCTTCCGCAACCCGCTCATCGTGACTCGAATTCAAATGTTTCCAGTGTACCAGGTACTCCAGCAGACCCCTCCGCAGCCTGGAGTCCAGGACCCTAGAAATTTCAATATGCTGTTCCCCCTGCACCATGATAGGTGTTGCCTCTGGGGGTTCGGGGTGCCAATCAGGGCAGGAGAAAAGGGTTTCAGGAGGCTAACGTGAAACATGGGGTGCACCCCCTGCAGAGTCTTGGGGAGGTCCAGTTCAGCAGTGACCTCGTTGATTACTCGGGATATAGTAAATGGACCCACGTACTTTTGGCAAAGTTTTCTACAAGGACGCAGGGACTTTAAGTTCTTGGTGGAAAGGTACACCTTTTCCCCAACCACAAGATCCCACTGAGACGCTCTGTGTTTGTCAGCCTGCGCCTTGTACCGTTCCTTAGCCTGGTCCAACTGTTTAACAAGTCCCGGCCAAGTATTTCTGACGATGTTAGACCAAGCAGATACCTCCGGAGGGTCGCCTCCCGGCGGGAGGGGAACCTCCCCCAAAGGGTCGAATTCCATCCCATAGACAGTCTTAAAGGGACTCTGTCCAGTAGCAGAGTGCACAGAGTTGTTATAGGTGTACTCCGCCAGGGGCAACAGATCGACCCAATTATCCTGGTGATAATTGGTGAAGCAGCGCAAGTAGCATTCAACGACAGCATTCTCTCCGTCTGCCCATCCATCTGGGGGTGATAGGCTGACCATAAACCTTGTTGTACCCCAACAATTCCCCAAAACGCCTGCCAGAATTTAGACAGGAACACCGAGCCTCTGTCGTTCACGATCTTCCGGGGAAAACCGTGCAGATGGAAGATCTGTTGAACAAACAGGTGGGCCAGCTTGTGGGCTGAGGGCAACCCCTTGCACGGAATAAGGTGGATCTGCTTAGAAAACAGGTCCGCAATCACCCAAAGCACGGTTTTCCCCTGGCTAGGGGGAAGATTGGTCACAAAGTCCATACCAATCACCCGCCAGGGAGCCTCCGGGTCTCCAGGGGTTTCAGCAGTCCAGGGGGCTTTCCCATAAGACGTTTATTGGTAGCACACGTTGGGCAGGACCTTACAAAACCATCGATGTCCTGGCACATCCCTGGCCACCAAAAGCGCCGCCTTACCAGGTGTAGGGTTTTAACGAACCCAAAGTGACCCCCCGTCTTGGAGCTGTGGCTCCATTCTAGCACCTCCCGGCGCAGCTTCTGGGGAACATAAGTCTTTCCTTCCGGGGTCCCAGTCTCTTCCACCCCAAGGGAACCCTCCCCTCGTTCCTCGTGAAGAACCTCCTCCCACCTGGTCTTTGCAGCAGTGGGCAGATCTCCAGGGACCCCATGGGAACAGGGGGAATCGTGAGTCTCCCTCTGCGGGAGAACCGGAGGAGGCGGAGAACCCGCCGCCCGGGTCAGGGCCCCCTGGGGAGGGAGGCTTCGGGTGCTTCCTCTTGCTGGAGGTCCAGTACAGACGGGGTGACCGCCGCCCGGGTCTGGGCCCGGGTCTGAACCCCTAGGGGATGGGTGGCACTGCTCATGCCACCTTGCAGAAGAACCGGGGCAGGTGAGGGGGGCGCCGCTCAGGCTTGGGCCCGGGTCAGAACTCCTGGGCTTGCCCCCTCCGGGTCCAAGCCCAGGTGTTCTGGGGTAAAAAGGCACCCAAGTGGCCGCTCGACTCTGCAGTCGTACTGCGGCATGCGGGAGAGACCATCCGCCAGGCAATTCTCCCTCCCGGGAACATGCTTAATAGTGAAGCGGAATCTAGAAAAAAAATCCGCCCACCTCAGCTGTTTGGCTGAGAGCCTCCTCTGCCTCAAGATGGCCTCGAGGTTCCGGTGGTCCGTCCAAACCTTGAACGGCACCGTCGCCCCCTCTAAGAACTGGCGCCAAACCATGAGGGCATGTTTGATAGCCATGGCCTCCTTCTCCCCAATCAGCCAGTTGAGCTCGGTCCCAGAGAATTTCTTGGAAAAGTAAGCGCAGGGTCTGAGCCTCCCCCAAGCGTCCTTTTGCAGAAGCGCTCCCCCCATTGCCTTGTCAGAAGCATCTACTTGCAGGACGAAAGGCCGAGAACAGTTGGGGTGAGCTAAAACGGGCTGAGATGTGAACCGGCTCTTAAGCAAGTCAAACACTGCCTGGCAGCGGTCATCCAAGGCCACCTGGTAGTTAGCGGCCGTGGCCACCTGACCCCTCCCCTTGGTCTTAAGGAGGTCCGTGATTGGGAGGGCTATCTCGGCAAAATCTGGGATGAATCCCCGATAGAAATTTGCGAAGCCCAGAAATTGCTGAATTTGCTTACGGGTTCGGGGGGGGGGGGTCCCAGTCTCGGACCACCTGAACCTTCTCGGGGTCCATGATTAACCCATTGGGAGACACTACAAACCCAAGGAAAGCAAGCTTGTCCTGATTAAAGGCACACATGGACAGTTTGGCGTATAGATGGTGCTCCCTCAGTCAGCGCAGTACCTCCCGCACCAACTTCCGGTGTTCCTCCGGATCCCGAGAATAGATTAAAATGTCATCCAAGTACACGATGACCCCCTGAAACAATAAATCATGTAAAATTTCGTTGATGAGTTGCATGAAGCAGGAAGGAGCTCCAAACAACCCGAACGGCATCACGCTAAACTCTAAAAGCCCGAAACAACATGAGAAGGCTGTCTTCGCTCGTCCCCCTCCTTAATTTGGACCCGGTAATAGGCTTCTGCCAGGTCCAGTTTTGAAAATACCCTGCCTTCCTGTAACTGACTGAGGAGGTCAGGGATGAGGGGGATGGGATATGGATTCTTTTCAGTCACTGCATTGAGACCCCTGTAGTCTACACACAACCGGAGGTCCGAAGTCCCCTTCTTCTTTACAAAGAAGCAGGGTGAGGAGAATGCAGCCTTGTACGGATGGATGAACCCCCTAGCCAGATTCTTGTCCAGAAACTCCCACAACACAGTCTTTTCCAGGGGGCTCATGGGGTAAACCCGCGCCTTGGAGGGCTTCATGTCCTCAGTGAGCTCAATAGCACAGTCCGTAGTGCGGTGAGGGGGTAGTAAGTCACAGTCCTTCCCCTCAAATACGTCCATAAAGTCCTGATGCTCTGGGGGTAGTGTCACGGGGGTCGCTGTCGTGGCAGTCACCCTCCCCCCATCGGGCATGTCCTCCCGGCAATGCCACCGGCATTGTGGAGACTCAAATACTATTTGACGCTGCATCCAGTCAATGCTGGGGTTGTGACCCGCTAGCCAGTTGCTTCCCAGAACCACTGGGTAAGCGATCCCAGGAGCAATGGTAAGGCTGATCTGCTCCCAGTGATCACCAACCCCCAACAATACTGGGTCAGAGCGCAAATGAACGGGATCCCCCTGTAGGTCGCTCCCGTCCATCTGGCGGAAGCGCAAGGGCTGATCCAACTCCACAGCCCCCAACTGCAATCGGTCAAACCCACCCTGGTCTATTAAAGTTCTGGAGCAGCCAGAGTCCAAAATGCCCACTACTGCAATTGGATTTCCTCCCCGGGGATTCTTTAACACCACTGGCACCAGTAGAGTCTCTCCCTGGTCACTCACCCAGGTCGAAACCACCTCGTTGTCTTGTAAGGTAGCCTCCTGTGCCGGTTCAATCACAGGAAGCTTTCTTCGTTTTTTGACGGTGAGGCTTCTCCGGAGCAGCAGCGATGTTCACACGGAGTAGGCTCCAGGTCTGCGCTTAGAACCGCCGCACCGCGCTAGGTGGGTGTTCCCTCTGCTCTCCTTCGGTCCGGAACTCGGGTCGGTCGGGATCGCTCTGTCTGCTGTCTGTCCTGGGGATCTGTTTGTACACTTGGCCGCGAAGTGTCCCATTCTCCCGCAACGCAAACAGGCCCCCTCTTTGAAACGACGCGCCTTCACTTCCGAGAACCTGCCTCGGTTCCCCTCGCCATGGTGCGCCCCCACCGCGGCATTCCCCCTGGTTGGGCCTCGGGGGGGGTTCCCTCCCCGGGCGATCCTTGGTAAACTGCAAGGTAAGCTTACGGTGCTCCACTTGCCCTGCCAGCCGGATCCAGCCCTCCACTGTTTCAGGGTCGCCCAGAGTCAGGCAGCCCTCCAACACTTCCCATCGCAGTCCCTCGCGAAAATGTTGGACCTTGGTGGCCTCGCTCCACTCCCTTACTTTGCACGCCAGGGACTGGAAATCTTGGGCATATTCCAGTACTGTACGGGACCCTTGCCTTAATTTGTGCATGGTGATCTTGGCCCTCTCCGCCCGGTGCAGGTTTTCAAACCGGCGGTGCAGGGCTTCCAGGAAACCATTGAGGGAGCGCAAAAGTCCGGGATTAACTTCCGTTGCTGTTACTGCCCACTCCACCGTCTCCTTCTCCAGAAGTCTGATGGCGTACCGAACTCGGGCTTCTTCGGAGGGGAAGAAGATGTCGTTTGATAACATACCTTCCTCTTCGGGAGAGGCTGCTGGGGAGAGAACGGTTACCTTGGATGGGGTGGCGGCCAAGATAAATCACGCTCTTGCCACCCATAGACAGGTTCCTCCAGCCCATCATTCAGGCCCTGTAATGACGGGCCCAGTGTCTTGCCCTGGCAGCTCCCCCTCTCACTCTCTCCGTGGAAGGGAATTCTGCTGCACCCATGGAGATGAGACTAAGCCCTGGCTCACTAAAGCAGCCATGAAATCAGGGTATGCCCATACAAACCATACCCTCATGGATGACTACACCTCCCTCGACTCTTTGTCAGAGGAAGGGGACAGAGAGGAGGGAGAGTGCATCTCTGATGCTGATGAATATCCCATAGAGGAGGAAAATCAAACCAGGTTGTTCTCAGCTGAGGACTACCAATCTCTCCTCAAACTCACTGAGGAGCCTGGCATTTCTGAGGAGTCAAAACCCCAAGTCTGGCTTAGGGGGACAAAGGATTGCTTTCCCAGAGTCAATCCACATAATAGAAAAGTTCCCTTGCCATTGTTTTTTGAGAGAGTGATCAGAACTGAGTGGGACAAATCTTTCACAAATAGACAGTTTTCTGCAGCCACTGGGAAGCTGTATGGTATGTCCTCTTCAGCCAAGGAGCTCTTACAGCTACCTGTGGTGGATGCTTACATGCCTGGGCAAAAACGCTCTCCCAGTTCCTAGCTGGAGTGGACAGGAAAATTGCAGAGGGTATAGTTCGTGTCCTCAAGGCCTCCTCCTCTCTTGCCGAAGCTTCCCTCAACGCCCTTTCCTTTTTGGCCAGGTCTGCTGCTGCCAATGATGCCGTCTGCAGAGCCCTCTGGTTACAGGCCTGACAGGTAAATTTCAAATCTAAGTCTACCCTTCTAGCTTACAGGGTGGAAAACTGTTTGGGGATTGCCTGGATAAGATGCTCGCAGAGACGAAAGACAAGAAATGTATGATGCCTAGAAACAACAGGAAGGAAGGTAAGGCCCTTCCACAGACTTTTTGTCTTACGCACACCCCGCCACGCTTCAGGCAAGATCAGAGATAACCAGCTTGGACTGGCAACCGTCACTCCTTTCGTTGGACAGGACACTACAATCGCCCCTTCCAACAGTTTCGAGAGGATAAAGGAGATAAGTTTCCCAAATCCGGAAAGCAGTGATGCCAACTCTGCCCCATGGGAGGAAGACTGCAGCTCTTTCTCGCCCAATGGACAATTTCCCAGCTGGATGTATGTGTGCCACAACTAATAGCACAGGGCTATCGCACTGAATTAAAGGCCAACCCAAGATATCGGTTTGTCCCATCACCAACCTCTTGCTCTTCTGCAAAGCACACAAGGACCCTGAGAGCCATCTACCATCTGATGCAGATTGGGGCAATAGAGAATGTCTCTCCCGAGGAGTGTCTCTCAGGCGTCTACTCAATATTTTTCACTGTCCCTACGAAAAATGGGGACTGGAGGGCCATTCTAGACCCGAAGTACCTCAACAGATTCATACAGCCCAAGCACTTCAGAATGGAAATCTTCAACTCTATTGTGGGGGCACTGCAACGCAGATCTACCTCAGAGCAGAAGGAACCCTCTTGATGAGTAAACAAGTCTCCATTTTTTGTCTACCCAATAGCAGTGTTGGAAAACTTTTCACAAGTCCTGCTCCTGTACCTGCCTAACATGCAGAAATTCAGCAGATGAAACTTTTCCTTCCATCCAGGTGCTCTACTACCCCTTGATCTGTTCTTGTACCTCCTTACCTGAATTGCATGTGTTCAGTGTGATTTCCTCAATGTTGCCTCCTGTTTATGTTACAGGTTTCATGCCAGAAGCTTACCTATCCAGTTTCCAACTATGGTTTTTATTGGTCCAAGGATGCAGACAGACCCTAACCCCTCTCACCCCTTATTCTGCAGAAGTCACAGCCCGGGTTTATGAACTTCTAAATCAGGGCTGTCAGCTCTTTGGTTGAGCCCCCTCTTCCCCATTTTGTGGTTGAGAGCTTGTTCCTAGAATATACCCAGACTCCAAAACTGTGGATATACTGTGTTCCCTTCTCCCTTTCTAGTGCTTGCAACAAAACTAGGCACATGGAGGCTTCAACAACCAAAAAACCCAAAAAAACTTCAGTGCAGAAAACTCTGGGAGTAGAGTAGAAGGTGAAGTTGAAGAATTAGCCCTCATGACAGAGAGAAGAGAACTACTAGAATAATATATCAGTGTTGTAAATAGAGAGAATTACCTCTAGGTGGGTTTCTTGACCCCATGGCAAGATTTCCTTAGAGGCCAATTTGAGAACAAGGCTGGGTAAATAGACAAGTAGTCTTGTTCTTCCTTACTTCTTTGTAGAGTGAAGATTCCACTTCCATGTTGATTGAATTGTCTTCTCCTATATCTGCCATTCTCAGAATGCCACTCAAATTTAACTTGGCTGCCAGTGAATTTCCCAGAATGTAAGGTGGACAGGGGTGTTAGGCTTCTTGGTGGACCTGCCTCTTGTTTTTTTGACGTCTATTCCCCTTGTTAATGAAAGGTTGGGTGTAGCATGGGATAAAAAGAGATGTCTAAGTGTTTCTGTGCCTTTTCCTTGTGAGCTGCACAGGCATATGGACTCGTGGCTTTCTACCTCACAGCTGTGAGGGCCATCTGGTTTTGGCTCCTATCTGTTTCCATCTCCCTCCCTTTGAACTCGTACAAGCAGTTCGCACCTCTGTGTATCTTCCTGAGTCCCCCGCCTCGTCCTTCTTGCCCAGGTGCCACCTCTCCTCCCCTGCTGTGCCTTCTGCCTTCACTCCCTCGGGCTGACTCCGGCCTTGAAATGCAGATAGCCCTCACTGTCTCTCTGGGACTGTTTGATGTTTTATGCTGCACCGGTTTGCCTTGTAACCTCCCATGTCTCCCATGCGTGTGAACCTTCATGCCCTGTAGTAGATAAATACTGTAACCCCGATAAGCTAGTCACTCGCAACTTTGAATCCATGAGCCTGTCTACTCTATTTGAAGCCTTCAATAAATCTTTTGTTTCTGCATCCAAGTCTGAGCAATTGATTTGGCGAAGTTTGCCCAACTAGCTGGGGACTCTCACATTAAGTTGCGAGTCTTTGCCTCTTCGTTCTGCATCTGTACCCTACGGGACAGCTATGTCAGCCGACGAGGAAAAAACGACCCCTCCGGCCTCGCCGGATGGAAGCGGTGCCCCGGACAAGCCGGCCCCGAAAGACAAGCCGAACCAGAAGGTTCCAGGTGCGCCCCGACCAGGCCCAGGACCGGGCACGCGTCCCAAGACCACCTTTAACACTTGGCTGGATTCGCCGAAAGGTTGGTCGCTTTCCCGGACTGAGGCAAAGCACCGCCGCTTGGCCTTAACGGGTACGGGGTTCGAGGACGACCCCGCTCGTCAGGAAGCTCTGATGGATGAGGAGCGGAGACAGTGGCAGGAGGAGCGCCAGGCGATGGTGGAGCGCATAGATGCCATGCAGCTTGTGATGGAGGAGATGGCCGCTGCCATGGACGCGCTGAAGGTACAGCCCCCGCCGGATGGGACACCGGCGGCTCCCCCCACGCCTCCTCCCAGCACCCCGGCCCGCCGGGACTTGAAAATCACGTATGATGGGTCGGGGGACCAGTTGACCTTTGTCATGGTCCAAGTGGACATTTTCATGCGGGAGCAGGGCAGGACCTTTACCTCCGAGGAGTCCCAGGTCCAGTATGTGGCCTCTCTCCTGCAAGGCGAAGCGGCCGCGTGGATGGTGTTACAGTACGAGCTCCGCTCCCCTGTGCTACGGAGTTTGGATGACTTTATGATCGCACTCCGTAACCGGTTCGAGGACCCGAACCTGGGGGAGCGGGCCAAAGCCGCTCTGATGCAACTACGCCAAGGGGCCAAGTCAGTGGCGCAGTATGCGAGCGAGTTCCAGTCTCTGTCGAGTCGGATTCTGGACTGGAGTGAGGCTACCCGGGTGCAGTTGTTCAGGGAGGGCCTAAACCCGGACCTGCAGCATTGGGCCTTTATGCAAGGCAACCCCCCTGACGTTGAGGGTTGGGTGCGCCATGCTGCCGACATCGAAAATCGGAAGCAGCTCCTGAACCTGTCCAAGCAACGTTCCGGCCGCGACTTCAAACCGAGAGGAGACAAGGCAGGGGGGATCCGGGACCCTCGCACCCCAGGCGGCAGTGGCCCCACGCCAGCGGAGCGCCGCAAGCGCTTCGAGGCAGGGGTGTGCCTAGTCTGTGGAGGAAAGGGTCACTTCGCCTCCCAATGCCCTTCCCGCTCCGGACGCCCGGCTTCCATTCGCCCCGTCCCGAGCGAACCAGAGAAAGCCCCCGCAGAGGGTCAGCCGCGACGCCGAAGCAACGCTCCAGGACGTCGGAGCACCCCCTCGGCCCTGCACGCGCACGCCCTGGATGAGATCGCCAGTTCGACCGGTCCATCGGGACCCCGGATTGCCAGTGCAACCTCTGACTCCGCCGAGTCACGGATTACAAATACCACGTCCCCCTCGTCCAGCGAGGAGGAAGAGTGGGACGTGCCGGCAAAAAACGCCGTCGGTCTGCTGTAAGGGGGGCTCCTCAGCAGACCGCACCGACCCTCGTGCAAGGAGCTCCACCGATGGTAAGCGCCCAGGAAGAGAATGTTTATATTCGGGTTCACCTCTCACTACCCACGGGGGGCCCAGTTTTAGAATTCCCCGCGCTTGTGGACTCAGGGTGCGCCCGCACATTGATTAGCGAGGAGGCGGCCCGGAAATTGCAGGTCCGCCGCAAGCGCCTCCCGGGTCCCCTTCGCTTCTCCCAGATGGACGGGAGTGACTTTAAAAAGGGGCCTGTCACTCACCGGACTACCGCGATAGACATGACTGTAGGGGAGCATTGGGAACGGCTGTACTTTACCATTGCTCCCATAGTTGCCCCTGTAGTACTGGGAATGAACTGGCTACGGGGCCACAACCCTTCTATTGATTGGGTCAAGCGGACCCTTACCTTCCCTGAGGATCCCTGCGCCATGCATGACAGGGACCGCATGTCCGGGACCCCGGCAGCTGCCCTGGTGGGTTCCCCAGGACCCGTTTCCAATACCCCCAACCTACCCTCGGAATACTCCCAATATTCGGATGTGTTTGATGTGCGGGAGTGTGACGAATTGCCACCACACCGGGAGACCGACTGTGCAATTGAAATAGTTGGGGACGGCAAGTTGTCCAAGGGAAAGGTGTACCCCATGAGCCCCAGTGAAAAGACAGTGTTGCGGGACTATTTGGACACTAACTTGGCGAGGGGCTTCATCCGCCCCTCCAAAGCTCCGTACTCCGCCCCCGCCTTTTTTGTCAAAAAGAAAACGGGAGACTTGAGACTGTGTATTGACTTTCGGAGGCTCAACGCTGTCACGCAGTCTAACGCTTACCCCCTCCCTCTCATTCCAGACCTTCTAGCACAATTGAAGGAGGGCCGGATTTTCACCAAACTGGATTTAGTGGAAGCCTACCACCGCATTCGCATAAAAGAGGGGGACAAACCAAAAACGGCCTTTTCGAGCTGTTTCGGCATGTTTGAGTATTTAGTCATGCCGTTCGGACTTTCTGGGGCTCCGAGTGTGTTCATGCAGTTAATCAACGAAGTGTTACATGATTTGTTGTTTCGGGGGGTGGTGGTATTTCTGGATGATATACTCATTTATTCTGAAACCATGGAAGAGCATGTCCGGCTGGTGCGGGAGGTCCTCCAGCGGTTACGGGACCACAAGTTATATGCCAAAGTGTCTAAGTGTGAATTCCACCAGCCTTCCATTACCTTTCTAGGCTATGTAATCTCTCACCAGGGGTTGGAAATGGATCCCGGAAAGGTTCGGGCGGTGTGTGAGTGGGAACCCCCTACTACGCGCAAACAACTGCAGCAGTTCCTGGGGTTCGCCAACTTTTACCGCAATTTCATTCCCAACTTTGCGCAAGTGGCTCTTCCTCTCACTTCCCTTCTGCGCACTAAGGGAAAAGGTGCCAATGCCGCCTTGCCTTCGGCCCGACTGCAGTGGTCCCCTCCCTGCCAACAGGCTTTTGAGGACTTGAAGCTACTCTTCTCGTCCGAACCGGTTCTGGCCCACCCGGACTGCACCAAACCGTTTGTGGTCCAGGTGGACGCCTCCGATGTAGCTATGGGAGGGGCCCTCCTGCAGCGGGACGAAAATGGCGCTTTAAAGCCATGCGCCTATTTCTCCAAGAAGTTTACCCAGTCCGAAATCAACTGGGCCATCTGGGAGAAAGAGGCCGCGGCAGTTAAGCACGCCCTCACTGTGTGGAGGCATTTTCTGGAGGGGGCAGAATTCCCGTTTGAAGTGTGTACCGATCACAAAAATCTGGAGGCTCTCAAAGGAGCTAGAAAACTCAACGCCAAGCAAATACGTTGGGCCCAATTCTTTGCCAAATTTCGGTTCACCCTCAAACATGTACCCGGCAAGGAAAACGCCCTAGCCGATGCCCTATCCCGACTGCCCCAGTACCGCAACGATTTTGACCGTCCTGTGGACTCTTTATTCACTCCTGAGCAAAGGGGAGAGATCCCGGGTTTGGCAGTCTCCACCCGGTCTCAAACCCGCCACCCCAGTGGTCCCTCGCTCAAGGGAATCCCGGAGGCTTTCCAGCAGCGCCTCCGGGAAGCGTCCCTGCAGGAAGCAGAGCAGCAGACGCTCCCTTCCGGTATGGAGCAGCGAGAGTCCTGGTGGGTGCAGGAAGGGAAACTCTATGTTCCAGCCTCTCTGCGTAGGGAGGTTTTGGGACTGGTCCACGGGGCCAAGCTGGCCGGTCACTTTGGGTTTGTCAAGACATTGCATTTGGTACGGCGGCAGTTCTGGTGGCCGGGCATGAGAGGGGATGTAGAGTTGTACGTTCGCAGTTGTCCCACATGCGCCACCGCCAAGAACAGGGGGGGAAAAACCCCAGGGCTTCTGAAACCTCTGGAGATCCCCACCCGGCCATGGGAGGTGATCGCCATGGATTTCATCACCGATCTACCCCCCAGCAGGGGCAAGACCGTACTGTGGGTTGTTACGGACCTCTTTTCCAAGCAGGTCCACTTTGTCCCCTGCGCTGGGCTCCCGTCAGCGCAGGGGTTGGCCAAGATGTTCGTCGCCCATGTCCTACGGCTTCACTCGATTCCTAGGAAGGTCCTCTCCGACAGAGGGGCCCAGTTCGTTGCCAAATTCTGGCGAGCCTTCCTGAAGCTTATGGGGGTGGGGGAACAGGGTCTCTCGTCTGCCTGCCACCCGCAAACTGATGGCCAAACCGAACGGGTGAATGCTGTGGTCGAGTGCTATCTCCGATGCTATGTTAATTACCATCAGGATGACTGGGTGGACCTGTTACCCTTTGCTGAATACGCATACAACAATGCCCCCCACTCCTCCACGGGGTTTAGTCCGTTCCGTGTAGTATACGGAACCGATTTCGGCCCTTTCGGTGCCGCCCCCGTCTCCCCCGAACTCGAGGCAGTGCCCGAGATGCAGGAATGGGTGCAGGCGGTCAGTTCCACTTGGCCCTGGCTACAGAAAAACCTTGAACGGGCCAAGCGGAAATACAAAGAACAGGCTGACAAACACCGGTCACAGGGATGGGAACTCCGGGTGGGGGAACAGGTTTATCTTTCCACGAAGAATCTGCGTTCCCTCCGACCCTGTAAAAAACTCAGCGACCGCTATGTGGGCCCCTTCCCCATTACTCGGGTGATTAACGAGGTAACTGCGGAGCTGGATCTTCCCAAAACCCTTCGCGGGGTACACCCCGTTTTTCACATCAGTCTACTCAAGCCGTTCGTCTCCGCTCCCCAGTTCCACCCCCCTTCCAAACCAGAAGTGCCCACTGTTGTGGGTGGGGATACCCACATGGAAGTGTCCAAGGTTTTGGATTCCAAGTGGAAAAAGGGAAAGCTGTTTTACTTTGTTCGGTGGAAACATCTAGGCCCCGCGCACGATGAATGGGTTGCAGCCCCCCACATGGCCGCCCCCCGACTCGTGCACGAATTCCATTGCGCTTATCCTGAGAAGCCTCGACCTCCCGAACTCGCGGGAGGGGAGCCTTAAGGGGGGCAGAATGTGAGGGCCATCTGGTTTTGGCTCCTATCTGTTTCCATCTCCCCCCCTTTGAACTCGTACAAGCAGTTCGCACCTCTGTGTATCTTCCTGAGTCCCCCGCCTCGTCCTTCTTGCCCAGGTGCCACCTCTCCTCCCCTGCTGTGCCTTCTGCCTTCACTCCCTCGGGCTGACTCCGGCCTTGAAATGCAGATAGCCCTCACTGTCTCTCTGGGACTGTTTGATGTTTTATGCTGCACCGGTTTGCCTTGTAACCTCCCATGTCTCCCATGCGTGTGAACCTTCATGCCCTGTAGTAGATAAATACTGTAACCCCGATAAGCTAGTCACTCGCAACTTTGAATCCATGAGCCTGTCTACTCTATTTGAAGCCTTCAATAAATCTTTTGTTTCTGCATCCAAGTCTGAGCAATTGATTTGGCGAAGTTTGCCCAACTAGCTGGGGACTCTCACAACAGCCTCACAGAAGCTTTCGTGAAACACTCCTCAGTTCCCTTATGTGGTTTGGTCCCACCATTTCCATAAAGCTCACTGGAATTTGACACCCCCGGGACTGCTCTGTTCTTAACATTTGTTGATGATAGGCTTTTGAAATCACGGGGTAGGAAGAAACAGACATGAAAAATGGCAAGTAGGGTTGTCAGCATGGTTTTTACAAATGCTTTGTTAGGCGGCAGAGTCACTAGTAGTTTTGATGTCAGGCAGTAGAGCCTCCTCAGAGCCTCCATGGTGGCCGCCCTCTCAGAAGCCGCAGCAGGACCAGGCCTTCCCCCACTTCCCTCCTCGCTCTTTCCCCGCCCTCCTTGCGGCCGGAAAAAGAAATTGAGAGCCAGCGTGGTATAGTGGTTTGGAGCGGTGGACTATGATCTGGAGAACTGGGTTTGATCCCCCACTCCACATAAGAACATAAGAAAGGCCCCCTGGATCAGACCAAGGCCCATCAAGTCCAGCAGTCTGTTCACACAGTGGCCAACCAGGTGCCTCTAGGAAGCCCCCAAACAAGGCGGCTGCAGCAGCACCGTCCTGCCTGTGTTCCACCGCACCCAAAATAATAGGCATGCTCCTCTGATACTAGAGAGAATAGGTATGCAGCATGACTTATATCCATTCTAACTAACAGCCATGAATACCCCTCTCCTCCGTGAACATGTCCCCTCTTAAAGCCCTCCAGGCTGGCAGCCATCACCACATCCTGGGGCAGGGAGTTCCACAATTTAACTATGCGTTGTGTGAAAAAATACTTCCTTTTATCTGTTTTGAATCTCTCACCCTCCAGCTTTAGCAGATGACCCCGTGTTCGAGTATTATGGGAAAGGGAGAAAAACTTCTCCCTGTCCACTCTCTCCAAACCAGGCATAATTTTATAGACCTCTATGATGTCTCCCCTCAGCTGCCTTCTTTCCAAGCTAAACAGCCCTAAGCGTCTTAACCGCTCCCCATAGGACAGTTGCTCTAGTCCCCTAATCATTTTGGTTGCTCTTTTCTGCACCTTC
This sequence comes from Euleptes europaea, assembly GCF_029931775.1. Lineage (NCBI taxonomy): Eukaryota > Metazoa > Chordata > Lepidosauria > Squamata > Sphaerodactylidae > Euleptes > Euleptes europaea. The sequence continues at coordinate 106,702,043 of NC_079317.1, read as the reverse complement.
TCAAGCTCTGTAATATCCTTTTGTTAGGTGTGGTGACCAGAACTGTACACAGTATTCCAAGTGTGGTCTCACCATAGATTTGTACAGGGGCAGTATAATATCAGCAGTTTTATTCTCTATTCCTCGTCTAATTATAGCCAGCATGGAATTTGCCTTTTTTACAGCACATGAGCGGCGGAGGCTAATCTGCTGAACTGGCTTTGTTTCCCCACTCCTACACATGAAGCCAGCTGGGTGACCTTGGGCCAGTCACGCTCTCTCAGCCCCACCTACCTCACAGGGTGTCTGTTGTGGTGAGGGGAAGGGAAGGTGATTGTAAGCCGGTTTGAGTCTCCCTTAAGTGGTAGAGAAAGTCAGCATATAAAAACCAACTCTTCTTCTTCTTAAAGAGGCAGGGCCCAGTAAATGTTGGTGGGTCAGATCTGACTAACCTCCAGTCAGGGTACAGGAACACTAGGAAAATAATGTTTAATACCGCCATTCAAAATGCCTGGGATTTTTGACAAAATATTGGTTCCAAGGAAAAAATATGGAATGAGCTAGTAGAACTCTGGACAATAAAAAGCAAGCAATGTGGCAGGGAGGAGTTGAGGGAACTTTTGATGACAGCAAGGCAAGAATGAAGGTTGATAGGGTGCTGAAATGACAAGGATAGGATGAAGGGGTGCTGGAATCCCCCAATTAAGTACAAAGCACACCCTGACAGGGCCTGTCCATCCTCTGGCATAGCAAAGTTGATATGAGTAGTAAATGTGCTCCTGAATTACAGCGCAACAAATATTTATGGTCTGCATTTCTGTAGATCTTTTTGCCCAAAGTGTGGCATCTCTGTTATTTATTTACCTTATTTATAGTCCGCCTTTCTCATTTGGACTCAAGGTGGATTACACAGAGTGAGTCAATACGAGCAACAAGATTGGACATTCAATAAACAATGAAATAGGATTTGGTTTGTAGAACCAACTAGAAGTCTAAAAACAACTGAAGCAAAGGATAAGTGTTAACATGACACATTAAATGGTGCAAAATTACACAACAGGATCCAACCCACACACAATAGTATAGAACACAGTCCCTAAAATTTATCCAAGTAACTTTGTGATGCCTTTTGTACAGTGCTACCCTATTGCCTACATAGAAAAGCCCTCTTGAACAATTTAGTTTTGCATAGTTTGCAGAAGGCCAGGAGAATGGGAGCCTTCCTCACCTCCTCAGGCAGGCCATTCCACAAGGTGGGGGCCACAACAGAGAAGACACGTGTATGGATAGTTGTTGATTTTGCCCATTTGCAAGTTAGCATCTGCAGAAGGCTCTGCTCAGACCAGCGAAGCTCTCGTGGCAAAACATAGGGGGAGAGATGGTCTCACACATATGAGGATACAAGGCCATGAAGGGTTTCGTATGTAATAGCCAATACTTTAAATTGAGCCCAGTATCTGATGCACAGCCAGTGGAGTGACTGTAGAATGGGAGTAATATGCATGCTCCATGTAGCTCCTGATAATAGCCGAGCCGCAGCGTTCTTTACCAACTGGAGTTTCCAAATTGATTTTGAGGGGAGACCAATGAACAGTGCATTACAGTAATCTAGTCTCATTGTTACTGTGGCATATATCCAAGTGGTCAGATCATCCTTCTCAAGGTAAGGGGCCATTTTTCAAGCTAGGCTGAGTTGGAGGAAAGCTTTTTTTGTAACTGCATTAACTTCTCTATCAATAATGTTGGGTCCAGTACAACCCTGAGGTTCTTAACTGAGTAGGCAAGAGTCAGCTTAACCCCACTGAAAATGGGGAGCATAAAGTCTTTCAAGACCTCCATCTTGTCTTTCCAGGGTTTTGTTTCGGTTTGTTCACTCTCAGCCATTTAACCACAGCAGATAGGCCTCGCTTTAGGACCTCTACCACATCACCAGGAAATTTGGATAAGGATATATATATAGCTGAGTATCATCAGCATTTTGATGACCGCCAGCTCCAAAACTATGAATGATTTGGCCTATGGGCTTTACATAAAGATTGAAGAGTATGGGAGATAGGATTGCACCCTGTGGGACCACACAGGATAGGTCTCACACTGATGATAATTGGGCTCCAATGGCAATTCTTTGGGTCCAGTCCATGCCAAATGATTTGAACCAGTCCAACGCACAACCCCTGATGCCAATTTCTGCCTCCAGGCGCTTCCACAAGATGGCATGGTCCACTGTGTCAAAGGTGGCAGCTAAATCCAATAGGAGCAACAGGGAAGCCTGAGCTTTGTCTACATTTAGACGGAGGCCATCAACTAAAGCCAGCAGAGCTGTTTCTCCATCCCATAGCCAGGTCTGAAATGAGACTGTAAAGGGTCTAGGTCAGATGAGCTATCCAAGAAGACCTGGAGCTGGTCTGCTACTGCTCTCTCAGTCACTTTGCCTATGAAGGGCAGGTTAGAGACAGGGCAATAATTGGCTACATCATTTTTCTGCAGGGATGTTTTTTTTAGTTGTGGATGGATAACCACCCCTTTGAGTGGCCAAGGGAAGGTGCCCTGAGTTAGTGATTGATTTATAATAGATACTACGGATTTGTTGATGTAGTCTTTACATTATTTTAGAAGCTGGGATTGGCAAGGATCCAGGACACAACTAGTGGTCTTCACAGATCCCAGTAGTTTGTGTGAGGTTCTCCAGCCAACCTCGGCAATCCCAAAAAGTCACTCGCTCAGACAGGCAGGTCTAAAGCAGGTAAACGTTTATTCAGGAGCCGCAGGTACAGCATAAGCAATCCACAGGTTCAAAGCTGCTAATGACCATCCAGTCTACAAAGCATAACTTTAAGCACAAAGCAACCCCAGGTGCAAAATCAAGCAGGCCTGGGAATTGGGAGATAACAGTGCCTGGTGGGAAGCAGGGAGTGAGCAAGCCATAATACTGACATTGCCTGCTTGTGACTCAAGGTCAGAGCGGGGGGGGGGGGAGGCAGGGAGCAGGGATAGTTTGAACAGCTCAGGGAAACAAAACCGAAAGATGCTCTTGAACAGAAACGGGCCTAACTCATGTCAAGAGCCTGCCGGGACCGCACGACTCCTGACTCCTGACAGTTTGTCAACATCCATCATAGAAACTGGGTCAAAGTGGTCCATAAATAAAATAGGTGGTGTATTAGGCAGTGCTTCTGCTGGACCTGTGTTACAGTTAGCATATTATTGATATCTTACAAACAAAACTTTGCAGAACTGATTGTCTGGTCCTGGTACAATGAAGGCTCAGTTTTTTGAGTCAGCAGATGCTGTGTTACCTTAAAAATAGGGATGGTCAGGAACTAGCTGATGCAATAGTAGCAGAGAAGTAACATTTCTTAGCTGCTGTCGCCGCCGCGTCTTACAGTGAGCTCTATAGCATGATCTGTCAAATTCAGCACAAGTTCTCCACAAGTGCTATTTCAGACATCTTCTAACCCTTGCAGATCACCCAGCTCCGTGGTATAGTAGGAGGCTGGCTTTCATCCAAAGGGCAGGAGAAGTCATCACAGGGCAACCTTGTCAATAGCTTCAAGGAACTTCAAATTCCACGCTTCTACTGCAACCTTAACAGAGCACATGTTTGGAATCCTAAAATCTCCTAGAGTGTTCTGGAATCCAGTAGCATTCATGAGCCCCTGTGGGCGGACCATTTTAACTGGGAGCCCTCTTCTCTGTGGTGTTGGAGCCACATTGGTTTTGAGTAGATAGTGGTTCATGGTTCAGGGTGAATCTCCAGCCCTGAAATCAAACCTTCCCTCAAAGATTCAGTGCAAAAGGTTAGGTCCAATGTGTGGCCTCTTTCATTTGTTGGGCTAGTCACGATTTGGAAGAGACCTAAGGCAGACAAATAATCTATAAAATCCAGGTCTTGCCCCAGTGAGGGTCTCTTTGGCATGAATGTTGAAGTCCTCCGGAACAAGCAGTCTGGGTGTCTCCAGCACAACCTCTACCAATTCAGACAAGCTGCCCACTGGAGAATTAGGCAGCTGGTAAATAAGCAGAATGCCTAATCTATCTTTAGTCCCTAACGTGAGGAGCATGCAGTCAATTCCAGTGATGGTTTGCACTGGAAGTTTGTGAAATTTAAAGTACTCACGGAGGATAATGGCCACATCTCCTCCCCAGCCAACTATGTGTGGTTGATGGAGGACTGCATAACCAGGTGGTGTTAGTTGGGACAAGCATACCAAATTGTTTTCTTCCAGCCATGTCTCTGTAGCACAAGCCAAGTCAATTTCCTCTTCCTCTAACATCTCATACAGTTGTGCAGTTTTGTGCCTTACTGTTTTGGTATTACATAGTGGATGAAAAAGGGTCCCTTGCCTCATCAACACTTTGGGGTACGGAGGTTAGACAGGCAGCGAGCTTCCTTACCACGTACTGGCCTTCTGTGATACATACCACCCTCATATCTACCAGCTCCCAACTGCACTGAAATATTGCATTCATCAGATGTTTTGCTATAGGTGAAGATTGCGCCACTAAACAATAATAAGCCACCCAAACACCCAACAATCTACATGTAGTGACTGTACAGAAACTGCTACAACAGATCAGGAATCCAGTTGTGATGTGTTGATGTCAGTGTTGTTCAATGGGTGTAGTTCTATGTCAGTAACCATTTATGTAACTGGGCACTGGTGTTATCCCCATATTACAGATGTGTGAGATATGATGGAAATTTATCCTAGCTCATAACCGGTGCTTCTACAACATCTCTCAGATGAATGACTCATATGCTATTTGAGCAATCAGTAGAAATCGCCTTGCACACGAGCTTGTAAATCTCTCTGCATCTTCAGCAATATGTTGCTCATCCCTTCTAAGTCCCTGTCTCTTCCATCTTCTCCTGGGACCCTCCTGTTGAGCAAAATTCACTCAGCCATGTTAGCCCTCAGACATTCTAGTGTGTATATATAGTAAAGTACAGTGATTCAGTCAGTGCAATCTTGGTTTAGAAAAGTGTAATTGACTGATCCCAAGATAGAATAACAGAATAATAGAATTGGAAGGGACCACCAGGGTCATCTAGTCCAACCCCCTGAACAATGCAGGAAATTCCGAACTACCTCCCCCCCACACACACACCCACTGACCCATACTTCATGCCCAGAAGATGGCCAAGGTGCCCTCCCTCTCATGATCTGCCTAAGGTCATAGAATTGCTGACAGATGGCCATCTAGCCTCTGCTTAAAAACCTCCAGGGAAGGAGAGCTTACCACCTCCCGAGGAAGCCTGTTCCACTGAGGAACCGCTCTAACTGTTAGAAAATTCTTCATAATGTCTAGACGGAAACTCTTTTGATTTAATTTCAACCTGTTGGTTCTGGTCTGACCTTCTGGAGCAACAGAAAACAACTTGGCACCCTCCTCTATATGACAGCCCTTCAAGTACTTGAAGATGGTTATGATATCCCCTCTCAGTCTTCTCCTCTTCAGGCTAAACATACCCAGCTCCTTCAACCTTTCCTCATAGGACTTGGTCTCCAGACTCCTCACCATCTTGGTTGCCCTCCTCTGGACCTGTTCCAGCTTGTCTACGTCTTTCTTAAATTGCGGTGCCCAAAACTGAACACAATACTTTAGGTGAGGTCTAACCAGATCAAAACGATACCATCACTTTGCGTGATCTGGACACTATACTTCTGTTGATACAGCCCATGATCACATTTCCCTTTTTAGCTATCGCATCACATTGCTGACTCGTGTTCAGTGTTTGGTCTACTAAGACCCCAAGATGCTTTTTGCACACACTACTGCTCAGACAAGTCTCCCCATCCTATAATTATGCATTTGATTTTTCCTACCTAAATGCAGAACTTTACATTTATCTCTGCTGAAGTGCATTTTATTGGTTTTAGCCCTATTCTCCAGCCTGTCAAGATCATCCTGTATTCTGGCTCTGTCTTCTACCGTATTTTCTACCCCTCCCAATTTAGTATCATCTGCAAATTTAATAAGCATCCCCTCTATTCCTTCATCCAAATCATTTATAAAGATGTTGAAAAACACAGGGCCCAGGACAGATCCCTGAGGCACTCCACTAGTCACTTTTCTCCAAGTGGATGAGGAACCATTAACGAGCACTCTTTGGGTGCGATCTGTCAACCAGTTACAGATCCACCTAACAGAAATTGGATCTAACCCACATTTTCCCAATTTGTCAACTAGAATACTATGTGGAACCTTATCAAAAGCCTTCCTGAAATCTAGATAAACTATGTCTACAGCATTCCCCTGATCCAGCAAGGTAGTAACTTTCTCAAAAAAGGAGATAAGATTAGTCTGACATGACTTGTTCTTGAGAAACCCGTGCTGGCTCTTAGTAATCAGATCCATCCTTTCTAAATGCTCAAGGACTGACTGACTGATGATTTGTTAAAAAATGTTTACCGGTATAGAAGTCAAGCTGATGGGTCAGTACTAGTTTCCCGGATCCTCCTTTTTCCCCTTCTTGAAGATGGGGACTACATTCGCCTGCCTCCAATTTTCTGGCACCTCACCTGTTCTCCAAGGCTTCTCAAAAATTATGGACAGCGGCTCAGAAATTACATCTGCAAGTTCTTTGAGTACCCTTGGATGCAATTCATCTGGCCCTGAAGACTTGGTTTCATTTAAAGAATCTAGGTGTTTGTGCACAACCCCAATGCCAATCCTCGGCTGCAAATCCCTTCCCTCATCATATGTTCTGTTCTTGCCATGTTGAGCACCGCTTCCCTCGCAAGAAAAGACCAAGGAAAAGTAGGAATTGAGGAGTTCTGCCCTCTCTCTGTCTCCTGTTATAATTTCACTTTCGGGTCCCTGCAATGGGCTTACCGTATATACTCGGGTATAAGCCGACCCGAGTATAAGCCGACCCCCCCAAATTTGAGGCCAGAAAAGGGAATTTCTTATTGACTCGCGTATAAGCCGAGGGTCAGTAAGAAATTCCCTTTACCGGCAATGCTGCGCTCTAAAATGGCGGCTGCCATTTTAGAGCGCAGGGCCCTGCTGCAGGTCGCCCTCCCGCCGGCCTCCGGGCCCTCCCAACCCACCCCGACCCCAGTGCCATTCAAGGGGAAGAGGGGGAAGAGCCCCTTACCTGGAAAGGCGGCGAATCTGTGGCGGCGGTGGCGGCGCGGCCTTCCTGGGCTGGCAGGAGGCCCCCACCGGCCAGCGGAAGGCGCCCAGGCGCACGGGCGGCGGTGGCGTGGCCGGCGGGGGCCTCCTGCCTGGGCAGGAAGGTCCATGCCGGCCGGCGGAAGGCGCCCAGGCGCACAAGCGGCGGCGGCGCGGGCGGCGGGGGCCTCCTGCCTGGGCGGGAAGGCCCCCCCGCCAGAAGAACGCGCCCAGGCGTGCGGGCGGCGGCGGCGCAGCCGGCGGGGGCCTCCTGCCTGGGCAGGAAGGCCCGCCCACCAGAAGAACGCGCTCAGGCGTGCGGCGGCGCGGGCGGCAGGGGCCTCCTGCTTGGGCGGGAAGGCCCCCCCCCGGCCAGAAAAACGCGCCCAGGCGTGCGGGCGGCGGTGCGGGCGGCGGGGGCCTCCTGCCTGGGCGGGAAGGCCCCCCCCCCCGGCCAGAAGAACGCGCCCAGGCGCGCGGGCGGCGGCGCGGGTGGCGGGGGCCTCCTGCCTGGGCGCGAAGGCCCCTCCCCCGGCCAGAAGAACGCACCCAGGCGGCGGTGGCGCGGCCGGCGGGGGCCTCCTGCCTGGGCGGGAAGCCCCCCCGCCAGAAGAATGCGCCCAGGCGTGCGGGCGGCGGCGGCGCGGCCGGCGGGGGCCTCCTGCCTGGGCGGGAAGGCCCCCCCGCCAGAAGAACGTGCCCAGGCGTGCGGGCGGCGGCGGCGCGGCCGGCGGGGGTCTCCTGCCTGGGCGGGAAGGCCCCCTCCGGCCAGAAGAACGCGCCCAGGCGCGCGGACGGCGGCGGCGCGGCCGGCGGGGGCCTCCTGCCTGGGCAGGAGGGCCCCTGCCGGCCGGAGGAAGGCGCCTGGGCCCGGCGGCGGCGGCGGCGATGGAGGTAAGTTCCCCCCTCCCTCCTCCCTCTTCCCTCCTCCCCCCTCTACTGTATTGACCCGCGTATAAGCCGAGTTCGGCTTTTTCAGCCCTTTTTTTGGGCTGAAAAACTCGGCTTATACGCGAGTATATACGGTATCTTGTCCTTGTTCTTCTTCTTACTCTGTACATAGGAAAAGAACCCTTTTTTCTTGTGTTTAGCATCTCTCGCTAGCCTAAGCTCATACTGAGCTTTAGCTTTCCTAACACTCTCCCTACAAGCACTAGTTATTTGTTTATATTCCTCTTTGGTTATAAGGTCCTCCTTCCACTTCCTAAATGAGTCTTTTTTACCATTTACCATTTATTATTACTGCCATTGGCCAGCATAAAATGAGTCTTTTTTATTTCTCAAATCTTTAAAAAGCTGTTTATGGAGCTACCCTGGCCTCTTTAGGCTCCTCCCATTTTTCCTTCTCATAGGAATGGTTTGTGATTGCGCCTTCAGTATTTCATTTTTAAGAAACTCCCACCGTTCTTGAACTCCTTTCTTCTTAAGTATTTCTGACCATGGGATTCTATCCAGCATAAATTTAAGTTTGTTAAAATTAGCTCTTCTAAAGTCCAACCTATATGTTTTACTACGTAGTTTTTCCTTTCCCCAAGATTGTAAATTCCAAGATTACATGGTCACTACTACCCAGGGTGCCTACTACTTTAACCTCATCAACCAGTTCTTCCCTGTTGGCGAGAATCAAATCTAAGATAGCAGATCCCCTTGTTTCCCTGTCCACTTTCTGGAAAAGGAAGTTGTCACCAAGTTAAGTCAGGAATTTATTGGACCTTGCATTTTTAGCAGTGTTGGACTTCCAACAGATATCCGGGTAATTAAAATCTCCCATGACCACCATGTCCCGTCTCTTTGAGAACTCTGTAATCTGGTCTAGGAGTGTCTCATCCAGGTCCTTTGCCTAGTTTGGTGGTCAATAGCAGACCCCCACCATAATATCATGATTATTTCTTTTAAAAGGTAAAGGTCCCCTGTGCAAGCACCGGGTCATTACTGACCCATGGGGTAATGTCACATCCCGACGTTTACTGGGCAGACTTTGTTTATGGGGTGATTTGCCAGTGCCTTACCCAGTCATCTTCCCTTTACCCCCAGCAAGCTGGGTACTCATTTGACCGACTTTGGAAGGCTGAGTCAACCTTGAGCTGGCTACCTGAAACCAACTTCCATCGGGATCGAACTCAGGTTGTGAGCAGAGCTTGGACTGCAGTACTGCAGTTTACCACTCTTCGCCACTGTGCTCCTTACTCCTTTTATTTTTACCCATAGACTCTTGACTGAACTTCCTTGCTCAGATTCATGTACTTCTTCACATGTGTACACATCTTTAACATATAATGCTACTCCCCCCCTTCCTTATCTGTCTATCCCTTTTAAACAAGTTGTACCCCTCAGTCTCAGTATTCCAATATATCCCACCAAGTTTCAGTAATGCCTATTAGGTCAAAATCCCCTTGCTGTATAAGGGCTTCAAGTTCTTCCTGCTTGTTTCCCATACTCTGTGCATTAGCGAACAGACATCGGAGTCCAAGGTTAATGTGCCCCGAGGTTTTTGTTTTTGAACTTACCCATGAGTTTATGTTTCCTTGCATACATGGCACTACCTGCAAATCTTTATTGTTCTCATCTCCAGTTATTGTCATCATGCTAGGCTTTAAATTCTTGTTTCGCACCCCCATAGGATTTAGTTTAAAGCCCTCCTTATCAGGTTGGCAAGGCTCTCACCAAACACATTTTTTCCTACCCTCGTGAGATGCAAACCATCTCCCGATAGAAGAGCTTCATCTCAAAAGCATAAGCTGTGGCCCAAAAATCCAAACCTTTCTTGATGACACCACCTACACAGCCAGTCATTTATTTGTAGTATTGTTCAGGTGACTGGGCGGCCAGTCACTCGGACAATCCAGCCGTCCAACCCCCCTCAGGGACGTCCCCTCCCTCCACCACAGAGCCAACACTGCCAGATGGATTGGATCTCACAGACTCTTTTTAGCCTCACTTCGTTCCGCGTGCCAAGCCGAACTCTAAGCAAACCAGACCCTCCCCTCCGCTCTAACTGAATGTAGAGGCTTATGGTACAAAGATTCTAAGCTGTATGTGCCTAAAGAGCTCCGGAAAGAAGTCCTACAGCTGGTCCGTGGACCCAAGACCGCGGGACACTTTGGATTTCTAAAAACTTTGCACTTGTTGTGGAGGCAGTTTTGGTGGGCAGGCATGTGGACTGAAGTAGATTCCTTCATTCGCAGTTGCCCAGTCTGCGTTACGGTAAAAAGGGCCCAAGGGAAGCCTCCCGGATTGTTGCAGCCGTTAGAGACCCCCACTTGACCTTGGGAGGTTATTGCTAGGATTTTATGACTGACCTCCCCCTCAGCGAGGGAAAAACTGTACTTTGGGTAATCACTGACCTGTTCTCTAAACAGGTGCATCTCGTCCCTTGCGCAGGTATCCCATCCGCCCCAAAACCGGCCCGCCTCTTTGTGTCACATGTCTTCCGCCTACATTCCTTTCCGCGCAAGGTGATCAGCGACCGCAGAAGCAACTATGTGGCTAAATTCTGGAAAGCTTTCTTAAAATTAGTGGGGGTGGAACAAGGTCTCTCAAGTGCTTTCCACCCACAAACCGATGGCCAAACCGAACGAGTGAATGCTGTATTGGAATGCTACTTGCGCTGTTATGTTAACTATCATCAGGATGATTGGGTTGAATTGTTACCTTTTGCTGAATATGCGTACAATAATGTTGTGCATCAGTCAACTGGATTTAGCCCCTTTCGGGCCGTTTATGGGCAGGACTTTGGTCCCATAAGCCATAACGATGTCTCCAGGGTGGAGGGGGGAGAAAGTATTGCTGACTGGGTGCACACAATTCAGACAACCTGGCCTTAGCTGGTACGTAATCTGGAGCGGGCTAAACGTAAATACAAAGGTCAAGCTGATAAGCATCGCTCACCGGGCAAAGACTACTCAGTGGGAGACATGGTTTATTTGTCCACCAAGAATCTACGGTCTAACCGCCCATGTAACAAACTCAGTGCCAAGTACGTGGGTCCCTTCCCCATTGCTCGTATCATCAACCCAGTCACTGTGGAACTTTCACTCCCAAAATCACTCAGGAGAATCTATCCTGTCTTTCATGTCAGTTTGCTAAAGCCACACGTGCCTTCCCCCGAGTGGCATCCTGAACCTCTTCCTGGTGTACCAGTGATGGTTGGGGGGGAGGAACATTTTGAAGTTGCAAAAATCTTGGACTCTCGCGTCCGTCATGGGTCTCTCCACTACCTGGTCCGTTGGAAACATTTCGGTCCCGCCCACGATGAATGGGTACGTGCATGTGTCGTGTCTGCACCCCGTTTGGTCCACCAGTTCCATACTGCCTACCCGGACAGGCCTGCGCCTCCACATGGACCGGTGGAGGACGGTGGGGAGGGGACCTAAAGGAGGGCAGGATATCAGGCCTGCAATCCAAAGCTCTAAGCAGCCTGTCAGACTCTCTGTTTTAGTTTCGATTCCACCAGGTGCCTCTCAAGGCCAAACGGGCTAACTGCTGAATTCCTATTCAGTGCTATCTCCCATGTGAACGGCTCCTCAGTAGGGGGGGGGGGGGGGCCTTGACCTGTCGTGACTAATACTTTCCCTTATATACCTACCCTGTACTCCCAATTGCCATTCGTGCCAATATACCTGTAAGCTCTGCATACCTGTATGTTTTTCATTAAATCAGCTCTTTTTTGGACTCTTTGTCTCTGGATGCTGTTTGTGGGATTACCACGGGACAAGTTCTTACAACTTCCCTGATACCCCCCTCCCCAACACACTGCCTCTCAAGACACCCTGCTTGAGAAGCAAAAACACTCAACAGATATAAAATGTAGAAACTTGTCAGCTGCCTACAAGGCCCCCAGGCCAGATTCTCAGGCTAAGAGGTACTCTTTGCACTACCAGCCGCCCTGTCAGCCCACAGTGGTTTCTCTTAATAGCTGTCAACTTTACTTTGTCCTGATCTCTGGGGAACCTGACCTTCTCCTGGGTTTACAAATACTGGCAGTATTCATGGGGATATCTTAGACTTGCCACGCTTTATCTTTTATGCATTTTAACATTGAGGGTTATGGGTTGGGATGAAGGGCATCAGTTGAGGTATACTCCAGCAGAGGCTGGAGTACTAGGAGCAGTTAGAGTCAGAGAGGGGTATTGGCAAAGCTTGGGATTGGACACCAGAACAGGCTTTTCTGCAGCAGATTCAGCCTTTTATCATGCCTTGCCATTGATTACCATGACCATAACGACCTTCCACTCTGAGTCTTGCATAACACTGTCCCATGCTGAGAGCTGGGAAACCCCCCCCCCTCCACTTCCGACTTCATTTTTCTCCCTTTACCATGCTCAGCACGTATCCCCATGGAAGAAGGAGGGAGGCAGCAGGTGAGTTGGCCACTGTAGGTACTGTTGGGAGCATGAATCTTTCATTTCCTGTCAATATCTCTGGCTGATATTGGATGGAGAGCAGTGCCGATGGCGTTGTGATTACTGGGGTGGGGGAAAATTGACTTGATGGTTCCTGCTGGGATATTCATGGCTCTCACATATGGGGGGAAGGCAAGGGCCCCAGGTACAACACTCCCAAGCCACATGTACAGGGCTGTGAGTCAGGACTGAGAGGTAATTGTGGAATAAATCTTTTGGGAGTCTAGCTGCAATGGACAGAGCGCAACTGTACCATCATCTTCTGGTCTCCCAATCAAGTATTACTCCTAGGATGGCACGGCATCCCCTCCTTGTCCCTGCAGCTTTTACCTGACATATATGCACATACACACCCGTACACTGCTCTTTCCCAGTACCTGTTTCTAAGCCACTGTACTGACGGGAAGAATGGCATGGGACATAAGGAATCCTGTGATATTGGAACACAGTGCCTTTCTAGATCAACTGCTGTTCACCCCAACTCATCCCACTGGGCTTGTGCCATTTGGCAAAACACTGCAAGAAAGCCAGAGTTTTCAGCAGATCTGCCAATACCTGCTCCCCTATAAATGATTACTAAACATGAATTTATTCCCACCTGTCATGCCCTGCTCCTTGGTTGCCCAGCTGACCTAGGTGTCATTGCTTCAGTTGCTGTTAGCAACAGATAAGTTGTAGTGCATGGTAGGCACATTACCTACCCCCTTTTTCCTCAGCACATTACCAAGAGTACACAGGAATGTGGCTTGGGGTCTTGTATCAATGACCAGTGCTCTTGTTAGCAAGAGCATGTACCCTTCTGGCCAATCACAATTGGCATTAATGGCCTTTCAGAAGAGAGTCCCCTTCTACCTGCCAGATCTCCCTTCTCTTTCTTGAAGTGCAGTTTCCGTATGTTAAAGTTTCCGTATGCGTGCACACTCACACACATACTACTCTGGTTCAGACAAAAGATCTTTACCCCGGAAGTAAAAACTTAGGTATAAATAGTAATTGTGTTGTTGGTTTTAGGCAGCAGGATTTTTTTTTAAAGGATGTTAGGGAACTAATGATGTAAAAATACCAAACAGGAAGAGAAGTATACTTCAGGATACAATGGTTCCATATTAACATACCACACCCTCATTAGCACATTATCTTGATACTTACAGGACAATGGTTAGCACATTACCTTTGTTACTTTTTGCAGGACAATGATTCAGCTCAAACCCAACCCCTTTCTGACTATATATTACTCTTCCTACACACTTGACACTGAGAGACACTGTCCTTCAGTGTTACTCCTCTGAAGATGCCGGCCACAGCTGCTGGAGAAACGTCAGGAAAGAAAATACCAAGACCACGGTCACACAGCCCGGATAACCTACGAGAACCAATGAACTCTGACCGTGAAAGCCTTCGACAATATTTATTAGGAAGAGAAGTCTTCTTTGATTGGATCATATTTTGTGTACAAGACTTTGTCCAAGCTTTTTAGTTATATGCAGAAATCTTATTTCTATCTGTGGGAGAATGCTCTTTAACTTGCATCTGTGCAACTGGCATTCAGTGACTCATTAGAAGAGGGCAGGCAGTTGTTCACCAGGACCACTAAAGATAAGACAAGAAGCAATGGATTTAAAATTAGAAGAAGGCAGATACATGGGTGGCATCAGGGGAAAACTTCCTACCTTTTTAGGATCAGTTCCATAGTGAAACAAATTACATCTAGGGAATTTCTGTGTCCTTCTCTGGAGATCTTAAAGGGAAAGTGGAAGAGAAAACTGAGGGCAGGAAATGTTTTAGGTATAGGATATCCTATTTTAGAGCAGGGGTTCTGTTACTAAGATACTGGTTTTAGTAATAGACTGTAAATATCACTGCTATGGCTGGAGACAAATGTTACTGTTTTGGTGTGTTGAAAGGATTGTGGTGGAACCATGTCTCCCTGTGTGGTATGCAAACGGTTGTCTCTGGAAAACAGGTGTGGTATTTCAAAAACTTACAAACCCTTTTTGACCAGAGAGGGACTATACCATGGGTAATGAGACCTCTGTCATCCTACCTGCAGTTCCTAAAAACTCTTGACTGACTCCAAACTCTGTTCTGCCTTAAATTGCTCTATCCTTAACTAGTGACAATGCTAGAAGGTAGTGTAGGGAAAGTTGTATTTCTTCTTGCCTCAGAGACACCCAGAAGCAATTATCCAGGGGAGGTGGCCTAATGTTCTACAAGGGTTTCTTTTTGGGGTGATTTCTGTCAGTTTCCTGTTTCCCTGTGCTCCCCCTTCCCTTGTGCACACCCTCGTGCGTTTGCCATTCACAGCACGTCCCAGTTCCCCCTTTAATTGTCTCCACACAGCTGTTATCTTTAGTGGCAGGAATCAGATCGGAAATCAGGCCGTGCCTCCGCTTCCTTCCCTCCACTCTCAGTTCTTCTGGCTGTTTGAAAGCAGCTATAAATACCGGCTCTCACCTCTGGCGCTGGGAGCCAGGCGAGAGCGCTCAGGGCCTTGCATTGATCTCAGTGCTGGGCGCGCGCACACACATTTCTTTGTTTGTGCTGGTGACAAAAGGGATGATCACAGAGCCCAGGCTTGAGAAGGGTAAGAGTGAAGGGTGGTGCCAACACCATTGTTGGGATTGGAGATGCTTTGGGGCCTTGTGAGAAGAGAATGATGGGAGTTTCTAATACGTGGCTTTGTTTGGTAGGTGCTCTTCCTGTCTCTCAGTGCACCATCTCCATATGTGGTTCTTCACAAATGGGGGTGAGGGGGAGAAGTCCAAATAGATGCAGAAGGTCCCAGACATGCAGAAGGTCCCAGGTTCAATTCCTGGCATCTCCAGTTAAAGGGACTAGGCAAGTAGGTGATGTGAAAGACCTCTGCCTGAGACCCTGGAGAGCCGCTGCCGGTCTGAGTAGACAGTACTGACTTTGATGGACCAAGGGTATAAGGGTATAATCATGTGTTCATGTGTGTAGATGGGCTTGTCAAAAAGGAGGCAGGGATTGTGGAGGGCAGAGAATGTTCTACATGTGCTTCTTATAGGGTGTGGTGTAATACAGCAAGAGGACGGGGGGACAGAAGCAGGGGCACACATTCTTGGTACAGAGAAAAAACTTGGACCATACACACATGGTCTTTCTCAGAGGTTCTTTATTAGTTGCAACAAGAGACTCCACACAATTGCTGTAATGCAGTAACCCTCAACATGCTATCAATGGTCACCGTGGTGCCCCAAATGTATTCTCAGGGGCCAACTTACTCCTTTCCTAAAGTATCCCTTCCCCAAAGCCAGGAGCCAATCCTAGCTTTTCTCTGCCTTATTGGATCAGGAAGTGCTTCAGATGAGCCCAGAACACATCACTAGGGTTGCCAATCTCCAGATGGTGGCTGGAGATCACCCACTATTACAACTGATCTCTAGGCAACTGAGATCAGCTCACCTGGAGAAAATGGCCACTTTAGAAGGTGGACTCTATGGCATTATACCCCATTGAAGTCCCACCTTCCTCAGGCTTCACCCTCAAAATTGTTGGAAGAGTTGCAATGTCTAGCGTGCAAAGGAACTGAGAAGAAGACCCAGCAGGGGGCGGGCGAGTGGTCAGCTAGTTAGGGCTGTAAGGTTAGAGACCCTTCCACCCTTTTTTCACACCTCTTGTCTGTCCTTAGACTGGGGGACAATTTCCTCTTTCTCGGAAGTCATTCTACCCCCTCTCTCCCTCCTTAGCTAGATAGACAGCTAGAGGCTCTGTCTCTCAGCTTTCCTATTTTAAAATGTAGTTCCTTCAATAAAGGCAACTTTATCTTTAATCAGTGAGACTGACCCTTCACTGCGTACTTAGCATACTCTGCCAACAAAAATATCCAGGTATTTCCCAACCCAGAGCTGGCAATCCTACGTGTCTCCAGGGAGCCCCCATTTGGAAACAGCTGTCTCCATCATAGGGGAGGACACTTGTCTTGGAACCTTCCAATATTTTTTGTTTGGCACCGACCCCCGTGAACCATTTGTGGTGGTGCTTACCTAATGTTTGCAGCATTCCAGCAGCTCCCACAGGCTTAACAAAGTTGGGATCCTCCGCTGCAGTGTATGACATGGACTGACCATGTGGATTGATCTCATTCCATAGAATATTTCTCTTCCACTGATCCAAGGGGAAAGCTGGCAGTGCCATAAAGGTAGTCCATGGTGTATAGCTGGTATACATGGTAAATCTATGTACTGAGGCAGCCACATAGAGTTACATTCAGAAGGATTTTTTTGTATTTTCTTAATGAGGAGGAATAAGTGACCATATTCTGCCATGATGTACACATACAACCCTGACGCTGTGTGTATGCACATGCAATGCAAGCCACTCTCAGTCTCAGCTTCTCATCTGTAAAAGGAATATGAATGGCTTAATTCTCAGGGTTTTTGTGATGATGAATTGCAATAAAGCCTTCTGCATGGCACCAGTGCCATCCTGAACAGTTACTCCTTTCTAACATTGTCTTCAGTAGACTTTTAGAAGGGTGTCAGCCCTGGTTAGTATTTGGATGGGAGACCACCGAGGAATACCAGGGTTGCTGTGCAGAGGAATGCACTGGCAAACCACCTGCGTTAGTCTCTTGCCATGAAAACCCCAAAAGGGGTCACCATAGGTCGGCTGTGACTTGAAGGCACTTCACACACAACTCTATTTAGGATGGTACTATACAAGTATGTAAGCAGAAATAATTTAAACAGAAGCAGTACCCACTGTGTTTCTGGCCACTGGTCTTTCTTGCTGCTTCATGGTCTTCAGTTCACATGAGCTTCTGCTTACCAGATGCTTTATTCTACATTTGACACAACTGTGCTGCATATTGGGGAGGGGACTGATGGGAAAAACTGGTTTTGGAGTGGCCATTCTGTTTCTTTGGTTTGGAGAATGGAGGCCAAATCATTCATCACTTATGCCTTGTGTCCACTTTCAGGTAGTTTCACTGGGAATAGTTGATCAGGGCTGTAACACAAGAGGTGCCCTCTGGATTAGATCCGTGATCCATCTAGTCCAGCATCCTTTTCACACAGTGGCCAATCAGTTGCTCTGGATGGCCAAAAAACAGGGCATAGAGGACAAGACCTTTTCCTTGTTGGCAGAGTGATTAACATAGCAAAGGTGCACAATCTGATTAAAGAGTGGATAAATATTTATTAGGGAACTACATACAAGATAGTAAAGATTAGAGACAGAGATCGTCTCCTAACTACATAACTAGCTGAGAGCAGAGAGAGAGTCTCAGAGTGACTTCCGAGAAGAAGTATATTGCCCTAAGGATGTCAGTCTAAAGACAGACAAGAAAGGACACTTAAAAGGATGGAAAGTCCTGTTCCCACTACCCTGTCTAATTGCCCACTTGCTGCCCCCTGTAGGGTCTTCTTCTCTATCTTTGTGCACCAGACATTGCCTATTCCAACATTCCTGATGTTGCCTCCTATCACTGGTATTCTGCACTACCCAGCAGATGATGGGGCAAAGCAAACTCTGTGGGGTAGGGTGACTCCTCAGCGCCCCCCAGTCTTGACTCCCTGCTTCATGTATGCCTGGTTAGTTCCCACTGTGCTAATGAGTTGCCTCTGCATTGTGCAAGCCTCTGGAGTACTGCACCGCCTCCTCCAGATCCACCCTATTAAAAGACCCTGGGATCAGGCACAGCTCTGTTGGAGGGGAGTTCCTAGCGTGCCAGGGGGCAAGTGGACTATTAATAGCTGCTGCTGGATGGAGGGGAAAGAAGGTATTTGGGAAATGGCTTTGTGATTTGGACAAAGAAGAGGAGGCGGCAGCTTTGTGCGCTCTCTTCATTAGGAAGGATGGGGCCGGATGTGCTCGCAGCGGCTGGTGTCACAGGCGCTAACAAAGTGGCTGGAAATAGCCCAGAGTTGCCTTTGAAATCCCAGCAGGAAAGAGTGGGGAGGGAAATGGAGCAAGAGGGGGGGTCTGCAAAGGCACGTGGCCAGGAGAGCTACCTGCACACCCTTCAGAAGGTGGCTGTGTGGATGAAGGCAAAGCCTGCTGCCGAGGCAAAACTGGCTGCTGCTTGGCTCAGGAGTTGCCTTCCTGGCATGGGGGCGCTACCATATCCCCAAGGAGTTCATAGCACCCTCTCTCTTTCAACCCCTTGGTTACTGTGTTCCCCAATTGAGTCCATGCTCAACTGTGCAAGACAGAGCCAGCCATTTCCCCCCGCTGCAATCAGGTGCTACTTCTGCCAGAACCAGCATCTACCTTTCTCTGATATTGCATGGAACCAGTATTGAGAGAGGGGTGCTTTGGGAAACATTGGTTTGTGCTCCTAACAGCAGGAAACTTTGAGACTATTACATTATACCTGAGACCCCATTCCATAGCTCATTTGATATCCATTAATTGTACTCTGGTCAGGCCCTCTCAAACTCTGTGCTGTTATTTATATAAATGAATAATGGAGAAAACCCACTAAAATCCACAGAAATGTCAGAAATAAGAGAGCCCTCCAAACCTTGCAGTGGGAAACCCTGTGAGCCATTCTCAGCTGTAGTAAAATACATAAGTGTGAAGAGGGAACACACATCCCTAAACACCTAGTGGGCATCTGTCAGGGAATCACAGCCAATCACAGGTGCACGATATATGTTCAGTTTTGGGCACTGCAATTTAAGAAGGATGTAGACAAGCTGGAACAGGTCCAGAAGAGACAACCAAGATGGTGAGGGGTCTGGAGATCAAGTCCTATGAGGAAAGGTTGAAGGAGCTGGGTATGTTTAGCCTGAAAAGGAGAAGACTGAGAGGGGATATGATAACCATCTTCAAGTACTTGAAGGGCTGTCATATAGAGGAGGGTGCCGAGTTGTTTTCTGTTGCTCCAGAAGGTCGGACCAGAACCAATGGGTTGAAATTAAATCAAATGAGTTTGCGTCTAGACATTACAAAGAATTTTCTAACACAGCGGTTCCTCAGTGGAACAGGCTTCCTCGGGAGGTGGTAAGCTCTCCTTCCCTGGAGGTTTTTAAGCAGAGGCTAGATGGCCATCTGTCAGCAATGTTGATTCTATGACCTTAGGCAGATCATGAGAGAGAGGTCACCTTGGCCATCTTCTGGGCATGGAGTAGGGATCACTGGGTGTGTGTGTGGACTAAATGACCCTCGTGGTCCCTTCCAATTCTATGATACTATGAGTTGCCAGGTGTCTGGCCTCTGATTCTCCTCACCGAGTCTGAGGTGTTCACCGCCTCAACTCCAGTGTTCACCAGAGTAACCCACTCAGCTGGTGCCTAATAGGAAGCAGGCCTAATTTAGACCGAAGTCATCTTTTATTGGTGTGCATAGTTGTTATCCTGTTGCTATGTATATATTTTTTATCTGCTGTTCTTGGACCGTATTAAAGTTATTGACATTGACCGAAGTCATCTTACAATGCATCCTGGGCTGACATTCCCCCACCGCATACTTTGTTTTCCATGGCCACCTCTGTTTATTGGTTCATCCTAATAATTTTTCCCAGACATTCACTAAAATTGTATGGCCTGCTGCAAAAAAAATCTCAGTTCCTCTTACGTTCCTCTCTGACAGCCAAAGAGAAACAGATCTTCCTATTGAGAGTGGGTGTTTGAGTGTGCGCTGCCTCTGGCTAGGCTCCCTGCCGCTCATCCCATCCCTCAAGACTGGTCTTTTCTTACAGCTCTTTTGTATGTTAAATCCTTGCAAACCATTTTCTCATCTTCAGGCTTTCCAGCATGGTTGCTTCCTCCCTGCAGTGGAAGGCAGTAATGGCTAGTGATGTGTTGTCTGGCCAGGTTCAAAAGTGGACTTGACAAGTTTGTGAAGGAGCGGAATATCAACAGCCATGAGCTAAAGGGGTCCAGAGAATACATCCTCATGCTTGGGTTGTTCTTAAGCTTTAAATTGCTAGAGGCTGGAAGTGATCAAGAGAGATACAAATGCTCTGCTTGTGCCCTGGGCTTTTCCTGTGTAGCTTGATACATCCCTGTCTGGCTACAGTCAGAGAGAGGATAAAGACAAAATGTGCCAGGGTACCTTTGGATACATCCAAGCCAGACAGTTTTTCGGTGATCTGTACCTGGGCTGCTTTATGCCTTCTGTGTTCCGCTCTGTGGCCTCACCTCTCCCAATGAGCTCCATTTTTGTGTGTGCACGCATGAGAGTTATTACCTCATTAAACAAGGCTTAACATTCTCTGGGTGCCCTTTTGAACTAGGGGGTCTTGCACTGACCCTTAACCTGACCATTGTCCTGTCCCTCCTACTCTGTTGTGGAATCTTCTCCCTCCCCCCCCACTCTTTGGATTCTTTATTTTATTTTATTAGATTTCTATCCCGCCCTTTCCCGACCAAGGTTGGGATTAATTTTATGCATAGTCACTAGAGCAGTGGTATCTGGTGTACAGCTTGGGGAGAGCCACATTTGTAATTACCATCAACCAAATAAGCCACATGTACTGCCATCTTGGGCATGAGGCTTGCACCCCAGGCAGGCTCACAGCTTACTTGTTCTGGCAAGAGCTGTTTCAAGAGGGGGACCTGTCAACCATTAGCCCCACTTTGCCCACAAGCGCCTTGAACCACTGAGTGAGTTTCACCACACTAGAGAGACATCGCTCATTCATTCAGATAGGCCATTTATGCAGGGGTATTTACTTCACAGTCCCTGCTGGGCTGCTTCGAGGCTTCTTTTGCATTATTCATGATTTTACCGACCTTCAGACGTGACTTCACTCTGGCCTCGTTCTTCCCCCGCAGTTCTAGGATCCTGTTTTAGGACGAATTTAAATACTGCTTCGAGGCAAGAGCAACACAAATTCCCCCTATTTCTATTCAGAGCTCTTAACTTTGGGTTTCTCTCCCCACGCCCATTTTGGCTTCTCCCTCCAACGTGTCTCCCTCCCATCCAACTCCTTCCCTCAAGCAAAGCACAAAAGAGGGAGTTAAACCTTCCTGAAATGTGCAGGAAGACATTGAAAAAGGTTGCAAAGATTGGAAGGCAGCTTCCAGCAGGGAGCTGTTGAAGAAAGGTGGGGAGGAATACCCAGAAAAAACACACAACAGTCCTTTTTAAGAGCTGGCCCGCCCCCTCCAAGTTAAGTGCAACTAGGCTGCATTTTCAAGAGGAGGGACTCACTGGGGATTCCTAATTAATCACAAGGTACTCCTGGAATTTTTTTGGGGGGACCCTCATGCATATGATGTTGGCGAATTCGGAGCAGAAAACTGCAGCAAACCAAATACAAATTTCCCCTGCATAAATGACCTTAGTTTTAGTTGAACAGGGTCAGGGTGGTGTCTAATCTTGTACAACACCTGAGAGTCCCCTTCTTCCTCACTTTTTTTTTTTTGCACACAATCACAGCGGTATAAGTTTCTTTGATCATCCGCATAGCCTTGTGGACATGGGCTTTTCTAGCCTATGCACACCATAGGAAGCACATGAAACTGCTTGATACTGAGTCAGTTTATCTGACTGGCTCCAGGGTCTCAGAGGGAGGGTCTTCACATTGCTTCTGTGATCCTTTTAACTGGAGACAGGGAGGGGGGAATTGCCCCTTGGATCTCCTGCCTGCAAAGTAGATGCTCTGACACTGAGCCGTGTATTGCAAGAAGCTGAGGCAAAGGGAAGGGCAATTTACCAGCTACAGCAATGAGGCAGGGCTTGTTTGTGTAGCATAGACATTGATATGTAGGGCCTCTGGAGGCCACAGCAGTGTGCACCAAGGTAAGTGGCTATAACCATTGGACCAGACATGCCCACCTCCACCATTGGTCACTGCTCGGCAGTGGCAGCTCCTGTACTATACTGGCCCTTTCCATCCCACTGCTCAGCTCAGTAATGAGAGCCTGCCATTGCAGACTCCCCATGGCCTAGGCCTACCTCTCCTGGGCCCCGTTCCAGTCATGAGAAGGGGTCTTAGTAGACCAAACACTGAACATGAGTCAGCAGTGTGAAACGGTAGCTAAAAAGGCAAATGCGATCTTGGGCTGCATCATGTATAGAGTCCAGATCATGCGAAGTGATGGTATCGTTTTACTCTGCTCTGGTTAGACCTCACCTAGAGTACTGTGTTCAGTTTTGCGCGCCACAATTTAAGAAAGATGTAGACAAGCTGGAATGTGTCCAGAGGAGGGCAACAAAGATGGTGAGGGGTCTGGAGACCAAGTCCTATGAGGAAAGGTTGAATGAGCTGGGTATGTTTAGCCTGAAGAGGAGAAGACTGAAAGGGGATAGGATAACCATCTTCAAGTACTTGAAGGGCTGTCATATAGAGGAGGGTGCCGAATTGTTTTCTGTTGCTCCAGAAGGTCGGACCAGAACCAACAGGTTGAAATTAAATCAAAAGAGTTTCCGTCTAGACATTAGGAAGAATTTTCTAACAGTTCAAGCGGTTCCTCAGTGAAACAGGCTTCCTCGGGAGGTGGTGAGCTCTCCTTCCCTGGAGGTTTTTAAGCAGAGGCTAGATGGCCATCTGTCAGCAATGCTGATTCTATGGCCTTAGGCAGATCATGAGAGGGAGGGCACCTTGGCCATCTTCTGGGCACTGGGTGTGTGTGGGGGAGATAGTTGTGAGTTTCCTTCATTGTTCAGGGGGTTGGACTAGATGACCCTGGTGGTCCCTTCCAACTCTATGATTCTATATGTGCTGCTGTCAAACCAAGGTCAGCACAAGGGCTACCAGAGGCTCAGTAGAATGCCACTCAGTTCTGGGTGTTTATTGTTTGGTTGTAACCTCCAGGTGGTGGCTGGAGATCTCCTGCTATTACAGCTGATCTCCAGGTGGCAGAGATCAGTTCACCTGGAGAAAAAGGCCGCTTTGGAAGGTGGACTCTATGGCTTTATACCCCATTGAAGTCCCTCCCCTTCCCAAACTCCACCCTCCTCAGATTCCACCCCCAGAATCTCCAGGCACTAGTTATTCACAGGATATAAACAGTGCGCTGGCCCTGGTGGTTGCTTCCTGGTATTGGCACAAAAAGAGTAAGCTTTCATGCCAGGCAGACACCAAGAGCCTTCTGCCAGAATCTGTGAGCCAGTCTGCTTTGGCACAGCATCTCATGGGTCTGTGATATTAATTGCTGCTCTGTCACACAAGGCATCTAAGCAAAAACTCTCATGGCATTCTCTCTCTCTTGCCGGGATCTGGTGTGTTGGGACCAAGCCTCATAGCTCCTGCTCTAGACTTTAGTGCACAGGCTCCCCTATGGCTCTTCTCCCACACACAAGCACCTGGCATATGCCTTCCTCTGCTTAACTGGCCCCTTTGCCGCAGCCCCTGGAGGGTTGACTGCAGCTTGGCACCAAGCTGCTCCATGCCCCACGAAAGCTGATTTTGCTAAGCATCAGGCGCCTGCGGGGTGGGTAATGCAGCGAGGCAGTTGGATAGGGAAATGGCTCTGTCAGCTGAATGTTTGTGCACTGGAAGGGGGGGATCATTGCTAATGAGAGCACAAGGGTGTGAGAGGTCTTACTAAGGAATGGGGAGCGGCTTCCCTTGCTGTCCTTGGGTCCTAAGGCCTGCCATTATGTCCAGTAGCAGAAGCATGATCTGTGTTGTGTGGCATATACTTCCCTTAAAAAGCAACCCCCCCCCCAATATCTCCAGCATTCCCAGTC
This sequence comes from Euleptes europaea, assembly GCF_029931775.1. Classification (NCBI taxonomy): domain Eukaryota; kingdom Metazoa; phylum Chordata; class Lepidosauria; order Squamata; family Sphaerodactylidae; genus Euleptes; species Euleptes europaea. The sequence continues at coordinate 106,677,936 of NC_079317.1, read as the reverse complement.
CAGCTATGTACTCTTTTTTAAACCCTTCCTTTCCCTTGAGGCCACTTAGGCCATTAATGCATGGCCAGATTCTCATTCGTTTGTCCCTGTTCTGCTCATGCTTTGTGATCCTGCGTTCAAAAAACTGAATGCATGGGGTGACAGTCCAGGGACAAACAAATGCCGCCAGAAGGGACACCTTCCCAGCCAGGTAGAAGCCACTGCCCAGCCCCGGCGGGGGCAGCAGCAGCACCTTTTCCTCCCCCCCCCTCCGGCGCCTCTCTCCCTCTCCATCACATCCCCGCCCGGCACCCTCCATCTTCCCTCAGCACCCACTGGAGTTACAGGCCCTAACAGCCCACCTTCAATCAGCCTGCTGCCCAGAGCCCCACTGGCTCCTTCCTGCGGCCATGCTGCACGCAGTGGCGGCGGCATCCTGCGTCCATGCCACACACTTCCATCTGCTGCTGCTTCGGCGGCTGGAAGCATGCGGCGTGGACACAGAAAACCGCCACCACTCCACCTTAGACGGTGGGGCTCCGGGCTGCAGGCTGATTGAAGGTGGGTTGTTAGGGCCTGTAACTCCAGCGGGTACTGGGGGGAGGCAGAGGGCTCGGGGGAGAGAGGGGGAGAGAGACAGGTGCAGGGTGGGGGGAAGGAAAAGGTGCTGAGCAGTGGCTTCTACCTAGCGGGGAAAGGAGCTGCTGCTGCTGTTGGGGCCTGGAAGTCTCCCAGCAGGGAGCCGAGCATGTACAGGCAAACTCCTTCCTCTGTTGCGGGCCTTCGATTTAAGTCGCGGCAACAAAGGAATGGGAAAACCCGGGATGTAGCGAAAGGGGGAGGGTTGAATTTGCGCGTGGGCAAAGCACATGCGTTTTGACCTCACCAATTCACTATATTCCTGGGAGAATAGAGGGACAAAGCGGCCATAGGCGTTAATGGCCTCAGATTCCCTCTTCTCCAGGCTCAGTGACACAAAAGAAAGAAAGGCTGGGAGTGACATTATTAAGGGATAAATCCTTGTATTTTTTTGTCATGAACTTTCCAGTGCAAACAAGCACAACCAAGTGTGACTACAGTAAAATGAGACATGAGAAGGCAATGCAAGGTAAAATGTGTCTCAGGGCAAGGGTGTGGGGCAAGCAGTTTTTTTAAAAAAAATCAACGTGGGGGCAGAAAGAGGACAGCTCTGTGAGTACAAGGAATGCCTCAGGGAATTGAAAACTAAATGATGTCTCCACTGAAAAACAATCAGTTCAAGGAATAATAGGTGTCACACTGACTTGCTGCCACTTTTTGATCTTGCTCAACAGAGCCATGGAGGGGGGTGATAAGGGACAATATTTTTTTTTTAATAAATATTTTTATTGGTTTTCATATTTAATGGGGATACAGAAAAAAGGAAAAGGGGGAAAAAACTTTCGATTAAACAATATTTTACATTAACAGAAGAAAAGAAAAAAAAAGTATTGATAAAACAAAATGCATAGTCCTCCCCCTTGTAAAGCTCAATAATACACTCAAAAACAAAAGACAAAAACATGATACATTTGATCATTCACTTAACTTTCACCTATCTTCTAGTTTTGTTTTGTTTTGTTTTTTTGTTACTTTTTAGTTTTAATATATTCATAAAAGGCGTTCCATTTATCTTTGTTTGGTCTTTGAATGTCTTTTTGTAATATTTCTGTTAAATGTGCCATAGTTACATACTCGTAGGTTTTATCTATCCAAGTTTCAAGTTTTGGTGTTTTATCCGTTTTCCACACCGACGCTAGAACTGTTCTCGCCGCTGTGATTAGGTATTTTAGTATAACCTGTTGATCATTGCTGTATTTGTCTGGTATTTTACTCAAGAGGAATAGTTTTGGATCATATGTTATAGATTGACCGATGATAGCTTCTAAGTTCTTGTGTATTTTCTTCCAGAATTTTTGGATTAAAGTACATGTCCACCAACAGTGAAAAAAGGTGCCTCTAACTTTGCTGCATTTCCAACACAGACCAGATGTCGAACTATTCATATTCTGTATATCGCTCGGTGTAATGTACCATCTGTGTAGCATTTTCAGCCAGTTTTCCTGGATCCCTTGGCAAAGAGTGAATTTAAGATTTCGGCGAAATAGCTGTTCCCAGTCATCAGTTGTTATAATCTCATTAAGATTTTCCATCCATTTAATTTGACAAGACTTGATTTGTTCCTCTTCTGTATCATATTTCAGCAATAACTTATATATTTTACCTAATAGATGTTCTGTTGGCTTACTTATCATCTGTTCGAATTCTGTTTTTCCTTTTATTACTCCCCGTGTCCAACAGTCCTGTTTGCATCTTGAAATTAATTGATGGTATGTTAGCCAGGGCATCTGCGGGTAGTCGGCTTGTAACTCTAATAAGGTTTTGAGAGTTCCATCTGTTTTTATCAGGTCCTGATATTTTATTGTCCCATATTTCTTTCTGTCTGTTACAGAACCGTAGACATTAAGAGGTGCCATCAGTAGTGACCCTTCGAAGCTTAGTCTTAGTTTTGTTTTCTGCCAAACTGCCACCATATTTTCTACCGTTGGATGTCCTTCCATTTCTTCTAACCTTTTCTTCCAATTTTTTCCCCATAGTAGGTAGTGCGCTCCACTTTGTAGACTTGCCAACTCTAGTTTAATAATCCTGTCATTCGTTTGCATAATCCAATCTTTGACCCATACCAAGGTTGCCGCTTGATGATATATGATTAAATTTGGAAGTGACAATCCCCCTCTTTTTTTTTCATCAGTCATAATTTTAAATTTTATACGGGGACGTTTTTTGTCCCATACAAATCTATTGATTTTTTGTTGCCAAGATTTTAGAATCTTATCTGATATTTTAATGGGAATTGTTTGAAATAAGAAGTTAAATTTTGGAAGTATATTCATTTTAACTATGGCTATTCTGCCCAGCCAAGAGACCTTCAGCTTGGTCCAAATTTGAAGGTCACGTTCAATTTTGCTCCAAACCGTTTGATAGTTGTGTATAAATAAGTCTTGATTTTTTTTGGGAAAGGTTATTCCCAGGTATTTTATTGGTTTTGTTGATATTGTACAACCTGAGATATTCGCTATTTCTGACTCCTCTTTTCCGGGTAGATGTTCTAAAAAGATTTTGGTTTTAATTTTGTTGAGTTTATAACCTGCCAATCCTCCATATATTTGAATGTCATTCATAAGTTCTTTGACACTTGATTCTGGTTGCGTGATTGTTAACAATACATCATCTGCGTAGGCCCTTATTTTAAATTCTTCTCCTTGTACACGTAGCCCAGTTATTTTCTGATTCAATCTGATCTTGTTTGCTAATACTTCTAGTGTTAGGTTAAATAACTATGGGGACAGTGGGCATCCTTGCCTAGTTCCTTTTTCTATTTTTATCTCTTTTGTCAAATTGCCATTTATTATAAGCTTTGCCTGTTGTTCTGTATATATACTAGATATCCACAGTGATAAATTACCTTCTTTACTGATGCTATAAATTACCTGTTTCATGAAATTCCACGAGATGTTATCGAAGGCTTTCTCTGCGTCAACAAAAATAAATGCCGTTTTTTCTTTTCTGTATTTTACAAGTTCTCTTGCGTTAATCAAAAATCTGATATTGTCTGCCATGTGTCGTTTGGGTATGAAGCCTGTTTGATCGGGATTAATCAGCGTGTCTGCTTCAGCTAGTAATCTCTGTGCAATTATTGATGTAAATATTTTATAATCCGTGTTGAGTAAAGAAATTGGTCTATATGAGGAGGGTAATGTTGGATCTGTCCCTTCTTTAGGAATAAGTGTTATATATGCCTCTTTCCAAGTATTTGGCACCTTTTTATTCTTGTATATTTCATTCATTACTTTCACTAATGTTGGGGCCACTTCTTCTGTAAACAGTTTATAATACATAGCTGTAAGACCGTCCGGCCCAGGAGTCTTTCCGCTCTTTAGTTTTTTAATTGCCTGCTTTACTTCTTCTATTGTAATTTCTTGATTTAAGAAGGCTATATCTTCCTTAGAGAGATAATTTAGATGATTCTGTTGAATATAGCTTTTTATCTCCTCCGTTTGCTCATTTTGTATCTTCTTTTTATAAAGATCTTTAAAATATTCTAGAAAACACTGAGCTATTTCCTCTTCTTTATGTGTTATCTGTCCTTTTATTTTCGCTGCAGTTATTGTCCTTCTCTGTTTTTCTGTTTTAATCATGGCTGCCAGGTATTTGCCTGGCTTATTTGCATGAGCAAAGTGCCTCTGTTTTATAAATTTTAATTTTTTTGCCATCTCATCCGTAAAAAGCATATCAATTTCATGTCTTATCTTTTTGAGTTCCTTTAAAACTTTTTTGCTATTGGTTTGTTGATGTTTTTTTTCTAGCTGCACAAGATTTATTTGGAGATCTGTCAAACGCTTTTCCCTTTCTTTTTTATTTTTTGAGTTAATTGAAATAAAAATACCTCTCATGTAGGCCTTCGAGCAATCCCAGATCGTTGCTTGGCTCATTCCTGGTGTTTCATTTCTCAGCAAAAATTCCTTAAGTTCTTCGCGGCCCCTATCAAGATCTATCTTCTTGTTAAGGAGAGTATCATTTAATTTCCACCTGAATGTTGCCTTTTTCTGTCTTTGCCATTTTATTGCTATCGGATTATGATCTGAAAGAATCCGAGGTAATATTTTAACATATTCTAAATTTTTCACCAAGGTGGTCGAGATCCAACACATATCGATTCTTGAGAAGGTCCTATGCCTATCTGAATAGAATGTATATTCTTTGACTTTTGGATTTTTAATTCTCCATATATCCTGCAAATTAAGACGTAGCATATCCCGTTTTACACTTTTTGGTAATTTGCCACTTTTTTGGTTTTTGGATCTGTCCAGTTTAGTGTCTAAAACTCCATTCATGTCCCCGATAATTATGATCTCATACTCCAGTTGTTCTTCTAATGTTGTAAATAGCTCTGTGTAAAATTGTTCTTTTGATGTCAATGGAGCGTATATGGAGGTTAGTATTTTTATCTCTCCTGTTGGGAGTTGTAGTTTGAGTGTTAGCTGTCTACCTTTTGTATCTTTCATGACTTCCAAGACTTTAATGGTAGGATCCCTGATATATATTGCTATGCCCCTTTTTTTTTCAGATGCTGAAGATGTATACACTGTTCCAAGTCGCTTATTATTTAGCAGATAATTGTATTTTCTTTTTATATGAGTTTCTTGAAGACATATTATATTTGCTTTCTGTTTGTAAAGCATATGAAAAGTCTTCTTTCTTTTCTGTGCCGTGTTCAGGCCATTTATATTTATGGATATTATTTCTAGGCCTTCCATCATGTTGTTTTTTATTTGTATGCTGCTGCCTCACCCATCAGGCCTTCTTGGTCTACCACAGAGTTCTTATTCGTATTCCGTGGTGAGCTAGATCTGCCAGCTCTATCACCTTTTTCTTTATTCCTCATTTTAAGTTCTTCTTCTAGATCATAAGCTTCTTCTGTAGTTCTTATCAGTATTCGACCAGAGGGGAGTTGGACACTTAGAAAATACGGTCCAACCCATCTATACCTGATATCCCGTTCACGCAATAACCTACGTAAAGAGTCAAACTCCCGTCTTTTTTTCCTGACTGAAAACGGCAAATCCGGGAAGATCTGTATTTCTTTTCCTTTGTACCTTAATGGTTCTTCTCTTTGCTTATTCAATATGTCCTCTTTTATTCGTTTGTCCATGAATTTTACCAATATTTCTCTTGGTAGTTTTTTTAAAGTTGCGTATTTCGAGTTGACCCTGTAGATTTCTCTAATGTCTATGGCTTCTTCTTCAATCTCAAGGTAGGTGGCAAGCAGCTGGGTCATATCTTCTTCCAGGCTTTCTTGGGGCATGTCTTCTGGGATTTTTTGAAAGCGGAGGTTGTTCTCTCTCACTTGCATTTCCGTTGTGGCTAGTCTGTTTTCCGTTTCATCTTTCCAAGTATTGTGCTCTAGTTGTGTTCTTTCTGTCTTTGTTTGTCTTTCTTTAATTCTTTTTATATCTTCTCTATTGTCCAGTATTTCCTTAGTGTTCTCCTCTATTTTTTGTTTAATATCTTGAAATCCTGTGACCAGTTCTTGTTTAACTGTCTTCATTTCCATCTGTACCGTAAGCACATCTGTTCTGACTGAGTTGCATTCTTTAGTCAGCCTTTCTAGTTCTTTATTTACCTTATCCATTTTATTGTTTATTTGATCCACTTTTGCCTCTAATCTTTGTTCCGTTCCTGTTAGTTGGGTTGCTAACGCCGTCAGTTGGATAGCCAGTTTTTCCATTGCTTTTTCCATATTAACTTGTGCCTTGCTAGATCTCTTTTGTTGTAAGTGGTAGCTTGTAGTTTCTTCCTCACTGTCAGTTTCTTCCTCCTTCTCCTCTTCTTCTAGATTTTTCCTTAAGATCGGCTTGCTGGTTTTATCTGTTTTTCTATTTTTCTTCATTAAGTTATATCTGTATATTTTCCTTCTGGTTTGTAACTCTATGTATGTACCAGACATACACTGGTGCTAAATATATTAATTTGTATTTTTTAATAAGTATTAGCTGGTCTTAGTTATTTTTTTATGTCAAATCACTTAGGTTAGTTATCAAGTCACTTATAATAATTATGGCAATCAATTCAGTGTAGCCAGTTTAGTTTTTACACCATAGAAAAAATATATCTATATAAATATGTATATATAATTCATATACAATCAATTTCTACCCTTTTAAATTATTCACCACTTTGGTTAAATAAATCAATATCATAGGCACACTCAGTTTCCCCAATCACTTATATTTAGGTTCCTTATTTACGTTCCTTATTTCCCTGGAACTGTATTAGGCACATCAGAAGTTGCAAAGGTACTTGGGAGTTGTAGTTTCAGGTGCAGTTCTCGCTTTTTTTTTTCTACTGCCTCTGCTGCTAGAGGCTTCCACCAGCCAGCCGCCACAATATGCTGCCCCCGCACCGCCGTCTCTTTTCACGCCACCGGGTCCCCTTGCGAGTCAGCAGTGCTTCCTCACACCACCAGCCGTCGCTCTTCTTCAGACCGCCGGCCTCCGGTGCCTCTTTTCCTCCTCTCCCGTCAGCGCCGCCGCCCTCTTGCGTCGTCAGCCTCCTCGCGAGTTGGGAGTCAGCGCCGCCGTCTCTTTTTTCACCGCCGGGTCTCCTCACGAGTCAGCGCCTCTTCCTCACTCTGCCAGCCACCGAAGCCGCGTCTCTTCCTCCTCGCCCGTTAGCGCCGCCGCCCACTCGCACCGCCGGCTTCCAGGTCTCGATGTCTCCTCGCGAGTCGGCACCGGTTTTTCTCAGCAGGCTGGTTTCTCGGGGAAGTAAAAAAAAAAAGTTAGTGGTGTTCTTATCAACTTAATATCCTATATGTCTGTATATAAGCCAAAAGTTATTGACAAAGGGGGGAAGGGAAAGGGGAAAAAGAAAGGAAAAAAAAGAGTGGGGGGGGGTAGTCGGTTGGGAGGTCGGAGCTATACAGGACTTGCCTGAGGTTGCCTGCTGGTACGTCCAGAAACCCTTTTTGGGGAAGCGACGGTCCTCCTCTCTCTTGAGAGTTGGGTTCTTCGAAGAAAATCTTCTGACCCAGGGCTAAAGTAGGAATTATTAGCCACAATGCAGGTATTCTTCACGCCCGCTCCTGTAAGGTGCGGTCACTCCGCCATCTTGCCCAACCGGATCTTCGATAAGGGACAATATTGAGCCTTGTTTGATGTCTTCACTGTGCTTCTATAGGGAAGCCCATTTCTCATTCTGAAAAGTACTGATCTAGGGATAAATCTTGTTTGTGGCTTCCTAGAGGCACCTGGTTGGCCACTGTGTGAACAGACTGCTGGACTTGATGGGCCTGGGTCTGATCCAGTAGGGCCTTTCTTATGTTCTTAGGGCATTTACAGGCTATGAGAAGATGCAGGAAAGGTTGAAGGACCCTGGAAACTCAGAACTGGTCAAGGTGATAGGTTAACAGTCTAGGCAGGAGATGCCAGGCTATTAGGGGGCAGGATGGCTGCGTATTGCCAGGAAACGATATTTCTCCTGTGCTTCCATGGAATTTAGATGCCTCTTGCTTGCCTGCTTCTCACCTTGACCTCTGGCATCTGTGTGACAGACCTCAGGGAGCTCTAGGCTGGGACCCTGCCTTTGCAGTCTTGGTGGTGATGGCTGTTAGATGGGTCAAAATGCCTTTTTTGGTTGCCCTCTCCGTAATGTGACCCCTTTTCCCAGGCTGATTCCAGCTTTTATTCCTTATCACAGGAGACTGACTGAATTGCAGCCTTAATTTCTTAAAATGTCTTTGTGGTACATCTTGCTTGCTTCCTCCCTGCCCTCCCTGGTCAGTTTTACCCAGGTGTATCTGCACCCAGTTCCAAGCTCAGTACAATACATTTTGAAGTCATCGAGGCATTGGGTTGAGTTTGCTGGACATTCTTAAGGAAGAGGAGGTCAGAACTTGCATTCTCTCTGTGTGTGTTTTTGCCCATACTGGGGCCAGACTTGTGTTCTTATTTTTGGGGTATTGTCCTGGCTCATCACAGATATATGCTGCTGCTGGTGGGTGGGTGGGTGGAGTTGGTTTCTCAGGGCTGCATAACATCTTGTAATCTACCAGGTTTCAGCAGGCTTCCTGTGTACTGAAGTGCTTGCTGTATTACTTAGTAGCCAATGATAAATAACACAGTCGGAGGTTGGAAGATTAATGATCTGTTTATTGTGGCCAAAATAATGCAGTCGGGTGTGATTGCCCCAAAACAAGCAGGGCAATTCACACACCAGAACAAAGGATTGCCACGACATTTATAACCTCTGGTCAGGGGTGTTACCATATACGTAATACAGAGCCTAGGCCCACAAAGACCCAAAGACGGGGACTCCACCACCCTCTGAGGCAGCGCATTCCACTGTCGAACAGCCCTCACAGTCAGAAAGTTCTTCCTAATGTGGACATGCTTTTCTATTAGTTTAAATCCATAACTCCGTGTCCTAGTCTCTGGAGCAACCGAGAACAAGCTAGTTCCCTCATCAACATGACATCCCTTCAAATATTTAAACATGGCTATCATGTCTCCCCTCAACCTTCTCTTCTCCAAACTAAACAAACCCAACTCCTTAAGTCTCTCCTCATAGGGCATGGATTCCAGACCTTTGACCATTCTGGTCGCCCTCCTCTGGACACGCTCCAACTTGTCAACATCCTTCTTAAATTGTGGAGCCCAAAACTGGACACAGTATTCCAAGTGAGGTCTGACCAATGCAGAATACAGTGGTAGTATTACTTCCCTTGATCTAGACACAATACTTTTTTTGATGCAGCCCAGAATTGCATTGGCCTTCTTAGCTGCCATATCACACTGTTGACTCATGTTCAGTTTGTGGTCCACTAAGGCTCCCAGATCTCTTTCACATGTACTGTTGTCAAGCCAACTCTCTCCCATCCTGTACCTGTGCCTTATGTTGTTTCTGCCTAGGTGAAGTACTTTACACTTCTCCCTATTGAAATCCATTTTATTGCTTATGGCCCAGCTCTCCATTCTATCGAGATCATTCTGAACTCTGACCCTACCCTCCAGGGTATTAACCACCCTTCCTAACTTGGTGTCATCTGCAAATTTGATTAGCATGCTCTCTATTCCATCATCCAAGTCATTTATAAAAATATTAAATAGTACTGGTCCCAAGACAGACCCCTGTGGTACCCCACTGGTCACTCCTCTCCAGGATGAAGTTGTGCCGTTAATGAGCACCCTTTGGGTTCAGTTGGTCAACCAATTACCAATCCACCTAACAGTAGCAGTGTCCAGCCCACATTTTACTAGCTTTGTTTCAAGAAGATAATGGGGAACTTTATCAAAGGCTTTACTGAAATCAAGGTACACTACATCTACAGCATTCCCTTCATCTACCATATTTGTCACTCTTTCAAAAAAAGATATGAGATTAGTTTGGCATGACCTGTTTTTGAGAAACCCATGTTGACTGTCAGTGAGCACAGTATTTCTTTCTAAGTGCTTACAGACGGTCTGTTTAATTATCTGCTCTAGTATTTTACCTGGTATTGATGTCAGGCTGACTGGGTGATAATTGTTGGGATTTCTTTTTCCCCCTTTTTAAAGATGGGGACCACATTTGCCCTCCTCCAGTCTGCTGGAACTTCTCCTGTTCTCCATGAATTCTCAAAGATTATTGCCAGTGGTTCTGAAATCACTTCAGCCAGTTCTTTTAACACCCTTGGATGCAGTTCGTCCAGCCCCGGAGACTTGAATTCATTAAGAGTAGCCAGGTATTCCTGTACTATCTCAGTGTCTATACTATGCTGTAATTCCCCTATTGCATCCTCTGCCCCATTATTCCCAGGTTGAGCACTATTCCCCTTTTGGGAGAAGACTGATACAAAAAAGGAGTTAATTCGCCTTTTCTGCTTCACCTGTTAATAAATCACCATCCTCTCTACACAGTGACCTGATCATTACCTTGATCTTCCTTTTGTTATGGACATAACCAAAAAACCCTTTTTTGTTGTTTTTAACTTCCCTGGCTAGCCAGAGCTCATTCTGTGCTTTAGCCTTCCTGATTTTCTCCCTACATGTGCCGGCTACTTGTTTGAATTCCTCTTTGTTGATTTCTCCCTTTTTCCATTTCTTGTACATGCCCTTATTAAATCCTATCTCAACCAAAAGTTCTTTAGTCATCCACCCTGGTTTCTTCAAACCTCTACCTTTTTTTCTCCTCGTGGGAATTGATTGTAATTGCTCCTTCAATATCTCCCTTTTAAGAATTTCCCATCTTTCATGTACTCCCTTCTCATTCAGTATTCTCACCCATGGGATCACACCCAGTAGTTCCCTAAATTGATTGAAATCAGCTTCTTAAAGTCTAGAGTACATGTTTGACTATTTCTTGCTTCTCCTTTCTGCTGTATAACAAACTCCAGGAGAACATGGTCACTAGGGCTGTTGGAAAAAAAAATCGGTAAAATTCGGATTCGGCAAAATTCGGCCTGTTTTTATTTGGGAAATGCCGAAGTCTGAACTCCCCCACTTTGGGTCCATGCAATTCGGCATGAGGTCCGGAGTTCGGGGAAAAATTTGGCCGAATAAAGCCATTAAAATCACAACCGCACTTTTCCGTGGCTCCGGGGGGGCATTTTTGGGGATAGAGGTCCCAAACTTTCAGCGTAGCTTCAAAGGACCCTTCTTGCAATAACCCCCAAGTTTTGTAAAGATTGGATCAGCGGGGGCTGAGATATGGGCCCCAAAAGGGGTTCCCCCTCCTTAATGTGCATTTGCAATTAGCAGAGCTTGCCACCCACTCAAAGCTCCCAGCCCCGACAAACAGCTGAGCTGCGGGGAGCAAGGGCGGGGCAGGTGCGAAGAAGTTTGCAAACCATGAAAAGCAACACAACCATGCAAACCATCACGTTTGCAACCATGCAAAGCAACACCTGATGCCTGGGAGTTTGCAAACCATGGAAAGGGACAGAAGAAGTTTGCAAACCATGCAAAGCAACACAACCTTGCAAAGCAACACCTTTGCAACTATGCAAAGCAACACCTGACACCTGGGAGTTTGCAAACCATGGAAAGGGACAGAGGCATGCTAACTAAGCATCAGGAGCAGGAGGGGGTGGAATTTCCCCTTCTGCATCAGACTCGGGACCAGGCAAATGCATTCTTTAAGTCACAATTTGAAAACAATTTTTGAGCAAGCATCAAAATAGACCTAACCGATGTTATGAATGAGGGAAAACCTGAGGACACACAACTGAAGCCCTCCCCCTCAAGCCAGGGGGAGAGAGACTCAAGGGGGCACACACACCCCAGACAGAACAGGCAAAAGCCCCCCTTGGCTTCCCCCCCACCCACAGAAACTTCTCCCTCCCCCCCACACAGACTCTACTCCCTCCCCCCCACACACACAGGAGAAAAATTAAAGATTAAAGCCCCAAAAGGGGTCTTACTGTGGATGTCTTCTGTTCCATCAGGAGGGACTGGGAGGACTGGATTATCCAATACGATTCCATTTAAGCACGGGAGGTTTTGCCTTGGATTTGCCGCTCTCGAGATGCACACAGGATTGGCTGATCCCATTCATCCCAATAGGGAAAAGGGGGGACCCCATATCTCGGGACCCCCTGACCCAATGTTTACAAAACTTAGGGGGGGTCTCACAAGAAGGGTCCTTTGAAGCTCCGCTGAAAGTTTGGGGTCTCTACCCCCAAAAATGCGCCCCCTGCAGCCACGGAAAGGAGCGAATGTGTGCTTTAAATGGAATAAAAATGCACATTAAGAGGAGGACCCCTTTCGGGCCCCATATCTCTAGACCCCCTGACCCAATGTTTACAAAACTTGGGGGGTCTTGCAAGAAGGGTCCTTTGAAGCTCCGCTGAAAGTTTGGGGTCTCCACCCCAAAAAATGTGCCCCCTGCAGCCACGGAAAGGAGCGAATGTGCACAAGCAACCCCCCCACGGGGATTTCTCACACACACGAACAGATACTCTCTCTTTCTTTTCCCAGGCCGCGCAGCAGCTGGGTTCATGCACTCAATCGCTCAAACTGATTGGCCAGAAGAAGACCCAGCTTGGCCACCAATTGGCCTGGGGAGAATGCTTCTTACTAACTGACGGTTATGCTGCTGTGCCAAACCCCGAATTTGCTGAATTTATTCGCTGAACACCACGAATTCACTGAATTCGGCTCCCCGTTTTCCCGCCTTTTTTGAGTTCGGTTCCATCCGAACTAAAAACTGCCGAATCAGGGGAAATTTGGCTGTTTTTCGGTTCGGGACAAACCGAATCGACAGCCCTAATGGTCACTCCCACCTAAAGATCCCACTCCTTCTACCCCATATACCAAGTCATCATTATTGGTTAAGATCAGATCCAAAATGGCTGTTCCCCTTGTCTCTTCTTCCACTTTTTGGACTATAAAGTTGTCTGCAAGGGAAGTGAGGAATTTGTCGGACCTAGTTGTTTTGGCAGAGTTAGCCTTCCAACAGATGTCAGGATAATTGAAATCTCCCATTACTACTACATCTTTCTTTTTTGAATGTTTGGACATCTGTTCCAGGAAAGCATCATCTAACTCTTCAGTTTGGTTTGAGGGTCTATAATATACCCCCACAATTACATCACTATTTTTCTCTCCCTTAATTTTTACCCAGATGGTTTCAAGCTGGGTTCCAGTGTTTAAGTCCTGGATCTCCTTGCAGGTGTAATAATCCCTAACGTATAATGCTACCCCTCCCCCCTTCCAATTTGGTCTGTTTCTCCGATATAGGTTATACCCTTCAATTAATACATTCCAATCATGAGACTCGTCCCACCAGGTTTCTGTAATGCCTATTATATCATATTTGCTTTTTGCTATTAAAAGTTCTAGTTCATCTTGCTTATTTCCTATACATTAGTGTAGAGACACCTTAGACCACAGGTCCTTCTTTTTGGCAGCTTATTTAAGATTGTCTCCCTCCCATTGTTACATTTTTGAACTGTCTTTCCTTGCGTATGTGTGGGACACACCCACACAAGCTGAATATAATTTTCACATCCATAATTACTAGAAATTTTCACTAAAACGTCCCTGGAGATTCTCAAAAAAAATATTCCATACTCCAGGCCACATTCTGTCCTTTTTTGGAAATCTTGCAGAATCTGACTGCTGCCATGTTCATGCCTTAGTTTTGGGCTGGGTGACCTACCTGGGCCATGTCCGCACTTACCATTTGCAGCGCCGGCTTCCGTGGGCTTTCCTTGCATGTTCCCACTGCAACTCACCCGAAGGATTCCGAGGACGTCTCCAGAGCGCAATTTCGCAGCGGTGAATTAAAAAAATAAAACGTCCTCCACACCCGGTGCCTTACAGTGGGAACATGCAAACTGTGTTCGATCCATTTCCTGCTCCAGCCCACTTCCTGCTGCCAGCCAACCCCCGCACTCCCCCCGCCTCCCTTACTCATGCTGGACCAATCGCCGTCCTTGCTTGGAGAAGCCGACTGGGCATGCGTGGGAGCGTGCCGGTCTGGGCTTATCAAAAGCAGCAGACAAAGGCGGCGCGGTGGGAACAGAAATTTAAACTTGTCTTGGATGCTTTCATACTGGACACGTGTAAATAGCGAGGTAAGTTGCTGGTGTGTTCACGGGCCTGGTCTGTCTGTGTCTGCACCAGTTATAAGAACTGTATAACTGTATCAGTCATAAGAAAACATGGAGCTGTGGCTGGGAGAATTCTTGGGGTGGCCATTGCTTGTATTGTGGCTCTTTCTTGCTTGAGCCTTTTCTAGCACCTTTCTGCAGGGCAGGTACCCCATGCTTGTGGTGGACAAATGCAAGTGGCATTTAGCAAGGGGACTGCAAAATGCTTCCCTGACTGATGTGGGTGGATGGCGCACATTAGCCAAGCCTTTAAAATAACAAGACATCAGAGATGGAGAGAGGACGACTTAGGCCTACGGCAGGCATGATGTGACTCGATTAAATGTTCTTTTTTGTGCACATTCAAGAGCATCAGGGAAATGTCATATTTACATAAAAATGATACAGCCTCATTGGGAGACCACAGGCAATTATGGGCCTGTTCCATCTCTGGGGTTTGCAGACAGTGGGGGAAAGTGCCCAACCACAGCAGGCACTGACCAGTTACACCCGACAGATCTTTGCCTGGGCCAAGCTCTACCCTGTCATTACAATCACCCCTCCCATTGCTTGGCGTCCGGATGCATCAGGAACTGAAGGATCAGGACCTGTTCGAAATTGCAGCGTGACTCAAGACTCTAAAGCAAAATAAAACTGCAATGTGGCTCAAGTAAACACATGAAGGGTGAGCATCAGTTGTATACTTGCACCTAGTCATTTCTCATTTTAACATCCTGCTGCTGTTAGAAAACTGCCCTGCGTTTGGTTTGAAAAGCGGGCTAGAAAACGTAAAACAATAGAGACATAGGATAGGATACCTTTATTGGTTGTAGTTCCTGTGGGCTGTCCAGAGGGGCCATGGGTGTCCAGACAAAGATTACCTCTGGGGGCCCCTTCAATTACCCATACATTGCATGATTTGGTAGTAGAGCCTGGGGAGGGCAGAGTTTGGAGGTGAGGGACCTCATTGGGGTATAATGTCATAGAGTACACTCTCCAAAGCAGCCATTTTCTCTAGGGAAATTGATCCCTGTCATCTGGAGATCAGTTGTAATTCCAGGAGATCTCAAGGCCCTGCCTGGAGGTTGGCAAGCCTCTATGAAAACAAGTCATATGACTTCTCTGGGCTCATGGCCCCCCAGAGTGACCAGGGCCCCTGGAATTTTGTCCCCCTAGTTCCTTCTTTTGGTGGCCCTGCAGCTCCTTGAACCAGGTTGACTATGATTTTAGAAATGCCTGTCCACTGTTAATGCTTCACATGTTAACCGTAACCAAAAATAGGATACCATTGGTGTAGCCACACCAAACAAAATGTATCTATTTATTTACTTCATTTATACCCTACCTTTCTACCCAGTGGGGACCTAAAGCACCTTACATTGTTCTCCTCTCCTCCATTTTATCCTCAGAAAAACCCTCTAAGGCTGAGAATGTATGGTTGGCCCAAGGTCACCCAGGACTCTTCCATGGCAGAGTGGGAGTTCAAACATGGGTCTTCCACTTGAAACACCACACCACACCAGTACACCTTTATGTGGTTGGCAAGGGCCCTTGAGGCTCCTGGTTTGTAGCAGTCAGGACACAAATACATCAGAACGTAGTCTCTTGAGACTTTCCACCACCTTCTCGAAACAGATGCCTCTCTGTTGGCACAACTTCTCCACAGACAACTGTGCCCATCTGTTTCATCTCACCAACACACTCCCACTTGGGGAATACACACACAACTGTTTCCTAGGTGGCTCTGTGACACATTCCCTTCTCCCCGTATTAAATCCCAGTGCTTTTCAAAATTGTGGCACCTAAAAGAAACATCCAAAGTTCAATAACAAAGGGACATCATGTCTGCGCATTTTGTGATAAAGAGGAGTCCTCAAAAGTGATGAAGCTGAAATTCTTCCATGCCCTGCTTTTCTGGCACTAGTCTCATGTGTGGCTGTGGGACTTGGAGGCTGGAGTATGTCAGTTTGCCCACTTGGTGTCTAATGACCCTTGTGCATTTATGTATGTGTGTACTTGTCCTAACTTCTCTCTCATTTGAAGCAACAATGGATATATGGATTTCTTTGTTCAGAGAGCCCCTGAAGCCAAACAGGCAGCCAGGGCAGATGAGGCCACAGATTTTGCTGAGAGGGGATCACCAAACTCCTTGATGAAGCAGCAGCAGCACGTAAGCCAACTGAGCTATCAGACCATCCAGCTGCTGTCTGCATTGGGGGAACAGCAGCTGTCTGGTTGTGGGCCATAGGAGAGGAGCAGCCAAACAGGACCTCAAAACTAAAACTGTGCATGAGTAGGGGGATCAGGGAAACAATATTACCCCTGGACGTGGGAGTGGAGTGTCAATTGCCCAGTTCTGGGACTAAAACAGTGTCCATGGAAAACTACAAGCTAAATACTCTAAGTCAGCATGAATACTAAGCGAAGACTTGAGGACCCTCCCCAGATAAAAGATTATATATTTAATGAAAAAGATCAATAAAGCTTTCTTGGGGGGGGGGAGTTGGCCAATAGCTGTGTGGTTGGGTTCTCCCTCACTGGGGGGGGGACCCTTAGGGAGGATATCCCGGCATTGAATGTTCAGGGATGCTGAGGAGGGTAGCTTCTATGGCTTTATACCGTGCTGAGGTC
Source organism: Euleptes europaea (assembly GCF_029931775.1). Lineage (NCBI taxonomy): Eukaryota > Metazoa > Chordata > Lepidosauria > Squamata > Sphaerodactylidae > Euleptes > Euleptes europaea. The sequence continues at coordinate 106,661,177 of NC_079317.1, read as the reverse complement.
CATCCCTTCCTCAAACCCTGCCCTCCACATGCTTCACCCCCAAATCTCCAGGAATTTCTCACCTTGGAGCTGACAACTTTAGATGTGGCATACCATAAACAATGCAGAGAACAGATTTGCAAAAGTGGAAGATAATGTCATTAAGAACAAGATAATACATACAATGAACAGTGCAATAGATTGCATTCCTATTCCTTTTATAAATGTGCCCTCCAAAACCATTCTACAGACCCTGGTGTCATGTAGTGGGTCCAGTTCCAGACTAGGATCTGGGAGACCCACATTCGAATCCCCACTTTGCCATAGAAGCCTGCTAGGTGACCTCAGCTTGTCACACACAAACTTAGCCTAAACTACCTTACAGGGTTCTTGCAAGGTTAAAATGGAGAAGAGCAAAACAATGCAACCCCCATTGGGTAGAAAGGCAGGGTATATAACTATAATAAAGAAATAATAAATAGTACAGCCTAGTTTCCTTTACAGCAGTGCCTTCCTAAACCTTTTCGTTTTACACAATCTGCAGAATGATAGGAGTATTGATTCTAATTCTGCTGCATGTATATATTGATCATCTGTGGGTGCCTTGGTTGATTATCAGAATGTCCAACAGAAATCAGAAACTGGGAATTCAAGCTGGGTAGATTCCCATGAGAAATCCCCCATCAGAAACCAGTAGTATGGCCCTTCTGCTGTGGCTGTACTGCTTAGTTTTGCAGGTATGGGATCTCGAGCTGACCAGTGTAAATTGTGGCAGCATGGCCATCATATGTCCCAGGGCATGCTGTGCAGGTCATGCAAAGTTCCTGGGACAGAAATCTGGGTTTGGCTGTTCCAGCTGTCCCAGTAATAGAAGCTTGAGCAGAATACTCAACATAGTCCCAGCAAGGACCTTTCTCCCTGACTGTTGCTGTTCATTTCTGGAATGGTGTATCCTGGAATGGTGGTGTGGCAGGGAAGAAGAGCCCCACGTTTTTTGATCCCACATTCAAGAAAACATAATGCATGGTGCGAAGGAGCTGTTAGGAGCCGCCGCTGCTGCTCTGTGCTCCTCCACCCCACCATCACCCAGGTGGAGGTGAGGGGAAGCTGGCGACAGGTGGAGGTGGTGAAAAGAGCAGCCGCCACTCCGCTATCTCCCAGGTAGAGCTGAAGGGAAGCAGGTGGCAGGTGGAGGCAGCGAACAGTGGAAAGACCTGCCGCCGCTCCACCGTCCCGCAGGTGAAAGCAAGGGGAAGCCAGCAGCAGGTGGAGGTGCTGGAGAGGGGGAAAGAGAGAGAGGACGCAGGGTCGGGAGGGGGGCTGCTGCCACCGCCAGGGCCAAGCAGTCTCCTGGCGGGGAGTCAACCTGGGCGCTGACACGCACAGGCGAAGTCTTGGAGCCACTGAGGAACTTACATTTAAATCGGCACAACGCAGCAATTGCAAAACCCGGAAGAGTTGTGGAAGGTGGAGGGTTGATTACGCGTGCGGGAGACTAGCATGTGTGTCAACCTCAGAGATTTGCAACATTCGAGGGAGAATCGCCAGACAAAAAGGCCATTCGTTTTCAGCCTTAGATTTCTAGAGGGCTGAGTGAAAGTCAGCCGTTTACCCTTCAGGATAGGTCTTTTCTAATGCACACATAGAAGCTCTTCAAAAACAGCTATTCCTTCATCTGTTTAGCCCAGAAGCCCCAACCTCTTGCATGCTGCTGCTGTTAGATGGTGACAGAGACCAGGAAGTGGGAAATGTGGAAAGATCCATAATTCTGTCTTACGCAGCACTGTAAAGTTGGAACTGGTGGGCTTCTGTGGCCCTGAGGAGGTGGGCTGGCTGTATTCTGTTTCTGTGCATCTGCCTGGCCTTTCAACCTTTGGATTGGGGTTGGAGTAGGAATCGGTCTGTGGTTATGAAAGGATCTCTGCTCTGTAAGGTGTACAGAGTCGTGCAAGGTAGCATTATGGACCCAAGAAACTGGTTTCTGTCTCTGTGGAGCTGAGAAGTGTCTCTCAAGGTACTAAAATGTTCTGGGGAAAGGGATGTTCTCTGAAAGGTGGCCCTTCCATTGCACAATGCTGGGGCTGGGTCATTGAAATGTAAAAGAGCAGGTTGTGGAGGGAGTCCCTCGTCTAGCTCCTCTGCCGCCGCCCAGGATTTATTTTCTGCCCTGCAGCTCCTTCCCCGCAGCGTTTATGGTTACATTTCTATCCGTGCATCACCCGCGATTGATGTCCCCCTGTACGCAGGCAGCGGCCGTAACTCACACCCGTGACTCGGGCTCCCCGCTCGTTACTCACAGGTTGGTGTCAGGCCCATGAGTTACAGCCTTGCTATGCTGGGAAGAGAGCACGGAGCAGGGCCAGCAGCTGGCCCAGGCAGGGATATTAGCCAGAGCTGGACAGAGGAGAGGGAATCCTTCCCACCTCCCCCTTCTATTTTTATTAGCCTATCAACTAGAGATCAGGCGTAACTGCAAGAGTATCTGTGTGTTCCTCAAGCTCTTAGGTCCTTCTTTGTGGTCTACTATTGTTTGCTAGCCCTTAATTTTAAAGGGAATTCCCCTTACTAAAAATGAGGGCCACTGTCTAAAGCATAGTGGTTCCTTATTTCAGAATACTAGAATGCTGTAGCAATCCATGGCATTTCTTTATTATTGAAGTTTCACTCTCGTACCCTCAGGGGAGGTGCTGTAGCCAAATTTTCCATGAAGGCAGGGCCTGTGCTCATCAGACAACCTTGTACCAGTAAGCCTTATTTGTAAGTCCCAGACTTCTCTTTCCTATGAGCTTGCTTCCCAAAGCCCCACCTAGCTCACGTAAATGAACACTTGGATTCCAACCAAGTGTGAGAACCAGCGTGGTATAATGGTTACTAGCATCGGACTCTAATCTGGAGAACCAGATTCGATTCCCCATTCCTCCACATGAAGTGTGCTGGGTGACCTTGGGCCAGTCCTCGTTCTCTCAGAACTCTCTCAGCCCCACCTCCCTCACAAGGTGCCTGTTGTGGGGAGAGGAAGGGAAGGCGATTGTAAGCCACTTGGAGACTTCTTAAGGTAGAGTAAAGCGGGCTATAAAAAACAACTCTTCTTTTTCTTCTTCTGCAAGTCTGCAAAATCTGTGAACAGAACTACAGGTTGAAAGCAGAGCTTAGTTAGGTACAACAGTGATGCCCTGCTTCAGAATAAGTTCATACTTGCACTGTTACTTTAGAAAGGAAATAGAAATGCTTTATTGTCAGGGAACTCCATACAGAACAAGAAAGCCAGAGTTTCTAGGGTCGCCAGCTCCAGGTTGGGAAAATCCTGGAGATTTGGGGGTGGAGCTTGGGAAGGGGAGGGGCCTTGAGTCCACTGTCTGAAGCAGCCATTTTCTCCAGAGGAATTGATGGCTGTAGTCTGGAGATCTTCAGGCCCCACCTGGAGGTTGGCAACTATACCATCTAAGCTAGGATGGCAAGAGGTTGAGGCAGACAAAGGGGGGGGGGAGAGAGGTAGCCAGAAGGAAATAACTTCTCTAAGAGTAGCATGCTAGCTAAACAAAGGGACAGCAGTGGAGTAGACTAAAAGAAATGTATAGGGAGTGCCCTACTAGCCTCGTGTCCCCCTTTGAAGTCTTGGTGTCTGTGGAAGCATTAAGCAACACTACACAACTCATTCCTTCTGAAGCTGGTTGCCAGAATGGGGACTGCTGTAACTGAAGATCAAAGCCAGGATTGGGATAAGCTTAGCTTGACTACCGATAGGTCTTCATGCCCACCAACATATGTATTCCCAACATAGGCAGATGTAGAATCCCCCTGCTTCTCTTCAAGAAATCCCTGCCCATTGTCATTCACCAGTGCCTAAACATGCATAAAATTAAAAACAACAAGAGTGATGTCACATATAAAGAGATATAAAACAGAAATCCAGTGGGGCCCCTTCAAGACTAACAACTTTTATTCCAGCATGAGCTTTTGTGGGTGTTAATGCATGGCCAATTAGTCTTGCAATTCTCCCAGGAATGCAGCAAATCTCCCTTGTCCCAACATGTGGACGCCTCCTTCCTGCGGGACCAACCCACCCCTTATGCTACTTTACCTGGTTTTCCCATCTCGCTGTTTTTCCAATTTAAAAAACAGTTTTGTTTTAACTCTGTGAGTTTGCAGAAGCGTTTGAGCGAGCGCGGGTCAACTCAGTTTCCTTTCGGCATCTCTTCTTTCCTGGCCCATCCCTCAGCAGGCTCTCGAAGCGCCTTTGCCGCGCAAGAGAAGCAGCGGCTGTGGAGTGGCCACCGCCGCAGCAGCCATGGCTGCGGGAGGAGGAGGATGCAAGGCAAGGCCTGAGAGGCGCCCGTGGCCGCGGGAGAAGGAGAAGGCAAGGCGGAGAGAGGCGGCAGCGGCAGCTACTCAAGTCCCTCTCATCTGTTCAGTTTTGGGCTCGCGGATTTAAAAAGTTTGAGACATGAGAGGGACAAACCAACGACCCTCTGGCCATGCGTTAATGCCCTGTGAGTCACAGATGCTTATTGGATGTATATATAAAGAGGATCTTCAAATGCTATTGTAATACTTTATTAATACTATTAAAGCACATGATGTGGACACATTTTTAAGGTTAAGTAGTGGAGTGTTTTCTGTTCTAGTTGGTTTGTAACTTCTGTTACTAAGTAGAAGCTGACCACCTACAAATCTTGTCTGGCATGCTTTAGTGCAGAGGAGCTGAGGTCTTACAAGGATCTCTGCTTTAGTGTTGTAGCGGAGCTTTTGAAACGCACATCTTACTCATGCTAATGGGAAATTATGTTAATGCTGATGAAATGGTTTGGAAATAAAAACCAGGTATTAAAAATTCCAAAAGTGGGCAGGGAACTAGAGCGGCACTTACCATGGTGGCATGCCCTACTCTCAAACTAAAATAGTTAGCGGGTCTGCAGGTTGGCTTGGGGACTGCAGGCACAGCAGGAGTTAGGTGCTTCATGGTACTAGAAGAGAATGAAGTCCTAGTGTCAGGTGGCATGACAAGCAAGCAGAATAGAATATGGGAGGGAGGGTCAAGGGTGGTCACAGTGATTCTGGGGCCCTGGGCAAAAGTCCAGGAAGGGACCCCAGAATAGCTGCTTCCACCACCCCAAGGCCCTTGTCCCCCACCAGGGCCAAGCAAGGGGCAGTCCTTGCTCTGTGTGAGTTGCGTAGGAACCATCACCAGAAGCTGGCTGCCCAAGGGAGCAAGGCACAAGCAGCTGCTGCTGAGATGGCTGCCCAACCCTCAAGCTGGACAGGAGCAAGTGACAGTGGTGAGAGCCTCCTCCTCTTCTTCTTTCTCCCACCTCCATTGGAAGGCAGGGCGGCACAGAGCCCGGAACAGCTGCCCCTGTTGCCCATTGGCTAAGACCATCCCTGGGGAGGGGGCAGTTCACTTGGAACTTCACTTTACAGAGAGCTCTGAGCATCTTGTTCAGAGTTTTAAACCAGGATTTGTTCATGTCTTAACAGGTGGCCATCAAACGGGCAAAGTCACCAAAGACCAAAGCAAATACCTACATCACTGGGATTCCCAGTGCCTCACCTGCATTGTGCTGCTACTAGCAAACCCTGCAAGGCGCGAATGCTGGCAGGCTGTTAATTACAGGTGCCGCTTGGCTGGCGCAGTGGTGTCCCATTGCTTTCCTGGCAGAGCTGCGTGGCGGGTGACAGACTCCATGATAAATTGATATCCCGTTTAGCATCAATTTTCCCTTCTCTGGTGGCAGACAGCTGCTCTAATGGGAAGGGACAAGCACAAATGAAATAACAGGGGCTGACAGAGCAGGTGCCCCTCTTGTGAGGCAGACCCTGGTGTGCCAAATGCTCTGAGTAACTAGCAGGTGGTACAGGGATTTGGATGCTGCATGGCCCATCTCCTGTCTTGAGAGAAGACGTTTTCTGAGATTTTGGAAGGACAGTAAAAGTGATTTGAGTTTTTGAGTCACTAGGACGCAAGGTTTTCAAAAGGCATCGTCTAGCTTATCCCCTGTGGCACTCATAGCTGATGTTTGCCCAGCATGTGATGGAGCGAGTCTCCCCATCTCCTCTCGAGAATCAAAGGTTTGCAGATTAAAATTTGTTCAATCAATATTTAACCTAAATCTTCCCTTCTGGCCATCTCAGATCCTCCCCCTTTCAGGAATTCACATGCAAACTGAGGAGTTGCTCTCTGCTTCTCAACTCTCCATTGCAATTATTGGTCAGAACAAGCAAGACCCTTTTGCTTATCCTAGCCACTCATTTCTGAGAGCCAGCCATTTCCTTCAATTGACTCTTTAGGTCAAGGGTTGGGGGTTTAAGGGTGCAACCTAAATTAAATTTTAGCTAAGAAATGGCTAGTTTAAAAAAACACAACCTGAATACATTTCGTTTAGTATGTACCAAGATAATTGAGTGCAGATGCTGCTTAGCCTAAAACAAAATTGCTGGGATGGGGTGTGGGTTGTCAGAAGGCAAAGAGCCAAACAGTTGGAATCCCCAGCTTTAGAACTAGACCTTTACCTCACCTGATTCTAGGATGAAATGACCACCCGATGGTTCTTCAGCAAGAGGTAGCAAGAGTTTGGTCCCTCACTGGCTAGGCCCAGCTACTTTAGCATCTATGAACAGGTTCTTGCTGCACCTTGTGTGATCCCTGCGCTCCAGAAAAACAAAGGTATGCCAGAGCTACAGGCAGACTGGTTCTAAATAAGGATCCCGCTGAGACCTCCTGCAGAAGAGCTCAGAGACTGTGCTGCAGTTGTATGTCTGTAGGACTATTCCATATAGAGAGCTACCCTACTTTAGAAAGGGCAGAGAGGCTAAGGTCTTGTTTCTTGTGGTCATAGTTAATAGAGTGAACCGTGAGCCAAGAGGTTCCCCAGTTCAAACAGACTTAGCTATGAATTGGTTATTGATTGGTCATATGCAAGCCCTTGTCTTTCAATCTCCCATGTATAAGTACATAAAGCACGTATTTGACTCACAGATACTCTTGAGTAGCAGAGCTGGGGAAGGCCTCTGCCTAAGATGTGGAAAGCTATAGCCAATTGTAGCTGACAGTGCTGAAGTTAGATGGACGAATGGTCTGACTCTGTATAAGGCAATTTTATATGGCCATGTCTGTAATGTGGGAATAATAATATTGGACAAAGTCATGGGGGCGGCTTGTGAGGATCACAGAAATACTGCCTGCGAAGTGCATTGAGCATTTGGGAAAGCACAGTGTAAATTAATTGCAGAACAATATTATTTCCTCATGAGTTACAGGATCAGGATGGTGACAAGGCTTCCCATTGGGTTCTTGAAAGTCCATCACATGTTGCATAATTCATGCCAGCCAAAAAAATTTCTCCTGCCTCATAACGCCTTTGTGCATCATAAGCAGTGTGACATTTAAAAGAGTAGATTTGGTGGATGTGGCCCAGATAGGTTCCTCACACAGCTGCTGCTCTGCTCCGTCTTTATTAAAGGTAGAAGAGACTTGCACAACTGTATAAATAAGGTACTAAACATAGATTAGTTAGCCCTTAACATACTGTTGTGGTTTTGACTTCTTCATTACTATGAATGGGTCTATTATTGGGCAATTAATGGGTGGCTGAGAACATTAACAAAAGAACTTTAGTGTTCCTTAATGGCAAGAAACCTCTCTCCTTTGGAAGTTGAGCCTCTCTCCAGCTAGTGTGAGGGGCAGAGAAATAGTGTTGCACTTTTGAATTCGGAAAGAGATAGGAGCAGAGAGAACTTGAGAAGAGATCAACGCAAAGCACCTTCGGTGCAGTTTCTCTTGGAGACTCTTGATGCAGAATCAGTGGTTTTAATACCATTTTAGGAGCCTATTTGCTTCCAGTGGGCTCGGCCGGCATAGTACTTGTAAACAAATAACATTACAGACACTATAAGCCTCTAGTGTTCTCTCTTCCAAAAGAAATTAAGCCCTCTAGCACCACCCCTGGAACTTCTCACCATTCAGGGAGGTGGGGAGCGCCAACAAATATAAATCTGTCTAGTAGCAATAAGGCCAAACTAAAACATGGCAAAAGAGTGAATTTCTGAACAAGGTAATATCTGCAGTCTTCTTTTGTAATTGAGAGTACAGGATAGGTGGTGATGAATTATTATTCCAGGTTCAGGCAAAATAAGGATTTTTTTTCTCCACATATGGCTGTAAAAGTGCCTTTGAGTCATTCTCTCACTGTTTGTGAGTATATATAACTGGTGTTCAAATGGGATAGAAAACACAAAAAGAACCACCTTTAAATTTAATGTAAAATCTAAACAATGTAGATTTTAATATGCATTGTGTGTGTTAAGTGCCGTCAAGTCGCTTCCGACTCATGGAGACCCTATGAATCAATGTCCTCCAAAATGTCCTATTTTTGACAGCCTTGCTCAGGTCTTGAAAATTGAGGGCTGTGGCTTCCTTTACTGAGTCAATCCATCTCTCGTTGGGTCTTCCTCTTTTCCTGAATAACATATATACAAAAAATGCTTTTAATGTTATATATGGAATACGCCCTAAAACGCTGCAGAAGTTTTGTATCTGCATCCAGGGTGTTCATTCCTGCTCCCGAAAGCATGCTGATACGTTGGCTAGCTGCAGAAAGAGGTTAGCCAGACAGGTGTCTGGATTGCTTTGTATGCTATCGGACCCCTAGCTTCACAGAACAGAGGGAGCAGAAAGGGGTGGGGTGAAGACAGTCCCACGGTCTCTGTTAACCCCAAGCTCCTGCGATTACTGAAGCACGCACCAAACCTCTGTGGATGCTGCCTAAGATTGAAGCTTTAATCGCAGACATGTCAGGCAACTCAAAGAGATGTTTCCCATGGTGACTCTAACTCTGCCCCGTGAGTCCCACGATGTCTGGGTGTCTCACTTGGGTCCCACGTGCTGCTGAACTATGGCTGCTTTGGGAACCATATCTTTGAATTTTTTGAGCTTGGGCACATTCAGAATCCTGGCTGTAAATGCTATATTAATGGGGCTTTATTGTTTTGTATTTGTTTTGTTTCAGGGGTGGGAAGGCTTGAGTGGCAGGAAGTGTGTGTGCTAGGGTTGCCAACCTCCAGGTGGGCCCTGGAGATCTCCTAGAATAACAACTGATCTCCAGACTACAGACATTAGTTCCTGTGGAGAAAATAACTGCTGGGGGGGTGAACTCTATGGCATTATACTCTACTGAGCTCGCTCCCCTATGCAAACTTTCCCAGGCTCCACCCCCAAATTATCCAGGAATTTCCCATCCCAGAGATGGAAACCCTACTGAGCATGGCATAGCGTGACAAAATGGAAAAATTGGCAGGAGGCCACAGGTGGCACAGGTGGCCTTTTGCACAGGCAGGCCAGAGAACTTAGTTTGGATCAGTCTAATCTGCTCAGAGCTTCTGTGGTGTAGTCTCCTCTCCATCTGAAGCCAATTGCAAAGTCCAGAACCCTGGGCCCCAAGTAGGAGGAGCCTCTGAGCAATTCTCCCAGTGCGTGTCCTGTGTTGTGTGCACATGCTGCACTGGCTGTGTTCCATCCTTTCTCTTAAAAGGAGAGAAAGAAATGGAAACGCCAATTCCTGCATGAGCCTGGAGGTGGCTACAGGGCCAATGGATGACAAGAAGGGATGTCTGTTACGCATTAAAGCATAACTCCTGCACCTACTATTGCTAGAGCCAGGCACAGATGTGTGTATGGCGGGGGAGAACAGGCAGGCAAGTAGTGCAAGAAAAGACCAGGGAGACAATGCTGAGGATGCAAACAAGTTCTACTGAACCCAGGCGGTGGCTCTTCTGCTGAGTCAACACAGGGAACATCCGTGAAAGGTTCCATGATGGACTACGCAAAAGGTGGGAACTGCAGGAAGACTCTGACACCTGCTAGGGGTCTGCTGAATTGAAGGGTTAAGTGAGGTATGATGATGTCCGATGTATGTTTCTTTCCATACATCTGCCCCCATTCACATATATAATGGTCTTGGGTTCCTGGGGAGTGTCTTGAATTAGGAGTGGGCAAGAGAGGGGTTCTGATCCTTGCCTCTCCTGTCCTGCACAAACACACACACACACGCACCTGTCTGTAGGTGTTTTGTGTCCCCGGTTATTTTTCCATTTGAGAGTGAGGAAAGGAGAAAAGAGGCCAGAGTACTTTGAATAATTTGATTTGATTCACTGCTGGTTTGTATATTCATGATGAAGCCTGGTCCTACTAACTTCTTACCAGAAAGCCAAGATTGTCTGATACAATCTCCACCATGTCTCCCAGCACCTCTTAAATAGCAGGACTTCCCAGACAAGAGCAGACAAAAAAAAGGCCCACGGTCATGGTCTGGAACATCATTTCCCCCCTCCCCCCCCCTTTAAAAAAAAAATCTCCAGCCTGTTGAAGAGTTCTGGAGAACTTGAAACCTTGCACACTGTTTTGTGCCCTTGGGGTTGGTCTTTAAAAAAAGGTATTAGATGAATTGTGTCTTTGGAATTTTTATTTGGCCCAACTCAGCCTCTGGAACTTCTGTTGAGCTAAGAGAGAGGGCAAAAGGCATGGGGGGGGGTGGCGCCCCCCTCACTCCTGACTCTCACCCATCCTGTTTAACATGTAGACATGTGGAGGATGATATTATAATGGATCCTCAGGTTCTTTATGCAGGGACCTGCTTCTAAAGGCTGGATCCAATGGAGCCTTTCTGCAGCCAGAAGCATTTCCATCCATGGAGCGCATGTGGCTTCCTGGCCTCCCCCCCCCCTCACTGCTGCCCAGCAGGCCCCCCTGTGATTCTGTGATCCTGGGAGCAGCATTTCAAGAGGCATTTGGGGCTGCAGTGGGAGGGAGGGAGAGAGGTGTGAGAGTTGTGCTCTGTGGACCGAAGAATTTCCATTTGTGGAAATGCTCCATTGGACCCAACCCAATATCTATCCAAAGTTAAGTCTGCAAATGAAAACTTGGCGTATCTTTGATTGGGGTGTGGGTGTTATTTTCTGCCTGTGTGGTAGTAAGCATTTGGAGGAAGGGAACAGGAAACAAAGGTAGGTCAGACATTCTGGTTCTGAACTTGTGAGCGCTGCCCTCGTCCTATGTGCACACAAACGCCCTTCTGTTCGGCTGAGCGGAGGAGGGAGCTCAGCTTCCCCTCTGCACACGCAGCCGTCTCCCTCCCTGATGGAGTGCCCGGCTCTCCTGCCAGCCCTCCCCTCTCCTGCGGGTGACTCAGCGGGTGCATAAAAGATGCATGCTTCCCGTTGGTCGATTCCCTTTCTCCTGGGGGTCTCCCTGGTCAGGCCCAACATCGTTTGGTTTATGAGATCTGACAGGAGAGGAGAGCAGCCGGTGGTGGGGGGCTGCAGGAAGGTGACCTTTCAAGGCACGGGGTTAGAGGCCGAGGAGGGGACTGTTGTTGCTGTTGCTGTTGTTGTTGTGTGACTCAAGCTTCAGATCTCCCCACACCCGTTTCTTTTTGTTCTTCCCTCCCCCAGGCAGAAGCAGCTGGCGATCCAGGGCTAGCAGTCTAGCCCTGCAGGTGCAAACAAGGCCACGGCTACCGGCCAGCCGTCTCTCACTGCAGCCTCTGCCATGGACGCCCCCCTGCCCGCCCCATCCCCGTGCTGCTGCAGTGTCATTATGGGAGTTTATGGCCCTATTAGCTTTAAAGTTTTATAAAGCACTGCGCAGGTGACAAGTTAAGAGAGTTGACATCGTAGAAGAAGGTTTCTTGTTGAGGGAGGGATGTGTATCCTGCAGATTAGGAGATATATATATAGCTCACTTTTTTTTCTTTTTTGCTGTAAACGTAAAATGTTACGTGCGGCTGTAAATATATTACATATCCATGTAAGAGATGCATGTTTGGGGTACATACAGAGTACCATGTTCTGGGCAATTGACACAGTGTGAACCTAATAGTAATTTCACCTTTCTCTGTAGCAGTATGACCTTTCATAAAACCACATTTTCAAGTTAATCCCCCGAAAGGGGGCTGGGCCTGTTTGGGCTTTCTGTACCATGCAAGGGAGGCCTCCACACTGCAGTCTCCTCCTGCACGTTATCATTTTCAAATATATGTACTTGAGTGCAAAAGTCTTTATTTTTGCAAAAAAAGAGAGGGGTATGATCGTATACTTCGACATACATACATACATTCCTAAAAGTGAAGTATTTTCCACAGCTATCCCTTTGTTTTACCAAGTGTCCAGTGCTGAGTGTGATGTGATACAGAAGCTTGATGAGATCTTATCGATACATGGCCTGAAAAGTGAGTTCTGAGCTAAATGAATCAAACGCACAGAAGCATCGGTGTTTTCCAGAAGGTTGCCCACCAGATGGCCTAGTTGAAGTCACAGATGCACAGCATTCAAAAGCTTGGCCCTGAAAGATGGCTGTAAGCACATCAAGAAACATAATGGGAACTCCCTTATTGACCCCAAAAGATTGGCGATCAGTTTGATAGTACTTCTGCAGCAGAAGTGAATTTGACTCCACTCTGGATCCTTGAGAGCTGAGAAGTCGAGCCAGTAGTAGAAGATCAAGCCTGCTTTGACATGTAAAATTCCCAGCAACTTTTTGATCAGGAAAATGTAGTTGGGCATGCAGAATTCCAGCTGCTTTCTGGAACTATCATTGATCCTATCAATGCCAGATACAGAGAAGTCCTTCCAACTTACTTAGTAGGTAGACACCATCCTCCTCTCCTTTTTAAATACGGTGTACATACTTCTGTGCATTCCTATGCAATTCCTCTGGTTTCCCTTTCTAGGGTCTTAATGAACTCTGCTTTTGTGTCCTAGGTATTTCCACCCACCCACTGCTAAAAGTATTTTGTAGTCGTCAGCCACACCACCAACCACTGGTTAAGTTTTCCCGCCCAAAGGCTCAACCGCGTAAAGTCAGCCACGCTGCACACAGTTCCTCTGTTTTCTGGCAACTCTCTTGTTTCCCAATTCTTGCCTTGTGCTTGAAAGCACAACCAGTGGGCCGCTTGGTGCTGGGTGTGCAGGCCCTTTTTTAAGATCTGGCCGCATCTTAGATTCAAGTGGCTGGATGTTCAGGAGAAGTGGGTAGCTCCACGGACATATGTGCCTTCTTCCTTCCCTGCCAAGAACCTGATCAGAGGCATTTTAGCTTTTTATGAAAGAGCTCTCTACGTGTGCCACTTTGTCTCCTCCATTTGAACTAGCTGGGTGCCCTGAAAGGCAGGGGGTTTCCAAGCCCAGCAAAATAATTATTGTGTCCCTCTCCCCTCCTCCACCAGCCACAGGCGGCTGTGCTTGTTGCTTGCCTGCAGAAAATGCCAGGAAAATACTGTCCGTTTGAGCAGGGCCTTGTAGAAATAGTAATACTTGGCTAATCTCAGAACTGTTTGTTTAAATGTCAGTTCATCCAGAAGTTGCTTTGCTGTGGCCATTTTCTCAGGTTAAGGCCCTACACCTGGTATACACCTACTCCCTTCAGGGCATCAGGTGAAGTAGATTCAGGATGATAAAACTTTACACAGTGAATGGTTAAAACAGGGGTGGGGAACCTTTTTTCCACCAAGGGCCATTTGGATATTTATAACATCATTCGCAGGCCATACAAAATTATCAACTTAAAAATTAGCCGACCAAGCCCCAAGCAGGCAGCTGCCCCAGATGACCCCCCCCCCCCCGCGCAGGCAGGCATCCAACCAGTGGCGCACTCGCCCACCTGGTGGCACAGATGGTCTGTTGTACCACCTGGGCAGAGCCATCCAGCCGGATGCCAGAGTTGCTCCTGCTCCGCATGGTCGGGGCTGGATTCTACAGCCGGCTCCTGCTACCTCTGCCTATAGGGGTGAAATGAGGACACACTGGCTAAAAACTCCCCCTCCCCGCACATTCTGGCCCTGCCCCCTTTAACCCCTCCATCGTCTCCACTTACGCCCCCAGCCCTCTTGTAGTACAGAGGGAATATGTTTCTCCATGGCTCGGGTGGGAAAGGGTTAACACAGTTTCTTGGGCAGTCCTAGCAGCTCCATAGCTAATGACTCTTCTGCAAGGGGGAAAAAAGGTTCCTTTTCTCGGCAAAACAAATTCACATCTGCCTTGAATAGAGGCTATTCCTGTCCGCGGGAGGGGGCTGATCACCAGTCTTAGATCCTTCTGAGCTAGAGATTTGCCAGGACCCATGAAGGGCCAGACCAAATGATTTCGCGGGCCTTAAACGGCCCCCGGGCCTGACGTTCCCCACCCCTGGATTAAAATGTGGAATAATTCACTGCCAGAGGATGTAATGATAGCCACAGACGATTTTAAAAGGGGGTTTAACAGATGCATGGAGAAAAGGTCCGTCAGTGGCTACTAGCCATGGCAACTAGAGGGAGCCTCCACCTTCAGAGGCAGTAAACCTCTGAATACCAGGGCGAGAAGGAGGCAACATCAGGGGGAGGCCTTGGCCACTGTGTCTTGTTGGTGGCCCTCCAGAGGAACTGTTTGGGCACTGTGGGACACGGGTGCTGGGACAGGTGGATCGCTGGTCTGATCCAGCAGGGTGGTTCTTATGACTATTTCAGTGGCCACTGCAAAGCACAGAAGAGCCAATTTTGAATTATTCTGAAACCTGAAGAACTAATTCTGTGGATGTTTTCTTTTCTTTTGGTAGATTACAAGCTAAGCCTGCCTAATGTCCAGTGAGTTGGCAAGATTATCAGTAGCAGCTTAGCTGGTTGTCTACTGAATAAGGAGGAGAGCCTCTTGGGAGGATGCACTTGCAGAGCTGGCAGAGGAAGCCAGATTGTAAGGCTGAAGCACAGACATCACTGATGCCCTGGTGAAGGGCAGGAGAGAATGCCTGGTTGTAGCAGTGCTGCATCTTGAGCTGCAAGGAGAAGCTGCAAAGACTGGCAATGGACAAAACATCCTGATGTGTGATTGACAACTAGGGGAAGACGAAAAAAAATCTATGTACCCCACCTGGAGTGCAATAGAGGAAGGGTAAGATATACATGTGATAAATGTATGAAAGGGCCAACCTGGCTACTGTTTCATGCATTTCTATCTCTCCCTTCCTCCAAAGAGCTCAGGGTGGTGTACATTGTTCCTCCCTTTTCTGTTTCACCTTTGTAATAACCTTGTGATGTGGGTTTGACTGAGAGTGACTGGCCTGGGGTCATCGAGAGAGCTTCAAGGCAGAGCAGAGAACTGGACCTGGGTCTCCGAGATCCTACATGGACACTCTAACCACTACACCTCACTGGTTGGTGCTGCCTGTGGCCTCTTGCAGCAGCAGATGTCTACAATGAGGGGTGGAACTCTGTGGGCCGTTTCCTCCTGCTATTGTGTGTTGTAAACACAGGACAGGAGAGAGGGGAATACTGTTCAAATAATTCCACCTGTATCCCCAAACCCTCCCAAAAACAGACAACTGCATATGTCCCCATTCATGGTATCTAGCCACTTACCTGCAAAATCCCATAGGATTTCTAGCCCGGGATAAGGTCAGGGGGGAAAGAAGCCCTTAATTATGATTAAACAAATATGATTATGCATTGCTGTGTATGAACAAACTTGTCCGCTTGTGTCACTGTGTCTGGCAACCCCCTCATTTGCAGGCTTTGTGGTGGGTAAGAATTGATAGCTGGGTTGTCGTTGTGTTCGTTTTTATTGATTTATTTGCATTTTTATTCCTAATACGTTTAATGTGCAAAAAGATGATTGCACAACATTAATAAAAATGCTTGTGGAGGAAAAATAAGTTTAAGGGTCAAGCCAGCTGTGTGCATTTCCACACCTCCCAGCATTTTCTCAAACTCAGTCATTAGATGTATGGGGCCCTGATTTGGATCCAGACTGTGGCAGGAGGGTAGGGGTTATTAAGCCTTTCCTTTACACATGCCATTTTCCCATTGTTAAATGGCCTCATGGAGCTGCTTTTTGCATCTTTGGGTGAATTTAACATGTACCGGTAGAGGTAGTATAAATTTCCCCATTTGGGCACATAGTGACTGACTCCCTGGTGCTGTTTCGGGTTGGGTTAATGGGTTAGGGTGGAGATAACTTTTGTAGAAGCGTGGGGTTGTTTTACAGATAACTATTATTATGCCTTATGAAAGATAAACCAATGAATTCTATCAATTTCTCTGGATCTTCTGATGACACTCCTCCCCGGCATATCAAATTGGTCCTCAGTGATCTCAAGACAGTGGCTGCAGCAGCTCATGTTCTTATCCAGCTATTCTAGACAATCTATTATATATTGTTCTTTGAGGGAGGCAGGTAGAAATAAGCAGTATGTATGTATGTATTTAGCCCTGACCTGGATGGCCCAGGCTAGCCTGATCTTCTCAGAAGCTAAGCAGGGTCAGCCCTGGTTAGTATTTGGATGGGAGACGACCAAGGAATACCAGGGTTGCTGTGCAGAGGAAGGCACTGGCAGACCACCTCTGTTAGTCTCTTGCCATGAAAAGCCCAAAAGGGGTCGCCATAAGTCAGCTGCGACTTGACGGCACTTTACAAACACATGTATGTAATTAACCCTCAAAACTGTGTAGCTGGGCTTGTTTGCAAATTTTCTAGGCCACTTAATAAAAACCATCTGAAGTGGCATTGACAGCACAGCAACAGAAGTAAAAGGGCGGGCACATTATTATTTAAGAGATATTATTTAAAAGTTCAGTCTGAACTGAACGATTTGCAGTTTTTTTGGAAAATCCATACAGGTTCATATCATGGGGAAACCATTCTAGAGGTCTGGAACGACTCCTGGAAAGACTCTGCTTCACGTGGAGCTTAGTCTGGCTTCCCCACAAGATGGAATTTGGAGGATGGCCTAAGAGCGATGGGAGGTTCATGTGGAAGTAGATACTCTTTGAGAAACCCAGGACCCAACCATTAAGGATTACCAAGGCTGACTCTGGCACTTTAGATGGGAACTGGAAACATACAGTGAGCCAATGCAGTTGTTTCAATATTGACGTAATGTGATTCTGCCTGCTAATGTCAGATGAAAGACTGGTAGGGCTTTTTTTCAAGCAGAATTTTCCAAATGATGTAAAAGGGCTGCCCTGTATAGAATGTGCTACAGTAGTCTAACATAGAGATTGTTAAAGCATGGATTAATGTGGTGTGATCTTGGTTTTCTGACCAAAGATGCGGCTGTGGTGGATCAGCTGAAGCCCCCCCGCCCGCAAAAAAAAAATAGCACTCTGCATTGCTGCTACCACCTGGGAGTCTGATCAATAAGGAGCTGTAGGGTCTGAAAATCACTTTGTACTTTTCCAAAGGATCTATAGAATTATTATCTGTCTTATGGTTGATACTGGTGCCCTCAGTTCATCAGAAAACATGCAGAGTGCTTTTCCCTTCCCACTGGGAAATCCTCATCATACCTGGGATTATGGAGTGAAGCAGCTTCCAGCAGGGAAGCACTTAGCATTTTGGCAGAAACGCCTCTCTAGTCATGCTGCCCTCACTGTCCAGCACTGAGTGTGTGCTGGCTGGGACAATGTGCCTGGGAGCTCCTTCTTGCCAGCATTTGGGAGCCCATGATGATCCTCAGGAAACAGCGGGCACGGGTTGGACGGAGCAGCTAGGGAAGCAGCACGAAGAGAGGCCTGCCCCATCTTTAGAGGCAATGACCCATAACTGCAATTGACAAAGGCCAGCCAACATTTAACTTACTTTTTAAAATGCTGACCAGAAGTGGAACTGACCTGCATAGTTCAATGACCATATTCTCCTCTGAGGCAAGGGCATCTTGAGCTGTGGGTTGTTTTCCTTTGCTCTATCCGGGAAACAGGACTAAAATTTCAACATCCTATCTCCCTTAGCGGGAAAACAGCCTGCAAGAACTCAGTCTTTCATCCTGCCTAGAGGGGAAAGCAGTGTTCCTACACAGCTCTGTGCCTTACATTGCAATCCGCCCAACAGGACATCGACCCTTCCAATGGCCACCACGGCAAGCCCTTAGGGAGCAGCAACCAGCTGGATCAGCTGGAGAGCGGCGAGGAAACAGCCCCGTTGCAGCCAAAAGTAAAAAAGCCGCGAAAAGCTTCAGGGCACCGAAAACAAAAGCGCTGCTCCAAAACAAGCGCGGCCATGAAAACTGACGGAAAGAACTCAGATCGGCCCCCTCAAATCCCGCTCTCAGCCCCAGGCAATCCTGCAACCCCTATGGTGGCGACGGTCTCCTCGATCCTGGCTGGAGTTGGTAATGTGCCCCCCCCCCTCGGCAGAAGCGGCATGCGTGCGTTATCTTTTAAGGGAAGAGGCTAACGAGCTAGTGAATACCGCTCTGCAGAGGCAGTGGCAAGCGTTCCAAGCTTTTCAACTGCGGCTGCCCCCCTTCCCATGGTCCCCTTAGCCAGATCTACTCTCCTTCATCCACCCCTGACTCCGGGGAGGAAGAGAGGGAAGAGGGCAAATTCGATTCAGAAGAAGTTCCCCAACAAGAGGAACAGCAACCCAGGCTGTTTTCTGGTGAGGATTTTCAAGGCTTGCTGGCTAAGATCATCCTAGCCTTAGACCTCAATGAGGATCAGGAATCCCTTGAGGAACAAAAACCCAAATTTAAACAGGGAGTAAAAGAATGTTTCCCCAGAAAGAAAATTCAAAATAGCCTGGTTCCCTTTCCAGAGTTTTTTGTATGGGCGGTCAAAGATGAGTGGGATAACCCCTCTTCTAACAAACAGCTACCCCCAAATATTAAAAAAACATTATGCCCTGGCTCCTCATGCCATGAATATGCTAAGGGTTCCACTGGTAGATGCCCCAGTCGTGGACCTACAGGCCCCGGGCCTTGTTCCAGAGGATGGAGTGGACTCACTCCGTGATCAATTGGATAAAAAGGCTGACACCCTAGCCAAGAAGGCACATGAATCCATAGCCATGGGTATTCAGTCCAGCGCCACCATATCTATTTTTGCCAGGGCTTCCTATCTATGGGTAAAGAAGCTTATTCAGCTCGTTCCTGCAGACAACCGCAGAGTGGTGGGGGGCCTGGAAAGAGTCCTTCAGGCGGTCACGCTAATGGCAGACGCGTCCTTAGACACTATGTCGTTTGCAGCAAGGTCCATAGCCTCGGTCTCCTCTATTAGAAGGGCCCTCTGGCTGAGAGCATGGCCTGCGGATTTTAAGGACAAGACCATCTTTATGGCATACCCCATTCAGGAGGGTAGATTATTTGGGGAAAAACTAGATAATATTCTGATTGAGACCAAGAATAAGAAACACGTGCTTCCTAGGCAGGTCAGGAAAGATAGCAGACCATCTTCCTATCCTTCCTTTCGCTCCTCCAAGATGGCACCCAGATACAGGGCTCCCATCCATGGGTACCTGCTGGAGTTGACCTCCAGTCCCCAAGACCGCTTCCTAGTCTTCCCAGTCTCTCACAAGACCACAGAGCACAACAGAACTCTCAAGGCCATTCAGCACCTCTTACATATAAGGGCCATAGAGCAGGTCCCTCCGACTGAAAGTTACTCAGGGGTATACTCAATCTTTTTTACGGTCCCCAAAAAGAACGAGGACTGGAGGGCCATCCTCGATTTAAAATACATAAACAAGAGGATGAAGAGCAAACATTTCCGCATGGAAACCTTACGCTCCATTGTAGAGTCCCTCCGGCCGAGTACGTTCATGATGGCAGTCGACCGCACAGAAGCATACCTACACATAGCCATTCACCCCACCCACAGACGGTACCTAGGGTTCGCATACGGTCAGGGCTCTACCCTTTGGCCTAGGGTCTGCCCCTTCCATCTTCACGAAGACCCTGGTCGCAGTGATCGCCTCACTCAGACAGGAATGTATCCAGGTGCACCCATACCTGGACGACATCCTGATCTGTGCCCATTCCAGGGAACAGTCTGCCACCCATACAACAAGTGTCATACAGGTCCTCCAACATTATGGGTATCTAGTCAACTTCGACAAGAGTTCCCTATGTCCCTCCCAGGTCATGATACATCTAGGGGTCTGCATAAATTCAAAGCAGAACTCCCTATCGCTATCCTGAGACAGGGTAGAGAAACTGGCCTCTCTCGCCTTGTCCACTGCCAAATCCAGATCGCCTTGATTCATGTCCCTGGCAAGGTTAATGGGCCACATGATCTCCAGCATAGCAATTTTGCCCTGGGCTCGTTTCCACTCCAGATCGCTACAGTAGTTTCTTCGCCCATTCCAAAAAGACACAAGGAAGAGGGACAGGCTCCTCTCTTTCCCAATCAAGGTCAGACATAGCCTACTATGGTGGTCTCACTGCCCAAACCTCAAAAAGCTACATTCATGAGGATCCACTCCAGCTGTTCTCGGATGCCAGCCTGGAAGGGTGGGGGGCCACCCTCAGCGGCCAAATTACCCAAGGTTGGTGGTCTTTACAGGAGAGGAAGCTACACATCAACACCTTGGAACTGAGAGCAGTAAGACTTGCTCTTCTCCAGTTCTCTCCAATTGTCATGGGCCCTGCCTTCGGAGCTGAGGACCCGGAGGACTCTGAAGCTGAAGTGGAGGAACAGGTTGCCTTTGAGCCTTCAGTACCTCCATTGCAGTCAGTAGTACAGGAGCCTGAAACAACTCAGCAGGAACCACAGCTAGGCAGAGAGATGGAACAAAGGCAGACAGAAGCTACTCATCCCCCAACTCCTGCAGTGGAAGCTGAGAATGGCAGCCCTCCAAGCTCACCTGAACCTGATAGGCATATCAGGACTCGCCAGCGTATAGTTTTGCAGGGTAGGCGAAGGAGTGCTCGCCTGGAAAGCCTAAGCAGACAGAGAACTGGTGCTGAGTCATTGCAGGATGAAGCCTAGCTTGGAAGTGCACTGACTGATAAAGGCAGTGCAGGCACGCTTTCACTTTGCGGAAGCAACCGTGCAATTTCCCTGCCTTCTTGCTCCTGCTATGATTGATCTTTCCAGCCGTTGACTCCTGCCTGTTTTGACGACGCCTCTGAATACTGACCTTGGGAGATAGCAGACTGTTTGTTGCCTGCTCCAAAAGGGGCCAGATACTCCCCCGCACGTCTGAGGACTGCGGGCACCGCCCAGCCCTTGACCTACGCCGGCACACCAATGATTCAAAACCAACATGTATTGGTAAGGACAGACAACAACACCGCCAAGGCCCACCTAAACAAACAGGGGGGCACGAGGTCATCGGTCCTCTACCAGGAATCGATACGGATCTTCACGTGGGCCCAACTAAACATCTAGTCGATCCGGGCAGAGCACATCAGGGGAGTCCTCAATGTGCAGGCGGATTGGCTAAGCAGATAGTACATAGACGAAGGGGAATGGTCCTTGGATCAGGGTACATTTCAACTTATTGTACGAAGGTTTGGGGTGCCAGAGGCAGATCTGTTTGCATCGACCAACAATCACAGAGTGCCCAGATTTTTTACAAGGTATTACCATCCGAGAGCAGAAAGAACAGACGCCCTGCTAAGCCCGTGGCCCAGAGGCCTACTATATGCCTTTCCGCCTCTGCCCATAATACCCAAGGTTCTCCGCAAGATTCATCAGGAGAAGGCCGAAATGCTCCTTGGGCTCCCTTCTGGCCGCGCAGACCTTGGTTTGCCACACTCCGCCAGATGTCAACTCAAGAACCCTGGCAGATCCCATCAATGTGGGGAGTCCTCAGAAAAGGTCCTCTAGTCCACCCAGACCCCCAATGGTTCTGTTTGACCGTCTGGCACTTGAAAGGAGGTCTCTTCTAGAGAGAGGGTACTCCAAGGAAGTAGTTGATACCATCTTGGAGGCACGCAGGCCTGCTACCCGTCGTATCTATAACACGCCATGGAAGGCCTTTGTTAGATGGGCACATAGGAAGAAAGTGGACCCTCTATGTCCAGGAGTCACTAAGACCTTAGAGTTCCTCCAAAAGGGAGTGTGTCTAGGACTTTCTGCTTCCACGTTACGATGACAAATTGCGGCCATAGCCACAGTAATTCCTGACTCCGACGGAGTTCCAACCTCTAAGCACCGACACATTGTCGCTTTTTTGAAGGGGGTCGGCCAGACCAGACCCCCCACAATTCATAGGTTCCCAACCTGGAGCCTCAATTTGTTACTTAGAGCCCTCACCAAGGACCCTTTCGAGCCATTAAAGTCAGTTTCCTTGAAGTACCTCCATATGAAGGTATTGTTCCTAGTAGCCATAACCTCAGCCAGACATGTTTCGGAGATTCGAGCCTTGTCAATCAGACAGAGCCTCTACATTTTCCATAAAGATAAGGTGGTTCTGAGGCTAGATCCATCTTTCCTCCCTAAGGTGAATTCCTCGTTTCATTGGTCTCAAGAGATAATTCTCCCGTTATTTTGACCAAAGCCATCCTCAGCAAAAGAAATTACCTGGCATTCCCTGGGCTTGCGTAGGGCTATTCGCATCCTTATCCAGAGGACCAAAGGGTTCCGAAAATCGGACTACATGTTCATAAACATTTCAACCCTCAACAAGGGACAGAGAATGTCGACGGCAGCTATTAGCTATACCTTAAAACAGACCATACCAACGAAGGTACCTGTACCAGAGGGCATCACTGCCTATTCCTTGTGCAGCGCCTCTACTTCGGCGGCCTTCGACAGACAAGCACCAGTTGACGAAATTTGTCGAGAAGCCACATGGTCGACAATATCGATCTTCATCATACCCTATAACACCTGGTCCTCGGCACAAGCAGCCTTTGGATGTAGGGTCTTGCAACATGTAGTCTAAGAAGGTTCTTTACCCACCCTGTTGGGAGCTCTTATAGGTCCCACAGCTCAAGATGCCCTTGCCTCAGAGGGGAACGGAGCCTTAACTACTTACCATGAGGGCTCCTTCTCTTCTGAGGCAAAGGGCATCTTGACCACCCGGGTGAAGACAGAAATCAACATGCTGAGTAACCTTCTCAACTACTACATCCAATACCCAGGCCTCCTTAGGTCTAACCTGGGTTTTTGGACCACAACCGGTCATGTTAGGGCACCCGACGTTTACTGGGTTCCACAGTTGATATTGTTAAATGTTGTCAGCTATTGTTTATTCGTTCCTGTCTATTTAGCTAGGCAAGCCTGTGACTGAGTTCCTGCAGGCTGTTTTCCCGCCAAGGGAGACAGGAAGTCGAAATTTTAGTCCTGCCTCCCTGGATAGAGCAAAGGAAAACAACCCACAGCTCAAGATGCCCTTCGCCTCAGAAGAGAGCCCTCACGGTAAGTAGTCAAGGCTCCGTTTTCAAGTGAGGACTACTTATGCATCCATGTTAGAGTTCTTTGTGGTGGTCCATAGATGGGGTTTCCAACTGCCCGTTGGAACCAACCGGGCTGCCTGCTGACCAGCTGATGGTCAGTGGGCAGAAGCAGAAAGGGGAGAGTGAACTCCCTCCCCAGTGCTCCCAGCGCGATACTGCCACTTCCAGGTTTACCTTGGAAGTTATGGCATTGCGCGGGATGCTCTAGCCATAACCTCTCAAAACTCTGTGGTTTCCAGTATCGTGCCAGGATAATCGCTCCCCCCAGCCCTGCTGGAAAAAGCACCTGCCAATGGTAAGAGGGGACCTGGCAACCCTATCCCTAGAGGACATATTATGGTAAGAGTTTTGGGTAGGGATGCCAGCCTCCAGGTGGGACCTTGTGATCCCCTGGAATTACAGCTCATCTCTAGACTACAGAGAGGTCAGTTCCCTTGTAGAAAATGGCTGCTTTGGGGGGTGGACTCTATGGCATTGTACCCCGTTGAGGTTCCTGTCCTCCCCAGGCTCCATCCAGGAGTTTCCCAACCTGGATATGGCAACCCTACCCCCCCCCCAATACCTGCCGGTGGCCAGGGAAGAACTGGCAAACCTAGTTTTGGGGTTGTACCTACAGTAGCAGAGCGTAAATCACATTTTAAGCATTTGAAGTGCACCCAGAATTATTCTTAATTCCAAGTGGAACCTTTCTGAGGCAGTCCTGTGACTATTAGTACCATACTCAGCCAGTATTGTAAACTGTGCCCTTTCCCAACCATGATAGAGTTCATTTCCCACATTCTTACAATCGTTCCTGAACAGATGCAGTCTGGCTCCTGCTCCAACTTGTAAATAGTGCCACTCTCCCGCTTCAGGCCAGGCACCATCTTGAGCAGCGATGAAACCCTTGCACACTCTGCTGGGAAATCAAAAAGGCAGACTAGGAAAGATGAATGGATGTTCCGGGGATCTCCCTGGGAAGCTCCACGGACACACATTGCTGTATTCCTTATTTTGCCCTCCCCCATCTTATCCTGTATGATTTTGCTTGTGAAAATACAGTGTGCCCGTTAATAAAAGTCTGTTGTTTTCGTAGCAGCTGTTTGGTTTATTTTTGTTTATTGAGGGATTGTGACAAACAAAGAGTTAATCTTGGAGAAAAGCTCAAAGAGAAAAAAAAGCTGGCAAGGAGTGGACAGAGCTAAGGAGCTCACTCTCTCTTTTCTGGAGAGAAAAAAAGGGAGAGAGTCTGTTTTTGGTAACCTGCATGTCCAGTAGCTGTTTTTGACTCTGGGAACCAGAGGTTTCAGATTTGCCAAAGTGGTTGTGACAGGCAGAGATTGGGAGGAAAGGGACCCTTTCTCAGGTCACTGAAAGGGAATAGGCTCTGGGAAGGAGATATTCCAGATACGGGGTTTTGTTAAGGGATTGCTGCCACAAAAGTGGGGTAGATCTATAGAGAGAGATTTGAGGAACAATCTCCCCACTTCGTTCTCGGGGGGGGGGGGGGAGATTGTATAATCTCCCTACTTCCCTGTTAGCTAGGCTGCAGAGTCTGAATAGGAACATCTATAGGAAGTTCTGTGAACAGCCCGGATAACCTACGAGAACCAATCTGTGAACTTAATTTGGGAACTTAATTTAAGAATTGTAATTCTGTACTAACTAAGCCTTCTAAGATCTATGCCTTCTCTATAGTAAAACTTATAAACTAGCGCTGGTTCTATACCTTCCCTATCTACCGTTTCCCTCCAAGTTTCTCCCTTGTACAGTGTTTAATAAATCTCTGTTGCTTGGTTATTAACTTGAAAAAGCCTCTGGTGTCTCATTTCTGCTGAGGTAAAATAAGTAAAAGGGCTAAGGAGAAAAATTAAAACTCCAATTGAACATTTTGGAAAGCATTCTCTGTCTCGCCCAGTATGCATGGATCATGATAAGAATACACAAATATATTCTAGTATTTGTCATTGGTTGTTGCTCCATAAATACTTGCCAGAGGTATTATAGGAAGCTTCCCCATCACCAGTGACACACACGTGGCCTGCCTGTGCAGCAGATATTTTGCATGGTATGACACTTGTAAGCACAGCACACCAGATTTTTAAAAATCAAATTTACAAAATATTACAATTACAAGGTTAGTTATTAGCTGTGTGTATACACACACAGCTAATAATCCCGTAACTGCACACAAGATTTTCTGTGTGATTCACTGATATTGTGCAGTGCCATATAAAAGGCAACTACATGGAACATGTCTTTTTGTGTCCTCTGTGCATCACATTGATAGGCTTTTCATCTGCATAAAGCTTCATTCTGAAACTTCTAGAGCTAACTTTTAGGTGATGAAGGACTCCTTAGAGAAAACACTTTACATGTTTTCTACATTGAATGGACTAGACAGCCTGTACAAGGTTCAGTAAGAGGAGTGTAACTTTCTCTTTGCCTGTCCTCCTCCAAATTCTTTTGTGATGGAAGCCTCCCGTGGCAAGGGAGACAAGAATCCCATGCTGCACCTAAAGATAAAGAAAATTGAACTAATTGTCTGTGTTGTGCTTTAAGGCACCCAGCTGCCTTGCCTGCACGAGAAGATACCAGTACTTTATTTGGGAAGAGATTTCTCTGGTTCTTCACCATTTCCCTGCAGACACCAAAGAACTAGTGGTGG